>NC_137984.1:14035323-15494825 GCF_963924665.1 Micromys minutus
AAGCTCACTGCCGCACAGCTCAGAAGGAGGGAGTGACTTAAACGCCCCGAGAGCACAGTCTCGGGAGCCAACATCCCACAACAACTTCGAATGATGGGCTATGTTGCCCCAAAGGTTCAAACAGAACACTGAAGCCACAGAGAAGTAATGTCACACGGCAGCATGTGGCAAAGGCAAGACTTGAAGCCAGAGCCTGCTCTGCATTTACAGAGAAAGAGCAGGCAGTGAGGGGAGGGTACTGCAGGGTCCTCGGCTGGACTCAGCCTGCTCCTGCCACGGCTTACTAAGAAAGGACAGTGAAGGTCCTACTTGATGCATGATTATCCAGACTGCAAGATTCAGCAGATAAAATTTTATGATGTGCAGTCTGTACAAAGAAAGAAAAGCCAGGAAAGAAGGGGAGGGGGAGGGGAGGGGAGGGGGAGAGGATGACTAAGTTTAAAATGCTGTCACACCTGGCATTCACTCATTTTGATTGGCTACTCTGTCCTCCTAAAGTGGAGGCGGTACTGCCCTTGAAAATGGGGGAAGGAGGAACGTCTCCAGGTACAGCACATGGAACTAGGCCCTCACGGGGCAAGCACAGAAGGCCCCTTCTCCACACTCATGGAGTTACAGTAGTGTCAGATCTCCTGGACCTGCTGGGAAGTTCACAGGTAACATCAGGGCTGAGGAGGCGCAGACGGGCGGATCTCTAGGGCTCACTAGCCAGACAGTTTAGCTGACTCAATGAACTCCTTTCAGTAAGATACCTTGTTTCAAAACTGGGATGGAGACAGATGCCTTAGCAGTTCTCTTCGCAGAGAACCTGGGTTTGTTTCCCCGCATCTGATGGCAGCTCACAAAGGGTGCCACTTCAGTCCTGGAGGGGACTAAGACCCTCTATGTGGTATACAGACATACATGCACTTCCCCCAAAAATGCACAATAAACATAAACCCACAATAAATGCATTCGTTTTAAAGCTAATTAACTCAATGGTGAATAACACACCTAACCTGACCATTACCCTCCACAGACAGAACACATGCATGCACGTGCGTATGCATGAATACACACATACACATAAACACAAACACATCTTCTACAATCAAATCTTTTCCCACAGATTCTAACATGGTTTTCCAAACAGTACCTTCAGTGAAGTGGAAACACTGAATCACTCTAATTGTACAACACACATTCAGAGTTAGATTCTGTTCCTTCTTCCCCCGCTAAAGAGCACTGACTGAGGTTACTGCCAAATTCAGTCCAGGAATTACCTCCTGGCCGGACCATATAATTTTCTTTACATAAACTGTTTGGTTGCCATTGTTTTAAGGTATATATCAAAATTACACGCCAAGCTGTGAGTCAGTAAGTTGGGTTGGAAGAACTAGTCATGACCTTATTAGAAGAGAACAGAGGACTTCACACCTCCCCGAAGATCTCCCGGTAGGCATGTTGCACGGCAGGATCCCTGGACACAGAGGTAGCCTACACATCGCTATTCCCCAGTGTACACCAAGGACCTCCTAACTAGAGAGCGGCTCAATCAGGGACAGCAGAGGCACAGCAATCATCCTTACTTACAACCAGATTTGGCTAAGCCACAAGGCTGGTTGTATGAGTTTTCAAGTACTGTGAAATTCTTCAGAAAGCCAGACAGAGACCATGTATCCACCTTAGGATGAGACTACAGAAGCAGCTGAAGACGTAGGCAAACAGCAGTGTCACTGCCTCGAGACTGTCACTGCCTCAGACTGTTCATACAGATCTGAAGCTCTAAGGTTGCAGGTCAGCAGAGCAGAGAGGGCGGGCAGGCGTTCCTCCTCCCTCAGGTCCTCCAGGGCCCGGGACACAGGCTTGTCTGGCTGAGATGAGCTACTACCTGA
Organism: Micromys minutus; assembly: GCF_963924665.1. Lineage (NCBI taxonomy): Eukaryota > Metazoa > Chordata > Mammalia > Rodentia > Muridae > Micromys > Micromys minutus. The sequence goes on from NC_137984.1 coordinate 14,037,198, forward strand.
TTCCAGTCCCCGGGTTTTAAAAGTTAAGGCATGTGCAGGGGCGGTGGCTCATTCTGGTGCCCCCAATATGAGGTGAGAGGGTTCAGGAGAGCCTGGGTTATTGCGTTGCTTCCCCTTTTTTTGTTAATGCTCAAGGTGTGGGCCACTCTATGCAGCCACAGTCAAGTGTTAAACAAAGGTGAGGAGCCCAGGGTTCATGGCTTAGTAACTACTTTTGTGAGCAAGCTCGCCGGGCACACACTGCACCCGTGCACACTACACAAGGTCACATGCACCCATGCACACACTGCACAACGTCACGGCCATCAGCTCACAGGGGCTTTCTGTTTGTCACCATTCTAAGGGGACAAGAATAGGCCTGGGCAGGATTCACAGAGAAAGAGCTCCACCTTTCATACTGATGGCAAACCAGGCAGCCCTGGCTTTTCCAAGTTTGACGCTAACGAGCAACATTGATAGATTACTTTGGAAAACTGACATTTCTATCCACAACTCCAACAGAGTGTTGTGAAGATCATCCCTGGGCACAAGGAACAATCCCAGAAGGAGGGTAATGGCTAGGGGTGGACAGCATGAGGCACTGTATCAAAAGCCAGACCTTGCAAGGTCTGTATTTCCCATAGACAAGGCAGGGGAGTTAGATTACTAGATAATCCCAGTATCCCTTCCAACTCCAGCAGTGTACCTGTCTGTGAATGACAACTTTGTGTAGTATCTTTAGCACACACTTTCTGCATGAGCCAACACAATTTGCAAAGCGTACGCTTGTTAGAAAACTAGAAGGGTGGGACACAGGATCCCTGCCAACGGCTGGTCCCCTGTGTCATCTGATGGTCAGGAGATAAGCTGCAAGATGTGCTAACCACCCCTGGAGAGCTGGCACACAACCACATACCACGGCCAGCCAATACTACCACCACTGAGAACGCAACACTAATATACATTAGCTCATTTGAAAGCGTTCTCTCCCCACTTTTTCAATACAGAAAATCTTGGTGAACTAGCAGCAATCTTTTGTGCCCAGGTTCCTCTTGAATTTAACATATCAGGGGATTATCAATCTTTCTAGGTTGCTGCGTTCTGCTTGGTTAAACTTCTCTACACAGCATTAAAAGGCTCCATCCTGGGGCCTTGTTATCGAAGCTCCCAGCTGTTCTATCTGCGCCAAATATCGAGGCGTTATTAAATCCTTCTCTGTTTGACACTGCCCTTTTACTGTCTGTTAGTAAAACACTCACTGTGTCACTTAGTACTTTTCCGGACTCTCTCCAGAGCATTGTTGGGGGCTCCAGGTATGGGAGGGAATGTGGAAATTCCAGTGGGAAATCGAAAACACTGAAACACAAAGTTTCTCTCCTTGTTTCAGTGAAGGACTAAGCTGGGGGAGGGGTACCACAGTACTAGAGGACCACACACAGATACTTAAGTAGCATTGATTTCTCCACTATCTGGCACAAAATAGTCATGCAGTTCCCAGATGCACATTAGGAGGTTTCAGAGTGTAGGAAGCTGGAATCCCTCCGCTGAAACCAGATCCACACACCTATACTAGCAACACAGTCAGCAACAGGAACCCTCCTACACTGCGCACACACACCCTGATTTCTGACTGGAAAAAAAAATGGAATAGATCTCCCTGTCCTTAGCAAGTCCTTGGTAATCCCCCTTTTGGGCTTAGTCTCCATTCAAAAATACCCTAGTATATGAATGGAAATTCTGGGCAGGGGTCCAGTCCAGTTTGAACCAGTTTGGAATCCATGTACAGCCAGGCAAACTATATCCCCCCAAGTTAACTTTTATCGGGGAAATCTATTTTTCCCACCTTATGTGTGCATATGCATTATGAGAAAGGATGTAAGAAAGATTTCTTATCTCAAGCCTGTCAATCACAACAGAAATCACCCACACTACTGCCCTTAGCAAGCTAGAGCACGTAAAGGAAGCCCAGACAATAACTACTCCTCTTGGCCACTCCAGCTGGAAGAGCCCATGACTCCTTGTAGTGAATCCGTGCGCTCTCTTAAGTAAAACATACTGGGATGGTAAGAAGGTTCAGTGGGTCAAAGAATTTGGGCAGAAGCCTAAAAGCCAGAGTTTGATACTCAGGATCAAGGTTATAAAAACTTAATAAATAAATATGGTGGATGTAACATGCTTATTACAAGACAAAAGGCAAAGAAAGACAAGAGAATCTCCTATAAGCCAACAGGCCAGCTAGCCCAGGGACACAGTATCACACAGACAAGAAACACAGCAAAGCAGAGAGCACTGGCTCCCCAAAGTTGTTCTCCGACTTCCACAAATATGCACAGTTCCACAAGTATACACAGTAGCGTGTTCGCGTGCTATTACACACCATAATACTTTTTTAAATAAATTAAATATGACTTCTTGCTCCTTTACTGTTTATGTGCATTTCTTCAGTTATTTGAATGTGATGCTAAGAACCTAGAAACACCAGGTCCAGGCAGACCACAGGGAAGGGGTGTGATCAAAAGCCTGGGCTATGGGTGCAAAGCCAGGCCTTTATTTCCAACCATCTATCTTGAAGTAGGCTAGTGCATAAATTGGTACCCTCAGCTAGAGACCTGGGGGTCCCACTAGCTTAAGCCTTCCATTCTCAAGAAGTTCTCCTCAGATGAACTCTTGTCTCAAGTGGATGCAGTGAACACTCATAATGTCGGAACCCACTGCCGCGGCTTTATGGATTTAACCTCTGTTTCCCCCACAACTTTTTTTACTCCTCCTCATTAATCTGGATCTCTTGTTCCCTCCAGGCAGCCTGAGCCCAGGCAGCACCAGCAAGAACCAGTCCCTCCCCTTCTTTCCATTACACAGAAACCCAACCCTGCTTAATCCTGCTTCTCCTTCCCCACAGGCAGCTCAGCAGGGACACTGGCCAGGACTCCTCCGGTCCCTGGTCTGCCAGGGACCAGCAGTGCACCTTATCTGTCCGTCCCTTATTGGTAACATGTAATGCGCGTGCCATGGATCGCTATGGGGACCGTGTAAAGATTAAAACAAGTCTGCACCTCGCAACTGCACCGGCTGTGGAGATCACGCCACATGTGTTAGCCGGGATGCCTGTTATGATTATCACTCTGTGCAGGAGACGCGGAGCTGGGGAAACCGAACGCCCAGGCAGGCTTCTTGCTCTGTACACATAGAACCACAGACCCCAGACGGGCTCTCGCTATGGTCTGGCAACTCCACTGCCCCCCCAGCACGCTGGCTTTCCTGCTCCATGCTTTCAGGCAGGTTTCCGACCTGCCAGCACACATCACCCTCACACACTCCTGCTCTTCTGCCGCATGGGAGAACAGAAGCTGCTGGGCATGCACTGAGTCACCTGACATCATGGACAGAAGACGGACCTCAGCTGCACTCCCTTTCTCCACCTTCTCTACCTTTTCCTTGGGAGAAGAGTTCAAAGGGCAGCAGCCTCCTTCCACCTGGGTTCCAGGCGCTATAGGACTTTGCCTATGCAGTGACCTCCTCTTCTCTCTGTCCCTTTCCCAGGGTACCCAGAGATGCCCAGTGATCCTCATGTCCTCTTGCACTTTCTCCTTATAACAACCGCTGCCTTTCAGACCGGGTGGAACATGTAACCTTGTTTCTAACTATGACAGGACAAAGGCAATGGAGTTCACTTCTGCCCAACAAAGATAGCCCTGCTCAACAAGTGGCCCCAAGATTCTCCTTGCTTGTTTGATAAAGCAAGCGGGGCGCCGCCCCCCATGATGAACAACTATAGGAAGTGGGGACCTGGAAAAAGGAACTCCAAGAGTAATGGAGCACTCAGGAGATGCAGTCATTAAGAAGCTGGGGTCCTCCATCTTTCAGAATCAGGAAAATGAATTTCTGCCCACTCACATTTTGAACCTAGAAGAGAATTCTTTCTTGGCCAAATTCCAGATGAGAAATCAACCCATCTGACCCTTGGCTTTATGAGACTTAGCAACTGACAAAAGTTCAGGCTAAAACCGGACTCTTAACTCCTAGAAGACTTTGCTGTCTCAGAGGGAGGAAAAGACTGGTAGTTTGTTACAAAGTAACCAAAAACTAAAAGCTGTGACCTCTTTCAGAAAGGGCCTCTCATATGGGGGGGGGGGGTCACTATTCCAAAGCTCACTTCATTTCACCTAGAAAAAACAAAACAGACCCTTCTCCTTCCTTACCAAAACTTACCAAAAAGAGTTCTAATGGCAAACGCTAACAACCTCACCTTTACTTCACAGTTCGTCTACCTGACTTCTATCAAGAATAGGGGTGAGGTGGGTGGAGAGATGGCTCAGTGGTTAAGAGCGTTGGCTGCTCTTTCAGAAATCCTGGGCTCAATACCCAAAAGCCACAGGATGGCTCACAACCACCTGCAACGCCTGTCATCCGGGGCTGACACCTTCAGGTCTCCAAGGTACTGCACACACAGGAACGTTAAAAAGAACAGCACTAAGTCCCCATTATCTAGCAGGGATGTCCCTTTCTATTAACAGCAAGTACTCGAGCCTGCTCCTCATTCTTCTCTGGGTTTCTGAACTTCCCATTATGTACATACTGGTTACTGCTTCCCCTATCTTCGCTAGAACTCGCTGAACTGGTTGGTACTGGGCCTCAGAGCCTGGCCCAAGATGCTGTCCTCTGAGCCTACTGTATGACCTCCGACTTCATGCTGGTGATTTTCAAGTTCCCCCTTTCCGATCCACACCCTAAGCACACCAAGCCTGCCAGCAACCTCCACGTAAAAGTTCCCATCACCTCATTCCTAGTGTGTTCAAACAGAGCACTCAGCCGGGTCATTTCCCCAATCTCAGCAATTGGCACATTGGGCCACCTCTGTGCAAGGAGCTCCTCTGAATCTCTCTTCCTTCACTTCCTTCATCCGGGCCTTCAACCATCCCTGGGCCTTGAGCTCTACGGGGGACCCTGAGGTGGTCCGATGTGTCCTAACTCCCCTCTTGCCAGCTGCTCTCGCATCTCCGAGAACTGTATCTACTACAGTACCCCCACTGCTTTCTATGCTCCTGCTTCTGGCCTCTATCACCCCCCCATCCCCATCCCCCCCCACCTGCCCCACCCCCACCCCCACCCTGAAGTATGGGCTTTGATAAATACCAACCACCTGGCAGGCTTTCCTGATGAAAACCTCCCAAAGACTTTCTCTTTAACGGCTTCCATTTTCTTTACTGGCCCAGGCCTGCCTCTGAGCCACCTCCTTCCTTACCAGGCACAGCCACAGCCGCCGCCATGTGCTGTTTCTTACCTCAAGAGTGTCAGTTGCTACTCCCTGTTTTGGATCTTGGAAAGATCCAGTGCAAAGTACCTCTGGTTGGAAGATCAAATGTCCCCTCCTAAGAAGGGCGCCCCCTACCCCCAGAATCCTCTCTTTCTTTCTAGAACCTAAAACAGCACCATTTCCCTCCTGGTGTTACCCCAGGCAATCCTGGGGTAATTTTTCCCGTCCCCCACTCCCTTGCTTCCATTTCCTTGAGTCCTGATCCAAGCACCACAGCGAGTTCAGGCACCATGTCCACTTATCTACATCTGTAGGACAGATGCAGTGGGCAGAAGAAGCAGGCTGATTCAAAATGACTTGGCTGTCACTGTCACCACCACCCCTGGCTGCCCTCCACACCCAGATACTCGGACAGCAATACACCCATAGCACATTTCCCACCCACCAGCTCCATGACAATTTCTGTGACAGCTCCTAGATCAGACAAACACGGTTATGCAGGAAAGGAGAAACAGAATTCTCTCTCGGAGGTATTTTTCTGAAGGTCATAAATAGGACCAGCTGAGATGTTCTAGAAGGTGGGGACACTTGCCATGCAAGCATGACAACCAGGGCTGAAGAGATGGCTCATCGGTTAAGAGCACTGGCTGCTCTTCCAGAGGTCCTGAGTTCAAATCCCAGCAACCACATGGTGGCTTGCAACCATCTGTAATGAGATCTGATGCCCTCTTCTGGTGTATTTTAAAGATTAATTAATTCATTAATTAATTAATCTTGCATGACAACCTAAGCTTGAACTCTGGAAAACAGAAAGACCGATGTAAAGAACAGACTCTATACAAAGTTCTCCTCCAACTTCCCTGAGTGTCCCATGGCTCCCGAATGCTCGAGCGCACACACATGCATGCACCCACGCACATACACAATGATTTTAATATTTTTTACAGAAAGGCTCACTGATAATCTTCGGGACTCTTGAGACAGAAGAGCCTCTGTCCTGTCACCTGCTGATCCAGCCACTGATGCCTGCCCCTCCTTCTCTGCACTCTAACTAACTCTGCTGGTGTGGTCACTGGATCCACTCAGGGGGGAGGGGTCATACCAATGCATGTGTCAGCTGCTCCGACACGGTGCATTATGTGCAAGAATTCTAAAGTCACACCCTACTGTGTTCCAGGCTAGCACCAGGCAAAAGGTCCGCTCTCAAACACGTGATCATATAGAAATGTACGTTTATTTGTAATGTTCCATTAAAAAAAATGTAACTCTCCGGATGCAGTATCAGGCTATCTCTGAAGTGAAGAAAAAAGAAGATTAAATTATACCACAGTATATTCAGCGTGCAACTTCTAAGAAGTTGTAAGCAATGTGCTATAAAAGTTGTGGGCAAAGCAATGTGTTAGAAATCTGGAAAAAAAATTGAATTTATGTGGAGATGTGAAAAATCTTTTCTGCTAATGCTAACAATCACACCCTAGATACTCTGAGTTTAAAGAACAGATTTCTTTCCTACACTCGGCCCCGGGTGGATCACGGGCCATAACATTAACTTTCATTAATTTTCTATCTCAATCTGTATAATCACCGTTCAAACCTCCCAGACACACTATGAGTGTGTTTGAAAAACACGGCTGGGGGGGGGCACTGTGTCTTAGGCAGTGTCACGGACGCTATGGAACTTAATTCAAATCCGGCTATATCCTGTTGAACACAAAGCAGGCTTTTCAGCAGGCAGCAGTAATGAGTGGAGGCACAGTCCGGATTCCAACAAGCAGCTGTCAAAAACAATCACCCAAAAGACCATTTGCTCAAGCCTTCTCACACTGGGAGCCAGTCGGTACTTCAGGGTGGTCTAGGAAAGAAACACGTCCCCACATCCATTGCGGGCCTACCCTAACTGCTGTTTAACTTTTCTTCGTAAACATAATTTCAAGCTTCCAGACACTTTTAAGAGCGGGCACGGAGAGATTGAACAACTACCACCTCTATCAAATTCACCCGTTTGTATGCATTTTCTTCTGAGCACTCCAAGAATTCTTGGCTACCCTGCCGTCTTAAGAAACACTGGAGGGAAAACCACTCTCGCTCGCCACTTGCTGCCCTCAAAACTTCTTAGCAACATACACCGTGCAGGAACCTCAACGCAGTTTGCTTTGTCCAATAGCGCGCTTGGAAGCTCAGCCAGTCAGTTGTGTAATAATAAACCCTTTATCTCCTGAAGATACAAAAACGGAAAGATCGCTGTTTGCTTTAGCGCGGATGGGGACTTGGTGAGAATTCTCAGCTGAAAGTCACATTCATTTTAAACGCCACCCCTCTCCCTCCCTCCAACACAAACACCTTTCCCGTTTTCCTCTTTCCTTATTTGTAATCTTAATGGGGGGGGGTGGAGGCAAAGTGCTTAGGATATCCCGTTTAAGGAGGGCGAGGAAAAGCGCGGGTTGGGGTGGGGGGGTGCAGCAAAAAGCACGCGGAAGCCAAGGTCTTGGCTGTTGCTTTTGCTGCACAGGCTCCTTCCTGACCCCTTCACAAGTGCCTGTGACGGAACCCGACCAAGAACTGTTCTCAGGTGAAGGGAGGTGTTGCAGGTTGCTGGCTAGTTTCCAGAAGCTTGAACGAGGGAAGTAAGACTCCTGCGTCCCCGGAGCAGAATAAAACGTCAATGCCTTGCCGATCGGGGCTCCGACCTTGTCCAGCACCCAAGTTTCCCCCACCCTGCCCGGGAGAAGCGTTCCCTCCTTCCTTCCCTACCGGCACGCGGGAACACGCATCCACCCGGCCTCTGAGCAACCACAGGCCGCCGGGCGCCGCTGAGCTGCAGTTCCGCGCGCTGCCCAGGGCCGCCTGACACACCCCTCCCGGCCCGAGCCGCTCAGCTCGGCCTGCCGGGCACTCGGGCGCCCCGCCGAGCCCGCTGCGCACCCCCACACACACCCCGAACCCCGGCGCCTCACACGCACCTTCACGGCGCCCCGGGCCGGGCCCTTGGGAAGCGCACGGCCAGGTCCGAGGGGCACGAAGCGCTCCTCGGCGTCCTCGTCGTCATCGTCACCGTCCACCACCTCGACGACCACCTCTTCGTCCTCTTCCTCGTCGTCGTCCTCTTCCTCCGCGCCCCCTCGGGGCTTCTCCGCTACCCGCCCGCGCGTCCTGCGCCTCCGGCCCGCGCCCTCCTCGTCCTCGTCCTCCTCGCCCAGCAGCAGCAGGACCGGCGACGAGGCGGCGGCAGCGCGCGGGGGACCGGTCCCGCGCGGCGGCGGCAGCGGCGGCCTCCAGCTTCCCGGTGCAGCGACCGGGTTGGGGCCGGGGGGCGGGAGCCCCAGAGCGGCGGCCTCGGGGGCTGGAGCGGGCGCAGCGCCCCCGCGGCGGCCGCCCAGGCTGGGGCGCTTGGCCAGGCGCCTGGCCTGCATGCCTGCGCCGGGCTTGCGGGCCGGGGCGCCGGGCTCCTCGCGGGCTGCGGCTGGGCCCAGGGACGCGGGGCTGCGGGGCTGCGGGGCCGCCTCCCGGGCTGGCCGCGGCCGCTGGCTGGCAGACGCGCGGACGCCGCCTTCGCTGGCCCGGCCCGCGGGGACGCCGGCTGCTACGGCGGGGCGGCGCGCCGGCCGCGGGCGGGGGTGGGTGTGAGCGAGCGCGCCGCTGCCGCTGCCGCTGCCTCCGCCTGCGCCGCCCGGGAGCCGCGGGCTGCGCTGCGCTCCATGCGGCCGGCGGCCGGGCCGGCGCGCGCCTCTCCGGGCCCTGCGCCCGCGCGCTCAGGGCCTACCGCGGTGTCCTGGGCGCGAGCTGTTTGTGTCGTGTCTTCGCCGCCTCCCCCCCTCCTCCCCAGTCCTCTCAGCCTTCCCGGGCTCCCGTTCAGACAAAACCCGGACTGGATTTATTTCGCAGACCCGCGCTCTCTGAAAAATCTGCCGGCTTCCTAGCAGTTGGCCGGGACACTGGGGCCACCATTGCCCCTGGGTCCACGTCTCCCTCTGGTGGGAAGAGCATAGGTTTGGCCAGCGAGAAGGTGTTTGCTCAGATTTGCTCAGATAAGAGATTAGTTCAGAGTAGTTCTTGGATCGCGACCACTCTGGTGCACAAGTGGAGCACCAGGTGTGCCAATCCGAGGTTTGGGGTCAGTTCCCAACCTGAGTCCTCAGTCACTGAGATTCCTGCAACATTTTCATGACCCTCTCTACCAGGCTCCTTTGAGCACTAGGTTGTAGGCCTTGCCTCCTGTTCTCTGCTCTGTGCAAGTTCAGCCCTCCAATATTTTTCTTCCAGTTTCCACCCGAGGACCTTACCTGGTGATACTGGCCAAAATCCAAAACCCTTCTGCTCTTGATTTGGTCTACGGGCATTGTGCCACCCTAGAAGGAGCAACACGCCAGGTGGTCAGGATTGTTATTTCATTGTTTTATATGATGTAAGAGCTAGCAGAAGGCCAGTTCGCTATGGAACGAATGGCTGCCGCTTTCAGAGGCCCTCCCTTAGGCTGTAGTAAACCAGACATTTTGCATCTAAATCATGCCCCTAAATCCTACTGGTTTGGGCTAGGGCTGGGAGGGCTGTATTCATCAGCTATTGAGTTAAAGAAAAAGAAAAGAAAGAAAGGTGTCTGCAGGATTGTAAGCTGGTACAAGCTCTCTGAAAATCAGTCTGGCACTTCCTCAGAAAATTGGACATAGTACTACCTGAGGACACAGAAATACCACTGCAGGGCATATAGCCAAAAGATGCTCTAACATACAACAAGGACACATGCTCCACCCATGTTCATAGCAGCCTTTTTTTTTTATAATAGTCAAAAGCTAGAAAAAAACAAGAAGAATTCAACAGAGGAATAGATATAGAAAATGTGGTACATTTACACAATGGAGTACTACTCTGTTAAAAACAATGAGTTCATGAAATTCTTAGGCAAATGGATGGATCTAGAAAATATCATTCTTGAGAGAGGTAACCCAGTCACAAAAGAACTCACATGGTATGCACTCAGTGATAAGGGAATATTAATCCAAAAGTTCAGAATACCCAAGATACAAGTCTCAGACCACATGAAACTCAAGAAGAAGGATGACCAAAGTGTGGATACTTCAGACCTTCTTAGATGGGGGAACAAAAATATTCTCAGGAGGAAATATGAAGACAAAGTCTGGAGCAGAAACTGAAGGAAAGGCCATCCAGAGACTGCCCCACCTGGGGAGCCAGCCCATATACAACCACCAAACCCAGACAATATTGCTGATGCCCAGAAGTGCATGCTGACAGGAGCCTGATATAGCTGCCAGAGCATGACAAATACAGAGGGAGATGCTCACAGCCAACCATTGAACTGAGAAGAGGGTCCTTAATGGAGGAGTTAGAGAAAGAATTGAAGGAGCTAAAGGGGTTTGCAAGCCCATAAGAACACCAATATTAACCAATCAGAGCTCCCAGAGATTAAACCACTATCCAAAGAGAACACATGGATGGACCCATGGCTCCAGCTGCACATGTAGCAGAGGATGGCCTTGTTGGGCATCAATGGGAGAAGAAGCCCTTGGTCCTGCCAAGGCTCCATGCCCCAGTGTAGGGGAATGTCAGGGTGGAAAGGCAGGAGGGGGTGGGTGAGTGAACACCCTCATAGAAGCAGGGGGAGGGGATGCAATAGGGGATATGGAGGAGAATCCAGGAAAGGTGATAACATTTGGAATGTAAATAAAATATATCCAATAAAATCAGTTTAAAGAAAGGTGTCCTCAAGATCTGCCTGTTGTTGTTGGAGATTGAACATCACACGGCTTGCTAGACACGTGACAGGTCTCGTTAAATGTTTATTCGGGGTGCCTACGAACGGCTGAATCGGGATGTGGAGAAGGATTCTAAAATGAGCTTTGACCTCCCAGGAACTGATAACTGTCCAGAAAATGCCTGTTTTTAAGTAATCACACCCAAAAGTAGTGGTGAGTTTTGAAGTCTTCGTATTCTCATTTCCTTTGAGGCACCAACCCACAGGTCCTGGCCATTGTTCTTTTTCAAAAGCCTTTCCTCGAAGCCCTTCCTTCCACTTCCCAGAGCTCTGATGAAGCCCTGTGGCAGGAAAGGTGGAAGTACCTACGCTCTGAAGAGATGTGTACACCTCCTCACTTTCCCCAGCCCCACTCCAGATACCACCCCATAGATATCTCCTCAAACGGCACTTAGACCAGCAAACTCTTCATCTGTAAATATCCTGCTCAGGAAATTAGAACGGGCAAACGTTGTAATTGGAGCATTCTAACGTGAGGGTGTGTCTCCAATTTAGTAGAGGTGTGTGAGTCCCTCCCAGAAGCAAGTGAATTGTTTCAGTGGGTGCTACAGAGAGTAGCCGCAGGCAAGGAGCCAAGCTGCACAATTAAAGAAGGCAGCTTGGTTGGCTTTGGGAGATGATTTGGTGAGAGGCAGCTAAGTTTATAGGCCTCTGGCTAGGGTGGGCAGGTAGCTCAAGGACTGTGGCAGCTATGCACTAGAGATCTGGTGGACTAACATAGCTGCTGTCATGGTCATCAGAACAGCAATGAAACAGGACAACAGCCTGGCTGGCTGTCCTTAGGAGTGGGTGGGTACCAAGCCTCTCACCGGAGACTCAGACTGTTCCCGAGATCTACCAGCCACTTGTATGAAATTTTGCCCTCATTACACGTGGCTCTGTCCCAGCGGAGAAGCCAGGTCACAGACTGTGGAGGGGTAGCTGAAGGGGAGACCCCATGCATGCAGCTTTGGGTAAATCATTATCCATGCTGGAGTAAGACTTTCTGCCGGTTCAAATGCTTTGGGCTCACCCATGTTCCCGTACCTCCTCCCTCATGTTTTAAATAAGCCAATAAAGTCGCTGGTTCCCCCAAAGGGGCTTTAGTGAGACTGTGCTTTGGTTCAACGTCTGTGTCGGGTGACAAAACTTTCCCTGGGAAAACAAAGCACACTTATCAACTCATCCCAGACAGGGAGCCCATGACAGGCTAAAGTGCAGATACCACCCAAGTCCGACCTGGTGTACTTAGTGAATGAGTCTTATTGGGGTTACTTACAGGAATATGGGTGAGGGGTTACTTACGGGAGCAGGAAATACTAACTCCACTGAGTCAGGAGTTCCCAGCCCTGAGAAGCTATGGGCAGACAAGAGCTTCTAATGGAGGAAAGGGCAGTTGTCTTTAATGATGTGACTCCTGAGAGGTCAGCTACACTCTAGGGGATAGCCCCACACCCAGGAGTAAGTATATGCACAGCAAAAACTGGAGTTGATGGGTTATTACATTAGAGAGATAACAGGTCACAAAGTTGGGGGATTAAGAGGTGGGTAGATCTGGAAGGCATCTGGGGGAAGAGTTAAAGGTGAAGATTATCAAAATACCTTGCATGTGATTCTCAAAGGACTCTTATTTTGTGGCTAAATGAGTTAACATATACTATCATTTTTAGAGTCTTGTGCAATCCGTTTAGAAGAAAACCCACATCCTGCTTTTCTGTGCATGCCACGGGTCCCTGGGATGGGACTTGGAGGCTCAGGCTTGCTCAGATAGCACCTTTACCTAAAAACCTGTCTCCCTCACCCACACCTACCTTTCCCCTCAGGGTTATGGGATCAAAGTCAGAACCTCCTGCTTGAAAGGCCAGCTTTTCCTCCCAGCCCCAGGCCTGGCTCTTAGATTGGAGTGCACTGTGAGCTGCTGAGCCCTGGTTGGAGAGACATAGAGAACAATCGGGAAATACACGTGAACACGGCTGAGAGGCGTATTGAGTGCTAGAGAAATGGCGGAAGGGAGTGTAGTGGGAGGACTTTAACACACAGAGATTGGGTCCAGGCCTGGTGGTCCACAAAGGCTACAGTAGCTCAGAGCAAGTTCAAGACCAGCCTGCTGGCCTACAGAGGGAAATCTTTCTACACATCACTTCGAGTATACAACAAAAGAAAGCAAGAAGTGTGTTTGTGTTTATATCGAAACAAACTTAGGAAAGGCACGGAACACAGTGTGAGCCTCAAATCAGAACATGCCATGGCCCAGTTTTCCGTCCTGTAGCCTGTGCTCTTTTCTGCTTGCGTTGGGTAATGGTGTCAATGCACAGGGACAATTCTGGCTTGCCATCCCCTGTCTGCTTTCTAGTGATCACAGTGATTCTTAAACCTTTGACATTTGAGTACCAAAGATGCTCAAAAATATGTTTAAAAAATAATTGGGAAAAAATAGGGGCTCAATCTGACATTTTGTTCAATATTTTTAAGATTCAGAAAAATAGAAATCATGATGCCCAAATCATGAAGAATAACCATAACCTATGCAGAAACACAAGATACTCACCCGCCACTGAGCACTTTATCAACCCGAAGTACTTACATTGTTGATCATGGTAGCTCCTTCTAAAAAAATATTTTGAAATGAAAAGTAACATTTTGGCCTTTACAAGGGTTATGAAAGTAAGGTTAGATTCATCTTTTCACACTATGGGAAACTCAGAAATGAGCTCAGTGAGAACTGTGAGCTTGCATAAAGACAGATGAAGGGTAAGATTGTGGCTCATCTCTTACAGCCTTCCTGAGAGCCTGGCTGACTCAGTTTCACACGACAGTTCTCCTGTGAACAGCTTAATCCTGTAACAGCACTGTACCTTCCTGTAGTTCTAGGTAATGCCAAAGACTTGCATGTGTGTGAGTGTGTGTGCAAGAGTGTGTGTGTGTGTGTGTGGTATGTGTGTGCAGTGTGTATGTGAGTGTATATGTGGTGTGTGATATGTGTGTGTGGTGTGTGATATGTATGTGTGCATGTGTGTGAGTATGTATGTAAGTGTATGTGAGTGTGTAACAGCACTGTACCTTCCTGTAGTTCTAGGTAATGCCAAAGACTTGCATGTGTGTGAGTGTGTGTGCAAGAGTGTGTGTGTGTGTGTGGTATGTGTGTGCAGTGTGTATGTGAGTGTATATGTGGTGTGTGATATGTGTGTGTGGTGTGTGATGTGTGTGTGCATGTGTGTGAATATGTATGTAAGTGTATGTGAGCGTGTAACAGCACTGTACCTTCCTGTAGTTCTAGGTAATGCCAAAGACTTGCATGTGTGTGAGTGTGTGTGCAAGTGTGTGTGTGTGTGGTATGTTGTGCAGTGTGTATGTGAGTGTGTATTCGGTGTGTGATGTGTGTGTGGTGTGTGATGTGTGTGCATGTGTGTGAGTGTGTATGCAAGTGTATGTGAGTGTGTAACAGCACTGTATCTTCCTTTAGTTCTAGGTAATGCCAAAGACTTGCATGTGTGTGAGTGTGTAGGCAAGAGTGTGTCTGAGTGTATGTGAGTGTGTGTGTATGTGATGTGTGTGATATGTGTGTGCAGTGTGTATGTGAGTGTGTATGTGGTGTGCCATGTGTGTGTGGTGTGTGATATGTGTGTGTGCATGTATGTGGTGTGTATGTGAGTGTGTGTGGGGTGTGTGTGTGTGTATGTGGCATGCGTGTGCAGTGTGTATATGTGCGAATGTGTATGAGGTGGGTGTGTGTATGGGGGGGTGGGTGTGTGTGTGATTTGCAGCTTTGTGGTTACCTCCTCATGGGATGGCAGTAGAAAGAACACCTGACCAGGGTTCTAGAAACCCAACTTGAATTCTGCATGTGACACTTGTAAGGGCTCTTCTCTGAGGAGCTCACAACTTAGGGCTGCTGAGATGTGCTCCCCACTTTCATAGTAGATGGTGTCAACATGACACATGTTCAGGAGGAGTTGCCTGCTACTAGCCCTCACAAATAAATCCCAACATGTGCCCACAAACGTACATTCATAAATTTGCTTGAGACGGTGTGTTCTCTAACTCCAGCGGCTTACCTCTGTGTCTAGGAACATGACTTTCCATCTCATGGCCCTCCGTGTTTGGTTGGGAACACAGAATTTAGGAAATTATGGTTTGTTTGCTAGCCTTATTCCACCGGTGGTTCAGACTTGCACAGTCCTTGTACATTTTATCATCCATTTCTGTGACTTCCTTTTCTGCAGAGTGCTCAGTCTAAGGCAGGCAGATCTTTACTACTCGTGACTTCCACAGCCCCGAAGCCTCTCGTCTTCATTTCCTGACAGTGTTTTCATAAGTGTTTCCAGTGACAAATGCCACCCATGGCATAAGCAAGCCAGGGAGGGGACGGTAGACCATCCAGGGAGGGGACGGTAGACCATCCAGGGAGGGGACGGTAGACCTTTTCAGGGAACCCAGCCATGGGTCACCTGAGCCTTCGAGAGCTTGAAGTGGAGGGAAGGGTGGTGGACTTTTCTGTCTGCTCACTTTACTTTTCTATCGCTGTGATAAACACAAGGGCCACAGCTACTTACAAAGGAACTCATTTATTTCACCCTAGTTTTAGTCCATCATGAAGAGGAGTCAGGGCAAGAAATGAAGGACCAGTGAGGCAGGAATTCAAGCAGTGACCAAGGAGAAGCCCTACTTAGTGGCTTGCTTATGGCTTGCTCAGCCTGCTTGCTTATATAATCTAGGATCACCTGCCCTGGGGAGGAACCACCCGTGGTGGTCCAAGCCCTCCCACACCAAGCGTTTATCAAGAAAATGCCCTGCGGTCTTGTCTACCGGCCCTCAGATAGAGGAGCTTCCTTCCCTCTCTGATAATTCTTCCTAGAATCAAATCCACAAAATAAGACTCTGTGGTTGCCTCCCCCAGACAAGTCTTTGTCTCACTGTCCACTCCTTCGGAGCAAGGTCTACCCACTACTGGGACCACACCCTTAGTCTTGTGATGAGGGGTGGGGCGTTTTAGACATTTGGAGTACTTAGAGAAGTCCCAGTGCTCAGAATGGGTTCTGTCTTCCTCAGAGGCCACACCTGTGTGGAACACAGTAGGAGGTGACCTTCTCCAAAGAGAAGGTTAAGAGGGGAGTCCAGATGGTTGGGTAAACAAAGAGCAGGTGAAGACGCTAACTCTTGTGAGTGTTATAGTTCGGTCTCTAACATGAACCATAAAATTAGGACAAAGGTCATGTCCTGTCCCAAAGCCAACAGCAGTACCACAGCTTTGCCAGTTGCTTTTTATTTCTGTTATTCTAGATCTTGCTATCTTCTTATTCTACCTAACTTTATAGTGAATTCTAGAGATACCATGGCAAAGAACGTCATGAAAATATTGTCAGGAAGAGCACACATATATTTTCAGAAACTCTGAGAAATGACCATCTTAAAATCTGACGGGAAGTCAGAGCAAAAGGCTTAAAAACAAAAACCCTTTAAGCCTTATCACAGATGTCACCAATCAAATGTTTTAACAGAAGGGCCTGGGGAGATGGCTCTGCAGTTAAGGGCATTGGCTCTTCCGGAGCACCTGGGCTCCACTCCCAGTGGAACCAACCTGCACAGTGGTTCACAACCTGTAACTCCAGCACCCGTCCCCCACTCCGCCCAGAAAAATGCATACATGCAGGCAAAAGACCCAGGCACATAAAATAAATTTGTAATAATAGCAAAGATCCTTACAGTGGAGTTTTTGCTGCAGGGTCCTCTGTTGGGCTGCATGGAATCCCATTCAGCCTTGCGGTTGAAACAGTTCTGCCAGCCTTGTAGAGGAAGCAGCGCGATGTTCAGGGATGCTCCCTCCGGGTCAGAATGGAATGAGTATTGGAACACTGCACATCTGCTCACTGTATTGTCCGCTATAGATTTCTGACACCGCTGCCTGGACTCACAGCCTGATACTGAACGTGAGTACATGTAAGAGTGTGTGTGTGTGTGTGTGTGTGTGTGTGTGTGGTGTGATACATGCGTTCATGCTAGCCCACACACTCCCCTGTCTTTAAAAGTACCTTTCCCTCCAGTCTACTGTGGCCAGGGTCCCATCAAACCCGTCTTGTCTCACTCGGTTTCTTGGATTCCCTGGAGAATTTCCCTTTTGTGTTCAGCTTTTATTTCCTTGTCTGCAGACGGGTCTGATCTCTTAGCATACGGGCAACAGAGTGAAGGATTTCCCTCCATAGACACACGAATGATCATCCTACACTAAGCTCAGTGCTTCCTTAGCTTTGCTGCCTTTAAAAGTTGTCCAGGTTTCCCCACAGTGTTCGGGCTTCCCTCCCAGCCTTCCTTTCCCATCCTTTCCCACAAATTCTTGCCCTTATTCCCTGCTGTCGGTAAGGGTGCCCAAGCTTATCCTTTGTCCTTTATTTTAACTCCTGTTTCGTTTCTTTTTGTTTTTTTTTTTCCATCAGTAAAGTTTATGTTCCAATCATTCTGATCTAATATTATAATATGAATAATTTCCTTATACAATAATGTGCTTATTCAGCCTTACTTATAATAGCCAGAAGCTAGAAAGAACCCAGATGTCCTTCAACAGAGGAATGGAGACAGAAATTTTGTTATATTTACACAGTGGAGTACTACTCAGCTATTAGAAACAATGAGTTCATGAAATTCTTAGGGAAATAGATGGAACTAGAAAATACCATCCTGGGTGAGGTAACCCAGTCACAAAAGAACTCACATGGTATGCACTCACTGATAAGGGGATATTAGCCCAAAAGCTCAGAATACCCAAGATACAATTCTCAGACCACATGAAACTCAAGAAGGATGACCAAAGTGTGGATGCTTCAGACCTTCTTAGATGGGGGAACAAAAATATTCTCAGGAGGAAATATGAAGACAAAGTCTGGAGCAGAAACTGAAGGAAAGGCCATCCAGAGACTGCCCCACCTGGGGAGCCAGCTCATATACAGCCACCAAACCAGACAATATTGCTGATGCCCTGAAGTGCATGCTGACAGGAGCCTGGTATAGCTGACTCCTGAGCGGCTCTGCCAGAGCCTGACAGATACAGAGGGGGATGCTCACAGCCAACCATAGAACTGAGAAGGGGTCCTTAATGGAGGAGTTAGAGAAAGAACTGAAGAAGTTGAATGGTTTTGCAACCCTGTAAGAACAACAATATCAACCAACCAGAGCTCCCAGAAATTAAACCAGTGTCCAAAGAGAACAGAATGGACCCATGGCTCCAGCCGCACATGTAGCAGAGGATGGTCTTGTTGGGCATCAATGGGAGGAGAAGCCCTTGGCCCTGATGAAGCTTGATGCTACAGTGTAGGGGAATGTCAGGGTAGAAAGGTGGGAGGGGATGTGTGGGTGGGTGAACACCCTCATAGAAGCAGGGGGATGGGTGATGGGATAGGGGATGTGGATGGGGAATCTGGGAAAAGTGATAACATTTGAAATGTAAATAAAATATATCCAAAAAAAAAAAAAAATGTGCTTATTCGGTGTGATTGATGAATCTCATCAGCTTGACAGATTTATAATCACCATGGAAACATCTGTGGGTGTGTCTGGGAGAGCCTTTCAATAAAAGTTTAAGTGAGGAGGGAAGCCACTCCCTGACAGTGGGCAGCACAGTGGTTTGCAGCACTGTGCTGTGGCCATGCTGTGGCCCCGCTCTGGTCTGGAGTGGCTCTCGGACAGCATGTAAAAGGCTGGGAGCTGGGCAGCAGCCTTCGTCTTCCGGCTCCTCACTGGATACAATGTGAGAAGCCTTCACCTTCCCACTCCTAACTGGATACAATGTGACAGCTGATCCGAGTTCCTACTGCCTTGATTTATCCACCATGATGAATTACACCCTCAAAACCTGAGCCAATCTGGGCTGACAATACTCATCAGTTCAAGAGCCCAAGAACACACAACAAAAACGTCAATACTAGGCATGAGACTCTCTGAGTCATTGGTCAAGGTTGTACAGAGACTCCTGTTGTTGTAAATATTAAACAGATGGCTTAATCTTTATCGCCCCCCCCAGCCTCTCTCCCCCACTGTGGTCTCACTCCTTGGACACATACATTCCGTCCCCCCACCACCTGGCACTCCAGGTCACCTCTAAGAACTCAGGCACAGTTCACTCCACTACCCCTGTTGTTTCTGACCCGGGTAGAACCACTGCCCCTGCGTGTTTCTCTCCTCTACCACCTGACACAAATGTGACTCCAAAGCCCAGCAGCTTTTGTTTTTTGTTATTATTACTTATTATATATTACAAGTACACTGTAGCTGTCCTGAGACACACCAGAAGAGGACATTGGATCTCATTGCAGATGGTTGTGAGCCACCATGTGGTTGCTGGGATTTGAACTCAGGACCTCTGGAAGAGCAGTCAGTGCTCTTAAGCACAGAGCCATCTCTCCAGCCCACCCGGTAGCTTATCAAGCAGGTTTATATATTAAATTCTCAATCCACAAACCCTCTACACAATAGGATTCCATCCAATGGACAAAGATACAAACTGCCCTTCTAGATGAGATAAAAATACCTATAAAATCTCTTAAGAATACTCATATCTACCTAAAGCCAATTAAGTCCACCTGGATCCAAATTGTCCTTCTCAAGCTTCATCTTGATTTTTCTTTCCAATCCCTTTCTGCCTCCTGCCTCTACTTTCGCTCCTCGACCTTTCTCCACCTATCTCTCCCCTATCCAATCATGTATCGCTTTAACATAAATCTACAAGCTCCCACAATATGTAGGCTATTGCTACTGTCCTCAGTCACTCCTCTCCCAACCCCCACCCCCAGAGGTGGAAGGTAGACCACCTTGCACTTCAGACACAGGACCCAAAGGCCCTCTAACTCTCCTCTCCTTCCAGCCTCTGGAACTAATCTGAAAGCCACCTCCAAAGGTGTAGCAAGAAGCTGCTATGCAAAAAAGGAAGGCACCCAGTGAGAGAAATAGTCTGTCCCAAGGGAGAGCACACCAGCTGGTCCCTGCATCCATACATCCTAGAACCATCATGCAGACTGATCAAGTTATAATTAGGACATTTATGTAACACCTAATGACTTACTTTATGAAAAAAAAAAAGAGGCCATGAATTTGAAAGAGAGCAGGGAGGGGTATATGAAAGAGTTTCAATGGAGGGCAGGGAAGAGAGAAATGATGTAGTTACATTTTCAAGAATAAAATGAGGGTGGAGCAGTAAATAACAAAATAAAGTAAAGGACTATAAATAATTCAGATAAAGAGACAAACTGTAAGCTAGGCAAACCCTCGCCCCTTAAGTTTCGTCTATCTGGCATTTTGTCACAGTGCTGAGAAAGTAACAGTATACCCTAGAGAGCAGTTACATGAAGATAGCAGGGTCTTACCATGTGGTCCTGGCTGGCCTCTTAGCCACCATGTGCCCCAGCCTCTACCCCACCCCCCATGGCTGCCATCACAGTACGCCTGGCGCTCAGGAAGCAGGCTGGGATTCCACTTTCCAGATGTGTTTTTATTCACTTAGCTATTGGTTATATGCCTGCCTATAGATCTTAGTAAATAACCTTCCATCCTGATATAAGCATTTTTATTGTACAACAATAAGCACAGGGCAGGAGAGATGATCAATGGTTAAGAGCGCTGACTGTTCTTCCAGACTTGATTTCCACAGCCCCCATGAGCTGCCTCTAGTTCAAAGGCATTCATGTTTTTGTGTTAGCATGTACAAGGTACCCAGACATACTTACAGACAAAATATCCACACCCATAAACATAAACCTTAAAAAAAAACCCAATCATCATCCTCATGATATCTCTAGTAAGCGATGCTTTCCAGCATAGCTCCTTTGATAGATTTTTTTAAACATGAGAGAGATAGTTCGACTGCTAGCTCTTCTCACAGTGACAGAATTAGCCCGGATCAGAGCCAGTCACTATTCCAGTGGTCAGCCATCAGCCACATGGTATCATAGAGCACTTGAACCATGGCCAGTAGGAATATTCAACTGAATTTACATTTTATTTTATTTTATTTTATTTAAGCCAGAGAGCTACACAGGGCTAGGAGCCCCCATGCAAGCACAGACTTTTCCATGGTCCTTTTACTTTCTAGATACATTTGTAGGTGAAACCAACTGGGCTTCTGAAGGGGAGAAATGGCCCCTGGGATATTTTACTGCAGCTCTCCGTCTGAACATCCATCACTGGTTTCCATGCCTACTGGTGTCTGAAAAGCCATGGGTTGTTTTATTTTATTTATTTGTTTGTTTGTTTGTTTATTATTTTTTGGGTTTTGAGGGTTTTGTTTGTTTGTTTGTTTGTTTTTGTTTTTAGTTTGGTTTGGTTTAATGTTTGGCCTACATTGAACAATTCCCATTTTATCGCCTGTACCAGGGCTCCAGTTAAGCTACTTTCCGGTTTGAGGATGGCTACGATGTCAGAAACTCTCAGTCTGGGGCTGGAGAGATGGCTCAGTGATTGAGAACACTAACTGCTCTTCCAGAGGTCCTGAGTTCAAATCATGGCAACCACATGGTGACTCACATCCATCTGTAACGGGATCTGATGCCCTCTTCTGGTGCATCTGAAGACAGCTAGAGTGTACTCGTATACATAAAATAAATAAATAAATCTTAAAAATAAAAAGATTGCAGGGGTTTTAGCTGGTTCAGCAGGGAGAGGCACTTGCCACCAAGCCTGATCATCTGAGTTCAATCCCTGGGGTCTACAAGGTGGGAGGAGAGAGGGAACTCCCACAAAAGCCCTCTGACCTCCTTTCCGTGTCATGGCAGGTCGGCATAGGTTCACAACATAAACAAACTGTAAACAAAATTCAGAGGGGAACTCATCTCCAACAGTTATAGATATGGGTCAGAGTCTGGTGGGTACCCACTGAGATTTCCAGATTCTTGTGTCCCAGAACAAAGAAGTGGTCCAGGGACAGATGAACAGTGGTAGAAATGGAGGCAGCTTGTTGAAGAAGAAAAACGACACTACAAAGAAGAGTAGGCTGGAGAGCTGACACGTAGAGACTGAAACCTCAGACCAAGCCTCAGGACCCTTCATAGGTCATTTATAAAACAGCCGCCTGCTGATGCTTTCATTACCCTAACAAAACACAGCTCTGACAACTTCTCAGACAACTGTACAGGACAGACTGGAGCCCAAACATCTGCTGAGACTGCTTCATTTTGTATACCTCCTACCCTTTATTTAAACCCAAATTTCATGTTAGGACCAATAAATTGACTGCAAATAAATGTAAAAATATGTTTAAAATGCACAAAATACAGACTTGGATGTATATATACTCTAGCTCATGGATTCTGATATGCATTGCACACCTTCTCTGCAGACTTGGCTCTGAACACACTGTGCTTTTAACACAGAATGCCTACTGATTATGCCCAAAGCATAATCTCCTAGTCCAACAGAAGACACAGAAGATAAACACATTACACAAGACTTCAATAGACATGACCTTGATCTGCAAGGCAGGGGTCAAGGAAAAAAAATGGAGCCAGGAAGCAAATATTACAGTTTAGATATAAAAAGTTTCCCCAAAAGGCTCATGTTGTAGGTCCAGTTCCTGTTTTAGATACTTTGCTTCTGTTGCTATCACCAAAACCCCTGACAAAGGGCAACTTAAGGAACAGAGGGTTTATCACAGTTGGGTGATTTGATAGTTCAGTATCTCACGGCAGAGAAGGTGTCATGGTCCCAGGAACTCGAGGTAGCTAGCTGCTGATCACATTGTGTCCAAAGTTAGGAAGGAAGGTGGGGTGGGGTAGGGGGAAGACAGACACATACAGAAACAGAAAGACAGAAACAGAGAGACACAAAGAGAGAGACAGAGACAGCGGTGGCAGGGGTTATGATATCACTGCACATCACGGGGAGAGGAAATCAAGCACAGATCAGTGCTCCTTGAGACACCAGCCCATTGTCACTCTCTCCTTTCAATCCAGAAGCCAGGGCTGGATGCTACTGGAAATAAGACTGTGTATGTAACCGTTCAAAACAGCATGCAGACCTGGAGAGACAGCTCAGTGGTTAAGAAGATATTCTGCTCTTCTAGAGCATATGGGTTCAGATATCCACATCAAGAAACTCATTAACAGTCTGTAACTCCAGCTCCAGGGCATCTGGGGCCCTCCCTCTCTGGCTTCCAAAGGCACCATTTCTTGTAAGCACGTACCCACTTACTGACATACATACACATAACTTAGAAAATAAAATCCGTCGCCAAAACCAAAATGGTGCCGACTTCACTTGCTTAAACGGATTTCCTGTGATCGAGATAAAGCACCCAGAGGCAACACACACAGCTCTGAGGAGGTCTCTAAGCAGGAGCATTGTGCTGACACTCAGAAGACTGGAGGAGGACGGAGGAGACCAGATAGAAGAGGCCCGTATGCAAAGATGAGCTACAGACTCAGGCAGCATGAAGGAGGGAGAAGCGAACTTTAAAAGGTCTCATAAACGACTACTCCTGAATATTTGTCTACCGACTGAGCTACATCTCCACCCTGTTCAAGAGCCATTGATATCGAATTAAGCTCCCGTTTCCTGTACCCTCTCTATGGACACCGGGATGCCAGGCAAAGCTCTCTCTGGTCTCCTTGCTTTAGCTTTTGCCTTCATAGGAAAACAACTACACAGCACTCACACTGTATCACATACCTGGAACAGAGCGGGCTAGGAGCCTCCAGGAGCTTCCTATCAGACTCTTGGAAAATAGAAACTTCTTCCCAGCCTAGAGGTCGCTGGAATTGCTCCTCATTCCCCTTCTGGCTGCCCTACTCTCCTTGTCTATGGACACACCCAATCTCCCAGGATCATACCAACCTGTGTCTGTCACCTTCTAGTACCCTCTACCTGAATGACTGCTCCCTGACTCTTGTGTGTCTTACTAGCTCCTGCCTATTGAGGTCTGGTCTCTTGCTTCTGTTGTAATGGTAAATACTGGCCCCCCAAGACCTGCCCCCAGGGATGAGAGAGTCTGCAAGTACCCAAGTGACCTTATGTAACTTTGCCCCCCCACGCTATCCCTGATTGCTGAATAAGGGTGCCTACAGCCAATATCTGGGCAGAAGAGAGATAGGCAGGGTTCTTAAGTTCCAGAGTTTGGGGTCTGAGAGAACACAATGAGGAGGGAAAGGAGAGGGGAGGAAGCCGCCATGGAGTAGGTGAGTCATAAAAACATGGCCATGGGTGCTGGCCACGTGCTGTTAAGAGCAGCCCAGATAGACGTAGTAAGTTATAATTTAGGATTATTGATAGGGAAATAGATTCCAATAGCAGAGAGAGTAGATATCTGCCCAGCTCTAGTGCTGACTAAGGCTTATCAAAAACAAAAAGTTGTGTGTCTTTTGTCTGGGAACTGGATGGTTCAAAGGTAGGGTAGAAATCCTGATTTGAGATTAAATCCTAACCACCACACTTGAATTTCCCGTGAGCATCTGATCAAATACGGCGTCCAGAGAGAAGTCTTTGTCAAACTGCACTCCAAACCTTAGGCTCCAACCCCACCCCAAAGTTAGAGCATTCTGTTAGGCTCTGTCGGCTGGGGTACGTACGGTCCCAGCCCTTTACTCCTCGGCTCCTAGAATAACGTCCATCTACTGGTGCTCAAGAAGTTACTGAACTTCACTAGTACTTGATGAGCGTCCTGTTTCAATGAGGATGATCCATTTTCCCAGCACGATGGCAGTCTTGGTTTTGCATCGTTTGGTTTGGAGAACCAGTGGTTCTTAAACTACACCGTGGATCAGAACCATCCAGGGAGGCTGTGAGAACACCAACAGTACAGGCTGTTTGGGTGACCAAGAATCTCATATCAGAGCACCCAGGTGTCCGGGGTAAAGCCAAGCACTACAATTCTAAAATATTAAATGAATGAATGAATGGATGGATGAATGGATGGATGGATGGATGGATGGATGGATGGATGATGGATGGATGGATAAATGGATGAATAAATACGTACACACATGGCATAAACATTAAGTTTTTTATCCTGGGATGTGAGGTGGAATTGCGAAATCTCCTTTCTAATGACTTGCACGATACTGCCGGAATTCCTGGAGCAGAAACTCCGCTTTGAATATCGGGAACGTTGAGTCAAGTGTGTCTTTTAGTCTTGCATCCTTCTTCACTGTGACTCGCTATTACCTGTTTCCCAGTGGCATCTGAGTAAACCAGTGACCCGAGTTTTGGTTCTGTTCTCAGCACGAGGAGAAATGATTACAAAGCCATCCAGGGCCAAGGTTTCCTCTACCTTCCAGCCACCTGTACTCTGCAATACTCCACAGTTACTGGACTCTTCCTTCCCCCCCCAAAAAAAAGTGTTTACAAAGGAAATGTTTGGAACATCACGCAGTTTGATAATGCCAAGGTTTGTAAAGGAAACGTGTCTTGGCCCCATATTCTGTCACCCTGTTCTTTCTGTAGCTTAGAAAGTACGTCCAGGGTATCCTCACCGGAAGGCTGTGGTTCACCACAGATAATTCAGCCGGGCTTTCCCCCAGCAACTCCGAGCCCGGGCATTGACAGATGTTGAACCTCTGCCCTGGGCTATTTAGAGGGAGAAGAAATAAGGTCCAGGGCTTCGGTGGCGGTACAGTGGGTCGTGGCTGAAAGGTTTCTCCTTTCCAAGGCATGCATGTGTACCTCTGTTATGTATGTGCTGAATTTCCTTAGAGAGTTCCACTCACTTTAGGATTTCTTTCTACACGAATCTTTGTTTCATTTTGTGTTTCTGAGACAGGGTTTCTCTGTGCAGCCCTGGCTGTCCTGGAATTCCCTGTGTTGACCAGGCTGGTCTCCGCAGAGACCTGCTTGTCTCTGTGCCCAGCGCTGGTATTAAATGCGTGTGCCGTCACTGCCCAGGGACACCAACTTTTTTATGACATTTAAAATAGAGTGGCAATTCTAGGCCCTGTTTTCCTCACCTTGTTTTCTGTTGTTCTCCCCCAAATGAAAACATTACTGCCATCCTCAAGAATGCAAGCCTCTTAGGGGTTTGACCTACTCTATAGTTACTGCTCACTGGAATTCATTTATGATGGAAAATGATTCCCAGGACACGAGCTGTAAGTCGGTAAAACCCATGGGTTCACAAGTATGCCAGGCAGAACGCCACGGACTGTCGCTGTCCTGTATTTTGACCATGGTGATGGTGACATGGATTAGCTTATGTAGGAGAACCACATGGAATCATTACCCCATCCCCTCTCTGCATGTTAAGCTGAAGAAATCTTAATAAAACAGTCTG
Source organism: Micromys minutus (assembly GCF_963924665.1). NCBI lineage: Eukaryota > Metazoa > Chordata > Mammalia > Rodentia > Muridae > Micromys > Micromys minutus. The sequence continues at coordinate 14,063,415 of NC_137984.1, forward strand.
TATGAATGCCAAAGTCCTGTTTCCAACACTGTCCAGAGTTATGCAGGACGGCACTTCGGAAACTGAAGAATATATAGGATTTCTCTGTGTTCTAAGGGTGCCTACGGGTCGACAGGGAACTTATACATCCGAGAAGTGCTGACGAGAGGCGAGGACCAGTTGCCAGCAGACTGTGGAATCCTGGAAGGCCGTGGAAGGACATCACAAGTTTAGAGGACCTACCTTTCTCTCAGAAGAACAGAAGACAGGGAAGTGCTGTGTGAACGTCATTTCCTCCCAGCCTAAAATGAGGTTGTCAGAAGAACATCGTCTTTTACCAAGTCGTAAATGCTTGAAGGATCCTCGACCAGATAATGAAAGCAGTAATAACAGTTGTTGACATTTATTAAGGGCCGCCACACGCCAGTCTTTGCATGAGTTGTCACAGCCGGACGCTCTCAATGGTCCTCAGGACGGGTGCCGTTATGACGCTTGTTTTACATGATGAGAGCAAGGCACAGAGAGATTTAAGAAAACACCAGGAGCCAGCAGAGACTGTATTTGATATGGTCAGGAATAAAATCAGTGCTAACATTGAGTGCTCACCCTGCACAAGCCAAACTGCCCTGGAGTCCTTCTGTGTGTGTTTTTTTTTTTTTTTTTTTTGGGAATCAGTGTGTGTGTGTGTGTGTGTGTGTGTGTGTGTGTGTGTGTAGGTCTGAGGATAACCTCCCATGTCATTCCTTAAGCACTGCATACCCCTTTCCCCAGGGTTCCTTACTGGAGGGACTCATCTAGTAAGTTAAGTTGGCCAGTGACTCCCAGGGTTCCACCTGTCTCTTGCTCCGAGCCCTGGTATAGAAAGATGCATTCTGGGAATCGAATTCATGTCATTATGTTGTAGTGACGAGCTGTCTCCCCAGCCTGAGCATTCCCTCGCCATACTGTAATTTCTACCAAGTGCTTGACCATTATTTCGACATACCACATTTGTTTATTGTATGCTTACTAAATGTCAGGCACCTCACGTGGGTCTTCACACTAACCCTTCACAGTGAGTCTGGATGTATCGCATTGATGTGCACTTTGGAGATGTGTCACACCACCACGTGTGCAGGAACAGTGACAGCGTTCAGGTGAGCAGCTGCCCTGCAAGCTCTGAGCACTTTTGCTTCCTGCTTGAAAACCAGTGTTTAAAAAGTCATCACTAAGAACATTTTGGCTCTGAGAAGCTGAAGGAAATAATCCACACTTCTGACACAGATGCCAGCAAAGCATCTTCCTGCCAGCTCATTTCTTTCACCTTTGTGTGACTTCTGAGCACCTGGTAGGGGACTGAGGACTTTGATGGTCATCTCTGGCCCTGTCAAGAGATCAGGGGACACAGTCCCTGCAATCAAAGCTGGTGACACGTCAGGAGGCACTTGCCAGGGCAACTTCTGGCTGGCTGATGGCAGGGGTGGTATTACGGATTCTTTCTCTTTCTGCTGGAGCTCTTCCCGGCAGCCGCTCCGTGTCCGGGTTTTGGGGGCACCTCGTGTCTGCCAGTCACAGAGCAGCCAGTAAACAAGCGGCCCAGCCAGCTAGCTTGGCTTCCCAGCCCAGCCTGGAGCTGCCAGATATTCGGTAGGGCTAGCTAGAATTTGGCGCCACAACTGGAAGTGCGGCTTTTGTTCACAGCAAAAAAAAAAAAAAAAAAAAAAAAAAAGGTTGACTGGCTCTGCTCCGGCCCACGCCCGCCCAGGGAGGCCAAAAGGAACCTCTGCAAGTGTCTCTCTGTGTGCTGCCTTTAGCACTAGCCAGGTCCCAGCCACCGTACAGCAACGATGCTGCCAAAGACACGGAGTGCAACAGAGGCTCAGGACAGCTTTAGCTCAGGTGGAAAGTGACACTTGTCACTCCAATCGGAGAAGTTGTTCCCATCCATGAAAGTGCCACCTTCCACCTGGGCTGAGTTAGAACACAAATTCCTTTATTCCAGGAGGGAAATTCTGGCATTGTGTAGCAGAACAATTCACCCAGCTTTGCAGACCCTAGCTATGAACACATAGAGACAGATTCTACTGCTTTGGCTTAAGTCTTTAGGGGAGAAAAGGAATATTTATTTATGTAGTGTGCATGCGAGGAACAACCACTCCTTTCCCATGTGTCTTGGTAACAAGTGCCTGTATCTGCTGAGCCACCTCGAAGGCTCCGGTTTGTTTTTCCAATGCTGGGATGTTTGGAACACATTTACATCCAGTCACACACCACTTGGAGAAAAGTAATAGTTGAATTTCAAAGCCAGGTAGGTTAGAGGTTAGTCTCATCACTTCAGAAAGGACTTTTGGAGGCTTGAAGTAACAGCAGAGGGAATGTCTCAAGCCTTGCAGTTAAAATTTAATTTTAAATTTTAATTATCTTCTGTGTGTTCTCTCTCTCTCCCTCCCTCCTCCTCCCTCCACCCCTTTCACTCACTCTCTGTCTCTGTCTCTGTCTCTGTCTCTCTCTCTCTCTCTCTCTCTCTGTGTGTGTGTGTGTGTGTGTGTGTGTGTGTGCATACCCGAGAGCCACAAGTAGGCCTAGTGCCATCTGACGCCAGAAGAGGGCACCAGATCTCCTGGGATTTGAGTAAGACATGTTTGGGAGCCATATGTGGGCGCTTGAATTAAATCATGTGCCCTGGGAGAGCAGCCAGCGCTTTTAAACACCAAATCATCTCTCCAGTCCCATTTTAATTTGGTTGTATATGTGTAAGTCTGTAACTGTCTATTTGCGAATAGTCATGTGAGTGGCCAAGGCGAGGGGTATTGGATTTATGAGAGCTGGAGTTAGAGGGAATTTTGAACTATCCAAGGTGGACGGTGGGAAGTAAATCCCTGTCCTCTGCAAGAGCAGTCCACGCCCTGAATGACGGTGCCATCTCTCCAGCCCAGAATTCTATTCTTTTAGTCTCGCTAGAGTGAAATACTGTTGAAGAAATAAGGAGACGCCTGTCTCAAGTCTGTGTAGACGATTTTTACCATTTATTCTGTCTTGTCAATAAATGCTGACCACCCAATGTCTGGGCAGAAGAGATAAGAGGGCGGGACTTCCGCTAGCTTGGAAAAGAGAGAGGGAGGGAGATTAAGATCAGTCAAGGAGAAGAGGGAGTAATGCATTCATAGAGTTCAGCAGGAAAACAAAACGCCATAAAGCAAGTATTAATGTGATCATGGCTGGGGGTGGGGTATCCAGATTAGGGGATTAAGATAGACTGCCCAGGAATTAAAGTTTGAAAATAAATCTTGGTCTCTCTCTGTTGTTATTGGGGACTAGCTAGGATAAAGAAATACAAGCACCGTATTGATTTACTACATATATTTTCATTAAATTCTATTAAAATAACATTTATAAATGGTAGCTAGGAGAAGTTCATGAGCTTCTCCTAAGGAGAGAAAAGATGATGGTGGTGGTGGTGGTGGTGGTGGTGGTGGTACTTTAATGGTTTAATGGTGTTTTAATTGTTGCCTGGGAGGGGCTCTGCTTGTAGCTACCCATAAGTGCCTACACTCCTGTAAGTAACTCCCTATGAAAACTGCACATCCCAGAGCCTGACAGGCAAGAATAGTAAGTTTGGCATGCAGAACCACAGCCCTGCTCCCCCTTGGCTCTGGACCAGACAGAACAGTGTGGGCTGGCAGCCTTTTGGAAGTGTGTGTGTGTGTGTGTGTGTGTGTGTGTGTGTGTGTGAGATGGCTTCATGATAGTGCCTCTTCCCATGCCACTGGGCCCAACACTGTTGTTGTTTAAGATTGGTTTATATTTTATATGCACGTCTCTCTTTAACACACACAGACACAGACCACAGACACACATACAAACACAATGTGCACACAGGTGCCCAGGAAGGCCAGAAGAGGGCGTTTAGATCCCGAACTTGAGTTACAGGTGATTGTAACTGTAACCTCTCTTTTAGAGTATTTCTTTTCTTCTCCCCATGATTGACTAGAAAAGGCCACAAGGTGTTAGGTAGTTGGTCAAAAGCACAATGTAAATTATATTGTAGGGAAGATTGGTCTTTAGGATTCTGACCATTTGCTAGTGCATAGTTAGGGTTTCCATTGCTGAGAAGAGACACCATGACCAAGGCAACTCTTACAAGGAACATTTACTTTGGGGTGGCTTACAAGTTGAGAGGTTCAGTCTATTATTACCACGGCATAGCAGCATCCAGGCAAGTGCAGTGCTGAAGAAGGAGCTGAGGGCTCTACATCTTGATTCAAAGCCAACAAGGAAAAGACTGTCTTCCAAGCAGTTAGGAGGAGAGTCTCAAAGCCCACATCCACAGTGACACACTTCCTCCAACAAGGCCACACCTCCTAATGGTACAATTACAAACCACCACATGCACATATGGGGAAGTGCCCTGGTCCAACTCCACAGGAAATTACACTAAAAACTGGGAATGAGCCAGGTGGTGGTGGCCCACACCATTACTCCCAGTATCAGGGAAAAAGAGGTAGCCATGTCTCTGGGAGTTTGAAACCACCCTGCTCTACAAAATGAGTCAGGGACAGCCAGGGCTACCCAGAGAAACCCTGTCTGGAAAAACAATAACAAAGTGTGAATGATCCATTTTGCATGGCGGACTTTAAGAGATTACTGTGGTCTGTCTGGAAAAGCAAGACAGACTTGGGACTTTGGGAAGCAGAAGCGACCAGTGAGCTCTGCTCTATTCCCGGAGAAGCGGAAACGCATGGGGACACATGCCGAACGCCAGGCCTTGGCAGCGGAGCTTGTGTGGAGGGGCCTGATGGTAAAAATGACCCTGCATCACCCCTCAGAAGTGGATGACTAAGGAGTGGAAAGGTGTGAGAAATACCAGCATCCTACTGCGGACTGAAAGCGGCACCTGATAGACAAGGAGACGCGAATCACTCCAGCAGAGCCCGCTAAGGCTGGTGGGGGCGGAAGACAGAAAATAACATCCGGCAGAGGAACTTTATCCCCACTGCTGTGAGAGAAAACACTCCTGATTTCAGGGTTTGTTCGTTCGTTCAGGTTTATCTCTGTGTGCACACCCGGGGAAGATGCCCACGGAGGGCAGGAGAGGGTGTGTGATTCCTTGGAACCAGAGTTCCAGGCAGTTGTGAACACGGCAGCGTGGTGCTGGGGCATGAACTTGTGTCCTCTGTAAAAGCAGAACATTTGTTATTTTCCTTCGCCGTGGTAATGTCTGATGATGAAGACAGCATAAGGAGGAGCTCATGGTTCCAGAGGGAGAGTCCACAGGGGCATACTTCCCCCAGCAAGGCTGTGCCACCTCCCCAAACAGCAGCAGCAAGGAGAACAGATGATCAAGTACCTAAGCCAATGGGGACCATGGCTTACTCAAGCCACAACAAACCGCAGGTGCAGGTAACCTCTGAGTCATCTCTCCAGCCCGCTCTCCTCGGTGTGACTTTTAGACTTGGCTCTAGGCTCCTGTATTCAGAATTCATAGGATTATCTGTGGTGAAATGGTTTATAAGAGGTGATGTAGTCCACCGATAATGTTGTTAGCACTTCACATAATATTGTAACTTGCTTACTTTTATCTCTGGATCTGGGTCAAGATATTTAGTGACCATCCTGCTGGAACCACTGGGAGTGGAGGAAAGCGTTTTGGTTGAATAGGGTCACCTAGAGAACAATGTTATCTTAACTGTGCAGTGTGCTGTGTCTGCTGGCGGCTTTACTGGTTCGGCAACAGTTTCACAGGAAAATAACCAATAAAATATTCAGTTTCTTCATTAAAAGTTGAAAAGCATTAGATTTTCCGAGTGCAGAGTATTGATAATGAAACAGATTGTTTTGTTTTGTTTTTTTTAAAGTCCAATAGACATTCTAGAGCTGAAATTCACACTCACTGGAAGCGCTCATTAGTAGATCTGATCAAGTAGATAAATTGTGGATTTGCAAGTAGGTTGGTGGAGACCGTCCATCAAGAGAAGGAGAGACAGTGATGTGAAAACTCAGAAGGACCACTGCACACACCGCACACACCGTGCTCCTGGCCAGAGGAGGCAAAGCTAACCCTCAGACACAGACAGACCGGAAGTAGGTGGGAGGTCCCACACAGACAGACAGGAAGTAGGTGGGAGGTCCCACACAGACAGGAAGTGGATGGGCTGTGACGAGGTGCTTGCGAGGGAAACCGTATAACTGTGGAGAAGACAGAAACAAAATAAAACAAAACAAAAAAACAAAAAAAAAAAACAAAAAAAAAAAAAAAAACCCCACCAGACTACACACTTTGAAACGGTAAACTTTATGTTCTGTAATTTATCTTTTTTAAAGAAGATGGAGAAAAAAATGTAGGTAAACAATGGCACCTGCTGACTGACTACCATAAGAAAGCTATGTTGTTTCTAGAGTTGCTGTTTTCAGCTTTTGTTTCATGTAATTTGCTGTATTTTTTTAAAACTCTAAAGATGCTCTATCCTTTTAACCTAATTTATATATTTTCTCCTAAAAGGGTTCTTGAACTTATAATGAAGCTTCTTGTACCACAAAACCAGGATGCCCCCAGAAGCTTTGCAAGATTAAGGACGTAGGACACCGAACAGGGTGTGCCTTGTTCCTAGGGGGGCTTGCTCTCAGAATCTCCAGGAGCGCCTCCTTCAGTCCTCAGACCCTTCCTGAGAGGCCCCTCTATGTCTTCTCACACCTCACTTGGTTCTAATCCTTACTCAGCTTCCTATGTCTGGGTCTAGTCCTTAGCTCTTAACAGATCATTTCAGAGGTTTGTTAATTTTATGTATATGAGTACACTGTAGTTGTTTTCAGCCATGCCAGAAGAGGGCATCAGAGCTCATTACAGATGGTTGTGGGCCACCATGTGGTTGCTGGGAACTGAACTCAGGACCTCTGGAAGAGCAGTCAGTGCTCTTAACCTCTGAGCCATCTCTCCAGCCCCAGGGTCATCTCTTATGTCATTTACTTATTAGTAGTTTGCTAGTTCACACACTGTCTCTTGTAGGCCAGAACAACCTTGAAGTTACTGAATATCTAAGGGTGACCTTGAACCTCTAAACCTACTGCCTGCCTCCTCTGGGATTGCAGGCAAGGGCCACCTCAGGAGTTCCACAACTTAATCTCCAGTGGCTCTTCAACTGCCAGGGTGATGGTGCTGTAACTTTCCTCCCTCCATCTAAACCTGTTTATCTTCATCTTTATCTGTGCTAGCACCCACCCCATCCCCCAGTCATGGTTACCTGTGTGCAGTTCATTGTCATCACTGTGGACTCCCCACCTGCCTCCATCCAGCTCCAGGAGGGTCCCCAGAAAGACTTCCCATCTCCCTCTGCAACACAGATGTCCCCTGCCGACCTTAGTGAAGATCAGAGAGTGTATTACACAGTGCATACTTGTTCATCATCAGCAAGAATAATTCGCACCATTTCTATGTGTATGCATGTATAAAAACATTTCTATACATTCATTCCTGGGTTTATATACGTCTACATAACAGTATATACACTTCCAACTTATTTTCTCAAGAACCAGTCATCTGTACCCATGTTCAGGGAAGGGATGATGCCTCATTTATTTACATTTGGAAATCCCTATGTTTTGCTTACAGTATGTGCAGACCCCAGTATTTTTCCACAGGGAAATGATGCTTTCGGAGTAGAATTCTTTTCTTTAAGGGTTATATGTCACTAAAAAATAAAACCACCAGCAGAACATGATTAAGAATATTCATGTTAGAAATAAGTGTCAATTATAGCTGGTCTAAAGGAGACACGGGACCTTTGACGTCCCAGTGGGAAGCCCCGGTGGGAAGCCCTAGTATCCTCCAGTTCTTTTTCCAATGGACAAAAGGAGCCGCAGTAGTGTAGGTGGTCTTCTTGCTGCCCACACCGGATGGACCGCGGGGCTACAGCTCTGTACCATGCAGCCATATTAAAATGGTACAGGAAGCACTTTGCTTCCTCTCTGCTTCTCCCAGGGAAGTCAGGTCAATGCAGCAGGCGTGGAAAGAACACCCTGAAATGGAGCTGGGCATCGGGTTGGTGTCTGCAAGCCCAGTACTCTCAGGAGGTGTGGGAGATCAGCGTTCATATTGTGAGTTCTAGGCTAGGGTGAGCTACTTAGACCCTGGAACAAACAAAGAAAACCAACCAAAAGCCCAAACAAACAAGCTATGTTCTATTTTGTGACATAGAGGGGAAGCGTCTCTCTAGAAGTCACTGACGCTAAGAGACTGTAACTTTACGGGGAAGCAGATGAAATGTGACTTTAAATTTAATTTTATAACTGAAAGTTGTATTTCAGTGTTTTATAATTTCTTTCAGCCTGTCCTTCCTTCTCTCCTCTTTCCTTTGTCCTCTCCCTCCCCTTCTGTCTTAGTGGTGATCTATTGCTATGAAGAGACATCATGGCCACGGCAACTCTTAAAAAGGAAAACCTTTCATTGGGGCTGGCTAATAGTTGAGTTTATTCTATTATCATCGGGGGCAGAGTCGGGGCAGCACACAGGCAGACATGGTGCTGGAGAAGGAGCTGAGGGGTCTACGTCTCTCAGACAGCCATAGGCTGGTGGCCATAAAACAATGCAAAGCTGTACTCAGTTCCACTTCACAGTCCCCACAGTTCATCAGTCTCAACACAATGTCACCAAACCCAGGCAATATTGTGGATGACAAAAAGTGCATGCTGACAGGAGCCTAACATAGCTGTCACCTGAGAGGTTCTGCCAGAGCCTGACAAATACAGAGGCAGATGCTCTCAACCAACCATTGTACTGGGAACGGGGTCCCCAATGGAAGAATTAGAAAAAGAACCGAAGGAGCTGGTGGCATTTGTAACCCCACGGGAAGAACAATATCAACCAACCTACCCCCCCCCAGGACTCCCATAAACTAAACAACCTATCAAAGAGTACACATGGAGGGACCCATGGCTCCAGCCGCACATGTAGCAGAGGATGGTCTTATCAGGCATCACGGAGAGGAAGGGTCCTTGGCCCTGTGCAGGCTCAATGCCCCACTGTAGGGGAATGCCAGGGCAGGGAGGTGGGAGTGAGTGGGTGGGTGAGGGAGCACTCTCATGGAGGCAGGGGGAGGGGGATGCCTGAGGGGAACCGAGAAAGGGGATAACATTTGAAATGTAAGTAAAGAAAATATCCAATAAGAAATAAATAAATTTAAAAAAAAAGTTTAAAGTCTCTTCTGAGATCTTGTGACCTTGAAACTATAACCGCCCCCCCCCCCTGTAGAGTCAAAATAAAAAGATAGTATCACGTACTTCTAGTATATAATGGCAGCAGGTATGCATAACTGTTCCCCAAACATAGGGAGGCAATCCTAGTGAGGACCAAAGCAAGACAGAAAACCAGCTGGGCAAACTCTAACATCTGCATCTGTGTTTGACGTCAAAATGGTCTTCGGATCTCCGCTTCTTTTCAGCTCTGTTGGACTGCAACAAACCTTTTTCTCCTGGGCTGGCTCCACTTCCTGTTAGCAGCTCTTCTGGGCAGGTGTCCCATGGCTCTGGCATCTCCAACATCTTGGGGTCTTCAGAGCAATGTAGGTTTCATCTTCACAGCTTTACACAATGGCCTCTCTGAGCTTGTACGCAGGAACGCCCCTGCCGAACACTCGGCCTCAGCAACTTTCCTCAGCCCCAGAGGGTGATTCCATAACCCTCTTCTATACTTGACTCTAAAGCCAGAGCCACGTGGCCGAAGCTGCCTAGTTCTGCTGCTGGCTGGGGCTGGAACATGGTGTCTGTTACATCCTCACCACCTTTCTGGGATTAAGGGAAGCACCACCACACCTGTGTAAAAGCTCCAACCCAAATAAGCCCAGGCAATGAGAACACAACTCAGTTACTATGAACACAAGCTGCGTGCCTAGATTGGGCAGATCTACCACTACACTACTCTGTTTCTCGCTATGAGATCCCTTAGATCTTGCTGTTTCTCCAGGCCAAGTGCATCAGCTCCATTTTCCTTATAACTCCTCTGTCATTCCCTTCTCCCCCGTCAAGGGGGGAAGGGGAGAGACTTTTCAGCTCCACCTTCCCTTCCACTACCCAATCACAAGCTCTAACCTTTATTTCACAAGTTAACCTAGGGAGAAGTTTGTGATGAAGTCATCAGAGTAGGGATTCACTCTGGTGGAAGCAATCCACTGCTCCTTACCCCTAAACACTTCTTCTGTTTTTTTCTGGAGCTGCTTGGGGTCTTGCCCTGAGGTCACCACTCCCTTTAATCCATCCTCCAATTGTACTTTTTGTATTTTCCAATCTGCTTGCTCCTTTTCATTATACATCTGGATAGGAGAGGCCACTGAGAAACACAGGACACAGACTGTGCTAGGCTGTTTTAAATTTCTTCTGTTATTGAAATTCATCCCAAACTCTTCACTTTAGCCTCAAGGAGACTTTGGATAAGGGCAAAAAGCAGCCTTTTTGACCAGAATACCACAAAAGCAGTCTCTATACTAAAATGCTTCTCCTCTGTAACCTCTTGAGCCAGGTCCCTACAGTTCAAACCACCCTCAGCACCGAGGTCTTCTATCTTCCTACTAGAATGGCCCACTAAGCCCCACTTAAAGCATTTAACTGTTTTTCTAATCCAACATCCCACAATCCACATTTCTCCAAACAGAAGCATGGTCAAGCCTATAACAGCAATACCCGAGTTCAAGGTCTCTGTTAGGGTTTTATTGCTGTAAAGAGACGCCATGACCAAGGCAACTCTTATAAAGGAAAACATTTCACTGTAGCTAAGTTACAGTTTCAGGGGTTTAGTCCATTTTCATCATGGCAGGAAGCATGGCAGCATGCAGGCAGACACGGTGCTGGAGTAAGAGCTAAGAGTTTTACATTTCCATCTGCAGGCAGCAGAAGACTGAAATGCTAGTCCTTGCTTGACCTTCAAAGCCCACCCCCAATGACACACTTCCTCCGAAGATGCCATACAATTCCAACAAGGCCACACCTCCTAATAGGTAAGTACCTAAGAGTACAACACCCTAAGGCAGAGCATTCAAACAAAATTCTATGGGCCATTCCTATTCAAATCACAAGTCCTTTCTGTTATCTTGGCCCAAGTCTGCTTGTCCAGTGTCCTAAGCACCTGAGCCTTACTCCTGCCTGGCAATATGAAGAAACAATACCCTGCTTGTCAGAACATGTTCCTGAACCTGGAATGCCTCTCTAGGAAGAACCAACACCAAGAGCTGAGTTGCAGCAGGTTGGTGGGGGCAGAGTGGGGTTAACCTAAAGTCTGCACTCTGGAATTCTGTTCCTGTAACAGGCTTCTTATCAGTGGTTGTGCTGGGCACTGAGTCAAGGACCCAAGCTGGGCAGGAGCAGAAGGCATCTAAGCAGACTGGTAATTCACAGTACTTGTTAATGTACCACTTTCTCTACAAGAGTATTCTTAGGACTGGGTGGACACTGCACACTTGCTTCTGTAGGAAAGGACCTTTGGGCCAGAGCTCCTAGGCTACAGCAAGCTCTGCTGTTTGGAAAGACCCATACCCACGGAGGCCATAGGGGACGTGAGATCTGGATCATGTGTCTACTTGTTTTGTTTCCAAAGAGAGTTGGCTACTTTATTAATAAGAGCCAACACAGACAGGGAATTTCTGTGTGTGTGTGTGTGTGTGTGTGTGTGTGCGTGCGGGTTTCCACTCCTCTCCCCCCCCTTTATCTATATCACAGTTCAGTGCAGATGCCCTGCATCTAGATGCCCCACCAAGCGCACTGATGTCTGAGGGTTGGTTCCCTGACACATGAGCAGGGGGCCCAGTCTTGGGAAGTGGGAGTCATGTCGGGGCTTCCCACGTGGCTTTAGTCTTTTGCTACCAGAGTTCTCAAGAAGGGAACACAGGACAGCCAAACTACCCAAATTATCTGTATTACTCCGTAACTGGTTTTATATGGCAGCCAATCTGTTTTAGAAAACACTTTCTACTGACTCTTTGTGAGTTTCACACCATGCATCCCAATCCCAGTCATCTCTCTGTCCCTCTGCCCTTGGAACCTCTCCCTCCCCACAAAAGAAAACAAAACACAAAGATAGAAACAAACAAAAAGTCTCCTTGTGGAAACTGAGGTATGTCACACAATAGACTCCTTTGCTCAAACAGCTTTACTTATAAATGTTCACTGCAATGAGTCATTGATCCGACCCAAGGCCTCTGACTTCTGCTACACTATCTGTACTGGTTCCTCACTGGGACTCCTCTCCTATTTGCTGTTGGTGCCCTGTGTCATGGAAACCCTGCAGCTTTGGATCTACAGGACCCACCCCTTAACACGCCCCAGCAGATCACGGATGGGGTAGATGTTGGAGAGGACCAGCTCAAAGGCCTGGGTCTGGGTCTGGAAGGTAGCTGAGTTGTTCATATGCCAGCTTTTCTGTGCTTACACCCCCAGAGCTAGCTCTCCTGCTTTGTTCAGAATTGGGGCTGGGCCAGCTCTCCTGCTGCTAGCAGCTCCCCAAGGGGTGGGGCTGGTCCCCCTGAGCTCACACCATTAAGCCAGGTCCATCTTTTTAAAATAGCCTCGTGGGAGTCAGTTGGTGTGACTAGGATAGAGCGGGCAGTATTTATCTAGGAAGCAGCTCACTCTTGTGTTCCCGGGCACTGTAAAAGATGGCGCAGAAACAAAACCAAGTCCTAACATTAAATCGGTCACAGGATTTTGCAGAAACTCTTTCGCAGCATAGAAAATACTAAGGGAAAGTTTTTGTCCTCAGTTCAACTTAGCTCATTTCATTAACCCTGTGTAAGTACTTTGCTAGTGTATACAAAGATGAATGTCTGCACTTTGCCCCCCAGGAATAGAGAAGGGGAGACATGTCAGCAAATCTTAACAAGATGAAAATAAGTCACATATCAGTATGTGGAAGAGTCCCAGGCAGAGGAGAGATACCACACACATACACACACACACACACACACACCATACACACACACTATACCACACACACCACACATTACACATACACATACACCATACACACACACCACACATTACACACACACATACACCATACACACACACTATATCACACACACTACACTACACATCACACACACATACACCACACACACACTGCACACACACCACACACACACACACACATACACCACACACACACTGCACACACACACCACACACACACACACACACACACACCACACACACACACACACACGAACCACACACACACACACACACACACACACACCACACGATAACACACACACAGGGACAGAGCAATCTCGCAATCTCAGAATTCCTTGTAATGAGGTGCTGCCCATGATTATGCTAGGCTTTGAAGGGCATTCTAGGCCACGGGACAGATATTGAGGAACCATAGGAAGTGGCTGGGAGCAGAGACCCACCACTGGATTTTAGTTTCATGCTAGGATGCTGGCAGGCGTGGAGAAGACTAATGATGTAGAACCCAGGCAGAGAAACCAGGGAGAAAGCTGCTCTGAGAATTTACACGGGACAGTGAGGGCCACTGGCATGTCCACAGCGCTGAGGATGGTGACAGTCTTGCTTGCATTGTGGTGGCCACAGGTCCCTGACGGAGCGACTTAAAGGAGAAGAGATTTGTTAGGCTCATGGTTTCAGAGGGTTCCCTATGGTGGGTGGCAGTGGGGGTGGGGTGACAGGATAGTGGAGGTCACAGCTACGGGAGTACATGGCAGAGCCTTTCTCCTCAGAGCACACCAGGAAGTAGAAGATTGGCCAGAACCAGGTGCTGGGTATAACATGGGAAGTTCTACATTGCCCCTAGTGAGGCCCACCCCCCGAAGGTCCCACAATTCCCCAAACAGCAGCACTAGATGGAGAATATGCATCTAGAATATGAGCCCATAGGGGGCACTTCAGACTCAGTTCAAAACACAAAGGTTATCAGGTGGTTGGTTACACAGGAAAACACGTGTAAGGAAGAATTTGAGGGCATTGGCGGTTGGTTGGCCATGACTGTAAGGCACAGGAAACCCAGAATTGGGAGCTGAATAAATGACTCGTCTGGTAACTCAGGTGTCAGACCTGAATTACCCACATTCAAGCTGGGCATGGCAGTATTTGGCCTGTAGTAACAGTGTTTGGGAAGCCAAGATGGGAATATCCCTGAAGTACACTGGCCAAGACAGTCCAGCTGAATTGGTGAGTTTCTGATTCAGTGACAGACCTGTCTCCAATGTAAGATGGAAAAGCAACTGAGGAAGACACCCAACATTGACTTCTGTCCTTCATATGCACAGGGCATCCATGTGTGAGCATACACACACAGGTATACATACACAGAGATGCACACACGCATGTGTGCACACAGACACACACAGATGCATACACACACACAGACATACACATGCACACTTGAAGTCTGGAACTGATCCCAGCTTTCTGCCTCAGGAAAGCTGGATATGTAAGACCTGAAGTGAATCTTAACTACCAGGAGACCACCTCAAGTGAGAAAGGAGAACAGAGTTCAATGCAAACGCCAGAGGTTTATTTTCTGGTGTGTCAGGGTCAACCGTCAAACAGCCCCTCATGGCGAGTGACTGGAAGGCAACCCCAATGTCTCTAACAAGCAGTTTTTATACTTTTTAGGGGTACGGTTACATCAGCAAGGTTACAGTTTAAACTTATTGGCTAAGCATATTGACCTTTGAATCTATTGGCTAGCAAGCATGTGACAGGCCATGGGACCAGTGGGTCAGGTGACTATCAGTCAGCACATTCTGCAGTTTTTCAAGAATGTTCCTGCTCCTCCCAAGAACTGTGGGTGGATAATGGAGCTTGGCCTAGCTTTGACCTGCAACAGTGGGCTGGCAAAAGCTCCTAGGATCCTTCAGGTAGACAATGAAAACATCAAGTCCCAATGCAGAAGGAGGACAGAGGAAAGATTAGGGTGCAGGCTGAAGGGTTAGACTTGTAAGTGGGAAGTTTCCAGAAGAAAGTTGGGTGTGTCTTGAGTAGAAAGAAGCTGAACAAAAACATAAAGAGGAAATCTTTCAGAATCTAGGTCTGAACCCAGGGAGAGGCAAATCATGAGAACAAAGAAGAAGCAGAGACGCAACCTCAGGTACCTTTGGACAAAGTGATTACCGGGAAGTCACCAGACACTGAGAGGAAACTTTCATGGAGAACATTGGTAAAAGGATCAGTCTCTAGAAAGAAGGTCTATTGTAGATGTGCGGGAGAGCGTAGTCAGAGGCAGAGACGTCTGGGAGCGTTCAGAGTGACTGTGACCCTGAGCCACGTGAGGAGAAGGTGGGGTGGGTCAGATGCAGCATCCAGGAGGCCCAAAGGAGAAGGGTTAACCAAAATGGCTAGACTATACTAGGAAGGGCAGTTGGGGGAAGGGCAGCCAGGCCCCTGGGACTGGAGGATGCTGGGGGAACCTGGAGGTCAAATCTGATTTGATTTGTGAAGTAGGCACCTTACCCGTTTGTCTTAGAGTTTGAGAAGTAACAAGGTAATGGTAGAATGAAGGAATTGCTAGAAGTGTTTAGAAAGATATTATCTTCTGTACTGTTGGGACGTGAAAGAGGTTTAAGGGCTCAGAGTGGGAGTCAGACAGGCAGGGTGGTTCCATTCAGAAGGTCAAGTCTGAAGCCATGTAGGGGGAACAGGGTTAGCTAGAGGCGGCCCTGGGTTCAAGGGCTGACTCAGGAGTGAAGTCTGCGCAGGCTTAGGGAAACTGATCAACAGAAGGAACACATCTCCGTCTCCAGCTGTGAGGGAAGCAGTGGATAAAAAGGGGAATCCGGGGTGTAAATCTTAGGGATTTTTAAGCCCATTGGCCTGGATTACTGAATGTAAAGAGCATTTTCAGGTTGAAGACTTGAAGAAAGGAGAAAACCAAGGGCATTGAAGCCACACGGAAGCTACGGACTAGGTTTTGGAAATGGTGGCCAGCATCCAGGGAGATCAAAGAGGTGTGAAAAAGCATGTCTGTGAGAGTCACCTCACCACATGAGGGACAGCATGCTCCCCTCACTCCCGAGCTGCAGCCCCCCTGAAGGAGGGTGGGAAGAGAGCTTGGAGTCACATCCCAGGGAGCTGCAGAAACACGGCTGGATTTGGAAGGAGAACCTGCCCGGTGACCCTGGGGAATATGTTCACCCTAGGCGGCTTCCATTCAGTTCTAGGAAGTTTATGTCACTAAAATGGCCTTCTAATTTTATGCCTCATTTGGGCTTTAAGGAGAGAGAGACAAAGAGAGACAGAGACAGACAGACAGACAGAGAGCACTCATGGGAGGCTTATCAGAGCATATTTTGCTCTTCCTTTGCTGTTTTAGCCTCGTCTGCAATGGGCGCACTAGAAACCTTTATGAATAACTTGTTTCTGTCACCGCTGTACAGTTTGTCATGGTGGGGAAACCGTGGTAAAGGAGCAGGAGGAGATAGGCCACACTGGGAGTCCACAGCCAGGAGGAGGTGACTAGCACACCCTTTATGCTGCTGGGTTCAAACCTTTGTATTCTTTTCAGGAGCTCAGTGCGTGGGATGGTGCCGCAGACACCCAGGGTGGGTCTTTCCTGGCCTTTTAAACCTTTCACACTGTCGCAGACACAGCCTCTGGGCAGGTAATTCCATATCCAGTGAAGTTGATGGTGGCTATTAACTGTCATACTTGGATGAAAATTCATCTGGACAAGGAAGTCAAGAGAGTCAAGTCTAATGCATTTAGTGTGTCATAGCCTCAAGAGGGAAGGGGGGCTGTGACACCCCCGCCCCCCCTCGCTGGTAATCTCTGGCTTGATTAAAGGGAATGATACTCATTTGTAAACGGATTTGGCAAACTTACCCTGCTATTGTTTCCATTATTTTGCAAATTACAGACATTGAGATGAAGGCTCCATAATTCCCCCGGGCGGCCTTTATTCCCGCCTGGGAAACGGGTGTTGTCCTGGCTGGCTTCCACTCCGCTGCTGTTTCGTCTGAATGCAGCAAATTCTTTATTATGATTAACAAAGACTTCTGCACCACTCCGCTTTGAATATCAGTCTGCTTGTGGAGATGAGTTGATTGGGGGCCTGCTGTCTACTTGAATCCCTCAAAGACTTTCAAGACAACAGACAGCCAAGGATTCCTAAATGACATGTTTTTTTGCATGTTCTCCATTTTGAGTCTGGGATACATTTAGTAATTTTGCCATTGTCTGGAACTTTTTCCCCCTCTTCTTTCAACTGTCTGCTTCTGAGTGTCTCCTTCGCCCTTTACTTAAATGCCTGAAAAATATGCAAATGCCTGCGTTTGGGTGATTGTTGGGGCTCAGAAAAGTGACAGGCTGTAGGGAAGGCCTCAGCAGCAAGGGGGCCCAGGGAGCTTCTCCAGCCCAGGTCTCTGACCACTCTCTCTCTTCACGAGCCACAGAAGTGACAGTCCCTCTCCTGCAATGAAGGTAGCAACCAGAACCCCTTTCTCTAAAATTAGACACGAAACCCCAAAACATGACCCTGCTTTTCCCGCCTTTCTGTTCCTGGCAAACTGACCTAACCTGCCCTGCTAACACTGTTCGGGAAAGGATACTGCAGTGCCTGGAAGGAAGGTGTGCCGCACAGCATTCTGGGAGAATCTGAGCAGACAGGTTCTGCTGGCTCTCACAGCTTGTTTTATTCACGGCCTTTCGTTCTGTCACACGTCTACCTGAGTGTGTTTATGGAACTAAAGCATCAGTTGGGAAGCTTGTCCTGGATTTTCAGGTCTTCAGTCTCAAGGCTCGTAAGTCACACAAACCTATGATCAAGTAAACAACTTCCTCTTTTCTTCAAGACTGGTGTGTGTGTGTGTGTGTGTGTGTGTGTGTGTGTGTAGCCCTGGCTGTCCTGGAGCTCACTCTGTAGACCTCAAAGCTGGCCTCAAACTCACATAGATTCCCCTGCCTCTGTCTCCTGAGTCCCGGGGTTAAAAGCGAGTCACCATTGCCTGGTGCAGACAGCTTTCTTACAATTTCCTCTCATTAACTGTTACAGGAGTGCTGGCCCTTTAAAGTGAGCATGACGTTTTCCATATGTTCTTGGAACGCTAAAAGCATCCTTCTTTTAAACTCTGCCGATTCCCTTTTCTTCACCCACATATCCGTCAAGAAGCCTCTTTTTTTTTTCTTTTATAATATTTTCATAAACAGCCTCGACTCCAGCCTTGTCCGCTTAGGGGTCGACCATATTGTTCTCCTGTGAAGACAGGCATACGTCGGTGGAGGAATGTTTGAGCCTCACTTCACTGTTGGGGACTACCTCAAATACACAGCTGGTTTTCAAGTGATAAGCACCCATTAATTACTGAACCTGCATTACCTTTGTCCAAGCTAGGCTCTCTTTCCTTAAAACTCACCTATGTGTTTCCCCAGAGTGACTGATGTTCATTGCGCAGATCCTCACCGGGAGTCAGTCTCCTAAAGCCAGCCTCACGGAGGCGATATCACATTAAGAACACTTACCAGATATGGAGGGATCAGGAGGAGTCACAAAGAGGACATATAGGGGCCAGAACAAGACTCAGATCACAGCGAGTGGGTAGCAGTCGCTGACAGGTGTAGGCTCTGTGGACGACAGTTATTGGAAAACCGTGCTGTGTGTGAAAAGGGAACCCCCATCAAAGGCAGGCATCCCATCCAGCTGACATACCCCAACCTGGAGACCCGCACAGCAACCATTTTGCTACCCGGCTTTCTGGGACCAGGAAGTGAGTGCCTTCGGTGAAGGTGACTGTCTGCTCGGCTAAACGGTGCTCTGTAATGGACCTTACTGGGTGCGAGGCCGAGAAGTGAGCTTCAGACGTCTTCCACCGACGAGAACAGTACGGTAGACCCCATAGGTGGACAAAAAGAGGTGTGGTACATGGTATGTCCCAGCCTAGTCAGAATGGGTACTTTATGAAGCCCAGGGAGTCTCTGAGAGCCAAGGTCCATCTTGCAGAACTGTGACTCTAAGTCCTCTGAGCCACCGTCGCCACGGCTGCTTCACCCTGGGACCCCTGCTCCAGGGACTCTGAGCAGCGCTGCATTTGGCCCTGTGACCTGTCACACACTTGAGTTGGTTCTCTCTGACGTTAGGTCAGTTCTCAGGAGAGGACTAGTCTGAGAGGACTAGTAAAGGCTGTGACACCCTCATTCATTCTGGTAAAGGGAAGTTGACAGACTTGTCGGCTCCAGCTGCACACCGTATCAAGGTGTAGTAGCAAGGTGAGGGCTGCCTGGACTCTTTCTCCAGCACACTGGATGGCACTGTGTAAAGGAAGGGTTATCAACAATTGCACCTCACACTTACTGAAAACTCCATGTGCGTTTACACCTTCCTGGAGCGAGCGTTACTGACTCCAGCTCACCCAATATCAGCTTTAACTAACTTGTCTTTTTCCTTTCAATCCTCGCTCTGGCTGGGGGGTAGGGGGGACCTGTTGATGGTCTGAGCTGGTCTCAGACAGGGGTGGAGCCGCAACCTGGGGGTGGAGTCACGTCCTGGAGGTGGAGCCGCGTCCTGGGGGTGGAGCCGCATCCTGGGGGTGGAGCCGCATCCTGGGGGTGGAGCCGCTGTTTCAGCATTTAAAACGACACAAACAACTCACTCTCCGCTCTCTGCCTATTCACTGTCCATCGTTTCACTTGTGAGTACACTAGGACCACATGAAGGTTCGAACGTATGTGACAAGTACCACTCAGCATCTAGAATCTTCCTTCTGTTCATCAGCACAGTGCAGTTTTGTTCTGTGGTCCATCTTGTTGATCTTAGTTGTCCTCTTTCTTCTTGAGGAGAGTTCTCTCAGAGTCTCAGTGGTGATTTGAATATGCCCATGGGAAGTGGCACAATTAGGAGGTATGGTCTTGTTGGAAGTGTGTCACTGTGGGGGCGGGCTTTGAGAGGCTCCTAGCTGCCTGTGAAAGAGAGACTCTCTTCTGATTGGATCAAGATGTAGAACTATTAGCTCCTGCAGTACCATGTCTGCCTGCACACTGTCATGCTTTCTACCATGGTGATGCGGGACCAAACCTCTGAAACTGTAAGCCAGCTCCAGTGAAATGAACTCTTATAAGAGTTGCCTTGGTCATGGTGTCTCTTCACGGCAATAAAACCCAAATTAAGACAGCTTCCTCTGTCATATCAACCCCATGCACATTTTAAATATCTTAGGCACTTTATAACACACTTCAAACTCAAGGGCATTCCCTGTAACCGCAGCATGTCACTGTTTTGTCTAATACGCAACCTCTTTACCGCAAAGCCCTTATTATCCTGTAGGAAATTGACTCTCCGCCATCCCCATTCTCGGTGTGGGCTTTCTCTCCTCTGTCTCCCCTTTCTCTGCCCTCATGGCTCTGCTCCCATCTGTTTGTCTACATGTCTGTTTGCCTGCCTCTATCCATTCCCCATGTCCTCATTCCCCTCCCCCAACAAACACCTTTTACACCAGGTATGTTGCATGGCATAGTCATTCGGGGCACACCTTGGCATGGGCCTGTCTGTGGGCCAGGGAGCTCTAAAGCTATGGGGGTCAGGCCTGGAGCAAGAGTGGGGCCAAGGTGTGTCCAGACCCCAGAACTCTCATCGCAAGATGGGAGAAGGAGCAGGACCCTCCCCCCCACCCACCCTGGGCCTGCAGGTCCGTTGTAGACCTGTGCCCCGATCCTTGCCTCCCCAAACGAGGTCATGCAGCCTAGTAGCCAGGCTAAACTTTTTTACCCTTATAAGGTCATGTCCAGTAGCACTAGAATTCCTCCGGATGCATATAAGACATCTCCAGAAACCTGGTCCAGACCAATGATGAACACTCACCCCATCGTCCTTACTCACCCAACAAAGGTTTCCATAGCCTTTGCTACCCCCAGCCAAATGAGCGGTACAATGAAGCCTGCCTCCTGAGAAGTCCCCTTCTCAATGTGCTCACTTGTCACCTGAGGTCTATGGTGTCAGGTCTGATCACCATAGACCATTCTGTCAAGGGAGGGGAGGCAGAGGGACTGATACCTGCCAAAGGTCACCACATTACATCTCACTCCCATTTGTTGGTGTCAGGAACCGGCTTTATGGTTGGTAGCAGATCACCTCCTAACCCAGCAATGACGGTGTCACCCATCTGCCACAGGGACCCGTGCATCTGTTGCTATGGTAATCTCCATACCTTCCCACCTTTACCTGGAGTGGTTATGTCACAGCCTAGATAAAAGGCACCTTCCTGACCTCTGCCCCTTCTCCTCTCTCTTTTCCCTTTTCGTCTCCATCACCCCCTTTGCTCCCTTCCCCCACAACAAACCTCTCTCACATGGCACAGCATGGGCCTGGTGTGGTCTGCCCGGATGCAAGCCAGGATTCTATTCCAACACCATCAATCTCAGGCCGCCGTCACTGCCCAGGTCTCTTATGCTGGTCACTTTCCTAAATTTGTCCCCACCAAAGCCCAGAGGCCCAGGATTATTTCTCTATAACCCCACAATCCAAATAATAATGTATGCAGTTGCTTTCTTCACAAGGGCAGCTGCCCCTGCAGTCCTACAATTAGAGGCTGTAACCAACTCCTCATAGCTTAAAAACAATGATACCTAACACTGAAAGGCTCCTGTGAGTCAGGTGGAAGGGTGGCTTCTTGGGGACATGCTGAGTTGAAAACTCGGTGTGAGCCAGGCTGCATCTTTCTCCAGTAGCTGCTGGTGAGTCTCCCAAGCAGAAGAGGGAACATCCTAAGGCAAGCTGCTGTCTTCCACCATGGTATCCTATGGCTTTCGTCAAACTACGGAGCTCTTTGGGATTTCCATGTTTGAATCTTCGAGGAAGGGATGAGGGTATTGTAGCATGCTTTCCTATAGCGATGTCCTACGGATGTGGGTTCTGGTGACATCTGCGTTTTAGTGGGATATTTGAGGGTTTCCTGTGCTTGAGTCCCAAACACACATCACCAGAATCAAGAAATGAAGCTTTGTGACAGGAAAGATGCCTGTTAGCGTGGAGCGGAGTGAAGGAACAAGGAGAGGCACCTGTTTCCGGTTCAGCTTCCTGGATGTTGCCGCTCCCTATGGAAACCTTCTCCCACTAGACCACACATGCCGAGGGCCAAGCTATCTTCCTGCATGTTTCAAGAGTCTCCTGGTGTGCTTTGAAATGTGGCCTAAGACACACATTTTCCTGGAGCTTCTGACTCCAGCTTAACCCAGCAACTGCAGCTTCCCAGAGGGACACTTTTCTTCAGAACACAGTGTGGTTCCATGCTTTCTCTCTCAGCAAACAAGAGGCCCTGCCTGCCATGCTACACTGAGCAGGGGGTGCACCAAGCAGGTTTATTGCTTTGTATGTGCGTGCGTGCGTGCGTGCGTTCGTGTGTGTGTGTGTGTGTGTGTGTGTGTGTGTGTAGTCTTGTCATTACTATGAAGCATTTCCTGACTCAGCACTTTGTAAAACACTGCCTATAGCTGGGCAGGAGAGGAAAAGGCGGGAACTCTAAGCTGAGAGAGAGGGAAAGGGTCTCAGGAGGATTGTGGGGAGGGGACTAGCCTTGGGACACCGACAGAGGCCAGGGCCAGATCAAGGGGGCAGGTGACAGTCACGTGGCTGGGAACTAGGCCAGGCCAGCATAGTCAGGTTAGAATAGTTCAGTATCAGCAGATCTATAGTGCAAGAAGCTTTTAATAAACATAAAGGTCAGGAACAAAGGAAAGTATTAAAACAGCCCATTTTTAAAAGTGTGTGTGTGTGTGTGTGTGTTCATGTATGAGTTTGCTAAGCAGGCTAGCTGACCAGAGCCCCAGGGATTCAGCTGTCTGCCTCCCAGCACTGAGATTAAAATCTTTTATCAATGTGCTCCCCCCACCCCAGTCTTTCCCTGGGTTCTAGTGAGTGAAAAAAATTTTTTTATAGTACAGAATAAAGTTTACTCAGGTCAAGGGGGAGTTAAGAGGGTAGTAGAGGCCAGCCATGAGCATGTGGAGGGGGGGGAGGGAAAGGCAAGGGGGTGATTGAAATCGTGTTTTATTTTTTTGCGAGCTGTCGCTTTACCCACTGAGCAATCTCCTCAGCCCCCGTTTCTTTGGGTCTCTGTCCCCCACACTGACAGGTCTCCTGATACTTGTCCAGTTACAGCTCATGCACTGTGTGTAGGGATGGCTCAGGCCGGGATCATCTCCTGACCAACTTACTTGGCAGAGGCTGGGTTTAGAAATGTCAGAAACCCCATTTTACTTCAGCGCCCGGAAAGGATTCATTATTCTCTGTCATGGAGGTGAAACCTGCCTGGGCTGCCCAGAGACTCCTCCCTCTATAACCCAGACATTTGGGTCTCTCTCCTCTTCTTTGCCTTGTCTTCTCCCCCACCCCTCAATTTCTCTCTTTGTCCTTTCTCTCTTCCCTTTCCCCTCCACCCTCCCCATGGCGAATCCCCTGGTCTCAATCCTTGGGGCCAGTGAACTTATCCAAGAGCAGCTTCTCAATAAACCTTCATTTAATATATTCTAACCAGCTTGAGTTGGTTCACTTCCAGGGAAGAGAAATAATGTAGACTGTGCTGACGCCGGGAAGAATTGAGTCCCCACCTGATGAACTCAGTTTACCTGGCCACGTGGGGACCACCTCGATCCCTTGATCCGCTGGGTATGTTTCTTCTCCCCGAATACCCATCCCCTGCTAGCCTGTTAGGGTCCAGACACAATAACAGGGTGTAGTGGTCCCTGCAATTTTGTTAGCAAAGAAAACAGGAAGCAAGCTCATTTTTCCTCGTGGCTTCTGCCTGAGGAGGGCCGGCCTCTGCTGTCTTCTTGTCAATACTCTTATTTACTTTACTGCTAAATTAAGAAAATGTAACCCCTGTGCTTTCTTCAGAGTAGATTCCCGAAACCCAGAACCTCCGAAGCCACCTCACACCCTCAACAGCAAAGGTGGTCTTCCACCCTGCTAAGCTGGCTGTGGTAGCCAGTCAAGGACTGGCCTTCTCCTAAGAGCTGTGGTGTCTGAGGATTTTCTTCTCTGCCTACTAATGCTGAATTTCTCCACGGTGGCTCACTCACACCCACCCACCCCTCCCTGCTCCCCTGACTGACAGAAAAGGACATCACATTGGGTGGTGCCTTTTCTATGGAGACACAAGGCTCTCTTTGACCACTGGCAGCCTCAAACTGTGGCCCCGTCAGGAACCCAGTGAGATACTCGGGTGACTTACTCATGCTACAGACAAAGGAAGAAGGCAGCCACAAGGCTGAAGCAGGTTCGTGAACTCTGGCTTCCGGTCCTGGTCTCTGCTAGAGAAACCTTTCTCCTGAAGATCAGTTCCACACAGGAAGCCCAGGTTTTGAAGCGTGGGGTCAGTGAAAGTTAAACCCAACAGCTAAGTCAAACAAGCATCACCACAAAACACAGGCAGCTGTCATTCCAAAGGGAACAAGCAATGGTTTGCCCTGAGGCCAGAGAGGGCTCAGTAGGTAATTACCTAGTAAACACGAAGACCTCAGGCCAATTATGTAAAAACCCATGTTTAAAAAAACCAACCAACCAACCAACCAACCAACCAACCAACCAACCAACCAACCAACCAACAATAAAAAAAGAAAAAGAAGGAGGAGGAGGAAAAAGTCAGCATCCTGTCCTGGACTTGTAATTCTAGCAACTGGAGGCAGAAACAGGTGGCTTCCTGAGGCTCACTGGCCAGCCATATTACTTGGCAAGATTTAAGTCAATGAGAAACATTGTCTTAAAAAACAAGGTAGATTGCTGGGCAGTGGTGGCACATGCCTTTAATCCCTTTAATAACCCGGGAGGCAGAGGCAGGAGGATCTCTGGAAAGGAAGCCATTTTGGTCTACAGAGTGAGTTCCAGGACAGCCAGGGCTGCACAGAGGAAACCCTGTCTTACAAACACAAACAAAAATGAGGTAGATAATCTGAGAGGAGGAGACGGAAGGAGGGGTATTAATCTGAACTAAATATAAATGGCCATGGCAAAGGAGGTCAGATTCACACTGCCCAAGATGTTGCAGCCTTGAATGGGTTACAAGAACTCTCATGGCATGAGAGAAGGCCATGAATCAAGGGACGCATCAAATACATTGGCAGGCGCTAGAACAAGGCTGAGGTCTGTACTGTAGATCTAGATGTCTGCTAGTCACATTTTTTAGCTTTAGGCTGGAAAAAGTGAGTAGTCTGCTAAGAATAATTCCAAATGTTTCCCGTGTAGTCAAGATGTTAGGTTAGATACAGGGGTGGGCAACAAGGGCCTGTGAATGAATCTAAGTACACAGCCAAATAATGTTGGCTGTCTGTAGAAGCCAGGAAGTTCTAATCATCAGCCAGGAGGCAGCAACATCTTTCACAAGCATGACCTTTACAGTGTGCTTCAGTTCATACAAGCAAACACATCTCAGGTTCACGCTTACCAGCCGGGCCATTTCCCAGGGATAGGGGGACCTTGGCTGAAGACTCTCACGGAGTGAGTAGTTCATCATCTCTGAACCTCCCAATCCACTTCCCCATCAGATCTGCTGACTTCACTCCAATTTCTCACCTTTCCCAAATGAAGCAGTGAGGTCAGACACTTGGATTTCTTCATACAGACACTAGATTGCCTGCCCCTAGCTTTGTGGCATCTCATGCTCTTTGCAAACCTTTGGTGATTTTTTTTTTCCCTTCCAGATGAATGGCATTGGATTCCTGTCATCCTGGAGTTTTAGTATAGGCTAGCTCATGGGTCTTAGTAACATGGGGCAGAATAAGGGGAAACCCTCCTGGGTCTAGTCACTGTTAGGGTCCAAGAATCACTGAAGGAAACCTCCAGACTCAAGTAGTATGAAAAGGCAAAGAGCGTTTATTCTGCAGAAATTACCAGCATGCAGGGGTCAGCCATTCATGAAAATGGTGATGACCAGAAAGGCTTGTAGGTCCCCTTTAATTCGGGGTCAGGGGAATTTTCCAGAAGGATTAAGTAAGTAACCTCTAATATGATTGGTAAGGGCAAATCAGTGACGTTAGTACAATTTTGATTGGTTACTGAGTGTTATTATATTTAGTGAGACCTTGAGAGCAGCTCCGTTCTGGCCTTGTCATCTCTTCCTGCCAGGTGTCCCAGGAGCTGACTCAGCGCCGGACTTACCCTCTCTAAGTCCGGTGGTCGCTGCTCAATGGCCCATTTCCAGTGGCTTCCTCAGAGCAGACCAGGTTGCTTCCTTGGGAACTGGAAAGGTTTATTCCTGAGGGTTTTGGATATCTGAGTCGCCACTGTCGCCTTCTTCACCCGGTTGGTGCTTAGCATCCGCTGTCATGTTGGAGGTGCCTTACGATCCAGTCACCAAGGTGGCTTGCAAACAGCTTTTACAGTGGGTAAGGCCCGGGTGGCACAGCTAACGGAAGACGGAAGCCTGAGGCAGGTGTGAGTTTGGAGGTGACATACTGATAACCCCAGTTTGCAACCCACTCACCAGAACTATGCGCACTTTTTAAAAAAAGATTTATTAATTATTATCTATAGCTGTCTTCAGACACACCAGAAGAGGGCATTAGATCTCATTATAGATGATTGTGAGCCACCGTGTGGTTGCTGGGATTTGAACTCAGGACCTCTGGAAGGACCGTCAGTGCTCTAACCACTGAGCCATATCTCCAGCCCCCCCCCATGAGCACTTTGCAGTTGACTTGGTTTGAGGTCTTGGGTCTGGTGCGGACACTCTTGTTTCCTGTTTGGGGGTGGATGTCATCTGACTGTGGCAAGGGAGAAGCAGTCACACCTCCTGTGAAAAATCCCTGCAGCAGTGGTGAGGGTGTGGCTGTTACAGTTTCTTCCCTTCTAAAGAGATGCCTGGATTAGCCTAAAGGACCAATGTATACTTCTTAATGACAATTTGAACATTTTAAATTTGATTTGTTTGCTTGAGGCAAGATGTCTCAGGCTGGTCTTGAACTCACAATGTAGCCAAGAATGACCTTGAATTCCATCTTTCTCCTACCTCACAGGAACTGGGAGGAGTACTCCCTTGTCTGGAGTACAGGCATGGGCCACCAGGCCCCAGACAGGCAGGTGTTTAGATGTATTTTTAGCCAGGTTGGAAACTAGGGATTTGCATAACTCTGGTCAGTCAGGAGAAACCCCAATAGCCCTTCCTGTGGAGGTATTAGAAAACCTAGTTATCACTCAGAGCTCATCAGAAGTGAAGTGGGTACCATGGCCCATCCCTGTCATCTCAGATCCCTGGAACCAGAGGCCGGAGGCCTGAGATCCTGAGTCACTCTGGCCAGTCAGGGCTCCACAGTGGACCTATCTCAAACATTCTGTGTTGCCTTGGCTGGCCTACAAAGATTGTTATATTGATTAGGAAAGCCTCAAAAGTTGCTATCATGGGGTTAGGAGACAACTCAGTGGACAAGAGCTTCGTTATACAAGCATCAGATCTGAATTCAGATCCCGAGTACCCAGTATTTTTTAAGGCTGGTTGTAGCCATGCCCTCCCATAACCCCAGTTCTGTGTGGGGTGGGGGCAAGATTATTGGTGCTTTTGAGCCACTGGCCTAGCTCTAGGCTCAGTGAGAAACTCTGTCTGTGGGGGGGTGGGGAGTGGGAAGCCGATAATAGTAGAAATATACCCTCGTTCCCACACACATGCATGGACCCATATCAACACACACACACACACACACACACAATCCCTTTATTTCAAAACCTCTAAGTCACAAGAAAACTATTTGATTGAACCTAAATGAGAGAGAGAGAGAGAGAGAGAGAGAGAGAGAGAGAGAGAGAGAGAATTACAGTCCATAGCTGCCCGCTTCCTTACTCTTTCTTGCTGACTGACAAGTTAAAAGTATGTCCTTTCCTCAGAGCAGTGTAAGTATTTGAGCAATATTTTGCAAGAGGAAAGAGCCCTGTTTTTCTTTCCACATGGGCCTCTTGGACTTTGGTTCCCATGAACATCTTCTGAGTCTGGCACGTTTCCAGGTGAACAGGCAGAGTCTCTGGGAAGGAGCAGCGTTCTGCTCAAGATTTGGAAAAGCTCTTTGATCAGGCCCCCGCCAGCTGCTCAAAGTTCAAGGAACTTGACAGACAGAGGCTGTCTGTGGAAGACTTGAACCTGCTGGTTTGGTCATCTCATGACTAGCTCTCTGTCTCACTGGGGGAAAGGGAAGTCTGGCATCTTCTTTCTGACGAGGTTCAAAAATGGCATTTATCCTGAACTAGAGCAGGTCTTGGGCTGTAGAGTCTCTCAGTCTATCAGACTCACAGTGCCTAGGATGCCGGTGTGTGTGTGTATGTGTTTGTGTGTCTGTCTGTATGTCTCTTTCTCTGTCTCTCTGTCTCTGTCTTTCTCTGTCTTTCTCTGTCTCTCTGTCTCTCTGTGTGTATCTGTTTCTGTCTCTCTCTGTCTCTGTCTTTCTCTGTTTCTGTCTCTCTCTGTGTATATGTGTCTATTTGTCTCTGTCTCTCTTTCTTTGTGTGTGTATGTGTGTGTGTGTGTGTGTGTGTGTGTGTTTTTCTCAAGTAGTTCAAAAAAAGGCAGACAGCTAGACAGATTTTCTGGCAAACAGACTGTGACAGTCTAGACTAGTCGACTAGTCAATTTAATTCTTTGCCGTGTGACAATTAGTGATTTGTTTTGTATTTAACTGTCTTCCAATACAAGAGAGTAAGAACATGAGGGAAACTATGTATATGTCTAGGCTTGGCAGACCAGCCAACTTCAGTTACTATAGTAGCAACAAGAAGCTGAACACTCTGAGGATCAGAAGGTGCATGCATAGATGAAAAAGATGGTGTCAACCTTGAAGGATCCTACCTTAGTAATAGTAACAACAACAACAACAACAATAATAACAACAACAAAGAAGCAGTAATTCAGCTGTTAGGCACCGAAAAATATTGGCCGAAAGAGAGCAGAATCCATAACTGTTCTTCATGTAGATGTACAATTACATGGTTTCCTGGAGCAAAGAATGACTTTGACTTAGGCAGAAGAGATCCCAATTATGGACCTAACTACAGATTCACAACACGTTAATGTTGCCTGGAATTGCTTTTCTCTCCATAAAGTGAGCCCCTTATTTATAGGAGAGTAGAGGATTGCAATAGAATTCTAGGCACAAAAGCAATTGCTGACTTGGGGTTGGTAAGATGGCTCATTGGGTAAACTGCCTGTTGTCAAGCCTGACCACATGAGATCTACCCTTGGGAACTGCATGGTGGGATGAGAGAACCAGTTCTGGCAAGTTGTCCTCCGACTTACACACACACACACACACACACACACACACACACACACCCTGCTAAACAATAAATACATGTAATAAACAATGTAAAATATTTTTTTCTCAGTGCACTGTTACTTGGACACCCAATAAGGAGATCCCTCTCCAGAGGTGAAATTTCCCCCCTTCTTTTAAAAATGACATTTATTTACTTATTAATTTCCCGAGGACAAATTGCAAGGGTCGATTGTCAGTCTGCCACTGGGTCCCAAGAATTCAGCTGCAGACTTCCATCTTTATCCTCACCACCTTCCTGGCCCCTCCTCCTTTTTCAGATAGAGCCAAGCAACCTTGGGCTGGCCCCAGGATATACTCTCTCCATGTGGCCCAACACAAGCTCCTGTGTCCTTTTGTGAAAGCACTGTGGACCAAAGCTGCTGATTTTATCCCGAGACGGGTTGACTTGATGACGCTCACTCACTTCATCCATAACTCACATTTCTTTCAAAAGCCTGTGGATGCTGGAAGCTAGGCTAACTGAACCTCGGGTCCAGCGCCTACCTAGCCTTGCACAAAGTAGAGAAAGCACCATGCATGACTTCCTTACTTCAAGACAGCCGTCATCTCTCACATTATAGGAGGGCCCTCCCTGTGCCTGGCCTTTTCTAGGAGTTCCTACACTGCTTTCTGGCTGTCTTGCGTCCTCTCACCTTTTAGGTGGTTCTTTAGGGTTTTCTTTGTACTTCGGGACCAGGGACAGTCACATCTGCCTGTGGGTTTCTTTCTCTCTCCCTTTGGCCTTGTGGAAGGGAAAAGCAAAAAAAAAAAAAAAAAAAACCTTCTAAGCAGGAACATCTGCCTCTACTGCTCAGGACACACAGTCCTGCCACCTTCAAAAGCACAGTTGCTTTCTCTGTTTACTTTTCATCCTGACCCTCATGCCTGAAACTTTAGTACATGGCCCCAAAGAGCTGAGCATCAAAATCTGACTCCTTCTCCACAGGATACACTTGAGAGTCCCTTTTTCCTTTCTTCTCACTGTTTCTGTCCTCTCTCCCTCCTTCCTGTCCCCTCTCTCTTCTTTACTTCTTCAACTGCAGACTTCATTCCAAGCCTGTTCCTCCAGTACCTAACCTTCCCCTGTCTCCCCTTAGGAAATTTCCTTTCTCCTTCTCCTTCTCCTTCTCCTTCTCCTCCTCCTCCTCCTCCTCCTCCTCCTCCTCCTCCTCTTTCTCCTCCTCCTCCTCCTCCTCCTCCTCCTCCTCCTCCTCCTCCTCTTCCTCCTCCTCCTCCTCCTCCTCTTCCTCCTCCTCCTCCTCCTCCTCCTTCTTCTTCTCCTTCTTCCTCGTCTTCTTTTAAAGATTTATTTATTTATTATATATAAGTACACTGTAGCTGTCTTCTGACACACCAGAAGAGGGCATCAGATCTCATTACAGATGGTTGTAAGTTACCACAAGTGGTTGCTGGAATTTGAACTCAGGACCTCTAGAAGAGCAGTCAGTGCTCTTAACCGCCGAGCCACCTCTTACAGCCTGTCTTCCTTTCTTCTTAAGCATGCTTGTTCTATGCCTAACAGCTTAGGCAGGGCTTAGTGTTTCCAGACAAGCCTCTACCAACTGACTCATGTCCAATGCTTCTATGCAACATGCTCATAGCAGAATAGTTCAGTGTCAGACTTAATTGCTGAGGCACAGGCCTGAGGCCAGTGTGATCATGAGAGTAAGAGGGGAAAAACTGCAGATTTTAGATTCTCCCAGTTTTGGAAAAATAGGTCAAACTGGCCTTGTGTATGGCTGGCTAGACTACTTCACCTGATCTGAAGAGCAGGTGCTGGAAAATGCACCGCTTTCCAAGTTCAGAGAAGGTTTGTTGCTAGAATTTAAGGCACTTCTATGATCTAAGAGCATTATCTTCAGAGTGGTACTTTCTTTTTGGTTTATGTGGATATATACACATAATCATGTATATGTGTACTGTGTATAGGTATGTGCACAGAGTGTAAGTACCTGTGCAGGCCAGAAGAGGGCAACATTTCCCCTAGAGCTGGATTTACAGGCAGTTGTGAGCGGCCTGATGTGGGTGCTAGGAAACAAACTCGGGGTTTCTGCTCTAGCAGTTCACATGATTATCCATGAATCTCTCCAGCCCTTCCAACCGCACCTTCCCACACGCTCTCTGAGAGTCTCCCCGAGGGCACTGCTTAAACCTCTGTCTGCTCGAGCTTCGTGTTCTAGACTGCAGTCAGATGCTATGTTCATTCTGGGTGCAATCAGGGAAGACTTCCCAGTGGTGTTTTCAGACTTGCTAGACTTAAGGAATTCTCTAGGTGAGAAAATAGAGCAGATAATCTCAACATGCAATAACTTGGAGGAACCGCACAAATGTGGCCCTGGTGTAGCCTCACATGCAGAGAGCAAGGACAAGGGAAGATGCTACCCTGAGCCATTTCATAATAGAAGGTCTTGGTGTGGGGCTGGGTTATGGCAAATGGCCACACAACCATTTAGCTGAACAGACACTTATCATATAATTATTACTCACAACATTAGTGCTATTATACTTAAAAGTCCCAAATAAGATTCAGTTGGGCTGAAATCCAAGTGTCAGCAGGGCCGAATCCCTTTCTGGAGACTGGGGGGGGGGGGGTACTCCATTTGCATTTCTTCATCTAGAGCTCTCCTCCCTACATTGTTTGGCTTCCCGTCCCATCCCGGCTCCCTGGAGCCCTCTGAACAACATCTTCCGATTGCTTGCCTTCTCCTTCCTTCCTTTCTAATTTTTGTAACCTTTGAATGGTCCAGGGTCATCTTCCGATCAGCTGATCTGCGACCTTAACAGGTTTTACAGTTTCTAGGGATTGGCTTGTGACCATCTTCGGGGACCCGTTCTTCCACCCACCACAGACAGGGAGAGTCCAGGAGTGACAGGGGGGATCATTAGAGATGAATAAGTTTGAGTTTGGTTTGAGTCACAGAGACAGATATCATTAGTGCTGGAACCCAGACAGGTGGAGCCCTTGTCACCAAAATATAAGTAATAACAAAGTGTTGAGGTAAGAGATGTGCCATGTCCGCCCTGTCACATAAGAGACAGATCTGAGCACCTATCCGATGCCCGGTCTATCAGAGTATGGGCTCCAACCGCTTTTCGTCCTTGGCTGAGATGTCCTACTAAAGATGCTCAGAGAGGTTCATCTCACATGTGTCCTTTCTTGCCACCTGTACCATCCCACAGTGCAGACACCATCCAAGGGATGCAGTTGTAGGTTGAGGATGAAGTACATTTTTGGATGCCGTTGCTTTGTTTTCCAAGTATTCCTGAATGGGTCAAGGATGCAGAAGGGAGAAGCTCTCATCTGTCTGAATGCTGACTGACAGCCTCACAGGTCTAACGAGCACTTGCTGTCCTGGTCCTGCCCGAAGTCCCTGGGAGGAAAGGTTGTCTCACCTCTCTCTGGCTAACATCAGAGTTAGCACTTCCTCCAGCTGAATTAGAGCCTTGAACGTCAGCCAAAACCCAGTGTGGGTCAGACAGCCAAAGATGCCTTTTCAATGAAACAAAGAAATTTAATTAGAGCCAGACGGGGAAGTGCTTCCAATGTGACATCTGGCTTTTCACCCTCTTTCTGGCCCTGTAGGCACCACCCAGGGAGCGGCAAGTGATTGGTGGGAACCGACCCAAGGCTTGAAGGTGACAGAGCAGCCACTGAGGGATCTGTGGCTGCACCCATGTCGAGGAGGCCAATATGATATGTGTATTTGCATGTGCATGTGTGTGCAGTTGTCAGTTGACACTAATCTATACATACCTGACAGGGAATCTCAACAGAGGGATTACCTCCATTAGAGTTGCTTGTTACTATGCCTGTGAGGCTTTTTCTCTTCTTTAAAAAATGTACTTATTTATCTTCTGTTTGCACATATGTGTATGTATGCACGTATGCATGCATGTATGTATGTATATGTGCCATGTGCCGGCCTGGTACTTGTGGAGGTCAGAAGACCTCAGATCACCTAGAGCTGGACTTACAAGTTATGAGTAGTTGTGAGTGCTGGGAATTGAACCCATGCCCTCTGCTGAACTGCTGCGCCCTCTCTCCGGCCTGTGAGGCTTCTTCTTAACTGTTAGTTGATTTAAGAAGGTCCAGCCCACTGTGGGTGATGCCATCCTTTCCTATGTGAGCTATGTAAGAAAGGTAACTAAACATGAGCCCAGGCAGACAGTCCGCCAAGTTCCTCCGTGGTCTCTGCTTCGGCTCCTGCTCCAGGCTGCTGCCTTTGGTGAGCCAGGGCTGAGTATTTCACAGACAAGAGGGCAGGAGGGCCAGACACCAAAGGAGGCATGATGGTGGTGACTGGGTGTTTTCATCCCTCCCCATGTAAAAGACACAGTCTGAAGAAAAGAATAAAGAGACCAAAACACTTAGACGCTTCTGCTTGAGTGACTTGATTTAATTCTTTGAGCTAAGTATTTGCCATTTTTACAGTGGAGCACATCATGGAAAAGAAGTCATCCTAATAAAAGATACATAGAGAAGAAGATGAAGGAGGAGAAGGAGGAGGGGGAGAGGGAGGAGGAGGAGGAAGAGAAGGAGAAGGAGGAGGAAGAGGAGAAGGAATAGAAGGAGAAGGAGGAGGAGAAGGAGGAGGAGGAGGGAGAGAAGAAGAAGGAGGGGGAGGAGAAGGAATAGAAGAAGAAGGAGGAGAAGAAGAAGAAGAAGAAGAAGGAGAAGAAGGAGGAGGAGAAGGAAGAGAAGAAGAAGGAGGAGAAGAAGGAGAAGAAGAAGGAGAAGAAGGAGGAGGAGGAGGAGAAGAAAAAGAAGAAGAAGGAGGAGGAGCAGGAGGAGGAGGAGGAGGAGGAGGAAGAAGAAGAAGAAAGAAGGAGGAGGAGGAGGAGGAGGAAGAAGAAGAAGAAGAAAGAAGAAGGAGGAGGAGGAGGAGGAAGAGGAGGAGGAGGAAGAGGAGGAAGAGGAGGAAGAAGAAGAGGAAGAAGAAGAAGAAGAAGAGGAAGAAGAAGAAGAAGAAAAGAAGAAGAAGAAGAAGAAGAAGAAGAAAGAAAGAAAAAGAAGAAGAAGAAAGAAAAAGAAGAAGAAGAAAGAAGCAGCAGCAGCTTGGGCTCTTCTGTGTCTGACACAAATGCACAGGGGCATTATGGGACATTATGTGTCACACT
Source organism: Micromys minutus (assembly GCF_963924665.1). Lineage (NCBI taxonomy): Eukaryota > Metazoa > Chordata > Mammalia > Rodentia > Muridae > Micromys > Micromys minutus. The sequence continues at coordinate 14,097,705 of NC_137984.1, forward strand.
CACTCTACCACTCCAATGGCCTCTCCTCCAGATTCCTTCTAGGGAGTGAGCACCTGGGGGACTTAGGGTGGTGTTCCTCTAGGGAAGGGGCACACTACCTTTCTCTGCTTCTGAGTTCAATCTTCTCTGTCACTGGGATGTCCTTTCTGTGAAGCCTGACAAGTGTCCTGGATCAGGGTCACTCTATGTCTTAGTTTCGTTACCTCTGGCTGTGAGAAAACACACCGAAAGAATCAACTAAGGGAAGAAAAGGTTTATTGTGGTACATTGTTCTAGGTACGCTGTCTCCTGGTGAGGAAGGCGCTGGGCAGCTTAAGGACGCTGCTCACTTTTCTCTGCACACAGAGACAGAGAACAGGGAAGCTGGTGCTTGGCGAGTGTACCCCTTTCTGATGGCTGGGCCCACACTTACCTTTCTTGCAGGCCTTCCCTCAGAGTTAACATAAATCACACAATTCCTGTCAGGTACATCTGGAGGCCAACTAACTCTTCGCAGGTATCCCAGAAGCTTGCCTCCTGGGTGATTCTAGATCCCGCCAAGATGACTGAGGCGCTGTCCTCTTGACAGTGTCATACACTAGGATGGGCTGCTGCAGTGGAAATCTCACCTTTTTATTCAGAGCCAGACACGCCCACCTGAATTTCGGGAAGGTTGACTTGTTAGCCAACGTCCCTGTGATCTTCAGCTGTTGGCCTTTGTTTTCGGTCCCCAACAGATCACACAGTCTGAAATTCTAGCTAACGGAAGGCTGGAGGCAGCATGTGACCAGCTGTCAGTCGCTGTGGTGAGGAAGCCCGGTGTAGAGAGTGTAGAAGGACCGCAGTCTTGGTTTCCCATGACGCTAGAGTGCCTTCCTATCCTCTCAGTCCTAGGGAGTCCGGCTGCTTGCAAAGGACCATCACAAAGGCCTGCTGCTGACAATACTGACATCCCCTCACGGAGGCCTGGGGAGGGGCCATCACAGCCTCCAGCTACTGTGTACCACCTGTGGTGTCCAACCCTTTCCTAGTTCCACACGGCCTCAGGAGGAAGATTAGGAGAAGGGGCTCCACCTACGCAGCTATGAGAAAACCATCTCTGTTGGTAAAAGACTTTTCTGTGGTCTGTTGCACCTTGTCTGTGGAGCACCCACGCTCCTGTAAGTAACCCCTCACTTATGCTTTGCGAGAAAGCTCTGCAAGCTAATTGGTTCCCTAGAATGAACTTTGCTGGGATCCTACCTTGGTTTGTGGCTAGAGTCTTAGAAGTGCCATGAATCCGCCATGCCATTCTCCCACCGGTTGCCAAGGAATTTTAGCAATGGATGCTTATTATCAGGCCCTTGTGATGAATGATGCCTACTTTTCTTTGTGGTTGTTGTTGATGGTTTTTCATTTGCTCGGTTTTGGTTTTTGGTATTTTTGTTTTGCAAAGACTAGTTCCCGTGGGTGGGTTAGATGATTTACTTTATGAGGCCACTGTGTTGGCATTTTGTAGAAGATACGCAAAGAGAAACTTGAAAGTTACTGCTTGAATGTCTTTGTGGACTCAGAGGGAACCCCAATTTTTTGTATTGGAGGATGGTGACTCATGGAGTCCCGAGCCTAGCAGCCAACTAGACTGGTGGGGGGGTAGGAAGTGAGGGCACAGGGGAGGTGTGCAGCTCAGCCCAGTGCCCTGCGCTCCTTTCCAACATCTAGTTTCAGTGACAGCAGCCAGAGAGGCCTTGGGGCTTTGGGTGAATGATTTTGAAGGTGATGTAAAAGGAGGGTGTGGGGCTGGAGGTGTAGCTGAGTCTGTAGAGTGAGCTCTGAGTTTGATTCCCAGAACGACATCTATGCATGGTGGCACACACCTATGATTTTAGCCGTGAGGCATGGGAAGGGGATCAGTCCTGAGCCACACAGTGGGTTTGAGGCCAGCTTGGGACACACGAGACCCTGTCTCAAGAGAGAAAAGAAACGCACTGAGGGTTGGAATTGGAAACCTGACTAGGGGTGTGACGTTGTGAAGAAAAGACAGACAGAAAAGCTGGCCTCAGGGCATTGTGAACACACACACACACACACACACACACACACACACACAGAGAGAGAGAGAGAGAAAGAGAGAGAGAGAGAGACAGAGAGAGAGAGAGAGAGACAGAGACAGTTCCCACCACAGAGCCTCAGGGAGGGGCTAGCTAGTTTCTGCAGGAGGTGCCTGTAGGAAGCAGCCTCAGGTTGTAAACTCTCTGGAGGAGGAGGAAGAAGAGGCTGAAGGTCCTAGTTGTTGCACACACTGACCAATTGTTGTTAAACACTAGAATTTGGTCGGGAGGAAGGCTTTGGCAATTTCAGGCCTGACCTAGGTATGGGGAAAGGCTACGTCAGTTTCCCATAAGCTCAGGACCTTGTACTTGTTAGCCAAGCCCCTGCCAACAGCACACAATCACAACAACACACAATCACTCACAACTTTGTTCTGGGCCTCCTCTGTTCCCTACAGCCCTGGGTTTGTAAACAAGCAGAAAACCTCTAGCTGCCAAGAGAGGAAGGAGAAGTGTGCCTTAGCAAGGTCAAGGCAGGTTCCTTGAAAGGTCCCTGGCACTTCCCAGAGACCTGAGGGCAACTTTGAGCAATGGAGATACTCACTGTGCAGAGTGATGGTTTTGCTTCCATTTCCGGTGTGTGACTTTTGCTGTAGAGTGCTTCTGAGTGTGGGGCGTGGCCCAGTAAGGTGTGCACTGACACCAAGGTGGGGGGCATTGCATTAGCTCTATGTGGCGAAACAGAGCGTGGGCCAAGCACACAGGATGTTATTTGAGGACTCAGTGGGAACGTGCTGCTACTGAAGGAGATGAATATTTAATATTTCCCAAGGATCCGTCCGTCTGTTCATTTTATCCTTCTGTATATGAGGAAGAGAAAGCAAGTGGAAGACACCCAGGGCAATTCAAGGTCGCTGGCCTCAGTAGTCGTGATCAGTAATGAAACAGGAGAAACACAGGGGAGGAAAACCGCGCTTACACTATTGGTCACTGACCAGTCTCGGACCAGACCACTATTGTTTTTCAGAACCTTCCCTGTATTTAATTAGTAAGAGCAGGTAGCGCAGGATGTGTTGTTAAAACGGGAAAACAAGCCGTTAACCTCCCTTCCTAAAAATGCAAGTTGGGTGTCACTAGACTGATCAGGATAGTTTGCTTCTAGAACATTCTGACTTCTTTGTAGCTGTTTACCAGACTGTTTTCTGTGCTAGTCTTCTTTAGCTAGCCTTCATTCACACAGCTATAGGTCCCTTCATCTAGCACTGATGTGCTCAAACTATTATGAACGTTACGGGGGTGGGGCAGCTAAGATGAGGTTGACTGAGTTAGGCCTTTGGGGACCTCAGGTGCTAAGGCCTAGGTAAGATGTTAAGGCCCAGATAACTGTTACCTGTCCAGCCTGCCATTTTGTGCTGTTACTAATGCCGTAAGGAAACTTTCTCACGTGCTGTTACAGCTGTTACTAGGATGTTCTGTGCTTTGGTGTTCTTGGAAACCAATCACAACAGAAACCAGTTAGAACAGCTTTGTGTAGTTATCCACAGTAAGCTTGGACCCAAACCAACTGCCAGACAGTACTTCCTGCACCAGAGTATGAGCCTTTATGGTGTTGCCTTTATCAGACGCTGCTGGGGTGGACCCCAACATAAGAGAGACACCTGCACCGGTATAAGAAAGTATTTGGAATAAGACTCCATTTTGAGTAGAGGTTAAATAAAGTTTAAGTTCCCAAGACCTCCCTGGGAACTGACATCCTACTAGGCAGAAACAGACGTGTACATGGGGAAGTGACATCTGGTTGGCACGTTAAGACCTGACAAGACAAGTTTCTTGACATAGTTGAAAATCCCAACCAACAGGAACAGGATAAATGTACAACAACAACAACAACAACAACAACAACAAAAAAAAGACCTGTTCTAAGACATCCCCTATCCCTGAATCCTGATTGGTGGAATAACTTGACACAGGTGTTTATAGATCTCTGGTTTAAAAAGCTCTGCAGGATCTTGACCCAGGATTGAGGTTCAGCTCCTGAGTCTTCACTGTGGCCCTGATTGATCAGTCCTGGGGCGTATGCTAAATAATTCCTGTCTGACTGAGATCCGTTTTCATGTGGTTTGTGAGTCAGCTCCTGGACCACACCACCAGCAGTGAGGCCTCCCATGGAAAGACCCTTTGATTTGTTTCAGGTCTGGTTAATCATGCGTCAGCAGAAATGATAGTTTTCCAATTTGTTCTAACTGGCCAACCAGTTTGTATCTCTCCCCCAACTGCATGACAACACATGATCTCCTTCACGGGGAATGTAAGGCACTGTGATTGAATAATTTTAGAACCAAAGAGAAGTCCATAATTACTATATTATTAGCTGTGGAAACTGAAACCATTGTTACCCCTTTCCGGTCTTCTTTCCTATCAATTCATTGATATCAAATTCATTGATATCATCTCCATCTTCCCAGACACCTACTTACTATTGCATCTCAGCCTTCTGCTATCATCTATCTATCTATCTATCTATCTATCTATCTATCTACCTACCTACCTACCTACCTATCTATCATCTATTTATCATCTATCTATCATCTATCTATCTGTCATCTATCACCTATCTATCTATCTATTATCTATTAATCATTTATCTATCTATCATCTATCTATCAGTCATTATCTATCCATCCATCCACCTATCTATCTATCTATCTATCTATCTACCTACCTACCTACCTACCTACCTATCTCTCTGTCTATCTGTCTGCCTGTCTGTCTGTCTACCTACCTACCTACCTACCTATCTATCATCTATCTATCTATCTACCTACCTACCTACCTACCTACGTATCTATCATCTATCTATCTATCTATCTATCTATCCATCCATCCATCCATCCATCTATCTATCTACCTACCTACCTACCTATCTATCTATCATCTATCTGTCTATTTATCTATCTATCATCTATCTATCTATCTACCTACCTACCTACCTATCATCTATCTATCTATCTATCTATCTATCTATCTATCTATCTATCTATCCATCCATCCATCCATCCATCCACCCACCCACCTACCTACCTACCTATCTATCTATCTATCTATCTATCTATCTATCTACCTACCTACCTACCTATCATCTATCTATCTATCTACCTACCTACCTACCTACCTACCTACCTACCTACCTATCATCTATCTATCTATCTATCTATCTATCTATCCATCCATCCATCCATCCACCCACCCACCCACCCACCCACCCACCCACCCATCCATCCATCTATCTATCTATCTATCTATCTACCTACCTACCTACCTACCTACCTATCATCTATCTATCTATCTACCTACCTACCTACCTACCTACCTATCTCTCTGTCTATCTGTCTGTCTGTCTGTCTGTCTGTCTGTCTACCTACCTACCTACCTACATATCTATCATCTATCTATCTATCTATCTATCTATCTATCTATCTATCTATCTATCTACCTACCTACCTACCTACCTACCTATCTATCTATCTATCTATCTATCCATCCATCTATCTGAGACAGGGCTCATTCAGGCTGGCTTCAACTCTGCCTCCCGAGTGCTGGAATTATAGGCACTTACCATTGTGCTTGGCTCTTTGGGACTCGAAAGCAAGGTCTTCTGCATGGAGGCAGGTGCCCTCCCGAGCAGTAACAAACACCCCCAGTGGTCTTCTTTAGGGGAAGGGGGAGGGTATAGGTAAGTGATGGGGATTGAACCTTGGGACTTATGTATACTGGGGAAGCACCTTAATTTTTTTCATCTCAGCCTGACAAAGTGTCACACACTTTTAGTCCCAGGACTCAAGAAGCAGAGGCAGGTGGATCTTTGAGTTCGAAGCCAGCCTGGTCTACAGAGCAAATTCCAGGTCAGCCAGGGCTACACGGAGAACCCTGTCTAAACGAACAAACAAACCCCCAAAGAACAAAGGAAACAAATCATCTGCACTGTGCCAAGCATCAGATCCCTTCTGTTCTAAAACCAATTTATGTCTAGAATATGCATCTTTTTTTCCTTTCTTATTCCTACCGTCAGATCCAGCCTACTTCATCATCTTAAGTAGTTTCTGTGTCTCTAGTCTCCCGTCCCCCTTTCCGTGCCCCCATCTCCCGCAAACGCCATCTCACCCACTGGAGGTATGGAGAGAGGGCAGCATCTGCCTGATGATCTATCTGCCTTAGCGTCTGCACAAACGCTCCACTGCTGTCATTTGCTGCAACCATGTAAGGAGCTCCTGCTGTGTGCACGACAGAGGACAGAACATATTTCACTGTCTTCAGAAATGTGGCCACTCCTGCACAAGTACACGCTCACTTAATAATAGCTTGGTTGAGACGGAGGTTGTCCAGGTAGAACAGGCTGGTCTTGAACTTGCAATCCTCCAATATCAGCCCCTCAGGTATAGGGATTACGGGTGCCAGCCACAACATGCAGGACTTTTCTCGGACCCGTCAGTCACCAAATAATGACACAATGACTTATTTTTATTATAGCTCAGGTCTTAGCTTAGGCTACCCCACAGCTAGCTCACCTAACTTTTCCATATATATTAGTCCACATCTGCTCCTTGTTACCTCTCACTCTCAGTGTGTCTGGCCTCCTCTGTGTCATGCCGGTGACCCATCCCGCCAGGATTCTGCTCCCCACAGTCCCAAGTCTCACTGCCTCTTTCCTTCCTCTGCTCTTGGCTGTCAGTCAATAGCAAGCCAATCACTTGGAGTGGTGTGGCTTTGGTGGAGGAGGTTCATCAGGGGTTGGAGGTCTCAGACTCTCGAGCCAGTCCCCTTCTGCTGCCTGTGCATCAGGATGCAGAACTCCCAGCCCCTTTGCCAGCACTGTGTCTGCCTGCACGCTGCCATGCTTCCTGCCATGTTGAGAAAAACTGAGTCTCTGAACTATAAGCCAGGCACGGTGAAATGGTTCCTTTAATGAGTTGCTTTGGTCATTGTGTTATTTGGTCACAGCAATACAATCCAAAGTAAGACAACCTTCAGCCAAGTATTCAGACAGACTATGGGGACCATTCTCATTTAAAGCAACACACTCTACGATAATTTTATATTATAATGTAAAATCCACTTAGTTCAACTTCAGAGGTCTGCATAGTCTTTCATGGCCTTAACACTGTTTATCTCTCGCCCCACACGTTCATTTCTGTGTGCATACTTACACACTTTACATGACGGGGGTGGGAGGATCCCAAAGATCAAACAAGCCAGGCATGGTGGCTTGTAATCTCTCAGCAGGACCCACAGGCAGCAGGACAAGTAAGAGACAATGGGCTTGGCTTGGGTTTTTGGAACCTCAAAGCCCACCCCAGATACAGGAGCCTACAGTGGCCATTCTTGATTAAACCTCTGTAGTAGCTAAGGCATGTTAATCTAAGGTGTTATTCCACCTGTATAGTCACCCCCTTTTTTAGATACGATCTCTTGCTCACCTGGAAGTCTCCCCGTAAGGTACACTGGGACCCCGAGAGCCTGTCTCCTCTTCCTTGGGGCTGAGATGACAAGTGGGTGCTACCTTGAGAATCTGACTTTATTTATAGTTCCAGTTGTGAATCCAGTTATATGTGTTTTTAGCCTTGAAAGACAATCGCTGCAGACCTGACGTAAGTCTTCCCACAGTATTTCTGCTTCCAGAGACACAAGGTGACTCCCTCCAGTTTTCCCTCCCCATGGCCCTGCTCTCTGCCTACCTTCTAGATATTTCTTTTAAACACTATCATCTAGTTCCTTTGAGATTCCCAAACACACCAGTCTCTTCTTCCTTGGCTCCTTTGGATTTCTATCTTCTTTGCTTTTTTTTTTTTTTAAGACTTATTATATTTATATGAATACACTGCAGCTGTCTTCAGACACACCATAAGAAGGCATCAGATCCCATTACAGATGGCTGTGAGCCACCATGTGGTTGCTGGGAACTGAGCTCAGGACCTCTGGAAGAGCAGTCAATGCTCTTAACCACTGAGCCATCTCTCCCGTCCTCTATCTTCTTTTCTTTCAGTATTTTTCTTCTTCTGTTTTACAGAGCTGTCTCATGTAGTTTGAGGACACACCCTCCCCCTTATCCATCCAACAGGAGCAGCCCTGTTCTTCTTGTCCCGGGCAAAGCAGAGACCCTCCTCATTCTCCTGCCTTATGTTGCTCACTTAGGATATGGACTTTGACCAATCATCCTTCATGTGCCCCTCACCTGGCTTGCTCTGTCGCTGGCTTCCCCGAAGAGGTCTTCTGAGACTGTTATCTACTGTGGGGATGAGATATTCTGGGAATTTAACCATGCACACCAAACTTTTAAAAGGCCGGAAGACTGAGAATAAAAGCTCCATTGACCTGCTGGCTTCCAGGTGGCACAAGGCACAGACCGATCAGTGAAGAGTCTTTCCTGTGGTTTCTTCCCACCTCCCCCACCCCACTTTGATATTACCAGGATTGTTTCCTTTTTCCCTTTGTGTCCAAGCACAGAAACACTGTTTGGATCACCCGTCTGTCCGCCTGTCGGCCTGCTCTGTCAGGTGGCGAGACTGTTTATTTCCATGTTAGCTGCTCTGCCCTCCCTACTTCGCCAGCACTTTTGGGGCTGGCTTAACTTGGAGGACATCTCTGCCTTGGCCCACTGCCATTTCTTCAGACTAGTGGCCACCAAACAGCTTTAGGGAGAGGGACATCCCTAGTACAAAATTCTGAGGCCTGAGCCAGTCCAAGCCAGACTCACTGAGCCATAGGGGACTGGGAAGTGGGAGAACGTGAGGCAAACCGAACCTTTACTAGCAGCCTGTGAGCACAGGACACGTGCAGTATGTTCTTGGGGTTACTGCAACCACTGGGACACACAGATGGAGGTGATGCCTGGTCCACAGTCGGCGCCACACAATCTGAGGTCAAGGTTCCAATTCATCGTCCTCCAGGGTGAACAAAGGAATTACAAAGAACACATGCTCACTGAGGTCTGCATAAACTCACACTCAGAGCCGGTCACGTGTGCAGATATTACGATCCCAGTGAATGAGCTTTTTTTTTTTTAATGACAGTACACGTGGAATGTGTTCCACTGACTTTCATTAGGTGCCAGACCTCTCTTTCCCTTTGATAAATGCCTACTCTGTGTGGGAATTGGCGGGGGACTTCTGGTGGACCTTCAGTCCTGTTCCCTAGGAGACAGGACACAGACCGAATTGCTGAGCTGTGAGACTCCCTGGGTGGTATGGGTGTATTCTGTGACTTAAGGAATCAGTCCCATAGCTCTGAGCTTACCCCAGGTAGAATGACCTTGGGCCTACAGATGACCCTTACCAATTCACCTTCTGGCCCTCCCGCCAGTCTTAGGAAGAAAGGTCTAGCATTCAAAGCTACACACGGAGTAAGTAAATTCCGTAAGCCTTTCATCTCGGACAAGCTGACTTTTCTCTGGGCCCGGAAGAGGTATTTACAGGCTCCCTTGGAAAGGTGGGTAATGCCAGCCTAAGTAGCTCAGGCTCCCTGTGAAGTTTATTAGCAATTGCAAAGCCCAGGGATATTCCCAGCCCCTCATTTAATCCCCAAGACAAACTTCTCAGTGGGCGGTACCCTCCAATCCCCACTGTCACAGACGAGTCAGCCTGGATTCATGCACCAATGCTTTTCCTGCCAAATTCTGACTCTAACCATAACCCTCTTTGGTGCGATCCTCAGGCATATTCTTGCCATGGTGGCAGTTGGTGGGGAGCACCCTTCCAGATCCCATGTGGAAGCATAGAAATTAGCCATTTCTGACCTTGCCAAATATCAAACGACCATCAACGAGCTTTTATATAAAAACTGAGCTTTATTACAATCGAAAAAGAACAAGGACAGGTTAATAAGTGCCATTAATTACAATGTACCTGCTATTTACAAGTAATTATACTTTTAATATACAGCTTGGATAAGGTTCGGTCCATGTGAACAGACACACCGTAGTGAAACCATCACAAGTTCAACCCCACCCTTTTGTGACTATTCTGAACTGAGACATTAGCATTAGAGACAGAAAACAAACACCCGTGTCAGTTCCTTCAGTTCCTTAAGTACCGGTACCGAGGGAAAACCTGTGGGCTGACCACAGAGTAGAAGCATGCGTGGACTGAATGGTACAAGTATTGCTATCATCTAACCCTAAATACAATGCACAGGATCATTGTCAATGTAACCACAATTTACATAGCACCTGTTAAGGAGATCAAAGCCTTTGTCCTTACATTATCCTACGTGTTCCCAAAACATCCCTATGAGGTAGGCAATGGTTGGTAATCATTATCCCCATCTTGTAATATGGAGAAACTGAGGCACAGAGAAGATCAATCATTTGTTTGAGGTCACACAGTAAAGCTGATGGTGGAGCAGGGACCATAGCCCCGTGCTTGTGTCTCCAAAGCAATCACTCTCTTTAGACAAAACCGTATGATCTAATTTAACACATCATTTCACGGTTCCAAGGACATTTAAAATGTGCTCCCCCCCCCCCTTCACCAGTACACATAGTTGGAACACTATAGGCAAGAACAAACACTCTGGGACAATGGCAGACAGATCTATGCTCCACTGGAAAGGCCATGGGAGTCTTGTTCTTTTATTCTGGGAGTTGATCTTCCTAGCGGAAACAGTCTAAAGTCTGTAGAAAAAAATATACTGGGAAGGTTGCTTCTCCTGGCTTACAGATTACAGCTTTAACGACCACACTACATTTTCCACAAACTTGGCTTATTCTTGAGTTACAAAGAAAATACCTAAATAAAAAGTTTAACCTTTGAGTTAAAGAGCGCCCCCCCCCACCTTGTACCCATTTACAGTTAACATGTCAACACGGTGGTTCTCAACCTGTGGGTTGAGACCCCTTTTGGGTTCTTTACCAGACACCCTGAAGATCAGACATTTATATCGTAATTCACAACAGTAGCAAAGTTACAGTTTTGAAGGAGAAACAAAACATTTAATGGTTGGCGGTCACCACAACTGTACTAAAAGGTCACACAGCACTGGGAAGGTTGAGAGCCACCAGCTTAAGTGGCAGGTGGGAAGTGGGGACAGTGTAGTTTTGAGAGACAGAGTCAGGAGCTACCTACAACACTTGGTTCAAATTTTGCTTTTTGTCCTCCTTCAGAGTCAACTGTGTATGTGACACTTAAAAAAATACTAAAAGACACAGAATGATTGGAATTCCAGACTCAACTCTCTAGGCACCCATCCTTCATCTCTCTCTCTCTCTCTCTCTCTCTCTCTCTCTCTCTCTCAGCATTTTTCATACAGAATCTCTACTAGACAAATACTGTGAGTGGTTTCACATTTCTGGGTAGTTGGCAGGTCTCTGTGGAGTAATGTGGAGAGCGAGAGAGCTAGAGCCAGCCACAGCCACACACTGCAGAGCAAAGGGGAACTCAGTGCCAGGGAAAACACATGGAAGCGCGCTAGGAATGGAAAAGTCACCAGCCTCGGCTTGCAGGTTAGCGGGTGACCTTCTCTTGGAGCCTGAGAAGCAGGGAAGGGGACTTCCCACCCCAGACTCGAAGGCAGTGGTTCTCGTGGGCTGGTGATTGGAACTGGACAAGAATCAGGACGTCCTGTAGATACGGCACAGAGGTGATAGTTAGGGAGACACTCATCAGTGGGGGTGATGTGGCAAATGGAAAGAGGGACAGTTAGGCCATTTGTGTGGGAGCAGGCTAAGTGAGGAGAAGGAAACACTGACTTCATATCCCAGTCCGTTTGCCTCCATAAGAGCATCAAGGGGATAAGCTTCTGAGGCTAGTGCAGATATTTCTGAATGTATAAAACAAAGGTTTAATAAGTATCTTCACATCTAACAACAACAACAAAAACACTCTTTACTCTTTCATGAACTAGATGATCAGATGGGCACAAATATCTGTGGAGATAATTAGTAACTGCTTTGTGTCCTCAATGACTTTGTTCCTCCCTTGAATAAGAGGAGCACCTTTAAAGAGGTCGGGAACCTAAGAGATGCATCGCATTCAACCATCCTTATGAGGGAACTTTCCAGACTATGAGGAAACTTTCCAGACCGAGAACCGCAACCTCTGTTTGTAACAGTGTATTTAGCTGGCTGTATTTCAGACGCCCCCACACATCACAAGGCTTATCAGTGCAACAGGATTCTCCAATAGGCAGACAACACGGCAGCATTTTCCTGTGCCTGTTTAACGCAGAAGCCTGAGGAGGGACAGTCACCAACCTTTACAACACATATAAGGTGATTTGAGATGACCAGAACATTTTCTTAGAATAGGGTCTGGCCTGGTAGCCCAGGTTGGCTCTGAAGACCTTCCTTCTCTCCGGCTCTCCCTCGCCATAAGATAACAGGCACGGGCTGCCAAACCAAACCAAACCAAACCAAACCAGCCCTACAGAATACCAGTGCCAATCCAAGGGGAAAGTCTGCACTGAGATAAAATAAATATTAAATGGAATGATCTTTAGTACTGCCTTTTAAAGAAAACCACGCTTCCATTTTCATCTGAGAGTAAAAATCTGAGCAAACATCTCTCGGTTAAATGAAAGAACCTGAAGGCAATAAAACACAAATATTTAGAGGTCAGATGTGAGGATAACAGAAGACCCTAAAATGAGCAAAGCACAGGATTAAAAACACCATGCAGATGTTCTTTTTAATTCTGACTTTTAACATTTTATTTCCTAATTGTAGACACAAATTCTATTTCTTTCTGGGTTCCGTACTTTAAGTGAAGCACTTGCTGCATAAATGTGTCCACAGCAAGGAAGGAGGATGATGCAGGTGTCACTATAAATGGATCCACATTCCTTACCGTCACACCCTCCTATTTCCACACGGGCCAGTCACTAACGGCAAACATTACACTTTCAATGTCCTCTTGGCACAGCATGCTACACCTCTTAGAGCATCCAGGAAGTTGCTCTCAGCATAGCCTGCGATTGCCATAGATGCCTATCTCCTAAGCTGTCTGGGTACCAGAAACACTGTCAGAAGAATGGCACCCAGATCACAGGGACTGACCCAAGGGGCACTGACCTCACAGTTCCCATTTCCAAAACCCTGCTTCAGCCTGGCATCAGCCACTGCTGAAGACTAAATGAAGCTAGCTCCAGAAGGCATCTCCTAATTACCCAGTGAAACAATGGGAGAACAGTTTCTTTTCATTATGTGGCTATGACACAGGTTCCTCATACTAGTGGGATAAAATTTCCAAGTCTGTAATACAACAACACAGCCCAATTAGTGTCAGGGCTGTGCCAAGGCAACACTTCATACACACACACACACACACACACACACACACACACACACACACACACGCGCATACATACAGCTCATCACTGCTGAAGGCAGGGCATATTCAAACTCTACAGGTGAAGATCAAGGAAGCCGGTAAGCTGGGGAAATGTTAGTTCTCTGGGTTGGGTGCCTCCTGCTCTTTTACATTCAGTTAGAATTTACTGTGGGAGAATCGATTCTATTAAATTTTCTGTAGATCAATCAGTAACCCTTTTCTCACAAAGAATATTGGTATTATTTAGAAGCTTTGCAGACTCAGTGATGTGATTTAGGTAAGGACGAGTCAAAAATATGCGACCAACACATTTATGAAACCGACTCTCTTTTAGAATTTCAGAAACCTTTCATAGAAGATAGTCTATGGTTTCTCATGGTTTCCGTTTGGGAAGTGCGTAAAGCAGCAGAAAGTGCTTTCAAGTTTTTAAAAGTATTTAAACGAAAAGAAATAACTACTTCTAATCTAGATAGAATTATAACTCTGAGGAAAAACAATTTCTTTTTATCTTTGTGGATAAGTTCACGTGGGCGGGGTAAAATCGGACATGCAGCGCAGACACAGTTTATGCGTACAGTCTCGCCTCCTTTGACGATGATTTTTCACACGTTTAAACTCTGTAACATTCAGACTTTAAAGTAAACTACAGGCTCCGTCCAGCTCAAAGATGGGAACGCACGTTTTGAGCCAAGGAAAAGAATAAAAGCTCACAGGAAAACAAGAACCTGGAAAACTGAGCCAAAGATGACTGCACACCAGGAAATGCACGACAACCACGCGCTGGAAGCTTAGCTGAGCAGAGCTGTGTCCCTCTCTTCTTCCGGTCCTCACAAGCTATTGTTTACTCTTGTAATTTGTGTTGGAGGAAGGGCCTTCTGGTTCCTTGTACAGAACACCCCGAGATCGTCTGTCACACTCTTACCACTGGGAGGTTCTTAGACCAGGAGAAGAATGTCAGGGCACATTTTGTGATTATATACCATGTTTGGAAACCCTGGGGACATTCGGACAACAGGTTTTCAAGATGACATGATTACTGATAATGAACTTATCTCTAAAGAAAGAGTCTTATACTTTAGAGACCATACCAGCTGCCCTGCTAAGACTCTTTATAAAACCCAGTCAGACTCCTGAGCTGTAAGGTGACTGTAAGAAATTCCATGGTAGGAGTGCCCTGTGGCATGGTTAGTGCCATGTGATAAAGGGACCCTCGTGGCCTGAGAGATGGTTGGGCCAAACTCATTAATACACAGCAGTGAAAATCAGTGGCTGCCGCAAGCCTTGCCCTTTAGTGCTCCCGGGATAGTGCTCCCAGGGCACCTCCCTCCCCCGTTACTGAGAGACCAGCAGAGGTTATGCTTATCTACATGGCGTCCTCATGGATGATTAGGCTAATCTCAACAACATCTAAGAGAGTTTGCAGCTCCACCCATGAGACCCACGATATCGAGTACAAGGATGGAAACACAGGCCACAGCTGGTCACTTCACCCTCCCAGGCACACTCTTTGTCACAGGGAAGGAAAACAGCATGATTATTAAGTCATTAGAAGATGTCACACGGCAGTGGGAGGTAAGGGCCTCTCTCTCTCTGTGTGTGTATCCTGCACGACAGTTTGGCGCCTTTCAAAATGAAAAGTGAACACGTTTTCCAATGCTGGCCTTGGAAGATCTAGAGAGACGACTGAACTTCCACTCTGAGCTGCTTCAGCCACCAAGTTTTTGGGAAGCGATGAAAACCGGGGCGCTTTGCATCGGCAGATACTGCACAGCGGACACCGCTGCTGGAGTGCTTAGAGGTGCCGCCAGACTTCAGTGAGAGTCTCATACGCCCAGGACGTTCACGATTCCCCAGTCAGGTTCCGTTTTAGTTTTAACGCAGAGTATTTCAGCAGCGACAGTGGCTATTCGTGCCCATTGCATTTCGCCACCAGCGACCTTGGTGTTTGGGAGCTAGAACTCCCAGTGCCGACTGAGAAGCTGAGTCTTAGCAAGTCTTCAATGTTTTATTACTTGTTAGAGAAAAGAATAAAAACTGACCATAATTATCTAGCTTATGTGCTTTATGGTATCTTTTCAAAAAGGAGAGTATAAATCATTGTACATAAAATCCAAATAGTTAATATATATATTTTCTGGCACTTTCTAGAAATTAGGCATTAAACAAAACATCTTATAAATTTATATAATAAAATAAATGTTTACATTTTACTCAGATCACCATCGGATTACAGGAAAGTCACACGTGTGGGCAGCAAAGGTCACCGGAAACACACATTTATGTCCGCAGCTCTTTGGGGCTGGACACCATGGCATGCCGTCCACGCATAAACATTAAGGCTCTGTTTGGGAGGAAGAGCGCCGGGTATAGAAAACTATAGAAGTACCGCAGTGGTTACGAGACATTCAAACACTGTTGGGGAAGGGTTTGAACATAAAACACTGAACTTTGTCTGAACTGACCCTCATGTACCTTGTGAAGACTGCAGATGCTGTATCCAAATTAGGAGCAAAGACCCCAGAGACTCCAGGGGCCACCCCTCCCCCAATACCGCTCAGCCTGTACATCCAGATTCCCAGAGGGCGGGTTAATGGGAACCAGTTTCTCTCCATGATATTAGCTGAAGGCCTTTGCAGGCCAGAGGGAGACCGCCCTTGGGATGAACCACACATGGGAGGTCTCCAGGAGTGAAAGGCCAGCGTTTGAGCACAAGTTTAGAGGAAAGGAGCCCGAGGGAAGAAAGCCTGGCTCGTCCACGGTGGGCAGGAAGAATTCCAGGCAGCTGCAGCCTTCTTTAGTGGGAGGTGGCGGTCAGGGGTACCGGTTTCTTGGGAGCACGGGAGGGTGGCTGTCCTGGCAGGTGGGTCGTACCTTACGGTGTCGGAAACTGTGAGCCTGCGTGACTTCAGTTAAGTGAAGCAGCAGGAGACTGCTGCCGCCTCTCCACAGCGGAGCTGCTGATCCCAGGCTGGCTAGAGTCTGGTAACATCCCTGCAGTGCTGCAAGTCTCCGATGCTCTCGTAGTCATTCTCCTTGGGGACCAGGTGGCCGTTGGCCCCCAGATGGACCTTTTCGTCCTCTCTGTTTAGAGTCTGTATGGCTTCATAGTCAGGTTCTGGTTCCTCACTGGGTCTCCTTGCTGGTGGCATTGTGCTGGTGCTGTTGGGAGCTTTCTCGAAGTCTTTCACAGTGGCATAGAGGTCGTTACAGGAAGATGACGACCTCTGAGGGGCATCCCGCACGGGGTGGCAGCTAGATTCTGGTCCTTTCATAGATGGTCCAGGCTTGTGTGCCGACTGCCCAGGCTTATTCACCGAGGAATACATTGCTGAGATCTAGGGGACAGAGAGATGTGAACAAGACATCTGCAGGCTGTTACTCCCTCCTCCCCTGCCCGGTGACAAGCTAGACACTTGGCACTTAGGAACATGTTCCACCCCCTGTAAGTGTCGTATGTTGCTAGAGAATAATAATTACACTATTTCCTTTCTGTAGCTGAGTCATATTTGATTAACTCTCTATAAACCATGTTTTGCGGCGTTCACGTGGGGACAGGTGGCGCCCTTGTGGCTGCAGGACTCAGAGGACTCAGGAGGAAGCAGTGTGTGAGCCAGTGAGGGTACCCCAGAGATGCAAGCCAGAGAGTGGAGGTTGGGAGGCCTCGGAAAGACCTCAGCAACGGGCTGTCCCTGGGATAGTAAAGTAACAGGCCCCACAGATGAATGCCAGGTTTTACCCTGTGCGGTTAGGGAAACAGGTAGATGAAAGAAAGCTCCTGTCCGTGGGAAAAGAGCAGACGGGATTGGGAAGTATCCTGAGGAAATAGGGCCTTGAACTCCGACATGCTTCTCCTTCCTGCACCACACTCAAGGGTTCTCTGTACAAGGCAACACTCCTGCTCATGCGTGTGGGTTCCCACAGGCGCACAGGACACACACTGGGCCTTCCCCTCCAGCTGTGTGCAGCTAGAGCAGGGGAGATGTCCGCTGCTGTCTGAACCTAGCACGCCGTGTGCCACAGTCGCGTGCTGAAAATCGACCGACTCTTTACCCTGGTCCTCGGAACGGTTCTCACGGGCTGCCTCACGATGCTCACCTTAGCTCGGTTCGTCTTTCTGGAGGTGACCAGCATTCCTCACGGAGACATTTCCCATCTCCCGCCCATCCTGACTTTCAGAAATTTCCAGCCTACCGCTGTATTCTCTCTAAAGGCCGCCCTGACTAGAACGTTTATTCTTGGGAAGAAGCACTACTTTTTGTGGTGGGGGAGGGTGGTGGGCAGGGTCTTGGTATGCAGTCTCAGCTTCACTGAACTAGACTTTCTCCAGCCTCCCAAGCAGGCACTGAGACTCTGAGGAAAACCATGACTGTGGGCTAGGTTGTTTTGTTCTGTTTCAACGTGAAGAAGTAGAATCACCAGACCGGAGAGGACCTCAGTTGAAAAGGGACCTTTGTACAGTCAATTGTAGACAAGCCGGTAGGCCATTTTTAAATAATGACTTGTGTGGGAGAGCCCAGCCCACTGTGGCTGGCTCCACCCCTAGGTCGGTGACTGGTTTATATAAGAAAACAGGCTTTCTTATATTAGTACTCCATGGCCTCTGCTTCATTCAGTCCCTGCCTTTAAGCTCCTGCCCTGACATCTTTCAGTAATGAAGTTTTAAGTCTTATGTAGCCCAGGCTAGCCTGACATAGCCAGAGCTAGCCTTGAACTCTTGATCCTCCTGCCTCTACCTCCCGGATCACGGGACTGTAGTTGTTCACACCAGATTGGATTTATGATAACTGGGGTTACAGACTTAGCTCCCATTTTCTTTTAACATTTGTTTTTAAACTTGCATGCGCATGTGAGCACAAAGGCCTGTGGACAGCAGAGGCGCTGGATTCTTCTGGAGCCGGCGAGGCAGCTGGTTGGGAGCTGCCCAGCCCAGCTAGGTTCTGGCAAGTGAACTCTTGTGCAAGCGTGGCACATACCGTTAACTGCTAAACCATCTCTCTAGGCCTCAATGGCTGCATTTCTCTAACAGACTTATTCGGTCATTTGAGAAGAATTGAAATTTACCTCCTCTTCTGTAAGAGTTGGATCTTCTTCCCGAGACTTGTATGACAAGGAACTAAATCTCTGTCAAAAAAAAAAAAAAAAAGCAAACCAAAGTAAAGCAGTTTGAAGTGAATAGTTTAACCTAGGACACACGTCTACACTAATGCTTTCACGCGATTTCTACAGGATACTGACAGTATGTGTCCTGCGTCACCTGCTCCCATGGCCTTGGTCACCCAGTGGCTTCCGATGTGTTAGCATTTGGTTCCTAACTGTCCCTGAGGAAGGGCTGATTGATGGTTCTACACGGCATAGCAGTGTTTACTTCCGAAAGCCTGCGGGTATCACCAGGAAGAACCCCGCAGCTCTCGCAGTCTCCCCTTGACTTGTTTCTCGGTGAGTTTGGTTTCTGGTTCTTCTGTGATTTTGGCTCTGGTTTATTAACTATTTCTAACATGTTTTTGATCTTAATTCTTGATTCCGACAAAAGCAGATCCATGCGAACCACCTGTCTCCCACACTGACTGAAGCTTCTCTGTCTCCCAGTGGCCTTAAGTATCTCCCTGTCCCTCTCTGTCCACACCGCTTTCCTTACTCATCTCCTCTCATTAATTCCAACAGATCGTCAGCACTTAGTTGTGATGCAACTATCTGTTCCTTTCCCCCTTCATTTCTCTTCTGCCCTCTGTCCTTCCCTCCTTCCCAGTGGCTGCGTCCTCGGAGAGGCTGCCTTCCCACGCTAATGTGATGACTACCTCTCTCTCGCTCCGTCCACATCAGCAGATCCTCTTCTTGGTGGGATTATCTTCACTTACACACATGTCACATTCAAAACAAGACGAACTCAACTGGACTTGCAGCTCTGTCTTCTCACTGTGGTCTCGGCCAGCCCCTTAACTCTGCACCCCACCCCCACTTACTCCCAATCTCCCTTATTTCCTTCTTTTCCCCTTTAAACTGTATGATGATTTAAAGGTGAAGTCCCACAATGACCTGGGATTCTCATTAATTTGTTCGTTCACTGGTCTATTAATTAATACCTAGAAGGCCTTATGGCATGCGATAGGTGCTTGATAAAAATTTTTGTTTTCATAAACATTAAATATTTGAAATTCTTAATTCACATAAAATTGGGACTGTTTCCACAGAAGAGGGTTAGTCGTTTTTATAATGTGAAGGGACGACTTGATCCTTAGATGTGTATTTCCAGCTTTTAATGTGAAATCTGGAAAACTGCTTATTAACAAGCAACCCTCTTATCTTCCATATGTTTGCCAACCAAAAGCTGTAGGCCTTGTAAACTCCTATCGGCTCCATCTGTCTTTGGTCATATGAAGGGTGGAAACTTCTGCACTTCATGGAAATGTTTACAGATACTTTTATGGCGCTTGCAGCAGCCGATTTCACAGATAATGTGAACTGTTGAGATAAACTCAGAACAGTGCAAAGAATGGTGTCATAGCACAACCAGTGCAGCCATGGGAGGGGTGGCCGTCGGCAGTGTCTCGCTGGAAGATGATTTTCGTCGTTCTCACTAGGTACCGGAAGTCTGATGTTAGCCGACTGAAGTAATGCAGGCCTAGTTAACCTGCGAGGGCAAGCCGGCATGCAGACGTGAGGCTCACCGTGGTTCAGACACTAGGACACATGCACCGGTTTAGACCTCTGCTGACTAAAATCTTAGAAATCACTTAAAAACACTGTTTAGGAACCGGGGAAAAGTGAGAGCCGTTAGCTGGTGTACAGGAAAATCCACAGTCAGCTGCGAGCAGGCACCCCTGACACCCAGCCTCTGTAAAGGCCACTGTGCTTTGGGCTGTGGGATTCTGAAAGGTTCAAGGTTACCGTGCCGCCCGAGGAACAGAAGAGGGGGGATGTCCGGAAAAGGATCTTGCCAATTTAGTTCCCAGGCTTCAAAATGAAGGCAATGATATTGGTCTAATTAGATATAAAAAAATCTGGAAACTAAATGAGATGCTGAGAAAGGTTTATAAACATAAATCTTTTGTCAGTTAAGGTTCAGAGGGTAAAAAAAAAAAAAATCCAAGCACAGCTGATGCCACAGGCACGCGCGCACGCGCGCGCGCACACACACACACACACACACACACACACACACACACACGCATGCACACGCACACACACCTCTCAGTCTGGTAACGTTGTCATAGCAAAAGCCCACCTTGCTGTGTCCACCGGTTGCGTCTGGAGCTTGCTCTTCTTCCCCCCTCTCTCCCTTCTCTGGAACGTTGGCATTCTCATCCAGAAGTTTAACTGGGACAGGCGGTGGGGTTTCCTCGTCCAGGTCACTGGAAGTTCCCAGAATGCTCTCTGCGTTCGTGCTGTAGCGGCACTTTTTGTTTCTGTCCACAGAGGCGTATTCAGCGAAGTCGGCCTTGCCTTCTGCGTGGGCCCCCTGAAGCTCCTTCAAGGCAGAAGTGGACTTGGACTTGCCACCCTGGCCTTTGTCTGCTACCTCCTTGATTTCCTTCACTGTCTCATACAAGCAGTCCTCCACCATGTTCTCCTGGGAGGAGCTATCCTTGAGCACCTCGTAGGGCCCCTCCACGCCGGGGCCGGAGTCCCCGTCCACCGCCCTGGCTGTGAGCATCGCGTCCACGGCGTTCTCAGGCGGGATCCTGGGCAGCTCCCGGCTCTGGTGGCACTTGGTCTTTCCTGTGCTGTCCTGGGAGTCCAGCAGATCTGAAGCCGAGGTCTGGACTTCCTCATAAGGCTGCATGCAGGTCAGCGTGCTGTCTTCTGAAAGAACTGAAGGGGCAGGGGTGTTAACAGCGGAGGGAGCCATCCCTAAAAACCAGTGCGTGGACCCCTGTGTCACACCTACAAACCTGGTTTTACCTGATGCTCAGTTGCAGACTTTAGTGCCAACGAACAGCCTTACTCCCATCACACGGAAAGGGAAGCTATGCCCTGTATCTTGACCAGGACATAATTTAATAAATGATGTGCGCTATACTTTGACTTTTGGTTCCTTCATTACGTATTACTCCTGCTGAAACTCACGCAGGCAGAGGTACCAGGTGAAAGTGCTAGTTGGGTTGGGGCCGCCTAAAGAGGCTGAGGCAGGAAGACTAAATTCAAGACCGGGCTGGGTAACCTGGCTCAAAATAAAAAGTAAAGGGTGGGCTGTGGCCCTAACTCGGTGGTAGAGTATTTGCCTCACTCTTGGGTCCTGGGTTTCTCCCCCAGTGTAGCAGACAAAACCAACAACACTCGGGGCGTGGGTGTTGGCTCTTCACCTTACTGTAATTAATCTCTGCCTATGTGAGGGAAGTAGTCTCTTTTCCCATCGCTACCATCTCTTTCATCTGGCAGACATAAGCTGAGACTCGATGATAGACCCTTAGCCAGCATTGAAAGAGCCGGGAAACACCGTGTTCTCTTCCCACATCGCCTTCGCCCCACATCCTTGCCTCCTGTACTGGCTGGTTTTGTGTCAACTTGACACAAGCTGGAGTTATCACAAAGGAGCCTCAATTGGGGAAATGCCTCCATGAGATCCAGCTGTAAGGCATTTTCTCAACTAGTGATCAAGGGGGGAGGGCCCAGTCCATTGTGGGTGGAGCCATCCCTGGCCCAGCCCATTGTGGGTGGAGCCATCCCTGGGCTGGTAGACCTGGGTTCTATAAGAAAGCAGGCTGAGCAAGCCAGGGGAAGCAAGTCAGTAAGTGACATCCCTCCATGGCCTCTGCATCAGCTCCTGCTTCCTGACCTGCTTGAGTTCCAGTCCTGACTTCCTCTGGTGATGAACAGCAGTGTGGAAGTGTAAGCTGAACAAACCCTTTCCTCCCCAACTTGCTTCTTGGTCATGATGTTTTGTGCAGGAATAGAAACCCTGACTGAGAGACCCCCTCATAGGAGGAGTCCAGCCAGGACATCCTGGGATTGCCTATAAAATGGTGACCATGATTCTGGTCAGTTATTATCACACGGAGTTTGACTGTTCAGTCATATGTGAGTGGAATGGAAGTTTGTTCTCAGGGTGCTTCCATCAAAACACCCAACCGAATCTCACCGTACGGGAATTAGAGGCAGTGTGTCATCTGGGACGGGCTCATGAGGCTCTTCACCAAACCCACAAAATGAAATAAAACCCTCCAATACAACAACAATCCAAGAAAGCCCAAACAGGAGGAGGGGACACCTGGGAAGAGGAAGGGGGTTAGCAGGAGTGTGTGGAGGTGTGAGGGCAGTGAGGGTGAGTGTGAGCAAAGTATATCATATACTTGTGTGGAAGTGTAAAACAGTCATCTGTTAGGGAGAAGAAAGGAAAAAGAAACATACTATCCTTAGCCTAGAGATGAGCAGCCCTAGGGTTCTAGCTTCTTCTGCAGGAGTGGCTCCTGCTGTGTGCCTTGGGTGCCATTGCTGATAACCCCCTTGGGTGAACTCATGCCACACGCTGCAAAGCAGGAAGCCGTCTTTGCAACTCCACCTGCCAGTCGGTGCACACCGAGCGAGACGGTGAGCCTGCCCTGGACTGTCTGCCCTAGTATTGGGTTCCCAGCTTCAAGTTGCAGATCCTCACAATCTGTGATAACAAGCGTCAGTCAGATCACTAATGACTGGGTGACAAGGATTTAGTTTCCCAAAGATGCCGACAGCCCAGTCTCTGAACTGCATGCTGTAGTGACACAGCAACTCTCTGTGTGTGCTTGCGTGTGCCCCCACGTGTCATCAGCTAACGGTGGGATGGGTAGAGACCTGGGTTACCTAGGTCCTGAAGCGTGAAAGAGTAAGGCCAGCAAGAGATTCGGGAGAAGCAAACATGAAGGGATGCAGGAGGGCGCAGGAGGTAAAGAAGTGACTCTCCATCAGCCTCCAGCAGGGGTGCCGGGAGGGTCGCAGCCGCTCCTGCATTAGCCTGTGGTAATTTGATCCAAAGGCCCTGTGCTAGTGCCCTCTCAGTTTTAAACTGGGGGCTTTGTGCCAACGGTGCGTGGGCACAGGGAAGGGAATGGCCCTTCACTCCAAGAGGGTTCCTGGCACCCAGCAGCCAACAAACCGATTAGGTGTCATTATGCAAATGAGACCTCTGGCTGGTTAATAATAAAGACTGGGATAGGATACGTCGCTAGTGTTCTGTCCGCATGTCTGTCTGTGCATCCCTTGCCTGCCTGGTGTGTGTGGAGTCATCACCGCAGATGTGAGCTGCCTCGTTCGAAGCCTAGTCCTTCCAGGTGCTTCCCTGCAGAACTTACTGTCGCCGGCGGTGAGCACCCCGTTCTGTTCACTGCTAGCCAGCGCGTCTGTTGTCAGGCTGGTCGCCGAGTGGCTGAACATCTCCTTGTCGGAAGGCTGAAAAATCCAAACACATCTTTTGCTGAGAATCTCCTGGGCACCAGACGACACTATGAAAACCAAAGCAGCCAAAGAAATGCCAGAGTCCATTGACTAAATCAGGGAGACGGAATCCCGTGGGTAGTCACACTCGAGCGCGGCTCCAGGCAGCGCCGTTACTGGTGGCTCAGGGACCTGGTGTTTCCCTAGCTCAAGGGACAAGGACACCACAGATCATTACGTGTGTCAGGACAGAGTTCAGCAGGGACCAATGTCATCCCTGAAACACAGGTGTTGCCAAACAAACAGCAAAATATTGCTGCTGTCCCCTGATGGGCAGAGACTCAAACATGGCCAACACAGCGGTTTGCCAGGACTCTGAGATACAGATGCTGGTATTGGGGACAAAAGTGGAGATCAAGGGAAGGCTTCCTGCATCACATGTCGCAGCCAAACTTCTGTAATGTCCTTTTGAACCCTATGTCCCACCTCAGCTCCTATGAGAAACAAGTTGGCAAACTGTGACTGGCCCGGGGAACTCGGGGGCTGGGTGGGCAGCTGTGTGCAGGCGTCCTGTCCTGGAGGAATGTGGAGGACAGCCTATGTGGGGGAGAATGGGGAGGCGGCTCTCTCCTCTGCTTTCCTGCCCTTGGGCAGAGTAACTGGGTCAGAAGATCAAGAACAATGGCATTCACTTTGGTGCCCATATCATGGTGACCAGGGAAGCGTGGTCCCAGCCCTGAACACCAGCTTCATACAGTGCACGGGTCTAGCCGTACCAGAGAACCCCTGTTCTAGGAGGAAGCGAGCTCCAAGTTCAGCCACAGCTTTCTATCTCCCTGACTGGGGAAGGTGGGAGGTGAAGAAAGACAGGGTCCACCCTTCCATCTCCCCTCCTGTCACATCAGCAATCACTGG
This sequence comes from Micromys minutus, assembly GCF_963924665.1. NCBI lineage: Eukaryota > Metazoa > Chordata > Mammalia > Rodentia > Muridae > Micromys > Micromys minutus. Next base: position 14,122,291 of record NC_137984.1, read on the forward strand.
AGAGAACGGAGACGCTGGGGACAGGGAGTGGGGACAATGTAAGAGGGTGAAAACACTGAGAATGCCAGTCAGGGCAGGAGAGATGCTGAGGGCCAGGGTGGCTGTGTTGGGTGAGGGTGGTGGTCTCAGATATAGGAAGGGAGAGCCCTGGGGTCCAGGAGGAGCTGGGAATCCTGGCAGCTTGGGCTACAGGCACATTGGAAAGTGGGGGTTCAGGAATCCTGGTGCCTCATGCACGTGCTCTGAACATGCCTGCAGGGTGCAAATAGCACAGAACCTCTCCTCAGAGTCTAATGCTTACATGCTGTGACTCTGAGCAAGAAGTACTTTCTTGCCTAGAACTGCCCTGGGGTTCGGAGGGGACGCAACACAGCCCTGGAGACAGAGCTGCTGAGCCTGTGCTGCACTTAAGGGCTCAACAAAAGACAGAGGCTGGTCCTCACCCAGGTGGATGGATCGCTCCTTGATCCTGCATCAGGATCCCATCAAATGTGGAGGATCCACCAATGCACCAAGGCCAAGCTACGCTGCGGAGCCCAGGCCCTGATAAATAAATGTCAGCAGTACCACCCAGTGTGTGCCAAAATCTCAGTCCCCAGTGCCACACACTAACCTTGTCAGAACCCAGGGCCGTTTCAGAGGGCACTAATTAAGACTTGAGTCAGAGGAGTATATTTGCTATCTTTATGAAAGCGGGGGCGTGGCCCTGAGGACATACATTCAGAGAGGGAAGGTGACATGAGGGGTAGAGGAGAAGGCTGTGTGTGGGGGGGTGACAGCAAGGACCGGGTGCGCACTAAGGAGCTGAGTGTGGGAACACATCTAGCTCTGGAAGGAGCTCAAGTAACAACATTGAATGCTGGAGAAACAAGAACTTGTATCTGAGTCATCCCGTTGCTCCTTGGGACAGCCCTACCGGACTAGGAGACATCTCTGCAGCAGGCTGGGGACACTTAGCAATTTAGGCGGTCCAGCAACTGTTCGCTTCAGAAGTTTCCCTGAACACTGGTCCAGCCGGGCTCCCAGCCGTATGTACACAATACAGAAAGCTGCGGCAAACCCCCACGTACGTCCGAGTGCCAGCTGCCTCTGGCGCACCGTTCCTGGGGAGGCGGACAGACAAGACACCCTGAGCGAGGCTTACCACATTCATCAGGTTCTCATGGTCTGCACTATGCTGCCGTGGCTTCTTCTCTCTGAAACGGAAACGAAAACGCCATTCTGATGTCAAACGTGTCCTTAAAGTGAAGCGCACACCACGTTCCCCTAGCCTAAGGTTTGTCAGCTCCTCCTCTCTGGTTTTATTAACTAGGTTTATTTTGCTAAGAGAGCAGGAAACATTGTAACCGACTGCAAAGGCTGAGCCCTCTTCCGGCACACCCCTTCCCAGAGGCTCACAACCGGAGGCCGGGAGGATGCCAGGCCGCAAGCAGGGTCTGTCTGTGCCTAGAATGCTCAGATGACAGACACTGCCTTTTTTCTTTAGCAAATCCTCAGGGTGATCTCATCTCTGGAGTCACTGTTCTGTAAGGGATGAGAGAAAATACAGGAGATACTACTTTGGCACATCAGGAAGGCGATGTGCTCTCAGGATGAGTAATATGTACTTCCAGTCTACCAAAAAGTCTGTTGAGTAAAAATAGAATGTGTTTTACACAGAACAGTCTAAAGAAAGCCATTGGTTGTAAAGATGACATTTCTATTTGTGTTGAGGAGAGGGTGACACCTAGTGGGTGAGTGAGTCATTACAGCAGCAGAATCTAAGCTCATGGGAGCTAGGACTAGTGTTTCTAGGCTTCTAGTCCTTAAAGGCCTGGGTCCATTTTGCCAGGGACTAGGAGAGGCAGCATAAGGCCAGAGAGAATGATTTTCTCTTCTTGATAGATCTTAGAGTGGGATCCATATCAGAATTTTAAATATCATCAGGTTTCTTCCCAGGCTGAGAGAGCTGAGTATCGACCTCGCTAAGCTGGTCCGCAGTGGCTCCCAGCAATAGCAGAAGGCTGCACACTTGGTACCATCTCTGAGCATCTGGGAAGTCAGTTACAAAGAACCCCACTTCTCCCTGAGCAGAGGGAGGCAAGTGTAATGTTTAAAAAAAGGGGTTTTTTCTCTCTTGTAGGCAAGACAAACCTGGCTCTCCATAAAGGGCAGTTCATGACACACAGTTTTAATAATACATGAGCTCTCCCATGCCACACAACAGTGAGATACTCAGTTAACTGCCCACCGTGGTAACAGGCTGTACACTCAGACTTCAATATGCCCCCTGCCAAAAAAGACAACACAGAGACTGTGCTTCGAGAACAGCGAGAACTCATTCCGAACATTTAAAATAGAAGGGGCCCTTTGCTTTGCTCTCTAGAAAGACAGATAAGGATTTTTAACTGACTGATGGAGAATGCCCTTTGTAACCAACCAATGAGCATGGGCCAGGGCGGCTTTGACTACCGAGGCCCCGCCGGGCACGGGGAAAACAACAGGATGCTTGTTCTAACCTGTCACAACTGGAGCACAGTAGGATGAGGAGGGTGATGAGGAAGAACATGGCCACGGCCGCCAGACTTCCCCACAGCACCATCTGCATCTGCATCTGCCCACTGCTCAGGGCGCTTCCTGCAGGCCCCATGGTGGGAGCTGGGGTGGGGTCAGTTCTTCACAGGAGATCACATGGGTCTAGAGGGCTTTGTCCCCCTGCAGAGAGAACAACACCTTAAGAATACCTTCCCTGGAGAGGCCGAGCATTCCCGGGGTCACGTTCCCAAACCAGAAAGGTCCTCAAATCTGATTTGAGTGTTGACATGATGCCACACCAGGAACTTTTGCACACAACATGGAAATGCACGTGCACTGAAACCGTGTGAAATGACCTTGCGCTTGGGTATGAAGAAACCACAAAAATACACATGGATGTCATGGTCAGACCTTTACTTCAGAATACGAAAGGTTTCAGCACCTCAAGTAAGAAACACACAGCCACGAGGAGTGAGGCTTCACAGCAGCCAGGCGGTTGTGTGCAGACGGCGGGCATGCCTGGAACCTGGCTCTCTCCAAGTCTGTGTGGCCTGATGCTTGATTTCCTCACATGGAGTTTAACTGGGCCTGTGCCAGTGTATAGCAGAGCGCCCGAAGCAATGGGTAGTTTATCACCTTGGTATGAGGATGGACTTATTTCAAAGGAGGTTCTTAAAAATCATCAATAAAGATTTCAAGCACCCCAAAGCAAGAAGACATATGCTTATTTGGATTAATATGCCCTAGACAGGGCAGTCTAAAATATTTACTATAAATGTATATGTGTGTACATCATACCTAACTTTAAATTTTAAATTAATTTTTTATTTATCAGGCATGTATATGTGCATATATACCTATGCATGTGCCCTATGGGGCAATGTGGAGGTCACTAGACAACTTGCAAGAGTCGGTTCTCTCTTCTACTGTGGGTCCCGGGGAGAGAACTCAGGTTGTCAGGTGTGGTGGTGAGTGTCTTTACATCTCAGCCCTCTCACTGGTTTCCTAGACACAGAACTGCTATTTCCTTCCCACGTTCCCGATTATCCCCCTAGCTCCTCAAGCCTGTTTCTCTCAGAGCTATGCCAGTGTTGCTGATCAAACAGAGTGCATGTCTACACTCACGTACCGCCATCTACTGAGGGTGTAGCGTTGCTTTCAAAGAGTCTCCACTGAGCTGATACTGGGTACCCAGCGAGTCATTTTCAGAGGGGAGGCATGTGCTGAGGATACCCCCTCAGCAGAAAGTGAGATCCACGTAAGAACCACAGAGGAGGTGTAAGGCCTGTACTCAGTTCTCAGGGATGCTACCAGATGCCCCCGCATGGCCACCCCAGCACTCGATGGGAAGCTCTGTTCACCTCCTCTTTAAAGGCCAGAAGTTGGACTCAAGATGGGAAAGAACTTGGTCCCGGTCTCCACGCAGAGCCATAGAGGAAGCTCAGGTCTGCTTGGACCGTCTCTCTGTCCCCACCATGATGTGTCTGACAGTGCCCAGATTAGTGCTCATCCCCTGTTATTCTGTCATTTGTAAATATTGTCAAACATTTCCATATTAGAGTCAGGCTGAGAATACCGGAGCACACCAGGCTAACATTATCTGTGGTTAAGAGAGCCCTTATTTAAACTACACCCATTTGGTTAGCTCCAGAACATTCTAATTAAGAGGAACAGTCTGAAATTCATGCTCAAGTAAGCAGAAAAGGAAAAAAAAAAAACATAACTTCTGTGTTGGGATAATGAATCATAGCTGAATTTTTCTTGCAGAAAGACCATTAATTTTTACATTTTCACTTGACTCAGGGACATTACTGTAGTTATGTGTGGCCACCCGAGGGTCTTCACATGCTGGAACCTCTGGGGTGTCAGCGACAAACCAGAGTGTAACCAAATGGGTAAGTTGAAGGCATTTCAACAAAGGCAGATTGTTCTATTGTACATTTGCCTGCAAATTCAAGGATAAGAATCGTAGGTAGCTGAGGTACAGTACAGCCAGGGAAACCCTACTTCCCAGTCTGCGAGTGCGCGTGAAAACCCCTCTAATGCTTCATGATGCATTGGGTCTCTCGAATAATGTGGGACTTTTCTTGGTTATATATTATGTCTGCAAACAGGACGGGACCAGTGGAACACACGGACAAATTGCTTCTGCATGAATAAAGTAACCACCAAATTTCAGCAGACAAAGAACAACTCACTTTAAACCATGCGTGCCTAACAAATTGCAACGGTGATCGGTTTCTAAATTACGAGAGAGAGAGAGATTTAAATCACGGTGACCTCTGAGATAACTTTTATGTGTAGCTGAAAATCATGAAAAAACTTTCAGAAGCAGACAGGACCTATCTCTTGCGCATACACACACACACACACACACACACACACACAGAGTTTTGTTTCTTCACTCACACACCTGCTTAATCAATGCTACTTATAAGGGGCAAGCTTCCTAGACAGCTGGCTGTGGAACTGCTGAAAGGCAGAGCGGAGTACGAGCAGCCCGCACGCAGGGGCCACCCAGTGCCCCCACCATTTCTGAACATGCCTCATCTCTCCTCTTTCTTGTTCCCTTAGCAGGAGGGGGCTGACAGAATACAGTGAAGTGTGTGAGGTACCAGCCTAACAGGACAGCCCAGGGAGGGAGGACGAAAGGGACCTTTACAAGCTACAGAGTAAAAGATGGAGCTTACTGAACAAGTGTCAAAATTCCTGGCTTACCCCCTTCAATTAGAACTTCATGAGAAGCCACAGAGAGAAATCCTCCCCGGTTCCTGCCCTGTACAAAAACCTCACAATGAGAAGAGTGGTTGTCTGGTACCACTTCTGGGGAGTCACAGGGAGCTTTCACCCAGGGGCCCCTACTGCTACTTTATTGGAGGACTGAGCTTACAGCAGGGGTCTGGCAGAGGCATGAGACAAAACGGTAGCAGCAGTGGCCCTCTACTAGGTCCCTGGAGGAGCGTGGCATCAAGGGTGTGCATGGGTGCACGTGGTGCCAGGGTACGTGGGATCATCACAATTCTGACTGCTGGAGTGGATTTTTCCTGTTCTAGAGATCTTATACTCATTTCCTCCCCCATCTCTTTCTGGATCTGCCCCCATAATTCTGCCCCCAGCCTCTCCCCTGGATATCGCCTTAAATTTTCCCGGGCTCCTTTACAACTGAACCATGCTTCCTGCTGCTCCCTTGTCCATGTGTGCAGATGCACTGTCATCCCATAGGTGGAGATGCCATGTACCTTCCGTGTGTGAACACACTCCCTTCATGTGTACGGTGTGACTTTTGTGCTCTTTGCCTTCTTGGCAGGGATGGGGCTGGGGGGGGTCCTTGTGTGAAGTGTATGTTACATTTCTGGAAAAAGACTCATGGTGAATAACTGATTTTGGAGGTTAGGCATGGTGGTGCATGCTTTTAATCTCAGCAACCTGGGAGGCATAGGCAAGTGGACCTCTGCAACCTGGCCAGCCTGGTCTACAGAGTCAGCTGCATGTCAGCCAAGGCCATGAAGATAGATCCTGTCACAAACAAACAAGCAAACAACCTTAGCAAAAACAAGGAATATTTGGCTTTGGACTGCACATATAAATATTTAATTAAAAATTAAAAAAATTTATTCTCTCCTTCATCCTGACCTCCTCCTCTCAGTCCCTTCCCCTTCCCTCCCCCCTCTCCCCATCCACCCCCCCCCTTTCTCTTTAGACAAGAGCAGGCCTCCTGTCTGATATCAACTGAACATTCAACAATACATAGACCCCCACGTCAAGGCTGGGTAAGCTGACCCAGTAGGAGGAAAGGGGTCCCATAAGCAGGCAGAAGAGTCAGAGACAATCCCTGCCCGTGGCGGGTGACCCACAAGAAGACCAAGCTACACAATTGTAACATCTATGCAGAAGGTCTGTTCTGTGCAAGCTCCCTGGTTGTCAGTTCACGCCCACGTTAGTCAGTTCTGTGGGTTTCCTTATGGTGTCCTTGACCCCTCTGGCTCCTACCATCCTTCCTCCCCCTCTTCCACAGGGTCTCTAGAGCCACACCTACTGTTCGGCTGTGGGGCTCCGCGGCTGTTTTCATCTGCTGCTGCTGAAGTCTCTCCGATGGTGATTATGTGAGGCCTGTCTCTGAGTCTCTGATGGTGATTATGTGAGACCTGTCTCTGAGTCTCTGATGGTGATTATGTGAGGCCTGTCTCTGAGTCTCTGATGGTGATTATGTGAGGCCTGTCTCTGAGTATGGCAGAATATTGTCAGGAGTCATTCCACTGGCTTTATTTATTTATTTATTTATTTATTATTTATTTATTGGGACCTGTGATGGTTGGTTCTATCCTAAGTCTCTGGGCTATGTAGCTCTGGTGCCTGCACCTCTGGGCGGTGTTGGGGACGGATTCCGTCATGGCGTGGATCTAAGGCTGGACACTGGTTGGTCACTCCTACAATTTCTCTGTGCCAACTTTACTCCAGAGCATCGCGTAGGCGGGACAAATGGTGAGCCAAAGGTTTTATGGCTGGGTTGCTGTTCCAATCTCTCCACTGGAAGGAAGTCATCTGCTTACAGGAGATGGCTATGAGAGTCTTTGCTGGGGTTACTCGTGTAGGTTCCTGGAAGCTTCCACTGTCCCGGGTTTCTAGCTCATCCCTGAGATTATCTGACACAGGACAAAGGAGTCCTGCTGGCCTTTACTTACCCCAAGTGACACTTCCTATGACACCCTTGCCCCCACCAAGCTGAGCAGCAGAAGGTGGTAGTGCTAGCAAAGCTAGAGGAGCAGTGCCCAGCTGTGCACAGCATCTTTTTGCTTATGTTGCACTTCGTTATTGCATACGCTGGCTGGGGACAACCAAGTTGCAGACAGCCACGTGATAAGAGCACATTGCACTCCCGACAAAGGGCAGTGGTGCTTCCTGCATCCCTCAAGCATGCCAATTCAATTCTGCTGACTGCAGGCTCACAGCTCCATGACTTAAGAAAGGTGGGCACTTCAGGTTGTGAACTTCTGCTGGAAATTCATTCAGAATGTGGTCTACTTACTTTATATACTGTGTGTGCTGGTCTTGAACAGGCTAAGTAGCCAAGATAGTGTATTATATGCTGAAACGTCACAGCCTATTGTCGTCCTGTCAAACGCACAGATTCTATGATTCATTCCACTGACTAGTCAGCAATTTCCGTCATTAGTACTATTGGCCTCTTATCGATAAAGCAGGTGCTGTTTTCAGCCACAAGGTGGCAGCAGAACTTTACGTTCAGCCCCAGTTTGGAGGCCCTGACTAATTGTGGTTGGTCACGTTTGCTGTTTGCCTTCATCAGTAACACAGAGCATGCTCGGTGTTACTTCTCTAGCAACACTCGAAGCAGGAAGGTGCTCAGATCACAGCCAGCCAGATTAGATTATCTAAGGAGGCCAGTGCTTGTTGCCCCTTTGAAGCAGGTTCAGGTCAGTAATGATAGTTATTACGGTTTCTCAGCTGTCCCGTGGACCTGCAATTAAGAGTGACAGAAACCATCTTGGTTTATGACCCTTCTCCTAGGGACTAGGGAGGGCAGGGTTGCCAGCCCCGTGGGAATGGCTCCTGCTGGTCAGTACCAGGTGTGTGAACTGTGTGGTGAAAGGATACACTGTGGGTTACAAATGAACCAGACAAGTTAACAGTCACGAGGAGCCACATTCTCACAGAATCCCTGTTCTGCATAAAATGATGAATGTGTAGGCCAGGGGAGGAACCTCAAGGGCAGAACTCTCATGTCCTCTATCCTGACTTCACTTCTGTCACTGTGGTGAGATACCAGGATGATGATGATGATGATGATGATGATGATGGTGATGGTGATGATGTTGATGATGGTGATGGTGATGATGATGGTGATGGTGATGGTGATGGTGATGATGATGATGGTGATGGTGATGATGATGATGGTGATGGTGATGGTGATGATGATGGTGATGATGGTGATGATGATGGTGGTGATGAGCACTGGGCAGGGGTTAGATTGGAAGGGGAGTAACTTTTTAACTGCTTTTCCTCATTTTGGTTTCGTGTAGACTTGCAGGGGGGAGGGAAGGAGAAGAGAGCAAGAGGAGAGAGGTTTGTTATTTCTAGAAGCCTGTGTGGCACATACTCCACACAGAGCTCTGAGATTCACTGAGCATCTGGGTCAAGGTGACACATGACCACAGGGTGGCAGGGAAAGAGGCTTTGCTTGCCTCTGGCCGTGTGGGACATCTCAGCAAGCGTGCGGCTGGGCTTGGGAATCTTTCTTGGGAAGCTGCATGTTTGCTTTCTTGACCTAGATGAAAAGGTCTCTGAGGCAGGGGGATGCATTCATGCCCTTTCCCCTTAAAACCTTAGCATCTTCATAATCTGAAAGATAGGTTCTGCTCAGAGGTTTGCCTGCTGGCTGCTCTGTGTGAGGACTAGAACGGAGCCTCTCCAATGCAGGTGTGTCCTACATGGCAAGGGAGAGAAGCTGAAGGAGGGCTGAGCACTCGCAGTTTAAGACACCCAGGGTGTCCTGGGGCCAGACCCTCACTCTGGGACCAGCAAAGCGGATCATTCTGGGGACAGCCATATTCCAACCACCCGAGCATGACTCTCAGAGCCAGCAGTCCCCACCGTCACCACACTTACTGGCTTACTGTCTTTTCACCCCCTCTCACAGATGGCCGATTCCTGTCCCCCTCCTTTGAGGAGGCTGGACATTACTCCTTTCAAAGGAAAGAGGGTTCTGCAGATTCACAGCCTCATCTACAGCCTCATCTGACACCGTCCTGTCCTTTAGTTTTAAGGCCAGTCTTTGGGACAGGTCCCCTCTTCTTACAGCCCTCTCCCCCTCCAAATTTAGTTAAGGCCCCTGTCTTAGAAGGGATTTTCCTGTCTACCATTATTCAAAATTGGAATGACAAAGCACTTCAGCATCTCTTCCATGGGCCTCTCTGTGTGTCCCAGTGGGCATTCAGAACGCATCTTCGCAAGGAGTTCCAAGGTGGCAGAGCCGCGGGGTTCCTGAGAAGCCCTGGGTACGAAGCTGCTTTTCTCAGCTTTCAGGCTGACTTTCTGTGGGGAGCAGAGCGATGGAGGTTTGCTCGCCAGGCCACTGGGGCACAGCAAGCTGATTCTCCATGTGTTCTGTATACTGCAACGGTTATATTCCTTTACTGAGGCTCCTCTAGAACCCGAGGAGGAAGCTATACCCCAACCAGCTGTGACTCCAGGCTTCAAATCGAACCCATCAGAACCCGAGATGAGTCTACACTGCATCTTACCCTGTGATTAAGAACAGATTTATACTAATAATGTGTGTAAGTGTGGTTTGTGTCATGGAGACCGGGGGTGTCAGACGCCCTAGAATGGAGTTCCAGGAAGCTGCGGGACGTCTGACGTGGGTGCTAGGCCAAACTCTGTGACGCACTGTGCACTCGTAGTCATTGAGCCATCTTTCCAGCCCATCCATAGTACGTTGTATTTAATCCCGTGGCCGTCACCTTAATGCCCTTGTCGGAGTAGGGCTCCCCACTCCACCAGCACTCCGCCACTCTCAGGCCATCCAGAGCTGTGTACCCCAGCGAGGATGAGGTAGCTGTAGCCATCATCTGTCCCCTGGAGCCTCCATTTGCCACGACGACTAGTTTGTCCACTGCTCATTGTCATGGTGCATTAATCACGGGCTGTCATCCGTGTTAGCCAGAGTGCTTTGCGGGCCTCGTGAGCAGCTAGGCTGTGATGGATGTGCTGTTCGCATGCACACGGCTTCCTAAGCCCGGCACTATTTCCTGTCAGCCGAGCACGGCTTCACGCCCCCTTTATTTGGCTTCTGAGGCTCACTGACTCAGCCTTTGTTTTCAGAGTAATACAAGACAACAAAAATAAACTTCTGCTCCTTTGTTTTGAAAAATGAACTCTTGCACATAAATGTCTCCCAGCCACATCCCCCTCTTATAGCTGCTCACAGAATTTAAAAGCTCAGATTTGTGGCTACGGGGATGGCTCAGTCAAGTAAAGTGCTTGACGCACAAGTATGAGGACCTGGGTGTGGATCCCTGTCATCGATGTAAAATTCTGTCCTTGGAGTCTGTAATCTCAGAGCTAGTCTAGCACAAATGGTAAGCTCCGACTTCAGCGAGAGCTCCTGCCTCAAAAAGTAAGATGGAGAGTAAGAAAACGCCTGCCATTGACCTGGGGCCTCTGCAGCTACAAGTGCATGGAACATGTGTTTACGCATGCGCCACGTACGCACGTACCACGTACGCACGTACCACGTACGCACGTACCACGTACGCACGTACCACGTACGCACGTACCACGTACGCACGCACGCACCCACGCTGCCATGCACGCACAAAGACAGTGCTCACTCTGTTGCATTCCTGATTGCACTGTACTTCCAAAAATGCTCAACCCTCATGACTGGAAAAGCAAAACTTAAGAACAAAGAATGATTTAAGCCACAGAACAGAGGACAGCAGATACCCTCTCACCGGGCCACAGCAATTCATGGCCACAGTGCAGACAGACGTGGACAGTGCAGGCACAGGGCACAGGAGACCATCTCCCCAGCTGCTGCCTGGAGCGTGGTTTGTGTAGCAGTGTCTGGAACTGTGGTCCCGCACGTTACCTCCTGGGAGTGGGTTGAAAACGTACCCTTCTGGTCTGGCTTGCTTGCACAGGCTTGTAATCTTAGCTACTCACTGATGAATTAGGGTCTAGTTCAGCTAAACAAAGGCTCTCCATCTCTAGGTACTGCCTAGAGGGTAACGCACGACCTTCACCTCAACTCATGCCAGTGCCATTCTTGAGTCTTGTCAGTAGAACCTGACATCTGTAGAAGTTGGGTCTGAATCTTCCTCCCGTTCCTGTGCTTCCAGAAATAAGGCTCATTCTCAAAACATATTTACAGTATCTTGGCCATATAGCTAGAATAGTTTCTGATTAGAGAGAACTTAAAATATCTACATCCTGCCAACTGGCTGGTTACCTGTGCTCAGGTACCATGTGTTCATCTTGTCAAACCTTGAAATCTCCCACGCCTGGCTCTATCCCAGAATTCTTCCTACCTCCCAGATATCCCACCTTCTACCCTTTCCTATAGGCCATAGGTTTGTAAATTAACAGGTGCTACATCCATATAATACACAAGATACAGAGCTGGAGGCTACGTGGTCAGCTGACATTTGGCCATCACCTTCCTTGAAGAGCATGGGACCATGAGTGTGAGAGCCTTCATTCTCACCACAGCGCTAACCACAAGGCAGTCCTGTCCATCCAATGACCGGGAAAAGTGCAGATTGTACAAACACTGTGCCTTGTGCAGCCTCTGCTCCATGCATGTCCGCTAAGCTGCTGTACGGCCTGAATCTAAACCTCCCCGGCCTCCCTCAGTTTCCCCCGTTGAGAAATGTGGTTATTTTAGAGTCCTTCCCAGCTTCTAGCTTCTTCTGTTTTATGAGTATGGCTGTGGTTAGGACTGACAACCTGGAACTGTGTCTGTAGGCACAAATGCTGCGCTGCTGGTTGGTTTGTAAGGAGTGTTTGAGAGTCCCAGAAAGCGTGGCCTAAGATTCATGAGAAGTATTAGCGAGCCCAAATAGTTGAGCAGAGGCCACGAGGAAAAAAAACAAACCACAGGAAGTCTTTGTAGCCAGCGTGTCGTACCAGGACTCCCCCACACTCCTTCCAGAACTTCAGCCATGGCCTATGGTGACTTCAAGTCCTCATTAACCCATGAGCGTCACATTCCATGACTCATTACAGGCACAGGCTTGTAATTCCAGCCTAGTAGGTCAAGGCAGGAAAGTTGACAAGTAAGGTCCAGCTTGAGCTCTGTAGTGAAAAGGTGTCCCCTCGAGACAGAAAGCATGTCCTGAGCATGTGCACGCATTTCTGAGATACCCGACAGCCTTTAACAAAAATGTCAGATCAGGGCAAAGACCGGGAATTCGATATTCCTGCATAACTAATGCAGAGGCCCTGCTGGATAGGGGTTGAAGCTCTCAAAAGGCAAATGCTTGTTGCTTGCAGCGCCCTACAGAAGGCAGGTCTGAGAGGCATCCCTCTCGTGTGTGCTAAGCCTGTGGTGTCCTGAAGTTATTACATCCCAGAGACCGCCCCTGTTGGCCAAGAAGTAGCTTCTTGGCTTGGTCCCACTGGCTTCTGGACTCACACCTCTCTTTCATACTCTCATTCCCTAACTACCAACTGGAAGCAGGACACATCCAATCTTGAGCTGAGAAATAGGTCAACTTTGTAAGAGGAAACTTTCTCAATCAAAGATATATTTTTGGCCACAAGTTAAGAATAAGAATAATAATAAAAAAACAACTTAGCATTATATTTCAAGCATGCAAAACGAGAGCAGAAGGCTGTGAGGTCCTCCCCTTCACTGTGTTACATCTGAGACAGCAGCTTGGCTCTGTGCAGCCTCTGCAGAGGCCCCACAGGATTCACGCAGCTGCCTTGGACTGCTGTGGTCTCAAGCTGAGAACTGTCCTCAATGTGTCGAGTGAATTCCAAAGGCATCCTTTGCATGTTCGCAGGGTGGAAAGGCCCACCGCCCACATGTGTGCCACCTCCCAGCAGGGTCAGCTGCCCTCTGAGAATGGGCCAGCTTCCAAGGACAGGAGGTGCCAACATAGACGGGAAGAAAAGTGCTTCTGTTTTATATTTAAGACCAGAGATTAAAAGTGTAATAATGGCTTACGTGGGGGTGGCATGAGTTCTGAAAATCTCAGGGAAGCATGTGTGACTGGTGGCCAACCACGGTCACCTGGGGAAGAAACTGGAGGGGGAGAGGATAGGAGGGCTGTCTCTAAGGCTGCAGCACAGGGACATCCTGGGACTGAGAAAGCTAAAGGATTTGGCTGGCCGGGAGTTCCAGGGAGAGCTGTGGGATTGCAGACACACTCTGTCACACCTGGCTGTTTGTGTTGGGTACTGCACATCCAAACTCAGCACTTCACTGAACTAGGGACTTCTTAGGGCAGTTTTTCCTGCTCAAGCACCCTGCCCATGGCCAGTGAAGAATGGCGCATATATGCACACAGTTATGTGTCTACATACTTTAGTATTTTGATTTTCCTCTCTTTTTTTGCTAGATGTAGAATACAGGAATAGAGCAAGAATAATGGCACCTGAAGGTACCCTCCAGAATCTCTTCCCTTTCCCCTTTCCAATCCACACCTGGGGCATTTGTGACACCTGATGCCCAGACCCAACCCAACCCAACCCTCAGGTCTTCTGCTGAGGGCCTGTGGTACTAGGTCCAATCTGACTGAATATGGAAGTCAGCAATAAAGCCTAGAGCACCCGAGTTTTACAGTGTCCCCACTGTCTCCGCTTCCTCACACCTCACGGCTTCCTGACAGCCTTGCTGTGCGGTGCACACCCTCTTGTGAAGCTGACATGGTCACTTCCATTCCAGGTATTTAGGTTGTGGGGGAAGGACAGGAATACGATGTCACATACATACACCCTCAGATTCTGAACCAATGCCACTGGATGTTTATCTCCCCAGTGGGGACCCTGGGAGATGGCAGTCACTCTTCGAACTTTTACAAGTTCACAATTACTTCATGTCGACACAGCATTAGGCAGGGAGCTCACTACACAGCACTGGTTCTTAGCCTTGGGCTAAAGAACCCTTTCACAGGGGCTGCTACTGGAAATCAGATATTTACATTAGGATTTGTAACAGTAGAAAATTAGTCATGAAGTAGCAATGAAAATAATGTCACGGCTGGGGTCACCGCAACGTAAGGAACTGTGTTAAAGGGTTGTGACATTAGGAAGGTTGAGAACCACTGTCATCAGGGTGGGAGAGGGTTTATGGGAGCAGGGTTTCTAGATATAGCATTCTCCTTCTTGGTTTATCTTGACAGAGGAAGAGTGTAATTCCACTGCGTGTCCCCTGGGCAGAGAGCAGGAAGCTCCTAGGGACTGCACAGGGAGATTCTGAAGGCCAACTGTGCCCCTCATAAAAGCCACATAACTAATGTGATTATGATACCTAATGAGCGGAAGCAAATCCAATTGTGAGTATCTTCCTAGCTAATGAAAATCATATCTTTCCTCCCAAGATGTTCCATTGTCTCTGTCAATGAAGAGGAAAATGGAGGTGATGAGTTAAGGCTGCGCTTATGAACTCTTAGGACTGTTATACGGACATTCTTTCTGGCTGGATGTCCCAGTCACTCCCAAATGCAGGGACTGAGTTTGAAATGTCTGCGTCACTGTTAGTGCTGGTTTGCAAAGGAAAGCACCACTGACCTGAAAAGCTAAGGAGAGCTCTTTCCCTTCACTGAATTTAAAGCACTTTGTACCCAGATAGTCAACATGGCCACTACCCACAACGCTCAGTGTCTTTCGGAAGGAAGAACAGAAGCATCCTCTAGTCTCCTACACTGAGAGCTAATATGAAGAACAGTCCTGACATCCCTGGCCCTCGTTGCTCTTTTTTTTTTTTTTTCCTGGAAGGAGAATATTATTGTATCACACGGAGAAACTGGGGGTGGCAGACAGTAAAGAGGAGAACTCAGACTGGGAAAGGCAAGTCCTAAGATGCCCTAAGTAGGCTGAGAAGAACGGAGACGGCCATATCTTCCCAGTGTCCAAGGTAGTTCTATTAATTTCACAATAAAGAAGTGGATATTATTGGAACGTAAATTATTATTGAGACCTCTAAGTCAGAGGCCCACAGAGTGGCTCAGGGGTTACGAGAACTTGTTGATCTTTGTAGATTTGGTTTCCAGCACCCACACGTGGTAGCTCATACCCACCCGTGTCTCCAGCTCCAGGGCATCAGAACTTTTGAGAGAACCTAGACTCTCACCCGTGCACCCGTGTACATGCACATAATAGCAAATAAAAGAAGAACTTAAGTCAGCTGTGGTGGTGTGTGCCTTTAATTCCAGCACCAATGGAGCCCAGGCTGGCAGACTTATGTGAGTTTGAGGATACGTTATTCTTGATATCAAATTCCAAACAGCTTGACTCTAAGATTTTACAACCAGTTTGAACAACACAGTGAGACTCTTCTCAAAAACAAACCTCACTCAAAAAACAAGACTCACCTGTGAAAGCAAGGTATTATTGACACTTAGTGAGTCCTGCTGGGAAAGGAGGCTATTGATCAGCTTGACCTGATGGGTTAAATAGGTTAACCCTAAGACACTGTATCCTGCTGGTTTGTAAAGTCTCTTTACAGAATATTTTATGATTATTGTACGGCAAGCACATTATTATTCCACAACCAAGACCGATTCAGTCTTTTCCACATTTCCAAGGCTTTGCTCCAAATGCTCTAAATTCTCATTTTGCTTCCTGGTGAGTTGGCGGACTGGACTCTACCAGGAGCAAGCCGACTCGAGAGATACTCCATCACCCTGGGGGCGTCCTGCTTCCTCTTGCTGAGAGAGAGCACGGG
Source organism: Micromys minutus (assembly GCF_963924665.1). NCBI lineage: Eukaryota > Metazoa > Chordata > Mammalia > Rodentia > Muridae > Micromys > Micromys minutus. The sequence continues at coordinate 14,138,216 of NC_137984.1, forward strand.
TAAAAATAATGCAAGACGTGCTACTGTTCTGAGCCTCTGATTTTGTAGCTGGGATTCACCCGGGATGCCAAGGCACCTGATCTCAGCATGGGTCCCTCAAAGACCATGCCAGGGTGCTATGGCTGTCAGAACAAAAAAGGTTAGGGGTAGGGTGAATAATCAGACTTTTCTTAACAGAATGTTCACCTTAACAGTGCACGTCACCTGACACCTGGCTTCCCACCACTTGGGGTGGCTTTTAGAGGAGCTGGGGGCACCATCCTGCCTCTGCTAAGCAGGACACTAGCAATCCTTCAGTACTGTGTCGAGGACATTTCTATTGCCATGAGCCACAGACCCTATGGGGTAGCAGCTGAATCTATGAACTTATGACATGAGTATTTCATGCCACAAAAGGTGGCTTTGTGTAGCATATTTAAAGAGGGAGCTGACACGGTTTGTTTATCTGCATTTTGGTAAAACTATTCATGAGTGGCATTGTGCTATTTGTGGGTCCGGAAAGCTTTTTTGCCCCAGTGTAATAAATGTTTAGTGATCTCACTGGAAGAAGGTTTTATATCGCGTGAATTGCTTGCTTCTCTTTATAAAAACTGAACACTACATATGAAGCCATATTGCCTTTATTTCCTTTTTTCCCTTTCCCTCACATGGCTGGCTGTAAGCTCAAACTGTATAATTATCTTCAATTATGGCAATTATCGTAGTCTGGCTCTTTCTCCCCTCTCTCTGCAGCAACTCCAATGACGAGTTTTTCTATTTCACGCTGCTGAGGAAAACTTTTACGTGTCTTCAGTATGGCTGCACTCTTCTGAGTCAAACTGCTAACTCCACGCATTGTGTGTGGTACCAAGGACTGAGCTTGTGGGCTCCACAAGCCCTGAGCTATGATCCTCCTGCCTCAACCTCCCATGTAGCTAGAATCGCAGTCTGGCTCACCAGATCCAGTGGCAGCTTTTCAAAAACACTCCCTTCAGCACTGGTGTTTGAGCGCAGGGCCACAGGCAGGGGGAGTGCTCTGTCACCGAGCTGCGCCCCTAGCCTTCCTTATAGACTTGAGACAAGATCTCACTAGACTGTTATTGTGCCCACTGGCTTGAATTCATTCTAGCTTTGAACTCTTGATACACCTTCTGGAGTAGGTGGAATTACAAGGCCCACGCCACTAGGTTTGGCCAAAAACAAAATTTGCAGTGTGTGTGTGTACACACACACACACACACACACACACAAACTAATGAATGGCATTGTGCTATTCCGGCCAGTGTAAATGCTTAGTGACCTATTGCTTTGTATATTTAACATTTTTTTCAATGTATAGGTTAAGTCTTAGATGAACATATGATTTGAAAACAGCAAAGAACAAAAGGAAGAAGGGGAAGAAAGGAGGGAGTGAGAAAGTTCTACCAAATTAACACTTGGGAACATGATCTGGGGAAGTAATGAAGTGTACGTCTGACATGCAGGTGCTAAGGTGACTAGGAACTAATAGTTTCACCCAGGTATGGTGGTACACACCTGTAGTCCCACACTCTGGAGGCAGAGGCCAGACAATCTCTGCAGGTTTGTATCCTGAACTACACAGGGAGCTTAAATGTCAGCCTGAAGCCAAGATTCCCAATGGGCGTTACTCAGTAAAACCCATGAAATTACGTATCTTAAGCAGAGAGAACACCCGACACTTCTGATCTGTTACACACTGCTCCACACAGTGGTGGTTGGTTCCCACGTCATCGAGTGCCTGACTGGTTGCCTAGGCTCAGTGATGCTGCCCACCATTGAGAGAGGGTTGCACTGCATAGCGCTAGCCTGGGAAAGAATCCAAATTCAGGATCTGAAGCACTGGTTCCGCTGCATGCATATGGCTTTCACGGCAGCATCGTGTGGAACGGTCCTTAGCTACGCCGTGGTAAGCAAAGCACATTCATATGCTTAATGTCTAGTGCCAACTACTCTGCATCAAGCCTGGCCCAGAAAGTGTGTCTAAGCTCATGGCCCAAGACTCAGAATCGTGACATAGGGGTTTTGAGCCATTTCCCTCCACATTTATTTTAATTTTATATGTATGAGTGTTTTTTGCCTGCATGTATATATACACATATATGTGTGTGCCTGGTGCTGGCTGGGACCAGAATCGGGTGACAGATCCCTTGGAACTGGAGTTAACTGATGTGAGCCCACATGTAGGTGCCGGGAATCAAACCTGCAGCCTCTGGCGGACGAACCAGTGCTCTTAACCCTGACCCAGCTCCGTAGTCCTCCTGAGCCTAGATTTATTGCTGCCCTTCCTACGTATTGTTTCCACATGTTTGTGCATCTTCTGAAATTGAATCTCAAAGCTACTCATAATGTGCTAGATAAACTACAAAGTATTTTGGAAGATAAAAATTTTCACTGAGGAAAGATTAAATCTTATGGTTTCTTATGGCTTTGAAACTCAATGCTGCTGATTTGAGGCTGCGCCAAAGCTGACTAAAACACATTACTTACTCACTTGCCAAGTGATCTATACTGGTAGAGATCAATAGATTATCTTGATAATAAATAATTTTTCTTTATGCTTCAGGTTGTCTAAGCTATTCTATTGGTCACCAATTCTGGACACGGAACATTGCTGAGCTCAGTTTGATAAACCCCATCGAGATCTCACAGCTGGACAGGTCAGGCTGTCTGTCTGTCCTCAGCCAGTTTCTTTTTTTGTCCATACATTTCATGGACTTCTCTTTTTAGATTTTGACCACATCGGGCATGCTGTGACCTTTGGGGTTTTCATACTGTTTTCTGGAATGATTACCTTTCATATCATACAGCTGGTTCCTCTTCATTTTTCTATCTGCTTAAACATTTTTTTCAGAGATGCCTTTCCCGACCAGCCTGCTGACTGCAACTCAGCTGAACTCACCGTTTTCATTGTTATCTCTATCTGAAAGCAACATATGTGTGTGTCTGCATGTTTACCACTGCATATGTGTTCTAGAAAATACAACCTCCCTGCTTGTCTCTGCGGCTCCGACTACCACCAGCAGTGGTAAGGACTGAACGCCTGTCCCTGCAGCTTCACCGAGAGTAGTGCCAAATACAGTCTTGAGTTCTTTGAGTCAGAAATTACTGATGCCTGATAATAAAAGCGCGTGATCAGTTCCTATTTTAATGTATAGTTCTCCATGCCATATATACATGTTGGGATTTTAATTAGCGACATTGTGCCAGCTCCTTCTGCAGGGAAGCCAATTTGCATTCTGTGCCCCCTGACCTCTAGCTGACCTCTAGCTGGCTCCCGCTTCTGCCGGGATGAGCTCTTCCATTACGTGTAACGTGCTATCTTGGCCATTTCTTTCGATTCCCAGCAGAAAGCAGAGATCAAACTGTACTTCCCACGCTCTGTTGGTCCTTTTCTAGAGCATTGCATTGGGAGTACAGCATTCATACTTGGCTAAGGGCCTTCAGTATAGTAAGTAAAGTTCTCAGCTGTCATGTTCATTCCCATGCATGACTGGTTTTTGATGGGAATTTCTGGACAAAAGTTATCTATTAAATGTCAGAAGACTCTTCATAGCCAGGGATTTTTGTCTGCAATTGTGCCCTTATTACCAACACGTACTGAGGGCACCATCTAGGAAGTCAGCTGCAGGGTCTTCAGTACAAACCTTATGCACACGGCTTAGGGGTGCGTCCCCTCTTTTGAGGAGAGTCTGTCTGGTCTAGCCTCACATGTTCAGTCACATGGATAAGGTAGCTTTCAGCTTCCTACACGTGTATGGCTGTTGCATGTCTCTCTAATACACTGGTTTCAAACTGTGAGTTGTGACCCTTTGGGAAATCCTCTACTTCCAGATTTATAGCAGTAACAAAATTACAGTTATGAAGCAGCAATAAAAATAATTTTATGGCTGGGGGTCACTCCAGTAGGAGGAACTGTATTAAAAGGTTGCAGCGTTAGGGAAGTTGAGAAGCACTGAGAGTCTAATCACTGTTTTCACTGTTTTTCTTTTCTGTCAAGCATAGACAAATTAATAGTATTTAATAGTATTATCAAAATCAGCCACATTTGTATCTTATGAAGCATGCATAACTCAGTGCCTTTGTCCAGAATAGGTCCCCAATAAGTAAGCTACCTTTAGCTTCCCTTGCTGACTTAATACAACCTTACACGCTTACAGGAAAAATCTGCATGTTATTACACTCAAAGCGGTTGGTTCCGATAACAATTTACAATTTATTTGAAATGAACAGAGAATATGAGAAACCATCAGATTTCTGCACGTGTAGATTCTTTAAAGATGCTGAACTAAAAATTACCTTTCTTTATTTTCTGACTTGCATGGCAGGTATGTGGAAGTAAACTTGTAGGACTTGGTTCCCTATTTCCACCTGTGGGTCCCAGGGGTCAAGAGTAGTTTCAGTCTTAACCACTGAGCGACCTTGTCAGCCCTCTACACACTGAGCTTTTGAAGGCAGGGTGTAGTCCTGTCCTGGTGAAGAGGCGCAGGCTGACACTATTGTGTGACACAGAAGACACAGGGTCCTAGCTAGGCCGTGCAGCTGTAATGGAGATCGGACCTGAGCCAAGCTCTAGCTCCAGCCAATAGCCCGGTTCCCAGCACCTACACTTCCACAGTTTCTGCGCACTCTCTGGGACACGAAACTGCGAGATCACACTGAACTGAAGTGTGGTGAGGGTCTACATTCCCCAAGCCTTCCCAAGGGACATACTTCCCCAGCAAGGTTACACTGCCCTAACAGGACCACCAACAGGAGCCCAAGTGTTCAACTGTGCGAGCCCATGAGAGACTCAAGCCACTAGGCACAGAGGAGTTTCATCTCCTCCAACCGTGAGCCAGAGCAAACCCTTCATCCCTCAAGTTACTTTGCGTGGGACATTTGGTAGCAGCAACAAGAAAAGTAGCCAATACTGATAGTGACCACATAATGAACAGCTGGTTACCTTTGCAGTTTGTGTCCTCTCTCCATGGATGGGACATCGAAGCTCTTCAGGCCCAACCCTGGATCTTTTCCTTACTTAGCTCTCTACCACCTACTTCTCTGTGTGATTTACAACCATGGCTTTAATTCCCGTCATTTTGCCTTGACTCTGAGACGGACACCCGCCTGAGGGCTCTGTGTCCAGCTTGCACCTGAGCGTCTCCTGGGGTCTTCCAGGCTGGGTTCTCCACCAGAATCCTAAGTTACCTCAGCTCTGCCTCCTGGATTACCCTCCCATCCAATCCATCTTCAAGCCTCTCAATGTCACCATTTTGTACATTACTTGAAAGTCAGTTTCTTCAGCTTACTGTGCATTCCCAGGGCTGAAGGAGCCTACTGGTTCCTGCATTCATACTGCTGCCCCCAATCTCAGACAGACAGACAGACAGACAGACAGACAGACAGACAGACAGATATCTTTAAATGGAAAGTTTGATCACACCACAGCTTAGGGCCTTTAATGTTTTGCCACCACTCCAGAGATAAAGCAAAGGAAATCAAACGCAGCCCCGTTGCTTCCTGAAAGCCTCGCCTTTTGCACACCTCCCTTCCATCACCCTGTTCGCTCCCACCACTTCCTGTGTCTCCGGGACTTCGTCAGCACACACTGGCTTTCCCCAGTTCAGATCCACATTGCATCATAGCAGGGGTTGGAATCTACATTAAAGGTCACTGCCAATAGCTTCTGTGTTTCCGTCTTTCACAACACCATGTTTTCTTACGTCTACACATGTGGGACACAGATAGAAGGTGTGGCACCCCTACCAGGAGACCAAGCCCAAGTTAGGAGACCCTGGAGCCTCACCTCCTGTCATATGTGGCCAATCTTGTTGACTGTGGGGCCTTTGTTTGGGTTTAGTTTTAGTTTCTGTTTGCACAATTTCTCAGAAAGTAGGGGGTTAGGATAGAGTCAATTTCCCCAAAAGGTTGGTGAGCAAGAGACAATCATTCTTAGAACTCGAAAGTCCAAATATCACAGAGCCAACAGAACAGTTCAGTTAAAACCACCTAAGATTCCATGCATCTGTAAGTGTGCAGTGTGTGCAAGTCTGTGCCAATGTTGGTGGCTCTGCACCAATGCTCTCTGCCTTATTTCCTTAAGGCAGAGTCTGCCTTTGAACCTGAAGCAAGGCTGGAGGCCAGAAAAACTCAGCAATCCCCCTGCCTCTTCTCTTTGCAGTCCTGGGCTCACAAGTATCCATGGCCGTGCATGGTTCTTTACGTGGGTGCTGGGATCCAAACTCACGTTTTCATGTTCACACAGCAAGAGCTTTCTGCCCCTTTCCTTCATTTTATAGCAGATTATAAGGGGACAGTGACGGTCACAGCTTCACCATAGAACCAGTGTAACAGGGCTGAAGGGGGCACAGAGGGAAGTGAGAACTTGACCCAAGCCCAGTGTCCTGAGCCGCTCACTGGCTCACTCACTCACGCATTCACACCCTCACATACTCATGCACACACTCCCACATTCACTCAGATTCACTGTCACACTCACCCATGTGTTGCGGCAAATATTAGAAAATGGAATCACCAACCCTCATCGCTGGCACCGTAGGGTCGCATGGCATCTGTGGGGTATTTTCATCTGTGAGCCAAACTTGACAGACTCTCTGGCCCGGAGCTTTCGAAACCTCTCCACCCAACTTGCCGAGTTCCCGTGGCGGGTCGCTGCCACACCAGCCCCACACATCCCAATTCCGTGGCGGGATTGGTGTGTCCTGCCACTGTATCTTTCTCTGGAGCTCAGTTTAGTCACCACGTGAAGGAAAACACCACACAATAAACTCAGAGCCAATCAATAATAGAAACTGCCCACCTATATCAGACAAATCGTCCTGTAATAATACATCCCTTATATTCATAGCTACCTGTGGCTAATTAAAGCCACATGGGGGTAAATCATCCTCTTCCTCCTCCATCTTGGCTTCTTCTCTTTCTTCCCTATTTCTTCTGCCTTTCTAAAACTCTGTCTCTGCCTATCTTTTTCACTGGCCAATCACAGGCCTTGCCTTATCTTGTACCTATCTTCACCTGCATATAGACCTCAACACTCATGCACTAACACATTCACTTGCTCACTCACTCACACATTCATTCATTCACACACTCACATACTAATACACTCATTCATTCAGTCACATACACATACTTGCACACTCAGTTGCACACACATATACTCACATACTCCACTTACTCACTCACACACACACACTGACTCACACACTCATTTACTCAGTCACACACTCACTCACTCATACACTCACATACTCACACACCCACTCACACACCCATTCACACACTCACACACTCATATACATACTAACACACTCATCCACACACTCACACACTCACTCATACACTCACATACTCACATAATCATTTACACACTCGCTCACACACTCACAAGCTCACACACTCACTCAAAGACCCAACTTTGCATCCCTCACGCACCAACTCATGTTAGTGCGATGACCTTAGCTTTGTGCACTATGTCAGTGTTATTAAACATTTCCATAGATTTTCCTTTCTTAGTAATTCAAAATTTCAAAAATTAGTTAATTTTTGTTTTAAAACTATGAGTGTTTTAATAAATGGGTTCAATATGACAGAGAGATGGAGTGGCAGAGACTTTTACCCAGGGGAAGGACTCTCTGCTTGTGACAATCTCTAAGGTCTATTTAGATTAGAAAATGTGATTCTACAAATAGAAGTTCTTATTAATAAGCCAGGGTGTCACAGACTGGACAACAACCCCAGTGCCCAGCAGGTAACAGCAACAATGACGTAGCCAGTGAATAGTTAACCATGTTTCTCACTTTTGTTTAAAGACAAAACTCATTATATGTAGCATTTTTAACATTAAAAATCATAATGTGGAGGAGGAGGAAAAAAGAGAAAAGGAAAAGTAAGAGGAAGATGATGACTCAGATAATGCGATTTCCACACCACCTGTACTGGGCGCTGACTGGTGCAGAGGTGCATGTCTGGGATTCTAGTGCAGGAGAGTTGGATGTAGGAGGATCATGAATTCATGGTCAGCCCTGACTACACAGTGTGTTTAAGGCCAATCCAGACTATATGAAATCTGTCTCAGAGTGGGAGGGAGAAGGAAGAAGCAGAAGAGGAAGGGAGGGTGGACTCTGGAAACCGTTAAGGGACCCTGGAGGTCTAATCCCAGATACTTGCATAAAGAACTTACTGACCATTAGTGTGGCATCTGGAAATGTTTGCAGGGCTTACCAGGGTAAAATTTTCTTATCTTTGGCTCATCCATTTATATGCAACTTCTAGTTTTGTAAACACATGTCAAAAATATGGAATTCCCCTTAAGGATATATAAATAGATTTACCAAGCTTAGAATACGAAGCCCAGATGGCCTACCAGTATCAACAGAGGCACTTCCTTGCCAAGATGGATCTTACAAACCAGAGAATCGCTGTCAGGCTTGCAGAGCAGACAGAGCCGTACTGTTAGGTGCTTCACTCCATGGTCCATAAAACATTTAAAAAACAAACACTGGACGTTCAGAACAGAGGAGGCTATCACCAAGACACGGCTGACTGACCTGCAAGCCTCGCATTCACTGAGAAACAGCCGTAGAGGTAGAAGAGACCAGCGGCGTTTAAAATCAGATGCCAAACCCTCAGCACATCGCTGTGCTGTGTCGCTTTGAACATCTAACTCCAAGTCCATTTTCTTTCGGATACTTTGAGTTTCAGGGACCATGTCCTCGATGACCATATACTAACCATCAATGTGATGGACTAGCTACACAAACATGGCTGCCGAAATGTGGCTGTTGCCTAAGGAGGAACTGAGGTGGGGTCTAAGGCTTCAGTCTCCCCTGAGGCCTGGTGGAGTACACACTAAATTTCTTAATTACCCTGCTACAGGGACTCTACGAAGGGGACTCGGTGTTCAGTGCTTGGCAGAGTTGCCCACAAGAGGAAGACTTGGGCTCTCTAGCCTTCCTGGCACTTCCGAAGGTGGTGGCTTGGGTGAGCGAGGCTGGCGTCAGTGGCAGAGATCCCACATGTGGCATCTGTTTTAGGGGTTTAGAATGTTCATTGTCATTAAAGGCAGATCCCTTAATGACTTTGCCATAATTCTACAGTGTACATCCATGTGAGGCATGTACAGGGATGTGGATGTACATGTGTGTAGGAGAACCTATCTGTGCAAAGGCCAGAAGATAAAGTCAGGTCTTTTGTCTCTCTGCCTCATTCTCTTGAGGCAAGGTTTCTCACTGGACTAGGAGCTTGATACATTGGCTATCCAGAAGGCCAGCACACCACAGTGATCTGTCTCCAACCCACTTCCAGCACTGTGATCACAGGTGAACATGCAGTTACGCCATACTGTTTAAATGGTGCTGTGGAATCCAGACTTAGGTGCCTACAGTTGTATAGCAAATGCTCTACCCACCGAGACACACCTCTGGCCCTCTGCAAATGCTCTAGCCACGGAGACACACCCTGGCCTTCTCATCATTTTTGAATAACCTTTGATGCTTTATTCATTTTGAAACAGGTATTTCCCACCCACATCACTAATGAGATATTTTAGTTGCCAGACAAATGACCTCCACTCGATGCGATTCATAGGGTTTGTGTGCACTTTATGGATCAATCTGGACTGTGTGGGACGTAAGTGGTTTGATGAAAATACTTACACTAGTGAAATGAATCAATAAAGGTTTATTAAGAACCCATACTTTGAAATGGATTCTTACCCATTATGAGAGACTATTGTTTGGGAGATGAAATGCTGTATTTTATTGTTTACGGTTCTTCCCTTGTGTTGACCCTCTATGTGTGATGCACCATTGGCTCCGAGCTCTAGTAGACTCATCAAGCGACAGTGCCTGACCCTGAATTAGAGCTACACATGCACCCAGAGACAACCTTCCCCACATCTGCTATCGTGCTGGATTGGGAAGGCTGCGTGATGCTTAATAGAGGCTCCTTTGATATTTTAAAAAAGAGAGCAATTATCCATTTGAATGAAAATCTTACTTTTAATACACTCAAGAAAAGGTTAACAGCATTGAACAGGCACAGTTTTCCAGGTACTTTGGCACTTGGCACCTCATGTAGAAAAATGAAACTCTGTGTTCCTTTTTCTGCATAGGTTTGTGAGGTAGGTGGGTGAGCTCACAGCCACAAGTCTTCCCGGTATCCTCACTGTTATAAGCTTTATAAGCTCCTTCCAGTGAGAAACAACTGTTTATATTAATTCTGGGCTGGGCTTTTGATTCACTTCTACCCATGCGAAGCAGGGGGAGCCGCCGCATACCCATCTGAACCTCCCAGCAAGCCGTGCATGCTTCATGATTTATACCTGGATCCTTTTCTCTCTACAAAGCCCAGCTGCCACAATGCTTCCTCAGACCCAGTAAGCCTCTGGACTCAGAAAGACATTACTGACTGCAGGTTGGTGGTGGGCTCCTAATAATCCCTGGTGAGAACAGAGCTGCCCAGGTAAAAGCCAGCACAGCCTGGAAAGACCTGGAACCACAAGCTAAGGAAGTGGCTGTTAGCAAACTGCCAAGCTGTGGGGTGACTGGATACACAGTAAAAGCTAACAGAGACGGTGCTGACCTGTCTGTACTAAACACAGCCACTGTCACTTGTCCGTGTTCCACCAGCTGGTACGTGAAGCCCTCTCTCAGGTCATCACATCTGACATAGGGGTTCTTAGGTCATGTCACTGTCCTGACCCCAGAGCCCTTGGACAGTGCCCTTAGTGTCAGGGTAGAGGTGCCTCCTGGGTCATTTCTATGTCTAATGAGACTGCAATTTGGCAGTCTTGCTCTTGCTATTCTTAGCCACCTGAAATGAATTCCATGCCTTTGAAATCTGCTCAAATGTAGCTACATTTCAGGAATCTCATGATTTTCGAAGACAGATGACCTTTTCTATCCTCTGGGTGATGGTAAAGGAACACAATTGCCCACTCTTTCCTTTAACCTCGCCCTTCACTTGTGATATCTCAGTATCTTTTATCAAGAGAGGAAACCCGCTTTTCCACCATCTCAATACAGACTGACTGGTTGACTTGCTTTGGCCAAGAAACAGCAAAAGTGGCAAAGCGTCAGTTCTGGGAAGTCTGAGAAATCTTAAATTCTCGAGGAAACCTGATGCCCTTTCCAGCAAGACTACAACACCCTGCGAGGGAATCACAGAGCAGAGTTCTGTCAGCAAGTGTGTCTTAGCTGAAACCCAGGCATGGGAGAAGAACCCAGCTAAGACGAGCTAAGCCACACTAACCTGTATCACACAGAGAGGCCAGAAAACCTCTTCACAGGATCGAGTCAGACAAATGGCTGCCCTAAGCTTGCCCTGGGAGATAGATATGGGATTTCTATTTTACTTCTGGGATAAGAGATCATTTGTATTTTTGTGGCAGTTTTAAGCCTTAGTTTTGATTTGAGTTATCAATAAAATGAACAAATGAGAGAATGACAAAATAAACAATAAGATTTTTTTTTTTTTTTTTGTTCCGAACAAAACAGAACTCCAGATTTCTCCCTATAATGAGGGCTCTGGGGATTAAACTCAGAAAAGCCAAGAACTCTGGCTTTTTTATTCATCTTTCCTGGCTGCCAGTAAGTCCAACATTCGTTTGCGTGGGACCTGGTACTCAGCAGGTGCTGTACAACTGTGAGCTGCTACTGATCCTGTGCGGGGAAGTAAGGTGCCAAGCAGAACGAGGCAAAGCCAGCATCACCCAGGAGCCATGCTTGACGTGTCTGTCGGGACAACCTCTCTCTATGCCTGTTGGAAGGAGAGTGGGGGTAAGCCACAAGCTGCTCTGTTTGTTCATTCTCTTTGAAACTATGCTTCTCCCCATGGCTCAGTCTACCCAACCGCAAACAGCAGGAGCGTCCTGTGATGGAGGCCTATTGCCTCCCAAGGCAGTGGTCTCAGTATCAGCAGCACACTACAAACACCTGGGAACTCTGAATAAGCGCCTGTAGAGACTGGGTTAATTAGTTTTGGGGTACAGCTTGCATGTGGGGACACTAAGAACCTGTGGGTGATCTTACTGAGGAGTCAAAATGGAGAACAGCCTCTCCCAGATGGCCCCTCCCCCAGACGGCCCCTCCCCCAGACGGCCTCTCCCCCAGATGGCCCCTCACTCCTAGTCATTAACTTTCAAGGTAATTATAACAAAATGTTCTTAATATGCTTGTAATCAAAACTCAGTGCTGATGTACAGCAGCGAGGAAATAATTTCTTGTACTAGCAATGACTGGATCCCAAGGAACTAAAAAATAATTACTAGATGAGGAATGTCCCTATGATTAACTCTAAGCATAATGTGAACACTTGTCAGAATCCAAAATGTTCTAAAAGCCTTCAACATAAATGGGCATTCAAGATTTTATTGGCCTAAATTAAATAACACATAACAACACCTCAGACTGTATTAAATAACACGCCAGAGCTAATTATCACTTAAGTGTATAGTCTAAAGGCACATTAATCTAAACTCTTTCTCTGAAAATATACATTATTGTGTGAATAAAATCACTTTATCACAAACTAAGGTACAATGTGTTATTTCAGTGTGGTTTTAATTTCAGTTTCAAATTCAACATGGGGCTGCCAGAGAACATACTCTCATTTTCCTAGTGTGCAAATGACTCTCACATGGCACTAGTGTTATTTTCAAACTTATGATTATTTTTGGTCAAGAGTTCAAAAGTGTCAAAATTGTAAATAATCTTGTTATAGAGTATATAATATATAGGAATTACTTTAATGCCAACATTTCATACATAATAGATTCTGTGACTATATTTACAAATGTACTTTTAAGAAAATATTCAAAATCATAGGTTTCTCCAAAAGAAAGACCTGGTCGGACCTGACTTTGTAGACAGGTAAACAAGATCTGAGCTGTAGATCATGCTAACCAGTGTACCCACTCCAAGTGCCTGGACCTACCCCTGAATTTCTGAGCCTATATCTTCTCTCTGGGGTATCTGGAGGGCAAGGGCAAAATGTATTCTATTGCACACACAGACTCAGGCTGCAGGACTGGGGCTGGGCTCCAACCTTTTGTTTTGTCAACCTCTATGCGGTTCTGTTCTGGGCAGGATTTTAGTAAGGGGAGAAATGCCCACTGTCTACAGCAGTTCTTACAAATGGGCTTAGGTCAACTACATTAGGTCATTTACTGTGCCCATGTAACGTGTATCTGCCCTGGTTTTTCTAGGCCATCATTAGCATCTTATGTTCACATGCTATAATTAATAAACTAGTATCGATACACAGTTATTATTTAATTCATATTTTCTCAGCCTTTACCTAGTTGCTTTTGAAGACAACAGTCTCATTCTGTAGCCCTGGTTGGTCTTAGACTGGAAGCTGTCTTCCTGCTTCCACCTTGCAAATGCTGGGAGTTATGAGCCAGCACCCAGGGGTTCTGATGATTGCATTTTCATCCTAGGATCCCACCCAGGACGGTGTGTTACATTTAATTGTTGCATTCTTTTTTTCTTTCTTTGAGAGATGGGGAGGAGAGAGAGAGAAGGGCCAGGGAGTGGGAGGCACACATACTCTTAGAAGGCCAGCCACAGGGAAGGGGGGAGAGAGAAATGAACAGACATCAGGATTTTCTCCCTAGGATTCAGAGGGCATATTCCATAGTTACTGCTCTCCTGTTCTCTAGCATGAAGGAAAAGGGCATATGTTACTGAAATAATCTCAGGTTTTAATTATGAGAAATATGCTGTGCACAGGAGAAAGCTTAAGTTCAAAGGAATATGACATTTGGAAGGGCCTAGCACACGGTATCTGATTCTTACCCCAGATTTATTAATCCTAAAGAGCAAAGGACAGGACAGAATGCTAAAAATAACAGGCATTTCACAAACAACCATGAGAATATTGTATAATCTGCCATCACTGGCTTGGGGAAATTATTTTTTAAAACCCACAGTGATTCTCTGATCATTTTCCTGCCAATGTTTATGTGAAACATTTCCCAAACAAGGCTGATTCATCTTACTCCGGAGTGAATTGTTAGATCACAACAGAGGATGTTAAAGCATTTGCATCCCGTATAGAGATGCCAAGCATTCAATTCTGATTGAAGCTGCACTATAAATGGGTAACTCCAAAGGCCAAAAATGTCCTCTAGGTCGCCAAGCACAGCGCATCGACAGCTTTTTATCTAGTGCAGACGACTTGTTCTCTCAAAGTTTGAAAATAACAACCAGTTATGATTCCAAGAGATATTGTAGTTTTCATCAGTTAATGCAATGTAAGAGCTATGTCTCCGAATGGTCTGTCTGCTGCTCGCCTGTTCAGGGAATGCTTCTTTAGATATTTACTAAAGCTTTGTTAAACAGTGTTGTGGTCACAGGTGGGTTTTAAAATTAACATTGAGAAGAGCTACCCCCAAAACAAAACAAAACCACCAGAAACCAAACGAAACCATTGATTAGAGCCAACCAACCCTGGAAAACGATGAGTTCACTTTAAGTAGTTCTGAATGTTGGTAGTGATTTCTGAATGTAACAGTTGATGTAATTTTTATCTGCTGGGAAGGAAGAAATAGATAAAGGCAGAACTTCAAAACTGTAAGAGTGCCAAATAAGAATATTGCAACGACACCCATGGGAAACAAGGAAGGGAAGAATGATATTTTAATAGAAAGTAGAAATTCTTGAGAAATCTCCTTTATATGAAAGAACAATACATGGAACAATGTCACTGGCTTCTGACTGACAGTTTGGGAATGGTGTGGCTCTCTAGCATGCAGTGTGTAAAGAGAACACAAACAGTATGGGGATTTGCAGGGACATTTAAAGTTGGCGTTCATCTCAAGAGGTAATCCCCAGGGTCAGAAGGCTCCAGGAGGCCTACCATGGTGGGCGAGTGGTGTAGCCCTGCTTTGCAACACTGTCTTCTAGTAAAATGACCCTCTCAGTAGACTTCCAGATTTCCTTTGCAATTATCAGGGCCTCATGGCCGATTACTGTAGGTTTATGTTAAGGCAGTGCATGATTGGACAGTAGAGAGGTAGGTGGGGAAAGATCTAGGAAAGTGGAAGGGAGGCGGCAGAGATTGAGGGAGGAAGAGGATGGAAGCCAATGTATATGTTTCTCTCTGCGTATCTCTAGCTTGATGAGGTTGTTATGATTATTTCTAAGGGTTTAATTTATCTCATATATATGGGCAGTTTGTATCTTTGTCCATTGGTTTGAGAATTTAACATATAAACCTGTTTGATAAGTTAGTGGATATAGAGTCATATTTGTACTGAATGGTGGAGCAAAGCGAGTGAAAACAACATGCTGGGGAGGTCGTATCCACCCAGGACAGAGCAGCAGGGGCAGTGGAGTGAACCACACCTGAGTTCTTAGAGGTGGCATGGAGCACCAACTTAGAGATCCCTGCAGTGCCATATGGCCCCCTGGATGCTGGCACTAGCGTGGGATGAAAAGTTTTCTCTTTTAAATATTTGCCACAACAGGTGCTTACGAGGCTACCTGCTTTTAGTCAACTAATATGTATACAGTAGTAAAGCAACTGCACCTATGGAGTATAGGACTGGCAAGACTGGAGCTGGACCACCACAGCTGAGCAGAGGAGTACTTGCCTTACCTGAGTTCTGATGTACAAACAACAAAGAAGCACGCACCTGTGATTTCAGGGCTGGAGAGATGGTTCAGGGTTTAAGAACACTTGCTGCTCTTGCAGAGGACGCAGGTTCAATCCCAGCATCTAGTTAGGAGAAAAAGAACCACCTGTGATTTCAGTTCTAGGGCATGCGGCCCCTCATTTGGCTTCCCTGAAAACCAGGTGCACACGTCGGGCAGATATATGTGCAGGCAAAACACTCACATCCAGAAAATAAAAATAAATAATCTGACAAAGAGAATGACAAGGTTCCAATTGCAACAAATATAAACATTATTCCAACAGCTTTCCTGGACCTCATTAAAAGGATGGCTTACTTTGACTTGCAGGGTTATAGCTTTGTAACGTGGCTAGTCTGTACAACTTCTGAGCACATGACTGTAAGTACTAATGTGGTGACAGCAATGTTTCTTAAATTACTGTCAACAATCTACTATCCATTCTATGTATGAAGAAACCACTAATACTGAACACTACAGAAAGCTCAGATGGAAGTTTAAATGTTTACACAAATCCTAAGCATTAAGTGTGCTTGCTCACCTGAGTTTCTCTTTCAGCACATTCCTAAACACTCTGTCACACATTATTCTTGTCTTAAACATTTAGCTCATCATTTCATTTATCAAATATTGTAAAGACAGAAATGAAGTTTGAACCTTTACCACTATAAAATGTGTACAACTCCTGGGCATGTTGAGACCCAGTGACTTTCATGCTGCAGCTGCTAGGAAAAACTCATTGTTCTGGGCTGGGGTACGCTATAAGACGCTACATAAGGGTGAAGGGAAAGAAGATACGGGTCTTGAGGACGTAGGAAGGTGGAAAGTCAGGCTAGCAGGCTTTACCTCTGATGGCATTTACTGGGACTGCACCAGGGACCTGGGGCTTGCTATCACAAAGCCAATCAGGTTCCGTAGAACACCTCAGAGCTCAGACAAGCAAGACTCAGGATCCCATACACCAAGCAAGGCTGGCATGGCTCAAGAATGGGAACAATGTGCACACAGCTTCCTATGACTCACATCTACTGACACGTTTATCTTCTTGAAGCAGAACCCAAATTACTGCCTAAAAGATCATGGAAAATTCTGGTCTCGAAACAAGGAACAGTTGCTTCTCCCGGGAATGTCTAATTGCTTGGGTTTAGAACATCATTAATCACAAAGCAAGGAATGAACACAATTCCCTTTTTCAAACTGTTCATTAAAACACATTGAATACAATTTGGTTCTATTCCATGCAGCACAAAGGACCATGTAGAATTTAGCTCTGTACTAACAGCCCTCATCTTATTTCCTGTACCTCAGTTACTCTTCCGTGCTCTCTTTCCCCTGTGTTGTGAGTACGGTCCTTCTGGAACAGAGCAGGTTATCAACAGTCTCGAGTTTGTAAAGATGCAAAGACCTCGGAGACAATCCAGGTCTACCCGATGTATTTTACAGATGAGAAACCCCAGGTCCCAGTGGCTATCATTACAAAGTCTGGCTGGAAAGCAAAGATTCCAAAAGGAGTTTATCACTGCGTTAGCATATGGTTTGTCTCCACCCCATGACAGTCTCTTTTCTCTTCTGTTCCTAAAGATGGCACCATCTAAGAGATGCTGGTAACTGTTCTCCCCACCAGAAAGAATACAGGGTTAAGGACTCTCCTGTAGTTCATACCTCACTTTAGAGAGCCATAGGGAAATTATGAGAAGTCTCATAGCAGGTGGATACTCTCTAACTCATATCTGCAAAACATGTTTGATTACAAATTCAAAAATGGTTCTCTCTTCTCTTTTGGGGCCCTGGTTGGGGAGCCACACCTATTAAGATTCATTTGAACACACTTTGGGAGGATTTCAGTTAAGATGAGACCCCAGGAATCAGGTAGGGGACAGAAATGGCCACAGGTTATCTGCTGACACATCAGCCTCAGCTCAGGGTGCTCTTGAAGGTGGCATGTCACGCTGTAGAAAGGAGCCCAGTCTCTCAGTGAGAGGGCTCTGGGCCTGGTGGGCGTCCTCTGCAGGCATCTGTGGTACACTGTACCATGAGGGCCATGAAGGAAATGTGTGGAATTTTGCTTTTTAATGATCACTATCATGTGCCCACTTTATGCAGAAGAAGATTATAAATTATTTTTCTACAGAGGTAAACACAATCAGACAAAGGCAGTGTTTTTAAACACGATGATGTAACATACTGGGGATGACACTGTGGAGGTGACTGTATGTTTATAGACCCAGCTCAGCCACTGAAGTCCGTACATACTCTGAACTCCTGCTTTATCTCCAGTAAAACAGGCATCCTAAGAATCACAATAGGGGGGCTGGAGAGATGACTCAGTGGTTAAGAGCACTGACTGCTCTTCTAGAGGTCTTGAGTTCAATTCCCAGCAACCATGTGGTGGCTCACAACCATCTGTTATGAGATCTGATGCCCTCTTCTGGTGTGTCTGATGACAGCTGCAGTGTACTTATAGGTAATAAATAAATAAATAAATAATTTAGTTAAAAAAAAGGATCACAACAGGGTAGTTATGCAGATTGCCTCTCCCTTTCCAGGAGCCATGATGTGTCTGTTAAGCATGAAAACCCCACTTTGGGGTAGCTTCCCTTCATATGCATTTCTCTTCACAGTGGATAAGGATGACTTCTACCGATGTTCACACAAGACCCTTACTCTCTCCCTTCGGGACAGCTGCATCTAACCAGTTAATAAGAGTCCCGAGCTAGCTGCCTGTGAGCTCCTACCCCTGTCCCTTTTGATGAGCTGTGCTCAGGTGTGAAAAGCCAGGTATCAATGACAGTGACACTGGTTATGCCTGAAGTCCAATGGTACTGAGGGCTTCATATTCAAGAGAAACAAATGGGTTTATCTTGGATGCCAGAGTCAGTAATGGGCCAATGGGTCCTCTGCAGACATCCCTGCTACCCAAGCAGCACCTCCACAGAACTCTTGACACAGGCAGGAGAGGCTGGCCAGTCTCTCTCAGATGCCCTCATACAATGCCATCTTCTACATCTCGCCCTCAGCAGTCCTGCATATCTATATAAAGTTTTTCTATTAAAGACAGACGTAAATGCATCAACCGGAATAAAAACAGAGAGGAAGGTTGAAGAGCTTTAGTTATTTTCACTGCTGTCTGTTACTGAGCTGCAACCACTGTCATTCAATGCACTCCTCTATCTTCTGCCTAAGCCTGCCCACCATCATCCTTATCACCGTGGTTTGTAATTGTCAGGATAAAACACAGACCCTCACGCACGTGAGGTGCGTATCCTGCCCCCCTCTTACACAGCCCAGATTGTGGAGACTCCCCCTGAAGTTGGCATCTCTAAAGCTGTGAGCACTCTCGGTGTCCCTCGCACCATGGGTGGCACCTTCCCTGTGTCCCCTGCCACACACCGATTATTCTCTGCTATCTCAGATATTCGGTGTCTCTAATTTGGTGGCAGATAATTGTTCCCACGAGCTCCAAGCTCATACCACTGGCATTGACAGGCTGCTGATGTACAAGGGGCAACACTCGAGTCTGTCTGGAACACGCGGGAAGTCTTTCTGAATTTCTAAGACTGAAATGCTTGATGCTGCAGTTTAGATGGGCACCCCGCTCTCATAAGGACCTTTTATGTAATACATGCATAATGTAGTGTGAAGAAAGGAACCAAGGAAAACGTTTTCCCAAATTATAACTTGCATTTGGTAATGAGAAGCTATTAAAATGTATTTTAAAAAAGATCCTGAAGCTGATGTGGTTCTTAGAATTCAGCGGCTCCTACTGCTCTGCTCACTCCCATTCTGTATGCACGGCAGAGATCCCTGCCAAGACTATTACAGTGAGAGCAAACAATGTCCTCTCTGTCAGAGCCCAGAATGAATAGTATCACAAAATTCTCCTCTAATGTACAGCCCACACTTCCCCCAACCCTTCTGAGAACAGCCAGGGAGGGTGAGGACAGAAGCTGGCTCTCCCCCTGCCAATCTGAAACCGCTTTCCAGAACACCAAGGGTGGAAGAATGCCAGCCATGTGTGATCTAACCAGAGAAAGTGGACGAGAAGCTTTGAGATCTGGTTGTGTATTGTTTCATCCCCGTGGATGTCAATACACAGACAGTTCTGTAAGGGAAGGGAAGTGCTTTATCAGATAAAGTCTCAGGGCCTACCGAAAATAGCCCTTTGCTGCAAACTAAACGGCAAAGGAGGAATTCCACAGAAACGACCTCGCAGTTTGTGTTAGGTTCTGGGAGTTGAGTCACGAGTGCTGACGTTGACAATGGGCTCGCTGCTGCCTTTAAGTCTTCGTGCTTGGCAAGCTTACGATTCACAAAGGGGCAGCCTGGAGCTCTTCCTGTGGGTATGCAAGACAAGGCTGGCCCAATCCACTCGTGTCCTGAGGTCTGCCTATGTCTCCCCCTCAGCTCTTCTTTAGAGGAGGTACTAGGACATTATCTTCCAAAATGAGAAGTTTATAATGCATTTTGTATGAAGCATTGAAAGGCTAACTTAGTGTACATTTTCAGAAAGAAAAATTCAAAATAAAATCCAGAGATTTCTTAATTTTTTCCTCTTATTTCTTATGTCTTGGTGCAAAGCACAATGGTCCAGGGCCACCTTTATGACGTGTATAGAGCAGATGTTTTATTTGACCTCCAGTAAGAATCCCTCAACTATTTCACCATAAAGGAATGAATGCTATTTTCAGTCTAAACACAAGGTCTCTCTTCCCTCCCTCTTTTCCCACACACTTCCTGACCAGTCCCACGACCTCCCAGGGTGAGATGGTGTTCTCTTGGTGATACATTTACTGAGGCTGCAGACAGAAGCAACAGCCCCCTTTTTAATCTCTCCCCTTCACTCACACCCTTAGACTTCACGCTGCACTAGACCAGACCATCAGATCTCTGTGTGGCCCCACTGTCATCTGAACCGCTAGCCCTCCTTCCTACAGAGGCCATGTTTACCTTAGAGAAATAGTCCAAAAATTTGTCCAGAAAAATATTTCTAAGTTCTGTAAAATCTTCTGTTCAAGTTGTTAATATGCTGAGATTCTCTCTTCCTTCTTGGCCTGTAACCAAAAAGGAAGAAAGAATGTCTGGGGGCAGGGAATGCATGTGGACAGGCTGCGAAAGACACTTGCCAGCTCACTGTAAGAAACGCTGGCCCCGTGGAGCAGACACTGAACACCACATTCCTTTTGAAAGGGACAGAGGCTTTAACTCGCAAACCCGTGAAAGTTCTGGCAGCAGCCAAAACATACACATCCCTCTCCTCTGAACTAACAGCCACATTAGTATTGAATCTGATATAAATCTATTCACTTGTTTTTTCCTCAAAGTCTTTCTAGCTCGTGACAGATGAATCTGTAAGTTACTGTATTTCAATTAAAAGTTAAGTAAGTACTACTTGCATTTGAGATAAAAACTCAGTATTTATATGAAAAGAACATTCCTGCTTTTGGCATGGTAGGCCAGAACTCACTTCTGACATTTTCCCATAGAAAGGCGGCTGTGGTGGTGTGCTGTGACCATCAGGACCCAAGGGTATGCGGATATATCTGGTTCTCATTCCGCCGGCACCCTACTATGGAAATGAAGCCAACTGAAGGGAAGACAACCCCCTCATCTTCCCTGACTCACGAGCTCCCACATCCCACTGGCCCAGCCCTTCTCCCACCTCACATTCCTCTCTGCCCCAGTTCACATCCTACAACAAATCTCATCTGTACTGAAGACTTAGTGCATTTTAAAAATTGATATGTGTGAGAGCACACGTGTGCACGCACGTCTGTATGTCACGTGTGTGGGTGCCAGTGGAGGCTGGAAGAAGTCTTAGAGGCTCTGGAGCTGGAGTTAGAGGAGGTCTGAGGCACCAGACCTGGGCCTCTAGAACAACAAGCATCTTTATTAAGAAGCTGCCTCTCTAGCCCCTGAATACTTCTGGACACATGACACTGTGATGAGGATGGTGATGGGGGAGGATGAGTTTATTCATATTCTAATGAATATGAATAATGAATTATAGCTGCTGAGTAAGACCAGAACTTCTCAATTATTTTAGCAGACTGAGGTAAAAATTCTATTGTTTTGTTTTTTTAACATTCAATTGTGAGTAGAAGGCGAGCCATGCAGATGTATATTTATGGTTGCTCTTTGGATATGTCATAATTTTTGAGTGTTGTTTTTCTTTCTTTTCTTTTTTAAAAGATTTATTTATTTATTATATATAAGTACACTGTCACTATCTTCAGACACACTAGAAGAGAGCATCAGATCCCATTACAGATGGTTGTGAGCCACAATGTGGCTGCTGGTATTTGAACTCAGGACGTCTGGAAGAGCAGTCAGTGCTCTTCACCGCTGAGCCATGTCTCCAGTCCTGAGTGTTGCTTTCTTCTGCTGGAGACTCAGCATTTTACATTAAGATACAAGCATTCTTTCCCTGCCAGTTGTCAAGTGAGAATGGCTGCCTTTTGTTTGCAATGCACTCAGCTACACTGTTATCTTCTTATTTTTAAAATAAGTCTACAAATATCAGGAGACACACAATCATGGGTTGTCTTGTGCTAACCCAACTCCAGGTCTTTCTGTGTCAATCACAGAGTGGGGGGGCAGGCTTTGCTCCTGAAGCACTCTGGGTAAGTGAATGCCAGTGTTCTACCCTTTCTCCCCTTTCAGGTCAGGCCTCCTCCCAGGCTCCTGCATTCACATCTATTTAGATGTGAGTTCTAAACATAAACCCCTTGGTTTCTCTGTCAAGGCCGAAGCTCAGAGAACTCTTGAATTAGTCAGAGAGACGAGCAGGATTTCATCATCCAAGGCCAATGGCTTCGGGTCAGGTTTTTTAGTTTTTGGATTGATAGAATTTTGTAAAACTCTATCAGTCATATTAGAAACAGCATTTCAGGGTTGGGGATGCAGGTTGTGGCAGAGCATTTGTGTGGCATGCCCAGGGGTCTAAGTTTAGTCCTCAGGATGACACACATAGTCAAATAAAATCCATATTCATTTTTTCTTGCGAGAAGAGCCTGGCTAAAATCTGAGCAGTCTGAAGCAGTGTATGATTTTAGAGTAAGCAGAGCAGGTGTTTAAGGTATTCCAGGGAACAGGGTGACTAAGACAGTGTGGGGTCATTACAAAGGAGGGCAGGCATACTGACCGAATCAGGCAAAGTTTACCTCCCATGCAAGCAAAGCCATGGATTATATTCCTTTATCCACACAGTCAATTACCTTTCAGCAGAAGTGTGAGTATTACTCAATGGAGAAAGAATGATTACTTTAAAAAACAGAGCTGGACAGGGAGTAGCCACATACAAAAGAAGAGAGTGAAAAAAACTCCCATCACACTAAAGTTAAGTTGAAATGAAAAATGTAAGAGGCAAAAACCACAGAAACTACTAAAAAAGAAAACTGGTAAATCTCTATGAGCTCAGATCTGGCCAAGGAATCTACTGATACACAATCAAGTCCACAACCAATAAAATATAAAATTGTGGACCAAGTACACAATAAAACATAAAACAAAAAGATGAAGTCTTAGAAAACACTATACATGTTAAAGATGATATATGCCAAAGGAAAAGAGAAATAGGTGCAAACCACCTGGTAAAGAAACTGTAGTCTGAACATATAAACACCTCTTAAAACTCAGTAAGATATCCAAACCCCAAATGTGCAAAGCATCTAAATAGGCATTTTTCTAACAGGAACTTAGAAAATAGCCAATAGGACCACCTGTGGCTAATGTCATCGTCAAAGACATGCAAGTGTAAAACAGTGAGATGTTGCTTCATATCCTCCAGCTAAAACTACTGTGTGCTGGTGGGAAGTGAAGAAATCTAAACTCGCAGACCCTCTGCTAAGAGTGTAAGGCGATCATCCACTTCCCAAATAGTCCAGATGTTCTCAGGACGTGCTAACCATAGGGCTACCACAGTTGTACTCCTAAAAATACAAGAGAAGCAACTACAAAACCTTGCCAGAAGCACAAAGCCAAACACCAGAAATAGCCCATGTATCCATCAACTGGCGAATGGAAATGAAAATGGTACATTCATTCATAGTATTAGTCAATCTAGACTGGAATGTCATATTGACATAGGTTCAACATGGATGTACCTTGAACACATGGTAAGGGAGAGAAGCTGGTGGTTCTATATATTTTAGGATCCCATTGAGAAGAAATGCCCAAAAATGCTCCAATAACGAAAGCTGGAAACATAGAGAAAGAGTCACTTTTAGAGCTGGGGAAGATGGGAGGTAGAGACTATGACGGAGGGTGATGGAAGTGTTCTGTGAAGCATGTGTGTCCTGCTCTACGCTAAACCCACAAACATCGTTTAAGCAAATGACAGCTCAGTAAAGCTCTTACTAAAGAAAAAAAGAACATTCCAAAAGATGTCCAGATTGCTCTCAAAGAACTGTGGCAAACCCCAGTGGCACTCTAGCTGCATCACTGGGACACCTGGCTTCAGGGCACATTGTCACGATCCCTATGAGCTGTCTTCAGTGGTGTCTCCATGGTCTTGGTGGTCCTTCGGGCTCTGTGTGTGACTATCTGCACACGGCAAATGAAGACTGAGTTAAGCCAGTGCAATACTTTCAACTTAACATCTTATATCGTGGGGGATTTTAGGGCTCCGGAAACCAGCCTTCTATTCACCTTTCTGCGCCTCTGCGCCTGTGACTACCGAGCCACTGGAACGTGAGGCTCAGCATCATGTTTACCGAAGGTTTCCTTATGACTGGCAATAGGTTCTGAACGTTGATGAGTGAAGGATTTTATGATATGCTTAAAACTCACCCGAAAGCTTGCTCTGTCCAAAGCCACTCAGAGCAATGGGAATGGTTTAATTTTCAGGATCCCGGTACTTGTGGTGTGAGACCTGCCTGGCCCAGAGGGAAAAGTCATCCCAGTGGTCAGACTGAGACCGTAGCATCTCAGCATGGGAGATAAACATCGAACAATCAAATCCCACCAGTGCTGAGCAAACCTTCACTGTGGACGGGGACAGGTGGAAGTTCTTAGTGGAGCATGTTTAACGGCCTAAATACTTCATGCTTTAGTTACAACCAATCCAGTTTGGCGAAGGCAAGAGGATGTGTGTGAGAAGAAGTGGTGAAGGAGGAAGAGAGGAAGAGACTTCCTGAGGCAACACAAGTTTTCTGTCCCCTCCCCCCTTGGGTAGTTCAAAGGCAGTTCTCTACTGGATGTGGCCGGTCGAAGGTGGTACAGACTTTTGACCTGCCTTGTGTGGCCTGCAGTCATTACCCTGCTCTATCAGCGTGCAGCTAAAATGAAACGTGCATTTCCCTCCACTCCGCCTTGACTAAGCCCCATCTCTCTTCTGAGCCCCCTGTGTCACATGGCTTACCTAGCTTCTGTGACAGTTCTGCGGCTCAGCTTTGGGGTGCTCAGTCAAAGGCCAGGGTGTTCCCGTCTCCTGCTCTGCCTGGCATGTGTTATGTTAGCCAGCCATCTTTCCTTACAGAGTTTCACCCAGATGAGGCCTAATGTTGACTAAGGATTAGGATAAAACCCCAAGAGCCTTTCTCCAGGAAGATAGCAATTTAATAACCAGCTCCCCTGGGATATGCCTACTAAGTCAGCTATTAGTCCAGTTAATTATACACATCCCCAATTTGTCAGAAATGATAAACGTCAGCAATTTGACAGATTTTTGGTTAAAAAAAAAAAGAGTTCATAAATGACTGTCTATTACTTCCCATTAGTTCGCTGGCGTTCTGTGACGGGTTTAACAAATTCACAGAGATCACCCCTCACAAAGAACAGATACTTCTGTCCATTAAATTTGAACATCCAGTTCTTCACAGCCCTGGCTGGCCGGTGGCTCAGCAGTGCAGCGGCATCTTCAGACAGAGTGACCGACTGGCTGCCAGGGGCTACAGTGTGGAGAGACTAGTGTCCTGCACAGGCCCAGGACTCTTGGTGCAGCCTGCTGGCTTCTCCCCCACTAAGCTCTCCCTGTCCTGGGCCCCATCTCGCACCAGCTCTCTGGGGCTCTCTCCCCCTCCCCCAGTCCTGAGCCACCACCTCGGTGTCCCTGGCAGCCACTCTCACCCCATCAGCTGATGTCCCTGTGTCGTTGTTCCTGCACTCGAACAGCTGAGATCCGTGATGTATGCAGAGTGTCGGGCCATTAAGAGGACGGCTTTCTGTATTTTATTTTCCTTGTTGCAAACAAACTAATGGAAGACGCAAGAAAAGGATGGCTGAAAGAGACAGTGCTGAGGCTGCCAGGACTGGGTATGCCTTAGGAATGTCAGGTTTTGTTTTTTTTTTAAATTATCAAAAAGATTATAAAGACAACAGTAGGAAGATACTTCTCTGCAGAAATCCTATTAGGAGATTTGGCTAAAAAAATAAGCTCTCCAAGAATATGGTGCTCTGAATCTTAGGGAGTCGATTACAAGAATCCTTAGATACATAGTCATAAACCACATACTGTTTCCAGATCCTAAGGAGGACAGTCTAGTACCGATGCTGAGTGACAGACAGTTGGGATTTTATAAGCAAACGCTCTCTGCTTATAAGCATGTTACTTGCACAGAGGCTTACAGTGATCCAATGAGTACAAACCTGTCTATGACCATGTATCACAAGTGTGGCTTGAAGATGGGCCCTCGTCTTAACACCAGAAGAGAAGTCATGGGGGAGAGAGTGTGTCACAGGAAGCCTGTCTTCGTGGCTGGTAAGGACAGACTAGTCACAATACGTAAGTCATTACATATTACATGTACATGTGACAGTTAGGACATCCCACAGCACACTTCCATGGCATCTGACACCGTGAGTGGCTCAAACACGGGTGTGAAAACACTAGTTTCAGAGGTTACACCTGGCTTTGGAGAATGAAAAATACACAAAATAATTCTGCTCATGACTAGTTTATAAATCGGAAGCAAAAAGAAATGTTTAAGGACATTCTCAAGGTGAGCATGATGATGCATGCCGGCATACAGGAGGCTGAGGCAGGAGGATAGGGAGTTCAAGGCCAGTCTGGGCTACGTCATGAGGCTTTACCTAGGACCCCAACTCAGAAGACTACTGACTACTCTTTTAGATCCCGAAAACACATGCGCAACAGAGATGGCAAACTCAATCCAACTATCCGTCAATTTTTATTATCTTTCTTACGAATATAAACATCTCTCATTTCCCAGTGTCTCCCACTCCATACATTATAGAAGCAGCATTTTGTGCTGCCACTTACAAGCTTCTAGCTTTGCCCTGACTGTCTCACTGTGATGGGCATCTTACAGAAAGGCCATTTGTCATAGACTTGTCTATCATAGCCCCAGGTCAGCCCTCAGATGTGTTCTGATAAGAAGTAACTCCTCAGCTGAGAGTGGTGGTACCTAACTTTGATCCTAGCGTCTGGGAGGCAGAGGCAGTTGGACCTAAGATTAAGGCCAGCCTAGTCTACAGACTTAATATCCAAGATGACCAGGGCTACCCAGAGAAACCGTGTCTTGAAATACCAATGCAATCCAATCCAAACCAAACCAGACCACACCAGACCAGACCACACCAAACCAAACCAACCAAAACCACCACCAACACCATCTCAAAAAAGAAATGACCTCTTTAATTTCTGTTTTCAGTTGTCAAACCCAAGGGCTGGCACAGCTAACTCTGTGGGTTCTCAAGACCAAGCAGCAAGGCCCAACTGTCATAGGACAGCCTGGCCTGGAACTTTGTGTGTAGACACTCGTGGCATTGACACTCTCAAAGGGATGCCTGCTCTGATTTCCAGCTCCTGACCCTGACCTTGCACTACTTCTAAGAAAAGAATGTCATTTTTGCCTGCCTCCTCCACACACCCACTCCTACAGCTCTCTACTCTCACCAGCCCAAGCAGGGCTACCTGTGTGTGCACAATTTCTACCATCTGTTAAATGACAACTAAGTATCAGAACATTAAAAAACTGCATTGTTACAGAACAGACTGTTTCCTTGCTATTGTTGTCCAAACAATACAGTACAATGTACTTACAGAGCACTCATGGTCCACTAGGTCTTATACCTAAAGAAGATTTAAAGGACCCTTGAGGATATGCAAAGTTTTATGCAAATACTACGCCATTTTATATAAGGAATAAACATCTGCAGATTTGGTATTGTGACTGTGTGTGCTCTAAGCAACCCAGTGAGATACAAGGGAGAGTTGTATGACACACACAGACACACACACACACACACACGACCACTTCAAACACACACTTAGCATACTTTTTAAAGACATAGCATGTTGCTATTGGTGTCCTGTATATGGAGGGCTTGTTCTATGAGATGCCACCACACACAGGACATCCTAGCCTTTCTCTGACAAGGGACAACCACTTGATGACCTAAGTTGAATTTGCCAACGCTGAGACACTGAGCAAGATGGCAGGATCAGTATCTCTGAGGAAAAAAAGAAACTTCATCTGAAGGTAAACAATGCATGACCTAATGTGTGCCCCAGCACCCCAATAGAACCATGCAATAAACAGAGGGAGCTTGGCACATACTGGCTGTGTCATGACATGATATGGTCAGAAAAATTGAAGAGGAAGCTATACCTCTGCGGAGTGGTAACTCACATTGCTAAGTTGAGTATACACTCTTATCTGCAAGCTTTCTAAGACATTAGGGGTTGAATTGTCTAAGTACACACACACACACACACACACACACACACACACACACTCACACACACCCTGGAAGAACCCAGTTCAAGCACTGAGCTCTTGTTGCCTTACGTCAAGGGCACCGCCTGGTGCACTTTCTCGGAGCCACTGCAGCAGCAGGACTTGCTGAGACCTGGATCTTAGCTCCAGCACTGAGAGGTGACACCAACTATTGCTGTCATTCAAGCTACACACCCAGTGCCTCTTTGTTATGGTGGCCCTGGGAAACCATCAGAATCAGTGCATGGGAAAACCAGCCACATTTGATACTACCTCATCCTGCCTTTGAGGCAGCGAGAGGAGGGTAAGACAGGGGATGCTCAGGACATCCGGCTCTCACAGCGACGTGGAGAGAGCAACCTAGTCACTGCTATTTCCTAGTTATGGGAATTGAAAGGAACACAGAAGTTACGGGCAGGCTCACACCATGCATTATACCATTTCAAAGATGGGGCTTGTACTCTAAAAAAAGAATTATTTTTATTGTATGTTCACTGGTGTTTGGCCTCCATGTATGTCTTCATGTGGGTGCTGGATCCTCTGGAACAGGAGTTACAGACTGTTGTTGGGTGCCATGTCAGTGCTGAGAACTGACCCTGGGTCCTCTGGAAGAGCAGCCAGTGTTCTTAACTGCTGAGCCATCATTCCAACTCCTGGAGCTTGCACTTCCAACCATAATTTTCAGGAATGGCTTTCAGGACTCATTAAGAAAAGAACCTCAGCAGAAGGAAAGAGAAAATCCCATTATTATAGCTGTGAGGTAGCTGTGAAAGTCTGACTAAATTCTCTGAGAATTGCTTTTGCTTTTAGAATGCACGGCGTTAAGATAACCTTGTTGGATCACTGTTTGTTTATTTTGGCACCAGGACTGAATCCAGGCTTTGCATGTGGTAGGCTCCCTCACTTTCCTGGCTCCCTTTCAGTTAGTTCCCGTTCTGTCTTATTTCAGAAAAGTCACATAGGGTGGCTACCTAGATTCCTGATGTTTTCTTCATCTTCCGTGTGCGATGGTGTTTGTGTCTGTTATTCAAGAGTGTTAGATGATCTTAGAGCTGAGGGCAGACTCAGTTATTGATAAGGAGACTGAGGCCTAGGTCATATAACACTTTAGGATCAGAGCCAGTAACAAAATCTCAGCAACCATGTTTCATGACCTCTGGTAGTGATGAGGTCTTGTTCTGTAATCAGATGAGACCCTCATCCAAAGTCACCCGAAGATATCTATAATGCTGCACCCAAATGCCCACTTCAGTGGGGTGTGGTTCTGAGGTGGCTCAGCTTCTAATGATGTGTTGCCCCTTTAATGTTTTGTTAAAAATTTTTAATTTTACTTAACATCTAAAACATATTTCTTCTACTACATCTTTAGAGCTAATGGCCACTACATATAAATAAGCCCAGCTTTATTTTCTTATTTGGTGATATTTTAAATGACAAATGAAATTGTTTTACTATATGCAGTCCTGTGCCTGGCTACTCCATCACAGATGACCATGGAAGAGGGAAAATGAAAAGGGACAGAGGAAATAAAGAATAAAAGAGGAAAATTAAAAATAGGTTGTAGCTTGGCATGGTGGCACACACCTTTAATCCCAGTAATCAGGAGGCAGAGACAGGTAGATCTCTGTGAGTTTGAAGGCACCTTGGTTTATATAGTAAGTCCCAGGACTGTCAGGGCTACATAGTGAAACCTTGTCTCAAAAAATCCCCCCCAAAACAAAACCAAAAACAACCCCCCAAAGACAAAAACAAAAATTTAAAAAACAAATAAAAGTTCTATATAGAGAATTTGGTTTAAAAAGTGATCCAAAGAACTGATGGCTACAAGCAATATGCTCATACAGGACATTTCAGGAAGTCCATTTTAGCCTCAGACAAAGTCCTCGGGAAGAATATTAGTCCATTTCTCTGACACATATTCCCAACTTATTTGAAAGTCACATGTTGGGGCTGGAGAGACGGCTCAGCGGTCCTGAGTTAAATTCCCAGCAACCACATGGTAGCTCACAACCATCTGTAATGAGATTTGATGCCCTCTTCTGGTGTGTCAGAAGACAGCTACAGTATACTTATATACATTAAATAAATAATGTATATAAAAAAGAAAGTCACAGATTCTGGGTTCTACAAACTTGAGAAAGGACCACTATTTAAAAATCCTTGTTCCCCATGCCCTGTGGGACAACACTCACCGGACCTGCCCTCTTCTGCCCAGTCATGTGTGGTAATGGCGCTCCTTCCCCACTACCTTCCTTTCCACTAACTGCTTTTCACTGTCCTGGGAACAGACTGTCCAACAGTCATAATAGTGTCAGAGATCCTGAGTGAGGTAACCCAGTAACAAAAGAGCAGACATGATATCCAGTCACTGATAATTGATTACTAGCCTCCAAAAGCTCTGAATACCCCAGAAACAACTCGCAGGCCACATGAAGCTCAAGAATAACAAAGGCCAAAAAGTAAAAGCCTCAGTCCTTCTTAGGAAAAAATAAGTGTATAGCACCCTCTCAGAGTGTGGTACACCTAGACCTTCAATCATTAATAATCCAAGAGCTAAGAATATAGCCTTGTGGCAATTTTTGGTATTCAAAGATCACTATGTTTAATCTATACACACCAAGAAAACTCTATTTTCATGTTACATTCTGTTCTACATGTACTTTATGCTTATGGTAGCTAGTGGGATTTCAGTGCAAGCTATCAAACCTCTAAAAGAATTGCCAAAATGCTTTAAAAAATCTGTACATGTATCTCTCTCCTTTAAATAAAGTTGTAAGAAAAAAGAGAATTAAGTACTGACAAAAATATATTCATATAGTGATATGCCAAAATGCTTTTAAAAATCTGTACATGTACCTCTCTTTTTAAAATAAAGTTGTAGGGGAAAAAATTAGCTCAATAAATAAGTGGACTAAAGAGCTCTAAGGAAACTATGTGTTTTAAGCTTGTTTGGATTCCGGAGGATGACACAGTTGCAGTTTAGCATGTAAAGTGGAAACAGTGAAGAACCATTTCAACCACCTGCCAACATGCACAGCTGTGTCGCACAGGATTAGAAAGAAACGAAAGCATCCATTGGTCTGAGGCAAAGGCAAGAGCACAGCAGCAGCTTCCTTCTGCAAATGCCATTCACTCTCCTTTTGGTCTGCATCAACAGGTGTTACTATGGCAACTGTTGTAGTTAAGAAGTAGCAAAGGTAAGAAAGACTATATAAAACCACTACAGAAAGGTACATTGTAGCAAAATGAACCTCAGACCCAGAGCACCCGCGGACTTGATTATGCCATTTCATCAGGCCTTTTGTGTTGTTTGAAAGGGGTGCTGTGAGCAGAGAGCCCACCGGCTCCGGAGCAGGTTCCTTGGAGGGAGTGTAGTAAGGATGTAGATAGTCACGGCACCCTGTGTCCCTCAGTTTGTCCTAGGCACTGCTTTACAGCTCTGCTCCTAGCAGTGCAGGTCATCTCTTTGATGACACTGGTGGGAGGAGGAAGGTTACCCTAGAAAATGAACATTATAGTCCTGTGTCTTGTCTGTAGTATAGTATCAAGAAGCTGGAGGCTACGTGGGAAGACCTCCCCTAGAGTTAGCGGAGAAACATGGCAGTGCGGTGTAGTGTAGTGACTCCAGAACTAGGTAATAATCAGTAAATCAACGACTGTTTGTGTGTTTGTGTTTGTGTGCACGGTATGTGCCAGTGTGTTCCCGTGGATATGAGTGTGAGAGATCAGAGGGTGATGGGCACCGTCTTCCTCCTTATGGGTGTGAGAGGTCAGAGGGTGATGGCAGCCATCTTCCTTCTTTCCTGTGCTTTCCACTCTAGTTTTTGAGGCAAGTTCTCTTCACTGGAGCTGGTGCTCGCAGACAGGCTAGTCTTTCCGGCCAGCAAGTTCTGGGATCTGCCCGTCTACTCTCTGCCACCCTGCCTTCAGTGCTGGGGCTACAGTGCTGCTGCCCAGCTCTTTCTCTGGGTGCCAAGGACCCAGACTTAGGTCCTCCTGTTTCACCCGTCCATCCGTCTCTCCAGCCTTCACTGACTGTTTCTCATGCAGCATGGACAAACCATACTTCTAGAGCAGGAACAAAACTTCATTTCTTTGGAACTTTCTCTGTTGTTTATGATAGTACCCACTATCATAATTCAGCATCACGAATGAGAAAAGGATTACTAGTACTGAAAATAAGTACTAGTTCATAAGCTTACGGCCTTCTCAAGGGACATGCTCTATCCCCATGGTTTATCGGGCTTGTTAAGCAAATGATTGTCCTCTCCGTAAAGTAACATATGTGAGAATACAAGCTACTTCCTGTGATTCAGAGTTAAGACAGCTGACAGGAGATTTTGGAGGGTCAATATGAAAGGTATAAGCTAGGGAAAATATCTGGGTGTCACCAAGGACGTTCATCTGAGACCACACAGGCATCAGGATGGCAGTACAGAACTGTGGCGTTTCAAAGCTCTGAGTCCTAGGATTTGCTGTTCTTTTCCTAAAGAGATGAACTATTATTCCGCCAATGGGTTGGTATGAGGACCACTCTGAAGTAAAGTGCACATTTGCCAGTTGCTTGTGACAGACTCCTGGGAGGAACAATTAAAAGAAGAAAAGGTTTATTCTGTGTCTGGTTTCAGAAGTCCATGGCTGGCGGGCTCCATCATTCTGGGTCTGAGGTGAGGCAGAGCACCATAGCAGTGACAGCCTATGGAAGAGGAGGATGCCAGGCGGCCAGAAAGCAGAGGGCAAGTCAGGATGGGGCCAAGAACAAAGTGTCTTTCTAGGGCACATTCCCCATAGCCTACTTCCTCAAGGTTAGCCCCAACTCCTAAGCTTCACTACCTCATAATAATGGCGTCAAGTTAGGAATCCATGGATAGACTATTGATGAAACCAGAGAGCCTTCCCGGAAGTCCCTCCTCTGAACACTGCTGTTTGGAGGATGCAGCCTTGAGCCTCCAGGAAGCAGCTCACATCATATCCAACTGTTTCCCGGCACCTGAAGTGTTCCTTTCACCAACTGTAAATCAGTAGGGCATATAATGGCCCGCGCTGCCAACAGTACCCGGCTTACCCTTTTGATAACTAAATAAGCAGGGTGTGAAATTTTTCCTGATTTGGAGCCACTTATCTGATCTGGGTGTCCTTTTCTTCTGGGTTCCCTTTAACTTTCTATTTTCAGGCCGGGAGATTTTTATCGAGCATGGCGGGGTGTGCGTATAGAAAGGATGAGATGATGGCCAGGCAGAAGGAAAGAAGGTGAG
This sequence comes from Micromys minutus, assembly GCF_963924665.1. NCBI lineage: Eukaryota > Metazoa > Chordata > Mammalia > Rodentia > Muridae > Micromys > Micromys minutus. The sequence goes on from NC_137984.1 coordinate 14,171,786, forward strand.
AGAGCAGTGTGCACAGAGGGGAGATGATGGTGAGAGAGCAGTGTGCACAGAGGGGAGATGGTAAGAGAGCAGTGTGCACAGAGGGGAGATGATGGTGAGAGAGCAGTGTGCACAGAGGGGAGATGGTGAGATGTGGAGACTCTACGTGATGATAGAGGCAGATACAGAATCCTGCCGCCATAAACGAAGAGGTGTCTGAGGCTGTGAGCAGTTGGAAGGGCGAAGAAAGACTCCTCCCCTAGAGGTTTCAGAAGGAACATGGGCTGTCTAGCACCTTGACTGCAGACTTGGGGCCTCCGGAGCTATGGGAAGGTAAGTATTGTTCTTGGTGCCCTACACAGAAATTTCTAGACCCTGATTTAGTTCAGAGGATCCCTCTTAGTACCTTCCTCTCCCATCATCCCTTGGCTCTGGCATCTGCTCACATCCCAAGGCCTGCTCTGTGTCCTGTTGTCACACGTCTCTAGTGCTGCCCCGTGCAGCAGCTGTTTCTGTAGCATGACCCAGAGTCTCCAGGCTGAAGTCACCACGCCTTTCTACGCACTGTGCCCTAAGAGCACTCTGACATTATTTTATGCTCAACTTGTTCGTGCACCCCCACCCCTGTCCCATTATGCTACAACCTCTCAGAAGGGAGCGTTACCCCTTCACACTTTATACACAGTAGGTTCCCAGGGGCTTTTTAAAAGTCCTATACCAGAGGCTTAAAAATATAAAATCTATAAGCTGTTTATTGCAGATTTTATTCTGTTAGAAGTACTTCACAACTGACTGGCACAGAACTGTAGGAAGTCCTTTCTTAAAACCCAATTTCTGCTTCTTATCACTCAGTGAACGAGGTTTGAACCAGCCACACAGGGCAACTTCAGACTTTACCACTGGATTCAGCAAATCTTCACAGCGTCAACCATCACAGAAGGGGCTGTCTTGCTTAATTGAGGTTTCCTACCCCTGAGATGACTTTAGCTTGTGTCAAGTTGACATAAAACCATCCAGCACAAATGGTTTGTTAAATTCTTTCCAGTTCACAACTGTTGTTAAAACAATGTTTTTCATAAGCATACATGGACACAGGCAAATAAAAATAGTCCTCTCATAGTAGAGACCAAAATTATCATAGCCTGCAACGCAGCATCGTAAAGAGAAGCTGACACGTCAGGCTCACTCACACTGCCCAGGCAGAACAGAAGCAGAGAACACTCACGTCCTTGGTTCACAATACCCCTGAACTCCTTTCCTTCTCTGTCACTGTAGATTCCGCCAGCTGAGGTCTAGAACTAAAAACCCCATTTGGTCCAAGAGAGCAAAGAAGGGAACCCCCACAACCTAGACACTGAAGACCAGGTCAGTTCTATAGACCAAGTCTAATGATCTCTGGTTAAGCCAAGACAGTCACATCTCTCAGGGTCCCATGATTCAGAAGTCTGCAAAAAACCTCCTGAATAAATAAGGCAGTGCAAGTCTAGAATAGATAACCTGGTCCCTATATGCCAAATATTTTGTATTTACCACATAACATTTGACTCCTGGTAACATCTTCCCAGTGAGATTTTCGGGGAGGGAGCTGGTTGCTGACATATTTTGTTCACCCACGACTTTCTTATCACCCTAAGCATCACTAACAGCCACAGTAAGTAGTCCATACTGAAGCATTCAGCAAAGAGTTCCCTATTGCTTTATACCGGATGGACTTATCTTACAGTCTCACAGTATCGAAGACTGTCTTTGTTTCTTTCGATGACATCTTTGGGTATGATTCACTGGGAGGAATGACAAAATCATTGGTTATCTCGTGACTCACCATTACCTCTCTTCGACGTTCTTTGCCAGAGGACTCAATCTTGAGCAGATGCAATGCAGCCCTCACGTAAATGGTGCCTTATCACCAGTAGGTACTTGCCTTGGGAATGTACCTAACTTTACCCTGCGTCATCAAAACACGTCATGCAGTCTGCCTGCGCTGACACATACCACCGACTGCAATTTCCATGCCTCTGTCATAGCTAACTCTTCCAACGTAATGACACACGTCATTTTTATCAGGGAAAACGAGAAAATCATCTCCCTCTGCAGCATGTCCTAATAATGGTGATACACTCAAAAAATGATGGGCTCTTTGCTATTGAAATCTGATGATTAGTCACAGAGCTCAGTGTATAATTGGAATGCTTCTAGCTTCATGTCATTAGCAGAGATAAATGACAGAAAGAACTATGCAAATATACAAAGACACTCTCAGAGATCAGCATGCTAGCATACAGTCACACAACAGCAGCTAACCCTGCTCTAAGAACACACTTGTGCCACAGCTGCTGCACTGGATAAGGAGCTGTTCCCCAGCTCACAGGCTCCACGGGCCTTGGCGTTTTCTTTTTATAACATCAAGTCACTCCCCTGCGTACATCCCTGCTGATACAACTTTGCCTGGAATAGTTCTCTTCAAATGTGTCCCTGTTGTTGGTAAGGTTCACTCTTTTCCTCTGTCTTCAAGTTTTATGCAGTTTCATGGGACACAAAATGTCCTATTACCTGTTCTGCAGAGGGGGTGGATTAATCTGCCCTCCCCATTTCAAGCACACAAACCCACCTCTTCATTAGGTAAAGTGTTCCAAGGAATTACCTGGGGGATGTGCTTCTTTTTTCTAGATTGGGGCTACTCTCTGGGAATACATCTTTTCTATTCTCTGGGTCATAATCTGAGTTGTTCTTCTGGGGTCAGGAGAGGCCTGTGCAAGCTACTACGGCTTGTGCTTCAAACTGGGTTTCCATATTAGAGCAAATAAAACCTGGCCTCCATTCTGGCCTTGCTGGTAATGAGTCATGTTTGACCCTCACCTACCAAGAATTTTATTCCATCTCTTAATGTTCCTCAGAGTGTAGAAAAGAATCCTAGGATTATGTATCTTCAGAAACGACTGAAAGGGAAGCAAAATAGGACTGTTAACACTTGTGATCCTGGCTAACGGTTATGACTTTATTAGTATATTTCTTGTGTTACTTTTCGGCAGGGTGGCTGAGTATAAAATTAATATATGCCGCACTGTGATCTTGTGCAGCAAATCTAATTGCACACACTGAGCCGGAGGAGAGAGTAAAAGATAAGGCACACTCTGATTTTCTTCATCAAACCCTGCAAGATTTCATTTCAAGAAAACACCATTATTAAAAAGACAGCATATCTAAGAATGAATTTTATGTGACACATGTCCTGATCTAATGCCCTGCGGAGATCCATTAAATGCCAAGTTTTCATTTATCTCTTAGACCTTCATAATAATTTTATACTCCTTTGTCTGTGAATAAGAGCTTTTAAAACATAAAGAGAAGTGATTAAGTCATCTAAGTGTATATATTTTTGAACAATTCCCCATGAAAAAACAGAAGGGAATTGTGCGTATGTTTAACTAGTGCGTGTAAGTCAGGTAAACCTCTTGCCTCAACTGCAGTATCGTGATACTAGCTCTGAAGAGTCAAGTATGCATTTGTTGACTGGCAGCTGGATGTCATCACTAGCAAGCACGGCACTGGCGTGCAGTGAGCACCACAGTAACAACAGTGGGGAGGACTCCCAGATCAGCATAGTCCAATGCTCAGAATGGGACAGGTGTTCCCCTTGATTCCCAGGCTTTAAAAAGACACAGCAAACACTGTCACGCACTTACATACAGATAGGTAAACTGAGGCTCGGGGGTTCACCAATACTCTCCGGCCTGTCAGAGAGAGGGCCAGCTTTCGGCAGCTAATAACTCATCTGGAGATAGTGTGAACACTGGGTGTGAGCACTGACTGTGTAGCAAACCCCATGGTAGAACTTGCAACACAGGGGTCACGACTGGCCTGGTTTAACATGGGACCATGTCATCAGCATGTACACAATAGTCTATATCCATTTTAAATTTTCTTTGTGTATGAACAATAAACCCTAAATTACCCTCCCCCCAAATCTAAGAAAAGCTGCCTTAAAGTTAATGAGGCTTAATCTTTTACTTTAAAACTTATGCACATAGCTCACTGTCCTTCCTCAATGCTCAAAACAGAATGATGGCGTTTCAATTAAAACTGAGATTCCAAATAAAACCTGTCCTTTGGCATTTTGCAATATAGCATTTAATCTTCTAGCAAATGGATGAGAATTTAATCACAGAAATTAGTTTACTTCATATCCCCAAATGTCATCATTTATCTGACAAACCAGACTTAGGTTTTAAATATCCATGGGCAGAACTACAGAACTTGTTGGGAAGATGCTCTGAGATCACATTGTAAACTTTCTGTATATAAGATGATAAGAATCTAAGGCCGCAGCACCTCGCTGCAGTTCTCAAGTTAGAATTGCAATTTGAGGTCTCTCTTTTACAAGTGACATCTCTAGGTGTCAAACCGCGGAGTGAGGGGGTCAATGCTCAGCCACAAAAGCAGAGGAAAAGGCGCCCACAGTCCAGGCTGCATCAAAGTCACTGTTCTCTAGCCAAAGGCTGGACAGCACTGGGGTTGCAGTGTGTCTATAAAATGGGCTCCCATGCTGCCTTTTATCTTTGTTCCTAGGCTATTTACAATGTAGCAAACACATTGAATATAAGGCAGACTTCCCCTCCAGGTAGGAACCAGACAACAGGAAAGGAGGCATCTGATTGAGAAATCCATAAGCCAAAGAAAAGGCAACAAAAGGAAGTGTCTGAGTCAGTCCGCCATGGCTGATTCCAAGACTGTTTCTCTCACCCCTGCTGACATGCTGGGGTGACCCTGTAGTTGATGTGCACAGGAGAAATGAGCATTTACCACAGTGGAGTCCCTGTTAGATGCAATGAAAGGAAATAGAAAAATGAGACCTCAGAGGGTCTAGTTTATATAAATCACTGTCTGGTGTCCGTTGCAAAGCACTTAAGCTTTTAGAGGACACAAATGCCTGCAGGGACGGCATCGGCTGCATTTGCTGCTGCTGCTGGGTTGACTAGAACTCTAAATCCTAAGCTTGAGGCTCCCACACCCATCAGCTATTCGCATATATAAGATTTTGGCAACATATAGAAAAGAAAACTTCAAAAAAATCGAGAAGGGTACTAAGAGAGCAATTTCAAGTCTGCCGTGAGGAGCAGCAGACCCGCTTCCTCATTAGAAAGATGAGCGACGTGGTGCACCTACTGGGCTATAAAGTCACACAGCTTTCCAGGAACCAGGGAAAGCACTGGACACTGCATTTGACCTCGTATGGAAGCATCTGCCGCTCTTCTGCTCTGTCTCCTGCTATTTCAGGTACGATGCTGTCCTTGAGTTTTCCACTGTTGTGACAAAACACTCTCACCACAAGTAACTAGGGGAGAAAAGGGTTTATGCTTTCTCGGCCACAGCCCATCACTGATGGAAGTCAGGGCAGTATCTCAAAGCAGGAACCCGGAGGCAGGAACTGAAGCAGAGCCTAGGGAGGGCCCATACTTACAGGTTTGCTCTCCAGGGCATGCTCAGTCTGCTTTTTGATGGAACCCAGAGCCACCTATCCAGGGATGGCACAGCCCACAGTGGGCTGGGTCCTCCAATATCATCATTAATGCAGAAAATGTCTCACAGATTTGCCTACAGGCAGTCTGTTTGGAAGCAATCTCTCAGATGACATTCCCTTTTCTCTGAGGACTCGAGTTTGTATCAAGATGACAAAAGACTAACCAGGACATATGTTAAAAGTTCTTCACCATGTTTCAAAATAATCCCTGTGTATCACTCTAAACATTATAAACTATTGCACATTTTTATATCCCAAGTTACTTCCTTCTGCTGAAACAGGCAGTTCCCAATTTTTGAAGAATAAACTTCTGTGGAGTGATTCCCACACATTTTCCTCCATGACAGCAAATCCTGATCTCAGGTGTAGAACATTTAGCATCTTAGAGAAACACTATTTGCCAGTCAAGACAGAGATGAGTCTTCTACCCACTAGGTGGAGCATGTGTAGGTGACACAGGTACTGTGGTATTAGGATAAACCTCCAACATGACGGCAGTGATGACAACTTCAGCAGTCACCATCGCTGCACCGTCCCCAGAGCCTGATGTGTGGCAGGTTATCACGATGATGACATCATCAGTCACCACTGCTGCATCGTTCACGCCTCTGGCAGGAATCTTCCCCCCTTTTAAGACATAAGCATTACTTCCCACCGGAAGCACAAACAACAGTTAAGTGACCACTCTTAACCCCTGCCCTACCCACTGCATAAAGCTGCCCACCTCCGATTCTTTGGGACAGGGCCTGGCGATGCGCACCCATAATTCCAGCTACTCAAGAGGCGGAGGCAGGAGAACCCCAAGTTCAAGGTCACCTGGGATTCTTAGAATGGCTGGCAGCTTAGACAGGAGGCCTTCCACAGTCACGTGCTTATAAACAGTGACACGGTGACAGCCAGAGGACACTATGGGGTATCTGGGAAAGGGGCGTTGAATCTGTGCATTATCCGAGCACTCACAAACACCTGCGATTTTCTCTAAGCATTTCAGCTGTTTTGGAGTCTGATGGTGGGTGCCATCTTTCTCTGCATTGGATGTAAAATTATCCTTAATTTGACAGTAATCGGGCTACACTTTTTCCTTGCGTCTGATCAAAATATATCTTTGACAGTCTAAAGATAATTAAAATGCTGGGAAGTATTTGGGGAAGTACTGTATTATCCATAACCAAAGGAAAAATTCATCTTTATGATCACTGCTCGGCATTGGAGCTGTTTTTGTTGAGATTATTTTGTTAAACAAAGACTAATGTCTTTGTTGGAAGAAACAGAATTAATTTATGGTCTCAGCTCTACATGTAAGGGCTGTCAACTTATCTGCTGTTCTTGGAAAACAAAGACAACTCCTGCCTAAGATTCAAATGGAGACCGAGATGAAGGCACTGTGAAAATATTTGCTGGGTGAAACAGGCGCCAAGATCAAAGCTGCTAAGGCACTGAGTGGGTATTAATTACCCGCTAATCCCCGTGTGCTTTGAGCTTATTTGTATGATATTCCTCTGTGTTCTGTACCAGTTATCAGAGAATAATTTAAGTTCATAAAAGAGTAAGCAGAGCTAATAATATTGCAAGCTTTACAATAATATTCACACAATACTAAAGAGGATCAAAGTGCATTTGTTATCTGACTGTGCTCTTTGGAGGAACAGGAAAAACAGTAATGTCACGTTAAGGGTTTTAACTCCTTACCCTCAGCCAAGGAGACCTTGCATCAAATTCCATTTCAACGCATTAAATAAACGGTTTCACAGTATGACCGCAATCAATCAGATAGCCACATGTCCCCCCATATGTTCAGGTAAGGAGATTATAGGATTACGGAGACTCTACCTTCTACTATTCCCAAATTCTGACTTCAGAAGCCACATCTACAACCCAGCAATGGACCTCTCTCTCACAGCAGAGACGCCTTCTAACGAGTAATTTCTGGGCTGTCTCTGGACACACTGGAATGGGGAGTGCTGGTGCACTGGAGGTTCAGGCTGTGCGGTGTCCTCAGGCAGACAGTGCATTTAGGATAATCCACAGACAGGCACTCCTGACAGGTTGCTCACAAGCAGCGTAAAGGAAGGTGGCGCGCTGCACATGCGTTCTTAGCAGGGGCTAGGAACCACAGCGGGAACTGATTTCCACTGGAAAGTAAACACAAAGTACTTAGTAGATGCTGATTTTAAGGAGGACATGGGGTATGGAGGTAGAGGAATTTGATAAGTATCTAAAATTTAAGGATCAGGATCCCAGGGAAAAGATGAAAATATTCAGTGAGATCAGGGAATTCACCACCTTTCTGTAAAATGCCAGGGTGTGAACATTTCAGGCCTTAGAATCCACTCCTTCCTATCACAACTCTCACTCGGTGACAGTAGGTCAAAGGTAGATGTGAAACACAGCTGAAGGAGGAGGACATGCTGTTCCAATAAAACTTTATTTATAGATAGTAAGTTCCCAAATGTATTACTGTTCACCCGAATCATATGACAAGTGGAAATCTGGGACGGATAGGAATATCTACAGAGAACATACAGAGAACAGGTTGGTCTGCAATGAAATCTGAACATGCAATGTTAAAATTCTATTCAACTCGACGCGGAGGCATCCTCTGTACAGGGTTTACAGTGAGACTCACGCAAAGCCCCAGGCTCTAGGTCATACTGTGTGTGAAGTGGGGCAAGTTAATTAACCTCTGAGCTCAATCGCTTTGACTTCAAACGGCAGTAATGATGCTTACAGCTAAGAGTGGGCCGAAGAGTGTATTACCAGCAAGCCTCAGAACTACGTGCTATCATTGTCTCTTCCTTTTATGAACCAGGGTGCAGGGGTGCAGGGATGCAGGGGTGCAGGGGTACAGAGGTACAGAGGTGCAGAGGTGCAGGGGTGCAGGGGTGCAGGGGTGCAGCGGTGCAGAGGGTGGAGTGACACAGCTAGTCGGTGGGGAGGAAGTCTCACATCCTGACCAGTTGGTCCCAATCCTATCCCCAGGGACCACACTCATACTCCAAGTGTCACCTGAGTGCTGGGTGAGAGGAAGGAAGCTTTCCTGCTGTGTGCAGACAGGACCTTGTGTGGCTCTCTCAGCGTCTGGAATAATGGGCTGGGAGGGAGGATGGAGCCAAGGCTGGTCTTGTCCAAGACATTCTCCCTACTGAATTTGCAACAGAGCTTTAAAAGGGCCCAGAGCAACTCCACTGGTTTCTTCTAGGCTGCCTTCTCCCTGAAGGAGAAAGAGAGGAGAAAGAGGAGGCTGTCCGCATGTTGGCTTGCTCTGTGCTCCTTTTTGTGTTCTGGTCGAGTTTGGGGACCGTGGCGAGTTACGTTTTAACAAGCATTAGTCGTGGCAGAATTAGGAAAATAAAAAGAACAGAAGGCAGGTTCTGCAAAGGCATTTTTGTTGCTGTTGTTAAGAGAGTGCTATGTGTGTGACGGAGTCCAGAGTGAGCCATCCTTCCTGTGCAGAGCTTGCCTCTGGCTCCCCAGCCCCATTTCTCACACAGTTTTAGCTCTGGATTTACTGTCATCAATATTCACTTCCGCTGCTCCTTCTGTGAGAGAAGGGTCACTTGCCTGCTGGGACTGGAAACATTTTTACATCCTTACTTTCATTAGAAGAATGCACAAGACAACCACTGACTACAGAAGAATAAGGATGTGAGTAGAGGCAAAGACCTCACCAGGGCCTCTAGTTTCCGCAACGCTTTTGAGAAGGTGAGCAACCACAGGAAACACACCTATTATTTAAATCCATCAGCTGCTGCTAAATGCAATTAAAGCCAGGCTCTAATTTTTTTCTGAAAAAATCCAAATGATAGCGTGAATTAACTGTACTCGGAAAATGGATTAAATATTGGTGTCTTAAGACACTAAGAGCATTAAAGCTCAAGGAAACATAATGTTTTCAAAGAGCAAACAGTATGTGTAAAAATCAGCTTCTGTCCAGGAGTATTTCCCCAAATCTAGATGGCTGTTTGCTCTATAACCGTCAGCACCGTGGTGAGAGGACTTTGTAAGTCCTTCTGGCTGTCTGTCTCCGAGTACTGCAGTATATAATACACTAGCAAGATCTGTGTGTGCTATACTAATGTCAGATGGTACAGCATCAAGACATTTCAGCACAAAAAATTAAGTCCAGCCACTGGTTAGAAGATATGAGTCAGGTCCTATATAAAACGGGCCCTGTTTAAAACGGGGTCCTATATAAGTAGCTTAGTCTAGGAGGAGCCAAAAAGCACCTGGAATTATATGTAAAACTCTCTCTGTGCACCCCTCTCTTCAGAAAGCTGTCTGAACCCGCCATCAATGCCGGTCTTCTGTCTCCCAAAGCAGATCAAGCTTGGCAACTGGGCCTTCAGCAATCTGTGTGCCTAAGCCAGAGTCGGGGCTGGGAAGGTGGCTCAGTCAGTGAAGTATACTGTGCTCAGGACCTAAGTCTGGATCCTCAGGACTCATAAAAAGCCAATCATTGCAGCCCACACCTGCAGTCCCAAGGGTATCAGACAGTTGAATCCCTAGATTGCTGGCTCTCCAGTCTAGCCCCAGGTTCAGTGAGAAACCCTGTCTCAAAATATAAGGTAGAAAACATTTGAGGAAGATTTCTTATAAACTCTGACCTCCGAATGCAGATTTGGATGCATGGGTAAACAGGATCTGGGGGAGGGGAAACTGTAATGTATAAAAAAATCTATTAAAAAAAGACTTTGTGGATGAGCGAAAGGTTCCAAGCTAGCGGTTCTCCAGAGTAGCTCATCCCGAGTGCGCCCTCGTAGATGTGTTTCAAGGATACAGGCATCTACATTTCAAGTTCACATAAAAGACAAAGATCAGTAAATGCCTCAAGAGCAAGAACTTCTTAAATGTCTAGCTATCAGTTCATATTTAAATTAATATATACCTGGCATTTATTAACTAATAAAAGCCTGGCATTTAAATTAATATATGCAACTAACTATACCTGAAAATCAAACTGCATGCCAGACAGAAATGGTATTCTTGTATGTTACTCTGATTTTTAGGTTTTTTTTTTTTTTTTTTTTTTTTTTTTTTGATAACGAACCACAAGTTGATGACAGACTTAAATAAATGAGAATTCCCAGTTCTCCATTTATGAGCAATAATCCATTGTCTTTAATAGCCAAGTATTTTGTCATCTTTCAGGAGACAACTGTTTCTTTCCAGTATAAAATTAGTTTCTCCTGGGGAATCACAAGGCGCGTCATAGCACTCTCTAAGGCCTTTGCTGTATGTCTCTAATTCAGTTCTCTTCCTTGTCCTTGTTAATAGCTAGGTTTGATTGGAGCAGCTACTCTATAGTATTGGAAACCAGTGAGCAAGACTCCTAATGTTTCCAGGCCACAGATGGAGTCAAGGGCACTACTGTAGAGGTAAAAGGTGGGCAGAGAGCATCTTTCTTCCTCAAACTGGGAGGCACAAAGCCCACATGATTCAAAGGCAATAAACACTGTCTCTGTTAAACACAAAACCAACACTTTCTTTTGTTAACCTTAAAAGAGCCCAGAAAATTGTATTTTACAGTCTCCCTAACAGCTTCTCTGATCCTCAAAAAAAAAAAAAAAAAAAAAGCATGATTTATACACATCCCAAATTGTATCTATTTTGCATAAACGAAGTAGATTTGGTAGAAAAAGTTGGATTCATTATTATGTAAAATAAAGCCATTAGCAGACAATGTAGTAATTCTTTTCCCAGACAGAACGAGATCAGACTCAGGCCACTGTGTTGAAGCTAGACTGTGAGAAGAGGGTGAAGTTTCTCACAGGATAAATCAATAGAATGAGGACAGGAAGCCCTCAGGCTCTGTCTGTCTGCAGAGCAGAGCATCCCTCCAGCTGGCCAGCAGAGCCAGTGCCACTGTAGCAATTTAGGATGGGTTTGAGGCTCTTCTCCAAAGCCTTTATCTTGGAGCTGGAAGCTTTCTGGGACTCACTGACCTCCAGGGGCTCCCACATCAGCGAAACAGAAAGTAGCTGCTGATCAGCAACAGAACGCACTGTGCCTAGAACTATGGAGTCTTCAGCCAGGGAGGCCAGGGTAAAGCTCTACCCCGCATTAGCTTGAGTGGACCCAGAAACAACATCTCCTGCTGCAGTAGATTTAGGGAAGGCCCAGAGGATGCAGAGAAGAAAGTGTGTGGCTGGAAGGACTGTTTACGAATGCCTCCTCTTTCCAGGCATTGCTGTGTCTGCTGGGGACAACAGGTGATAGAACAGGTGAGGTCTCTGCTTTCTTCCTTATAGGTAAGGTGACAAAGGACATCCAATTGTCATGGGCGGCTAAAGACAATTAAAAAGGAGAGGAAAGCAGGGAGAATTTGAGTTCTCGGAATTGTTATCTACAGATGTTTCCCCCTATGGGAAATGTTGGAAGGTTTGCTGACTTGTGGCTAGAGCCACCATAGACAGGCCTAACCTTGTCTTTATCAGGACACTGACATCGGTCAGGATTCCCCGTGGCTGACCTCATGAGTAGTGGATATCTACTTTTGACAGTATCAAAGGAGTACTAGAGCTGCATGTTGGCCAGCATGCTATGCCACAGCACTGCAGGCATTTCTTTGAAATAGAACAAGTAAAGGGGGATGGTGAGAAGAAAAAGAAAAGGATACTTAAGGAGAGACACATGGCCCCAGGTACACATGCAGCAGAAGACAGCATTGTCTGACATCAATGGGAGAAGAGGCCTTTGGTCTAAGTGGAGGTGTGCTTTCCCAGTGTAGGAGAATGCCAAGGCACTAAGGTGGGAGAGGGTGGTTGGAGAGGGAGCACCTTCATGAAAGCAATGGGAGAGGGTGGGGGATGTCATTGGGAGGAAAGGGAAAAACATTTGAAATGTAAATACAGAGAATATCCAACTAAAAAAATTAATTAAAAAAAAAGGAACTGTTCAGGACCATCCTGAGTGTGGAGGCTAAGCTTGATGGTTAGCTGGGTAGGATTTAGAATCATTGTGGGAATAAGCCTCTGGCTCTGTGTGTATGTGTACTCATGAGAGTGTGTGTACAAGTGCATGTGTATGAGTGTGCATGAGTATAGGTGTGTGTGTATGTCTGTGTGTGCATGAGTACAGATGTGTCTATGTGTTTATGAGTATAGGTGTGTGTCTGTGTGTGCATGAGTATAGGTGTGTGTCTGTGTGTGCATGATATAGGTGTGTGTCTGTGTGTGCATGAGTATAGGTGTGTGTGTGTGCATGATATAGGTGTGTGTCTGTGTGTGCATGATATAGGTGTGTGTCTGTGTGTGCATGATATGTGTCTGTGTGTGCATGATATAGGTGTGTGTCTGTGTGCACATGATATAGGTGTGTGTGTGCATGAGTATAGATGTGTGTGTGTGTGTGCACGTGTACATGCATGTGTGTCTAGAGTAAGTTAACTGAGGCAGGACGATCTCCCTTAAATGTCAGTGGCACCATTCCTTGGTAGGAACCTGGACTGCCTACAGAGGGGAAAATGCTTGAACAGCAGAACTCCTTTGCCTTTGCTTTCTGATTGTGGATGCAGGCTGAGCAGCTGCCTTGTGTTCAGCTGTCATGCCTTCCTTCCCGATGAACTATGCCCTGAAACTGTGAGCCACACTAAACCCGTGCTTGAGTTGCTTCTGTCACATGTTTTGTTACAGCAAGGACACAGGAAGAAGTGAAATTTTAAACCTAAAGCAAACATCCCAAGGGGGCTGGGTTATCTCTCCTAGAGACGTCAGGTTGAACGTTTCGGTCTGTGTGGTTCTAGTAGACTCAGAGCCATAAGAGCCTGCTGTCTGCCTTTTTGTACACTGATAAGGGGTTCCGGCACAGCCTTCCTCCCAAAGGGGTAGGCAGACTCATCGGAGAATGTCCGTGCCAAGAGAAAAGGAATATGGAAAGTGGTCTGAGCTGTTGCTGTGGGGAGCATCTGGAAGTCATGCTCACCAGACAGGCCTGCTCACTGAGCACAAGCTTCCGTGAGCACCTCAGGTGAACCCTAAGACGGCAAGAACAAACAGGGAGACTTGTGGGAGGTAATCTTACAAAGGTGCAGTGGGAACATGAGTTTGGAGAGATGGGAGTAGGAAGAGAGAGCAAACACGGAGGGAGGGACAAAACCTTTATGACAAATTCCCAGGTCTGGGCAGGTCTTTCCTTAGGCTGTCCATGGTTTGGCTCTAGCCATTTTCCAAAGAATGCCACTAGCTGAGATCTAATTAACCAGGCTAAAGACTTCCTCCAAGTTTAGTCAGATGGAGGTAGAGAAGGCTCAAAGGAGAAATGGCCTTACAAACACAAACCAGGATTGATGACGGTTCCACAAATATGGGCTCAGGAAGGCATTATTCACCTCTTCCCTTACTAGCTGCAGAAGAACCCTTGGGCATGAGAGAACATCCGGATAACCTTTCTGTTGCCTTTAGAGCTGCCTGAGGCACATACAGAGAAGCAAAGGTGCTTCTACAACTGACCGACACATGGAAAGTGCTAGAAACTACATTTCATCCCAGAGTCCAACATCATAGTGGGTTAGAAATTTGGGTATGGTGGCCATTATGATGTGACACTGTTAGATCCTCAAAGTGAGGACCCCCACACTCCGTCCCAGGAGAGGCAACATCCCAAATCCCTTACAAGAAGCAATCTTGATGCAAAGTGCAAGAGGATTTTTATTCCAAGTGCTCTGGGGCCCACAGTCATATGCCACACAAGGGTAAAGGACTGTGGACCCTGAGTGCAGGATTGGGACAGCTTTTATAGGGTTCACAAGGCCCGCAAATCCCAAATCAATCATGGCAAAGCCTGAGAATCCCAAACCAATCATTTTAAATTATCTAAGCCCACACTTTCTAGGCCAATCATTGTAAACCATCTAAGCCTGTGCTCTGGGGACCAATCATGTTAAACTATCTAAGCCCACGCTCCATGGACCAATCATGTTAAACTATCTAAACCCGCGCTCCGTGGACCAATCAGTTCCTTATAGTCTCGAAGGTCTGTATTTGCACAGTCTCCTGGGTGGGGGTGACAATGGCACTCAGGATAAGTCACTAGGGTGGAGGGTTTCTAAGGATGCAATCAGTTTGCAGAAGCCAGATAAGAGGTTAAGTCAGCTTATCTCCTGTTAACTTACTAGGCCTGGCTCGAGTATCCAAGAGCCTGTCCTATGCCCTTTCACCCAGTTTCATACAGAAAGCAGGCTTAGGAACAGCAAGGAGTGTGACCTTATATCTACTTACTGGCAGAGAGCAGGGTCTGGAATTTGAAGTATTTAGGGCTACTTAGGCGTAGGGGTTAAGGCCCCTTTAGAGAGAAGTAGCTTGGGGATCCTTGGAGGGGTTAGGCTCTATTTTTTATCATTTCAACACATCTCTCTACCATGTTCCGATCTCATCTGTGGGGTGAAAAGGGCCTAAGGGGCGAAGGATCCCTTAATGGAACCGAATTCAGAACTGAGGAAAATGACCTCCTACTTTCTCCCTAGACAAGTTTAGAATTAACTTTTAAAAGGGCAAATGACCAGAATTAAGTAACATAAGGCAGACTGCATTGAGTAATATTACAGACTTAGTTAAAGTGGTGTAGGAAAAAGCAAATAATCCTCAACACAATGGTGAGATTCTTAACAGCTTTTCCTTTTGTCTTTCCACAGGTCACCCCTGGAGGGTCTTTGTGGGCCACAGACCACAGAAATCAGCTCTTCTCTTGCTCATGAAGTAAGATGCCCATTTATACAGCAGACAGCAGTGCCCTTGAAACTCAATGCAAATAACTCTGGAACATGTACAATCTACACAGTGTCCAAGGCTAAGGTACAAGCTAACATGATAGGCAGAGAACAGCTACCGTCATGAACTGAGATTCAAGGGACCAGTAACTCAGACTACCCTAACCTCAGGCAAAGGGCTAGAGCCCTAGGCCCAAACACTGCTGTCAGGATATGGTGTGAGGTTCCCAGGCTCCACCCCCACAGTATGTCTTCCTGATGCAGTTCCTAAGGGAGTTGGGGCTGCTGGCAGCTGACTTTCTGGACTGTTGAAATAGGGATAAACTATTCTCCCACGGGGAATAATTCTCATCTATCTACCCCTTCTATCTCATTCATTTCCTCTTTAAAACCGATGAGTTACTCAGTGGAGAGATGAGCTAGATGCATGGAAGACCACGGAAACCAAGATGTGAGCGCTTGCCAGTTCACATGCAGCTGCTTACTGGTTTGGGAACTTTAGTCCCAGAGAATCCAGGAACTTGCCTTAGGTCACACAGGGCAAGAAGCAGATAAGGTCAGTGTCTACGTCATCTGCATCCCTACACAGGCCTATTATGTGAAGATAGAAGTTCATGGAAAAACTACTGTCTGGGATTCTATGTCCTGACACTCAACCACTAGATGAATTTCTCAGCCAATAAAAAACGACCAGTTTAGGACACAGGGAAAATCTGACGTGTAGTTTTTTTTTTTTAAAGTAAACTCAAAAGCCAAATATTAAATAGCAAATTTTCATTTGATAGATACTCTTATCAACAAAAGGTAAGCACTTTTAGCATTAATGTCTTAGTTACCTTTCTACTGCTATAACAAAGGCAATCTATAGAAGAAAAAGGTTCATTTGGAGCTTACAGAAGGAAGGGTGCAGGAAGTAGGGAGTCAGTCACCATCACTGTATGGGGAGGCATGGGAGCAAGTGGCAGGAACTGGAGGCTCACATCTCAAACCACAACCAGGAGGCAGAGAAAGCAAACTGGAGTGAGGCCACACCTCCTAAGCCTCCCCAGTGTCAGCAACTGGAGAGCACACATTCTAACGCCTGAGAACTTGAGGGAAAGCTCATTCAAACCATCGCAATTCTGTAAGCTGTGTACGGTTTAGCCACACAGAGAACCATATATATATTTTAACAAGCTAACCAACACATAAACATTTATCATGAACACATTTGTGCTGATACCTCTTGTGCAGCAAAGCCCCGCAGTCCCCCCGCACTGAGGCCAACTTACGTGCCACAAGCGAGTGAGCTTCAGATTTAGTGTCACTAAAGGATCATGGCTGGTGCTGCTCCTGGCTAGCTCGTGGTTCCCATCTGTCTATCTGGCAAAGGCGGGGCTTCAGTCACAGTGTTACAAGTCACATGCAAAGCAGCTCAGAAAGCAGGAGCGGGAGTTTAACCCCGTGCTCTCCTTTCATACACGGAAACGTGGTGGCCCGCACCTCCAGAGCTGCGTAGTTCCCTCTGGCATCAGCGCATTGATTTTGAATCTTATAAAAGCTCTTCTTATTGAGGCTGCACCATAGATTAACATTGCCACAACTCTTGTCTGATATCATCTCAGCTTTATGAATAAATAAATCCGTGCTCTTGGGAAACACTGATGTAAGAGGAAAAAAATCAATAGCCAGACCTGAGCACTACATGCACCTACATGTAAGACCATGCGTGCTCCCTGCGACAGCGGGTGAACACGCATCTGCAGCAAGTAGCTGCTTCCCAGGGCCCTCACGCACTGCATTTCCTCTTTCTTCCTTAAAAGTAGCTCATGTCTCCAAAAGAGAGGGAAACCGGAAAGAGGACAAAGCACGGGTCCAGGCAGCGTGAACTGCTGCGACGCCTTCAGAGTAAATAAGGAGTTGCTGTGCAATTCTCCTGTTTGTGAAAGTTGGTTTTTTGTTTGTTGGGTTTGTTTTTCCACCACAGGAGTATTTAAAGTCTGTACAGGCTTAGGGAAAACTGTCAGGAGACTGCTAACCGACTTGCAACAGTGGTATTCTCTGGGTAATGTGTGAACCAAAAAAAACTTAAAAAAACCAAACCAAACCCAACTATCTGAAGTGAATAGCGTTACTGTCTTATGATTTAGAATATAATGTAGAAGAAGAGAGGCAAAAACAGAAGACTAAGAGATCAACTTCAGAGTTTTCTGTTGACTGCTAGCCCAGAGCTAGCTAATTTACTGATTTAGATTCCTGGCCAACCCTTTCTTGCTGCTTTTGGATGCTTTTCAAGACACAGGCTGCTATTAAAATGAGCTGCTCTCGAAAGTAAAGCTAACAGTGTATGCTGATACTGACCTCAAGTTTCTGAGCCAAAGGCCAAACTTCAGAGAGAAGCTGGCAAGAGGCATCATTTCTTTGGCTCTGTGGGCACCTCACAAGCACAGTGGCAGTGGCTCTTGGAAGTTCTATGGTGCCCCACAGTAACCTTTGGCTACAAAGCCACCTCAGAGGGTCCAGGCTCTTGCCTACAATTGGAATAAATTAAAAATGACTCCCATTCTCCACTGCATATGCAACTGGAGCCATGGCCCTCTCAATGTGTGCTCAATGGTTGCTGTTCTAGTCCCTGGGAGCTGTGGAGGATTTGGTTGGTCGACAATGTTGTTCTTCCCATGAGGCTGCAACCCCCTTCAGCTCCTTCATTCCCCCCCCCAGTACCCTCACTGTGGTCCCCATGCTCAGTCTGATGGTTAGCTGCCAGCATGCTCAGCTGCTTGACTCTGGCAGAGCCCCTGAGGAGGCACCCCTATCTGGTTCCTGCCAGCAAGCACCTCCCAGCATCAGCTACAGTGCTTAGACCCAGTAGCTGCACATGGGGTGTATCCAGAAGTGAGGCAGCCCCTGAAGGATCCCCTCTTCAATCCCAGTTCTTCTACTTGATCCTGTACTTCCTCCTGTGAGTGTTTTGTTCTCCCTTCTAAGGACTGAGGATTCCACACTTCTTTGGTCCAGGGAGGGCAGGTTTTCCCAGTGTAGGGAATGCCAAGGCACTGAGGTGGAGTGGGTGATTGGGAGCTAGTGCACCCTCGTGAAGACAAGTAGAGGGGGAGGGGAGAAGGAAGCGGGGTGGGCAATGGGGATAACATTCCAAATGTAAATACAGAGAGTATCTAATAAAAATTAAAAAAGAAATATCTATTTAAAAAAAAAGCGAATCCCATTATCTCTCCCTTGCTCCTCCAAGCAGCAGCTCATCACCGTGTTTAACTGTGGCCTCTCAAGAAATGCTTTAAACTGAGAGCCCACATCTCCCTGGGAAACAGTGATTCTGTCTTCTCAGAGCTGGGGAGCAGGAAACCCACCTGGACATGTGATGCACATTTCCAAAGCATGGACACAGCAGGAGCCTGGAAATGGGTTGGGCCACTTTAAACTTTTACTCCCACATTAAGTATTTCGGACTAGGCCGCCATCATCAACAGAGGTGATAACGACAGGCTGAACCTTCCTTCCCCACGCGGAAACAGTACCGCGATCCAAGTTTAGACAGAATGGAGCCAGTACTTTAGCACTGACATCATCAGAAAAGTGAAAGAGACTTTGGATAGGTTTGGTGAGGGACTGGGAAAACCCAGACCAGATGGACCCTTTCCTCTATAAGCAGAGAGGATGATGGATTAATGGGATAGGGTCAGGGAGGCCAGGACACTTGAGATCTTTAAATATTTTAAATGGGGGTGGAAATGACACTTCAAGGCCCAGGATTCATTTTAAAAAGTGATAATCTTGTAGTAATCCAATTACTAAAATCCAATATAAAATGTCTTTGTGTTGACCTGTCATTGGCTTAGGCTCAAGGATTTCACTCTGGTTTTGATTCTGTTCTTGTTCTGGATTTGCCAGTCCAAGCACAGATCACTTGGAGGTTTGATGTAACTGGTATCAGTACTGATTATGATCACAGCAAACAGGACCTTGTGGTCCTGATGATGGTAGTATACTGGTCATCCTTCACAGAGCTCCAACGCCTGTCCAGATAGTGTTTCCATCTCAGGATGAAGGATGAGACTTCAGCATTGACCTTCCATTGAGGTCTCAAGAAGCAGAGTAAGGACCAAGCCTGGCACTGATCCAAGTCCCATGGCACAGGAACTGTGCCTGCTGGTGTCTTGGTCTCTTGTCTTTGGATAGGAAATGCCCATGTGTTGACAGCCTGGTGGACAGCTGGTGGAGCTTTTGAGAGGTGATTGACTTATTAGGGCTGACTTCCATCAATGGATTCTGCAGTGATGCATTCAGCCTGAGCGAAGGCGGGGCCCAGAGAAAGTGAGCGGCTGGGCATGCCTCTAAAGGCTGTAGCTTGTCCTTACACACTTTCTCCCTAGCTCTCTGCTTCCTGACTGCTAGGAGGGAGGAGTTTGGCCCACCATGCCCTTCAATCTGCCTCATTATGGACCCCAAAGTGAAGATGCTTCTGACCCAAAGGTGACTCCAAATGGACCTCTCTTGCCGTTTCTAACAGGTTTTGTAAGAGGAACATAAAACAGATGAGTTTCAGCTGTCCCTGTGATTATAATGTGACATCTAGGGTAGAACTAGCTCACACCTGGCTGCAGCTGTGCATCTGCATGTGCAGGCTACTTCACACCTGGCTGGAGCTGTGCATCTGCATGTGCAGGCTAGTTCACACCTGGCTGCAGCTGTGCATCTGCATGTGCAGGCTAGCTCACACCTGGCTGGAGCTGTGCATCTACACCTGCATGCTAGCTCACACCTGGCTGGAGCTGTGCATCTGCATGTGCAGGCTAGCTCACACCTGGCTGGAGCTGTGCATCTGCTGTGCAGGGTGATTAGATACAGAGTTATGTTAGAAGCAAGCTTAAATGATCAATATTAGAGATAAAATAGATGAATAAATATTATGAACTTACCAATTCCAAGCTCTGAAGTTGTGTTTCACAGTTGAAATCAGAGAAGGACTCAGTATGTTCTAGAAAGAAACAGAAGAAGATATTTTTAAAATTTTTATTGGACTAAAACTAAAAGATAAGAATGAAAAAAGTTATTACCTCCTCCTTTACAAAAATTATGCAGTAAAAAAGGGAATTGATCAGTAAATTTTAAACTGTAGCATTTTCATACTACATAGGAAGGAGTCTGTACGGGCTGGTTTTGTGTCAACTTGACACAGGCTGGAGTCATCACAGACAAAGGAGCCTCAGTTGAGGAAATGCCTCCATGAGATCCAGCTGTAAAGCATTTTCTCAACTAGTGATAAAGAGGGGAGGATCCATCCCACTGTGGGTGGTGCCATCCCTGGGCTGGGAGACCTGGGTTCTATAAGAAAGCAAGCTGAGCAAGCCAGGGGAAGCAAGCCAGTAAGTAACATCCCTCCATGGCCTCTGCATCAGCTCCTGCTTCCTGACCTGCTTGAGTTCCAGTCCTGACTTCCTTTGGTGATGAACAGCAATGTGGAAGTGTAAGTTGATAAACCCTTTCCTCCCCGACTTGCTTCTTGGTCCTGTTTTATGCAGGAATAGAAACCCTGACTAAGACAGAGTCCCAAAGACAAAAGTTGAAACGTGCTATTAAAATACCCATAGTTGGGGGTTGGAGAGACAGACTTGTGATTATGAGCACTTGTTCTTGTGGAAGACCTGAGTTCAGTTCTGAGCACAGACACAGGTACCAGTGACTCACAACTGTCCTTAGCTTCTGTGACAGGCAATCAGATGCCTTCTTAACGTTCATGAGCACCAGTCCTGCATGTGGCGCATGTACATACAAGTAGGACATTCATACACATAACATAACCGGTCTAAAGAAACAAACAGTCCTATATAGTGTTCTTGGTATAAGATAAATGTACACATGCACATATTACTGTCCATGTAAGCAAATAGAAATGATGCCTCAAACAGGTGGTATTTAATTATGTCTCTGCCATATTTGACTCATTGCTTCCTTCCTCCTTTTCCCAACCTACAGATTTCTACAGTAGGCATGTGCTATCATATACCACATGCATAACCACAGACCTGCAAGATGGGCAATGTACCACAGATTTAAACAAAATAGCTATATACTAAAAAAGAGGGAAAGAGGGAAAAAGAGAGAAAGACAGAGGGGAAAAGAGGGAGGGAGGAGAGAGAGAGAGAGAGAGAGAGAGAGAGAGAGAGAGAGAGAGAGAGAGAATGTGCTAATTGCTAGCATGGATCCAGACATGCTATTTATTCCTTCCCCTTGAAATACACTGTCATTTAACCCAGTGCTTTATGCTCATTAATGGTGAGATTTTATCACTTATAAAGATCCCTTCCTGCAAGTGGTGTGACTAAGATTTGAGAAATTTAATCTCCAATCTAAAATTCTGCTTATGTAGGATGATTCTTAGGCAGACTTCATAAGCCTGTGGAGTGGAAGGGAAACTCCTGGAGAGCTAGGAGAAGTAAGAGCTGGTGAACACCACTTGGAAGATGAATCTTGAGGCAGAACAGTGCCTCGTCTATGCTTTTGTTTCCATTTTAGTAAAGTTTAAAAGGGGAAGGACAGAATTGCTCCTATGAAAGAAATGATAAAGAAAGCAATGTCAGAGTGGGCAAAGAGCTGCCAGGAGAGACCCTGCCCAGGTGAGGCCCAACCCAGGTGAGAGCCAGCCCAGGTGAGACCCAACCCAGGTGAGACCCAACCCAGGTGAGACCCAGCCCAGGTGAGACCCAGCCCAGGTGAGAGCCAGCCCAGGTGATACCCAACCCAGGTGAGACCCAACCCAGGTGAGACCCAGCCCAGGTGAGGCCCAGCCCAGGTGAGACCCAGCCCAGGTGAGACCCAGCCCAGGTGAGACCCAGCCCAGGTGAGACCCAACCCAGGTGAGAGCCAGCCCAGGTGAGAGCCAGCCCAGGTGATTCCCAACCCAGGTGAGACCCAACCCAGGTGAGACCCAGCCCAGGTGAGACCCAGCCCAGGTGAGACCCTTTGGGGACTAGCAAGTCCACAGTTGAAAGACGGCAAAGAGACATAGTTGTGCTCACCCAAGGAAGGTGATAGTCCTGTCATGTAATGCCCAGGTGAAACTCTGGGGATCAATAAGGTCAGAGCTTGCCAGCACATCCTAGTTCAAACCTTGGTCATGTGATCTTAGAACCCTTGGTCTTGTATGCCAAGAGAGAGGGCAGGAGAAGGTGAGAGAAAGTTGATCAGCAGGAGAGGCAGGAGAACACAGCAGCCATGCCTGCTGCCTCTGCTTTCAGGTTTTCAGCAATGAGGCCAGGGGAACTCCTCTCAGCCATCTGCTGGGGAACTCCCAACCCAGAACTACTCAGGTCACACCTCAGTGACACTGTGGCTTCTGGAAGGTTTCCACATCAACCAGAAAGCCATCATTTTAACAGGAGAGGGACTCTCAAGCTCTGAAGACAGCACCAGAAACAAGAACTTGGGAACGATGCCCATGCAAAGTGGAGATCACCCAGGGAGCCCTGTCTGCTGACTTACCACACTGGCATGGAACAGATCCTCCACCCCAGCCTGCCTCTGCCCCACTCCAGCCTCCCTCGAGCGACTCAGTCCACCGCCCTCACAGATTCTGAAAACACGCCACAGGAGACACGACTAGTAACTAGTTCCAGATGTCCAGGTCTCATTAGAGAACAGCACTGGACAGGCACTCAATCTTAGAAAAGAAACATGACTATGTGCAGAGTCACACAAGTCAACCCAAAACACAGTAACTGTGAAGGAACTCAATACCCTACTGTCACCGATAAAAAGTCACCCAGACAAAGAACAAAACAAAACACCATTGGGGTTAAGTGAAGACATAGTGAAAGACAACTAAGAAGACACATATAAGACATCCCACTCAAACACTGAAGAGTTGAGTGCTCTCAGCAACACATGCAGCTTCCTTCCAAAGAAGCCACATGTTAGGCCCCAAAGCAATCTCTAACAACTGTAGGAAAATTGGAATAACATTCTGTATTGCATCTCACCACGATAGAGTAAAGCAAGACATCCACAGTAAGAGAAACTACAGAAAACACAAAAACTCATGGGCATCAAACACTAAGTATGAACACCAAATCTATGGGGCATGATGGAGGCAGTGTGAGTAAGTTTCTAGCACTCAGTGCCCACGTCAGGAGTTTTAAGAGGGCTCAAATAAACAAATGAATCAGGCACCTTAGGGTCCTGGAAAAACAAAAATTACCCAATGGGGGAGATTGGAAGAAATAATTAGGATCAGAGTAGAAATTAACAAAATATAAACAAACAAAAAACAATATGAGTAATCAAAGAAATGAGAGAATATCCCAAAGCAAGAAAACTACACACGGAGGGAGACATTACTATACCCAACAACTGAAATTCCGAATCCATGAGGATATACTATAGAAACCGGGGCTATACTAAATTGGAAATTGAATTTTTAGATACCCATGGTTTACCAACATTAAACCAAGATGAAATAACTTAAAGAGATCTATAGCCAACAATAAGACTGAACAGTGCTACGGAGACTCCTAACTAAAAAACAGCCCAGGACTATATGCAGGCGCAGCAGAATTCTATCAAGACTTCACAGAAGAACAAACACCATTGCTATTAAAACCAAAAAGAAAATTTAAAAAATCTCTAAAATATGTATTCCCCAGAGCACAAAAGGAAAGAATGTTTCCAAATTATTTTTTAGGAAGTCAGTATTAACCTGATGCTAAAACTCAGACAACAAAAAAGAAAATTTCAGGCATATCTCCCTGATGAACACAAGATACAAAAATTTCCAATAAAACACTTGCCAACACCAAAAAGATCATTCATAGTGGTCCAGTGGGCTTCACTACAGGAAGGCAGAGACGCTTTGACTTACATATATCAATAAGCGTAATATATCATCTACATGGACTCAGAAGTAGCGATCATACAATCGTTTCATCAGATGCAGAAGAGGCTTCAACAAAATCCAGTATCCCTTCCTGATAAAAGTCAGAGAGAAACTAGGAATGGAGAAAACCCACCCATAGCATTAAAAAGGCTGCCTATCAAAAAACCTATAGCTAATATTATTGGAGCGATGTTTTTATGCACTGTGAAATGATTGTCTCTGGAGTATATACATGCTGATTTCTGAACTTAGGTCAGACCTTGCATGACCCGTCTTAGCGGTTTGCGAACACTCCCTCTCTCACATTCTGTTAGCCAATAGCAAAGCAGGACGGATAGGAAGGCAGGACTCCTGGACAGAGAAGGGAACTCTGGGGTAATCTCCCATGGGGGAAGTGCAGTGGAACATGAAGGAGGAAGAAGCAGGCTAACTAACTAGCCATGTGGCAGAACTTAGGTAGGAATAAATGGGATGGTTGAGTTATAAGCTAGTCGGGAACAAGCCTAGCTCAAGGTCTACGAAATCATAAATAAATGCAAGTCTGTGTGTCACTATTTGAGAGCTGGTGCCCCAGAAAGTCCCACAATGCAACATTATGCTAAATGAAGAAAAACTTAAAGCATCGGTGCTAAGATGAGAAGGAAGTCAGGGCTGTCCACCCACTCCACTCCTATCCAACAGCCTTGTGAGGTCCCAGCTGCAGCAATAAGATGAGAGAAGGAAACACTACCATATAAGTAGGAGAAGAAGTAAGTCAAAACGTATCCTCGAGGGCAGATGATATAATCCTACACGAGACTTTAAAGGTTCTACCAGAAAACTACTAAAGATGATCAACACTTCCAGGAAGATGGCAGTATAAAAGTTAATGTACAATAACCAGTAGACTTTGTATATACCAATGGCAGAAATGCTGAAAGAGAAATTAAGGAAACAACCCCATTCACAATAGCTACCAAGAAATAAAAAACTTTGAAATCAACATAAGCAAGGTAAGAAAGACCTCCATGATGAAAATATTGACACAGAAGAGAAACCGAGAAAAACTCTAGAAGATGTAAAGACCTTACATGCAACTGGCTAGGAAGAAAAACTACTGTAAAAACAGCCCCTCCTATATCAAGAACAACCTATTAATTTCAATAAAACCTCAATCAAAATTGCAGGAACGTTCTTCACAGATATATACAAACTTTAAATTCATATGAAAGCACGAAAGTCGAATGACAGGTAAAGCAATTCTGAATGGCGAGGAATCCTGCATGCAGGAGATAGCAAAACTCAATTCAACTAATCCTACAGAGTCGCAGTAAAGGATGGGATGGTTCTGGCACAAAAGCAGACCCAGGTCACAGAAAAGACTGGAGAGCCCACATACAAGGCCACGGAATCACAGTTACCTAGTTTTAGACGGTACCCAAAATACGCATCTGAATGATGTTAGTGTTTTCAACAAATGGTGCTGGAAAACCTGAACATCGGCATGTAAAAAACTAGATCTCGGTGTTTCATTTTACACAAAACTCAATTACAAATGGATCAAAGGCCCCGGTGTAGGACGTGATGCCCCGAAATGTGCTTCAACGCTGAGGCACAGGGCAGGGCTTCCTAAACAGCACAGGAAACCACGCCAACTCTTGACAAGTGGGTCTCAGGAAGTGGACGCTTCTGTATAGCAAACGAATAACTGAACAAAGAGGCACCCCAGAAGTGGGAGAGACGTTTTCCAGCTCTGTATCTGACAGAGGGTTAGGATCTGGAATACATAAGGAATCCAAATAACCAAACTCCAACATAAAATGACCCACATTTAAAAACAGGCTATGGAGTTAAACAGAGTTCTCAAAAGAAGAAATACAAACGACCAGGAAGCACGTAAAAGAGGTGCCATATTCACAGCCATCAGGGCACGTCTATTAAAACAACTTTACGATTCCGTGTCATCCTAAGTGCAGCAGCCATCATACAGGATACAAATGAGAACATTGCTAGCAGGGACGGGAGGAAACAGACCCTTTGTCCACTGCTGACGGGAGTGTGAACCAGTACAGCCACACTGGAAATCAGTCTGGAGATTCCTTCAAAACTGCAGACATTACTACTCCATGATCCACTCTTGCCACCCCTGGGCGTAAGGATGTATATCGTAGTACGGAGGCATGTATATTCATGGTTACCGGCGCTCTGTTCATAATAGCCAGGAGAGGGACTCAGCCTAGATGTCCATCAATGATGAATGGCTAAAGAAACTGGACCACAGAACAAAATCTACACCAGCTACTGAAGAATACAAAATCAGCAAGATTTCAGGTCAACAGATGAAACTGGAAAACTTGCTCTATGCGAGATAACACAGGCCCAGGAAGTCGAACACCACACGCTCTTTCTCCTGTGTGAATCCTTTCCTTTTAGTTTGGTGTATCTAGTCTGATGTACCTCCAGAAGCCAGGACACCAGAAGGGGCGGCAGTGAGGAAAACGCCTCCTTAAGGGAAGCACGGGGTGGGGACATGGACGGTGGGGGTGGAGGTAAGGGTGTGGGCATATAGGTAATTGAGGACAGAGGAAGAACACTGAATGGAGGATGGAGAAGGTGAAGGGAAGACAGGGATGAAAATGAGAGGAAGGAGGGATAAGAAAGCCACATGAAGACCTAGTGTCTGGTAATGCAATGAGAACCGGAGTGGAGACTTTGGATTCATTTCTGCTCAGCTGGCTGGATGGAGCTGCCTTTGCCTCCCCGCTGTGCTTACACATGTGCCCTGCTGAGCAAAGCCTCTATATGAGTCTGGGGATCTGACAACTGGTTCTCAAGCGCCTTACCCACAGTCATCTCCCTTGCACCCAAACTGTTCCTCAAAGAAGCTAAACAAATGATGTAGAAGTGAAGACCCTATAAAGCACGGCTGTTAAGCCGGGATCTGAGTGCGTTTATAAAGGCCAGCAGTTCTTGGTAGCTAAAGGGTCTTACACAGTACTGTAAGCTCTCTTTCCATCCATGGCCTGCCTCACTGTCCTCAACACTGCCCTTCCTTCAGAGCCCAGTGAAGGAATAACCTATACACGCTGCTGTAAGATTTATACTCAAACAGGCCTTTTCAACCTATGTTCTGCCAGCAATAAGGACGGATAGGGTTTTTTGTTTCCGGGGGACAACTAAGTTTTACCCCAATATGTGGTACTATCTGACAATCAAAAACATTTCCCAGTCTTTGACAAAGTGTCTCACATGAGGCAAAGTCACCCTCCTCTGAGAGCTGTAAGTTCCAAGTGAGTACATACGGACTCACTACTTCTGTCCTGATGTCTGTCTTACAGAGGAAGACTGGAGTTCTAGGTGAGCTGTGTGCATTGAGCTGTGAGGCCAGTGGTCTTTCTGCAGCATCTTATTTAGGATGGCAGCATCCTGTGCTTCCTGTTGGAGTAAAGCGTGCTCAGTGGTGAGAGGTGATGGGTTGGTATGTGGTAAGGACATGCAAAGGGCATGGTAATGAAATACAAAACTATGGAGTACACTAAAACTAAACATGGCTGCAACCTCTGTGAACACCAGTCTCCTCCTCAAAGAAAATGCTTAACCTTTTGTCCTTAAGACCAAGTGTCAAAGTGGACTCTTAATGGAAGGCCTTACATTTGTGACTTGGGTCTTTGCCACCCTAGAGCCAGACAGTTGCTCTCACGCTGGGAGGGCCACGGGAGTCACGGGCCAGGCCAGAGTCATTAAATGCTGACTGTTTGCACCTCTGGGTTGTGTCCCACAGGAAGAGCCATGAGGTTGACTAAATCCTCCCTTCAGCCAGCAACCTTCCTGAGGTCCTTTACTGAGACAAGGCACAGAAAGTTTTGACTAGAGTTTGGATGGAGTTTAATTTTGGTCATCTTTTTCGTCCTAATCTTCAACAGTAGGCTCAACTGTTTCTACTAAACAGCATTGTTAGATCCAGACAAGTGCCAACACAGGGGCTTCCTTGTCCCTAGCTATTAAAAAGGACACGAGGGGCTTTAAAATGTCCATGTGCACACATGCTTTTTCTAATTCTGTTCCAATCTAATCCCATCTCAATAACTTCAAATATCTTAAATAGCTCCATATACCTGTCACTGTGGTGCCTGGAATTTTGATACTGATCAAAACAGACTCATTTTTCTGTCCTCGTGGAGCTCAGTGGTAGAGATGAAGTTGACTGTCCACCCGTCAGAGCAGCGGTGATGCTCACTGAAGCAAAGAAAGCTTTAGGAGCACGAGGGGTGGCTATGACAATGAGTGTGGATGTCGGGAAAGACTTCATTGACAGATGCTGCACGAGAGGCTCAGACACAATGTGGGAGTCAGAAACCAGGGTATCAGCGGATGTGAGGTGGGGGAAAGGAAGGATTTAAGGCCTGAAGTCTGTGAGATATCTATCAGAGACAACAGGAGGAAGTGTTCATCTGACCCATGGTTTCAGAGGGATTGCCTGTCATCATGGTGGGGAAGGGATGGTGTTGGTTTCTTTTCCTTCCTTCCTTCCTTCCTTCCTTCCTTCCTTCCTTCCTTCCCTTCTCTCTCTCTCTCTCTCTTTCTTTCTTTCTTTCTTTCTTTCTTTCTTTCTTTCTTTCTGTCTCTCTCTCCTTCCTTCCTTCCTTCCTTCCTTTCCTTCCTTCCTTTCTTTTTCTTTCTTTTCTTTCTTTCTTTCTTTCTTTTCTTTCTTTCTGTCTGTCTGTTTCTCTCTCCCTCCCTCCTTCCTTCCTTCCTTCCTTTCTCTTTCTTTCTTTTCTTTCTTTCTTTCTTTCTTTCTTTCTTTCTTTTTGTCTGTCTGTCTGTCTGTCTGTCTCTCCCTCCCTCCCTCCTTCCTTCCTTCCTTCTTTCCTTCCTTCCTTTCTTCCTTTCGTTTTTGGTAGGACATGGGGTTTGAGCACCTTCTCACACTGATGGATCAGAAGAGAGCTAAACTATGGCCGCAGCCTGGCTAAACCCCCAAGGGCCTGTCCCTAGCACCCTGTTTGTGCCAGCCAGACTCCATCGCCTAAATGCTCCACAGCTTCCTGAAACAGTACCCGAGCTGGTGAACAAGCTCTCCAGACTCGAGTCCATGGGACTTAGAATCCCCCTGTGACAACATGACTAGTTGGCAGTGACACAGGAGGGTGGGGGAGTGAGTGAGCAGCAGACAGACCACTGCAGTAAACATGCGACCTGCTAGCGACGTAGGCTCTTCCAGCCCTACCAGTGGCAGAAGTGAAGTGAAATCAGGAGGACTGGAGCTTTAAAGAAGAAAGGGAGAAAGTCTAGGCAAAGACGTAGGCTGGGCGTGAGAGTGACTCCAGTGAGACACCATGAGGTCTAGCTCAGCAAGCAGGAAGGAGCTACAGGAGAAACAGTGAAGGACCAGCAGGCATGATTTCCATGTGAGGAACAGAGGGAAGTAGGGCTGGAGCTGGGAACAGAGAGGAGCCTGGGGAGAGAATGGGTTAGACACTTCCTACTCAATATACAGTCTCTGAACCAGCAGCCTCGGCAATACCGCTCTCAGACCCATAGGACCTGCATTTTAGCACTGTCACAGGCGATCCGGGTGCACAATAAGCCTGGGGAAGAACTATTTGTCTTAATGACTGGTACACTCAACCCAAGGCGGAAGGAGCTCTCCTTGCATTGAACAGTAACACCTTGTTCAGATGGTGTGCGAGCAGGTTTGAGGCAATGGCCCTCTCAAGGCCTGGCTCAGAGTTGGCCCCTATGGCTCACTTGAGTCTTTAGAAGTCTGCCTCACACCATCGGCCTGCAGCCTTTACGCCCTTAGAACACGGATGGTGGGCTTCAGCATGGCCCCTATCCTCGCCCTTCCTTCCTGGCTGCAGGTAGAACGCATCCTTTTCATCCCAAGACCACAGTCCTGATCCACTCTCCCATGCTCCTTAGCTATCTGTGAGGGGTTAGCTGGATGTGCAGGATCCTCAGTCACGTCTGCATGACTGTGTGTTCAGAGAGCCAGTCAGAGGCATCGGTGCAACGTAGATAGAACTGTCATTTATGACTTTTTAAGATTTAGCTTTCCAATTCAATAATCATTTATGGTTTCGTGTCATCCTTAGTATTAGTAGGCTGTCCTCACACTTTATTGCTAGTTTTATGTGTGTATATATATATATATATATACATATATATATATATGTATATATATATATATATATGTATATATATATATATTTAAAAGGGAAACAACAGCCGCGTTGTTGTGACAATACAAAATGAAAGATGAGGCTGAGCCTAATTAATGGAGGCCTTGTCTTCACAGCAGTTCTATTCCTAATGAGCAGCGTGACATTTTATTAACCCAGACACAACCTCCCGCACACAGACCTGCATACAAAGCAACAGGAAAACACAGACGTAGAGCCCCTCCTTCTATTTTTCCCCTGAGGCACAATTTCAGGGGCTGTCACATAATCAGGTGTCTTATGGCTGCTGACGGTGATCAGGTATTCAGATAGCATGCTACGCAACTCCACACGTCTGTACTTCAGATGGTGCACACAGTACTGCACGGGAATCATGCAACCATCACCCTGCAGGTGGGATAGCTGTAGTCCCAAAGGTGAACGGATGGAGCCCGTCAATGGGGCTGTTTCAAACCAGCCTATCAGATTTCACTGTGATTCCTCCCACAGCTCATGTCTATACACCGAGGGCATGGTATGTATTGTCTCCTCTGCATGGCTGTACTCCTATATATGTATGCATGATCATGACTAAATATCATATGTGCTTACATGAGTCAGGGTAGGAGAAGCGAAGGCTCTCTAATTTCACTATTAGTATTTGGTTGGGAGACCCTCAAGTGGATAGGATAGACCTATGATAATTCAGTTCTTGCTGAATTAGGATAAGTCACTTTCCTGAGTCATCCTAGCATCTCTCTACTAAGGGATACAGTTCTAATAAACTGGCTTATCACCATGGGTACCAGATGTTGTCTCCAGGTTGCCTGGATGGCCCTCAGGATTAGATCCAGCTCTGCCTTCAGGAGTCAATGCTGCCTACTGCTGTTCCTTTGATCCCATCCTCCACTAAGGAGGCCAAGTCCTCAGGCTAGGTCAGCAGACATGTATGTACAGAAGAAAGAGAACCAAGCCCAGACTTCCTCTGATGTAATGTCCAAGAGGCTTTGGACTGGTTTCCTCTTCAGTATTGCCCACGGCCCTATGATTCAGAGATAGTGATGTCCAGGTCTTCCCACACTGCTTCACAAGGGTGATGGATGGGTCAAAGCTCCAGACAGGAAGCACCAAGAGTCATTTAATGAACCTGTGAGGATACCCTTGGGGTTGTGACACCAAGTCAAGCCGAGGTACCTGCACAGTCAGTCACAGGGTTAGGATTTGGGGCTGATTAAATATGCCTTTTGAAGTCAGTGAGGCCAGAATCGATCAATCTACAACAAAAGCAGTTCAGAAACTGACCTTTTCACTCTCTCGCTCTCACCAGGAAGAGAGGAACAGATATCTTGTTTTTATGTCAAAAATACAGAGCCATCTTTTTAGTTTCCTAGAGATTAAAAGGGGGAAAAAAGATGTATGAATACAAATATTCTAAGGCCCATAAATATAGGCCTGTTTTATTTTAATGCACCCAACGTCTGAATGAGCACATACCACAACTTAGTATTTATTACGATCTCTGTACATATTTCTGTCTTCTGTTGTCAAGTCTGGTAAGCTGGGAGCAAACCCATCAGTGCTTTCTGGCGTGCATAGGAAACTGTTATGCGGAGTTGCCCATTAAAGAGTGTCGGATGGAGGTAACTGAGGAACGAGGACTGAGGAATGAGGAACGCCCCTGTCTGCCCTGCAGTGCCATCTAGTTCACTGACACTTGTGCACAGGGACCAACAGAACTACCTAAATGTTGAGAGATCTGCGGACTAATGTAGCTCAGGACCCCTCTCCAGGAAAACAAACCGCAGGCCACAGGCCACACGTACTGAGTCAGGATCTGCAGTTGTCCAGGACACGCAGGTTACTCCCATGCATGTTAGTCTAGGAAGCACAGACTCAAGGCCTGTCCAGTTCAACTGCTTCATTTTACAAGTGAGGAGGTTTCAGGCCCAGACAGGCTGAGGGACTAGTAACCTGTCCTTCTGTGGGACTCCAGCATCTAGATTCCAGTGTTGTACAGCCTTTGGCTTACTCTGCCGTGTTTTTCCTCACGTGACCCTACTGTGGGATCAAAGTAAAAGATCATTAAATGTGAATAAGTGACCATCTGTGCCGCACTGAGAACCATGCCTGACCGCTTGCAATTGCTTGTCACAGGGTCTGTATTCTTTCTCCAAAGATTTAACTATGTGTACATGTATTGGCATGGAGGTTTGTGTCCACGTGCTGCCTATGGGATTCAGATGAGAGCATAGCATTTCCTAGAGTTACAGGGGGTTGTACGCTGCCTGATGTGGGTGCTGGGAGCTGAAGTCAGGTTCTCAGCAAGAAGCACAGTACATGTTCTTAACCACTGAGCCATCTCTCTACCTGACATCTGTATTCTTCCAACGCCCTAAATACATTTCCAAGACGCTGGGGATGGAAACAGAGATGAGCTTTGCTCGGGAGGAGGCATGCTTGTTCACCATGCTGCCTGGAGTGGTGAGGACACCCTGCTTTGGGGGGATGAGCTGGAGTTTTCCATATTTCTATATACCTCTGGTCCAGGGATGTAGCCCTGACCACTGTTCTTCTCTGACCCCATTCTTTACCTTATGACAAGCTTTGAGGTCACAGCTTACACAAGGCGTTACCTTGGCATTCTAGAGCCCCAGCAAACAGTCAAAGGCACAAGGATGTACATTAGAAATAAGATTAGAATCGCTTCCAATCCCAGAACCCTATCTGAGTTGCCACTGATCTGTAAGTTTTCTGAGGCATCTTCTAAAGCAGCTTCTCCCACATTCTGCCAGTGTGGTTATTATATATTTCCTAAAACAGACTTGGAAACATTAATTTCTAAGCAGGGTAATTTGATTATGGTTATTTCCCCCTGGATTTCAGCTATGGAAGTAGCCAGACTGTAAAGGACATTCAATAGCAGTCAGATTACATCAATGTTGTACCACTAATATTTTAAGAGGCTGAAAGGGACAGGCGGGCTCTACTCCATCTTCCTGGCAGACACCCGTACTCACTCATTTGTGAAAAGCAACTGGTCCCCCCTCCCATCATATGGTACCTTTTCTGGGAAAAACATTAATTTTCCAGGTGTAAAGAGATTGTATTTTTGTCCATAACTAACATTTTGCCTACCAATTTAGGAATCAGAAAAGGACACATTGGATGCAAGGGTGCTGTGCTGAAGGCAGCAGGCTTAAAAACACAAGAGCAGTCCAATCAATAGCTCAGGAGGTAGGAAGCATATTAAAATGTTGCTGAAAGTAAAACACTAAGTATCACTGGAAGGGGGTTGAGTGATCCATGAATTGATCCCTGTTTGAGAGCTTCCTAAATAAACCATGAGAGACAAAACTGTTGCTCTCCAGAACGGGCTGTGGAGGTCCCTGGCTCACCTGATTCCCTGGTGAGTCAGGGCTCTGGTGCAGGATGCTACCAACCTGTCACCTCCTCTGGGCTTGATCTCTCTGATTCCCCACCTACCCAGTTCAAACCAGTCTTTCTGCTCTCTTCAGCCAGAATCTAAGGTCTAATATTTTGTGTGCACAAAACTAAAAACCAGGTCTCCTGACAGCAGAGCATTTTAGACAAACAGTGGGATCTTCTGATCTACCTCTTCATCACTCTATCTTCTGGTGCTACTACATCCTCTGTCAACCTCTCCACATCCTGTCTACAGGAGCTCAAAGTACCACTGCCTACAAGAGCACCCACCTCCACACACATATTCAACATATGTCCATACAAGACACATACATGTACATACAAACATGCATGCACAAAGACACATACGTGAAACCATACACATGTCCACACATCTACAGGCACACCTCCCCTTCCAGGCACCTTCAACCTGAGATGAAGGGGGAAGGTAAAGAACATAAAAGGGTCCTTTGCCATCTTTGCCTGGGTTTCCTACCCTCACCCTATGAAGAAACAGAGAAAGTGGGAAAGGAGACCAGAAAGGAGAAGGGAATTATTTCACACTCTCGAAGCACCTCTGAAATGTTCCTTCGTAGCTTCCACTCTGCAGCGCGTGATTCGAATCTAAAATTTTTCTCTAAGTGTTTTTGGACACTGGGTCCACGAATGGTGCTGCTTTGAGAGGTGTAGGGCCTTTTAAAGATGGGGCCTAGCCGGCAGAAAGGCCCCTAAGGGCAAGCCTCTGATGGTTATATGTCCTTCGGTCTCCTTGCTCTCTGCTTCCTGTGTGCTGAGCTGTGAGCAGCCTCTGCCCCAGTCTTCCATGATGGTCTGAAACATGCAGGAACTGTGAGCCCACACACGTCCTTTCCCCCTTAAGCTGTATGCAGCAGGCATCATCACAGCAAATGTGGGACAGCAACCAGTGTGTGCTGTAAGCAAGCGGTAGGAGGCAGGAGAAGAAACGCCTGCCCACGCTGCTCAGGGCTTCAGATCTGCTCTCCACCTCTGCAGGCACCACCTCCCTGCTGTCCCCAAACCCTCCTCTTCCTTCACCCCATCTCCTGCCCTCTGCTGATTTCCACACTTCCCACAGCGTTGGCTGGTCCTTCCTCACATCCCGAAACCCACTGAGCAGAGCTCTGGGAGAGGAAGAACGGCTCCCTGAGATAGGACCCCAGCCTCTCAGACTTGGGGATCACTGCTCAGCCGCCTGCTGTCCCACAGCTATCAAGTTCATGCAGGAAAGGAAGTAAAGACCCAGGGCACCCTTAAAGGTCCCCAGCAAAAATGGCTTGATTAGCTCTCAACATGAAAACATGGAAGCTTTCTGCTGGCTTATGGCTATCAAGGGTGGTTACGGGGTGGGGTGGAGTGGGGGTAGATATATCATTTAGTTGTATGGTTTTTTTCATATACACAATTTAGTTGTATATTTTTTCTCTCATGTACCTGAGTAGCTTTAGCCTGTTTTAAAAACAACCTCAAAACTTGAAAGTCTATTAATAATGATACTTTAAAAACAAATATCTGAAAAGAATTGATGCTAAGCCAGGAGCACTTGAAGAGCCTGCTGGAGAGGGGTCCTCTGAGACTAACTCAGCCTGGGCTACACAGAGTTTAAAGCCAGCCTCAGTACGAATGTCTCCAAACAACAACAACAAAAACACAAAACAACAATAACAGCAACAACGCTCCAAAACAACCATATTCTCCAAACAAAACAAACACTAAGGCCACTCAATCAATTCCCTGCATGTGGGAGACTTTTTCCCCCCTGCTGGGCCTTAGGAATGAGCAAATGAAACCTTAGGTCTCTTTCCTGGCCCAAGGTCTTCCATGCCATGTCTTGAACACACAGAGCTATCTGGGTTTAGCATACAGGCTGAGACAGAACAAATATCTAAAGACAGAAACGGGTGTTCCAATGAGACATCAGGACAAACTGATGGATGACAAGGACAGCCCAAGCTCGGCTCTGACTGTCATCTTTACATTCTTTCCTTCATTCAGTGCAAGCCCCTGCCATTCCTGGGCCACGGGCCTGCCTCCTACTGCAGTGAGCACTGAGGCAGACGCAGCACCAGTCACTGTTCCAAGTCGCTGACAGCGCCGGGCTCCTGTGGAGACTGTGACGCCCACTCACAGAGGAGAAAGCTGAACCACGGAGAGGGGACTATTAGTTCACGGTCAGAGTTAGGGTGGGAACAGTGGGGGACAGGAGACATTTCCAACAGTTCAGTTCTGGACTGCATTTCACGCTCTCACCCACTCCCTCTCCTTTCTTACAGATGCTGGGGCTCTGCCCTGAGCAGCATAAGACTAAGAAGGAGTTACATATGGCCACTGGGACCCCCCCTTCCAACGGCAATCACACAAATTAGCAGTCAGATGGCCGAGCTATGTATGATCTCAAGTAGCCCTTCCGTTCTTCTATTGCTTTCTCTTTCTACTTTTCCTTTTGTAAGTTCCTTTTCTTTGTTAAATATGTCTTTGTTTTCTTAATAACAGGGGAGCAGCCCCTCCCCACCATAAATTATGCAGTAGACTTTCCCACCTTTCGGGAGATTGCTGAGGCCAGCATATCCAGAGTGCTAAGGATCAGCCTCACCTTGGAAAACCACTTTTGTAACCAAGCTTTCTCCCTCCCTGCCTCCCTGCCTCCCTCTCTCTCTCCTCTCTCCTTCCTTCCTCCTCCACCCTTCATTACCTTGCATCTATCTATGTATTGCAGGTGTCCAGAAGAGAGTTTTACATCCTCTGGAGCTAGAACTAGGTAGTTGTGAGTCACTCAGTGTGGGTGTTGGGAACTAAACTCCAGTCCTTTGCAAACTCCCTCTTAGCCTCCAAGCTCTCTCTCTCTAGTGACCATCTTATCCTAGGACCTGTGATGGGGCTAGGAGTGGAACCCATGATCTTAACCACCAGAGACAGTGCTCTCCTACTGAACTATATCCCTAGCCTTCCGTTCTTTGGATCCATGGGAATGCTAATATAAAAGCCAAATAGAACATGGCTGCTGCTTCTCAAGGGAGCCTGGACTACTGTTCCAGCCATGGGATCTTCAGCCATGCCTCACTCCTGCACTGCCCATTTCCTGTTAGTCTGCCGTACACTCCGAGGTCAGACAAACCACACCATAGCCCGCGATACCACTGCGCTTAGAAAATACCCAATTACTTGGGAGTTCAGTCACCATAAACATAACGGCTTTACTCCTGGATATCTACTTTGCGACAAACTGTGCTAAGTGTGGCCAAGTAAGAATCATGGCCATCGTGGTAAGTTCCTTCTGTAAAGTTTTTAGTTTCCGTTTCCTTTGTGTTAACCCCTTTAGGCCGAGTTAATGAAACCCAGGAGAGTCTATCCAATTTGGGTTCCCTAAGAAGAGAGGCCATCAAGAGTGGGGTGGGAGGCTCTGGGCTGTAAAACTGAAATGCCTCATTAGAAAATCAGACACTGAGGAAACATTTCCTCTTACAGGAACCAAATCATGTAAGACATGAACTAAAATCAACCCACAAGCCTTCTGTTGAAACCCCAGAGAAACCACTAGAAAAATCTTGAGCAAGAAATGTTACAGTAATTGTAACAATGAAGAAGATAGCCACCCAAATGAGGAAAGAGAAAAAGAAAAAAAACGTAGCTGCTGGGCCCTATTTTCTTTCAGAGAGTAGCTTCAATAGACGGACTAGTGATTTCATCTAAGGTTATGGGGTCCTAAGTTTAACCACTATAAATTTGCTAATGATAACTGGCAAAATCTTTAAGTAGTCTAGGGCCAGAAAACATAAATTGGAAGGATAAAAATGATAGGGAGAATGTAAAAGCTGCTAGAAAGAAATGTGAATCGCATGCTACAACATAGAGGAAAGCAATAGAGCTTTTATAAAGAGACGATTAGGTAGGTCTGAAAACCTTGGAGAAGGAATCCTATTTAAGCAAGAGGACAGAGAGACAGAACACAGTCCCAGAAGGTGTGACAGCTTCCACAATCGTGAATTAGATGCTGATGTGGCCAACATATCACCCAAGAGAAAAGCACACCGCTGCATCTGCACACGGGGTCTCCTCACCCTGGCGGCACCCCGCTTCATCTGCACACGGGGTCTCCTCACCCTGGCGGCACCCCGCTTCATCTGCACATGGGGTCTCCTCACCCTGGCGGCATCCCGCTTCATCTGCACACAGGGTCTCCTCACCATGGTGGCACCCCACTTCATCTGCACACGGGGTCTCCTCACCATGGCGGCACCCCACTTCATCTGCACACGGGGTCTCCTCACCATGGTGGCACCCCACTTCATCTGCACACGGGGTCTCCTCACCCTGGCGGCACCCCGCTTCATCTGCACACGGGGTCTCCTCACCCTGGCGGCACTCCACTTCATCTGCACACAGGGTCTCCTCACCACGGCAGCACCCGCTTCATCTGTACCCAAGTTTCAGTGCACAAGCTCTTGAGATTACACCCAATAATTCTTTTCAATTTTTTTCTGTTCTAATATTCTCCCCTTATGAATTAACTTTTAAGCACAGTTGTAGGTTTGCCACAAACTCAGCAGAGGATAAAGAGTTCCTGTATATTCATGGCTTTCTCCTAATATACAGTCACCATCTTATAAAAATCCTACATCACAGGTATTCCTTAGCACAATTAATAAATGCACGCTGACATATAATTATTGCTTCAAATCATAGCTTACATTAAGGTTCACTTTCAAAATGTTATTTTATATTTATGTATTAAGTATATTAATCTTGTATTAACATATTTACTTTTTTGCTTTTTTGAGACAGGGTTTCTCTGTGTAGCCTGGGCTGGTGCTGGAACTTGTTCTATAGGTCAGGCTGGCCTTGAGCTCAGAGATCCATTGACTGATCCTGTGTGCTGGGATCAAAGGCATGTGGCACTACTACCCGGTCTTACTCCTTACCTCTAATACACAAAGAGCACTGCTGACTTCTCTGTGTTTGTCGTTGGTCCTATGAGCCTCTGACCTTGACCACTGGCTCCTGGAGTTACTTTTCGGATTCACCAGGACTTTTTTGCTGAGATCATTATCTGTAAAGGAGACTGATTTGCCTTTGCCTTTCGGCGCTCTCTTTCTTTCCCTGTTGTGCCACAGTTACTGTGGTAATTGCATTACCCTGGATAGAAGTATAAGACTTCCACCCTGGCCTTCTTCCCAGTCTTAGGAGGAAAGTATTCACACATTTACTATTTCTGTTGGGTCTGTTTTCTTAAGTCTTCTGAGACGAGTAACTTGACTGTTGTTTAGAATCCCATTTTGACTTGTCTACACTGATTTTACTATCCACTCTTGCACAGGTTTAGTGGGTGCTGTGTATATACATGTGGACATGTACAATATGCATTATGGTCCGCGGCTTTCATCACTACAACTGAGTGATGAAATCTTTACTCTTTCCTCCTGTTATCCATGTGTGTGCTCCATACATACATGTTTATTTCTTCTAGATATGTTTATATTTGTGTGTGTCACTCTCATATAAAACTTAGGGAGGTCCTCAGGAGGCAGAGGCAGAGGGATCTATGTTTCAGACTGGTCTACATGAGTTCTAAGACAGCCAGGGCTACATGGGGAAACCCTGTTTCAAAAAGACAAGAAAACAGCAGCAAAAAAAAAAAAAAAATCTTTGGAAATTCTATAGTCTCCAGTCATATTTACATTCACCACATTTTAAAAAATTCTTGATCTTACAAGATTATTATCTTTTTAGGGCATTTTCCTTTAGCTAATTCCTTAGAGAGATCTACTGGTGATCAATTTCTTTCACCAGAGTACCTTTATTTCTTTTCACTTGTAACGGGTATTTTTATGGGCAACAGAATTCTGGGGAGACAGCTGTCACAGCACTTAGAACACTGAGGTGTCGATTCCCTTTGGCCTGCGTAGTTCCTGATGAGCAATCCACTGCCATTCAAGCCGCAGCCACCCCATGTGCGTCTAACGCCAAGGCCTGTCTCCTTGCCATTAATGCTCATAAGCAGGATGCATCCTGGTATGGTTTTCTTCTGTTTGAGGTTAACTCAGTGCATCAGCTTTATACTGTGGCTGTAGCAAATTCGCACAAATTTCATATCTTAGCATGTCTTGACTTCACTGTCTGTCAAACCCAGCAGTGAGACGTTATGTCCTCCACCTGGAAGCCCAAAGAAGACCTGCCTTCTGACTTCCGGCTTCTAATGCTCCCTGCAGATCTCAACAAGTGAGCTTCATCCCAGTGCCCTTTCTGTCTCTTTCATAGAACTCTATTATATCGGACCCAATTAGGCGAGGCAAGACAAGGTATTTTCTTATTTTAATAACCTCCAGTCACCTCTGCAAAGTCCTTTATCATATACACCAATGCATTCACAGTTTTAGGATCAAGGCATGGGCCCCTTTAAAGGGAGAATTATTCAGGCAACTACATGGCATTTCTTATGTCTAGATTTATAATTTCTGGTCAAATTTTGTAGGTTTCAGTTTCTTACCCAGATCTGTTTCTGTCCTCTTCTTAGGGTGCTCCAAAGATATGAGGTTAGATTTTTTTGGCACCCCTTTAACGTTCCTGGGATTCTGTTGTTTAATTCTTCAGTGTACTTTCTCTCCATTGTTCAGACTGAACAACTTCTGTGGTTGTAACTTCCAGTTCCCCGACTCTGCCGTGTGCCCCCCATCCAGCCCTAGGCCTTATTCACTGAGGTTTTCTTCTGGTTACCATAAGTTTCCATTCTGGGGTGGAGCACTAGATAATCACTGTATTTCCTGCTTGATTGTTAGGGTTCAGTGTTCACAGCTGTAGCTCCCGGCTCATGGTTGCTCACTGAAGCCTTTAAGGATGGCGCTCTAAGGTCTTCAACTGGTAGCTCTCACACTCGTCAGTTAGTGTAGGCCTCTACTGACTGACCCCCCCAACCCCCCCAGAGATCGATAGCTGCCTGTTC
This sequence comes from Micromys minutus, assembly GCF_963924665.1. Lineage (NCBI taxonomy): Eukaryota > Metazoa > Chordata > Mammalia > Rodentia > Muridae > Micromys > Micromys minutus. The sequence goes on from NC_137984.1 coordinate 14,212,373, forward strand.
CTGGTGTAACAGGGTTCGGCTTGTCGTGTTTGTCATGTGGTTTTGCTCTTTGTTTTGCTTTTCATCAAAATGTGGATGTTTTGGTAAAAATGTTGGATCACTTGCATTCTTCTGATATCACCCCCAGCTAGGGAAAACCGGGTCTGGTGGGGGAAGGAAGGTGTCATTAGGACTCCCTAGTATAACTCCACTGACAGCTGAAGGGAGGACTTCCTCTGAAGTGAGACTCCTGGCTTGGACTCACCCACTGCTTTTTGTGTGATGTCTTCTGACCCACACTACTGGAAGTGGCATCCAGGCCTCGCTCTGCTATTTACTTGTGTGGAGCTGGGAACGCAGGTTTTATTAGCCCCCACCTGAAAGGAATGCTTTTTGCCTGTGACACCACCCAGTGAGGAAGGCAGGGGAACTGCAGCCCAGCAGCCCAGCAGCCCAGCAGCCCAGCAGCCCAGCAGCCCAGCAGCCCAGCAGCCCAGCAGCCCGAGTGGCTGTCAATGGCTTCCCATCAGTGAGTGCTGTCAGAATGGAGCTATGCATTTCTCTACAACATTACAGTGTAGAACTGTATGCATTTCTCTACAACGGTCCATTACAGTGCAGAACTGTAATGATTAAGAGTTTTCTTTCAAAGCTGTCCCATCTCTGGCACTTTAACTACAGAAGACAGACTACTTTTTGTTGCTGTGTGCTTGCTTGCTAATTAGTCTGTGCTGGTGTCTTTCGGTAATGTTTTCTACTCCAAATCTGGGGTGTGTGAGGTAGAAGGAAACCCAGGTATCAGATCATTGGATTATTTGTGCAGGGTCCACAGGTAGGTTTGTCTTGATTCCCCATCACCTTCAGAATCTTGTTTACAATCTCATACACAACACAATGAATTTTAGTTGGGCTTAGCCAAACAGAGGAAAGTATGTCTATACCATCTTTCTGGAGGCAGAGAAAATACGTCCTTTTGTATTGAGGCTAAACTTAGGATTGTCTTTAAGCAAGGAAATTGCATTTGTTACACTGAAAAAGTTCTATCAAGTAACAGCAGAAGGTTGCATGAAATCAATTTGCAATGGTTATCATAGACCTGAAGGGTTTCTAAGTAACACGTTTTAAATATTTTTTTAAAGAAAATACTTACTGATGTTCACTTTCATTTAGAAAGAAGAGACCCTTTCTGTGTGGGTGATATTTCATAATTAATACCAAAAACTCATATGTCTTAGTTCTTTTCCTACTTTGGCAATTATTTGAGGGAACCTTTCTTTTCTGCTTAATAAGAAGCAGCTACCTAGGACTTACATCTGACCATGTTATCCGAAGGCTTCTCCCCAGTGACCTACTTGTAGGACGCACATATGAAGTGACATTACTAAAGTACCGCTAAGGTCTTAATGTGCATTCCAGTTTACATTAGTCAGCTCTCCTAGTAAAACGGACAGGGCGGCAAAAGCATTAGATGATAATGAAAGGACGTCTCCGGAGCACGCGTTGACGAGAGCGCCTGCCAATTAACGCAGATGGATTACCTTAAGAAATTACGTCGGATAAGATATGTAAATGGCATCCAGCATGGCGGCCGTGGAGAAGGCCCCGTGAGAGACACTGTACGTTCTCTGAGGGAGCTGGAAGGCTATGGAGCTTCTCTTGCAGAAGCTCTAAGAAACCTGGGGCTCTGATTTCATGCTCTACATAGCAATTAGAAACAAATGGCAGTTCCCTGGGCTGGACGCTAAATTCATTACAATGTTGCTTAACGCTGCTATTTTCTGGTTGCTGGTTGAACAGAAGGGAACTGCACGGTACAGTACTCAGTGAACTATGAACTGTTCTGAAGACTTGGGAGAATTGAGTTTCCTCACCAGCTTGACTCACAGCCAATCCAAAAGTACCCAAGAAAGAGCAGGTAACATGAGCGACACGTGGTGGTGCCGATTAAAGAGCTGACAGTCGCGTCACAGCACTGAAAATTTGCACCGTGCTCTATGAGGGGCAGCCCATTCTGTAGTCAGCATGAGAGTTCAAAACGCCACACCTGCCTCAGGACACCACTCAGGGAAACACAGAGGAGAATATGTGTCCTTTTGACACATCCAGCCAGAGCTGAGGTCTGCCCGTGGATCCTATATCCAGTTGCCTGAATGCTGAGTAAACATAAGGCTTGTTTGGTCACATTGAGTCTTCTAGACACAAAAGTGAGTAGTTCACACAGTCAATATGTGAAGTTGTTGAATGCTATGGTCCACATCACAGCAGACAGGGGTTTTGTTTGTTCAATTTTGGCGGTAGGGCCCTAGGATCTTTTTCATATACAATGCTAATTGCTCTAGTAAGCATGTCATACTTTTTTAAAACATGGCTAACATACCATGGCTAATAACAGAATTTTGCTTTAATTAGTAATGGGAGCATACGCTAAATAGAACGTAAAGGAGGGAGTAATGTAACAGAAAAGTTACTTGCTTTGCTTTTTTGAGGTAGGACTATGATAAAGGAGCTCAGGCCCAGTGCTAGTTCTCGCTCTCACTAAGAAAAAAGGAAGAATGTGCCCTTGTGTTTAAATGTTTGTCCTGGCCACATGCACTTACTACTTAGTTTCGGCTTACCGTGGAATCCATATACACTGCCTTAAGGCAATTTCCATGTGTTCAAACCTCCTTGTCTGAGAAGAAATCACCAATATCTTTACACAGCTTGAGTGTGATTAAAAACACACAGGCATCTGGTTAACGAAATGAAATTTCTCAATCATACTTCATATCATGTGCAGGTACCAGTTTAGGATGAGCAATAGACAGTTGGTCATGAAAGAAAATCCTACAAAGCTTCAAACAAGCAAACTGAAAAGTCTCCTAGACACTCAAGGTCAAGTTTAGAAACCTTAGTCCTGAAGGACCACCACACACTCCGGACTCTGCTCAATTAAACTAAAGCTATGATGCATTGTGTGGTAACTTTAGAAAGCACCGGACTGTACTCTTAAAAAGCAAAGCTTCAGAACATAGGCTTTGTACCCCCACCAAGTTACTATAGGCTGGACAATCCCAACCCAAAAGTCCAGAACATTCCCAAATCTGGAACTTGATGAACACTAATTTGATGCTAATGTCTGCATTTTGAACCATTCCAGACTTGAGATTTTCAGATTGGGAACGCTTAGCTAGTAAGGTTAATGCAGATATTCCAACATTGAGAAAAGCTCTGAACTCTGAAATTATTCCAGTCTTAGGCATTCTAGATAAGGAATACTCTACTAGTATTTTGTATGTTTGTGGGTGGTGGTGGGAATCCCTGTCCCCAATGAAGAATTAAAAAACAGCTCATAATAGCAAGAGAAAATCATTTTGTTCTTGTCTTTAGATGAACAATCAAACAATAACAGTGCAAGTTTTCTTTACACACATATACACCCACACCAAAAAAAAAAAGTGAGATGACTTTTATTTAATTCAAGAGGAACAAGCAAGCACAGACTGCTCCACCACACACCTGGGGAAATGCAGACTTAGGTGTAGGATAAGTTGCAACTTGTTATGCGATACAGCAGCGGATGGGAACTATGGCAGTTCCAGTGGTGATGTGAATGATTCGGGATGGGACCTCCCTCCCACTGTTTGTGGGAGGAGGAGGTTTAATCTCACTGGGAACATTCCCATTTCACGTCAGAATGGCTGTGTCTATAAGGGATGATAAACACTTCTCCTCTTGGGTGTTATCTGAGAACAGTTCCAAGAAACTATGGCCTACAAGCTAAGAGTGATTTTACAATTTTCTTTCTAGAGGACAGATAACAGAGACCAATGTACCCTGCACGGCCTATATTATATGCTAAATGTTCATTTATAGAAAAGGTTTGCTGGTCCCCAGAGGGTGTGTATATATGTGCATGTGTGTGCACGTGTGTGCGGTGTGTATATGCTTAGCCCTGTATTCACAAGCAAAGAAGACAATAAAACCTAAGCTAACATCAACGGTGACTGGACAGATGATCTGTGGCATGGTCATATGACAAGACAACACAAAATAAACTACAGCTAGATGCAAAACAAAAGAAGAAAAGTCCCAAGACACATAGAGTGCGGCTCCACTTGCATAAGGCCCAGAGCCAGCCCAGAGAGCACCAGATGTATATGCCTAGGCAGTGAAGCCAGTTAGTACCCCAGGGGCCAGGCGCTGAGGCAGGTGAGTCCTCAGCTGGAGTGTACACTGCAGTCATTCGTGTGCTAGATACTAAGTTGTGGTTACAAAGTCCCAATGTGGCTGTGAAGACCCACAGCGTAATTCCATCTGCTGTTCACCATGACTTCAAGGGGTTCACAGTTACAAAATGGAAAGACATTGTAGGTGTCACTAGTATCCTCTCAATTATGTGCACATATATTTAAGATTCGTGGGGGAAACACTGATTCAAAGCTCAAGATGCCTGCAAAATAAAGCATCGCTCTCATTTTAGAAGACCATTACATTGTGCAGCCATATCTCATTTTATCCCAAACCACTTCATAACTATTACCCCAAGGAGCCTTGGCTTTGAGCATGCTCCATTGACTGTCTGTTATTTATACTGCGATTCCTTCCCACATGGACTTGAAGCAGCCTGAGTGATTTAGAAGTTTGTGAAAAAACAGAATGCTGTGCTGTGATAGTGGTTTGTTAAAATTACAACTGGACATTAATACTATTTTTATGATCTTTAATTTCCCCAATGTCCATTACCTCCCCAAACAGTAGCTCATGGCACTAAGACAGCATTCTGTAATCATTATTAATGGCTCTCTATCTTTCCCTCTAATGCATTTAACCCTACAAAGTGGTTATCCTTGCAACGAGTAAACAGCAAAATGACTATGATATATTTAGGTGTAATAAGAGGGAGCAGGACATGGTATATATAAAAAAAAGAACTAAAAAGAGCTTTCTCAAGGGAAAAGGCCTGAATGAAAGCTTATTCAATGCAAATATTTAAGCCACTTGCTCTATATAAACACTGGGGGGAAAAATCCAGCTTAATGTGTCAACCGAAAAGCCCAGCAATGCTGAATTCTAACAAAGGTAAAGCCGCAGGAAGTGTCAGGATGAGAGGCATCAGGATGAGAGGCAGCAGCTATACTGAAGAGTTACGTTGTTATCTTAAAGGAGAAAGAAAAGTTGAATCCGCAAACAGTTTTGTCTTTCTTGGCAGCAATATCTGGCCTATCTGCTTTTAGGTTTTGAATAGGCATTGTATGTATTCTTACTGTTCAACCTTATAATTTAGGACATTAAATGACTTTTACAAGTAGGGATTTAAACTCTCAAGCTAACACACTTTTAATTGTTTTACTTTCTGTATGCTGAGAGCGTTGGTATTTTGCCAGCTTGTATGCCTGCTGGGTGCCTTCAGAGGCCAAAGAAGGCACCAGATCCCTGGAGCTGGAGTTAGCTAGTTCTTGGTTGTCAAGAGGGCTCTGGGAGTCAAAACAGCACTCCTAACCACTGAGGCATCTCTCCAACTTCAGTCAGCATACTGACCTGCTCATCTTTATGGGTGGTAGAGAAAGAGACGGCGGGACAATCAGCACAGGCTTTAGGGTCAGTCTCTTTTGCTTGATGCCCAAATTCCAGGGGTGCCTGGAGGAAGGCCTGGTGGATACCATGACTGCTGTAGGTTTGTATCACACCAACAGAGCACACGGCCTTCCTCTGCAAGGAGACAATATCCTTATCTTGTCGGGCAACAAACAAGCCTACTCTTTGTTTGCAGGGAAACACTGAAAATGAAAGGTTTAATATTTGTAGCTTATCTTGTTAATATAAATACCATTTTCATTGTTCAGAGAATTCTAACAGGACCTGGGCGCAGAATTACAATGACTACAATGATCACATATCCTAAAATCTTTCTCAACTTTCTCTTAGATAATTTGTCAAACACCTTTTGAAAATTCAATAGATCTCTACACACATTCAATGAGTACTCTGTGAACATTCTTTGGGTGGGTTATAAAGCTATGGCAGTTACGGAGCTACTCTTGTGTGTTGACCACTCAGTTGATGTTCTGTATGTAGTAGTTCTTTTATTTTCCAAAACTCTATGAGAAAAGGTTTGTTATTTGGATGAAGACAATTAGAGAGTACACTGAATTTGCTCAAGGTCACAAATATTTGGTTACTTCAGAGTACACTTAATGCTGAACACTGGAAAGTAGACATTAAGACAATATCATCAAGGAACTCGTATTCCAACAGAAGCAAGGCCAGGAGACGTCTGCAGTATGCAAAGGCCTTGAAGATGATAACATCATGGAATGGATGGGGAGGGTCTTTAAGGCAGATTGTACTGGGGGACTGGACAGTCAGGGTCAGTTTCTCGGGGAAAAGAGGCCCTGAAAAGTAAAGCAGGAATTGGCGGCCGGACTCAGGGACAGCTTATGCAAGGTTGCAGACCACATCTGAGCAGCCTGGTTTGCTCAGCTAGAACCCGGGAAAGGGTAGGAAAGCAGGGCAATTGGCCATCGGGAATCTCATCTCTAAAGACTCCATATGCTATGCTAAGGAGGCAAAAGCTTCTAGAGACCACGTTCAGAAGAAGCCATGTAAGATTTTAAAGAACGACAGGAGCAAATCAATGCACTAGAAAAGTTTACCAGCGTCGGGTAAGAACATAGTGCTGGCCAGATCCGGAAGAATGCAGACTAGCTAGGGACTTGGACCAGTGCTTAGCAGACACAGTGTAACAGACCTTAAAGGATGAAGGTAAGTCAGACTGGCCTGTCCTATCTGTGCAGCTAGTGATGGCGGACAGGAAGACATGACTGCAGGGAGAGAGGATGTAACAGGACACACGTGGACTAGAATGGTAGAGCTGGGTACCTGTACACTGTAGGTGAGAAGACTGTAACGCAGAGACCCACTCTGTGTCAGGAGAACTGCCAGAGGGGCAGGAAACCAGTTCATTTCCTCCACATATACCCGAAAATTCACATACGTGGATGGATAGCTCATGGTAGGTCTTGCTATATGCTGACACCCATGAAACCTTTGCCTGCCAGCCAATGGCATGCTCTCTAATCATATTTCTGATAGGTACATCCCCCGCTACACAATTAAAGCATGAACCTTCACAATAGTGGTTTAGACACCTGCCTGGATTTAAAAGAACAAATTTATGTATATTGAAGAGACAATATCACTTTTAATAATGGGATTTAAAAGACATTCATTCTAAACGTGATTTCATTTTAGATATATTATATGACAGATCTGTAGACTCTTAGGATCTCAGAGAGAAGGTGTTTATAAACGCCCAACAACTTGCCAGCAAATTATCCACCTGCATATTTATTCTGTATATTTTCTTTATTCAAAATTTAATCTCTCACCACAGAGCTGATATGACAAATTAGACAATAATGTAACTTTGTGAATTAAGACTCCCCCCTACTGTATATGGAAATAAACACTGAAAGTTGTTTCCTCAGTAAAGTCATTGGAATATGCCACTTTACTGGTCAGATGGCATGGGCCTCATTAAATAACTCATTCTTTAATCTCTTTATCTGATATAAAATCTGGCACTTATTTTCTTGTATTGATGAACTTCAAGAAAAAGAATCACAGCAAAATGCAGGGAATGGAGGCCAGATTGTGACTTCTGCTATCTCTCTGAGGCACAACCAGAGCACTGCTAGTACACACGTGTTAGACAGGCCATACTACCCACACATGCATGCATTAGACAGGTCATACCAACCATGCATGCATGTGTTAGACAGGCCACACTGCACATGCATGCATGCATGTTTTAGACAGGCCATACCACCCATGCATGCATGCATTAGACCACACTGCACATGCATGCATTAGACAGACCACACTGCACATGCATGCATTAGACCACACTGCACATGCATGCATTAGACCACACTGCACATGCATGCATGCATTAGACCACACTGCACATGCATGCATTAGACAGACCATGACTCATATACATGCATGCATTAGACAGACCACACTGCACATGCATGCATTAGACAGACCATGACTCATATACATGCGTGCATTAGACAGACCACACCATATAGTAGCATGTGTAAGAACACTTATCTTCAGCAGGAAAAATGGCTCAGTGGTTAAGAACATTAGATGTTCTGTGCCCAGCATCCACATGTGGCTCAAGCCATCTCTGACTCTAGTTTCAAGGGGCTGACCCCTTCTTTTGAATTTCTTGGGCACTACTTTCATATTGCACACAGACACACATGCAGGCAAAACACCCAGAAATGTAAAGTTAAATAAAAAAAATAAAAATAAAAAGAACAACCGAGTTTTAGCAAATATTTAGGGGGCTAGGGATTAAGAACATATACTATGCCTCCCAAATCCCCAAGGGTCTCCATCTATGGATACAACCAGCCTCCTGTCAAATATATTCATAAACAAAAAAGTATCAGTTGTGAGCATATACAACCTTATTCTTTTTGTTATTCCCTCAAACAATTACACAGCACCAACTGTTTGCATAGTGTCTTAGTTACTTTTCTATTGCTGGGATAAGACACAAAGATCGAAGCAACTTAAGAAAGAGTCTGTTAGGGCCAACCCTTTCGGATCAGCAGAGGCAGGACTATCACTGCAGACCACCTGGTGACAGGCAGGCAGGCACTGGAGCAGTGGCCAAGCGCTGACTCAATCCACGGAAGCAGAGAGAGCTAACAAGGGATATATCATTGGCTTTTGAAACCCCCAAAAGCCTGCCCCTGGTGACACACTTCCTCCAACAAGGCCTCACTCCTAATCTTTCCCAAACAATCCCATGAATTTGAGCCCCAGTATTTATATATACGGTGAGCCTATAAGGGCCATTACGTTCAAACTATTACTACTACTAAGTGGCATCTCCATTTCTCACATTATCTGTAATTTAGAGATGATTGAAAGTAAACAGAAATATATGTATGGCTTATATGCACATACTGTGCCATTTTATGTATACACAGTTCTGAATATCCTCTGATCTCGGCATCTGCAGAGCATCCTGAGAAACATCTCCCATGAGTATCAGGGGATGACTGTTCTGAAAACAGCATGCTGACTGTATAGAGCACCATCAAACTGGCTGAATAAAACCATAACTGACTGTATCTCTGACCCAAATCTACCCCAATAAGGCCTCTTGCCTTTGGAGAATAAGCCAGCCACCACAGATGCAGATGGCCACTGAGAACACTAACTAGGACAATTAAGGTTTTTTTTTTTCTAAATTAAAGACATCATATGGTAATAAAGTATAGAAATAGGTGAATATCCACAATAAGTGGGATGCCAATATTACTTTATAATGTACATATCGATCTAGAAAATGTGTCCGGACATTGCAGACAATGCACAGTCATTTTGTAGAATGCTGTCCCCGTAATCTAAAAGCTAGTTCCCCCCGTACAGATCTCCTGCTCTTCAAACTGCAGTTAATTGCTCACAGTTTTTTTTCCCTTTCAAGGGTGTCACTAAAATTCCTCTTTCCTTCACTTACAACTGTGGGCACAGATGGGGGACCATGTTGCTTCCATGTCTGATGTGCCTTGTCTTTATGCAAGTTTCCCAGACATGGCCCTGAGCCACCATGAGCAGTTTGACAGTGAGACTGATCGCACACCCTGGGCAGCACATGCCCCTTTGGGAAAACCTGGACACAAGACATCAGCCTCTCCGGACAACACGCCTCACAGAAGAAAATGGATTGATTGTTGGTGGTGGATATAACCTCAGGAAAGAGTGTTTGCCTGCCTCAAACTGTGAAGGAAACCTGTCTCGATCTCCAGTGTGACAAACCTGGAGAGAATCATGAATAAAATGGCCAGTTATCTCTTCTTTGTCACCTCTGTCCATCACTGATGCTGGTTTCCAGCCAGAGACAGGCAGCTTCAGCCTAGAGTCCACGGTGAGTCATGGCCAATCTGTCCCTGGTCACCTGTAAGTGGTGAAGACAGAAAGCACATAGCAGGCTGGCTTAGAAGACCCTTCTCTTGCCCTCTCGTGGTCTTCTGTCCACACATTTCCCAGGAGGCCGGACCCCACTTATGATGAAATGAAAGATCGTGTACAAACATGGTCACTAACCTATCTGCTGAAGATGAAGGGGAAGCCGCCTCACATTCAGATGGATGCGAACGGGTAATTTGCAGAAGCAGATGTGTTGGCAAGCGAGCTTTTAAGCATGAGTTGTGATTATCAATGTGCTTTCCAGTCAGCAGCCCTCTTCCCACCCTTACATCATCTATACAGCCCTCAGTTCAGGAGCCACTTAAGAAATAAATGATTCATGGCGACTGGAAGCAGGAGAGTTCTCTATGATGCCTTCTTTGCAATATAGACATTTTCCCGTTGGATCTATGACTCTAGCTTTGAGGAATAAAACTAAACTGTTTCTTATATCCTTAAATGTAGTTTTGGAATAAAACACATACTATAGTTTATAAGTATGAGCCACAAACATAAATTTATGGTTTGTCATACCTACATTTAAGTTTTTTATTTTGCTGTGTATCACAGGCTGGCCTTGAACTTGTAATCCCTTGCCCAAGCCTCCCAAGTACTTGGATTACAGGCATGTATCACTATATCTAACCTATAAATTTTTGGGGGGGTATGTTTTCTTTATAAATTGTTTTTTATTTACACTTCAAATGTTGTCCCCCTTTCTGTCCTTCCCTTTGGTTGCCTCTCAGAGGGAGCTCACCCACCTACTCACCCACTCCCACCTCGTCCTTCTAGCATCTCCCTTCTCTGGGGCATTAAGCCTCCACAGGACCAATCACATCTCTTCCCACTGAGGCTAGAGAAGCAATTCTCTGCTACATATGTAGTGGGCGCCATGGACTGTCCCATATAATCTTTGGTTGTTGGCTTAGTCCCTGGGAGGTCAGAGGGGTCTGGGTTAGTTGAGACTGTTGGTCTTCCTATGTGGTTGCCATCCCCTTCATCTCCTTCAGTCCTTCCCCCAACTCTTCCATAGGGGTCCCCAACCTCCATCCAATGGTTGGCTGTAACATCTGCATCTGTCTGAGTTAGGTGATGGTAGAACCTCTCAGAGGACAGCCATGCTGGGCTCCTGTCTGTAAGCACATCATGGCATGAGCAACAGTGTTTGATGGACAAACTACAGTCATCTGTGAGATATGTGGAGGTGTTCTGTGTCGTGTAGCTGTGCTCTTTCCATTTACACACGAGCGTCTATTTGTAAAATGGACTAGACTGCCAGCCTCCCCATGTGTGACCTTGGGCTAGATGTTTAACTGTACTGAGCCTACTTCCTAATCTGTAACCTCAGAAAAAGAAGCTTCTTTTGAGTCTTGTGAGAATCGAATGGGGTGTTACAGAAAGAGAACAGTCCTCAGATACAATTTTTTCCCTTGAAGACTGACCTATGTATTCCTGCTGAGATGAGCTACCTAGAGGCTTGATGAAGGCTGGGTCCCACTCTGTTATTAGATAAACACCAAACCAAGAAGTTGTTTCCTCCCTCCCTCCTTCCCTCCTACCCTCTCCCTCCCTCCTCCCTTTCCTTTTGAGATAGGAGCTCAGTATCACAGACTAGACTTAATTCATCATGTATCAGACCTTGAAATACTCCTACTCCCTCTAGCTTACAAGGGCTGTGATTATAGGCAAGTACCACACTATATCCAGTTTATATGATATTGGTAACTGGACACAGGAGCTCATGAGTGGTAGGCAAGCGCTGTACCAACTGAGCCACACTTCCAGCCCCGGAAGTCATCATTTCTAACAAGCATTTAATCAGTGAATTTAGCCTGCTGCTGTCTCACTAGGCTGCGACCACAGAAGAGGTATCCAAGAGCAGCATTTCAGTGCTGGGTTAGCATACGGTGTGGGGCTCTGAGTTGCTATTTCTGGGTCTAATTCACCTTGTATGAATTAGATGCTAACCAAAGTGATCTTCCTGAACAACAGAGCTACTTGGGCAGGGCACAGGCACCCATCCTCAATCCTCTGCTCTTCTGCCCGGGTCTTCTTTGTCAGGATCTAAGTCCTTCCCATCCTGTTTGTCTCTTTTATGTCAGCTTAAATGTCACATTGGAAGGCTCTCCCCCCTAGCTGCCTCATCATTCTCAGTGACAGGACTATATTTTACTCTCTGGCAGGAACCTAACATTTGTTGAGAGTCCCTTGAAAATCAAAGTAGATAGATGGCTGTTGGCTTCTGTGTCTGCTATTGGGCCTGTCACTTAGTAGGTCCTCTGTAAATGGAGGCTGAATGGATGAGCATGTTCATCTGCCGTTCGTTGGTCTGCAACGGGACCAGCCTAGGTGGCATTCTCACATCGGGGAATGGAGGCTGATAGGTAGAAAAGCTGCATTTCTTACTCCACCACAAGACAACGTAGGGCACAGTTTGCTTTGTGTAGTATCTGTGCCCAGGGGAAACTAACAAAGAGAACGTTGCTAATCCAGCTCCACTAAAGCAGGCTGGATTTTAGTCATTTGCCATGAGGAGAAGTTTGCCAAGTGAAGGGTATTTAGGACTGTCACAGGCTGTTCCCATCAAATCTCTTAAGAAAGCTCTATATCCTTGTTATTAGAATCAAAGTCACACCACTTATATTTCCCTACCTATGAACAAAATAAAAACCACTGCCTTTGAAATAGAATTGTATCCTCATGATAGGGAAACACAGTCCAGAGAGTTCCACAAACACCTGTGGTTTCATTGACCTCAGCTCACTTGGGGACTGTGGAATGACTGGGCACACTCAGAGGTTCTACTGCATGCCTTCTAGAGAACATTTTTCTGGCCACGGAAAGACTGGTGAGAGACTGGAGAGAAAATGAAAGGGCACACAGATCTGGGGAGATGGGATGGATCTAGGGGGAGTTGGGGGTACAAAATCCTAGTGAGAATATACTGGATGGAAAAGAATCTATTGTCTGTTTTTTTTTTTTTTTTTAAAAAGAAGGAGGAGGAGGAGGAGAAGGAGGAGGAGGAGGAGGAGGAGGAGGAGGAGGAGGAGGAGGAGGAGGAGAAGGAGAAGGAGAAGGAGAAGAAGAAGAAGAAGAAGAAGAAGAAGAAGAAGAAGCTATTAAGAGCTGGCAGCTTAGGTGAGAGCTCCTCCCACTTCATGGCTGAGGACAAGCAAGCCTGGTCTATTCATCATGGCTCTCAGTGGAGAGTCTCACATCCTTTGTCACCTGTGGTCAAGGGTGAAGAGAACTCCTGAGAACAGGGACTGGGTCCTCTGTGAGGACCATGTTGGCTAGAGAGCTAACTAGTGGCAGGTAGAGTAGGGAGAAGCGGTAAGAGGGGAGCATGCCTGTTTACAGTGTCATCTAAGGAGAGATGGGAACACTGGGCTGTGTGAGCAAGCCTAAGGGCACTCAGGGCCAGCTTCAGAATAGGTAAGCACAGATCTCACCAGAATGCTTTCTTGCTTGCTGAGGTCACATGGTTGTCTGGGACCTACAATGAGAATCCAAGGGCAGTCTGTGGGGGAAAAAAATCAAACTAGCCATGCAGCCATGGATGCTATTTACTGTATCCATAATCCTGAGCTGAAACTGAAAGCAAGCAGAGAAGTGGGGGATGGGCAGCTTTCCTTTTAATCAATCGTCCTCCATTGTTTTCCAAAAGTAGTCCTTAAAAAAAAAATCTGTCAAAAAAAAAAAAGTCTTATTTTTAAGCTATGTGTCTGTGTGGGTGTGTGAACAGGAGTGCTGATATCCATGAAAGCCAGAGAGAGGATGACTCTCCCCTCCCCCGCCTGCCTCCTCCCCCACCTGCCTCCTCTGCCCCCCCCCCAAGTTAGAGTTGCAGCCATTGTGAGCTGCCAGACTTGGGTTCTGGGAACCATACAAGGACCTCTGGGAGGGCAACAAGCACTTAACCACAGAAGACATGGGTCTAATTCTCACGATGGCTCTTGACATGGACAATAGTCAGGTATTTTGAGTACTACTACTTAGTAACATCAGCTGTATCCTACAAACCCACTAAGGTCAAGGCCCCACAGCACCCTTTAATCAGAGTGACTGGGCGGGGACTAGTCAGCAAGTGGGAGGCCTCCCCAGGGATGCTAATGTGTAGCTAGCCCTGAACACCACCACACAAAAGACCATGGCTACCAGAGACAGGGTGGGGAAAGCGTGTTTAAATGAGGACTGAATGTGTAACAGAGGCAAGTTCTGTGGACTGTCAGCGGTTTAACAAAGGAGATGTGGGAAAGCAAAGAAATGTGTACAAACCCAGGAATACACACAGCAAGAGAAAACAGACATGCTGTCAGGGCAGGATGATAGCAGCCCTGGAGTTAAGAAGGGGAGATCACTATGGAATCCCTTGGCTGACACAGGAGCAGCAGGTGGCTGTATGTGGAGTTCCCAGGGGCCAGCCTGCAAACAGGAAAAGTGGGGTTCGTGCTTCTACAACTAAATGTGGGTATTTACTCTGTCTATACTCACGACACATCTTCAGTACTCCGGCAACGCAACTAAGAACTTAACCAACAGAAGCAGCAAAGGAATAAAAATAACAGAAACGATAAGCTATTGCAATCCTGTGCCTAGCACATAGACCTCAGGATCATACAGTCACTAAGACGACCGCCTAACCTCACTCCCCCTCGAGGCCTTAAGCACTTGATTGGCGTTTTTAATTAGAAGTCAAAATGAATTCTTAGAATATTTCGCACAATGTATTTTGCTTATATCTGATTGTTGCCTTCATGAATTACTAAGTATTCATGTAGTCATCCTGTGTGTTGTGTGGGCACACTCATATTCATGTAGTCATCCTGTGTGTTGTGTGGGCACACTCACCTGCCCATGTGTGTATCATTATTTGAGTGCATGTGTGCATGTGCAGCCTGAAGTCTACATAAGGTCCCTCCCTCTATTGCACCCACTTTAGTTATTAAGAATCTCTCTGTACCTGGAGCTCAGCAGTTTGCCTATGTTGGCTGGCAGGCGAGTCCCTAATCTGGCGTTTCACATGACAGTCTGAACTCAGACTCAGGTCCTTATGCTTATAGGGCAAACACAAATGAGCCCCCTCCCCAGCCATATCCAGGGATATCCTTTTAAAAACATCATCATCCTCTCAGTCTCCCTAGGCCCCAGTTCTGAAGTAGGTGAGTGCTTCAGTTAGGGTTTCATTGCTCTGAACAGACACCCTGACCACAACAACCCTTATAAAGGAAACATTTAACCAGGGCTGGCTTAGAGGTTCAGAGGTTCAGTCCATTATCATCATGGTAGGAAGCATGGCAGTGCACAGGCAGATGTGGTGCAGGAGAAGGAGCTGAGAGTTCTACCTCTGAGCTGCTGATCTGAAGACAGCAGGACCGAACTGGGCACCACACTGAGTGTAGCTTGAGCAAGACTCCAGTCCAGGCTTATCACAAAGGGTTGAAACCACAAACCGCAGCCTGGCTCACCATATTGTGTCCATACCTGGCCTTCATTCACTAAACCAAACAGCTGACTTGGCCCTGTATCAAGTCTGATGGGAAGCTGACACTGTGGCTTGGCCATCTAAAACGTGCATGTGACAGAGGGGATGAGGGGACAGGGAGCTGACAAACGAAAGGTACCCTCGGGTATTCTCACAAAACTTCATAAGGCTGAAAAGCAAAACCAGGCTGAAATGTAAACATTTCTGAAAACTGGATTCCTTATTTTCTACATGGATTTGCTCCAAAACCTCACTTGAACTGCTTTGGGATTTTCCTTTGTGCAGTTAAATATAAATATTGATTCACTTTGCTGCAGAAATGACTGTTTTCTAGATATTAGCAATATGGGAATTACATTTCTTTGGGAGGGCATTGTACTACCTTTCTAAAAGCTGGTTTTTGTTTGTTTCACTATGTAGCCCCTGGCTGGCCTGAAACTTGCTATGTAGACCAGGCTGGCCTCAAACTCAGAGATCTGCCTGCCTCTGCCTCCTGAGCGCTGGAATTAAAGCATGATTCACCAAGCCCAGCTTTTGTTTGTGTTTTTAAGACTAGGTCTTGATATGGGGCTCAAACCATCCTCAAACTCAGAGCTTTCCTCAGCCTCCACCCCTGTGTGTTGGGGTGAACACCATCACACCCCTGTAAAAGATGAACTCTAAAAGACACTGGCCTTTACACATTGGCACAGGGAGAGTTGGCTTTGGTGCAGCTTCCAGACAGGCAGCCTTTCCCGTGTTGATTCATTATTCCCCCAAATGATGTAGGCACCTGCCTGACCTCAGCTATGAGATTTCAACATGATTTTACCAGACAGGTTCATGGGGTGAAAAGCAGGATAGGGGTTGATATCAGAGACCCAGGGAACGGGGCGAACACACTGAGCAGCAGGCACATGGTCCACTCTAAAATGCGACTGCGCTGGACGCGGGCTTATCTTCCTGACTGCCTGTCTTTAAAGAACATATCCAGATCTGCTCCCAGTATGTGAATGTGAGCAACGAGAAGGTGATGCTGAACTAGGAAAAGATGGAAAATTACATTTTTACGGGTAAAAATTAGAAGTCCAAATGAAATGTTCAGAGGTTTCATTTTATTTTATTTTTTTAAGGAGAAAGACAAATGAGACACAGAACTGGCATGGCTGTAGGGGCAGTGGCAGGGACTGCAGACTCACTGTGACAGGCACTGTGAAGGGCTCCTCTCGGAACTGAGCAGCTTAACTGAGGCAACAGTTGCCCCGTTCTGTTAGTTCCTAAACACCAGAGCAGTGCTCGGCCTCGACAGACTCTGACGGCACACAGATTACACCTCCCAAAAGATGCTGAAGACTAATATCTCCAGCTTATAAAGCAGCACATTGTCATGTCAGTAAGCACTGTTCTTATCACTTCAGATGGACAGGCCCTGAAATGGGTATCACCCAGTGAAGAGCACACAGCAGCAAACGCTGCTTCTCTGAGCATAGACGCTGGCATCTTATGTGAGGGAAAAGGTGAGAAATTCTCATTGTTCTCTATGGAACTGTGGAGATGTAGAAGGATTTACTCCAGCCCAAGGCTGCCAGTTTTCAGGATATGTGGAGCTCTTGAAAATACATAGGAAAGGGTCTAAATGCCAAATGCCCCGTGGCTACGAACAGTCTGAAGGGAGTGTGCGCACCGCCAGCACGGGGCTGGTTATTATGAATTGTATCTAACTGCTCTGAAAATGCTGCTGAATATTTATTAAAAGAAAAGATCCATAATGATTCAGGTTTGGACATGCTACTATTAGCAAATAACTCATCCGGTTGGCAAGGTTATGAACTTTGGAGGGGGGCATTAGATTTAAGAGCAAGGGTGAGACACTGCGCCCTGTTGTCTCTGCAGCCCTGCTCCTCACACCTCAGAACACAGCCCCGCTGCTGCTGCACTGTTTCAACAGGCCTCTAAAGCATTCAAGTTCCAATGCCACTTAGAGGTACTAAGTCTCTTATGCTCTCTCTCCTACCCCACCCCTTGTGTGTGTGCGTGTTGTCTTAAGACTAGGTCTCAAGGCTATCCTGGGACTGTGTAGACCAGGCTAGGCTTCAGCTTACATTGATTGCAGCCTGTGTCTCCAGAACACTGGGATTACAGGCGTGTGCCACTGAACATTATACACTGAACATTACACGAAGCTAATGTTTAAGCTCAAGATGTGCATTTTGGCCAACATGAGCAGTATAGTAAAGTCAAAAGAAAAATATTAACCCTATATAAATATGTGCAATTATTTATGAGAATTCATAGCATCACTTTGCTTAAATATGCCTTTATCACTTAGCAAAACAAAAAAGTATGAGTTTTAAACTTGGTGGTAAAATTTAGTCACCACATGTGACACCAGTCTGGTTTTTAACTAATTCTGTATTTCTTGTTACTTTCTTATCTATAAGAAAAGCTATTTTAGATAGTTTATATGTTAATTCCTAAAACTCAAATAGGCTTAAAATATTTGCATTCTGTCCTGTAAGCCCCTTCATGAGCGTATATAGATTTAGGACTCCGGAACTGGAGCCATGGATTTCCTAAATCCACTAAGAGAGACCATTCACATTATGCAAAAACACTGTACTCAAGCTCAACTGTGCACATAATTACAGTATTCAAATGAGATCACTAATTTAGACATGTTCTATCACGTTGACTATAAAGAACATAAAAATGTACGACCAAATCCAACAGGAATGAGAAAAAAGAAGAAATGTAGCTACTCTCTTTTTAGGAAATGGAAACTCATAGTGTGTGCTGTATATACTCATGGAAAGGCAGCGAGAAATCCAGCTTAACTGCTGATGTACGTGTGTGAGTCTAAAGTACAGTGTCCAGTCTTGGAAGCCTAACCATTTTTTGTTTCACAGTATTCACATTGGGATGAAATTGGAACCCATCAGGCACGAAAAGAACAAATTAATCTTCATCTGAATTACCTAACATATTGTAAAGTGCAATAAAATCATACTTAAAACACCATAATACTCTATATTGTCATTTAAATTTTCATGTGCCTACATTTGTACTTTCTCACTGCAGTGGATTAAGGCTAGTACACCACTGTGTAGAACAGTAATTACCAAACTAAGACGGTTGCCCAACATTTCAGAATTTACAAATGTCTCATTAGTAAAGAAAATAATTGGTATCAAATGAATTAAAAAAAAAAAAAATAAAAGAGCCATCCACTGAAGTCACAGGAACACCAGCCCTTTTAGATTTTCCTACTGAAGCTAAAATGTAAAGTTGGCCCAGGAAGCTCGACACTGATATTTGGGGATAGCATTGGCTACATGATAGAAATTTCTTTCATTTGAAAATTACCAGTTAGCAGACCTCTAGGACACGTGTGTGTGTGTGTGTGTGTGTGTGTGTGTGTGTGTGTGTGTAATAAAGAACACAGCATTATAACCTTTTTCAGTTGTTATGAGAATACATATCTATTTCATGACTCAATCACTACTGTACATATGTATCTATATATGATTTGATGACAATATTAAGGACATTTTAGAAGATTTAGAGCCAAAATACAAGTTCTTATACTGCATCATCTTGTAGCACTTGGGTAAAGAGACAGGGCCAGTGTAGGGATTCGGCCTTCTGTAGGTAACACGACAGCTGCTTCAGCAAGCCAAAGTAAGTCTATTGGTTCATGTGGCCAGAGCAGTCAAGAACATTATTAAGGGAAACCAGTAGTTTAAACCTAACTTGGCTGGGTTTTGTCTGACATACTTTAACCACAAAAAAGCACACACAGAATGCCTCCCGCACACAGCAGAAACTGCAATTATTAAGAAATATCTTCCCACTGCAGCACAAAGAGCAAGAATTTCAGCTTAAAATGTTAGGTCTCCATGCTTTATGGGTAGGGGCTTTTAAAAAGTCAGCACCAATAACAGAAAAAAAGCTTGCTTTATAGAAGTGAGTCCTATTCTTCTCCAGCCTAATTAGATATATTTGCATAAATAACCTTTGGTCCACTAAATAGAAGTCTTTTAGTCAACAATAGTTTCTACTGTTGATGCTTTAAGCAAATTAACTTAAAAATAGATCTTAGGCATTCCGTCCTCCTCCAAATTTTCCTTTAGTAGCAAATGATGAAGAAGTATTTTAGAGTCATCTGAACCCAGAATTTGAAGCCAGAACATCTCACCTTGAGTCTGACAACCTTTATCATTTAGCAGCTGAGTCTCTCCTCTGGACTCTCTTTCAAGTTACTGGTTTCTGTAACACAGTATAATGGCTTAAATGTCAAATGTTTCTTCTATAGCAACGGTTCTCAACCCGTGAGTCACAATTCCTTTGGGGACTCTTTCACAGGGGTCACCTAATACCATCGGAAAACACAGATGCTTATAATATCATTATATATATGTATATATATATATATATATATATATATATATATATATATATATATATATATATATGGCATGAAATCACAGTTATAAAGTAGCAATGAAATAACCTTATAGCTGAGGACACCCTAACGTGAAGATGTATTAAAGTGTCACAAGATGAGGAAGGCTGAGAATCACTGATCTATATATTTGCGACCTGGGTCCTCAGCTGGGGTGCTGTTTAGAAGCTGTGCAAGCTCACTGGAGGAAAGGCATCACTGGGGGAGGGCCTTGAGGTTTTATAGCTCAGCTCCACCTCCTGCTCTCTTTCTGCTTCCTAACTGCAGATGCGGTGTGACCAGCCACCTCTGGCCACCCTGGCGTCTCTATGGTGACAGAGTCCATCCCTCCTTAGACTTCAAGGAAAAGGCCATCTGACCCCGTTCTTGTCACAGGAGGAGCTTTACTGTCAGGTGAAAGCTAAAGGACAGCATTTGAGGATGGACACATGGCTAATAAATACTCCACATTGTCTACAACATAAAACAAATGAAAATCATTTATATGTTATATACAGAATACCTCAGATCATCCAGGGGGCCAGACACATTACTAAACCTTGAAGGTACTGGCGCACAGCTTTCTAATGACACCACACCATGTAAAAGCTTAGTTGTTTGTGAGCCTGTGATTGTGCTGGTTCCCACTTCCTATCCATGCATTCCTTCACGGGTGCGGAAGGAGGTGTGCTCGAAGAAGGCGTGTCTCCCGTCCTTCCCACTCTTTGCTCCTCTGGTCAAGAAGGGGGAGAGTAAAGGAAACAAAAATACAGCATGACAACCGTACTCCAATAGTGGACCGAGTTCACTCCTGAACATCATCCCCACCGACCATTGGGAGTCTTCTTACTGACGGAGAGGAACTGAAAGCCACCAGACGATCGCCCCATCTCCGGTGCAGACGTGAGTGAAAGAAGAGTACTCTGCTGTGTGGCACCTTCCGGTTTCGCTTCCGTGTCCCCAGCTCCCACTCAGCCAAGCGCCTCGTCCTGCTCTGCCTCTGGCTTCTGTCCTCTTTCTTCTTTGTCTGACATTTCTCAGTTGAGTTTTGCATCTCACCTCCTTTCCTGTGTAACGCCCTGGCCTCCACTGTTTATTTATTTATTTTTATTCCACACATTCTCTCAGGCAGACAGCAACGCCAACATCCATTTCGAGCACTCCATTATCTAGAGCACAATGAGGCCCATTTTTTAATAAAAACAAGTGGAAGTCATATTATAGCCAAGATACCTCAGACAACTGGATACATTAATAAGCTGCAAATGGATGATAAACTTCCATTTGCACCTCGGTGGTTGCCTTGAATTTTAAGCCCACAGTCTGCATAGCATCTCTAGGCTCTGATGTCCCTCTGGTGCCTCAAACTGCATACATCCCCAGCTTGTCACTGTCATCACCAATGGAACTTCTATCTCTTCAGTAATCTGAGCCAGGTCATCAGAGTCCCTGCTGCCTCCTTGGTACCTCTCCCCGCCCCACCCCCCAGTGTCTATGCCCTTACCAGTCTGAATTCAGACTTCAACGGCTTCCCTTTTCTGTCTCCTGTTCATTTGTTTTGTTAATACGTCACATTACACATTCTAAAACAATAGCCTAAGTCAGGCCTGTCAGCACTGGATGGCCATTCCAGCTAACTGTGGTTGAGGCAGGGGGATTGCTTGGGCTGCATACTGAATTCAAGGCCACTCCAGGCAACTTAGTGAGCCCTGTTTCAAAATAAAAGGTGAGGGGAACTGGGCTAGAGTTCAGTGGCCAGGTGATGCCTGGAATTCTAGAAGCTCCGAATTCAACCCCAGAACTCACAGGAGAACTTGAGGTGCTCACTTTCACCAAGGACCAAGTCTGGCCAGCAAGTCACTTCACAAAGTGGCCCTAGCCTCTACTCTCCAATTCTATAACCACATCTGCCACATCAACTGTTCCCAATCACACTGACGGAGCTGCTGTTTTACAATCCTCTACCCTGCCCAGTGACGTCACCACACCTACCTCAGTGACATCATCACACCCACTTCAACCCCCAAACCATGGACTCAGACCAAGTACCATTTCCTGAAAGAAAGCCACATTCTTTTTTTTTTTTTTAACTCCTATATTTTAAATTTATTTTTATTAAGTCTTTTCTTTGACAATTTTATGGAGCAGTTTATATCCCTAACACCTCATCTCCCAAAATACCTATCTGATAAACGACCAAATGAGTAGAAACGACTCTCACCAAACTGACTCAAACACAGCCAAGCTGCTGGCGGCTGGCTGAGTGTGAATTATCTGCTCACAGCTCTTTTTTAGACGTCACATAGAAAATCAAACGGCCACTCAGTACAGTTCCCAAGTGCTGGAGACAGAGGCTTGGGGAACTGTGCGTCACCGTGTTAGCAACTGGCGCTGTTTTTAATAGTCAGTCACTGCGCTGTGTGGCATTATCACCCCTGGCTTACAACATGTGTTACTTCAGGATCACTTCCCCATGTTCGACACAGCTAGGGGGACGAGGCAAGAGTACCCAGTAAGGTAAAGGGCTGGAGTGGGTGAAACAGCCAACAGTGATGGACAGTCATAGATACAGGAACCCAGATGCAGGAGGGGTCATTCCCTCTCTCTTCATTCCTCAGATAATACAGTCGGAGAAGCCTGACCACACCGTGCAGCCCCGAGGCCGGCTGTGCAGGAGGACAGGTGACAGTGCTCACACACTCACACCTCTGGTCCTCTGAAGAAGACGGTGAAGATCATCACTCTCAAAGAGTCGATGTGGTACGTTGGCTGGGCCACCTGGAGGCTTACGACCTTGGAGCGGGCGGGAAAAGGTTGCAAGCAACTGTAAAGTCTGCTCCATAAAGCACACAGGGGCTCAAACGCTCTGTGTTTTAATAAAGGCCACGCTCAGGTCAAGTTTCCTGTCCCCTGGCAGTCTATATTTGGAAAGGAGAAAGCAGAGTTTTAAAGTAAATTTTAATCACTTGCTGGTTTGCGCATCCAGTCTTCTAGTCTAGCATAGGAACAGAGGAGCCATGTCTTCTACTCCTGACTGTCATGATGCTACAGCTAACCTTTAAATTACAGCTGAAATGATGTTGGTTCTAATGTAAAATCCAGAGCCATGGCAGACGGAGGGCTTGCCTATCATGTGCTGGGTCTGACCTCCATCCAGACTCTGTCTCTCTGTTGTCCTCCTCCCCCTGCCCAGCAGAGGCACTATCACACAGAGGGGTTCTGGGAATCTAACAGTATGGCTTTAGCGTCTCTGCTTTCTATCTGGACTGGAGTCAGGAAGGCTACACCACACACATGGGAACTTGCATGCAATGTGTTTGTTCTGGGAGGACACACTTGCTCCCTCCTTGTTAGATATGTGGGTGCATTTCCTTAGAAAAGAAAAGCATAGCCATACCATAAATAACCAGTGCTGCTGTTGTAACTCTGACATTCTTGGATTTAAAATAAACTTGAGAAAAATCTTAGGCCTTTCCACTTCTCCTTTGTTCAAGGCCAGTGATGCAAGTGTCAGGCCCAAGGCTCAGAGGCCGCAAGTTTGCCTTGCCACCCCACCGGAAGCACCCACTCACGCTGCTTACTTACAGAGTAACACGTGGCTTTCGCTCCTTCTTTTTCCCAAAATGAAATGTGGGCTTTTGATTTCTAACAGAAATTAAGCATAAGCGTCTACCTTGACGGAAATACAGAGCTGCTACTTCTTACTTAGCCGGTCCCAGCGGTGGACAGGAAGGTCTGCAAAGCCTGAGACTGTCTATCTCTACTACGGAACTTATTACAATAGCTCGGAAGCCAGAGGCAGGAGCACATTCTGTAAGGATACCGAAAAGTTCTGAGCTTTGCTTTTTCTTACAAAACTTACTCATGTAATCTTGGACCCATGACCGCTCTAGGTCAGTTTGTACTTCTGCAAATGCACTGCAGTATAGGAGTGATCCAGAAGGTTGGTGTCAGGGTTGAGGAAAACACTGCAGGTGATATCAGCATCACAGTCAGCCCCCAGTAAGTGCTTCTAGCCAGTATTCGCCCCAGCTCTTATCAGAAAGCATGGCCGGTAGGGACTAGAAAAGTGGTTGGGTAAGTCACGCTCAAGGCTGTCTTCTCTCAACCCCACCCCATGGTCCCGAACTCTGCAGAAACCTGACCTTGAGGTGCAGATGCCACACTGCATACCAACTGCTCGTCTGAGTAAGTGTAAATGTGAGTAGCTTCCAAGTCACCCCATACACTGGACGAGGTCCCAGCTCAACTATGAAGTGGAACTCTGAAGGAGTAATGCGTTTAAAGAAGAGTAAATGGTCTTTGCTCACGTACAACCATCTGAAAATTGATTTGCATATGATGTGCCTGAGCCTCCTCCCATCCAAGTCCTGAGCAGGTCCAAGCTGCTTAGCTTCAGAAATCATGTAACACTCAGTGAATGAAGGGAAGGATGTCTGCACTTGTACATGGGTCTTCTCAGAGCCAAAGAGAACTGATGTGTGTGTTTTGGGGCGGAAGGATTTCTTGTAGATTTAAAAGTGACAACATAAAATCCACTAAAACAACACAAACAGGAAATAAAACAACTGTATGCAAATTATTTTCACAGGCTTAGTTCTAGTGATAGACAATCCAGAAAATCCAGAACAGGGAACAGTTGAAATATAGCTGCTGACTGAGGCAGAGTGGGCCATGTATTCTTTGAAAAGAAGGGCTGACACATCAGCAAAGGGTATCAGAGAGAGGGCTTGCTTGGTGACAGTTCTTTTTGGCACACTGTACTTGTGGCATTCTGCCTTCAGGCTCTCAGAAGCTCACTACTGGAAACTCACTGTTGAGGAGTTTTGGAGAGATATAGAGACAGATACCACAGACACACACACACACACACACACACACACACACACACACACACACACACGGGGAAGGGAAGGGGAAGAGGAAGCAGAAGATGGGGGGGGGGTGGTACCCAGAACACCAGCCAGGTAGCAGTGAGCATCTAGCTTAGAGTACCTTTTAGTGGTAGGTATATTACCTAAGAAGGTTTCATTAAACATTGACTAACCTGTGGTAGTCAGCTGCCTGGGAGTTTTCTATAGCAGTTAGATTTTAGTATCTAAAAGATAAACCAAAGGCCAGAACACGATGGCACATAGACAAACCTAAGAAAGCCACAAAATACCATGGCCGCCCAATCACCCCGCACCCTAGAACTCAGAGGAGAAACTCAACAGTCCATGGAGATTTCAAACCAAAATGGCTCATATGGAATCCCCGCCCCCATCTGCTTCCTATGGCTTTGAACCTAAGACTAAAGGAAGTGTGCCTATAGCTGCGGTGGGGAAACTAGTTCCCTTTCCGAACACCGAGTCCAAGATAAGTACAACGGCCCAACTCTCTGCCTGAGAGGAGCTCTCCCGTGGACACTGGCCTATGCTCAGAGACAGTGTGGACCACTGACAGCAGCTACACAGGCCTGTGGGAGGCCGAGGAGTGAGCATCATCCATTAATGTGAAGCATCATGTTACACCAACTTTCCTCTTTGGTTCTGTGAATATATAAACAGGGAAGAAGAAAGTAGCAGAATCCAGTTTCTGCTGAAGGCGAAAGCACCCTGCTATCTCTCCCCCAATAGCACTAAATGGGGTTTGCAACCAGGGCCTGGCATTTAACAATGAGGTTGAAGATAATGGCTTCCAGCCACGGAAGAACTGGGCTCTGAGTGCTATTTAGCAGTCTGCATACTTGAGACCGTAAACATAAACTTCCCGTGGAGAAAGAGGATAACCCACCCACATCGCCTGCAAGTTGAGGCAGCAGGGTCAAAGAACACGGATTCCAGCAGGCGTGTTTAAACTGCCTGCTCTAATTTCTACTACTTGATCTCTCTCAGCCTCAGTTTCTTCCTCTCTAACTCCAAGACAAAGGCACCTCCATCGAAGGCTTTCTGGGAGGCACTGCTGGAGACAGTAAACCCAATGTTAACATGTGGCCAGTGTGTTTATATCCTCTCTCCTATTACACATGTGAACAGTTTCTGCTGACCTCCAGCAACAGCTGTTTAATTTCTACAGCTTATCCCAAGACAAATTTTCTTCTACAGCATGAAGTCTTTCCCCAAAGTCAGCCTACTATACTTGACACCAGCTCAATACCTTCTCATGCAGGATTCCACCTAAGCCTCACACAACCCAATAAGGAAGGCACTGCAATTACTCCCACCTATTTTACAGATGGAGACACCGGGCAGAGAATTTCGGTAACTCGCCCAGATTCGAAGCCAGCAATAGTGCCAACAACTTGGTCCTTTGAAACCCCACACTTGGACAAAATTTCTTTTTTGTCCAGGGGTAAGCACTTGATGCTCCTATAAACTACAATGTGATGACCAGCTTTTCAGCTTTAAAATAACACCTTTCTTTTTTCTTAGAGTCCTTAAAGAAAAAACTATGTTTACACCAGGTGCCTGTAACGAGTTAGTTCATCTTGTCCTATCCACTGGAGCCCTTCAATCCACATAGGCCTCTTTCTAAAGGCCACCTAAATAAATCTTCCATTGACTCACATCCCCTAGTTTTTATTTCAAATCCAAATGCATGCATATTTCTTTCCATCTGTGGATACATGCGTATCACAGGGCAGCTGCAGTGTGAGCTATTTGGTTAATGCAAAGCCAGTACTCTAAATATTACCTTTCTTTCTAACAGTCACTGCTTATCAACCACACAGCAGGGCTGTATGGTATTTCAAAGAATTCCTTTTACAAATTTAATCAACTCAAGTATTAGACATCAATGGTACTAATCCATTGCTCTGCTTAAAAGGAATCTCTAGGGGCAGCTAAGACTGAAAGGTTAAAGATTTCTACCCTTCAAAGTAGGCCACCGTAGCTACCCATAAATCATGCTCTTTGTTTATTAAGATAATTAAGCCCATCAGTGCACTTAACTTTCAGACTCAACAATTGTCTGGTAAGAACAATCTCCACTTTTCCTAAAACAAAAGGGGATGTGTTCTAAAGAGGGTTCTGTGCATGCTCTCTGTACAATGCATGGCATTTTAAAGCATGATTTATGTGTCTAATTCCTTGAACTGCCTTGAAAAAAATACACCAAGTTCTTCCTCCCATGCTCCCTATTAGGAGAAGACAGTCCAATTCAAAGACTGCGCCGTTTCTGACTACAGACCGCTATATCATGTCAACGTTTTTATTAAATACGGCTCTTGAGACAAATGGAGTGGGGGGGGGGGCACAGCTGCAGCCCCTGCAGATGCTAAGTTACCCAGCCAGGAGGCTTACATAAGAGATACAGGGCAGCTTGGCCATCCTCTGAATCCTGTTTTTTTGAGACTTGCCCACATTCTCAGAGCATATGAATTAAAACGCACAGAGCGCTTTTTCTCATTTTCTCTGCCTTGGAGCACAAAACACTCAGTTGACACATAAGTTGTTTTCCCCTTAAGGACTGAGCTCCAATTATGGGAGGCTGGCAACTTCTGCCTAAGGGAAGAGTGAAGTGGGAAGCGCAGAAAGCCTGCAGGCCAGAGCAGCAATGTCTCAGCTCCTCATCTCTGAGCCAGTCCTCCGAGGGGATGTCAGCCGAGCCTCCTAGGATGGAGGTGGCGGACGTCCCTGACCCCACGCGGCGCAGAATCAAGGAGCTCAGAATGTGCAATTAGCGGCGGTCCAAATGCCCTCGGAGCACCTGTCTCCCCTAACACATTTCCAATTGGCACATTCGGGAGAGGCAGGAGCCAGCCTTGGACTCCAGCCTTGAGTCCTCGAATGCCATGCTCCCTCCTTCGCAGTCCAGTCCGCCTCCCTCCAGCTGCTACCCGGCTAACAGGAGGTGCCACCTCGACCCGGCACCACAGGAATAAAACAGACCTGTCCTTCCCACGCTGCCTGAAACTTCAGAAACTGCAGTCAACTTACTGGTTCGCAGGAGGCAGAGGTCTTCTGGGGCTTCGGTGCGCTAAGAAGCGCTGCAACTCCGCTGCACGCAGCCTGGCCCGCGGTAGCCGGTGGTAGCGGGCTCAGGACCCGCCTGGTCCCTGTCGCCTCGGCCGCACCGTGCCGGGGGAGGTGCACTCTCCCGGGCGGCCGCAGAGACTCGGACTGCACCGGGGACGCAGGCAAACGCCGTCGTGGCCGCCAGCCCTTGAGAGCTGGGCTCGGAGCTCTGCGTGCGTGTCTCCCGCTCTGAGGGAATGCGACGCCACGGAGTCCCCGCGCGAGAGACTCCGGAGCGCTGCAGAGCCACCAGTCCGCCCCGGAGGAGCGCAGTCACAGCACCCGCGCGCCGGGCGGGAACCGCAGTCCGCACTGGCCGCCGCGCCGCGGAGAATGACAGCGCCGAGGTGGAGCGGCGCGCGGGGCTCAGTGCGCATGTTCGCGACAGCTGCGGCACGTCACGGGGGCGGAGCCAACGGGCGGGGTTGGGCGGAGCGAAAAGGGCGGGGCGGGGCGCGGGGTGGGGGAGTGTTGTTGCGAGGCTAATGTGGCTGGCAGCTTGCAGGACAAGGAGCTTCGCAAAATCAGGGCTGGTGACCAAAAGCTCTGTGACTGAGGTTGTCTCCTTAGCCCATTGTCACTTAGAAAGCAGTCTATGGGGGAACTGCCTTAGGGTCCCAGGACAGCCCCGCAAAGGTCAAGTTTAACTCAGGTGATTGCTTAACCCCCAAGGGCTGCAATTTGCGGAACACCTTCTTTCACTTTGATCTTCTGTACAGTAAGATCTTGAGGAGCCTGGAGAAGCCCTTTGCCCCGGCAGGACTCCAAAGTAAACACAGGAGACTCTAGAGGTGGGGCCCAGGTATGTAGGTTGTAAATGGCCTTGCACAAAGCTCCTCAAGAGAATCTGCTGGTTGTTCGGTAGTATACCACTTTCCTATGCACACTCAGGTCTGGAGGATGGGGGATTCCCTATTCCAATAGGGTCCAAGACTATGCCAGTTGCGGGTGTTGCAAGCCCCCCATGCCCCGAATCCTTCCTTGCCACTTAGAGGGCGGAGAACTCAGAGCAACTCCTGGTATGTGGGTCTGCCTGAGAATCGGGTGGAAATGCTTTTAATATAGAACAAATTCCCCAAGGCATGTCCACAGTGCTTCCAGTTCACTCACTAGGCACTGGGGGTGGGAGGGGAGATTGTATGTGGGAGTGGGGTAAGGTGGGGAGGGCTCGAATCTCGCCAGGAACAAGCTGCAGCTAAATCCGACAAAGGTTTCGTTGGCCTTGGATTTTAGGTTATTAGAAACAAGCAACCCGGAACCGAGGATAGACGGTGTAGTAACAAATAACCAGCCCAGATGTGGAACTTGGGACTTCTGAATCCAAGTCCATTGAGTTCTAAGCCAACCAGTTCTTTGTCTGACTAGTCCACTTTTTCTTGCGCCGTCCTGTCCCCTCCACCCCACCCCCTGCGCATTTAAGAGTTCTCTAACAGGAAAGAAACCCGGCACAAGTGATATTAAACATACACACAGTCACTTTATTGAACACACATGTTTCACTTTTAAAGGTAGTGTGAAGTTGGCTGGATATAAAAAGGCTCATTAGGAGCGAAGGGGTGGAAGTAGGAAGCTGTGCGTCGGAGAAAGGAATGCTACTATGTTGCCCAGGAAAATGTGTAGGAGATTTTAGATTCAGCCTCCAGCTTGGAACGGTACTTGGAGGATAAGGATGCGGGATCTGGTTCGGCTTCCCGTTTCCGAGGACATTGAGTGGTTCACTGGTTCGAGAGCTTACAAAGGTGTGGATTTCACCACCAAGCTGTATTAGCGACCTTTCTCATCGCTGTGACAAAAGGTTTGGCAGCAGCAGCAACTCAGGGAATGAAGCGTTTGATGGAAACCATGGCTTGAGAGTAGGGTCTACCCATGATGCAGAAGGCGGGAGTGTGAGGCAGCTGGTCCCACTGCATTGACGGTCAGGGTGAAGGAGGAGGTGCTTAGTCCCTTTAATTCCAATATCTCGGTCCACGCTATGGCGCTGCCCACATTCTTCCCCCCTCGGTTACACCTCTCTGGAAACACCTTTCCAGATGCACCTACAGGGTTGTTCCCTAAGACAATCTAAATCCTGCAAAGCTGACAGGATTAACCAGCAGGTTCCTCATTGAATCCCACAATGATCTTCTAAACTAGATATGGGAAGTTATTGTATCTATTTTATACTCTTAAAAAAATACACGCTGGAGGGCTTAGTTGCTGTGGTTCTTGCTGCACGTACAAGATTTTACTGACTGGCTTGCTTCCCCTGGCTTGCTCAGCCTGCTTTCTTATAGAACCCAGGACTACCAGCCCAGGGATGGCTCCACCCACAATGAGCTCCCCCCCCCCCCTTGATCACTAGTTGAGAAAATGCCTTACAGCTGGATCTCATGGAGGCATTTCCTCAACTGAGGCTCCTTTCTCTGTGATAACTCCAGCCTGTGTCAAGTTGACACAAAACCAGCCAGTACCTTTGAACCTGTGAGCCAGCCCCAATTAAATATTGTCCTTATAAAAGTAGCCTTAGTCACAGCAGTAAAACCTCAACTAAGACTAAGGTGTCTTTACACTGACAAATTTTTAGTTAGAAAGGCTTTCGTTTTTCTAAGGAAGAAGTATGTCTCTTGTCTCCATCCACCTTTGCAGCTTCATGTGGTTTCCAGAGTATCAGAATCCTGAGGTTACCTAGCACAACACTGCCATAGATTCAGAAGGGCAACTCGCACTCTCTGGGGACAAGTGTAATTACCACCCTCATTTCACACAGGAAGAGTGAATGAGGAGAAATCACTCATTCAGTCTCCGTCTCTCTTCCCAGCTCCTTTCACCAAATGACACACTAGAGATTCACTTTCATTTCCAAATTGCTCATATCAAGCTCTGCAATCATCCAATGAGAACTCCCGTGTGCTTCAGAGACAGTTTTTATTAGTAAATGCATAGACTGCACTCCCTCTGTGTGCGGTTTTGGAGGCAAGTGTGTATTTATATATTCTTCTACAGAGGTCAGCCTGTCTCGACTGTATCTATACTCTCTTCTGATTATGAATTAGAAAAAAAATGAGTTCACACAAAAAAAGAATTTATTTAAAATGAGAGATCTGCTGCATCACAGTAAATTTGGTTGAGTATTCCTTTTACTGGTTTGCTTATTTGTATTTGTTTGTGTGTGGGTGTGCTGTGTAAGTTTATTTGCACCATGTGCACACATGTAGATGCGTAAGAAGCCCAGAAGAGGGCACTAGACCCTCCCCCAGAACAGACATTGCAGGTGAGTTGTGAGTTGCTGGATGTCGGTACTGGGAATTGAACCTGGGTCCTTTGTAAAAGTAGTATCTGCTCTTCACCATGAAGCCATCTCTCCAGCCCCTGGTACAGGTTTTTGATAAGAGTATTTTAATTCAAAAAGAAGCTAGTATAATAAATTATGTTGAGATTTTAAAGAACTGTGTTTGTTACTTTTCTTGTTCCCGTAGTAATAAAATCACAAATAAAAGCAACGTCAGGCATGAAGAATTGTTTGAGAGCAGTGTTTGAGCGGTACAATTCCTCATGGCGGGGAAGACATAAGACGGCTGATCGTGTTGCATTAACAGACAGAAAACAGGAGACTCGTGTTCTGGTATTCAGATTTTTTTTTTTTTCTCCCTCTCTGTCTCTTTTCCTTCTCTGTTTATATTTACTCTGGGACTCTAGTCTATGGCCTGGAGCTACTCGCACCAGGGTAGTGCTTTTTTTCCTTAGTTAAACTCTGTAGATAACTGTCATAGACTAGAATAGAGATGTTTCTCTTAGGTGGTCCTAAATCCTGAAAGGTGACAAAGAAGTTAACCATCACAAACCCATAGTTATTCTAGTCTTCCAAGGCCCCAGCCACTCCATCTAAAATATTTATCTGTGTAGCATTTATTGACTCCAAGCAATCTATGGCTCAATTTTATGAAAAATTAATTAGTGTGTCCCACAGCCATTCTGTTTTGAGCCATTGCTATTGATGTTTAGAACATGAAACATGTACTATTGTCATAGCATTGACTGAATCTTGACTATGTCTGCATTTTGAATTTATTTCTTGTTAGGTGCTGTTGTTGTGTGGTAAAAATAGCTACATTCTCCTCTCTCTCTCTCTCTCTCTCTTTCTTTCTCTTTCTCTCTCTCTCTCTCTCTCTCTCTCTCTCTCTCTCTCTCTCTCTCTCTCTCTCTCTCTCTCAGGTTTGTATTCTGTATGAGCCAGCACAACCTGCTCCTTGGGAATTTCTTTATCCAGTGATCATACACTTGGGTATAGCTCAGTGGTCAAGTGCGGGCTTAGCGTGTACAAGGTCCCTGGGTTTGAAGAAACATTGAGCAATGATAAAACTACCCGGATGTTCTGAAGAGATAACAAAGCTGGCAATGGAAGCGTCACTTGGTAGTTGGTGGTCAGACCTTCAGTGGACTCTCACCCATGTCCCTCGAGGGGAAAATAAGAGTACAAAGCCAGTCTTACATGAGAACAAGGGGCCTTGGAAGTTTCACAGCAATTCATACAGAAAGAATTCCCGAGGGCAAAGAGCTGTGAAATAAACGATCACTCTCAAATGTCTTGTAAAAACAGCAGTTGCTTTTAGAAATATTTAATCCCAAATTCCACTGAAAAGCACATGGTATTTCCTGTTTCTGGAAACAGAGGAAAATGAAGCTCTGTTTAAAGCAAGCAAACAGAGCCAGATGTTGGCGTTAGTAACAGTCTGCAGAGCCCAGGATGCATGTGGCAAAGGCAGAAAGATGCTGGCCAGCTGTCTACAGCCCTGGGAGCCCAATTTGTCTTGTAGAGAAAAGAAACTGAGCATAGGAGCTGTTTTGTTTGTGCTCACAAGGAGACAGCTGAGTCTAATAGACATTATTTTCATTTGTGGAGCCAGCATAACAGCTATTTAAAATGATTCTCTCTCTCTCTCTCTCTCTTTCTCTCTCTCTTGACACATTCCCAGTCACTTATTTAAGAATTGTTCGTTATCCAACAACATTCAGTAACTTAAGAAAAAAAGAAAGCCCTGTACTATTCCGTTTTGAAGTCAGTTTTAAACACTCTCATTATAACTTGCTTTGTCCATATTAATAACTAGCTTTTCTTCTCCCTCTAAAAATACACAATTGGCCTTCTCAATTAAAATAGCTGTTAGGCATATGGATACCACAGTTTGAATATGGGATGCCCTCACAGGTGCCTGTGTCGAATACTTGGCCCCCAGCCGTGGGGCTATTTTGGGAGAGTTAGAAAGTTCAGGAGCTGAGCTTAGCTGAGTTCCCTCAGTAGGGAATTGGAAGGTGGGCATGGGATGTCTTTGAAGGTTACACCTGGTTTCTGGTTCCCCCCCTTCTGTCCGCCATAATGTAAATAATGTCTACCACAGGCTCCTCCCACCACAATGCTTTGTCTCACCTTGGGTACCAGAATCAAGGAAGCCAAGGACCATGGACCAAAACTTCTGAGACCACAAAAAGGAGCAAATCTCTCTTTCTGCCAGCTATCTTATCCCAGAAAGGGACGCCGGCGGGTGGGGGCGAGGTGGGGAAGGGCAGCTTGCATCCTGTTTTATTCCCACATCTCCTTTGGCTAAACTGGTTTTCTCATCCTTGCTTCCTTACCCATCGCCTTTTCTTGCTTTGAGGTTTTACCGGCATTTTAATCCAAGCTCTCCTCTCTGATTTATGTTCTTCAAAAGCTAAGCCATACCCTAATGTCTAATTCCTAAGTTCCTTGTGCATGTGAAGCCGACCTTGGTCACGATGAGAGAGGTTCCTGTTGGCGCTGTCAGCTGTCTGTCTTACTACATAGTACTTCCCTACACTGCTCTGTATTAGAGAGGTCAGTGTGTGTGTGTGTGTGTGTGTGTGTGTGTGTGTGTGTGTATGTGTGTGTGTGTGTGTGTGTGTATGTGTGTGTGTATGTGTATGTGTGTGTGTATGTGTGTGTGTATGTGTGTGTGTATGTGTGTGTATGTGTGTGTGTATGTGTGTATGTGTGTGTATGTGTATGTGTGTGTATGTGTGTGTGTATGTGTGTGTGTGTATGTGTGTGTGTGTGTGTATGTGTCTGTGCATGAACACATCAACAGCTCAATAAACATAATATGTCCGTGTTATATCTCATACCTGTTGGTATCTCTACTCCTTAACTATCTTCTCACTTCATTCATTATAATCTTCATGATGGTGTTTGAGTGTGATCATCTTTGGTGTTAATCAAAGTATAGGATCTGTGGAAGGGAAAAAGAAAGACTGTTAAGGGAAACTCAATATCAGATCCTATTTGGTATGCAGAAATGGGTAGATCAAGTGTTTACTGCATTTGAGTTATAGGGTAAGGCTGGGCTTCCAGAGAAAAACGGAATCTAATTACTAGGAGTGGGGTAGAGGAATGGGCAGGTTGACATTAAGATTTATTTTATATTGATTGCCAGGCAAAGGAAAATCAGTATTTAGCACCGAGGGACAGTGGACTAGATTGAACCCAGAGCTCGGAGAAGGGCTGGGTCTCTGTTTGGAGGACAGATGGTCTATGGGAAGCAAAAGGACAGCTCAGCAGGAAATATGCTGAGTCTCCATTCTTCTGCTCCAGCACCTTTCTTACCAAGCTACCTGAGATGACCAACTGAGAAACGGGTCTGTCTTTCCCTATGCTACTGTCTTTCTGTCCTTCCTATGTCAGTTCCCTGCTTAGGTAAGGGACCCTTGGCTATATTGTGACAGGATGTGACCACTGATTGGACCAACTCTGTCACCTCATTAATGCAGCAGGAACGGGGTAAAGAGACGAGCTTTGGCTAATGTGCAGGCTGGAGAATAAGGGATGGGTTGGACGTTAGATGGAGGAAAATGGAATAGTCAGTGCCAAAGTGGAAGAAAAGTAGACTATCCCAGCTAATGCAGTGAATCCATGCAAGAAACACACACACACAGTCACACACACACAGTCACACGCACACACACACTCTCACACACACACAAACACACACTCACTCACACACACACACACACTCTCACGCACACACAAACACACACTCTCACACACACAGTCACATGCACGCACACACTCTCACACACATACAAACACACTCACTCACACACACACACAGTCACACACACACAGTCACACGCACACACACACTCTCACACATACACACAAACACACACGCACTCACACACATACACTCACTCACACACACTACGCTGCATAATTAATATTTATAAAAGGAATGACCAGAAAGGAATTTTGAGTGTTTTGAAAACAGTCAGAAGACAGGGTTTATATACATGTGATGTAATAAAGCATATTTCTAGACTTTATCTCTGGTTCAAAACCGATAGGATTTCCTGGGGGATAGGAATAGCGTGTGCTGTTCCTAATTGACCCCTTGGGGGTACTAATGAGATGTGCCATGTGATTAAAAGGCCGAGACTTTCAGCCTCACCTCCAACCTCTGGAGAGGGGTGCTGGATCTGGAGATACAGCTCACTCACGGTTCTATACAGGCACAGAGCGACGGAACAACGGGAACCTCAGGACTGTCTTAGAAGAGCTTCTGGGCTCGCGAATAAATGGATGTATTCAAGAATGGTGTGCTAGACTGCACAGGACTGAGGCACCTACTTTCCGAGTCTTTCTTGACCTCGCATGCTCTGGATCGTAAGATGAAGCAGGCTCGTGGAAACCCCCAAACTGTAGCCAAAGTCAGACCAAAATGCAGGTAGTTTAGGGGTCCTGCGTGTAGCTGATGTCTGCTGTGAAAGCTGTCTAGCTAGAAGAATCTGATACTCCCTCCAAATAACTCATGCCTTCGTGACAGTGTGCAACGCCCAGCGTGAGAGAGTCAGAAGCAGAACTCAGTATTGCATTCACCAAGTACCCAAGATATCTGTTCACAACTCCGACTCTCAGAGCGTCTGCGTCACTGCTATCTCGAGATAAAGGAGGAAGCCATCTCACCAGTGGTTGGTGTCTCCAACGGCCTATCTGCATGCCTACTGATGCTCGTGGGAGTAAGCAGAGGATTTTACTATTTTACATCCCAGTTCTCTGGCAGGATTCTTAGATCCTGGGAAACAACCTTACTCATTCCACTCCTGTGAATTTGAAACTACGTCTAGGGAATTGTCTTAAAAATCCTAAGTAGTGAGGCTGGAGATGACCTGGTGGCTGAGAGTGCTTCCTGATTGTGTAGAGAACTTGGGTTAGGTTCCCAGAACCAACATGGTACTTTGCAAACTTCCTATGTCTCTAATTAGAGACAATAGAGCACCCTCTTCTGACTTTCACAGGCTCCTGCATGCATATGAGGTCACCCAGCCATATAAATAGATAATAAATCCTTTTTAAAAATCCAAAGTGCTACTGAAACACTCGACAGTTAGCACGAAGATACAGAAATAAATGATTTTTGATCGGATCTCTTGCATTTGATGCTTACTAAACAGCCTTGTCCTGCCTTGTCATGCCAGATGCCACCTCCTTCTCCCTTTTTACAAATAGGAAAATCTAAGCCACGTGGAAGTGCCTTATCCACTATCTACCAGCAAGTCCTGACTTTATCTGCAACAGAAAGCCAATTTCTCCTGCCTTTCCAAGCCAATTGTTTAACTTGTCAAACCATCCTCCAGTACTGAGAGTTCTTGGCTGGTCATTTTTAGTTCAATACATGCCTGTAGATGAAGTTTAGAGTTGGGTTTTATCGGTCATAACCCAGAACAAGACACTTGACATTCAGATCAGATCTGGTCACTTCCGTCTCTGTTTCTTCTTCTGGTCACCAACACAGTGTCTTTTTGTCAAATTAAGTCTCAGTCATACAGCTAGGAACATTTGTCTATCAACCTAGGTCATGGCGAGAAAAAAAATAGAGTTCCAGTCATTATTAAAGTATTAGTGTGTCAAGGAATTATTAAAACAATAAAAAAAAACTCTCCAGAATATGAAAATGGCTGTTCTGTTTGCCTTCCAAGTTAAACTGGAATTAGCCCTACTGAGTTCAATCTGGCCTCATTCACCAAGTATTCATTTTTAAAAACAGAACAGAAGGCATAGCTTTGAAGCTTGAAGACGTTTTAGTCACCGTGGAGGACACCGGCCAACAGTTGGTCTCAGATGAGAAAGTAGTGCAAAAATCTCCTTTCTATCTTATCTGATTTACCTGACTCTTCAGGAGTAATTTCTTTTCTAACACAAAAAAGCCACATTTTGTGACTTACAAAATCTGCCAAAACACAGTGGCTAGGGCAAAGCAACAGACACTGCACTGGTGTTCTGCTTGACAGCACGCGACCATGCCCACTTAGAGCGCTAAGTTCCTCTCACACGTGTAGTGGAAACTCCCAGGTCTATTAAAGCCACTGTGGGGAACATAATGACCTCAGTAAGACGCATGGGTTGCATATGTTAGCAAAGAAGTTCTCAGCCTATTTCCCTAGGAGCTTTATCTAAAAGGGAAACACTGGCAGCCATGATTGTTTCCTGGAATCCTGGGTTTAGACATCTATCTCCATGACATGGTCTCTGACACACAGCAGGTGATGTTAGGGGTCTCTCTTCCATCAGGGGAAAGCTTTCGGGAACCTTCTTCTTCTATCTGGGGATGAGGCTTCATGCACGGTGCAAATGCTGATGTGTTTGCTGCAGACAGCTCTCCTACATGTATGCTGTGGACTTAGAGACAGCTATGTGAAATGTTCCTTGACGTGTGTGTGAACGCTTGGCTCCCGGCTGTTGATGCTGTCTCGGAACATTGTTGAATCGATAAGAAGTAGGGTGGAGAAAAGGAGTCTCGTGGCAATGGGGCTTCGGGGTTACCACCTGGCGCACATCTAGCCACCATCTTTCTCTCATTCTGCTTCTCTATCTGCCCAGATGTGAGGAAGGAACCTTACTCGTCTGTGGCTACAACTACAACTGTTTCTGCTGACGTGCCTCCCTAGCTCCACAAAGGACTGTGTCCTCAAACTGTGAAATAAAATAAATTCTTCCTCCCTTGTATTGTTTCCTGTTGGATATTTGTTTGCAGAGAAGAGTAGCAGAACCACTTTTACCCTCCAAGAGCAGTCAATTTCAGGGGAGTTCATATCAATTCTCTTTTGAAATCACTTATCTCAGTACCCAATTCTAGAGCAATTAGCTAGACTGGACTCCCGTGGGACTGGGGTTATGGGATCCACTGTAGACCCGCTTTCCTGAGGCCACAGAAAGAGAGTTGGTCAGAGGGAATAAAAAATGGCTGTAGTGTAGAGTTCTGAATCTGTTTGATCCTAAGGTGGTGCTTCTGGTTTCTAAAGAACCAGCCTGTGATGGGACCCAGCCCCCAGCTCAGTGGTGTGCAACGTGGGCTCTGGGGAAGGTTACTGAGGTTTGTAAGCCTCTTCTGGTAGATATGAGAATCACATCCTAGCTGTTTCCCTTTACTCTGTCTCAAGATTCCTTTGTGAAATGAGACAATGGTGTATCTTGTTTAATATTTGATAGTATGCCAACCAAGTATGCTAATATTAAACCTGAGCGTGTTTAGAAGCCGTGTGTTGTCTGGAGCCTAGAAAGTAATCAAATCACTGCTCCTGCAGAGCACTTACGTGTGTGAGGAGCTGTGGGCAGCCTGTGTCCGTAATTCACAGAACTTCCATAAAGACAGTGAAAGACCGCATTCCTGTTTTACAGGTAAAGGAAAGGAGAAACATACATGGGTTAAGTAACATGTTTGAGTCCACATAGCCAGTGGGCTGCTGACTGACCTCTGTGCAGTTAAACTCGGGCCATATGTCTGTTAGGTCTATGCACCGAGTCACTGCTTTCTGACACTGGCTTAATAAATCAATGTGGTATTTTATTTATTGCTGGTTTCCTTCCTGTAAATCTTCCCAGCTCTGTGACCCAGCCATGATCCCTGCTCCTTCAGGTCTCAGGTCCCCAGAGAAGCAGCATCTGACACCCTCCTACAGCTAAGCCAAAGTGATTCACACTAAGTCACTATTTGCAGGGTTCCCCTTGAGAAGAGGGGAGGGTAGCAGGGGAGGCTGAAAGTGTGCACCAGGTGCTATGTTTTTGTTTGGATTTAGAAACTCAACTATTGTGTTTAAAGATGTTTGGAGCTTAATTGATTATATCGTGGAATGACAGGTTAGACCTGGATTATTCTCATGAATTCTCCATATCTAGAATTTCACAACAGTTTATTTATTTAATACTTACTGAGTATCCTCTCAGCACAGAGCATTGTGTGTGTTCTTTGCTGAGGACGGAAAAAGAAAATGAATAAATAGAAGCCTTAGTCTCACCTACAAGGCATGCTCATCTTGAACAATAGACAGCTGTTTAAGTCATCATGACAGGGACATGTATGAATTGGGGTGACTGAGTTCAAACACTGTTTTCCGTTTCCTGACTATGTATTGCCTTTAAAATGATCTCTCTTAATTTTCTCTTTTGTAAAATGGACTTTGATGACATGCTCTTTATTGGGGTGGGATGCTATTTAAAGTAATCAGC
This sequence comes from Micromys minutus, assembly GCF_963924665.1. Classification (NCBI taxonomy): domain Eukaryota; kingdom Metazoa; phylum Chordata; class Mammalia; order Rodentia; family Muridae; genus Micromys; species Micromys minutus. The sequence continues at coordinate 14,251,717 of NC_137984.1, forward strand.
TGATGCTTTGAGCAGATGCATCATTTTTAAGGACACACAGAGGGATTTCAAGGAGAAGATATATATGAACTTCAAAGGACACGTGGCATCAAGGGCTGCTCTAGTTTCTAGTGCTACTTTCAACCCACCTTGAGTAAGAGATTATGTTCCAAATGTTCTGTAAATACTGTGGATCCAAAGAAAATCTGGGCACCAAATGGAAGTTTTCGCCATCCGGAACCTGCGTGCCTTCCTTCTCTAGAGATGCTTCACTAAGTGCTCTGGTGGGGATGGGTGTACCCCTGTGAGGACTGGCTACTGTTTTTCACGGAGGTGGCCAGGTTGTGCACGGGATACAGTCTGTCTCAAAGCCCCCATTTCTATCAAAAGCAATGTTCTGTGCAAAAGTGAGAGAGGTGGATAAAATGTTTTTTCCTAGTGAGAGAAGAAGGAGCCTCTCGTCTCCATCAGTAACAGTGTTTGCTCCCATGCATAGCGGTGCCATGAACACGAAACACGCTGATCCTTACTCATCCCCACTTGGTACTGAGAGCAGGGAAGGAAAGATGTACTTGATTGTTGATGTTGGAAGGGGACCAGAGCACAGGCAGCTTGCTCCCTCCTCCTCTCTTTCCAGATTTGACCTTTGTCTTAGTCACTTGCACAATTGAGTCTGCTCCTAGAGAGTTGTGTGCTGGCCTAGTAAGCTGGCAGCATAGACTAAGGGCACCTTACTCTGCTAGTTTGTGCCTTTGGAGAACCTAGAACATGCTGTAACTTCCACCTAGGGATCCATCCCATATACAGATAGCAAACCCAGACAATATTGTGGATGCCAAGAAGTGCTTGCTGACAGTAGTCAGACATAGCTGACTCCTGAGAGGCTCTGCCAGAGGCTGACAAATACAGAGGGTGATTCTCACAGCCAAACATTGGACTGAGAACAGGGTCTCCAAGGGAGGAGTTAGAGAAAGGACTGAAGGAGCTGAAGGGGTCTGCAACCCCATAGGAAGAACAACAGTATCAACTAACCAGACCCCCTCCTCCCATAGCTCCCAGAGATTAAACTACCAACCAAAAAGTACACATGGAGGGACCCATGGCTTCAGCTGCATATATAGTAGAGGATGGCCTTATTGGGCATTAGTGGAAGAAGAGGCCCTTGATCCTGTGAAGTCTCCATGCCCCAGTGTAGGAAAATACCAGGGCGGGGAGGTGGGAGGGAGTTGGTGGGTAGGGGAGCACTCTCATAGAGACAGGGAGAGAGGGGATCCGAAAGGGGAAACCAGAAAAGGGGATAACATTTGAAATTTAAGTAAAGTAAATATACAAAACAGAACAAAACCTTTGTTGGTTAAAAATGTTATATTGTTATCCCATTTACCTAACTATGTGGTAAATTTTTCTCTTGTTACTTAAGTTACTTGGAACTGAAGGGGAGAATGTATTAATTGCGAATCCCCCTTGATTTCGTGTGTCCCAGAAGACGCCGGGCTTTAGCATGAAGGGCCTCTGTTTCCTGCTCCTCTGCGTGTGCCCTCTCCTGGGTCTCTGCTGGGGCTGTATATTTGGAGGCGGGGTGTGTGTGACTGTGGACCAATACAGGCACTTCCCACATAGCTTCTAAGGCTGTTAAACTGGGGGAATATATGGGGAGAATTTAACTTGGCCTTCCACATCGTAAATATGCTACGGAAAGATAATAAACAACATTTTCATAATTAAAACATGGTATCTCACTGTACTATCTTCATGCTAGAAGAACTTCTGCTATCATCTGATACCCGGTAAGAACCAGAGAATATGTAGAGACAGAGCCCATTCACACAGCACGAGAATCAGGCTAGTTTGCTCATGTGTAACCTCAGACTACATCAGAAGTCACAGTGTCCATTGTAGCCAAGCGGAGCCTGGTTGGTGGATCCAGGGCTGCTATAGTTAGGTCCTGGCCTGTGTCTTTCCTAAGCATCTTAATGCCATCAGCTTACAGATTGGTCTCCTTCAAGCCAGGGCTCCCAGAATGGTGTCTGTTCAGGTCAGTGCAGCAACCACCCACACATATTTGACGAAATTGTTTTCAAGCTCCATTCCATGCTTTGTGTCAAAGAGTAATGAACCAGACAAGCTCCAGTCACACTCCCACAGGAGTACTGGGAAATAATCTAAGGGCATTTTCTTATTAAGTCACAATTGGTAGCATGGAAATCTTTCTAAAAAATTTTCAGAACACCTCCATTTAAGCACATAACTGTGATTTTTATGGCTATACGTCTGTGATGTATGGGCACAGGCATGTGGAGGTCAGAGGTCAACTTTGCATATCATTCCTCGGCTACCATCTACACTGTATTTTTGTAGGATCTCTACTGGGCTAGAACTCATTGATTGGGCTAGACTGGCTGTCCAGTGAGCCCCAGGGATCCTCCTGCCTCTGTTTCCCCAGTACTAGGAGAACACGACACTAGGCCAGGATTATTTGTTTGTTTGTTCAATAGTTTGTTTGTTTCATATACAAATGGGTTCTGAGGATTCAATATGAGTTCTCACGTTTTCACACCAAGCACTTAGTTGGTTGAGTTATCTTTCTAGTCTTGAGTATGCTTCTTTTTAATATTTAAAGTTGTAAAAATGTTTTGATTGAAATAGAAATTAGAACCCCGCTCTCCCTCCTCCATTTCCTTCCTCTACCTCCTCCCAGGTACCTCCCTTTAGCTCTTCCCATGGCCCCTCAAGTTGGTAGCCTTCCTGCTATTATTATTGGTTCATAAATGTATATGTGTATGTATATGTGCATGTGCAATATGTATGCACAGATGCTTAGTAAATACAACCTTTCTAGTCCCCCTTTGTTGTTAGTGGACTCAAAACCTCCCAAACTCTACTACTTCACCCTTCAATTTTTATAATAAGAAACTATTAATTAAAAATATTAGGAGGAAACTTACAATGATTGTTCTCATAAATTAATATGTGTCAAATGGAAAAAAAAATAAACTGCATCTAAGCCAAGAAAGTTACCTGAAGAAGTGAGGGAGGAGAACCTAACGATGCTGACACACTTACTTCTTGGTTATATAAGGACACTATTATATAGTTTGTGCATAACTATAAATTGACACACTTCTTGGTTATATAAGGGCACTATTATATAGTTTGCACATAACTATAAATTGACATAACAGGGAAAATTAAAGCTACAAGGAAGATGTTTTACCATTTGAATTATTTGATTTATTATTTCCACTCCGACATAGGGGCAAATTCTTGTTCTAAAATGCTAAGGCTCGTCTACGTATTGTCCCGGAAATCATTATTCAACAATTTTTTGAATATTCTCTTGAATTCTTTTGCGCACTTAGTAACATCAATGGAATATTTCCTTCTTTCTGATTCAGCAGAAATGCGTTTTTGAGCTGATCTCTACATAACCAGGCTCCGTCTGTTCTGGGTTAGATCCTACCCCTGAGTAATCTGCAAATTCTTTCAGAATATCTCTTCCTCCTGACCGTTACTGATGTTCATAGGCATTACAGCTAGGTAGGAAACGGTTGGGTTTCCTCCCCTAACAGCTTGCTTAGCACCTTCCTGTACTGTCATGAGAGCCAGTTTTCAGGAAAGAGCCTTGCAGGTCAGATCCAACTCAAATCCACCCTGTGCTGCGTCTGAAGTGTGTACAGTTACCTTTGGTTATTTGTATTATAGGTCTCTCAAATAACTTGCTAGAACAGGACCTTTCTAGATTGAAAACTATACACCTTTAGCCTTTTAATTGCCACTGTGAATGTGTCCATTAGATTGTAACTGACTGCAGTGTGTTTCTTTCACCTATTTGAGTCTCACAAGGGGAAGGTGAGTTCAACTCCACTTTGTAAGCAAAGAAAATGTTCTCAGGGGAAGGTCCAGCACACACTGAGGTGATATCTTCAGACAGCATGGGGCAGGAGGGGATTTTTGAAAGGTACGGTTGGGTACTTTCCATGGGAATTCCTCGCCCTAGCTGGGAACCCAGGTTAGTGCCAAGCAGAGGAGGTGAGCCAAGGGGCAGGTTGGACTGGTTAAGGGATGTTGTGACATTTCTTTTGGTGAGTAGGATTGTAGTAGCTTGGCTTTTGTGTTGATTGTAGAATACCCCTGTTTGTTAGTTGGTTCAGCTTGAGGAACAAGATGCAGGACTGTGACATCAGTTTCCTTCAGTTAGACATATGCCCTGTTCCACAGGAAGTGAACAACAGTGGATCATTAACGTTTGAGGGTTGTTTTTCCTCAAACAGAAAGTCTACCTCCAGGAGGCTGGCAGCGCACTCATTGGTTAGCGGGTGTCTGGGCCTGGGTCTCGTCCTGGGAGCTGGCTCACGGACTAGCTGGCATCAGGTCTTTTGTCTTGTCATCCTCATAATTCTCTTGGCTGACCTTGCTCCTGGTGGCAACATGGTCACTCAAGTTTCCAGTCTCATATCTGTGGCCACGCCAAGAGGAAGGAGGAAGAGTAATTCTGCATCGAGAACGCCTTGATCTTCCCAGAAGCTCTCAAGGCAGACATCTGAGAGAAGCTGAAGGGATAGAGAACAGAATGCCAGAGTGGCTTACTCAACATGACCATTGTTGGTTAATGTGTGCTGGAATCATCAAGGCTCTTCCAAGAGGAAAGACATGGAATCAGTGGGCAAACAGAATCATCTTCTTACGGAGTGGATTCCGCAGGACCTCAGACACTATACTGAGGAATGTGAATTTCCTTTTGGAAGGCCAAAAGGAGCCCTCTCAATTTCCCAAATGTTTATAGACTTTGTGAGAATTGGCTGTTGTCCCTCACCCAACTCCCAGTAACTCCGAGAGTCTGGACTTAGGGGGAAATTATTTCAGAGTGACAGCTCCTGATCAAATGAACAGCTCTCCTACTCTCCGCGAGCAGCAGACAGACAAGACAGTACTGTCTCCTTCATCTGCAAAGCGTTCCTTAACTTCAAAAGGCCTGTTCTAAACAAACGCATTGCACAGGACGCTGAGAGGAAAACAAGAGGTGACGCCAGCTCGCATGCACAATGTAAGAGGACTCTCAAGGGTTGCTTAGTTTTCAAAACAATTCGGCAGTCTCACACACACACACACACACACACACACACACACACAAATACAGTTGCTATCGCATTATTATAGATTCCAAGGCATCCTCAATTTGGTGATCAGAGAGTCAGCATAGTTGCAAGCAGTTTTTCTTAAATCTAAAAAGGGTTTTCTCATTAAATACATTCAAAACTTATACTCAACATATTTTATCTATAAAATGATGGCCTTTGTATTGATATGGTGATGCATGTGTGCTTAGCAGAGTAAATAGGAATTTTACTATTAATTATATTTAAGCTAAGAACTAACGGGATCCTTTAAAAAATAAGGCCGCTTTGAAATTATGAACAGGCCTATGTGTCATATTTACTCTATCCTTCTTAAATATTAAAACATTTTGAATTGAGAAAAGAGCATTTTTTAAAAAAAAAATAGTTACTTTGAACAAAAAATAACTACTATTATGAAACACTGATTTCTTATGTGGAAATACTTGAAGAAAGACAAGTCTTAGTACTTGCTATATATACTCCAGGGACTGAAAACCCCATAGACTTTGAATCAATGGTTTTATTACATATCAGTTAAAGTTTTATTGTAATAAATGCTGTTTTGTAGCATCATTTCTATCAAGGGAAGGGCATAAGCATTTTCAACTTTCCAGTACAGACTTTTACCTGACATGAGTTGTTATTACTGTAAACACACCTGGTGGGACACACATGGGGGAAATGAGGCAGAGACTGGGGGCAGCAACAGTTCTAACGTTGGTTCATAATCTCTCCCAAGCATGTGTGCAGATGCATTGCTGAGAGATTTCAAGGTAATAAACATAACTGGTTTCACACTGGAATGCTGGAGGCTACCAAACAAAACTTTGTTTTGTTTTGTTTTTCTGAGACAGGGTTTCTCTGTGTAGCTCTGACTGTCCTGGAACTCTGTAGACTAGGCTGGCCTCGAACTCACAGAGATCTGCCTGCCTCTACCTCACAGTTGCTGGGATTGGTTAAAGGCGTGTGCCACCTCCACACGGCCAACACATTTTTTTTTTTTTTAAAAGAAACCTTTCCTCTGCTCCTCCCTTCCCTTTCACTCTCCTGCCTTACTGACATGGAGCTGTCTAGTTTTCACTTGGTTACTCTCTCCGCCATTAACCCAGTCCCAACCCAAGAGAGGCTAGGGTCACTCAGGCTCTGGGGTCCCCAGCTCTGCTTCTCTAGGTCCAGTGGGGGATCCAGAGAGAGTGGCGTCTGCAGGATGTCTATAGAGAATACAAGGTGAAAGGAGAGCAAGAATGGACAGGGTGAGCTTTCCCCTTCTCCTGCAGACCTGGGGTGAGCCACAGGGGTGGCCTGTGAGTTTCCATGGTAACAATGCTTGGGGAGTCTGAGACAACCACTTGAGAAGTCCCTCAGACACTGAGATATCCCACTGGAGCAGCGTCTTGGTGGGGAGGGATTTTGGATCAGCTTGTTATCATCCAAAGCCGGGGAGCACTGCACTGTCAACCCGCCTTTCCCTCTACAGGGACCTCCTGAGCAGGGTGTCCTTTCTGTGGCCACACAGAAGCCTTCTCTCTCACTCTAGACATGGGGCTTGCCACTCCCTTATCTTTAAGCACCCGGGAAGCTCCCACACATCCCGGAGGTTTCTGGGGCGTGAATTCAGGATTCAGGCATGCCACCGAATTTTAGTATTTCTCTCCCTGCTCAAGTTCTTTAGCCAAGAATGACTTCACACTCAGCCCTGGAGTTCCCATGCATAACGCCTCCCTGGGTAAATGCTCCCAGCAAACACTCCCTCAAGCTGTTCCGCAGGCAGCGTCACTGGGCAAGCACCGAAGCCTCTACACATACTACTTGTTTTTCCACATCCCGAGAGGGAGAGCGTCTTCTTTCTTCTTTCTCTAGTCACCGTGATCCCCTCTCCTTTGATCTCAGGCTGCCACAGTGTACAGGTGTCTATCTGATGTGGTCTCGGTTTACTCTAGATATTTTCTTCAAAGATCTGGCCAGCAGGAACTGTATCACTAGGACCACAACCAGGTCACGCATGTACTAGTGATCATCTGATGTGTGTTTACTGAAAAGAAAATAGACTAAAGACATCTGTTGGTGAGGAGAGGGTGGGAGATGAACGGCGTAACTGTCATCTCATGGTCGAAGCGTACTGGCCATAGGATTTGGAAGGAAAAGGCCAGGAAAGCATCTAGCCCCCACTTCACCCCCATTCAGCCTTTGGAGAGCTCAGCCATAAGGGGAAGAAGCCCATCTGTGTGGGTTTGGGTGTGCAGATCTTCTGATGATGCGAGATTCCCCTAACTAGTTCTCAGTTGCAGACTGAGCTGTGAGGTTTCTCTTGCCTGGCCGTGTTACCTTTGGGTCTCCACCCACCAGAAGAGGGTAGGTCAGGGAGTGAGTACAGAGCAGGAATCAAGGGTTGCTATGCTATGCAGAGAGGGAGGAAGTGGGCATTCTTACCACAGCAGGCACTTGTCAGCCAAGAAGTCACTGGGTGATTAGGAGATGAGATACAGTGGGCGGGAAAGATGAGACACACAGTGGGTGGTAAAGGGCAGATGTCAGGATGCAGAAAGAGAGCAGGGGAGGCACTTTGCACAGGGGGGGGTAGGCGTCAGGGCGGGCAGTTGGGTTAGATTGAACAATTTTCATAAAAGAAGTAGAAATGGTGACCAGTAAGTCCCACTGTGTGCTCATTTTCACACGCATCACACTTAGGTGTGTTGTTGATTTCTGCTCCTAAGCAGTTCTAGAGCAGCAGGGAGACTTGGAAACCCCACCTATGTGCTATGGCTGTATTAGGACATGAGAGGTAATGAAGCTGAGCTTCTTTCTCTTTCTCTTTCACTTACCCACAAGTCGCAGAGGGTAAATCTGTCTCCTTCTCTACTTGAACCACACAAGTTTAGAGTTGAGGTGGGTCAACCTGTCTCCTTCTCTACCTGAACCCCACAATTGTAGTGAAGAGCATGCTGGTATCCTTTGGAAAAGACTGTTTTCTTTTTCTTTCTTTCTTTCTTTCTTTCTTTCTTTCTTTCTTTCTTTCTTTCTTTCTTTCTTTCAGCTTTGTGTCAGCATGGTCTAGTCTCTGGGCTGCAGCCAAGCCAAATTTGAAAAAGTATTAGTAGCATCTGTTGTTATATTTGGATTCAGCTATTTTTAAAAAACAAACAAACAAACAAACAAACAAACAAACCTTTCAAATTATTCCTAATGTCTGCTTAGCCTGCAAGGGTTCTAGCACACTGTAGTTCCTCTTTCTAGATTTTAGAAGAAAAACACTGCCAGTCCCCCAGGGGTGTGGAGTGTATACAGGACAAAGAAAGACCCAGGCCTGCTTCACAGTGCCACCTGTACCTTCCTGCTTCTTGTTCACAGTGCTCTAGTCACACAAGCTTCTTCCTGCTCTGTCTCCCTTAGAGCCTAGAGCAGCTGGGCTTCTTCTGCCTCAGACACTTCCTTCCCATCTTTGCAGGGCTGCCTTTTCCTTCTGAAATATACTGTCTTTTTATTTTGGATGTTAACTGTACATGTGTCATCTCTCTGTGTGTGCACAGTGTTCATGAGTCAAATCCACTTAGCTGTTCCTTCGTCCTGCCCCTCCCCCCCCAGCTCTAGTAACCCACTATTCTGCATTTAGACTGGCGTGTTTTTAACTTTCACACATGGGAGACACAACACATGGTGCCTACGCTTTCCGTGTCTGTCCCTTTTCACGTAACACACAGTCCAGCAGGTCTCTCCACTGCAATGGCTTTTCCTTTTCCCTTTTAATCCTTATTGGGTGACTATCATTGAATCCCACTGGGCGTGCATACCACGTTTTATTTTGTTTTGTTTGCTGGGATGGCTCCTCATCTTGGCTACCATGGCAATGAAAACAGGCACGAGGCGATATCTTCCTTGTGTGATTTTATTTCCTTTGGATCTATGACAAGAAGTGGACCGGCTCGAGCTCTTAGCTCTCTGAGGAAGCATCACACATCTTCGTAAGCAGAATGGCTATGTATGTGAACTGCCCTCTCTCCACATCCTGCCGCCTGCTTTAGCTCAGACCCCCCCCCCAGGGAAGCCCCTTTTACATGCCCAGCTACTGAAACTCAGGGCACACGTGTCATAGATCTCACGGTGCTCAGCAACGACTGTATGTTCTACCTCCACCCACACTCCCATCTAGAACCCAAGTCTGGAGAACTCTTGGGACTTCTTCAAGGCCCTATTTGCATTGACCAAGAAGGATGTCTTGTATATTCTCGGCTCTTACTCAGGAACTATTAAACCATCAGAGGCCTGGAGAGAGCATTGAAATTCAGAGTACTTGTGGAAAGTTCTTGAAGGGAGAAATACAGCTTTTAGTTACAAACAGTGGTGAGAGCCAAGGACATAGAGACAACAGTACACATGCATTTGCATTTGTCCAAGAGGGGACACTGGCCTGGCTGGAGCTGGAGGCACACGAAAATAAAGGTGGTGGGTGTCACGTCATGCAATGGGACGTGCTTGCGGTCAGAGGTCGAAAGACAGTCATCGCATTATCAAGCAGTGTATGTTTATGATTGCTATGCATACATGTATTAAATTATATATATGTATATATATACATGTACTTTATTTTATATGTGTATATATTTACTGCCTGAAGGAATGGAGCACTGAAATTCTCTGTGGTACCATGAGAGCCAGGAGAGCTATTTATCATCTTATTTCTAATCTCGACAAAACAGAACAAATTACAGTCCATGAGTCATGGACATAATGAAAAAAAGTCAGTCAGCCCCATACATTTCCTTCTCTGCCAGTTCTGATGGGTTTATTCTATCTATTCATTTGCTTTTCCTTCTTTTCCATGAACTAGTTTGCTGTTTTGGTAGAGCCATCCCCTGAGTTACCCGGCCTCGGAATACTTTTCATTTATTTGACATTTTATTTTCTCTCCGGAGCAGCCCTAATGGAATATGTATTTCTTTTCCTGGAATGAGGCAATACATTTGAAAGTGGTTTGCAAAATACCGGAAGCTACCTAAATGGAAGGTAGATCAAATGCCTTTAAAGGACAGATGGGGCATAAACTATGAAGAACATTGTCTTAGTGACCCAGTTGTCATAGAAGAGGCTGTTTCTTTCGTCCTGGGCACTGTCCCTACTACAGTCAGGAGGGACATATGTTTGTCTATTCACCCCCACTACGAAGTCTCAGAAAATTTAAAAAAACAAACAAGCGCGTTGTTGATATCAATCTTGGCAGAACAATCAATCCTTGAGCACCTTCTCTGCCAGAAAACCAGACGATTTGAATTCTGCTCATCTGACACAGTACATATTTCTCATACCCATGCTGGGTGCTCCTCTGACTTCACACAGTATCTCCATTCGGAGTCAGGAACAGAGGCAGTTTCTATGAGAACAACGGGGTTGGGGCTTAGGTTCTCTGGTTCACAGGAAGTCTGAGTTGGAGGGAAACCGGGAAACTAGGGCTTCAGCTCTGACCTCCACAAACTCCGAGAGAGTCTTGGCACTAAAGCTTAGCATTTCTAGGGTCACACTGATGCTCTCTATATAGACTTTGAAGGTGATACTTTCTTCCAGTTTTATAGATACCACAGAGAAATGAGTTCCTCTGGGAAGATCGGGGTATCTGGGTCCTCCACAGGAATAAACCTAACGGAATCTGGTTAGAAGAGGAAGGGGGTAATAGCAGTTTGCCTTGCTTTCAGTTCTGGTCTGTGTGCAATTTCAGTGGGACTGGCTACAGTGGGGAGGCTTGAGGTGAGGAAGCAGAGGAGTGGAGACCCGAGCAGGAATTCTCTAGGGAAGAGACACAGAAAGAAAGCCTTGCTGCCTGGAGTGGTGGAAGGCTCTGCATGCAACCAGGAGCCTTATGAGCAACATCCACGTTCACTCCATCTTCTGGCCGAGGACAGACACAAAGATGAAGGAGATCTAAGATGCCAAGTGGTGGATCCTGGAACAAAAGCACATACCGATTTTATGAGTATATGAAATTGTGTGTGTGCAGCCCCCCAAAGACATAAGATGGTTTATGTGGTAATATATTTAATTTGAAAAAATTTAAATACACATATGCAAAAGCTAAAATTAACCTTAATTTTACCTTGTAAAAATAACATAATGTAATGCTTCAGACAATTTTAACTTCTAAAGGAACTGCTATTAACGTTTGGGATGTGTGTGTGTGTGTGTGTGTGTGTATGTGTGTGTGTGTCTGTGTGTGTGTGTGTGTGTGTGTGTTTCTGTTTGTTTTTTAAATTCTTTTATTCTTTTATTGTGTGTGTGTTTTTTATTCAGTGTACATATTACTTTTTGTGTAGATATCACATAAACACATTTTTTCTCAGAAAAAAAGCTGTGAAATTATATATATATATATATATAATGTAAGTATATAAATAGATATATATAATGTAAGTATATATACATATATATATACATATAATGCATATACACAGATGCATATACATAGATAAAAATTCATCCACATTGCCAGTAAGAGGTTCTGCTTGTGTTTTGCACAACCCAGAAATAAAGTTTTAAAATGAATATGATTCTGAAATGGTAGCTCACCTGTTTCACATATTTTGAGTTATTATTAAAGAAGAACATTTTCACATATTTATTGACATGAATTCAAATGCACTTTCCAAATATCTGTGTTCTCTAAGTGTGTACGCGGTCTCTGGTGTGCTGTTTCTAGCTTCCATGTGTGTTTAATAAGGCCTATGGGGAGGAGAACGTCAGGAAGAGGAGTGAAGGGTTGGACAGGGTGATTTGTAAAGTGGAGACAAGTTTTCCTTTTTTAAAAAATAAAATGACGTGTTGGGTGTTAAAAAAAGTTGAAAACATCATTAGTACATAATTACGTCTATTTTTCCAGTCAATCATCTCTGACATCCTTCTTAGCCTGCTATAACCTATTGCAAGTTCGCCCCCACACTTCACAGCTTTATAAAAACACTTCGTTTTTAAGGACATTGAAAATAATAATGGAACTGGCGCTTTGAAGCTGGCTCAGTTGGTAAGTGGCAGCGGCGTGGGAAACCAAGCTTTGTCCGCAGAACCTTTGGAAGAAGGCTGTGTGTGAGGCTGTATGCTCGGGGTCCGGTTCTGGGGAGGCAGAAACAGTCAGTCCCTCAGGGGTCAGTGACCAGCCAGTCTAACCAGATCAGTGAGCCCCAGTCCAGTGAGAGACCCTGTCTCCAAGAAACAAAGTGGGAGACCATGAGGAACAGCAGCTGTGGCTGTCCTCCAGCCTCCACACACACATCTGCACAGGAACAGCAGTGAAGCTAGCACACTGTGTCTGTTTCTTTCAGAAAACTCAAGACTGTGCTAGTTTTATAACGAAATTCGAAGCCTTGGAATTTTGCTTTCTTTTGATTCAGAAAATCCTAAATGTGTTTTCCCTCTGGGCATGGCAGAAAACTCCTGCGTTAAATCAGGATTTTTCTGATCCAAATGGATGTGGGCTCTCAATTATTTTACCCATTTGAATTCTGACGGTCTGCTATACATATGCCTGGAGGGCCCTTCAAAGGGTGGGTATTATAAACCAAATAAAAAAAAATCCCACTTCTCCATATTAGAACTATTATCCCTGATCCATTAGGCATAATCCCCCAAATCTTCATTTTAATCAGATGCCGTTTTATTAAGCACTGTACGTTTTTAATAACCAGCTCTCTGTTCATTGTAATTCAAGGTTGCGTGAGGGCCACCGTTCATAAGTCTTTTGTCATATGCTCCTGCTTTCTAACACCAGCCTAACCTTTTGTTATGCCGCACTGTCAAACATTCCAGTCTGGTTGGATGGGATTTCATTCCACATATGAGCATCCTCTGAGCCTACAGGATAGCAGAAATAATTGCATCTGAGTGACTGGCTTCCTTTTCAAACACCTGTTCTCATTAACGCCTCCAATACATGGACGATTCTTGACAGCTGTGTTCCTCCGGAAGACCTTCTTTTCAGAGACTTGGCAAACAAGTTAGGGGCTGTGGACAACAGCTTCTCAAAAAAATGTGTGGATAACGGAAGCTTTTGTATATTGACCAAGCATTCCAAAAGATTCCCTTGGGAGCCTGCTCAGACCACGAAGGCCTCAGACATAGAAGCCCCTTTATTGTCCCCAACAAAAGGGACCCCATGCTACTTCCCACATAGACAACAGGTTTACATTGATTGTCTTTTGTCTTACAAAGAGATAAATCTTTCCCTAGGTGACAGGTCACACCTACCAAGCCAGTTGTCAATAAAAGGGTCCCCAGCACCTCATACCAAAAGCGTTGGAGAGATGACACCACGACAGATGTAAAAACTCAAATCTTCACACAACAGAGACATAACAAGTTCCACCCACTGTAGTGAGTGATATCATATACATGTGTGTGCATAAAAGTACATACATTTATATGTATGTTATGTAATATATAGTGAGAGACCAACAGCTACCTCTGTTATCAGATACGTGGAACACAAATGTAGGCTGACAATTGCTCTCTTTTTTTCTTCCCATCTTTATATACAGAAAACTAGAAATGGGCACAGGAAGGCAGTGATGGTCAGTTTAAGCCATTCTATAGGCAAGATTAGGAATTAACTTTGCAGCAGGAACCCATTTCATATACAAAAACTACATCTCAATATACACTACCTGTGGAAAGAAGCCTTGAACTTGGGTAGAGAGCTCAGTGGGTAAACCCACTTGCCAGGAAATCATGAGGATCAGAGTTAAAGTCCTGTAATCTATATAAGGGCCAGATAGGTGGGGGGAAGGCTGCCTGTCTGTCATCCTAGGGTGGGGGACATTGAGACATGGGCTGCTGTGGAGTAAGTTGGTGACCCATACTAGCAAAAAGAATGAGTGACCTGCTTTGGTGTGTAAGGTGGAGAGGAGACCCAACGTCACCCACAGTCCTCCAAACACAGGACTCTTCTTCGCCCCTTACCTAACACACCATATAAACACACCTAGGCAAAAATAAATAAATTCATAAAAATAAGTCTTGCATTTCTTGTATAACATGTACTATAACAATTTTTTTCTTCTCCATTCTATAGCAATAGTCATTAATAGAGAAATGCAATTGCTTGTTCCTAAGGGTGTATGAGTCAGGTTTGAGAAGAAATAAAACCCCTAGCCGCTGATGAAGTATTTACTCTTCAAAAGGACTTTCCTACCATTCAGATTTTCTGAAAAAAAACTTAATTTCCCTTTTACTATCTCTGATATGGGTGTAGTATTAGGTTTCATTATTTTCTTTATCTGCAGTTTCCTGATGAAGCAAAGAAACAACTTAGTAACCAATTCTTCTAAAACAGAAAAAAGGAGATGCTAGCATTTCATTGTTTGTAATGCTACAATTTGTTAGATGCGTGATGGGGAAAGGGTGCTTGCTTTTGCCCGTCTGAGAAAGATATTTGATATCTTCAAGGAAAAAAATAAAAAAGCAACCTCTAATGAATCATGAGTTTCAGCAAGAAAATTGGATGTGGTCTCAGCGTGTAGATAGGTGGCCAGAACCCAGATTAGCTATACAAATTACTCGATATTTTCTCTGTGACAGTGCTCTACAACAAAGGATCTGAAACCAGTGTTCACTGTGGACCATGCATCTTCTTCATTTGTATAAACACAGAACAAGGCTTGTGGAGGGTTACTGAGCATCACCTCAAGAACTGTGGACTGTGGAAACAGAGCAGCCATGCTCAGAGGATGGTGTGGCCAGTTAGAAATGCATGGGACCTCTGAAGGTTTTTCTGCCCACTGATACAGGCTCAGAGGATGGTGTGACAGGTTAGAAATGCACTTGGCTTCTGAGGGCTCCTTCTGCCCACTGATGCTATGAGACACCAGCACAGCCTTGGCTCTCCATTTAAAAGATTAAAGAACTAGAAATTTCTTCTGAACTTTCACAGAAAGGTCTGCGAATAATATAGAAATAGAAACATCTCCTAATTTGTTGGCTGTTTGATTTAATTCCCTGAGCGAATCCTTTTACACGTCAGGATTAAGCTTGACTAAACTACAGCCATTTTAGTCTTAACTCATCTCTTTCCGGTGACCCAGCACTCATTCCAAGTTTTATAGGAAAAACAGTCATTAAGAGAGTTATCTGAACATTTCACGCTGACCACTGATGCCTGGTCTGCTTCTTAAGTGATGTTTGACATGTTACTACTAATGTTTTAGAAAGTCAAGCATATTGTAGAAGGTAACAAGTCATCTACATCTAGGTAGGATTCCCCCGTCTCCCTGCTACTCAACACAAACCTCTGTTTAAGTCCCCACATTAGTTACCTTTCTTATTCCCATGAGGGAAAAAAAACTTGCCAATAAGTAGTAAAGGCAGAGAAGTTTATTTTGGCTCACACTTTACAAAAGGATGCAGTGTGAGGTAGCCGGTCCTCTTGCATCCAGTCAGGAAGCAGAGAGGGCACTGGTCTATGTAACTTTAAGGCCTATCCATGGCAACCCACTTCCTCTATAAAGGCTCCACCTTCTAAAGGTTCCACAGCCTTCCATAAACATCAACAACATCCAGGACAAAGTGTTCAAACCCATGAGCTCATGGGGGACATCTCACATTCAAGCCACAGCTGTTGCCGACAGATTGCAAGTGTGCTGTCCTAACCTTGTGTCCTCTTCCTTCAGGTTCTTGGCACCTTCTCCTTTGGTGGTGGCTCTTGGATGCTGGTTTATCTGATCGCTGAACACCAGGTACAAAGAAGGATCCATGTAACACCATGAGAGACTTGGAACCCAGAGCCAATTAAAATCATGGGAAGAACGTCGCGTGGATATAGAGCTATAATAAAGTGTTGAAAGTGGGGTCAAGAAACACATCTAAAGTTCTACAGAGACAACAGCAATTTAATCATTCGACAACTTCTAGTGCCATTTTCTGTTTCATCTCTTAGACTATTTATTGCCATTTGATGCTGTATACATTTACTGGTTGATTAGTGAATTCTTAAATACTGTCAACTTCCCCCAGAATACAAAGCAGATTTAGAACAGAAACTCTTTGGGTCTGTTCACAGCCGAAAGCTGAGTGCCCAGGGCAGTGGGTGATGTGCATAAGTGGACAAAACAGTGTTTGTGGAATCCATGGACAGATGACAGCCATGTGTCCGATTCTGGATTAGATGCTAGGAGAGCAACGAGGTGACTCTAACCGTGTGCAGCTTATGCTCACCGGGAGGTGACCATTCTACAGTCCAAACACCGATGTTTCTCTTCTCACATTCGGAAGAACCATGGGGGCTTAGCCACAGTGGAGATGTCACAGACAGGGAAAACAGACGTTGCTCAAGGAGGGACATGACCTTTGAAATACAATCCGGATCCTGAGAAGGAGGAAGGCATGTGAGGGGAAGGATGCACAGGCTAGTCACCATGTCTGCAGTGTGCCCCTCAAGACGGAGACATGGAATCTAATGGTTAATGTGATTGGGGGGCTTTACGAGGTAATGACCCATAAGGCAACTCTCCTTGTAAATAGGACCGCGGCCCTTTAAGAAGAGGCTCTCTTATCCTCCCAACTTTGTAAATGATGAGGTTACTTCTGGAAGGCACGAAAAAGGCTCCATCTTGGAGACACAGAACAACCTTCCTTAGACAAACAAGTCTGGAGCCACCTCCACCTCAGACTTCCCAGACGCCAGAACCGCGAAGCATAAATGTCTATTCCGGATCAATCCCCTGTCTCAGTGACCTAAGGCTCCGGTGCAGGACGTTACTTCTGGGTCAGAGAGGCCTATGTGCCTAGAATAACTCTTGAGAGATGCGACAGACTTGGAGGTGTCCTACAGGAGGGTGTGATGGGTGGAGGCAGGGGGTTAGCTTTTGTTACGGTTGCAACAGGAAGCCATGCACACTTTCCAAGCCAAGATGTGAATCCAGCTTGAGACCGGCACTGGTGCCCAGTCGGTGCACCGTCTGCAGTTACCATGGAAAGGTGGTTTGCAGACTGAGGTCAGCAACAGCCTCCTCGAGGAGCCTACGACAGGGGTGTGCGATAAACAAGTCCACAGCCCGGGGTGATGGTACAGTACCAGACTGGTGGCAAACACTTGGAATCCAGATTCCTCTCGGAGGACCAGACTTGAGGATAGACTCCGAATGAGACTGAACAACTGGGCCAGAGAGTCAGTGACACTTACGTGGCTGAATGAGTTCTCTGGAAACTCAAGTCAAAGAGAGCACGCGAGAGGGATTGACCCGGAAGCTTGTTACATCTTCTGGGGAACTGAAATCTCGCCGCTGAAGCAGAGAGTGGAAATGAAGAGGCTACAGGCGCTATTAAGTTATGCTGGAGGGTGATAAGAAAGCGCGTTGGAAAGGGTAGAGCTTCCAGATATGAGGGAAATTGGTAGCAGTGTCTGCCAAAGCTGCCCGCTCGGCTCCCTTGAGACAGAGAGGAAGGCATGCAGACACAGCCAACCACAGCGTGCACACCGTACAGGAGCGGGCTGCAGTTCCTGTACTTTAGCTGTCTGTGATGGCCTACCAACAGAATTCGGAGTACTGGGAGAAGCAGAGGGGAAAGTAAAGGTTTTGATTGAAAATTTGATTCAAATTAATGAGAACACGACTATAAATAAGAGTACAGTATCTCAGGGAAAGAAACAGAGCCAGAAAGTCCCTTTCTTAAGATAGCTGGATAAAGGTGTTTAGGCTTTGGCTTAGACTGTGTTTGCATTTGAATTCCAGAAGGTGTGGTCTTTAGGAGGTTCGGTTAAACGGAACCAGCAAAGCAGTGCAGACTGGACTCAGGTTCTGGGAAGCTGCAGCCTTTGTCAGAATCAAACCTGGGCTGGGAATGGATCACCCTCAGGGTGGGTCTCCTGAAGGGGTGATCCTTTTTGAAAATGTACCAGTAAGATTATAGGAAGGATAGCACAAGGGATAAACACGTTTTGAACCGCCAGTAAAGCTGTAATTAAGCTCTCTCATCTCCCCTTGGAGCCATGAGAACTGTAGTCAAAGTCTAAAAGTATCCTTTAGGTCTCAGTCCTTCTTGTAGTCAGGGACCATAGTCCATGCATCTTCTGATGTATGCTTAGCTCCATACATCAGTGCTCAGAGCCCCTTGGAGAAGGAGAAAGTGACTGTGGCTGTGTGTTAAAAAAATATTTTGGTCAGAGCAGAACTTTGTCTTTTGAGAGAGGTAGGTAGATGTGGGTAGATTGCAGCTACTAATATTTAAGATTTCCTCTGAAACCAAGTGTTGGCAGGTGACTGAATGTCACGGATCCATTTGTTTTTCCAGCAACACACTTTAGCCTCGACTGTGTTCTAGGCACTGTGCTAAACCGGGAGCACATGCTGAGAAATACAACTCGTGGACTCTCTACCCCTAGGAAGCTCACAATGGAGTGAGGGAGATAGACGTGGGACAACCAAGTAGGTAAGAAGTGGAGAAGAGGCAGAGCAAAGCCAGCTTGCACTTGAGGGAGTGACCGGTTGATGGAAGTCAGCCGAGAGAACTTTCCTACGGATGGATGGCCACGCTCTGAGAATCTGGATGAGAATCAGGGGCCCAGGCAGAGCTTCTGCAAGGAGGTCCCAAAAGGCTGGTGTCTCAGCCAGGCGAGTGGCACAAAAAGCTGTGGGACTGCTCGTTGGAGGGGAGGACGTGTAGCCCAATCTTGAGGCTCGTCTTTGAATAAAAAATGAGACTCCCAAGATGAAAGTGCTGGTACACCGCAATCCCAGCACCAAGGAGTTCAAGGTCTGTCTGTGCTACATTCTGAGACCGCTCTCAAAAACAAACAAGTGAACAATAAAAAGCAGGACATGCGGCATCTGAATGAAGATCTCCTAGAAGAAGGGGATCATTAACTGCCTCAAATGGGCAAAGTGTCCCTGGCAACATACATTTGGGGCACAGTACGCATTGTAGGAAAGAGAGGGAGGGGGCCGTAAGAAACTCAGTCAACAGTTGGGTCATGGTAGGAAATGAAGAGGACACACAGGTTGTGATGAGGTCACTTAGGAAACCAGAGAAGGTTTTCCAGAAGAAGCCAGCCAGTAACACAGGGCAACTAACTTCACTTCATGCATGGGCAAAGGCCCCAGATGTGCTTGGTTCTGTGCGGCTTTTCCCTGGTGTAAGAAGGCTCAGGCTACACACACACCCACACACACACACACACACACACACCCACACACCCACACACACACACACACACACACACACCCCATTCAGGAAGCTGAGGTCACTGATGGTGGACACTTCACCTCCTCCCTCTTCTTTTCTCTTCGCACCTTTCTTTTTGTCACCCTGAACAAATGATGCTTTCAATTCAGCTACAGCGCCAGCCAGCAGCATCTCCTCCTCCACCTCCCCAGGTGTGTACTGTGAAGAGCTGTTGCAAAGGAGGAAACCCAAACCCAAACCGCCAAGAGCAGGAAACCTGTGCGAACCGAGGAGTTCAGATCAGGAAATGGGTGTAGCACACTTCACTGCCAAACCAAAGATACGGTTCAGAAAACCTGCTGCCAGTTTCCGGCTGTGGGGCCTTGTGGCCTCTGGGCCAGGTACTCCCATCATCCTCAGCGTGTGTATGCTCTCTGGCTAAATTTGGAATCAAAGGCAAGACGTGCATGTGAACCATAAGAATTAAGTAGAGAATTTGGTTCTCAAATCCAGCCCAGATCTTATCACGTTGTCATTAAAGATGTCCTTGGTGCTATCAATTTGTTATTTAATATAGAACTAGTAAAAGGTGCACATATATTTTTACTATAGAAGATGTTCATTCATAACTGAATCTCACAAAAATAAACTAAGCACCAGCGATATGCCAAGTAATTGGTGTGGGAAACAGATGAATCAAGACAATGATCCTTTGAGATGGGTCTTTCCAGCAAGAGGTGAGGGGACAGGTTGACACACTGGCCACTCATGAGCAGGACAAAAGGAGGATGTCAGAGCATTCAACTAGATACGTGTCCTGAGCTCTCAGTTGCCTTCCCAGCACGCGACAGAGATGAGCAGCCTTGTGGGCATGCAGGAGTGTGGTGGTTTTTCTTCTGGGAGCACAAGATAGAATATCAACTTAAAAAAAAAAAATGTCAGCCCTGTGATCTTGGGTGGCCGCTTTTGCCTTCTTTAGGTTTCGCGTCTTAATCTCTAAGATGAATCTGCATCTGCTGTTCTGAATCTGCAGATTAGATGAACCAAGATTGAAAACGCCTTCTAAGTACACCCGAGTCACACATGTGTGGGTCTTTGTTATCAAAGCTCCTTGAAGAATACAGCACAATGGCGTTTGCACAATTTCCACCGTATTGAGTCCCGAAAGGGCTGAGGAGAGATGTCTCCGTCAGTCAAGTGTCTGCCACACAAGCATGAGGACCTGCACTGAAATTCCTAGCACCATGTAGAAAGCTGGGAGAGGTGGTGTGCACCTGTAATCCCAGGCCCCGGGGGAGGAGATGGAGGTATTTCTTAGCATAATGGCCATCCATGAGACAAGTGAGTGATGGACCCTATCTCAAAACATCAAATGGGTAGAGGCAAAAAAAGAAGACCCCTGCTGTTGATTTCTGGAGTCTACATCCGTGTGTATACATCTACACATATGTGCATATGCACATACATCATAAAACACAAAAGTCAATCTTATAAAAAGGATATTTAGAAATGGTTGAAGTATGTTATGTGGGAGGAAATTGACGGTCATACACAAGTACACCATGGTTTTATGTAAAGGTTATGTGCATCGTGTAAAAACAAGAAAAGAAAACCCAGTGGGTACCAAGGGATGGTAGAGTGACTTGGATGAATGGTTAATGAGTGTCCTATATTAAATCGCAAACATCACACTGGGCATTTTGAACTCATTAAATGGGAGTTTCCCATCACCTCGGAAAATATTGGGTCCTTCTCTTCAGCCATACACTAAGCTAACACCTGATGCCCCTCCATGGATCAGAGAGGTGGATGCAAGAGGGGATAGCCGTCTGGGACTAGGTCACCCCATGACAGGAACTCCTGGCCATCAAGGCCCCTCCAGGAGCTTTAGTGAATGATCTACCTCAAAAGCCTGTATCTTAATTGGACTTATGATCTAACCAATGGGAGGGGAAACATGCCAATTACTCAATGCTAGTGAGGTCACGACTACTGTAAGAGAATGTAACCACTAACTTAACAAGCCAGCAGAATCCTTAAGAGAGTCTGTGAGCGTTCATCCTTGTACCCACAGATAAGAAGTTTCCCTCACCAAGGAACAGAAGGAGACCACAACAGACAACCAGAACCAATCAAAGTACAGTGTTGTAGAGCAAAGTCCCAATCGATAACATTTACAAGACATTTCTGCACCCAAGGTTCAGGGACTTTGCAGAAGAGGCTGTGGAAAGAATGTAAGAGCCAGAGGATCAGGGCTCTTACTTTGAGATAGAGTCTCCCAGTAACGTCCAAAGCTACTCCCGAAAGTTTCACCGACATGAGCTGAGCAAGGGCAACAGCAATGAACAGAATGTCCAAAGTGGACAGGGCAAGGTTCGCTAGGCTTCAACCCTACATGAAGAACTATAGGAAACCGAGGAAAGCTGGCAACAGGAGAGGAAAGCTGCCCCAGGGAAGAGCGAACCAATAGGTTGTTCTGTGCCAAATGGTCAGCCCTGAGCACACATACATACACAAAAGTAACCATACATATGTATGTATGTATACACACACACACACACACACACACACACACACACACACACACACACATACATGTATTCATGCAGTAACAGTGAATAGAGAGGCAGGAATATGAGGAGAGTGAGGAAGGGTATGCGGGCAGGTCTTGGGGGGAGGGAAAGAAACAGAGAACGGTTGTAACTGTATTATAATCTCAAAAATTAAAGAAAATATAACAGCAAAAACCTATACATTTCTTACCCCTCAGTTTCATAGATGGCAACTGGGTAGGACAGTCATGGAGCTGCGAGTGGCAGCCAGGGACTATGTGTAGAAACATAGCTATCTGCCATCTCCTGTCAGATGACACTGAGGCTTCTAATACCTAAAGACCATGGCACCATCACAAAAGCACTGCCCAGATTCCATAATCGCTGGACCTTCTAGAAGCCCGAGTAGGCAGATCTCCACCAATGCCACACAGCCATATCAGAACCCTTAAATGTGAGTGTTATGCTGGCCTCTTCTTAGGAAGAAAATTTATTTATAACTCAATATTTTTAATCTGCTTAGACTGTCAATCACTTTTCCTAATAAAAATTATGTAATTTTTCTTAAATCAGTGAATAAGTTGACCTTTTGGAGTTGGGAAATAAATCAGAAAAAGAATAAAAGGGGAGGTACATTGTTTGAACTGAATCAGAATGGCTGTGTGCATTTAGAAACTCGTTTGCTTTTCTCTGAGTCACTGTAGAGCACTCAGTTCAGAGAGCTATTGAATACAGAGTTAAAAAGACAGAAGCAGTGGTCTCAAACCGTGATGTTACCCCTAGGACTCCCATTCTCCCATCAGATTGGCTGCTGTGTTGTACTTTAGGCTTCAGGGCAGGACCAAGCATTAATGCTTGCAGTCTTGTTTCTGATGTGTTCATTTCTGTCAGAAACTCCTGAGAGAATTAATAGCCATAGACCATGTTAGCAGGACATAAAGTCTAGCAGCCAATCACAGGCTATCTTATAATGTGTGTGTGTGTGAGAGAGAAAGAGAGACAAAGAGATACACACACACACAGAGGCAGAGATACAGAGAGAGGCATACTGTTATCTCTTGTTTGGATTCAGGGCCTTGGCAAAAATGGTCCTTCTTCCCTATTCTTTATTATAGCAGCAACTTAGGGCTAGAAATAGACATCTCAATTATGCTCTCTCAATAATGACTACGGAGAACGCTGCTTTTCTGTATGATTAGAACGGTTGGCTTTACTGAGTTTCGGGAGGGAGCACTGGAGAGTCCCTTAAGATGGCGAAGTTTAAGGACATCTCATTGCTTCTGACGATTATGACAAGGAAGTGGGCTTTAGTAATAAAGAGCCCGTGAGACAGGTCGAGTCCTCCAAAGAATGTTCTACTCCATTCCAGTTTACAGTGTAAATAAGGAAGTGTTTGGGGAGGAGAAAACGAAACGTAGAAACAGACTACAGCGAGGAAGGCTTGAGCCACAGCATTTTCCTTTCTGGCAGAGCCACATTCTCACCCACCCCCCATCCACTGCCTTTTCTGTGGTTTTACATTCGATGGGGAGGAAGGGAATTAGACAATAATGGACTGCCCAGGGAAGGGTGTGGCCATCACTGTTGCCATTAGTTACTCAAGCTCTCAAGTTCTGCAACCATATTCTCCTTATCCAAGGTTGCCATGTTTGCCTTTGAGCCCCAGTCTGGATTTCTTCACTTGTCTCTGAGAAGATGTCTTAAACCCTAGAAATCTTTTGGAGGGCAAAACACCATTGTCAACCATTTTGGAATCTAACCTTTGGCCACTGATATATGAGGGGTTTTGCTGGGAAGGTCCTCTCCACCTTGGCTGCACCCAGTCCCAGGTACTGGGACTTGGGTAGGCCACTGCTGGTGTGTAGTTTCAGAATGGGCTATGATATGATGGGTGCTTTAAGAGCTACCAGCTAGTTCTCAAAAGGGGAGTAACCTGGGGGATGAGGAAGGTGGGGAAACACACACCATTTTAAAAGGGTGACAACTTCCCTGTTTGCTTGTTTCTAAAACCAGGGAAAATGTTAGCAATGAGGGAGGGGACGACTTGAAAACTTTGGAAAATAAATTATGAAACTGGATGCAGCCAAAGACCTATGAAACACAGCCTCCACCCTCAGAAAGATGGCTTCCCTTTGCCCTAGGAGAGTGCTTGTGATGGAGAAGTTGAGTAAGACCCCTGCTTTGCCATAACCTGTCACAAATACCCCAGTGCTGAAACAGACCAAACCCCGTCCTCGATGATCCCCATTGTGTCAGTTGTGTACTAAACACACACTCAGATCTTTTCTCTAATCACTTGTCTCAAATTTTCATGTTTTTAAAGGCTGGAGATGATTAACTTTCAATGTCGTTGAATTATAATAAAATCCAACCACAGGGACATTCGGATATTTGAAAGAGTGTATTTTATTCCTGCTGTTGCCAGAGTATCATCTAAACCATGTCACTCAGCTGTCCCTAAACCTTAATGTAAAAGAAACATAATTCGTAAGAGAGTGAGACATTTCAAAGACTTAAATCATTCTTAAATAGAAACAACTGAATTTAATAAGAAATATGGTTAAAGATTATCAATTTTCTTCTGACCGCTGGTTATATACAAAAAAGGAAGAAGAAATGTGACCAGGAAGACACATAGCATGTGTCTAATTCTAAAAGTCATTTTCATTTAAGCTGCACGACATACATTTTCACAGCAGGAATTCGAAGATATATTTTTGGAACACTTAACTATCCAGTTAAATCAGACACAACTGGAGGGTCTCTCTCTAATTTTGTAGACTCATTACGATAATTATTTTCATGTTGGGATCACCAATCTAGCTCTCTTCAAGGTACTGGGGGGGCGGAGAGAAAGGGTTTAGATTTAGAAATACAACTTTTCATACCATCCTACTATAATAACAGAGTTGTTTTTCAGTCAATATTTTAAACAGCAACTCTCTAGTCTTCCTTAATGACCCTTTTGAAATTTGTTTGATATTCATACAAGCATAAAGTGTCATAAAGTATGTTTGAATCAAATCTACCCTGAGTTCCTTCTGCTCCAGCTTCTCTACCACCCCATACTCCCTGACTCTCCACTCTCAACTTCCTCTACTACCCCACTCTTCCCTCTCCACTTTATGTGTTTTTGTTCTTTCCTTTTTTAAAAACATGCTCACCAAGTCAGCTTAGTACTGTGCATGTGTGCATTGGTGTGGTTCCTCTACTGGAGCTCAGGTAGCTTCCTAGGATATGTATCCCTGAAGGAAATCAGTTCTTCCTCTTCCATCAACCATGGATTGGCAGTAGCTCCCAGATAGCACTTCACAGCCCCTTACAAGCTGGTGTTTGGCTTGGCTTGATCTTGTGCAGGTGGCGTGCCGGTAGCCATGGCAACCGTGAGTTCATCAGTAGACATCAGTTCACAGCACTCCTCCCCATTCTCCATCTCTTACATTCTTTGAAGCCCATTGCTTTAGAGTTGTTCTTCTTCACCGGTTGCTACCTTGAGAAAAAATAAAGATACACATTTAGAGGTTTTGTGAGATTAAAAAACTTAAATTCTCTTTACATGGTCTCAAATTTTAATTGACTCCCATCAGCCTATGGGTTTGCTTCTCTGTTGGTTTATTTTGAGGAAGGATGTCTCAGTATTGACTAAAGTCTTGGCTGTTTTTGAACTCATAATTCTACTGTTTCAGCTTCCCCAGTAGTTAACATTACAGATACATACCACCATGTCCAGCCTTTCCCATAAGTTAGAAAATATATAATAAGCATGTCACAATCAGTTCATCCTTTAACATTTGTAACCAATATATTTAGAAAAGATGCTGTAATAAGCTTGTTTCATTAAGAAGAGATAATTATCCCTGGGTCTGGAGCAGTTACCCTTGATGACCTTAGAACTTTCTGCAGCCATGGCTTCATTGTTTGTGTTGTTCTTCCTTTGTCATCCCCTGGGCTCTTATTATTTCTTAAATGGCCTCTAGAAGCCCATGTGGCACTGCCAGTCCCAGCTGGGAAATTCTCATGCTTTGAACACATTACAGTGCACTTTGCAGCAATTTGACTCGGTAGTCACCAGGGCTGCCAAAGAAGAGCTGGTAACACTCAATTCCAACAAAATTTATTAGAACAGTCAATGCTCTTGACTAGTGCTTGGTAGGAAAAGTTATGAAATAAGCGTTATACTATTATGCACATTTTAATCAATAAAATCGAATCTCAATAGAATTCTGATGATGTGGTCTTGGTAATATCTATTTTCACTCTTACCAGTTTTCCTGTGTTTTCAGCATAAACTGGACTTACTGAGTTATGGAAAGAAGGAAGGAAGGAAAAAAGGAAGGAAGGGAGGGAGGAAGGAAGGAAGGAAGGAGGGAAGAAAGGAATGGGCAGGAAAGACAAGAAGCAGAGAGAAGAAATGCTGGTGTGGTATGAGGGAAGGAAGGTTGGAGTTGGAAAGGAAAACTGAGGGATAGACGAGTGTGAAGTTCTCAGTGGTAAAGGAAGAGGAAACAGTGGACCCAGGAGGTAGCTCAGCTGGTAAAGGTGTGTCTATGACCTGTTTGAGCTCTTGGACTCACAGGGCAGAGGGAGGAAACCCAGTGAGTCCCAAAAGCCGCCTCTGACGTCCATGTTCCTGCACATCCCATACCACGCAAAACAGACAAATGAGATGTTACTTTAAAATATTTCTTAAAGAATGACAAGTTTTGAGCAGAGATTGTCATTGGCCATTTGATTTGCAGGGACAGTAATAGCATCTGACGACTCGTGTCTTCTTTGTGACTTCCTGAGTCTGAGGCATGCTACTCAAACCCTGTCTCACTGAGCAACAAACCCAGGCCTCTGGAGCCCAGTTTTGGAATGCATTGCACACTTACCTCCGTTGCCTAAACCTTTTACTTTAGCCTTGCCAATTGTCTTTAAATGATTGGGTCTGGAAAAATTAAATGTGCCAAGAAAGAAATTTATTTTCAAGTCAGCGAATCTAAAATAAGAAAGCCTTTCATTTCACACTACAAATCTAGTTCAATGCCTACAAAAAAAAAAAAAAAAAAAAAAAAAAAAAAAAAAAAAAAAAAAAACCCTGCGAGTTTCTTTCGAGGCTCTGCAGAACCCGGAGAAGACTGGCCACCGTGTTGAGGAGTCACAGCAATGTTGCTTTGCTCTGTTTATTTTTCTTCAGTCCTGTTGTTTCCATGGTAAATTCCTGTAGCACAGGTAGACAAATCCTATCTTCCCTTGGATCAAACAGTTCCGGAAGTGATGTGCCACTGTGGTTTTCATCAACATGGGGAGACAAAAACGACTGAGTTTCAAAAAAAAAAAAAGAAAAAAAAAATCTGCCCACAGAAAACAAATAAGTTTGCAATAATTAAAGAAAATTCTGGTTAAAAGACTTAATGAGTTTCTATCCTTGAAATTAGTCACGTCATTTTATTAAGAGAGAGGAGGGGCGCTCCAGTGAGTGGTGTGGCAAGTCAGATTTCCACGGTGTTGCTGGAATTTAATTTCTGTGGTGCCTGCCTACTTTTCCATCCAATTTGAGAACTCTGTTCAGATCCATCATCGGCTGAAACTTGAGGGCAGCTGACACAGGACTTGGTTGAGGGCGGTTGAGATTATGTTGAATGAAATTCCCACTCTCTAGAGGCATTCTGGGGCCAGCACCCTAGGGACAGCATTTATGGAAGAGGCGCTGAACTTAATTCATTTTCCTTTGTGTATGTCCTGGGAGACCATATTATTTGAGTTCTGTTTTAAAAATCATTTTGAGCACTTTGGCCTTCAAGCTTTTTTCACCAAAAAAAAAAAAAAAAAAAAAAAAAAAAAAAAAAAAAATGTTATAGGGAGGGGGAAAAAACCTTTTTGTAGTCAAGAGCCTCAGAAATGAAAAGCCAAACTTGATGTGCAGAGACATGCAATACTACAAATGTCACATTTGTTTCAAGCCCCACATGGTGGGACGAGCTACCATTTTTATTTGTAAAATTCAGTGCTTTCTGTGGACACAGTTTTCATTCACCCCTAAGATGTCCTTCAGACTTCTTGGGCTGCTTGTGACACTCCTGATCTATTTTGAAGGCTCCTTCTTTGTTCCTGGGGCTCTTCTCTTCTAAACCCTGGAATAGTCTCCTTCAAACAATTGTATCCGAGTTATGTACAGAGGGAGAACTGAAGAAAATGCGGTATTGATTCATACAGAAAGGGGGAAAAAGCAAACGAAAAAAACAAGGCACTTTGTCTGCTTTATCAGGAAGTTCTTGGCAAACATCTTTGTCTGTTTTGGTGATCTGGAAGATTGCCTAACTTTTTTTTTCTTTTGGGTTTAGAGCTGCCCTATGTCACATGGCTTTCTCGACGACTCATTTCCTGCCCCCTGAGACTGTATCTATTCTAGGAAGGGTAAGATGTATCTTCCACCTGGACCAACAGGTCCCCCGCCCTTCCATGATCTACTCACCTGGCATTTATCTAGATGTTTGCTCTATGCTAGGCCCTGGGAATATACAGATGTCAGTGTCTTGAGTTTGAAGCTGCATTAGAAGTCAGTCCTGTGGGAAGCAATAGAGCACATCTGAACGATGATTGTGCTGTAGGTAAAGACAGACAGACAGACAGCATTGAAAAGTCAGACTTCTGGAGACAGAAGCAACTAGAAACTAATTTCCTCAGAATCACTTTTCTACTTATCTTTTTAGATGTCCCCTCAAATCCTGGTGTTTGGCTGAGCTGTTTTGCTGTCCCTGAGGTCTCTGGTTTCCAGGGTAGGCATTTTCAACAGACCAGGCTTTGGCAAAGATTCATCACGTTTCTTTGCCAAGGGTTCTCGCTGGCAGATGGTAACAGCTGCTGCCATCGAGTCTAAGAAAGTACAGGAGGAGCCCTGCAGATCGCCCTTTTTATTACATTAATGGCTTCTTTCCTGAGCGCCGCTTCTCATTGTATCGGTGCATAATTGTTTCTGCTAATGCGTTTGCTCCGATCATCCCAAAAATCTAATTACTCTACGTAATGAATCATTAACAATTTCCTTAAATTCATTTCAGTGTTTGCATGCTGGTATTCAGTTTATGCTAATACACCTAAAATATTCATGCCTTTCAGTCTGAGATTGCAGATGTTCAAAAATCCGTTTCAGTAAACGTACGTTGCTGATCAGGATTCTTTGTACGCTGTCGGAGGTGTGAACGCCTGAAGATAATTCTGGAATACGGCGTATCGCTTCCCCACCCACTTTTATAGCAGAGACCCTTCATCTCCGAGCTCCACGTTCAGTTAACCAAACAGAGTGACGTGTGGGCATCTGTAACTTGGGAGCATTAATGGGTGCTTAGTAATGAAGGGGGATCAAAGTGACTGATCTCTTGATCCTTGTTGCTTTATCCGAACCGAGATTCAGCCTCCATCCAGCTGATGAAATAGGTATTAGAAATGAATATTGTTGATGAGCCACGGTGGGTGGGGGCACCCGCTCAGAGAGGGCGTGGGGGATGGGACTCCTTGAGGAGAGGCTGGGAGGGGGAGCAGCATTTGGGACGTAAGAGTTAATTAATTAATTAAAAAAGGAACGGGTGTTCTTAGTTATTCTTAGAAGAGAAAATTAACTTTAACTTCTCCCCCAACAGGCACGCAGCACACGGCTGTCCTTCAACTGTGTCCTGAGATGTCTCTTATGATCCTCACCTCACAGATTAGAAATAGAATTCAGGAAGTGAAGCAACTTGGCCCCAAGTTCCAGTATTTCACAGTGATTCTCAACTGGGGTTACTCTTGTCTGGCTGAGGACATTTGGCAACGTCTGAAGACATTTTTCACTGTCACAACCAAGCACAGGGCAGGGGTTGGGGTGGCACTGATACCATGAGGAAAGCGACAGACACTGGCATTTTGTAAGGAGCAGCATGAAACCCCACGAGAGAGGGCGACCCCCTCCAGCGTGACCACAGCGCTGTGGCTGTGGACGGCGGTGTTGCAGCTGTGTGCAATGTCCCTGGCATAGCTCTGTGGGCTGTGCTTTCTAACAGCTGTGCTAGACAGCTGTGGTGGAGGCCACTGTGTGACCACACCTCTCCTCCAGCACCTGTGGGAGTGTGTGGCCTTGATTTCCTGTTTGGGGCTTTGAAACACTGCGGGGAACTAGGAGATCCTTGAGGGAGTGTGGATTGTCCGACATGGGCACACCCTGTTAAAGACCCAATGCCTCAGAGCCATGGGACCAGCAAAGCCTTCCCATGCCGATCAGGTCCAGAACTGGCAAAGCCTTCCTCTGGTTTGAGTGCAAATGTTGACAGTGTGTTTTAAGTATGAACATTTAGGGACAGTTGGCTGGTGTGTGCAAAAACTAGCAATTGTGACTTCCTCCTTCTAGACACTTAGCCTGCTCACCTACAAAGACTTCCTACCCACACTAGCTAACCCTTTCCCTTGTGCTGCACATAGTAGGTACACTCTGTCCTGGCAAGCAGAGCCTACCTGGTCCCAGCTTTACTGTACATGTCTGTCTGTTCTTTCTACAATTTCTAGCTGCCACACAATGCCTGCAGAGTGCAGCCTGGGACTATACACATATTTTTCACCCGTGGAAGTGACGCCGTCTTACAGCCAGTTTTGAGGGAATTCTACCGAAGCCTTCTGTCTCTGGAGGCATGCTTGGGTCTTCAGTTGTTCTCAGTGGTCACCGCTCAGCTCATCTGGGGACCTGCTGCCTCTTCCTCTAGGTGGGGTGTGCCGCAGGGCTGTTGATACTTCTGATAGCAGAGCCTCCAAACAGGAAAGCAAAGCCACACTTCTACAGGATGTGTGTGTCCATAAATATGTGTGTGTATGTGTTCGTGTATATGTATCAAACACCCTCATCATCCTCTCCTATCCCACATCTCCCATACTTGCCTATCTTTCAACATATTGGCAGACATACCACACACAACACATAATGCACACACCAACAGCACACCACACATATACCATACACACACACTACAAACACCACAAACATACCACACCTACCCACCACACCACATACACACACCACACACCACACACACACACACAGCATACCACACACCACACACACACACACCACACACACACACACCACACACACACACCACACACACACACAAACCACACATATCACACACACCACACCACACACACACACACACAGAGCATACCACACACCACACACACACCACACACACACACACCATACCACATACACACACACACCACACACACACACACACACCACACACACCACACACACACACACAAACCACACATATCACACACACCACACCACACACACACCACACATACCACACACACCATACCACACATACACACACCACACACACACACCACACACATACCACAAACACACCACACACACACACAACACACACACACACACACACACACACACACACACACACACATTCTACTTAAAGTTGCCTGCATGAGGATGGGTGGCCGTGAGTATTTGAGGAAGGACATATACCAGTGGCTACAGCGCTGAGGACAGACTCTGCAAACAATTGTGTTCACCTGCCCCGAGCTCCTCTTCTAGGACTGAAGCATTATACGCCCCCCCCCCAGCCATAATTGAATATTGGCAGCATTGTCTTTTGAAGGTAGCCACTGCTGCTATGGGTGCCATGACTGTGACCTTTCCAGTCACCTGTGTGCTCAATGGATGTCATCTAGCTCTGGTTCCCCCTCCGATAGTCCATCCAGGCCCATGATCATTTCTCTTCTCTTCTCTTCTCTTCTCTTCTCTTCTCTTCTCTTCTCTTTCCTCCTCCCCCACCCCAAAACAGGATTTATTAGAGTGGCTTATAGTTTATGGTCCGACTTTTCGAACAATGGTTGTTCAGCCCATGAGACTGAATGTCTGAGATGGCATGCAGTATGCACGGGAATCCCAAGGAAGCGCTGGATGTTCACACATGCCAGCGAGAATGAGGTAAGCTGACAAAGAGCAAGGCTTTCTTCTCCCCTGTGCTTCATATAGGCCTCCATCAGAAGGTATGGCCCAGCTTCAAGGTGGGTCTTCCCAACCTCGGGAGATCCAGCTTTAGGGGAGGTAATTCCAACTTCAAATGATTCGGTCAAGAAAAATCACCAGGTGGTGGCACATACACACCTTTAATTTCAGCACACAGAGGCAGGACAGGGTCAGGAGCAGGAAGGGGTAGGGAGGGCCAGGGAGGGGCAGGGGCAGGAAGGGGCAGGGGCAGGAAGGGGCAGGGGCAGGGGCGGATCTATGTGTTGAGAGCAGCTTGGTGTACAGAATCAGTTCCAGGACAGCCAGGGCTGCACATGCAAACCTGTCTTGAAAAAAACAAACAAAAAGAAAAGAATCCTTCATAGGTGTGGCCGCCATCTTGAGTTTTAGTTAATCCAGGATATAGCCAAGAATAGCATCACACCCAAACATAAGCATGAGGCCTGAGAGTCACACGTGCCCAGTTAAAACTTTCAAAGCACATTCCTCCAGGGTCCCAGGAGAGCTGGCCTAGAATTGCTTAGCTAAACAACTGTAACTAGTAGATGTAAGGCTTTTTAAAAAGGAACTTTGACATACTCAATGATCTGTATTTTAAATTGTCTTTTAAAAAACTTTTTATTAATCGTCTTATTCATTTACATTCCAAATGATATTTCCTTTCCTGAATATCCCTCCATCAATCCCCCATTCCCTCTCTCCCCTCCCCTTTGCCTCCATGACCATGCTTCTCCACCCATTCACCCACTCCTGCCCCACCTCACCCCTCTAGCACCCCCCTAAGCTGAGGTATCAAGCCTCACTCCTCTCTCCCTGATGACAGATAAGGCCATCCTCTGCTACATATGCATCTGAAGTAACCCCTGTGCAGGCTGCCATGGCCCTTTGGGTTCATGTGTGCACCAGTCTGGCTCTGGTTAGAGGGCCTCATGCCTTCTTTCCCTGGTGAATTTTATCCCCAGAGTGTTAATGTATTTCTGCCTCCTCTTCGACACAGATCTCTGAGCCCTGAGGAAAGGGGTTTGATGAAGACATACCACTTAGGACTGAGTCTCCCAGGTCTCCCTCTGGGTTTGTTGTTTGGCTGAGGGTGTTTCTATTAGTTCCCATCTATACAGGAGGAAGCATCTCTTCCTAGCCAAACAAGACACTAAACTCATTCCCAGAAGGCGTGGCTTCTGGGTCTCCAGATAGAGTTCCATGATGGTTTCTTTGCCTTCAACTTATTTAATCTGGCATGATCATACGCAAGATTCTACTTTGAGTCATGGATTCTCAGTGTATAGATATTATCCCAGGGGTGGTGAGACAGAAATACTGACTACAGGAAGAAGAGTAAAGAAGAGAAGAGAAAAAAGAAAAGGTTGGTCAGTCTTCAAATGTAACATGCACTCAGCATACACTGAAGCAACTTCTTTGGGTTCAGACTTCATCTTAAGAGAGCCTAATCTAAGGTTGAACTGAAGTTAACTAGCAGGCTAGTCCCTAGCACCAGTTTCTAGGCTACCCCCCTACAAGACCTGTGTCTAACACCAGTTTCTAGGTTACCCCCTTCCAACAAATCTGTACCTCTAGATTATAAGTGTGCTCTCCCTAACAACCAAGCAGAAATCAAGTTTATGATTTGACTCCCAGCACCAGCCAATTACATTAAAGGCCATAATAGTCCCCCAATAAGATGCTTGCCAGACTGGAAACATTCACCCCTCGCTTGTCATTTCCTATAAAACCTTGTTCCAAAGAGTGTTTGGGGCTTTTCTCCACTGAAACCATCCTGTGTGTCAGCACTGAGTTAAGCCCAAGCTGGAGCTTGTGAATGAATACCCCTGTGTGGTTACATCCAGTTGGCTCCTGATTGGTCTTAGGGGTTCATGAACACTTCTTGGTACACATGCTATAACTTTATGGGGAATGACTAAGGAAACATGTGGAAGAATAGGGGTAACAATGAAGGGGGATCAGCCATGGAGAGCACAGAAAAGGAACTCCGGTTCTCACGGAGCAGGTGTGGTCACGGCACAGAAAGGACAAGATAAATAAGGAAAGTTTGTCGTGTAGTTCAAGTCCTTACAGATACGATCAATTTGAATCTATGAAACTTAAGTTTTAGCCTAAAAAAGCTCTCTTGATCAGGGAAAATAAAGTTAAGTTGACGAGTTTTAAAGCTCAGCTTTGCCCAAGGGAAAGGTGAAGCAAAGAAAAGAGCCAGGAAGTGGTATGTGGGAGACCGGAGTATGGGCACTAGCTGGGGCTGCTGTGGACATCTGAGTGCAGACATTTATAAGTTAACAGTAAGTAGAGAGGAGGATTCCAGTAATGGGGCAGTGTCCAAAAATCCTGAGAACAGAGTAGGAGCAGTGAGCTATTGTGGTAGGAAAAGGGCCATGGAAGGTGTCAAAGACGATTTCAGTGTCACAGGGTCCAAGGTATATGAACGATTTAAGGTCCTTATTTTAATTCTTGGAAGAAATGAAGTTCTTAGGATTTAGAGGAGGAGATGATGTTATGTAATTTACATTGTATTCAGCATCCTTTTCACCATTATGCTGAGAACGAAGAGAGCAGGGCAGAGAGGTCCGTGAGAGGGAAGAGGATGCTGGGGCTGCCATTTCAAAATACCACAGGGTGTGTGGCTTGAACCATAGGGCTTAATTCTTCATAGTTCAGGATGCTTGGGTGGTACAGACTAAAGGTGCCAGTGAGGTGAGTTTCATGCCAATGGACCATTCTTTAGCTTATAGGCAACCGCCTTAGCACTTTGTGTTCATGTGGCTTCTCTGTGGTGGGAATATAAACGGGGAGAGAGGGATTGGGGGATGTCCTATTCATCTTTCTATGAGGAAAAAGAAGTAGATGAATGCAAAGCACCAGAGCCCCACCCATTGAACTCGTTTCATTCCAGTCATTCTCCTGTGGATAAGAATGCCCTCCTCTTTCAGGCTAAATATTTGAATATATAGTGTGTGGTTAGTTGAACTCTTTGAGACAGAAAGAAGGTGTGGCCTTGTTGGAGGAGATGTGTCTGTAAGGGCTTTGAGGTTTCAAATGCCCTTATCATTCCCAGTTAGCTCTCTGTGCTAACTTATGGATCAGAATTCAATCTCTTAGCTACTACTCCAGTGCCATGTTACCTGCCTGCTGCCATACTCCCTGCCATGGATGGTCTTGGACTCATCCCCCCTGAAACTGTAAGCTCCCAGTAAATGGTTGCTTCTATAATTTGCCTTTGTCATGGTGTCTTAGTCAGGGTTTCTATTCCTGCACAAAACATCATGACCAAGAAGCAAGTTGGGGGAGGAAAGAGTTATTCAGCTTACACTTCCCTATCGCTGTTCATCACCAATGGAAGTCAGAACTGGAACTCAAACAGGTCAGGAAGCAGGAGCTGATGCAGAGGCCATGGAGGGATGTCACTTACTGGCTTGCTTCCCCTGGCTTGCTCAGCCTGCTTTCTCATAGAACCCAGGTCTACCAGCCCAGGATGGCACCACCCACAATGGGCTGGGCCAGGGATGGCTCCACCCACAATGGGCTGGGCCCTCCCCCCTTGATCACTAGTTAAGAAAATGCCTTTCTCTGTGATATCTCCAGCTTGTGTACAGTTGACACAAAACCAGCCAGTACATAAACCAATGGAAATGTTATCTTCTCAGTTCCATCATAAACTGAGGTAATGTTTGCTTCTTCATATTCTCTTATGATTTTGTCTACATGGAGTTTTCAAGCCTTAAAGACTTCTTTTTATAGAACAGAGTAGAGAGGCGGCCACTAGAGGATGAGAGGGCGGGGGAGGTGAGAAATCAGAGTATCAGAGCGCCTGAGAGCTGGTTCAGCTGCCCCACCACGTGGGGACCCACTGTTTACAAAATACTACCGGCCTTTGAACAAGAGATAAAATAACTCATAACAGTAGTTTCCTATATCATTGTCAGAGAAGCTTCTTCTTGCAGCAGATGTAACCAAGTACAGAGACCCACTGACAGCCATGTGTTATGCAGAAAGAGAGACCTCGGGAACACTCAGCCTTAAATGGGCTGTCCTCATTACATCCCTCCCCCTCAGAGCATAGGAAGAAGCAGAAGCAGAAACGGAGGACATCGGGAGAACAAGGCTCTCTAAATCATCTGAGCAAGGCACAAATGAGCTCACAGAGACTGAAGCAGCCAGACCAGGACCTGTGCAGGGTGACACCAGGACCTCCGTGTGTGGATTAGAGCGTTCAGCTTTGGTGTTTGTATGGGACTTCTGAGTGTGTGCACGGTCTCGGATTTTTGTTCCTTCTCTTGGGCTCTTTGTTCCTGATGTTGGTTGGCTTTGTCCAACTTCAGTATGCTGTCCGAGTTTATCTTACGTTTTATTTTGTTATGATTTGTTGTTATCTCTTATAAGTCTGTCTCTTCCTAATGAGAGACACAAAGGGACCCACAGGGGAGGGGAACTGGGGAGGAATCGGGAGAAGTAAATGGAGGAGATACTGAAATCAGGATATATTGTATGACAAAAGAATTGATTTTCAGTAAAAGTGAAAAAAAATTGCCACGGCATCAGGGTTCTCGTTGTAGCAGCTGCACACATCACAGTTCCTGATAGTGTTTCCTTGTGTTAGGAAATATTTCCTAGTGATTTTGTGTTGTATATAAAATTTCCATATAGTCTTTCAGCGATTGGCTTTTCTCATCCTGTATTAAATGTCTATTCTTTCTGTCAGTTCTTTTCTATTTGTTTGTTTTCTTTCTATTGTGATAGCTCTCCTCTGTATGGATGCTAGCATTAATTCCCTGTCTTAGCTTGAGCCATGCTAGTTTGTGAGTCCCAGCTTTTACCCAACATCCACAACCTGGTTCTCTAGTAGCTACTACTGATGACTGCATGTCACTCAGGGGGTGCTTGTTACCACAGGAAGCACAGGTGGGCTCCAGCTAGATGTTTCATTGCAGAAAAGAAGACGCCTCAGAACAATTTAATATGTTTGCAGATATTCACTTTGCAGATGACTTTCTATCGCTTGATTAAAAAAAAAAGCACCACTGAATTTGTTTTTAATGTTGAGGAAAGCAAATGTGATCGGTGATCATATGTGGAGGTCTGGTCTACTGCTTTGTAATTTAGTGCTAAATTCTATACCCGGAGGGTCTAGACCCATGAGAGACTTCTCATGTTTGCAAACTTTTCTTATGCAAACCTTGTTCCTTGATTCACTATTACTTAAGTAAAATTGGCTACAGCCAGTTACTGGAGGGATTAGAGGTAGGTGGGTTAGGAGTGACCTGGTTGGAGGAGGAGAGACTGGGAGAAAAGAGGAAGAAGGAGAAGGAGGAAGAAGCTACCACGAGGGGAGAGGAACCATGAGCACATGACCAGGAGAAACAGCAAGTATCAGGGTACACTGGTGGGGGGGTTGCCATTCCGGTAGCTTGACGAGTAGATTGTAACACCCAATAATTAACAAAGCCAAATAAAATAACCATAGTCTGAGTTTCATTTATTTGTAAGCTAGTTTGGGATAATATTATAATTTTCATACTACAACCATACCGTTGCCTCATATGCTTAAATTAAGTGTAGAATATTATTTTCTTCTTCTTTTTATTTTTAGTGGACGTGGTATAGACTGATGGCCTAGGTTCAATCAGCATCATTTATTGATGCAACGGATCACTGTAGCTCTTGACTTCAAAACACACTCTATTTGCCAAAATTTAAATCCCATATCAACACAGGTCAGGTTCAATGACACAACTTAAGCATCAGGCGAAAGAAGAGAACGGGGTGGTCTTGTGGGTAAGACCCTAAAGAACTCAGCTTGATGTGAGTGATAAAAGGAGGAAAGGCTCATAATTAACAAGAACAATAAATGCCTAATAATAAGCATGAAAATGAAACATATTTTAAGTGCTTCTGAGAAACACAAAAGATAGTGATATCAGTTTACCTATGAGGAAAAAAAAAGCATTATTAAAATGTGACCTAACACCAACTCAGTTCTGAACTTGTATAAGCCAATGTTAAAGTTCAGCTTGAAAAAGCACAAGAACAAAAATAGTCAAAACAACAACAAAAACAGCAGGAACAAAAGTGTGAGGCACTTCAAACGCTCATGGGAGCACTGTGAAGGCTCATGGGAGCACTGTGACGGCTCATGGGGAGCACTATGACAGCTCGTGGGAGCACTTAAAAGGCTCATGGGAGCACTGTGAAGGCTCATGGGAGCACGGTGAAGGCTCATGGGAGCACGGTGAAGGCTCATGGGAGCACGGTGAAGGCTCACGGGAGCAAGGCTCATGGGAGCACTGGCTTTTCTATTTCAACTAACTTGAAACTCCCAGTAACAAATAATACGTTGGATATGCTTTCTATAGAAGGATGATTCAGTGAGATTGAATAGGAAATCCAGAAACAGGTCTACTGTAAAGCAGATGACTTGACATATGGGAACACTGCTGAGCTCTCTTTCCACATGGGGTACCTATGTCCTGTGTCCCAGTGCCTGTAGGGAAGATGTCCCACTCATCCCCAGCAGCCAACCCCAAGAACCCCACAGGTCTTCTTTGATGTGGACATCGGCTGGGAGCAAGTTGACTAAATTGTTTGCAGATGCTGTTACCAAAACTGCAGAACATTTTCGTGCATTGTATACAGGAGGAAAGGACACGTTTGGTGCACAACTGGGAAACCTCTCCATTTTAAAGAATGCCCTTTCCATGGAATTATTAAGAAATTCATCATTCATGGTGGAGACTTCTCACATCAGAATGGGACGGGCAGAGAAATTATTTGTGGTGAGAAATTTTAAAATGAGAATTTTCAATTTAAGCATGACTGAGAGGGTTTGCTGGGCATGGCAAATGCAGGCCCCAGTACAGTGGTTCTCACTTCTTTATCACAACAGCTCCAACTCCTCATTTGGATGGGAAACTGTTGTGGTAAATAATAAAAGATAGCTTAACCTTATATCTTGAAATTTGTTGGCTCCCACGGCACTATAGCACCGTGGGGATCTCTAACTTGGCGGCTCCAGGCCACTTCTAAGAACTCAGGCACCGTTCACTCCACCTGTTACTTCTGTCTTTGGTGGCTATGACCGCCCCGGCATGTTTCTTTCCTCTACCACCTGGTACAAACATGACTCTACATCCATTAGTGTGCAGGGCTGAAGTGGTTACTTCTAAGGGGAAAGGATGGCTCACATCCCCAGGAGTGTGGCACTGGGTGTTGGTGAAAGGCCATAGATGTCTAAGTAGCATGGCAGTGGAAAAACTTCAGAGGAAGCAAGGTGAGAGCAAGCGACCGAAACACCATGTCTTTGATGGTCTCCCCTCCAAAGTCCCATTGTACCATATTGGCAGCATCTGACTAATTAGACACATCTGTTTTAGGAAGCTTCTACCACTTTATTTATTCAATTTAAGTTTTATTTAACACAGAAGCAGGGACCACAAAGCATGAAATCCGGGACAGAAGGATCAGTGGACACTGTCTTGGTGGCTGGCTACCTCGACACAACCAGAGAGGTACTTGCCAACATCCAGGTTTTCCTGCGAAAACGACTGGCCCTGAAGAAAACGAGCGGATGAAAATTTCAGAAAACGATGAGGATAATACATCTTTCATGATGAATTCTGTTCTTCTTTCTGTTCCCTAAGTGTTGTTGTCAACGTACACCCTGGAACTTGGTTGGCAGTGCTAAACAATTAGAGAAATCTACAGGGTTGATAATCATACGGCTGTGCTATTTGCCCTAATGTAGCACTTTCTAGAAAGCAGATGGTGGTGTGCTCAGCCTTGTTCATTAAGACTTTTCCCCCTTCATCAGCTGCTGGGAGGCTACAGTGATTAAAAGATACTTTACTCAACTTCATGTTTACTCTCTGTTCACTTCAAATGCCCTTGCAGTACCATAATGAGGCAACACCTTCATCAATAAATTATGAAGCCAATATTTAGTAAAAAAAAAAAAAGGTGGCCTTTTAATAACACACAATATATATGTTATTAATATAATTTTAATAATAGGTCAGGAATTCAATTTTTCTCATACAGGAAAATCATCTGAAAGGGGCCATGTGTGGAGTCATTTGGAAACCTAACACAGTAGAAGCGTCTTAACACAGTAGAAACGTCCTAAAACGCATGCACAGCTATGAAAGTGATGTATGTGGAACCGTCAAATAACGAAGGAGATGGAGCCCCCGACTGGACATCTCTCATCACTAAATTCTGCTGCCAGGAATGGGTTAAAGTAACTGAGTTGTTGGTCAGTGGGGCCACATGGGAACCCTCAAACAACCCAGCTATCGCCAAGGCTACCTTGGTTATTTTCCACAAACTGATTATACGGTTGTGTTGCAGATGACAAAGCCTATATACTTCACTGAACATGGAGATTTTAAGCTGGCGTCTTCTTAGAGCCTTCACCCCTACTGACGAGTGTTCGGTGTAATGGAAAGTACCTTAAATGCTATCAGAGAAGAAAGATAACGGCCTAATACTGTGGTCTACAATGGTGACCTGCCTACGAGCTGTGCTAGTGTAATAGTTACACACAGCTCATGGGTGTGACCAACCAGTATCTTGTAGGTACCTGTTGGGGTAAATATTAAAAAGACCTGTTGTTATCCGCCCCTACGGTCTCACTCTACAGCACACCTCGACTCTACCACACGATTCACAAGCCACCCTCATTACCCGGCTCCCTTTCCAAGCGGTTCACTTTGCCCTCTCTGCTGTTTCTGTCTCGGGTGGATACAACCGCCCTAGCATGTTCCTTTTCTCCACCGCCGGGTACAAACATGACTCTACATCCGTTAAACTTATCAAACAGGTTTATATATCAAATTCTCAATCCGCAAGTCATCTACACAATGTGCTTACAACCAGCAGACAAACTGCCCATCCAGAAAGGATAAATTAAACCCATTGAAACCCTTAGAAATAATCATGACAACCTTATCAAGATAGAGATGTACCAAGAGAGACATACATGTCAGCTTCCATCTTTTCCTCCAGAATCTCTGCCTCCTGCCTCCTGCCTCCTGCCTCCTGCCTCCTGCCTCCTACCTCCTGCCTCTTGCCTCCTGCCTCCCTCCCTCCTCCCTCTCTTCTGCTCCTCCAGACTCTTGCCCCGCCTACCTCTCCACTGTCCAATCACGTATCACCTTAACATGAACCTACAGATACCCATCCTAGACATTGTGTGGATGGCCAAGACTCTGACGCTAGATAGACCAAGGGGAAACCTGAATCTACTGTTCTGCTAAGGAAAAGTAGCAAAGAAAGACGTCCTAATAACACTATGCTGTTCTCATAGATCAGCGTACTGCTCGACTCTCAACAGAGAAGCCTTCTCCTGTGGGAGGTGAGAATAAACAGGGGCCCACAGTTGGACAGAGTGAGAGTGGGGACACTCAACCCTAAATAGGATGTCTCCATCAAGTCCCCCTTTTTCGGGGTTTAGGGAACCCTGCATTAGAGAAGGCAGGAAGCTCTCAAGAGCCAGAGGAAATGGACAACAGTAAGAAAACAAGGTTGTCTAGTTGGGCTAGTACACATACGAACTCCCAGAAACTGTGGTGGCATACCCAGCTCCTGCACAGGTCTGTTTCTGATGGGGTCCCAGTGCTGAAAGGGAATGTGGACAGGAGCCACCATCTCTAATCCAGAGTGCTAGTATGTGTGCTCCTGCATCTGTTTCCTTACGTTTT
This sequence comes from Micromys minutus, assembly GCF_963924665.1. Lineage (NCBI taxonomy): Eukaryota > Metazoa > Chordata > Mammalia > Rodentia > Muridae > Micromys > Micromys minutus. The sequence continues at coordinate 14,293,199 of NC_137984.1, forward strand.
TCCTCAGCTCTTTTTCTTCTGTTTCTGGTTTATTTTGTTTTATTAGTATTATCGTTTTACATGGCTGTTTGTATCCTAACGAGTGTGAGGGAGGAGGGAGAGGGTTTATGGGAGTGAGAAAGAGTGGTGGATCTGGGAGAAATTAAGGTACAAAAACCACTACTGTCAGAGCATATTGTACGAAACATATATTTTTAATAAAACTATTCATTAGGTTCGAAGGAAGGCCTTAGAACTGAAAATCTGGGTAAGCGGTGGGCGTGATCCAGAAATAGTGGCCCACCACATGATACGTGAGGTATGCAGTGTTATCATGACATGTCAATGTCCAGAAATCTGCAGACTCGACTTGCAATATGAGAGAGTTCAGACAAGAGGACCTTCAAACACTAAATCCTAAAGAAGGGTTTTCTTAGGAAAATACGTAAGATGAGACTCTAACTTTCTATGGTTATCAGTAATGCTCTGCATGCATGTGATACAGTGAGTTTGTGTGAGTTTGGGTCCTTATGGACTAGCAAAGGGTAGAGAACTGGCTAAGGATGAAGAGCTGCAGATGGAAATAAGCAGAGAGCACAGCTATACAACAATGTGTGGTTAATTAGGATGCTTACTCAGACTGGACCACGCACTACCTCCCTGGAAAGATGTTACCCATCTTTCCAGTAGGAATTAAGCATTGCTATCAGAGTGCACTGTGTATATAGTTTTAACAGTTGCTATACATAAATACAAAGGTAAAATGCAAATGTATCTCATTTCAGTAAAGCCTAAACGTTCTCGAAGAATATCTAGCTGTTTCAAGTTGGGAAGTCACAAAGAAGCTGGGGAGATGGTTTGGTGGGTAAAATACTTGCACAGGAGCCCAGTGTCTGGAGTTCGAATCCCTAGCCCCTATATAAGTGCCTAGTGGGGGCCATAATCTAAACACTGAGGTGAGATGAGATCAGCAGAGCAAGATTCCTAGACTTGCCAAATTGCTGAGCTCTGTGTCCAAGTGAAAGATTCTTCCTCAGCACATATGGTGGAGAGTGATGGACGAAAGCACTTGTGGTGGTTTGTGCACACACACACACACACACACACACACACATGTGAACATCTATATACATATGCAAGTATCCCACATATACACACAAAATAAAAATTAAAGATACAAATAAAAACTCGATACACCTGTGTGTTGGTGTCCCTGGGTCACTGGGACAAAGGTTTTGAAGTCACAATTCTGAAACTGCTGTTAGCGGTTTTGTCATTTGACAACTTCTTGCCTCTGAGCTGGCCGTCATCCCGTGCATCTTCCTGCGCATCTGCACGCTGACGCTTTGCTGTGCTAGCTGCATCCTAGTCCTCTCCTTACACTCAAAGGCTGGTTTGCCCAGGGTGTCCCCGATGGCCCCATTTTGATTTGATTACTTTGAAACCACCCAGCTGCGACTTCCGAATGACCACTGAAGGTCATCTGCATCCCTGAAGGGACACATTTCAGTGCATAAGACACTCTTTGAGATATTCTTGTAAATTCTTATACTTGTGTTTTGGGGTTGGGATTGAAGACGCCTAATCACACGCATACATGCTTGCACGCATGTGCACACACACACACACACACATGCGCGCGCGCGCATGTGCTCACATTGTACAGTGATAAAGCTTTTTTGGTGATGAGGGATGAGGAATGAGGATGGTGAAACTGACCTGGTGAGCAAGTAAAGAAAAAAGATACCTGGTCCTTGAGGGTCTTACATTCATTTCCTACACGAGAGTAGGCTTGTGGGGTAAGATGAGATCTGCTAGGTCAACTGAATTTAGCTGGCAGTGTGTTTGAGATTCTGCAGGCAAGATGATCAAGCTGGGATGCTGATTGTTTCGTTGCTGCACAAACCTGACATTCCTCCAGAAACACTTGGAACAAAGCAAACAGGAGACAAGTAGCCAGGGAAGTCAAACCCCGAGAGCGGGTATGGGTCCAGTCATTTTGTTTATAGCCCTGAGTAGTAGAAGCTAAGTGGCCCATCGACTTGACTTTTCACACAGCTCTCCGAGGGTTTCTTGTTACTTTCTTCGACTCTTACTTTTTCTCTGATAAACACGGTCACGTTTCTGTCCATCACCGTTTCTCTTAACTGTTCGTTGGAAGCAGACAGGGTGTAGACACAACGAAGTCCCCCAAAGGGGTTGTTTGGCTTCCTTTTGTTGGCCACAAAAAGACAACACTTGGTAAATCAAGTCATCTTTCAAACACTTAAAATTGCAAATACAAAGCAAGAGCCACGGAAAGGTCAAACGGTGGGGGAAGCTAAATCATGTCATTTGGATCGAATGTTCTTATGTGAGTGGGATCGCGCCGGGGTTGTAGATTTAATAGGAAGGAAAGTCACAGATCCATAGCTGTTTCTGTTTCGTGTAATAAAGTGGAGTGAATGTAGTGATTTATGGGATTTCCTTTGATCCTGACACTTCATTATTTTTTACCCAGAATGGCGTTTCTTGTACAAACTTTTAACACCGTGTTTCCTTATCTCACTCTGAAAAAATATCTCTACTACAATCAGCCTCTCACTCAGTGCTCTTCTGACTCCCATCTGGAAGGCAATTGCACCAGAAACAAGACTGCTGAACTCCCTTCATTTATGCTTCTCTAAATCTTTCTGAGGATATTAAAAATAATGGTGTATAAAGCAGAAAATTAGATAAAATTTAATTTTTTACTAATTATGCACATGTGAACAAATGTCATTTTGTTAAATCAATATGCACGGGGTAAAAAATGATAACAGAGTCAATGCATATGACTTTAACCTTCTCTTTTAACTAAGGGTTTTGTTTGTGTGTCTTTTGTCTTTGTGTTTAATTGTATTTTTGAGACATCGTGCTATGAACTTGAGATCAGAGCTTCACTTTCAGCACAGCATTTTCATTAACATATTTCTTTTCGTTGCTCCATCAAGTTTTTAATTAATGTAGAACTTTCCCAAAATGACAAAAGACAAGGGATTTCAAGAAAGTTGGTTTGGAAGTGCTTGCTGACAGCTGATATAGCTGACTCTGGAAAGGCTCTGCCAGAGCATGACAAATACAAAGGGGGATGCTCGCAGCCAACCACTGGGCTAAGAATGGAGTTCCCAATGGAGGAGTTAGAAAAAGGACTGAGAGGGCTGAAGGGGGTTGCAACCCCATAGGAAAACAACAATATCAACCAATCAGACCCTCAAGGGCTCCCAGGGACTAAACCACCATCCAAAGAGCACACATGGAGGGACCCATGGCTGCAGCTGCATATGTAGCAGAGGATAGCTTTATCCGGCATCAGTGGGAGAAGAGACCCTTTGTCCTGTGAAGGCTTGATGCCCCAGTGTAGGGGAATGCCAGGGCAGGGAGGCAGGAGGAAGTGGGTGGGTGGGTGAGAGAGGGAGCACCCTCATAGAAACAGGGGGAGGGGAGACAGAATTGAGGGTTTCTGGAGGGGTAACAGGGAAAGGTGATAACATTTGAAATGTAAATATAAAAATATCCAATAAAATAACAAAATTATACTAAGAGCAAAAAAATATTAAAAATATTTTTAAAAAAAAGTTGGTTTGGTATGCATGGGAAAATCTATGGGTCATGTATTTTGACTTTGCTAAAATGTCGCCATGTACTCTGACTTGAGTTTTCCCCTTTAGTGTAGTTGCTAAGTAGCCAATGAGACCTGGCCTTAAATCGCTGCTTTAATGATGAGGTTAAAGAGACACTTTATCTTTCTTAAGCTGATGGTTTTCATCAGTTAACCTGAGTTGGCACTCACTAGGACTTTGTGGAGAAGCAATGAGATGGTGCGTGTATGGTAGTTAATGGGTTTGGAATCAACTAGGAGAGACACACTTCTGAATGTGTCTTTGAGGACATGTTCAGAAAGACTTAACAGGGGAGGGGAGACATACCCTGGAAATAGACAGCGCTAACACAGATCTGTGTCCCATGGTCTAAGGGAAAGCAGGACGCTGGTGTGTACCCATCTCTTCTTTCTCTGCTTTCTGGGCTGTTCTCACATGGGAAATCCCAGCTACTTTCTCCCACACTGTGAACTCTGCAGAGCCTCTTCCTCTGTGGGCCAAAATTAACCCTTTAAAAGAAACACTAGTTGCTTTTGGTCAAGCATGTGGTCACAGTAGTGAAAAAACGTGGCACCCAAATGACAAGTGTTTTATCTCTACCAGCACTTATTTGCTAAGGTATTGCAGGTGTTCTCTGAGATTGGAGCTCTAAGAACCACGGGGCATTAGCCTCAGAAGAATGCAGAAATGACCTTAGCCAACTGCCCACTCCAAGCAAGCGCCCTTGACTTTGCTATCACGGTTTGAATGCCCCCAAGAAGGGGCGCTCACTGCATGCCAGTGTTTCTGGCTGTGTGATGAGCCATTTGAGTTATGACCATATTTTCTGGGTCACTCTACGCATAAATTGTTGTCACCCCGCCTCAAAATTTGTACTAGAAGATGGCCTTACACAGCTTGCAGGGCTTCTCACTCTCGTGGACTACAGCTCACATAGCCAGGAAAAGAGCATCACCACCATATCTAAGCAAAATGTGGCACAGTTGAGAGAGAGCCTAGCTCGTTACAAAACAGATGGCTCTTTGTTGAGAACAAGATGTGATTATGATGTTTGCATGCAAGGAATCTTACACTGTTCAATAAGACGAGATGCAGTTATTTTGGAATGCAAACCTTCAAACTGAGAAGCATCCTAGCCTTGACTCTGTGTAATGAGATACAGGGGAAATATATCTCCCTGAGTGTCAGCATAATGGGCTATACCTGTGACAGCATCATGCGCTGGCCCAGACTAGTCTCAGTGTACGCGGTTCTGGCTTCAATGGGCGATAATGTCTCCTGCAAAATTAGTTTATCTGATGCTGTCTTTGCTTGTCTGTGTGGATTTTAGCATATTTATCCTTGCTGTGTAACCTCAATACAACGGGGCAACTATTGTTGTTGTTGTTGTTTAATGTGAGGAGGAGGGAAGCATCTGAGTACAATGTGACAGGCCTTCAGAGAGAAAGGACCTGGATAACAGGCAGATTAGCAGAACTGTGAGAAGGGAGAAGAAGGGAGCTGTTCTGCAGCTCAGGAATTAGCTGCTCAGGTTCCAACTCAGTGGCTTCAGCCAGACTAGTTCACACGAGGGCATTTTTGGTTGTCTTAACTGCAATAGCCCTGAGCAGCTCAGGAGAGGGAAAACTCTTAACTCCATTTTTAATAGCAGAGTCTATGAAATGAATTTACAGTTGGTGGGTTAATAAAGGGAAAGAAACAGAATTTATTACCTGGGTGAGGGTGTCACGTGAAGAAAACGAAACTCCCCAGCCCAGTGCATCTGGACATTTATTGTGATGATAGATTAGTCTTTATTGTCAACTAGATGAAGACTTGCCCTGGAAGCAGTCTTTTTGCTGTGTCTGTGCGAGCGTTTTCTGGAGGTTTAACTGGAGAGAGATGAAAGACCCACCGGGAATGTGGGTGGCAGCTACGGTCCAGGGGCTGAGGTGCAGGGCTGACCTAAAGGAGAAATAGCCCTGAGCAATGACATTTGTCATTCTCTACCTCCACATAGGGACAGAATGTGACCAGCTACCTCTGGCTCCTGCTGACATCTATCCCAACAAGATGGGCTGTGCCTCAAACTGTTAGCCATTACTTGTGTGAGGTGTCTTGTCACATTAGCTGGAGAGCTTTCTCAGCGCACTTAGACCTCTCCATAGGAAGAGGCGAAGTGGGTGCCGATACCCTAAGAGAGAGTAAATGATCCAGGGAAAGTGACATCTGTCAAAGTCTGTATGGCTGTGGTGTTGACCTCCAGCTTCCTCTCCTCAGAATGAGTTAATTTTTCCTTAGGTTTGCTGGGAGGATGTGTGACCACAGGGCTCCTTCAGTAGGATCCAGAATCAGATAAGAGAAAGTGAGAAAAAAAAAACAAAACAAAAAACATATGCTGTGTCATCATGCCCCACCCCCACCCCGCTGGTCACCCGCCGCTCCTGCCCCCCAACTCCACTGCCTCCCCCCTGCCCACTGCCTTTTAAAGTCCCAAGTGTCTTAATTTTGGTGGCATTTTATAACTCCATTTCAGAAAAACAAGCTCCAAGGAAAGCGATCACCTCCCTTCCCGCTTTAGGCTAGACTAGGCAGAGACTGCATACTTCTCATGTGTGGGTCCTTTATTACTGAGAACCATAATTCCTAGGTGCCTCTCGTGGGTGGGAGGCAGCAGGAGTAGACTGGTTACAACCAACAGCCAGCGGCCCTGCTTTGAACTGAAGATTTGCCTGTGTTACTTATCCAGGGGCAGACAGGTATTAAAGGTTTCTCGGTCCGCCTTCTGTTGTTATAGCAAAATACTCATAACTGGGTAATGAATAAAAGAAAGAAGCTTATTTGGGGTCACAGTCTGGAGGGATGGAGCTGGCAAGGGCTGTGTGCTGCACCACACCACGATGGAGGGCAGGAAGGCAGCTGGCCAGTGATTGCATCAGAGGACAAAGCACAAGGTAAACAGGGTTTGTAACAACCAGCTCTCGTAACTGATGCAGCCTACGGGATCTAACTTGCGCTTTTGAAGATGACATCAGTCTCTCTGCAAGGAACACCTCTGACGTTCTTACCTCATCTCGATGCTGTGGGGCGACGAAACATACTTCACTGGGAATTTGGGGGGACACAAATTGTAGCCCAGAGAGATGCATGCTTGGTTATTGTTCATGGCTATGACTGCAGCTCAAGAAGGTAACCAGACAAGGGCAACTCAAGCTATGGCCAACGCCATCTCTGTAAATAGGCCGTTGGCTAAAGCAAATTTGAAGGGTAGATCCAAAGTGACAGGGCTACCCTACAACTCGGTTACTGAGGTCAAGAGGTGACTGAATATTTTCAAGCAATAATTTAACCCACCACACTAGACCAGATACAGTCGAGCCTGTGTGTTCCTAAAGAACGTATGTCATTGTCTTTAGCCGCAGTGTATGGGCTTTGGCTATAAGAAAGCAAGGCTGGTCCTGATTATGTGAACCGTCCCTCCCTAGGTTCTTTGTCTGCTTGTTGTGAGAAACTGAGCAGAGCCATTTTTTCCGGAGTTTTTTTTTTTTTTTCTCAGTCATTCACTAAGTGTAAATAACATTTGCAGGTGACCTACTATCCTCTCTTCCACAAAACGAGGCAAAAACTTGAATCATCTGGGAAGTCCTCAGCAGGCAGAGAACACTTCATTACATAACTGTTGAGCCTTCATGGCTTCTCTGCAACTGTTTTGCTGCTATTTAGAACATTTGCAGAACCGAGGGAAAGCTGTCAAATAAGCATTTGATGCTTTCCCCTCATCTCTCCCTCCGAGGGATATTGCTTTGTAATTTGTTTAGCATTTCAGTAAACCCATTAACCTTTCACCCTGGACACAGAGAATGGGTTAGATGGTTTAATTCTGTTCCCCGGGGAGTCTATAACCACATCATAAGCTGCAGCATGTTGGACATTAATTGGGATGTATTTTCAGTCACATCCAGATTCAGGATAATGGAGGTATAGAAAATAGGAACTAGGAAAAGCCGAAGAAGCAAGCCTATCTGTGAGCATGCTGATTTTGAAATCATCAAAGTTGATAGGAATGGTATGTACTGGCACCGGGGCTTCAGCAGTAAACTACATTTTATTTTATAGTTAAGACCTATTTTCTTTACCCGGAGGAAGCAGAGCTGTTGGACAGCTCCTGGCCTATCGCAGGAGGCAGTTATGGGCGCCATCACCCCAGATTTTAATTTTGTGTCAGTGAGCAATCCATAAATCGCCAACATGGGAAAGAAACGAGCAAAGGGGAAATATGTTCTGGATAAGGCTTCCTCTGAATCTACAGGGCTGTGGCAGAGATTCTGAGGAGCAGCATGCCTTGAAGCGCCACACAACACCAAGATCTGAGCCTCGCCATCTGGTGCTTAGTCTGGACAACTGGAGTGTGTGGTGTTACACGTGTGCCGAGGAAGTCAAATGCTATAGTTCAAACCGATTGGACTGAGTGGTTGGTTATGTTAGAAAACAAGCTGGCATCACAACTTCAAAACCAGAAGAGAAAAATAATGGACACTTTGGGGTTGAAAATAAATTAAAAAATTGGAGAAAGAGAGTAAAAATGAGAGAGAGAAATCAGAAAACATGGTTAAAGAAAATATACCCATGGACTCTGCTTCCTGGATAACAGTGACCCAGTAATTTGGGGAATGGTTGTAAACATAGAAGCACCTGATCTGGCACTAACAGAACCTTTAGAAGTAATCCTTGAGCCTCCAGGTCCTCTTATTTTAGCCACGAGCCAGTTTCTTAATAAGATGTAGGAGAACAAAAGGCTAATTGCAACACCTAAAGATCTCTTTTCTAAAGTGTCCCTACTGTCCCATGGAGCGAATCCAGCAGATGGAAAACACATCATATTCTGATTCCAAAGAACATTCTAGAAGGTGTAATCTACCCATGGGCCTTTGTGGAGGGACTGGCTTCAGCAGACTGTGATGCACATGCGGAAGAGAGCACATGCGGAAGAGAGCACATGCGGAAGAAAGCCAAGAACCAAAAACATTCAAGAAAACTTCCTCCACTTAAGTGAACTCTGCACCACTGACTGCACCGAAACAAAGACCATGAAGCTGAGACGGCACTTCCGGGAGAAGTGGAAGTGGGTACCGAATCCAGCCGTGGTTCTCAGGAGGAGGTCACATAGAGTTTTATGGTAATCACAGAGATTTGAATGTTCAAGAGACTATGACAAAAAGTACAGCTGATTTGAAGAAATGCCCAGAGGACCTAGAAGGGGAAAGTGTCACTGAGAGTCATCTGGGGATTTTGACATCTACTGAATGTCCTAGAAATTGAAATTGTGCCTTCCTGGAAGAAAGAACCAGTGGAGAACTAGACATTACCAGTAGTTAAAAAAAAAAAAAAACTTAATTTAAATGCTGCTGTTCATCCTGATGAAATAAATAGACTCCGAATGACAGTCATTCTCCTGTGTCAAAGGTGTATAAGGTCATGAGTGAGGACCCAGAAACTGCTTTCTGTAGCCTTGCAAACCAAGAAGCTCTTAGTGCTGATGAGCGCTCGACTCAACATTGTTTGTATTAGTTTACCCGTAGTGAGAAACTTCAGGATGCGAATAAACTGCTTTGTGAAGTGTGCACAAGACGGCGGTGTAATGGACCAGAGGCAAATATAAAAGACGAAAGGAAACATGTCTACACCAATGCCAAGAAGCAGATGCTGGTTTCCCTTGCTTTTTTTTGTGCCCTTAAATGTGAGAATGTTGCTGAAGAAAGCACAGGAGTACTGCATTCCTTATAAGGAGTTGCTGCACACAGTGGTACTACTGCATCCCTTATAAGGAGTTGCTGCACACAGTGGGTACTATGAGGTCAGAGCATTACACACTGCCTATGCAAAAGAGAGAACTGCAAGTTGTCATCTCTCTAATCTTGTTCTTTGTGGTGACATTTTGTGGGCAATTGGCAGTGGTGAAGAGTACCCTGGTTCTCAGTCGAGATGAGGGGCCTCCTTCCAGCCCGTGTTTATTCTTTGGTTGATGGCGCAGTCTCTGAGAGCTCCCACGGGTCTAGATTAGTTGATTCTGTTGGTCTTCCTGAGGGATTCCCATTCCCTTCAGGGCCTTCAGTCCTTCCCCCAACTCTTCCATTGGAGCCCCCGACTTCTGAACAGTGTTTGTCAGCTTGATCTTTGATACTCTCCAGGACCCTCTGCCAAGGGGTGGCACCGCCCACAGTGGGTTGGATTTGTCCATAAAAAATAATTAATGATGAAGGTCCTACAGACTTGTCTGCAAGTGAAGCCTATGGAGGCATTTTTCCTCAGTGGATGTTTCCTTTTCCCAGATGATGCTGGCTGGTGTCAAGTTGCAAAAAAAAAAAAAAAAAAAAAAGTAAGGAAAAAAATCAAATCAGCACAACTGACTTGAAACAGCCTGCCTATACTCTGTGTCACTGCCACTGATTTCCCGCACATATTTTCAGAAAAGCCTTTGAGTACTCTTGGCTCCTCCAGGTGATGTGATGTTTGGGGCCTGGAATTTAGGGGACTATTTAAGAAGTCAGGAACTAAGCCTCTGAAGAGAAGGGCTTGGGCAGAAAGCCGGACTTTGCTTTTCTGTTTCTCCTTGCACCTCCTGACTCAAGCTTGAAAATCAGGAAATACTTTAGTTAGCTCACTCAGTTAAGTGAGAAGCTTAGCCCAGGAGAGTAGCTTCCTGTGCCCAACTTCTGTCTGCCACCTGGGCCTCAGCCCCGTCTCTGCAATTGGTACCACACATGCTGCTTAGGGACAGGGATAGTTCCACTGTGGAGCTGACTGGATCTCCCAGGCTCCTGTCACCATGGAGGTGACACTTGATAACCCCAGTCTCTGTGGACACTGCATGTGCCCTTGCTTAGCTGAGTTCTACACTGATCTTTTAACCAGGTCATTGTCTTTCATCTCTTTTGTCCTTGATCAAAGAATTATCTTCAGGCTAATCTCCAGTGTTACTGAGATGCCTGAGTCCTTCATCCAAGTCTGGATGAGCAAGAACTGAAGTTGAGAGGAAACGTGTGTGCGAATCCTGAACATTTCCTCCATTGTTGTTTTACAGAAGCAATAGGATACTTATTAGAAGGCATATGTCTCTCACGAAGTTGAGATTTATTCTTCTACAAAATGGTAGTGTGTGAAGAAGGAATAGAAAATAGACTAGGTAGGCCTGGTAGTTTGGGCAAGAATGGCATCCAGTGTACTTAGCCCTGCTTTGACTTGCTGCCCCTTCTCTGAGGAGAATGGGAGAAGTAATGGGGGGGGATGTGTAGGAAGGAGACTCAGAGGAGAGGAGGGAGGATGTAAGGTGAATAAATGCATAAGTTAATAATAAAATGAATGGCTTCCAAAGGCTCATGTATTTGAATGCATAGTCTCCAGGGAATGGAACTGCTTGAGAAGGATTCAAAGGTATGGCCTTGGAGAAGTGGGTCACTGGAGATGGGCTCCAGGTTTCCATAGCCTGAGTCAAGTCCAGTATTGCTCTTCCAGCTGCCTGTGGATCCAGATGTTGAATTCTCAGCTGCTCCTCCAGCACCATGTATTCCACCTCTGTGCCACCATGCTGCCCACCATGGTGATAATGGACCTAAGTTCTGAAACTGCAAACCAGCCCCAATTAAATGCCTTTCTTTCTCAGAGTTGCCACGATCATGGTGTCTCTTCACATCACCAGAACAGTGGCTGAGATGCGAGACTCAAATTTTGCTCCTGTATTTGTTGGAAGAAGCTCCAGGATACTCTTGGGTTCTCTGTGTCTCTGTCTGTCTCTGTTTCTATTTCTGTTTCTCTCTCTCTCTCTCTCTCTCTCTCTCTCTCTCTCTCTCTCTCTCTCTCTCTCTGTGTGTGTGTGTGTGTGTGTGTGTGTGTAGTCAGGAGGTAAGGAGTGCAAAAGGGAAGGAAGGGGAAGAAGCAATAGGAAAGAATAAAGGTATTGAATATGGATGTCTTTTAAGAAAGGACAAAACAGTCATATAGAGCGGTAGGCAGAACATTGCTCATGTTGAAGAGAGGGAGCATGGAAGTGCTGGCACGAATCCATGACACCCAGTAGTTAAGACTAATAGACTATTCTTTAAGGAAAAAGAAATCTAGCCTCAAAATTGTTTTCAAACATGTTATGTTATTCATGCTAACCAGGAAAACAGAAATCTGGCCTAGAAAATATTTTTGTGTTATTTAATATACAAGCTTCTTACTTTAAAGACTTGGAAACTGAGGCACTCGCAAGTGACTTGAGGCCTGTCATTTCCAGAGCTGGCATGCAAATAAATAGCTTCTAATTTCACGCTCCAGCCTGAGACAGCCACCCAAAGCTATCCTGCTCTCTGCAGAGGTCTCAGGACCTATAGGTTTATGTTAGGAGAAAGGGACTTTGAGTTGTGATAAAGAGGGCTTTCTAGCCACTGTGGTCCCCTGCTGACACCTAATTAGCACCCTGAGGACTGTGACACTTTCCCCTGAGTGGTCAGGAATGTGAATCTTCCCTATTTACTCTTCACAGTCCCCAGGGAACCTCTCTCAAGAATAGCCGGAACTTTGAATTTATTTCCAAGTTCAGCTATGAACTACTAATTTCCAAGACCTCTTCCAGGTGTGAAACTACTTCTCTTTAAAAAGTATTGTGGTAATAAGAATTTTTGGATTATTTATATATGTACCATTTTGGTTTCCAAGTGTCCAAGTGTCAGTAGGTAGTTTCCCAGCTTTGTCAAGCCCATGGGCTTCCATCGGGTGACATTTCTTACTAGGATCGAACTGCATGACTCAATTGCACTCTCTAGCTCTTTCCTATATATATACATATATATACATACATACATACATACATACACACACACACACACACACAAACACACACACACACACACACACACACATATATAAAGTGAGTCCCTTCAGCTGCTTGAAATCTATACTTCTGTGAACACATCACCATAACAGAGATCATGTGTTTTGTACAATGAACCATGCTGATTCATGCTGCACTCACTGTGGTTGCCCAACATGGCTGCTCCCTTGCTACCTCATGTAGACAGAAGAAAATTTTTCTAACACTCACAGTTCATGGCTTGATAACAGGAAGGGTTGAATGTTGAATACTCAGAACATACACCAAAAGTGTGGAGGCAAAAAAAAAAAAACCCCAAAAAACCCCCAAAAACAAACAAAAAACCCCCAAACCAAACCAAAACAACCTCAAAAACAAACAAACAAACAAACAAACAAACAAACAAACAAAACCCCTCACATCTCTCTGCCAATGCTATTCCTCAGAACCAGCTTCCCTATTCCAGGCCTGCTGACAGTCTGCCCTTGAATCTTGTTCTAGGGGGATAGTTAAATAATTCTCTCATATGAGAAATTTGTTTCTGTAACTCGTTACAATGTGACTTTATAGTTACAGCTTATAGTGTTCTTACTGTCTCTGGGAAATTGTAATTCTATCGAGAAGTGAGCAGAGAGTTCTCTCTGTATAAAATCCTGAAGGCGCTGCAGAGATTATGTAGGTAAATTAACTCTGAATTGTAGTTACAGCCAGGTTCCAGGTTCCCTGTGATATCTCCACTGTGTTTATGATCAGTAGTTTAGCATGAGTCCCCCTTTAAAGCCTTCGGAAGGGGCGGGGTGGCAATGCTGGCATGCTGGGTTAGTTATTCACACTACTGGAAGGATGCCAGTGAATCACAAACAGACTTCTTGACACACCTGGGGTTTTCTTTGTAGGGCTTCCATCCAAGTGTTGACAAAACTCAACTTTGGATAGACTCTAAGAGTTGCTGGGACCTTGGCCAAAGGTGCTTTCCTGCCAGTAGGACAACCTCTGAGCCCATTAACTAAGCTCTTCTGTTCCCTGGATGGCTGGCGAAAAGAAGAGCACTTTGTGAGTTTTCCACATCAGTGCTGACTGTGAGGGCTTCCAGACAAAAAGCTTCTAATTATGGTCGTTCCTTGTAGTGCCCTGGATTCATTTTTTTTTTTTTTTTTTTTTTTGTGAAAGCTTTGTTTGAAACTAGGTTGAAATCTACTGCCCAGCAACAGGCCACATCGGTATATTAAACATGCTGCCTGGTGAAAGTTAAGATTCGGGCCACAGTCACAGTATGAGGTTTTATCTTCTGAATAGTCCTTGAAACAACGAGATCTAATGCAGTGTCCCAGCTGAATGAATGGGCTGCCCAAAGTGCAGCAGTCCTGACTCCAGCTGAGTAACTGATTTGTCTTGGGACCGACCAACGCTTAGCCAGAGTCTCCCATTTCCCTCTTTGGGTATTAACTCATTGTGAGGCTGACCTATAAGTCTGTGTAAGGAGTGATAGCTCTTAAGAAGGCCTGTCTTGAGGAAGGTGGATGCTCCACTGTGGTCCCACACACCTCAGTGCTTGACAGTGTGTGTAAATACAGTCAGGAGAGTGAAGTTGTACTAATAAAAAGGACATCATAAGAAAAGACTATCACTGTGCAGACTGGTAAACCTTCTACTGTTATCATCTGGAATTTCCCTGGTCAATCATCCTAATGTCAATATGGAGCTTAACTGAGTTAAGGAAAAAATACAGGAAGGTTTACATTGACATCATGTCAGAAGAAGAGGGGCTGGGACCCTGGAGATGCCACGTCATGTTTCTGTTTGAAGATAATAACCTCATGGGGTCTACACTTCTAACAGTATCTGTTGGGGCCTCATAGACCCTTGGAGCAAACCCAGCAACTCTGGCTTCACGATTGTCTTAGTTAGGGTTCCATTGCTGTGAAGAGACACCATGACCACAGCAACTCTTATATAGGAGAACATGTCATAGAGACAGGCTTACAGTTTCTGAGGTTCAGTCTGTGATCATCATGACAGGAAGCATGGTGACATGCCAGCAAACATGATGGTTGAGGAGGAGCTGAGAGTTTCTACATCTTAATCTGCAGGCAGCAGAAGGAGACTAAACCACACTGGGCATAGCTTGAAGATATGAGACCTCAAAGCCCACCCCCACAGCGATACAGCTCCTCCTATAAGACCATATCTATTCCAGCGTAGCCACACCTCCTGATAGAGCCATTCCCTATAGACCCATGGGGGTCATTTTCTTCCAAACCACCAGAACATTATTTCACAAAATATGACTTTACCTCCAACGTAACTGTTTGTTCTTTATAAATAAAAGAAATCTATGGAAGACACTGAGACCTTGTAACGAGTGCTTTGTAGTTGATGAGTTGGGCTCCTTAACCATGTCCCTGTGTCACCAACATGGTGAACAGAGGTGTCTGTAGAAGGCTAAGGGTTTGGAATATCGCAGTGGGAAAAAGTTGGCTCAGTGTGCACAAGGCTCCAGTTCAATCTCCAGCATCAGAAAAGGAATATTAATTTAGGATAAATCATTAGCGTTTCTCCTAAGCAATTTCTGTTGTCTAGGGGGAAAACTCAATTTTACTTTCAAGTATCACTCCAGAACATAATCATATTCTCCAAGGCCCAGGGAAGTAGGTCTCTGTCTATGGATACACTCGTTGGCACAGAGTCTCATTTCATGGAGAACTTCCTAGCAAACGCTTTTGCCCTAGGAGAACTAAGTATGGGCTGGATAAGGGGTATTGGGTCCTCCCTTTGGGAAGGGTCTGGTGCTGCGGGCCCTTCAGAGTCCTACAGCAGGTGCTACTGAACCTTGTCTGACCCGAGACAGAGAAAGTGAACAGCTTTCCTGGATAACTGGGCACCGAGCCACCTCTCTACTGAGACAGAAAGAGCCAGTCTGTGTCCTTAGCTGGCTGCCGTGAGCACAGTCGTGATGTCCTGAGCATGAGTAACTGCTGATAAGGCTTTAGTGGGGACAGATGGGAAGGCTGCTTCTTGCTCACGCTTCCTCACTCGGGGTAAGGCCAAGTGTCAGTTGCGTGCTAATCCTTATATGTCATTGAGCATAGCACTAGTATTACAGACTTTTCCCTTCCCTATTTCATTAATTCTGCACGATGGGGTAGATCTTTCCGTCAAAAGTCTGACCCCCTAAACCCTCCCAGGTGCACACTAACTTCTTTACTACTGATCATCCATTTTCTTAGGAGCAATTTATAATGAAATGCACATTTTTTTTCTTTTTACCAAAATAAGGGGATGAAGAAAAAGGTGCCTAAGTAGGAAACAACCAGCTGTAAACGTAGAAGATGAGAAATAACAGATCGGGACTAGAGAGACGGCTCAGCAGTTAAGGTCACTGGATGTTCTTCCAGAGGACCCAGGATCGATTCTCAGCACCCACATGGCTGCTTACAACTGCCTGGGCAAAACATCAATTGATGCCCTAAAGTTAAATAAATTCCTTTTTAAAAATCCAAAACAAAACAAAACAAAACAAACAAACAAACAAGACAAAAGAAGAAGAAGATGATAACTATAAGGGAAAACTGTCTTAGAATCACATATAGCTTCAACTTAGGGGAACAGAGGACCAGCGCGTGGTGGGGGAAGTACTGTGATCTGATGAACAGAACAGCGTTTTCTTAGGATTAATAATGCAGACAATGTGACTAATGGTTTCCCTTTTCTTCTCTACCTTCCAGAATTGAACCTAGAGCCTCATACATGTTGGTCAGCCATTTTGTCACTGAGCTGTATCCCCCCCAGCAAGGTTGATACACTCTTCAAGGGTTCAAAGCAGCTAATGGCACAACACAGAATTAGATTAAAAGATAACTCGAAACCTATTGATTACCATAACGGATGTAAAGATTAGCGGTGCCATTAGCAGGAGAGTATGGATGGAGTCTGTAGCTACAGGGGAAGCTGATGAGTGGCCAGAGGGAAAACCAAGCTACTCTAAGAATAAAGCATGA
This sequence comes from Micromys minutus, assembly GCF_963924665.1. Lineage (NCBI taxonomy): Eukaryota > Metazoa > Chordata > Mammalia > Rodentia > Muridae > Micromys > Micromys minutus. The sequence continues at coordinate 14,309,626 of NC_137984.1, forward strand.
GATGAAGGTGGCAGCTATTTATGAGCACAGAGTCATCAGCTTTGAAATAGGTGGAGCACCTCCTCATTAGCTATGCAACATGACAGACTTACCAGTTCCATCTACAGAGCGCATTTGGTGAATCTGTTGCTCAGAGATGCAGGGGACATATAGTGAAGAAAACAGATGATGCTGCCTAACAAAAAAAAAATCATTAGTTCTCTGAGAATTTCCTACAATGTACTTTGATTATATATGTCGCCATTTCCTCTCCCTACCAAATTCCACCTTCCTACCCTGCTACCAAACTTTTTTCGGATGAACCTATTAAAGACAAAAGCAGGCAAGGAGAGAGGAAGGTGGGCTGGAAGCAACAAACATACAATAGTCATGAATTATTTCCCCTGAAATACATAGTATTGAAACCACCAATAGAAACACAACAGGAGCCAGGTGGTTTACTCCTCTACTCCTAGCACCTACTCCCAGGAGGCAGAGGAAGGAGGATCTCTGAGTTCGAGACCAACTTGGTCTACAGAGTTCCAGACAGCTGAGGATGCACAGAGAAACCCTGTCTTGCAAAAGCAAACCACCACCACCACAACAAAAGAAACACAAGAGAAAATGTAAAGATCTTTTTGCTTTTTTCCCCTTAGTACCTTATATTTAGTTATTGGGAACTCAACAGATAAATATAAAAGGTAAGTATTATAGTGAATCAATAACGTGTAACTAATTGACTTTTATGCACATGGTACATATATAGCACTATCTATAGGTTACACAGAGAGAGGTGTTTTGCTGGGATTCTTGAGTATCCCTAAAAGTTTCTCTCCTGTTAAGTCTCTCTCTCACATAACTGTGTCTAGTTGATAAGCCAGTTAGGCTTCCTCAGAGTATGAATTATCTCTACTGTGGGAAGGCAAGAGAAGACAGAGAACAGAGGAAAAGGAAAAGGTCCCCAAGGGCCTTTTGTAAAGTGTTACGGGTATTCACTATAGAGTGGTTTTGGTCTGTGGGGAGCACCCACAGGTCTAGGGTCCTCTATGCTTAGACCTCTGCTTCCTTTGTACTTGAGGAGTGGTAGTGGTTAGGATATGAGTTCAATGTGACCCTCCCAGCTAAGCTTCTTGTGCCAGTAGCCTGACTCCCAATGTAGTGGTATTGGTAAGGTAGAGCCTTTAAGAGGTAAAGGCTTCAAGGTACCATGGTTCATGCCTGCAATGCCAGAACCCCAAAGGCTAAGTCAGAAAGATTATAAATTAGAGGCCAGCCTGGGTTACATGTAGAAATCCTGTATTAAAAAGCTCAACCAACCAGCCAACCAACCAACCAGCCAATCAACCAGCCAACCACCCAGCCAACCAATGAAACAACCATTGTGAAACCTGGTGGAAGGTGGTGGGTCACTGGTTGTTGCCTAGTTTGCATGGGATTAATGTAGTTCTTGTTGTAATCCAGATATTTCCTTCAAGAACAAATTATTATAAAAGGAACGAGCTTAGTCCTGCTCATGAGTCACTCACTCCTAGCTTTCTGTGTGATGTCTCACACAGAATGCCAAGATTCTTAAGCACCATGCTATGATAGAGTCAGAAGCCAGCACCACACCACTGAACTTTGAGATTTTGTTCAAATATGCATTCTTCTCTTTGATCGTTTCTGTTTGATCCAGCCTCAAGTATTTGTTATAACACAAAATGAGCTGCAACTGTAGTGGTAATGGTATCACGGCATGTCTAGCATAGATTTGAGCCACAGGAAGAGCAACATTCTCCATGGATCAGCTGCTTTGATTCCCCACGGAAAAGTATCTTTCTAGGTTCCCATTATGTGAGAGGGCATTGAAGCTCTCGTGTCTAGAAGTTCACCATGAAACTACTTCTCTTGGAAGAACCCACTACCCCCACATAACTGCAGAAAAAAGTTGCCTGTGCCTTGCCATTGACTGTGTAGTCTAAGCCTTCGTGCTTGGAACTTATCGTGTATTTTTGTTTGGAGCTCATGTGCATCAGTCCTGCCATGGAGACAGATGCATGTTCCTAACCAAGCTGGGGCATGAGTCTCAGAGTAGGTCTGCAGGCACACAGTGGTCACTGGTCAACCATAGTCACAGGGTTCTGGTATGGAGAGAAGACATGAACTTATGGGTGTCTCTCTTCAGTCTGGATTGTAACCTCCCCCCTACAAACACACAGACGGCTCGATAGATCGCTGGAGATTGTGTCTTCATAATAATGGTGGTTCCTCTAAATTATCACACTAAAATCTTCTTACAAATAAAGTAATAGCTCCCAAGTTTATCTTATCTCTTGAATTTCCCAAATGCTCTTACATATTTTATGCCTGGTGATATGCAGCCATGCCTTATAGCCAAACTTTATGTGCCCTAAGCTTTATATTCTTCATAAATATTTTAATTCAAATAAAGTAAATTTCAAGTGTTACATTTTCCTCCCAACACTGAAAATATAGCCACCTATTAATCACTTCTGATTTTATTAGCATGCTCTAAATATCATAAACAAAATTAAGACTATAAATCTTGGTTTAGGTTATTTTTCTAAAATAACTTTAGTTCTTGAGAACCTTTCGAAAAATTTAGAAAATATTTGGGGAAATTGTTTATTTTATCTAAAAATTAGTCGTCAGTTGTGTATCTGTAAGCACTTGTCTTTTTTACCTGGTATTATTTTCATGTCTTTCCTATATAATTTATCATTTGTGGCTTCTCACAACTGATGTCACTTGGGCACTCATATACATGGGCTTCTCCCACAGGCTCAACCCCACAGGCCCAGACTACATACAGTTAGACATACGGCAGCATCTGCATTGAACATGTATAGTTTTTATTTTTTAGTACTGATTTCTCAAACAATATAGTGTAGCAATGGCCTGCACAGCATTTGCAGTACGTTTAAAATAATCTAGAAATGATTAAAAGTATACAAGAAGGCTGGTACAATATGTGAGCAGTTAAGTGTGCTGCCAGAATGACCCGAATTTAGCCCCAGGATCCATATCCTGTCCCCAGGAGGGAGACAACCAGTTCTTGAGAGTTATCTTCTGACTTTCACATGTGTGCCATGACATTAACATTTACACTCACACACACACACACACACCAAACTTATAAAAGATATATATATATATATATATATATATGTATATATATATATATATATATATATATATATGAACATGATCAGTCATAAATACAGTATTTTATAGAAGTCTTGTATGCCCCAGATTTGAGTATCCATGGGGCGGGGTTCTGGCTAACTGCTAATAGCAAGCAATGGCTGTATTTCATGTCTCTTTTTTTTATTTTACTAGCTAGAATTGCTTGCTTTGAAGTTAGTGAAGCTAACTACCCCTTTAGGGAAGGAGACAATCAGGAGACTTGCATTAGGTGACATGTATACTTAATTAGGTTCATAAGTTTTGGGGTCTCTCAGAAGGATTGGGTCTTAGTGGGGAACTTACCCACTAATAGCATAACTCAGTGTGGAGTACTCCACAATTTGCAAGATCATCTTAAATTTATTCTCATTATCAGGAACATGAATAATAAAACCTAGTTTTAGAAATGTCTAATTTCCCCAAGGATCGTGTGTATTTTTGTTGTTGTTTGGTTGTATTTCGTTTGTTTTTAGAGTCAACCACTGAAAGACACTTCAAGCAACAGGTTCTGATGAGCCAGCCACCATTTCACACTTAGAGATTCTCAAAATGGGATGGCTTTTCTCCCTCTGCTTCACACCTGCTATTGCCTTTTTAGAGGACCCATTTGGAGCTGCTACTTAGGATTATAAATGCTGAAGCTACAATTCTTTTCTGAGTCCCATTCTACATGTGGTTTAGCCAAGAATGGCACTGGACTATTGGCATAGTTAAGGACAATTACAATAAACAGGCCAAACTCACTGGACTCTTGGATGTTATGTTATTGGAAGGTAAATTTACTAATCCCACAGACAGTCACAGCTCCCTGAGCCCCACTGAGCACCAAGCTATGAAATATACACTGTCTGTGAGCCTCAACTGAAGGGGAGTGTATTTGTTGTTTATTTCTCACCTATTTAACATGTGCCTGAGGGTAGCTTAGCTTAGCCGCTTTCTTCCAGGGCATGCTACCTGAATATTACTGACTCTTAAGCTTGTTTTGTTTGCAGATGACAATAATTCTCCCCCCCCTTTCTTCAACTTTCCCCCAAATGAAGTCTTAGCAAGAGAAGCACCTTGGTGTGTCGACACGCTGGTGTTCTTCCCTTAAGTCACAAGCTCTTTTTTTAAAATGAGTGTTAGTGATACAGACGTAGAGAGTGTGCTGATCAGATGAGGATGGTGAACATCTCCATCACACTGTCCTTTTATTCAGACACCCAGAGCTCATCCAGCTATTGGTCAGTATATATGCGCTTCTTGTGACCTGAGCCGTACAGCCCCAGAACTTGTTAGTTGAATCCAAGGTAGCATTTCTCTCCCTGCTCCTCTCAAGCCTTCCCAGTCTAGTAATCTCTACACATGGCGAATCCCAACCGGGACAAAGAATTTCACCCATCTTGTATAAGGCCTACAACCTAGCTATTCAGCAATGTTGATGTCCCTTCGACATCAGGACCTATGACGTCTTGCCGTGTACCTCGTTGTGTTTTGTCCCTGTCTGGGGACATTCTCTCACCCCACTCACTTGCCACTTGAGACTGCCTGTTTACTTTTTGGGTCTTAGCTCAAAAAGAATCTTCTGGGAAGTCTTTCTTGGCTGCTTCCCCCCCCCCCCGAAGTAACCTTATTCTTTGAGTTTCATTATGAGTACAGTGCATCCCAGCATCCTTTGCAACTACAACCTTAATTGCATTTTGTACTGTGTCTATCTGCACATTTGTATTCTCCCTGAAGGCAGACATGGTTGCTGATTTACTTCTGAGCAGTATGGAAGACAGCAGATTAATTCACAGCGAGGGAGAAACACTGCTAACCGGGAAGATCCAGTTGCTAACAAGCAGGAAAAAAGGGAAGGAAGGACGGAAGTTTAAAAGACTTTACTATCTCTAGTAATGTCTCACTTCATGGGAAAGGGATAAATAACGCAAACCTTGGGTGTAGATCTGTAAAGTTGGGTCTGTTAGAAGAAATGTACAGAGTGAGGATGAGGCTTCTCAGAGAGCTTTCCTGAAGCAGCTGCCCATAGGGAAGAGTCTCCCAGAGACCAGTGGCCTCTGCCTGCTATGTGAGTTGTGGGACACACACTGTCCAGGACCCGAGGACTCAGGCAGAGTTAGAAGGAGGGAGACAACGGGGTGTCAAGGAGGAAAGGACAGTTTCCTGAGCTTGGTGTGGAGATGGAGCTCCTTTGACTGAAGAGACAGCTCAAGTCACCATGGTACAAGGTAGGTGGATTAGGTGTGGTAACAGTAATGCAGACCAAGGTTGGTTGTTCCCAATGAGGACATTTATGGTCCATGGCTAGGTACCTATCAGGGCTAGGTTGTTGCAGCAAAATTTTGGTCTAGTTTCTTTAGATTCCTCCTGGGTAGATCAGCTCTTCCATCATAATTAATTAATAGTATTTCTCTTACTTTCAAAAGTCTCCTTGTTTAAATAATAAATCATAGCTGACGTTCCCTAATCTCTACCACCACATAAAAGATAAGGTAGGTAAGATAAACCTGTGTTGCTGTACTATGGTAGAAATATCAGGTTCAAACTTAGGATTAAAACATAGCCGATGCTTTTAAGAGTAGATGTTGTAATTTAGTTTGAGATGATAAAAAAAGAATGCATTTCTTTCATCACAACTAGTACCACAAATAGAAGAACTTAAATTTTAAATTTATGCACAAAACTTTTGGCTTTGTGTACCATGAACTCTGACTTTAATTTTGTTCAGCATATAATAATTTCTAATACATTATAGCATCACCTTGTGGCTAAGTGACTTTTCAGTATTTTCAGGAGAGCTTGTCTACTTTGAGATGCTCTCAAATACGATTGGTGCGTCACAGCTGGAAAGAAGGAAGGGTGAACACTTGGGGGCTTGCCTCAGTTTCTCACCAGCTAATGTGAAAACGTCAATTAATTATCCTCTTAGTTCCTCCCCCTCACCGGTGGAAAGAGAGGGTAACATCTCTGGCTTCTCATAGCACTTGTGCTGAGGAGCAAATAAACTAATAAAAAAAAATCCCATTAAGAACTATACAAGTTATGGGTGCTAAATGTTCTTTCTAAAAAGAACGCACATGAGAGTGCTTAATGTCAGGAAAATCTAATGTATGCATATGAATTGGAGTAGCTGAAAACCATGGTTTTCATGTTAGAAACTGTTCTGTTTTCCATGAAGGATATAGTCACTAGTGAATCAAAGGCCTGAGGAGAAAATGAAGCAATTCTGGGGATGAAGCCCTCTAATTCATTGTTTTATCTAGTAAACCACCAACCTAGTCATCAGAAGGTCAACTGTTTTATAGATTAACTCTCCCGGCCCCATGACACAAGGTTGTCTCTTGTTAGAAAGAACAGCTGTTTGTCTTGCCACATCAAAGACCTGTGGGAACTTTTTAATAAAATAGAAATGTATTATGGGGATTCAATTCATTCTTAACATAAAGAAAATATAACTCACAACACAGCTTCTCTGAAAAGAAAGTAGGAGGTGTAAAAACATCCAGTCAGGCTTCCTAGGAAATCTTTTACTATTGGTGAAGCACACAGGAGCCTTTGAGGTTTTAGACTATATTCGGGACACTTCTAACTTTTGGAAGGTTGTTAAAAATATTTCTACTGCTGGATACAAATTTATATTAAAGTATGCTTTGTTTTCTGTACAAAATAGAGATTCTTCAAAGAATAAAGTCAACCTAAAGAAAGGGTTCTTAAAGAAAGGGGCAATTTAACTTTGCAGACAAATGGTGAGCTGAGAATATTGGTAAAACAACCCAGGCTTTTGTGAAATGTTTATTAAAAAATGAATGTATTTCAGTTCAGGCAGAAGTCCCCACTAGGGTCTAGGATATGTGCTAGGGATGTTACAAAGATGGTGGCAGTTGGGTATTTTTAAGGTGGTAAGGATAATTTCTGTTTCTGCTTTTTCTTGCGGGAAGATCTTAGCCAGCTTCTGCTGAAAGTGATGGTGTGCAGTTGTCTATGGTGACCACCACCTTCTCCCAAGCCAGTCTCCTCGTGATGAATCACTCATCTGGTCACGCTGTGAAGGAGTTTTGCAGCTGTAACTCAAAAGCGGTTGACCTTCAGACATGGTGATTAACCAAACTGGCCCGATCTAGTCAGATACAGCCCTTTAAGATGAAATCAGAAATCAAGAGCGTTGATAAGAGAGGACAGGGCTTTCACATACTGCTTTGAAGATTCAGGGGGTCATGTGTGTGGAGCCTCTGGGAGCAGAGGGCGGATGTCAGCTGACAGCGGCAGGAGAATGGTCACCACGGAGCTACATCCACAATGAAGAAACCTTTGTTGTTGTTTCTCCAATTTTTTCCTGTGGCAGGGTCTTACCATGTAGCTCAGGATAGCCTGGAACTTTCACTATGTAGGTAGTCTAGGCTGGTCTCACATTTGCAAAGGTTCTGCCTTAGCCTCTTGGTCGCTGAGATTTCAGGCAGCAATCACCACACCTGGTTTATGAGTTCTCCTTTCTAAATTCTTTACCTAAGAATTCAGCTCGGCCAACACCTGAACTTTGGACTTAGGAGACCCTAAGCGGAGACCCAACTGAGCCACTTCTAGACTGTGGAATAGTAAGTGGGTTGCCTTCCTAGTGTCTAACTTGTGATTAATCTGTTTGGGCAGCAATAGCAATCTAATACAGAAGCTCGCAGTCCTGCAGCACACGAACCATAAATCTAAGATTAATCCATCCAGCATGCTTCAGAGGGAAACAGAGAAGCAGGACGATCTGGGGGTTGGAAGGAGCTCATTTCTAGATTCCGCAGTCACCCATCCATTCACCACAGTGCTTGGCTCTCCTTCATACTGTTTTAATAACAGGCCTGTGGAGATAAAATAGCCACCCCTTTCACAAAGTACCCACAACTGAAGAGTCTGGGCAGACACCCAAACGAACCCATGCAAGCAGAAAGGCGAGGTAGATCTGTAGGTGGTATAATGTCTTCACAGAGTCCGAGCCTCCAGAGCCCATGACCATATTGAGTTAGTGATGAGGAGAAGGTAGGGTAGAAATCGAATAAAGCTTACCAACCAAGTGACTTTAAGATGAGACAGTTCTTTCCATCAAAATTCCAACACACACAGTTCTTCACAGACATGGAAAGAGCAATTCTCAACTTCATATGGATAAACAAACAAACAAACAAAAACAATTCTTAGCAATAAAAGAACTTCTGGGGAAAATCACCATCCCTGACCTCAAGCTGCACTATAGAGTAATAGTGATGAAAAAAAACAAAAACAAGAAACAAAACAAAAACAAAACAAAACAAAACAAAAAAAAAAACCCTACATGGTGTTGGTGCAGACACAGACAGGTTGATCATGGAATGGAATTAAAGACCCAGAAATAAAATCACACACTTTTGAGCACTTGATCATTGACACAGAAGCCACAAATATACAATGGAAAAAAAGAAAGCATCTCCAATAAATGATGCTGGTTTAGCTGGCAGTTGGTGTGTAGAAAAATGAAAATACATTCATATCTGTAACCTTGCACAAAGCACAGCCTTGCACTTCACAAGTCCAAGTGAAGCAAGGACCTCAACATAAAGCCAGATGTACAGAATCTAATAGAAGGGAAAGTGTAAGAGAGCCTTGAACTCAATGGCATGGGGCAAAGGGGGTGAGATTTCTTAAACAGAACTCCAATGACTCGGGCTCTAAGATAAAGAATTGATAAATGGGACCTCGAGAAACTTAAAAGCTTCTGCAAGGCAAAGGACATAGTCAATAGAACAAATTGGCAACCTACAGATTAGAAAAAAAATCTTCACTAACTCCACATCTAATAGAGAGCTAATATCCAAAATATATAAAGAACTCAAGAAGCTAACCTCCAAAAAACCAAAAACACCCAATCAAAAACTGGGGTATAGAGCTAAACAGAGAATTCACAGCACAGAAATCTCAGAATGGCCGAGAAGCACTTAAAGAAATGTTCAGAATCCTTAGTGATCCGAGAAATACAAATCAAACCAACCCTGAGATTCCACTTTACACCAATCAGAATGGCTAAGATCAAAAATTCAGGTGACAGCACATGTTGGTGAGGATGTGGAGAAAGACGAACACTCCTCCATTGCTGGTGGGGACTGTAAACCGGTACAACCACTCTGGAAATCAGTCTGGAGGTTCCTCAGAAAATTGGAAATAGACCTATCTGAAGATCCAGCTATACATACCCAAAAGATGCCACACTATGCCACAGAGGCACATGGCCTACTATGTTCATAGCAGCTTTCTTTTTGACAACCAGAAGCTGAAAACAATCCAGATGTCTCACAATGGAAGAATGGATACAGAAAATGCTTTATTTTTATTTTTATTTTTTACACAATGGCATACTATTCAGCTATTAAGAATGAGGACATCTTGAGTTTTGCAGGCAAATGGATAGGACTAAAAAATATCATCCTATAAGTGAGGGAACTCAGACCCAAAAAGGGGATGCATGGTATGTACTCACTAATAAGTGGCTATTATCCAGAAAAGTACAGAATAACCAGGACACAGTCCACAGAACTCAAGAAGGTCAACAAGTCAAAGGGCCCAAGTGAGGATGCCTAAGTCCCACTTGGGAAGGAGAAGGAAGAAATCATAGGACGGGGGCAACGAGAGAGAGAGGGACCTGAGTGGGAGAGAGGAGGGAGAAGAGAAAAGAAGATCATGATCAGCTATTGGGGGGAACAAGAAAGAAGCCCCAAGGACCAGCAGAATGAATGGAAAAATACAAACTTGGGGGATGGAAGGTGGGACGATGCTCTAGAATGTACCAGAGACCTGGGAGGTGAGATACTCTGAAGGCTCATGGAGGGGGACCTTAGATGAAATGCCCTACAGTGGGGAGAGAGAACTTGTAGAACTCACCTCTAGAAGAAAGAGCATAAAGTGAAGGATGGGGTTGGCATCCCACAGTCAAGAAAACTGTCCCAGAATTGTTCCTGTTTAAAAGAACTGCAGGGACAGAAATGGAGAGGAGACAAAGGGAGAGGTCCATGACCGGCCCAACTTGGGATCCAGCTCAAATAGAGGCTCCAAAGCTTGACTATCACTGATGCTATGTGGTGCTTACACACAGGAATCTAGCATGGCTGTCCTCTGAGAAGCACAACAAGCAGCTGCCTGAGACTGAAGCAGATACTTACATCCAACCAATGGACTGAAGTCAGGGACCCCCTGTAGTTGAATTAGGGAAAGGCTGGAAGAAGCTGAGGAGGAGGGCGACCCCACAGGAAGACCAGCGGTCTCAACCTGGACCACTGAGATCTCTCAGACACCGAGCCCCCAACCAGGCAGCATAGACCAGCTGGTACCGGGGCCCGGACACACGCACAGCAGAGGACGGCCTGGTCTGGCCTCAGTGAGAGAAGATGCACCTAACCCGAGAGAGACTTGACGTCCCAGGGAGTGGGGAGGCCTGGTGGGGGTGGGGACGGGAGGGAGTGGGGAGGCCTGGTGGGGGTGGGGACGGGGTGGGAACATCCTCATGGAGACAGGGAGGAAGGATGGGAGGAGGATGTTGAAGGGTGGACCCCAGTAAGGGGATAATGACTGGACTGTAAAAAATAAAAGTAATAAATTAAGTAACGGGGGGAATGTGTGCCATCCGCTCTTATCACACGCTCCCTCTGCGCTGGAGCATCGGCTGTGCAGAGGTGGTTGGTGGAGATGGGTCAGGAGTGACAAAGGACGGAGGGGACTTGTTAGACGATAAAACATGACATGATATTCGTGGTGGCTTCAAAACGAATCACCGAACTGTACTCAAAAGAAAAATATAATCGTATATAAATTATAGCATAGTAGGCATTATTTAAACCGCTTCTTAGGAAGAAAAGTAATTGTTCACGGTTTAAGCAAAGGACTTACCAACTTCTCAAATGTGATTTCAAGAAAATGTGCCTATCTGCAGCTCCATGATAGGTCTCTCTCTCTCTCTCTCTCTCTCTCTCTCTCTCTCTCTCTCTCTCTCTCTCTCTCTCTCTCTCTCTCTCTCTCTCTCTCTCTCTCTCTCTCTCTCTCTCTCTCTCTCTCTCTCTCTCTCTCTCTCTCTCTCTCTCTCTCCCCCTCTCCCTCTCTTTCGAATGCGCATACACATACATTCTCTCATATACACACATACCACATACACACACACATGTACTCTTACACACAGCACACACATATTCTATCCTGCACACTTTTTCTCTCATATACACATCCCCCACACTTACTCTTACACACATAGCACACACTCTCACACAACAGCACACACACTCTCACAGACACATAGCACACTCTGTCTCACACACACAGCACACACTCTCACACACACATAGCATACACACTCACACATACATAGCGCACTGTCTCACACACACACCAATCATACTACATACTCATATTTTCACACACTCTCTCTTTGACCATAACACACTCCTTCTCTCTATCATACCACACACACTCTCTTACACACACACATACACACACACACACCATATATTCACATTATATAACATATACACACACATACCACATACATACAGCATACAACACACACACACATACAAGCACAATCAATGTAAAATACTAAAAAGAACATTTTACTTAAATCTAAGAGCCAGGATATGAATTAAAGTGGCCTGGAAGAAGAGGGGGAGATGCCGCCCCGTCATCATCACGAAGAAATGAACTCCCGTAAACAGTGTGCTGGCAGCAGATATCTACGCCCAGGATTACACATGGGTGTCCTGATACAAGTGCCACTGATCTTGCTCAAGGATGACGTTTACAGGACTTTTTTTTTTCCTAAAAAGAGAAACGTTTTCATGCTTGCAAAGTGCTCTAAGTTCCTCAGAGAAAGATGCTAAGTAGCAGAAGGGCGTTACTATCTCTTGACTGGGGCTTGGGCTGACAGCCTTTACTCTGGTTCCATTTACAATGACCGCCCGTGCAAACCGCACTTTTTCTGTGTTTGTGCCCCCTTAAGAGCATGCCCTCATTTCAGGAAATGTCTCTTCAGAAACACAGAAAACAAATTTATGGAAAGGTGACTGTTTTGCCCAAATTACCTGTACCATTCTCGGGTGCTGAGGGAATGAGACCATTCGTGCACGCTTGGCACAGCGCCGTCACAGAGCCTCTGAATTATGTACTTGTTGGGAACGTTCAAGATATCATTTCATGGGCAGCTCTTCTGTGGAAAGAATTTAGCAAGAAGTGATCATTTTGCCTACGATTCTGCAAAGGGTTCTGGAGATTTGGCTAGGAAAACCAATAGATTTTTGCTGTTCTTGTTTTGTTTTCCTTTTTGACTTACAAAATTTATATCTGAACAAAGGGACAAAAACCCAGCCCCATTATTTTCTAATACCCTTCGACTGCAGTCTGTCAAAGATGTCTGCCTGTCAGTATTTTAATAAGTGCTCTGTCTCTTCCTTTGGGGCGGGGACCACAGTCAATAGTTATAAACCAAAGAGATGTGACAGAACGTTCCATCTCATTAAGAGGCCCCACAACCCAGATTCTGTTCTCCTCCTCCTGACATCTGATGTGTGCTCCTCAAAGACAACCTTTCTGCCCTCCATTGCTTTGCAAATATATCGAGTGTCCCAAGGGCATGTGATGAGGTGGACCACATGCTTAGCGGAACTTGCATTTTGTTGTACATTTCCTCAGCTCACTGTGGGAAAATCCTTATGTGCACAAGATGTCCTTGGCACTACTCTCCAAAGACTGCACAGCCCCTGCTATATTGGGGGATACTTGAGGTCATCTGGCATTTCAGTGGTCATGAGACTGACTAGACTCACACGTTACAAAGAACACTTGTCCACTCGAGCTAGAGGTAGGGTTGCCTTAAGCTTGTGTTTCTAGGGGTATACAAGAGCTATCGAAGAGAATAGCTTTCTTTTTCTTTTCTTGGGTTTTCTCTGTATTTACATTTCAGATGTTATCCCCTTCCCCCATCCCATCCCCCCTCCCCCTCCCATTGCCTCCATGAAGGTGCTCCCTCTCCCAACCACCCTCTCCCACCTCAGCGCCTTGGTGTTCCCCTACACTGGGAAAATGAGCCTTCACTGGACCAAAGGTCTAAAGAAAATAGCTTTATTCTAGCCCTTGCCAATTAAAGTATAGTACCTAGATAATCTTTGTGTAATGTTCATTATGTAATGCACCGAATGCATATTCTGATAATTTTTGGTATAAATGCAACTGTATCTAGCCGGTGCCAGTAAATTTTTTCAGAAATGTCATGTGCCATTCACAATGTAGGATTTTCCTGTTACAGAATCCGGCGCGTGTGCTGTCATTATTTCTCGTTCTGCTTCCATGGCTTTAGTAACAGCGTATGAAATTTTAGCAACAAGATGCAATTTCATATTGCTGACTATGACTACCAAATTGTAAAAGACTGAAAAACATGTAGCACATGCAGGGTTTTTTTCTTTTTTTATCTTTAACTTCAAACGACAAAATTCTACGTATGTAGCACAAGTGGATTTTGAAGAAACTCAGGATACGGAACTCCGCCTTTCTAGTCTCTGAGTGTGGTCTTTGTTCTTCATAAATCTAGTAGACTTCCCCACCAAAGAAATCAAGTGGATTAATCCAAGATGAAGCATGTGTGTCCTAATTAACAAGCTCTCTTAATTAAATTGGATTGCATGACATATATGCCCATAGTCAAATAGGATGACTTCCTGGCAGGGTGCAAGAGAAGGTGGGGGCTGTGACAGATGCAGCTGTACTTGTGGGTGAGTCACACTCTGTGTGCGTGTGTGCGTGCGTGTGTGTGTGTGTGTGTGTGTGTGTGTGTGTCCATGCCTGCATTCCAAGTGTTTTGGGGGTAGCACTAGATTCCAACAGGCCTCTCATTTTCTCTACATTATAGACTACAGGCATTCACTTCCAATTTCACTGAACGTGAAGACTTCCTTTTTAATATAAAAAAAAATCAAAGAATTTAGTTATCCAACTGAAAATTTGTAATCGACACCTTGGTAAATCACTCAGTGACCTTCAGATCACCTGCAAAAGCTAGGGACAAACAGTGCCCAGAGGAGCAGAGTGATCATTTCTTCCATTAATTAATTTATTCACTTTACATCCCGATCGCAGCGCCCCTCCCCAGGCTCTCCTCACACAGTCCCTCCTCCTTCCTCTCCTCCCCTGGTACCCCAAGTCACTGCAGAACTAGGCACATTTTGTCCCCATGGAGGCCAGACAACGCGGCCCAGTTAGGGCAGCAGGATCCACAGGCAGGCAGACTCGGGGACAGCCCCACTCCAGTTTTTGGGCATCCAGCACGAAGACCAAGCTGAGCATCTGCTCCGTCGGTACAGGGTCATTTGCTTCTGCCCACTTCTCTTTGGGATTACAAACATCACGTTTCCGGCACAGGTTCTGGTGATTGAACTCCGGTCTTCAAGCTTGCACACAAGAGCTTTACTGACTAAACTATCCTGACCCCGCTTTAATATTCTGAATGTACGAAACCAGGGAAGATACTTGGCCTTCTCCTAATAAACGATGAGGAACTGAGATGCTTATGAATTCCTGGAGACATACTGTTCCTGTTTATTTTCTTTGGCTGAGTGATATTTCCTTATAAATATTAAATCAAGAAAGCCTGCTTTTGCCGCCAACAGAGGATATTTCCATGTTTTGCAATAAGTTAGTGCTCATTGTACCATGTATTGTTCACAACTCATTTTATCCCCTCCCAGGCACACGACTGGAATGCGTTTTCATCTTCTGTTACTACAAACCGCGGCCATAGGGCTGGGCAGCAGGCAATGCGATGTGGGGTGAGATGTGTCCCTTCTGCAAGATCGAATCATGAGGAATGCCCTCTGCTCCACAGACACTCTGTCTTCCCACGGTGACTGGATGGATAGGAAAAGAGGACCAAGAGAAGGAGGCGCCACAGGATGGGAGGAGCCTGAGCCCAGGATGACCCAGCCCCTCCGCTGAGACCATGGCCACGCCTTCCCGTGCGTGCGCAGTTCTGCCCAGTCTTCTCTTGTGGTCTCAGGAGATCAGAGTGTAGAGGTTTGGAAGGTTAACTGGCTCGGGGATTCCATCTACGCAGCCGTAGGGAAGTCGTTAATCACACTACGGTGGCTATTTTTAGTGACATTGCTGCTTTGGAGTCAACCCACCCTCCTGTTACTCTAATAAACTCATTGATAATTTGAGTGAAACTGTCACTTTGATCTGTCATTGGTGTTCCATCTGGGAAGTGGGACAGGGGTGGGAAACAAGGGTTGGGGGAGGTGGGGATGGGGGGGGGGGTAGGAAACGTTTGCTCGCATCTCCCTAGGAGGAGTTCACATAACACCCGTGTTAAGTCATACAGGTGGAAAATGGAACTCTAAGCCTGTTCTGCTGTGTTGAGGAGTGCGACTGAATTTTCCCTCCTCTCCCCTCCCCTCCCCTCCTCTCCTCTCCCCTCCCCTCCCCTCCCCTCCTCTCCTCTGCCCTCCCCTCCCCTCCTCTTCCCTTCTTCTTCTCCTCCCTCCTCCCTTTCACCTTTTCTTTCTTTCTTTCTATTTTCTGAAGCAGGGTTTCTCTATGTGGCCCTGGATTTGTGTCTTGGTTGTAGACCAGGCTGGCCTTGGAGTCAGAGATCCAGCTGCCTCTGCCTCCGGAGTGATGGAACTAAGGGAATTTTCTTTTCTAAATACTTGGTAGGATGTCTTAGACTGTCAGGTGCTCTGTCCAGTTCCTGTGCTGAAACGAGATGAAACTGTTGAACTATTCGTATTTGTTCTTGTCCTGAGCCCGTGCCCAGATGGGAATAGTCAGAATTCTACAAGCCTCTCAGATCTAGAAACATCTGAAGCTGCTTGGTTGTACTCTCAGTTTATACAACTGCTTTTAAGGAATGATGTAAATTATGATCACATGAGCTTATCTGTTAATGGTTTTTAAATGGCTTTATTATATTGCAGTGCACAAAATCTGTCTATTTAGCAGTAAGAAGGGGGCTAACACCATCTTAGTCTGCGTTCAGCTGCTGTATCACAGCACTGGAGTTAGATCATCTTATAAGGGAATTTTTTTTCTTATAGTTTTGGAAGGATTAAAGTCCAAAGTCAAGGTACTTGTGGGTTTGGCTTGTGGTAAGGACGCTGTCTGGGCTTCCAAGATGGTGTCTCAAATGTTGTGTCCTGCAGAGGACAGGGAAGAGCACTGGCTTCCTTCATGTGGCACAAGTCTGAAGGAGCAGAGAGACAGCAAGAGGAATGAGCTCTCCATCTGCAGCTGAAGCAGCCAGGACACCGAGGCCCTTACGGCTAAGCTCCTACTGTCGTAAGGGTAAGTACATTTCAATGTGAACTTAAAAGGTCACACATATTCAACCTATTGCGGTGAGTCACTGTAGGAGAATGAGAGATTATTGACCAAAAAGTGGGGACGGGGGATTCTTTTTATCCCAAAACATACATTAGCTGTGTTTTGCTTGCTTATTTTGGAGACAAGGTCCCTCTCTGTAGCCCAGGCTGGCCCAGATCTTACAACAATCCTGGTTCATCCTCCAGTGTGTTGGGATTACACACATAAGCCCCTATCCCTGGCTGGGCTTGATTTTTAGATGCAAGAAGTGTTAGTTTTCGAGGACCAGAGGGGATTTTCTTCAACTGCCCGGTTAGAGTCTTCTCTCCATGCTAAAGCTGTCATGGCAGCATTCCGAATCTTTCCACTTCCCCGATGACCTCTGGAAGCCGGGGTCCCTCTGGAGGGTATCTTGTTGGAAGACAATTTGTTCCTATACCAACACAGTGCTCATTAAAAAGTATATTTCCAGGCCAGGGAGACATCTCAGTGAGCAGAGCATTTGTGAGGGCTGGAGTTTGGATCCTCAAACCCAGTAAATGGCAGACAGGCATGTGGTCTGCCAGTACATCTAACCCTGAAAGGCAGAGGCAGAGCATCCCCAGGGCAGGCTGGCTAGCAAGCAAAACCAGTCACACCCACCTGCTCTGCTTTGCATCAAAGAACTTGGTTGGTGTCAGTGAATCATATGGAAGAACAATGAAGGACGCTTTTAAAGAACGCATTCCTACTCAAATGTATTAATTCTAAATGTGCATAGAGGCTGAAATGTGGATGGTTCCTGCCTTTCAGAAGCCTGCTCATTGGAAACACCTAAAAACCACAGATGTGAACCTAAAACCACATTCAAACCGAGGTGCTGTTCAACACGGAGTCATCGGTAAGGCACATGGGAAGAATCCCCCCGTGTGGGAGGGCATAATCATCTCCGAGGGCCAGAAGAGAGGATATATGCTTTGTCAAGCTCTGCTTCTCCTCAAGAATTCTGAGTCTCAGCTTTTGACTGGCTCCGTGAAGCCCGTGCTGTGGCCGCATGCAGTGTACACGGGGTGTTGGGGAGGGGGAGAATGTGGTAACTCTTTTCTTCCATCTGATTAGGTTCCAAATTCTGGGGCCTTCCTGGTACCCCTCTCTCTCGGTCCCATACCTGGATACTCATAAATTCGGATGTCTTTGCCATTACATCTCTCACCTGCCTCCACTTCTCCTGCCTTGGTCCTCGTTTTGATATCTGTGGTACCTTCCAATTGTTCTCCAGGCTTCAAGGTAACTTGCTGCCCTGCATTGTTTTTTTTATAGAAACCGAGAAAAATCCTCTCAGATGATGTCACTGGCTGAGGCTTCCCAAGTTGCAGTTTTAAGCTCTCGGTTATAGAATGGTTGGCTCTTCCCTTTGGCTTCATCTTGGAGCATTTTTTTCTCACTGCTATTCCATTGCAGGCACACCGGCTGTCCTACCCGCTGCTTCTTAAGCACACTGAGAATGCTCAGGGGCTGGGCAGTGTGGCTTTAATGTCCCCACCTTGTGTGCTACCACGAATAGATCCCTAATTCTGTGACGTTTCCAGTGCAGGGGATATTTCTTCCTCACAGAGAGTTGGGCAGTGACAGCTTCACGAGGAGCCCGTCTTGCATGCTGTCACTCTGGGCCCGAGACTAAAGAACCACTCCATGTTCAGCATGAACTACCGGAGTTTCTCAGAGAGGCATTCCCAACTGAGCTAGAAGTATAACAGGGCATGGGGACAACACAGTAGCCCTGGTCTGTATTCAGGCTCACCAGCTCGAGCCCGGTCACCAGACTGAATCCAGTGGTGAGGAAGCTGGAACACAGAGTGTAGTGTGGGTCAGGGGAAGAGACTGTGCCCCGTCATGCCCTGGCAGATGTGCATTTGTTAGGTCTGCTCTTAGCTGTCACCTTCTGAGAAGTACCTGGATGTCATTGTGTAGGTACGATGCCCAGCCCCGGGCGCACACATCCTCAGCTCCGTTGTTTCTGTCTTTAATCGGCACAACGTTTTCCCTTTACTTGTAAAACCCACTTATCTCTTGTGGTGGTTTGAAATGCAGCTCCCACAGGATGCATCCAAGTACTATTCCCAGAACCTGAAAATGTGATGTTGTTTGGATCTTCAGATATGATTAAGGATTATGAGATGAGATCATTTCTGGATGGTTATAGTGAGCCGTAAACCCAACAACAAGTGTCCTGCAAACAGAAGAAATCACAGGTGCAGGTCTCTCTCTCTCTCTCTCTCTCTCTCTCTCTCTCTCTCTCTCTGTGTGTGTGTGTGTGTGTGTGTGTGTGTGTGTGTGTGAGTGTCGGGAGGGAAGGAGGGAGGGAGGGAGGGAGGGAGGGAGGGAGGGTCAGGGCCATATGAGCCGGGCAGAATTACAGTGACAGAGACAAAGACGACAGATCCTGTTATATAGCCCAGGCTGGTCTCTGGTCTCTTCCTGTCAGTTTCTTTTGTGCTAGGCACACAGGTGCGTGTATCATGACCACCTAAGACAATATACTTCCGTTTTTAGCCATGTTGCTTGTGACAGTTCATTACATTATCTAGGAAAATGACACATCTTCCCTACTGACCTTATCTATCTTCTTCCCTGCGGATCCTTAGATAACCTTCCTTCCTATTACCTAATCACTGGCAGTGGTGGTGCTGTGTGGGTGTGCATGTGTGTGGTGTGTGGGTGTGCATGTGTGTGGTGTGTGGGTACTCATGTGTGTGGGTGCACATGTGTGTGGTCTGTGGGTGCACATGTGTGTGGTGTGTGGGTGCACATGTGTGTGGTGTGTGGGTGTGCATGAGTGTGGTGTGTGGGTGTGCATGTGTGTGGTGTGTGGGTGCACATGTGTGTGGTGTGTGGGTGTGCATGTGTGTGGTGTGTGGGTGTGCATGAGTGTGGTGTGTGGGTGTGCATGTGTATGGTGTGTGGGTGTGCATGAGTGTGGTGTGTGGGTGTGCATGTGTGTGGTGTGTGGGTGTGCATGTGTGTGGTGTGTGGGTGTGCATGTGTATGGTGTGTGGGTGCACATGTGTGTGGTGTGTGGGTGCACATGTGTGTGGTGTGTAAAGGCTTTGTTTTGTTATGAACTTTGCAGTACAGAGAACACTGCCTGGAATGCCAGTACTGGTTGAATGATTAAGTAGAAACAGGAAAATACACCTTCAACCTCCGAGGAAGATGCATTTGCCTTTGGGAATAATTTTAATAGCCATTGAAAAATGATCTGTCCACAAAGACACTGTCTTCTGGTCTGTTCCCATTCCGAGACAGGCTGTTTAGTCAGGAAGGACTGAGACCAGGAACTCAGGAATAAAACTTTGACTGTGGGGTCATTGAAACGTGGAATATTAGATATATACCACTCCCACCTCAGTTTCTATGTCTGTAAAACAAGCCATGTCTGTATGAGCTTGGGAAAGAATTGTGTGGGATGATGTCTAGGAACTGCCCAGGGTGTGATGGGAGTGTGTCCTGATAAACATGTTGTGAAGCTATAAATACTGTGCATCCAAATTATGTTTACTCTTTCTCACCTGCTGAATGTTCGAATTTAGCAACACAACACAGCAGTGTGTGTGTGTGTGTGCGTGTGCATGTGTGTACCTGTCTGTTCATGTGTGCACACACTCCTGTGCTCCTGTGTGTGTGTATGTGTGTCTCTGTGTGTGTGTGTGTGTGTGTGTGTGGAAGATAAAGAACACCACCAGATGCTGTGCCTTCGAATGTCATCCCCTTTGCCTTCTAACAAGAGGCTCTCACTTGACTTGGAAATTGCTAATTCCCTGAGGCTGGTAGACTAAGGAGCCCAGGGAATCGCCTGTCTTTGTCCCCGGCCCTGTGCTGGGACTGCAAACCTGTGCTTCCACATCGGGCCTTTTCAAAACCGTTGGTGGTCTGGCGATCACATTCAGGCCACCATACTCATAAGGCGAGCACTTTACCAAATGAACTACTTCCTGTTCCCCTGGGATCACGTGGCTGACAGGAGCTGTGGTTTGATGCTCTGGTTTGTCATTGTTAGGACGTCACCAAGCATAGCACAAGCCCAGAAAATAAAAGACAGATTTCAAACACTAAAGTACTGTTTCTACGCAATCTGATTTCAGAGCATCATAAAGAAAAATGGTGAAGTCCAGCCATTTGAAGGTGAAAATGATCTGTGTATACTAAGAGTTAAGTACTCATAGCTAAGTACTCATAGCTAAGTACTTGGCCATATAAACTTCTGGGTTACTAAGATTAATAATGATAATTACTTAGGATTAATAGGAGACACAAAACTCAATTATCTTTTAATCTAAAATAGTATCTGTCTACCATAACATTTCCTCACTAAACATTTCAGTCAAGTAAGTGCTTCCTAACCACAAAAATACCTGATTGCACTGTTTTATTTGGGAAACACTAATGCATATCACATGGAACGCTTAGGAACATCTCACTGAACATGAGCAAATCACTGGGAAAACAAGTTCATCCTGAGAAGCCCAGACATCACGATGAAGGGTGAAGATGGACATCACTGCCTGTTTCCCCAGCCTCCTGACTGGCTGCACCTAACACAGCAGAGCAGGTCCCAGTTCTGCTAGGTCCTGAAAACAAGTGGTCTCCCAGCTGTTTATGTGGCAAGTTAGTGCTTCAATATACTGTGCACCACCCAAGGATACAACGTTGCAAAAACGCAATTATTCATTTATGTACATCGGAGTGACATCAGCCACAGACAAAAACGTCTTAAGTCTACATGACCCCTGCGGATACATCAAGAAACCAGAGAGGAGATCTCTGAGAGGGTCAGAAGGGGTTGGATAGTCACACCATGAGGTGCTGGCCAGGGAGGGAGGTAGCCAGCTAAGCCCTGAAAGACAAGATAGGCTCTCTTGGTCAGTCATTCTTTTGTTCATAGATAAGATTATTTCTCAGAATTTGGGAATGTTATTCTTTAATAGGGTTGTTTTTTTTTTTTAGCACCCTGTTTCCCGATGGGAAGTTACTGCAAGCCCTGGTTGTGGAGAGAGGATAGAAAACACTGGGGCTGAAATCTGAAGCTCCCCGGCCTGGATGAGGAAATCTTGCTTATTAGCCACCCTAGGCCTGGCCCAGTTACATGGCTAAGCTCTTCAGAGGGGCCTTTTTAATCCCAACTCAAAACTCCATAATAATGTGTATGTACCTGTCCCTTAGTTACGTTTCTACTGCTGTGCCCTGGCGAAAATCAACGGGGCAGGGGAAGGGCTTGTTTGCTTTACACTTGTACAACCTAGTCCACCTTCTAAAGGAGTTAGGTGGGAACTCAAGGCAGGAACTGGAGGCCCGCACTGAAGCAGTAACCGGGAAGGAATGCTGCTTACTGGCTTGCTCAGTTTGCTTTCTTGAAAACCCCAGGACCTCCTGCCCAGAGGTGGCACTGCCCCTAGTGGGCTGGACCATCCCACATCAATCAGAAAATGTTGTTAAAAGATGACGTCCCGGATTTCGGCACCAAGGTTAGAAAAAGAATGAGGAGAGGAGTGGGGGGGGGGGAATATGGCCCATGAGGTGCGGCGAGGCCTGGAGGCAAGGGAGATGCCTCTGGGGGCCCATGTTAGGAATCCTTTCCCCCTGTGGGACCAGCCACACGATGGTATAGTATAGAAAGAGTTTATTCAAATCATGGAGTTGTTAAGAGGGTAGTAGAGGCAGAGAGAGATAGGGAGATAGATAGATAGAAAGATAGATAGATAGATAGATAGATAGATAGATAGATAGAGAGATAGCCATGAGCACATGGAAAGGGGGGGGAAGGGAAGGGAAGAGGAAGAGGAGGGATAAAAAGGGGAGACAAAGGGAGTAAGAGAGATAGCAAGAGAGGCAAGGGAACAAGAGAGAGCAAGAGAAAGAGGGGACAAGCAGCCCCTTTTATAGTGTCAGGTAACTGGGGCAGAGCTTACCTGGCTATTGCTAGGTAACTGAGGGGTGGGGTTTACAGAACCCCAACAGAAAATGCTCCCTGAGACTTGCTACATTGAATGGAGGCATTCTTTCGTTTTTCTCTTCCCTGATAATCCCTAGCTTTTGTGAAGATAACGAAAGCTCAACAACACAGCACGTGTTTTTGTCCGATCAGTGATGACATTTTCATGGCTAGCTAAAAACTAGTTCTCCACCACAGCCGACACCTTAATACTCCGTAGATGTTCCGTAAATACATATGTTAAATATAGTTAAGACAGACACTCCCATGTGTATGCTTAGCTGAAATTTTATCTTCTCAGATCTAGATAGTCTAAGTTCTGTTCCTGGAACCGCAGAACAGCACCCCCAAATTAGCACATGAAGTTTGGCTATGGGACGCATCTACACATAGATGCTGGCCCGCAGAGCCACCGGGCATAGCCAAGTTTTCCCAAGTTTAAGGAAGGGTACTATCTCAGACTCAGACACTGGAGTCTGAGGACGAGATCGTAGCATTTCTTCCTTTTAAAGCATATCGAGGAGGAAGAGAGTGGGTTTTTCTGTTTAACAGGGAGCCCATGGCATGGTCGCACAGAGCTGTGACCACGGGTGACAACAGGCCTCTGAATGCTTCTCAGTTCACATTTCTGTTTGCAATTGCAAATTCCTCTTTGTACCCATCAACAGCTCGTTTTCTGCTTGGCATTTTCTTGTTCTTGTTGTTTCTGTTGTTAACCAGGGCTGGGGGGTTGGCCTGGGGCAAGAGAGAGGGCACAGAGTCACAGTCTTTCTGAGGAACAGAAATGCTTAGCCCAGGATTCTCATGGTTCGTGGCTATGTTGTGACCCGAACTCGATGTGACTCAGCCTGATGCTTGCTGCGTATGGTCACTGTGTCCCTGTTGTGAACTTTCCATGTTCACAAAGGCTCCACTGTGCAGTAATTTGGTTAGAGCCCATGTCTTAGTCAGAAGTAGCCCTGTAGAGTATCTGTGGGTATCTTGGGTTCCTATTGCTGTGGTAAACCCTAAGTAAACTGGGATAGAGAGGACTTATTTCATCTTTTAACTCTCATTTGTTGTTGAGGGAACTTGGAAATCACAGACCCTGGAGGGATGCTGCTTTCTCGCTTGCTCCGTATGGCTTGCTCAGCCTGCTCTCTTGTGGCACCCAGGACCGCCAGCCCAGGTCTGGCACCACCCATAGTTAGCTGAGCTCTCACACATCAATCACCAATCAAGAAAATGTACCTCGGGCTTTCCCATGGGTCAGTCTGATGGGGACGTGTTTTCTGTTGAGGTTCCTTCTTCCAAAGGGACACTATGTATTTTACATTGATGGAAACAATTAGCTAGCAAGGTGGAAGATCATTCCAGTAGAGACAATTTTGGCATCAGCACTGTGGATTACAGTGGGTCTGAGATATTAGAGCAAAGTCTGGTGAGGTTACCTTTAGCTCACTTGAAGAACTGAACCATGATGGCAGGGCAAAAATCAGGCCCCTGCACAAGAGTGTGTCTTCCTGTAAGACATTTGTACCTATTTAGCCCAGTTTAAGTACAGTACTTGCAGAGTCAACGTGATAAGGGGTATGGTCAAAGTCAAGATATCCCCCCATCCCCCAAGAAGATACAAGGTGCTAAGACAAGCCTTATGTGAGGTTAAGTTTCTCTCTTGTCCCTTGGTGTCTATTCCCTAGACCATATGGACAATCCCAGACTTACTGGAGCAGATGGAGTAGAGCTGTGTGGCCACAAGAGACCAGAGAAATCATTTGTTTTCTATGCTAGGGTTACAACCCTCCCTGTGAAGGGTGAAATGAAGATTCAAATGCGGATCACTTCAATTCTCTTTCATGGACAATTACTTTGAAGGTGTGTAAGGCTTGACTTCAAAGGATAAAAAATATGTCTATGCAAAGCTTAATGACCTAAGAAAGGATATTATTTCAGACTCAATCTACTAAACTTTAAAGTGACAGCCATTTGTAGCCATCACTAAGTGTCATGGCCACGCCCAGGCAACGCTGTATCCAAATTGGACTGGTTCTGCCATCTAGTGGCAGAATTGATGAACTACAATAGATGAGGCGCTCCATGGTCTGGCCTGCCCAAGGGGTGAGAATTAATTCTGCATTTTAATGTTGTGGGGTTAATTTCTTCCCATCCTTTTGTTCTGCCTACTCACATGTGTGACTTTGGAGAAACTATGGAACATTTCTCCATCCCGGTTAACTGAACTTTAGACGGGGGATAAGGAGCTATCTGTATGGTTTTCATGAGGTACCTGCGAAACATGCATGGGAAACTTCCTGACAGTGATGTGATTATATTTGTAATTTTTATTCTCAAAACGCAAGTCTGGGGCTTATCATATCATGCTAAGGCATGAGAAATCAGGTTATGAAAATATGAATGTTTTTGAATAAATGAAGTCCAGAACACTGAACGCTTAGATAAAAATCGAGTTATTTAGGCACTCTAAGCACAGTGCCAACAAATGCAGTACCTCCACGTCGCTTGCCTCAAGCCGAGCCTTTCCTCACCCCATTGAGAGTGCCTCCGTCCCAGCAAACACTCGTTATGTGCATGCTAATGCGGGTCTTCTTTCTGAGCCTTCTTTCTCCCGTTCAAAGGCGCTCAGTCTATATCCACGAGTGTCTGCTTCCTTTACAGTCTCCAGTGCCGTCAAGCAGATTTCCATCCTGTGCGGTCCTTCATTCCGATATGTGTTAGAGCATTTGTCACAGACTTGGGTGGGACTAGAGCATGGGATGCCTGTCAGAAGACATTGACTATTATCCTCCTGCATTCCCTCTGTCACCACGATGCCTGACACGAAGACTTCACGCAACAAAGGTCCCATCAAAGCTGAGAGGGGAAGGTGATGGTTGAACCCGCCCTTGGGTTTGCAAACCCTCCTTCCTCCGTGCATCACGAGAAGGACGTCTTCTCACCGCGAACTGGACTGGATTGGGCTGGCAAGTCGAGTCGGCAGCTTTGATTCCTGAAAGTAATGTTTTTAATAATAGTAACACATTTCACTCAGAGACATCTAAAGATGACCAAAACATAAAGGAAAAGCCATTTCCCCTACTCAGGTGATTTAAAATCTGACATGTTTTTAAACTTCGCTGGAGTTGCATCTCCTCCATAACTGTCTGAGCAGACCTGTGCCCTGACGCTTGTCCTTGGTTGTTTTAACTGCTTGGGGTTACAGGGATTACACACCTGAGTTTTAACCTCAGTCCCTGTAAATGTGAAGCATTGCTAAAGTATCCCCCACTGTACTATAGCACAGGGAATGAGGACCTAAAGTCCCAGACTCTGCTGAGTGTGGGTACCACAATCATCTCCACAGAGCACATCTTTGGCCATGAATCTTTCTTTCAGCTTGAAATGCGTGCTTTCACAACCCGAATGCCATGTCTCTTGCTGTCTTATCAGAATGACGTATTGTCATATTTTTATGTAGGGAATGTTGTAATAAACACAGCGCCTTGCCATCGGAAAGGTCACAAGAGAATGGCTTTTGACTTTTAGTGGCCCTAGGTCGCCTTTGTGAATCTGGCCCAGAAGTTACTGTAAGCCATGAAGAAAGGCCCGGAAGATGAGGCCGATGCACTGTACAGTTTGTTCTGTGCTCATTTTAAAATGAAATTATGCATATTCAATACATTTTATCTAACTTTATACCTTTCTCCAGAAACAATCTATATTTATGGATTTATTCACTTACACATTATTTTTTTTCTCTTACATAGGTTGATGGGTGTTTACTTACTCTGAAAATAAGACACCTTTCATTTCTTTATTTGAGACGAGATTTCTCTTTACAGCCTAAGCTGACCTGGAGCTCACATCAATGCCCCTGCCTCCACCTCTGAATGCCAGGATTACAGCTGTGTGTCACCACAACTGACTACAAAATCCATTCTTAACATGATTTTATAACTTAAGAGAACAGGGTGTGTGAACAGCAACAATGCTGAAGGGAATGCTCCTTCTCGGGTGTAAGATCTGCTTCCTTTGGGTAAAGGAGAGAGTTCAATCTGTAAGGCAGCAGTCAGGTGCCACAGAGCAGCGCACATTGGAATCTTCAATGATGGTCAGAGTTTAGCAGATGACAGGAGACATCAGAAGACGGGAGAGGCCAATGCATCCATGGGTGTGAAGAGGTTAAGTGGAAGAAACATGGGGAAGCTGAAAATCTACGAGAAAGCCAAGGAAGGTCTTTCGTGGAGGAGAAATAGAGAGAGGCTATATTTTGAAGGCCTTAATAGTTACACAAGCCACCTAAGAGGTGTGTATTTTATACAGAAGCCCAGCAGGAGCCTTTTAGCGCATTTGTGTTATCTTTCATTACTTCCAACGGAATGACACTGAGCCATTAGCATTCAGTAACTGAGACATGTAAAATTTCAGACGTGTTTCTTGAGCATTTATCTGGGGAGGGGAAGGTTGGAATCACAGTGAGACAATAGACTTGCTTCCTTACATAAAAACAGGAACATGAGGCTTCTAGTTCGGTATCTTGCCTTGGTTACAGTGTTAGTCAGTTGCCAGACAGGAGGAGAAAAATCCCTGTGCATCTGAGACAGTTAGTCTTACCAGTTTTATGTGGTTTAGAGTCATCTAGGAGACACATTCTGGATATTTGCGGGGACATTTTCAGGGAGTTTAAACCAAGAAAAGGTGAGTGTGGACAGCACTGTTTCATAAGCTGGGCTCTTGGTCTGAATAAGAAGGGAAAAGGAAGGAATTCAGCAGAACCTCGGCATGCCTGCTTCCTGCGCTCTGATACACAGGCAAGCAATTGCTACACACTCCTGCTACAGGAACCTGTCTGCTCCCAGTCCTTCAGACTGTATTCCCTCAGACTGTGAGCCAAAATAAGCTTTGGTTTACATTGGTTTGCTTTCTCCTGCTGTGTTAAAACACCATGACCAGAGAGACACTTGGGGAAGAAAGGGTTTCTTTGACTTTTAAGTTAGAGCCCCTCACCAGAGGAAACTGAGGCAGAAGCTCAAGGCAAAAATTTGGAGGCAAGAACTGAAGTTGAGAGCATGAAGGAACGTAGCTCTCTGGCTTGCTCCACACGACTTGCTCAGCCTGCTTTCTTGTCCCACCTGCCTAGGGGCAGCACCACCCACAGTGGGCTGGATACTCACTCCTACATCAAGACAAAAACCCCACAGATTTAACCCACAGGTAAATTTTTATCAAGATGTTTTATCAATTAAGATGCTGTTGTTTGCCCCAGATCCGTCTATTTTTGTGTCAAGGTGGCAAAACCCAGCCAGCAGTCTTGTCTTGAGTTGCTTCTTGTCACATACTTGGTCACAGCATTGAGAAAAGAGACCCAAACCAGCTTCACTAACAGCCCAGCTTCTGGGTCCAATTGCTCCGTTGGAGAAATATTTTAGAATAGTTAGAATCGGGGTGGGGGTCATGGTATGGAGGTCTGAGAACCATTTCGGGGGGTTCATGTCCAAGACAGGAAGTAAGAATCAGGAGGAGAGAACAGAAAGCCAGAGTAAGGAAAAAACTACAGCATATGCCCCCCACATCACTGAAATTCTTAACAAAATGGGTAAATTTCACTAAGTAGACTGATAATCTCCCAATTAGCGCCACTCTGCCTACTAAGACCTATCAGCCATAACCTTCCATAGATACGTTTCCCGTCTTTGCTTGGTCCTGGCTAATGACACTCTTCCTTAAAATTGGGGTAGTTTAGCTTTAGGTGGCAGGGTTTTCTTTAACGCGAAGAATCTGTTGCAGGTGAAAATGTCCAGCCAGAACTAATCAGGTCGTCATATTTTGGGATGCAAAACCAGGTAAGATCAATAAGACCAGAATGAAGTGATTATAACAGTTAAGGCACATGGAAATGTCACCAGAAATGAGGACAGACTTTCCGGAAGTCACAAAGTGGGGAGGAGGGCTTTTCACAGCACGCGCCCGGGTAGAGGAGGAAGATGGGCGTGGGGGGGGGGGAAGCCTGCCTTTCGTCTGGACAGGTCGAAAGGTCAGAGAGTGGTTCTGGGTACCAAAAAGAGGTGGGAACAGGGATCTGTTTCCACGACAAACCTGAGGTGTGAGTGCAGTGTTGAGAAGCCGGAGAGCCACAGAACAGAGCAGCCCCTCTTACCACACCGGCAACCTACGCTGAGCGCGTTAGGCAACTCCCTAGAACAAGACGCTTATTTACTTACTAAGAAATTTCAGTTTTGCTGAAAGCCACTGCGTTTCTGGGGTATAGTGGCTCATGCTTGGAATGTGGGAGACAGTCAAGAAAGAGGACCGCTTTGTGGCTGAGCTTAGCCTGGGTTGATAATACAGCAAGTAGTAGGGTAGCCCAGGCAATTCATGAAGGCCTTGTTTCAAAAATTAATTTTACCAGGCCCCTCTAGAGCCTCACATCTTAGCATTACCTAGCAGCTTGTGTCTTTGGACCTCCATCTCTATTTACAAATCAGAACGCGGGCCGGGGAGGTGGCTCAGTTGGTGAAGTGTTTCTTGTCTGAGTTTGAGGGCTAGAGTTTAACTCCCAGAACCTACATAAAAAAGCCAGGCTGGGGAGGTAGGGACAAAGGGGTTCTTGTGGCTCATTGGCCAGCCATTCTAGCTGACAGGCAAGCTCCAGGCCAACGAGAGTCCCTGTCTCAAAACAAACTAGCAAACAAACGAACAAAGGGACAAAAAAACCTAAACCAAACAAAAACAAAACATCAACTCCTCCCCAACGAAGGTAGACACGTCTTGATAAAAGACATGCTACATAAATGGACCTGTGTGCCCACGTAAAATGTGCCTACGCACACGCACGCATGCTTGAATGAAAGGAGAACCTGCCCCCAAAGCTATGCCATCATGCATAGGAAACCCTGTACGCACGTGAGGTGCTTTTCTGGGCAGAGCCGCAGAGCTCTTGGCTCAGCCTCTCACCAGCAGCCATCTCAAGAGCTTACCCTACCTTTCCCTGCGTCTGTCCTGCCTTTTAATTCCCATCTTTGAAACACGCAAACCAAAGAATCATAAACACAGAAACTGTCACTTGCCTTTGGTCTACTTGACTGGAAGGCTTGCCTCATGGCAGGTTTGGGGGTGTCGGGGTGCATGCCGAGACTGCCTGCTGGCCTTCAGCTTGCACTGTGTGTTGCTCCCGGCCATCTGCTGCTCCACGCGGGCCATATGGGAAGGGCCCGTACTTTCGAGAAGCCAAATTATTTTTTTCTGTACGTTCTCCTCTTTGCCGCACTTGCCAAATCTATGGATCAAGCATTACAGCTTCCTAATCTGTTCTCTTTGAAAGCTAGTGGCTTCCCTGTTATGATGAGGGCCGTTAGGCAGCACGCGTACATCCACTCACAAAAATCTCTGACATCAGTGGCACAGGAGAAAGTAAGAAATTGCTTCTGTGGTCCGGTTCCACAATGGTTTCTCTTCTCTACGAAGGGATTGAAGTCACACGCCACGCAGAGGCAGGTGGAGCTCTCTGAGTTCGAGCCTACCCTCAGCCCTCCTACAGAGCGTGTTACGGGACAGGCAGGGCTGTACACAGAAACCCTGTCTCAAAAACAGAAACAGGAAACAGAAGGAAAGTCACATTTTCTTTTCTCTAGAACTCTAAGATGCCATAATGTCTGGCAGGCCTATAGCAGCAGACACAGCCACACTGGATGCTTAGGTCTTAACTGTTGCACCTTATTAGCAGCTAAGAAATTCTAAGGTGGAGCGGGGCTCCTACTGTGAGTCTCTCAGAGGAGTTCACAAATCAGATTCCTAAGCTCTCCTTGAAACTCCTCTTCCCTGCCCCGGGGACTGCAGTGAGGTCTTGATCAGTTCTGGAGAGTAACTTTGTGATGGTTTTGACTAAATAAAGGGGAGCACGGAGATGCTTGTTCAAAGATCCTAAGGATCATATTAATGATTCGGAACTGAAACTGTTCTGTGAGGACCCGGAGGGAAAGGAGGATGCGGGCTCAGGCGACTTTTAGCCAAAGTGGGGTGAGTGTGTGCAGCTGCGGGGGTAACGGCACTTCTGCCTGCTGCTCATCTATGTTTCCACTATGGATCTGTCCCTTCAAATTCTGTTTTAACCCCCTCTCTCCTGTGTGTGTGGGGGTGGGGCAAATCAACCCACTAGTATGTTATTACAAATTAATTAAAAAGTCTCAGGCCCCTGACGATAAAACATTAACGTGCATTACAATACATCCCAGAGGAAAATCAAGCAATTAATTTTCATTCTCGACCTGTCCCGATTTCTGTCTTTCCTTCTCTTCCTTGGGTGCGGATGGGTTCAATGGCCATTTTTGTTTGTTTGTTTGTTTGTTTTAAGTGAGCCTTTCCAGATGAGAAGCCTCTGGTTTACCTCCCCGTTATTAACCTTGTCTCCCCCAAAGCATTTTTCATATGCTGCTTACACTCCGTGTGAGCATTTGGGCTGTGTTAGCAGGAACAGGTAAAGGAACTCAGTTACCTGTGCCTTGTTCTTTACGAGCCTGAGGCAGGGGGCCCGCGCTTGCGCGTGCTGGTGTAGGCTGAGAGAGTTGTGTTCAGCCACGTAAGGTACTGCATGGATTGACTACAGAAAGAACAGGGACTTCTCATAAAACAAAGCCACCTCTGGGGACAGCGCTGCAAACAGATTTGGAATCTGTATTTGATTTCCAAAGATTCCCTTTTAGTTTCATGGTTTACGTAGCGTTTAATGTTCTTAAATTGTTTCTGAAGAATTAAGAAAACAAGAGAGAAACGATTCATCGATATACCCGACATGTGCGCAGTTCTTTGCAGAAGGGACGCCCGCTCTTATGTTATTGTTTCTACCGTCATCTTCACAGCTACGAGCCACCCCCGAACGCCACGCAGGACGACGGCAGCTGCAGAAACCCGCTGCGCTCCAGAGCCCTGGCGCGCCCAGCACTGTGTGGCTCTGTCCTGCTCCGTGAGAGGCTCCTTCCCCTCACTGTTGTCTCTCCAGCCCTTCGCAGTGCGCTAGCCCGGAACGTGCAGCCAACAGCATCCCTACACATGGCTGCAAGTTCAGTGCAGGGCTCAGGGGCCACCAGCTGCCACCACAATGTGACTAGCAAATACAAAGGAGGAATGGAGGACCAGCAGAGGGCCATCCATGGCTGTGTCTAGTCCAACGCGATGCTGTCTCAGTGGTGTGTGTGTGTGTGTGTGTGTGTGTGTGTGTGTGTGTCCAAGACCAGCTTGAATTCGTGGCCTCTTTTTTATTATTTCTATTTGCTGTTACATGCATATATGCCTATACACATATGTTCCTAGTATGACCGGTTCAGTCAGTATGATGTTACCTGTGTCTACATTTTCAGGGCTGACCATTTGGCATTGGAGAGCTGGCTGGTGTGCTCTGCCTGGGGAAATCCATTTCTGAATCATTTTCTCCTTTTGCCCCATCCATTCTACCCAGAACCAGATCCAGATCTGGAAAAACTGACTCCCAATCCAGACACTCTTCCCTATGGAAAAAATAAATAAAAATAAAAACCACACAATACTGGACAGTGGCGCCCACCAGCTAATCATTCACTTAGACGAGCAAAAGCCGATACATTGTAAACATGTTTAAGACAGGTGTATATCTCACAGATCACCAATGCCAAAATATCACAAGTTTCCAAATGAATCCATTGCTTCACTCGGTGCAGTGGAACTGTCCCGCTGTTTTTGAATATGGAGTCAGACTATTTTAGAATAACAAATGGTGAGGTCTGAGCTAGCTGCCAGGTGATGGCCCAGTCCCTTGGGCAAACACATCTCTCTGGTACACCATCAAGGCCACCACAGCGTCAGACTGGATGTCACCTTATCTGAAGCAGCATTGGTGTTGTCAACTCGGCAGACATTTTTTTTTTTTTTTTTTGTATGTGTGTGTGCTTACATGACTTACTCCTTTACATGAACTTACCAAACATCCTAAAAACGCATTTGTTATTTCAAAATGTAGCACTTTCTTTTAATTAGTCATAGATTTTATTATTTATTTATTTATTTATTTTTAAAGATTTTATTTTACACATGAATGATCTGTTTGCATGTACACCTGCCCGCCAGAAGAGGGCATCAGATCCCATCAGAGATGGTTGTGAGTCACCATGTGGTTGCTGGAAATTGAACTCAGGACTTCTGGGACAGCAGACAGTGCTCTTAACCGCTGAGCCATCTCTACAGCCCCGCCCCCTTGGAGTTATTTTAAGTTTTAAAAATTATAGCTTCTAGTGTCAGAATAATACCTCATTCTTACTGCCCTGCTTCATATTCCATTAATTTTTATATGACATTTTATTACTTATCACATTTCTAATTTATTTGTAGTATTTATTAATAAGAAAACGTGAGTCTAACAAGAACTATTCTTCACATCCATCTAATTTGGAGCTGTGGCATTTTACTACTTTAATGAAGCATCATCCCATGCTTCAGTTAAATGTAAGCTTCCTTTGCTGTTTCTTGAAATTTTTCTTCTACGTCTTTAAAACTACACCTTTTATCTGTGATCGCTACTGTTCTATGTTTCTTGCCTCAAATAGCTTTATGCTGAACGTATTGCCCTCTAATTGGCGTCATTAAAGAAACACTGTAAAAGAAAACCCTAGTCACATGTCTTGGGAATGTTCATCTACAAAGAGGCTAAACAGTTTTAAAAGTTCCGAGATATTTAAAGTAGTCCGTAATTTCGTGGAGTGTGGACCCACTACCAGGGCTTCAAAGGCTGCTCTCCTCTATTTTTTTCAGTATGGAGAGGTGGATTTTGAAGGAGGGAATGCTCAGCTTGGAACACGTGAAACATTGATAGGGCCTTCGCCTGTGGGATGCTTAGGAAGAAAAATGCCTTCAGTAGAGCAGAAGGGACCCACCCCTGCCAAGCGTGCTGATCCTGTGAGTCTGCCAGAGACCAGCAGAGGGGGGTAAAGGCTTTGAATGCTCTGTTCTGCTAGTGACAAGTTACCAGCGCTGGTGCCTTGGACCCTATCTGTGACTCAGCCATCGTGACCCCTCCCGAACTGTGTCACCCTGTGGTGTGCCCCTTGCCTGCTCCATCGAAGTTACAGTTAGCTCTGACCTGAGAGGTTCCGCCGTAGGGCCAGCTTAACTAGCAACGTGAGCTCTGCTCGGACTCCACAGCACCCGCTCGTCTTTGGTTGCTGAAGTAGTAACAGGAAGTTATTGCTCTAGGAGGGATGAGCAGGGAAAAGGAGCCCAAGCAAGGTGAGAGGAAGAAAGTCAGTATTTGTGTTTATACTGTCACAGTCACCGGGTACAACCAACTCTACAGCCCTCATTTAGAAACACCTCCACGGCTGAGAGTTGTTTACAAATAAATGTTCCTGACATAGTATGAAAAGTATTCACAGTATCAAGAACAAAGGGGGTAGAAACTAAAGGAAGAAATATAAGTTTTCTCTCTTGCTCTCATAAGAATCAGAGGAAAGTGTAAGTTAAAAGAGCATTCGTTTACTTACTGCGCATGTGCTTGCTAGAGTGTGCAGCCATCAGAGATGACCTCTGGAGATTTCCTCTCTTCTTCTGCCATGTAGATTCTGGGGACCAAACTCAGGTTGTCAGGCTTAAAACCAGTATCTTTTCTCAGTGAGCCATTGCCCCAGACCCTGGGAGAAGATGGGAAAATGTTGGTTATATATTGAAGCTTTTGTACGTTTTGGTCCAATATTCTGTGTCTCCAGAAATTTATTTTATACAAATAATCACAGTGAGTATAACAAAAAACATTTCTCCAAATGAAAAAAAAAAAAAGCCTAAATAAAAACAAGTAAGTTCATTATCCACCAACCATCACCTAACGCTAATGTCTGTCAATACAGCCTTTGACAAAATTCCAGGGGTAATTTATTTTTTCCAGAATTAAAAACTTTATCCTTTAACTTATATGGGTGCTAGTTGTCGGAGCTGTGGTGAAGAAAGCTGGGGAGAAACTGTTGAATAGCTAAGAGATTTTCATTTGAATTATGAAAGTATTTACTGTTAAACAGAGGTAAGGAGCGTGACCGGTCTACAGACACTTCTGTCTCACGGCTGCCTTTATGTTTCCAAAAGAAATTACCTTTTGAAAGGAAGTGGAGTCTTCTCTGTCAATGAGCACTGGTATCCTAATTAATTAGGGAGGAGTAATAAACAAACAACCCCACAAGGAAGTTACACTTTATATTTTAGGGACACTGGAAAGAAAAACGCTTAAGTTAAAGATGTAGGACGAGAGAAATCCCAGAAGCTTGCCTAGGTTCTCTAAGGCCCTGGGATCCATCCTAGCTACTAGGGGATGGGGAAGAGAAAAGAAGAAAAGAGAAGGAAAGAAGGAAGGGTGAAAAGAGAAAAGGAGAAGGAGGAAGGAAAAAGAGACCTAGACATGCTTTGAACAGGTTGAGAGGCACCGTATTACAAACGTGATGCTTATGAGTAGGGATTTGTGTCCCAGTCATTAGTACACATCTTGGTGTGCCCTGTTTTCCAGGACCACAGCAATCTCGAGTGTGGAGGGAAAGACCAGTGGACTCATTTGGAGCTAGTGCCTGGGAGGGAGGAACTGGCTGGGTGAAAGGCCCCCGGAAGTGTCCAGAGGAGGCTTCAGCTCTTCCCTGTGTGGGAGAAACAACTCAGCACCTATAGAATGAAGGCCTCTTCCCAGCTCCCTTCCCCATCCCCTTCTCTGGGGGAGACACCGCTGAGAACTTCTCCTGGTGTTCCGCTGGTCCCTCCTGACGATTAGAGTCGAGGGTGTCTCTGCTAGGTCTTGTCATCGCCGTGGCTAACCCGACTCTACCAAACTAGACTGCGGATGTATCCTTGCAGTGTTTGTGAGTGGATTGAGCTGCCGCTGCCTGTGCATGTGCTTGCTAGAGTGATTTCTCTTACCTGAGAACTCAGCTGCCGATTTCCAGACAACACAGATGGGAGTTTCTCCAAAGAACCTTCCTAAACAGCTCCACCTCCCCTCCCCGCCCCCACATCTTTTCTTTACCACTACCTCTGCTGGATGGTGCTACAAGGGAGGTTAAAGAGTTTAAGAATTTTGTCATTTAATTGAAAAAAATTAAAATGACAAAGGACACTGGTTCAAGCAGGCATGTCCAACTCACAGCTGCCCAGCAGCATGCAGCCTTCATACATGTATGAAACCATGCAGCCTTCATACATGTGTGAAACCGCCCAACACAAACTTGTAAGTGTATTCAAAACATTATGGCTAAAAAAAATATAGTAAAACCGGATTGCACCATTATCCACTGTGAGCTTTAGAGATGGCAGTGTCCTGTTGTAGTCAAGCAGGTTACAAGTGGCTACACCTGGGAGTGTGTCTCTGACAGACTCTAAATGTGCCCAAATGTTTGCTGAAGCTGTAAATAGGCAAGTGCAATCCTAGACTGATTGCAAAGAGCCTTGGAAGGAGGTGAAGTAAACTAAGAAGCACACACACATATTCTGAGCCAAAGGTGAAAGGGAAGTTTCTGCTTGTGTCTTGCTTCAGCCAAACACCACGTAAGTGTCTCAGCAGCACCACGCGAGTCTGCATCACCTGACACAAGTAGAAACAGCCACTTCACACCCCCCTTTTTGTATATAAAAAATTTCTTTTTCCTAGCATTAACAATCTACATACAAGAAAAATAATTATAAGAACCATAAAACTCGAACTTTACATTATATTTTAAACAAATGACTTATGTTTAACATAGTCTAACATACAACTTTAAATTCCTGTTAATGTACAATAATTTAAACCTAAAACCACTTTCAATGAGAACCATCATAATACATCAACCAACCAAAACCGTCCATCCCAACTTATGGGACTGGGGATGATGGTTTTTTAAATAATTGCTTCATGCTAAATCGGGGCAAAGAATTCCTGTTTAGGACCCAAAGGAAGAAATAGTTATTTGTAAACACACACACACACACACACACACATACACACACAACCTAGATGTTGCCTAATCTCTGTTTTTTTATCCAGTCTCTGTGTTGTCTGTCTGGTCTACGTGTTGTCTGCCAGTCTGTGTGATCAATCCTTTGGGGTAGCCCCTTGATGTGGTTGCATATTTTGGAGAATCAGTAACCGAGGCAGTCTGTGAGAGTAAGACATTCACGTTTCAGCAGATAAGAGGTTTTCCGTGCACAGATCTAATCTTTGTAAGTTATTTAGTAACTATTTGTTTTTGTCCCCTATAGACACTTAAGCACAGCCACATCCCCATCTTAAAACTATTGCAGGCGTTCATTTTGGTGCCTACACAGCCGTGTAGTGTCTAGGTTGGCCCAGTTCCTCAGTTTTAGCAATAACCCAGTGTCTCTCAGACGCTGTTGTTCCTTTTTCACCAACATTAAGAAAATTTAGAATTAACAAAGCGTTATTGAGTCTGTCCCTGGGGCTTGTCGTTCTCCCTTTTTGTTTAATAAGCATCCCTTTTAAGATGTGCTTAGCTTCTTCTACAACTGCTTGTCCTGTGGGATTGTGTGGTTTACCAGTAACACACTTTATATTGTAATGTGAAAAGAGTGGTTTCATCTTATTGGATACATGTGCAGGAGCATTGTCAGTTTTAATTTGTGCAGGAGTCCCAATAATAAGTGTGTAATACACAATCTGTCTTTTCAGAACTTGAGGCCGTTGCCCATGGAAACGCTGAGTACATGTCAATGGTGTACATCCTTGTTTTCCAAATTCTGGTAAATAAAAAACATCCATCCGGCAGACAAAGGTCTGTGCGTTTCTTGTGGGCCGGCTCTGGCTCACGACTTGTTTCTGTAAATAAGGTTTTACGGGGGCATTGCCCCATCTGTCCTCTGGTCCTGTTGTGCCACCCTGACAGAAGTCAGCGGCCGTGATGGTGACAGAAGGTCCGTGAAGCCGAAAATGCTCATTGTCTGGTCGTATCCCAGGAGAGCTTCTCCCAACCTTGCAGTTGGTCCCTGGGTGTCAGGCTCATCAGCCCTGCAGTGAGCTGAGAATTTATAGCCTCTCAGGTCAAGTTGCCGCCTTCATCTTCGGGTCATGAGGGTGTTGACGGTCTATCACAGTGGTTCATCGAGGGTGAGGAATGTACATTTTCAGACTGAATGCATACTTATTAGAGCAGAAATGACCTGTGCCTTTCATGGTAATTTCCAGTAAATCTCATGCAGACCAATTCTTGAGAGCTACTATGTTTCGCAAGGTTGGGATTACATGCTCATGTCAGACTCCACCATTGATGAGTGTCATCAACAAGACACGGTCCCCTGGACACCATGACAAACAGGAACAGCAGGAAACCATGTCAGCGTTTGCTGAAAACTCATAGTCCAGTCCTTACCTCCCAATACCAACCTGTCCTCCAAGACAGGGAAAAACGTTCCTTCATTGATGTAATATGGTTTAACCAGTATTATCTTTTGAAAAGAGAGTCTGATTTTGTGGCAGCTCAAGATCTGATACCCTCATGCAGATGTACATGAGGGAAAAACACCCATGCGCATAAAATAAAAATGAAAACAAACAAACAAACAAACAACCTGATTTGCCTTGCACTTTCATGAAATGGCCAGCAGGAGGAGCTGCTTAGTCTACCAACCCTTAACTTGTGCTTTCCGGTTCTTACTGGGAGAATCAATGAAGGAATGGACTCTGGACTCACCCTTGAATAAAACTGTAGTTTTGAATTGTAATTTTCCCTGCCTGTTCTGTATAAAAGAAGACCCCCGACTTTAGCCCAGGAATACTCAAATGAGTTTGTTGGCATGGATTAACGATGTGTCTTTGCTCATCCAGTCAAACTAATGTTCAAACGGAATCTAACCTGGAGGAGACGTAGCTGCTCATGTCCTCAAACAAGGACAAGGTGCTAACAACTGCGAGAATATACATTTTTATTAGACATTAGATTATATATTGTGGAAATCCCTTATCAGGACAAGAGAGACCCTGCGCCCAGCAGACAGGCGTTTAAGTGGTTTTTCTGGAGGTGGCATTTAGATCCCTGACATGTGCAGGCATGTGGTATGGTTAGAGAAACTGAGCCCTGTAACGCTCCGTAGATGACCTCCCCGGCCAGGGACATCAGAAGTGCAAACTGTTGCACACAACGGTCTGATTCATCAGTGTGTATGAAATCCAAGGGGTAATATTCCCAGGACTGAGGGACCAGCACAGAACTTCCTTTGGCCCCAGGAAAGACTGAAATGGTTTGTGTGGAGAGTCAGGATTTGCCTTTGCTAATCTTACAAACTGATGCTGTTAATCCAAGTTAAAATGCCGAACAAAGCACACCGGGTCAGTTTGGCCTCCCGAAGGATACATCTTTGGATAGAGGAAAGCATTTTATAAAGCATTCTGTGCAGTGCTGCGTTTGCTTGCTGACACGGGAAGAGAGAGACAAGGAATGTAATGGGAAGAATAAAGATGTGGCTGAGGCCCAAGGTCACAGTGTCTATTGAGACGAAAGCAGAGAAATATTAGTCACGAATCTCCCGGTGGGATAATTAATGAAACTCAAGGATGTAGAAATCAGTGGAGGCAACAGTGACTAGTATCAAAAAGATGACGACAGTTCGAGGTTTAATAAAAGAATTGGAAAACATCTTGAGCTTGAGAGGGACGAGCATCAGCATCAAGACGTGGATTTAGGGAGATCCAGACAACACAGGACTGGCGAGAACTGGGATTCCGACTAGTCAGGGGGTAGAGAGATATCAGCGGAGCACGCAGAAAGTGTGCACCTGCCTGCTCGGCTTGATCCAGGGATCCAGGAACCCGGTGGCATCGGGTCCTCTGTTCCCAGCCGACAGCTTCTGGGGTGCACAACAGGCACTCGGAACATCCCCACAAGGAACAGCGGAGATCCAGGGACACAGGCCAGGTACAAGGGAAAGGCGAGAACCAATCACTGACAACAAGATGGCAAGAAGAAAGCGAAAGAATGTACCCAAGGGAAACCAAGACAACCTGGCAACCCCAGCTCTCCCATTACAACAAACAGCGGAATGCCAAACACCCAAGAAAAAGAAGACTCAGACATGAAATCCTACCTCAAGATGATGATAAAGATCCTTAAACAAGAACGGTAGGAAAAGCAAAAAGAATTAGAAGCTTTTAAAGAAGAAACAAGAAAAACACTCAAAGAACTAGAAGAAAACAGAACCAAAGAGATGAAGGAATGGAAAAAGGAATTGAAAACAGAAATAGACATAATAAAGAAAACACTAAAAGAGACAACTCTAGAGGTAGAAAACCTAAAAAAGAAATCAGGAGTCACAGATGCAAGCATTTCCAACAGACTACAAGAGATGGAAGAGAGAATCTTGGAGGCCAAAGACAACACTGAAAACACAGACAAAACAGTCAGAGAAGATGCAAAAACCAAAAAGCTCCTAACCCAAAATGTCCAGGAGATCCAGGACACAGTGAGAAGACCAAACCTAAGGATAATAGGAATAGAAGAGGGCGAAGAATATCAACTAAGAAGTACAGTAAATATCTTCAACAAAATCCTGGAAGAAAACTTTCCTACCCTTAAAAATGAGATGATCACGAGCATAAAAGAAGCCTACAGAATTCCAAATAGGTTGAACCAGAAAAGAAATTCCTCCCAACACATAATAGTCAAAACACAAAGTGCCCAAAGCAAAGAAAGAATACTAAAAGCAGTAAGTAAAAAAGGTCATGTAACATATAAAGGCAGACCAATCAGAATCACATCCGATTTCTCAACAGCTATGAAAGCTAGAAGAGTCTGGACAGACATCATGCAGACCCTGAGAGAACAAGTGCCAGCCCAAGCTGCTATACCCAGCAAAACTATCAATCACCATAGATGGCAAGATGAAGATATTTCAAGACAAAACTAAATTCATACAATATAGGACCACAAACCCAGCACTACAACGAATTATACGTGGAAAACCCAATACAATAAGGGGAAGCACCTCATAATAAAAACAAGAAAAATTCTAAGGAAGAAAACCAAAAGAAGAAAGACACACAAGCACAATTCAACCTACCAAAGCAACAATAGCAGGAAACAGCGACCACTATTCCTTGATATCTATTAACATAAATGTACTCAACTCCCCAATAAAAAGATATAGGCTATCAGATTAGATACGTAAACAAAACCCAGCATTTTGCTGCATACAGGAAAGTCATCTCAGAGACAAAGAGAGACACTATCTCAGAATAAAAGGTTGGGAAAAAACCTTCCAAGCAAATGGCCCCAAGAAGCAAGCAGAAGTGGCCATTCTAATATCAAATAAAGTAGATTTTCAACCAAAAGTTATCAAAAAAGATAAGGAAGGACATTTTTTACTCATTACAGGGGAAATCTGTAAGGAGGAACTCTCAATCCTTAACATATATGCTCCAAATACAAAAGCACCGATATTCATAAAAGAAACCCTACTAAAGCTCAAAAAATACATTTTACCCCACACAATAATAGTGGGAGACTTTAATACCCCACTGTCACCGATGGACAGATCATGGAAACAGAAACTGAACAAAAACACTGTAAAACTAGCAGAGACTATGAACCAACTAGAATTAATAGATATCTACAGAATATATCATCCTAAAACAAAAGAATTCACCTTCTTCTCAGCACCTCATGGCACCTTCTCAAAAATTGACCACATAATCGGTCACAAAATGAGCCTCAATAGATATAAGAAGATTGAAATACTCCCATGCATCCTCTCAGATCACCATGGTCTAAGGCTGGTCTTTAACAACAACAAAGACAACAAAAGCCCACATACACATGGAAACTAAACAATGCTCTATTAAAAGATAGCAAGGTCAAAGAAGAAATAAAGAAAGAAATTAGGGATTTTCTAGAATTCAATGAAAATGAAAACACGACATACCCAAACCTATGGGATGAAATGAAAGCAGTACTAAGAGGAAAACTCATAGCTCTGAGTGCTTCCAAAAAGAAACTGGAGAAAATATACACTAGCATCCTGACAGCACAGTTGAAAGCTCTAGAACAAAAGGAAGCAGATACACCCAAGAGGAGTAGATGACAAGAAATAATCAAACTTAGGGCAGAAATAGACCAAATAGAAACAAAAAGAACCATTGAAAGAATCAACAAAACCAAGAGCTGGTTCTTTGAGAAAATTAACAAAATTGATAAACCCTTAGCCAGACTAACTAGAGGGCAAAGAGAGAGTATCCAAATTAACAAAATCAGAAGGGAAAGTGGAGAAATAAAGACTGAAACTGAGGAAATTCAAGAAATCATCAGATACTACTACAAAAGCCTATACTCCACAAAGCTGGAAAATCTGAAGGAAATGGATGAATTTCTAGACAGATACAAGATACCAAAGTTAAACAAGGACCAGGTAAACCAGCTAAATAATCCCATAACACCTCAAGAAATAGAAGCAGTCATCAAAAGCCTCCCAACCAAAAAAAAAGCCCAGGTCCAGATGGGTTCAGTGCAGAGTTTTATCAGACATTTATTGATGACATAATACCAATAATCTCCAAACTATTCCACAAAATAGAATCCGAGGGAACACTACCTAAATAATTTTTTGAGGCTACAATAACCCTTGTTCCTAAACCACAAAGACCCTACAAGGATAGGGAACTTCAGACCAATCTCACTTATGAACATTGATGCAAAAATACTCAACAAAATCCTTGCAAACCGAATCCAGGAACACATCAAAATGATCATTCACCATGATCAAGTAGGCTTCATCCCTGGGATGCAGGGATGGTTTAATATAAGGAAATCCATCAATGTAATCCACCATATAAACAAACTCAAAGAAAAAAACCACACGGTTATCTCACTAGATGCAGAGAAAGCATTTGACAAACTCCAACACCACTTCATGTTAAAAGTCTTGGAAAGAACAGGAATCCAAGGCCCATACCTAAACATAATGAAAGCAATATACAGCAAACCAACAGCCAACATCAAACTTAAGGGTGGGAAACTTGAAGCAATCCCTCTGAAATCAGGGACTCGACAAGGCTGCCCACTGTCCCCCTACCTATTCAACATAGTACTGGAAGTCCTGGCCAGAGCAATTA
Source organism: Micromys minutus (assembly GCF_963924665.1). Lineage (NCBI taxonomy): Eukaryota > Metazoa > Chordata > Mammalia > Rodentia > Muridae > Micromys > Micromys minutus. The sequence goes on from NC_137984.1 coordinate 14,352,147, forward strand.
GACAGCAAAAGGAAATCAAAGGGATACAAATTGGAAAGGAAGAAGTAAAAACATCACTATTTGCAGATGACATGATAGTGTACTTAAGCGACCCCACAACTTCCACCAGAGAACTCCTACAGCTGATAAACAAGTTCAGCAAAGTGGCTGGATATAAAATTAACTCAAACAAATCAGTAGCCTTCCTATATTCAGAGGACAAACATGTGGAGAAAGAAATTAGGGAAAAGATACCCTTCACAATAGTCACAAAAACTATGAAATATCTTGGTGTGACTCTAACTAAGCAAGTGAAGGACCTGTATGACAAGAACTTCAAACCTCTAAAGAAGGAAATCGAGGAAGATCTCAGAAAATGGAAATATCTCCCATGCTTATGGATTGGAAGGATCAACATTTTAAAAATGGCCATCGTACCAATAGCAATCTACAGATTCAATGCAATTCCCATCAAAATTCCAACCCAGTTCTTCAATGAGTTGGAAAGAGCAATGTGCAATTTCATCTGGAATAACAAAAGACCTAGAATAGTGAAATCCATCCTCAACAACAAGAAAACATCTGTGGGAATCACTATCCCTGATCTCAAGCTATATTACAAGGCAATTGTGCTGAAAACTGCATGGTACTGGTACAGAAATAGGCAGAGGGATCTATGGAATAGAATAGAAGATCCAGAAATGAGCCTTCACGTATATGGTCACCTGAGTTTTGACAAAGGAGCTGTAAACATTCAATGGAAAAAGGACAGCCTATTCAACAAATGGGGTTAGTCCAACTGGCACTCAGTATGCAGAAGAATGAAAATAGACCCTTTCTAATTTCCTTGTACAAAGCTCAAGTGTAAGTGGATCAAAGATCTCCACATTAAACCAGGTACACTGAAACTATTAGATGAGAAAGTAGGGAAAACCTTAGAACTCATAGGCACAGGAGAAAATTTCCTGAACAGAACACCAATGGCTCGAGCTCTAAGGTCAAAGATTGACAAATGGGACTTAATGAGTTTGCCAAGTTTCTGTAAAGCTAAAGACACTGTCAAGAAAACAAAACGGCAGCCAACAGAGTGGGAAAAGATCTTTACCAACACCACTTCAGATAGAGGCCTAATATCCAAAGTATACAAAGAACTCAAAAGGCTAGACACCAGAGAATTAAACAACCCTATTAAAAAATGGGGTACAGACTTAAACAAAAAATTCTCAATTGAGGAATATGGAATGGCTGAGAAACATCTAAGGAAGTGCTCAACATCCTTAGCAATCAGGAAAATGCAAATCAAAACAACCCTGAGATTCCACCTCACACCAGTCAGATTGGCCAAGATCCAAAACTCAGATGACAACAGATGCTGGCGAGGATGTGGAGAAAGAGGAACACTTCTCCACTGTTGGTGGGGTTGCAAACTAATACAACCACTCTGGAAATCTGTCTGGTGGTTCCTCAGAAAAATGGACATAGTACTACCTGAAGACCCAGCTATTCCACTTCTGGGCATATACCCCAGAGACACTTTAATACACAACAAAGATATATGCACCACAATGTTCATAGTGGCTCTATTTATAATTTCCAGAAGCTGGAAAGAACCCAGATGTCCTTCAGTAGATGAATGGATACAAAAATTGTGGTACATTTACACAATGGAGTACTAATCAGCTATCAGAAAGAATGACTTAATGAAATTCTTAAGAAAATGGATGCATGTAGAGAATATCATCCCGAGTGAGATAACCCAGTCATAAAAGAACAGACATAATATGCAGTCACTGATAATGGGATACTAACCCCAGAAAGCTCTGAACACCCCAAAAACAACTCACAGACTGTGTGAAGTTCAACAAAAAAAAGAATATATTTTAATTAAAATAGAACTGCATCACATCCCCTTTTCCTCCCTATAGCCCTTCTTAGTCTCTCTCCTATCCCCTCAAATTAATAGCATCTTTTCCTATATTATTGTTACATGTGTGTGTGTGTGTGTGTGTGTGTGTGTGTGTGTATGTATGTTTAAAAAATGTATCCAGAAAAAAAAAGATGTGGATTTAATTTGGACTAAGTTGGTGTGCGACCAGCATGTAGGTAGAGATGTACAGACACTGTCATGTTTGCAGTGCTAAAGCTGGGAACAGAAACAGACATTTTTATAGAGATGTCTTTATAGATATTTGTGCAGAGATCTTAGGATGGTTTTTATATAAATAATTCAAAGGATAACTTGTTTAATTATAGATTTATCCTTTCAATGGGTGTTTTTTTAAGGACCTCACTGCACCAGCTACTTGCTTCAGGTATGGTAAAAAATGGCATTTTTGACCACTTTTATAGTGTGCCATTGAGCTGATGCTGATGGTTCAGAGAACCGAGATGAAACTTAGATCCTAGTGGTGGGTGACACAGGATAAGGCCATTAGGGACAACGGATGCAGTTAGATGGCACAACGTTCCCCTTGGCAGTCAGTGTGACTGGATTTTAATTTTATGAAAACACATTTATGTATGTGTGTGGCATTTTGTGGGTACAGGTCATGGAAATAGAAAAGGGAGAGATGGGGTTCTAAAGAGGGTCAGGGAGAGAGTGATAGGGTATGTGCGACATTAGGAGAGAATGATGGTTTCCGGGGAGACGTGAGGGCTTAGCAGGAGGTGGCAGAGGCACAGGAAGTGAGGAGAGAGGAAGGGTAACAAAAACAAAATGTGTGGAAGCGCCAAGAGGAAACTCACTGCTTTGTATGTTAATCTAATCTAGTTTTATGTTCATTTGTGTGAGTTCATGTGGGTTTGACCCTATACGGCAGTGCAGTGTGCGTGCATGTGTGTGTGTGTGTGTGTGTGTGTGTGTGTTAAGGTTTGTGCCTATAAGTGCAGTGTGTGTGTGTGTGTTGTGGATTTGGTTTGTTGCTTATGTTAAACGGGTCCCCAAATCACAGGAGAATTCGCAAGTCTGTGTGTGAGATGCTGACAGACCCCGCCCCCAGCTGGTTCTCCTTGGTAAATAAAGTTGCCTGTGGCCAATAGCTGGGCAGGGAGACAAGGTATGGGAGGGAGAAGGAGATCACCATCACTGGAGAAGGTCCCAGCCTAAGGAGTGTCTGACAGAGAGACAGAGACGCAGCCAAGCTGTTAGAGTCAGGTGTCACGGCCTGAGAGGGCTGCAGGCCTGGGTCTGTGGCAGCCAGAATGGAAAATGAGTTTTAGTAAGTAATAATTCAGGAGTAATGGAGTGGAGAGTGTGTTAGCTGTGGAAATATTGACTTGGAATGGGAACCCTAAGCATGGGCCTATAAGTCTCACCACTTGGAGACAAGGAGGTAAGGAAACAATAATGATGTACAGGTAGAAGATGCCATGAAAAGTGGGTTCTAAAGAGAATGGCTGGGGTGTTTTCCATGGCTCAGCACTTACCCAGCATGCATAGGACCCTGGGTTCAATCCTCAACAGAGGGGAGGGAGAGCAGAGAGAACAGAGCACTAAAGATTATAAAGACCACACGAAGGTCACAGACAATGAGAACGGGAGTGACTTACTAGGTCTGGGAGTGAGCACAATGTTCTCATTACACATTTACTGAAGCAGTGAAAGCAAACTGCTAATCACCATGAGCCCAAGGCATGGCTTGTGGCACTGTCTGTCTGGGACCTGCTAATGGCTTTCAACTTAAGTAGCTTCCCGGTCTCTTGAGGGAACTGTTCTCAGGAGGAGCCGGCTAAATGTGGAGGGCATTAGACACCCCCCATCCCCCAACAGAATTCCAGGATTTAGGAAGACTTCTGGTGGCTTAAGTCTCCTGTTGTCCCAACCTTGAGATGGAGAACTGGAAGACCTGTCTCGGACAGCTTCCTCGAGGTTCCACTGAGATTCCCTGCTCAGGCCCTCGAAGTCATATGTCCTCCCACCCATCCTTCCCGCTGGTTCTCACCTCTTTCTCTGGGAAGGGGTTAGCCTCCAGGTGAACTACTCGTGTCTGCTTCATACATGTCTGTCTAATATGCTCAGTGACTCATGTGAAAAAGATGGTAAATAGGATATTTACGTTTGTTTATGGGTGAGAGGTGACAGCTTTTATTTTGATAAATTTTATTTTATTTTATTCTGGAAGATGTTCTAGAGTCAGGAATGTGCCTCTCTCTCTCTCTCTCTCTCTCTCTCTCTCTCTCTCTATCTATCTCTCTCTCTCTCTCTCTCTCTCTGTGTGTGTGTGTGTGTGTGTGTGTGTGTGTATGTACATACATATATATGTATACATTCATACACATAAATATCCCTAACTGTACCATCTATTTTATCTGTCTGTCTGTCTGTCTGTCTGTCTATCCATCCATCTATCTGTGGTGAGCTAGTAGAACAATGTCCTTGGACAGGTGGAAGTCATGCCACAAAACAAGTAAGGATGGATTAGGCATTCGTTATAGAGGAGGAGGGAGGAAAGAGAAAATGCAGATTCACATAAGAGTACCTGTGGTGGTCAAGGAGCAAAGCTGAACCTGCAGAGGCCAAGGACAGTCTTCTGAGCAAGGAAGGTGACAACCCTTGCAGAAAGAAGCCTTCATTCTTGGTGATGAACAGAGGAGGGTTCAGAGTCCTGGAGTCATACTCAATCAGTGTGGCAAAACGGCAACTGAGAAGGGACAATTTTAAGAAGAGTGTGATAAACTCTAAATTCTGAATAGGAGTTTCAGTTGGGGGTCAAAGAATTGGAGATATTCACTAGGATAAAAAATAGAGTATCTGACAGATAAGCCTGGGGTCACAAGGTAGTTCAAAATAAATACTTATATCAATTTAATGGAGAAATGTGTCACTTCCAGACATGCTTGTTAGATATTTGGTTGAACCACAAGAAAGTGCAATTTAACCTACAAAAGTGTTCACTCTGTCTGATTCAGTTTGATATATATTTTTAAATTTAATTTAATTTTTATTTTGTTGCATTTTATTTTTCTTTTTTATATTAGATTTTTAAATTTACATTTGAAATTTATCCCCTTTCCCGTTTTCCCCTCCATAAACTCCCTCCCCTTGTTTCTATGAGGGTGGTCTCCCACCCACCCACCCACCTACCCCTTCCTGTCTCCCTGCCCTGACATTCCCCTACACTGAGGCATCTAGCCTTGGCAGGACCAAGGTTTTCTCTTCTCACTGATGCCCAACAAGGCCATCCTCTCTACATGTGCAGCTGGAGCCATGGGTCCCTCCATGTGTGCTCTTTGGATAGTGGTTTAGTTCCTGGGAACTCTGGTTGGTTGGTATTGTTGTTCTTGTGGGGTTGCAAACCCCTTCAATCCTTCAACTCCTTAAATCCTTTCTCTAACTCCTCCATTGAGGACCCCGTTTTCAGTTCAGTGGTTGGCTGTTTGCTATTTTAAAACATTGTGGGAGGTGCTCATGTGGTGTCTTATCAGGTTCGGGTACTTACTACTCCGAGTAGGCTAACGGCCTAAAATTGGTCCCTGGACCTCCCACCCCAAATAAATTAAAACTTGAAAATGTTTTTAAAACTTTATGGCTCAAACTTCTTACTGATTCTCAGGCCCTCTGTGAACCAGGAACTCTAAGGCTTTAGTGAAAACTTGGTGCTTCGGACCATCAAGAAGCTTTGGGTTCCCTGAGACATTTTGAGGGATGGTAAGAAAACCAATAAAGCATTCAACTTTTAATATTCCCAATAACATGTGCTATATCAAGCAAGTAATGATTTCTATAAGGGAATGCCACAACTGAGCAACTGCTTAATTTTTCACAATTACTATGAAAATATATCTTGAGCTCCTTCAGTTTTTAATCTAAGTGGGGTCTTTTTCGTGAAGGAGGCAGCCCCAGGAGGTGATAATTAAGAATAGTGATCTTTATCTGCTAGAGACATCCTGAGCCAAAGCAACCTTATTATTCTGAGCCGTACTTCAGGGAAATATTTTTCTAAAATGTAATTGCTTTGGGGTCATAGATGAAGGGTATGTAAAATGCAGTTGAAGGCTGAAGCTGCCTTTTGTGGCCTGCATTGGGCGGGAGCAACAGGCTGTGACATTAAATATGCTATCGGGAGCACGTGCGCCACATCTCAGTTTAATTACAGCAATCTCAGACTGTGGAACACAACAATCTCGCACAAGCTTAATCAAATTATGTCAACGTCAATAATTTTAGCCGAAAAGAATCGAGGAAGTTTTGGGACTGGGAAAGACGGGGTAATGGTTTCTGACTTCCCTGGTATAAGACTGGAGGTGAGTCTCTCTCACCTGGGAAATGTGCTGCCGAAACAGACCTTGATCCAAGTAGAACCCAATATGGCAGTCTCAGGTGCCTATGGGGTCTGTGGCAGGGAAAGGGGTCTGTGTGAGTCTACAGTTTTCTATTCTCCATAACCAGCTTCAAATGAATGGAATTTTCTCAAACAGTTTTTCAAAAATATTGCAATTCTCTCCTTCCCTTCCTTTCCCCTCCCTCCCGCCCTCCCTCCCTCCCTCTCTCCCTCCCTCCCTTCCTTCCTCTCCTCTCTCCCTTCCTCCCTCCTTCCCTCCCTCCCTCCCTCTTTTATTCTTTCTACTTATCTTTTAGACAATGTCTGGTTATGTGGTCTTACTATACTTGGAAATCACTGTGTAGCTCAGTCTGGGCTCACACCCATAGTAATAATCCCCCTGCTTCAACTCCTGACTGAAAATATTACAAGTATGACCCACAACACCTGGCACAATTTCCTTAAAAACAACAACAAACCCCAAACGCTTTTCAGTGAAAAACGTCAGAGTTCTACTTATACTTTTAATAGACTATTACAAGTACTGGACTCACGTGATATCTTTATACATCCCTTCATATACATGATTACCTTAGTGGATAAAACCAGAGATCCAACTTATAATATCACCCAGCCATGAGTGAAGGTTCCTCTTCTCTAGCTCTGTCCTAGTTCTATTGGGCCATGTCCTAGAAGGAAGCCACCTGTCGAACCAGCTCAGCATGGAGATACTAGTTGCTTCAGTCACTGAGCTGTCTTCTGGTGTACCTGTCACGGGGACAGCAAGTGTCACACCCTCGCTCCATGTGTCACATGGGTCATGATGTGACTGGAAGACCTTTAATCCAGTGAGTCAGGGCGTGTGATGTGATGACCATTTTAAAAATAAGTTTAGAATTGCTGTGGACAGCCTGTGTGTGAGGTGCTCCAAAAACACCGCTGTGAACATGACCACTGGGACCTTCCCTGTCTTCCTGTCATAACATCACCTGTATGGAAGTTTAGAGGCTCCAAAGCATCTAATCTTTGGTGTGGTTCTAGGAAGTACTATTAATGGGGCTCAAAACACCTGCCCGAAACACCCGATTCCTTTCTTTTACTTAGGTCAAAAGGTCAAAATCTCTTTTAAAACTTCCCTTCAATGCCTGCTATTCGTTTTGTTTGTCCCGGTTTGGTTTTATGTCTGAAACCCCATTTCACCACCCAGCCCTGGCTGGCGGAGCACTTGATACGTAGGTCAGGCTACTCTCCAACTTACAGAGGCCTGCCTGCCTCTGCCTCCTGAGTGCTGGGATTGAAGGCGGGTGCCACCAGCTTTCACTGGGCTGCAGACTTCTATTTCAGAACGTTGTGAAAAACTATCCCTACATTATACTTAGTTAACAGCACTGGAGGTGGGAAATGTGTTGGGTAATCCTGGGCCTGTTCTGGAAGGGTTTACAGAGTGAAATGATTACAGCTCTGTCGGAAAGAGCCAGGGTGGAGATGCTGTGCACAGAAGAGAAGAAAAATGGTGTCCTTGAATCTGACTTGGAGAGTAATGCGAATCCTTTCCTCCCCAAGCTGGTCAAAGTCTTCTCTGAATTGAGACATCTCTTCCAGGAAGGAGGGAAAGGCTCAGGAGGCTTGGAAGTAAACAGTCAACATGCCTGGAAAAGCCGCATCTGACACCATTCCAGAGGGTCTCTTCTCAGAGTTACAGACACTGCAAACAACTGCCGGGGGCGTCTACACATCTCAGTGACTGACAGAGCTGCCAAGAGGAGCTCCGTGAACCTGTCAGGCTGTCTGCAAGCTGTGTGGAGAGCTCCGGAGACGCTGCTGGCGTGCCTTGTCATTGGTGCTGGCGTTGGCTTCTGCACAGTGTAGCTGATTTTGTGTCATCCTTGCTGGTGTGAGTAGCCCCTCACCCATGCTTATCAAGTAACCCCAGAAAACTCACTGCTTCACAGAAACCAGGTGCTGTCTGTTTTGGTCTGTCACTGGTTCCTATCTGAGGGGAAAGATGTTTGTTCACTTCTTCCCAGGAAAATTGTCACACCACACACACACACACACACAACCACACACATATAATCACACACAATCACACACACAAACACACAGCTATATATACTTACACACACAATCTCACACACACAAACATACTCATATACTTACATACAAATACACACAATTACACACACACATAATCACACACAATAACACACAAACACACATACTCATATACTTACATACAAATACACATATAATCACATACACATATAATCACACATAATCACACACACAAACACACACACACTCATATATACTTACACACACAAACACACAAACATACACACTCATATATACAAATACACACATAATCACATACAATCACATGCATAAACACACACACTCATATATACTTACGCACACAATCACACACACAAACATACACACTCATATACTTACATACAAATACAGAAGCTGAGGTTTAGTGTCAGGGTTTGTTGTAAAACTGCCTTGAGTCAGAGGGTTTCTTGTGATGTTTCCATCTGCTTTTCTTGCCTGACTGGAATTTTTACTTCTTTGTGTGATGTCCTGATAATACAAATGCAGAAATGACATCATTGTGTCTTGTGAAACCTGATACAAAACTTGTCACCACAGAACTTTTGTTGAAAAAGAAGGGAACCTCTCATGGGACCAGCTGCTAGCTAAAGAACTACAGGCCAGTGATGGCTGCCGAAAGAGGGTGAGCCAGCCTCTTCTAGGAACGAGCTCCTGACTGTTTATCCAGTACAGCGTGGTCAGCCCTGAAATCAGATACAAGCAAACGCCGGAAACAGACTAGATGGTCATGTTTATATATTCACACAACAACAACAACAACAACAACACTAACAACAATAATTAAAGGAAACGAATTACCAATTTGAGAAGAGAAAGACATGGGAGAGCAAAAAGGGAAATGGGGGAAGTAATATAATTATATTTTAATTAAAAATGTAAAATAACAACCCCAAAACAACAAAAGAAAGACCTAATTAATAGCTCCATGACTCTTGATCTTTTAGATCCCACCCACTCTGAATAGCATTGTGATTTTGATTTTATATCATAGTTTCCACTTTTCTTTTTTTGCTGTTTTTTTTTTAAAGTATGTGCCTGTTTTTATAGACTTTTTTATTTGTTATTCTAGGTTGTCACAAATTCCTTTGGGAAAGAAAAAGAAAGTAAATAGATCAAAGAATGCATTAGTTGAAATCCAGTCAATGATACCATCACGGTGGGAAATAATAGCGTTGTCCAATAGTTTGTGCAAAGGAGGAGTAAGCACTTTCAAAACTGTGACCAGGTGACAACATAGGTCATGTTGATACACGCGGGCTGAAACACAGGAGAGGTGGGTGGTGACCTGGTTTCCTCTCAGGCAAGGTCTTTCTCATCCAAGCAAAGATGATTCCGGCGGCTAAGTGACACTGCAAGCATTGACGCTGAGCGGAATATGTCCAAGTAGACCCTTCGCTTTACAAGATAGGTGGCCTTTCCATTTTCCACTGGAGTCAACTAGGAGGAGTTTTAGGGCAGGCGGCCCTAGGCTTTCCTTGTCCTTGAGCAGAAGTGTGGGAGTGGCTGGCAGTGCACCGAGTAGGCCTCCTTAGCATTTTAAGTAGATCATCTTGTCTCACTCTTGCTTGTGGGCAGACTGGCACAAGGACAGCTCTGTAATGCCAGTACACAGGCACAGCACCAGGTGGACTGTTCTGGGTGTTGTAGTTGGATGGAGTTGCCGTGCTCCATCTGTTTGCCTGCAAATATCAGCCACTGCTGGCTGGGCAGGAAGTCTTCCTTGTCTGGATCTTGGCCTTCACATTCTCTGCCGTGACGCTGGACTTAGAAGGTACCCAGGGCTTACTCATCAGGACCTTTACGAACATCTTCAGTCTGGTGCTGGTTTCTGCTATTCATTGCAGAACCCTAAACCTTGACCCTTAAAGAAAAACACCATGACCATATATGTATATTATTAGAAACATATAAATATTAGAATATATAAATAAAAGATAGAAAATATATTAGAATAATTATACATATATAATCATATATTAATCACATATTAATCACAATATACGATAATATATTAATCATATATATTAATATAAACATAAGCATATATTTTATATATATATATATATACATAAGCATATATTTATATAATGCTCCTATGATATTTCCAAGGAGTAGAGAACTCATGTAATAACCACAAGGCTAAGACTAGTACTCTCAAACTCTCTCAATATAATTTCTAGATTCTGTTTCTTGTAATTTTAAATGTCTTAATGCTGTATGTTCTCTGTCTTATCATAAACGTATTTAATAATCTATGTCTCATGTATATCTGGACACAGCATAACATATAGAAAAGAGAAGGAAGGCTAAATCTTAGGAGGTAAGGAGGAAAAACGGAAAGGTTAACAGATACTAGTTAGGAAAAGATGTCGAGGTAACTTCTCTTCTTGTTTTCACTGTGACATGGAGGTTATTGGCTTTGGAGGTGGATTGATCCTTAAAAATTATATTCAATGGCAAAATATAAATCTTGTTTCTGGTCTTGTATCTCCTTGAGTTCCTTCCAGAATAGTCAAAGCATTATTTCTGAGATTGTTGTAGAAATACAGGTCTCAGAATTGCACTGAAGTTCATATCTACACTGGGTTGCTTCTATGCGGAGTAACTGACCTCTAATGATTATGGTCCATTGATAAAGAAACTCATCAATCGTGGCTACTTCCCGTGAGATTTGTTCTTGTTACTCTCTCACCTTAGGTGCTATGAGAAATAATAATAGAATAATGAAAATTAAATAATAAATTAAAAAGCAAATATTGTAAAAATAGAAAACCAAGACATGAGATTTCAAAATGAGAAATGGTGACTTAAAATTTCCCAAATCAAAATGATGTGCATGTGTGTGTACATGTGTATGTGTGTGAAGGCCAGAGGTCAACTTTATAAATCTTCCTCAAAATCTCTCTCTCTCTCTTTGTCTCTGTCTCTCTGTCTCCCTCCCTCCCCCTTCCCCCTTCCTCCTCTTTTTCTTTCTGAAACAGGGTCTTTAACTGAACTTCAATTCAGCCAGATGGGCTAGTCCATAAACTCCACGGATCCTCCTGTATCAGCCTGCTGGCACTAAGCTGACAACTGTGCTGCCACACCCATTTTTAATATGTTGCTTCTGGCACATCAAACTCAAATTCCTGTGCTTTACAAACTGAGCCATCTCTCCAGCTCCAAAATAATGACCTTTCTTAAGGGGAAAAAAAAAAAAGAAATGGTAGCAAGCCTAACTAAGGGCTTCTGTTCGGCTGATATTTTTAAAAGACTTTTAATACTTGGGAATTTCAGATGAAACAATTTAAAATGATAGATTTAAAAATTCAGTTTTTCATCTGGTATATGTGATACAAAACTCTCTGAGGACAAGTTATAATCCATTTGATTATTTAATGGTCTAAAAACAGACTGACTTCAATTTAAGAAATATATTGTATGCAGACATCTCTTGGTACTTCATCTCTGAATACACAGAGAAATGTATACATGCTGTATTTATGATGCTGTGTGGCACACACACACTTGTGTGTGTGTGTGTGTGTGTGTGTGTGCGCGCGCGCGCTCGCGCTAGCTCAAGTGTGTGTGTTTGCGTGTGCACTATTCTGAGACAGATTCTTGCTATAGTTCCCTGGTTGAACTTGATATTGATTGCATAGCCCAGGAAGATATCAAACTCTAAGCAGTCTTCTTGTCTCACTCTCGGGATTGATCGGATTACAGGTGTGTAGGATTAGAGAGGTGAGCTGGCACAGGTCATACACAGGAGAGCCAAGCATGCCTGTTCCCCAGTCCTGAGGAATATGTCTAGGAGTTTGGTAGAGATGAACAGAAGACTAAGAGGTGTCTTGGGATATGCATACAGAAGGAAAGAAAGCATCTACCAACCTCCTGGCTCATTCAGAGGAGCACAGGGTCATCTTACACGTTGGCTTTGCAGTTCTGTGCATGCCTCTAAGAGCTTATGGGATAGTCACCCCACTGCCAACTTGAAAAGATTAGAGATAGGATTTAAGTAAGCTATGACATAATCATGACTCTTTCTTAGCTAATAAAATGAAAAGAGAGCAGTAGGCCTGACCCATTAGGGTTAATACCCTAGGAGCAAAAAGACTCCTGGGTATAGTGAATCTGATTTTAGAAGTTAATAATTGTCATAGAGATCAATCAAATAAATTATTAAATGGCAATACATTTTCTGATTTAAATCAGTAGCTCATAGGATAATATACAGGTGGTGGTGTTAAAATATGGGGAAGGTGTAATTGGTAAGAAAAGACGTGGCTTTCTCTGATACAGAAATATGTGTGTGTGTGTGTGTGTGTGTGTGTGTGTGTGTGTATTTGCAAGTTTTGAAAAGTAAAGGTGTCCCCCATGGGTTCTGACCTGAATTTTGTACACACCAAGATTTTAGGACTGGTGATTTAGTTGGAAGCTGGATTAAGGGAGGTAGGGGCGTCAGAGAGATTTAGATGAAGTGATCTCGCCTGCCTGCACTGCGTCTTTAACACTTCGAACACTGTCCATAGGAGACATGAAACAATTAGCCAGGGCTGTGCTTTTTGTTTTTATAGTCCACAGCCATGAACAAGTAACAAATGTAGTATGCACAAATACACATGTCTGGGTCGTAGGGGCTTGTGTGTAAGTCAGGGGGTGCATTCATCTTACCCAGAAAGCTCGAGTGCGTTCGGAGCTGTTATGGTGCCTGTGTTATCCTGAAGCCATTCACCCTGTGTTATCCTGACTCCTGCATTGCTTCACTTTCCTTCTGGCCGTTACCTAATCATTTAGTTAATTTAGCAACCATTTGTTTGTGGTCTGTTATGTAAGCAGCGGGTAAGTTTTAATGGTCAGCTATGCTAGTCTCGAGGTATAGGAATAAAACTGCTTTATGCAAAAAGGGAGTTCTTATGTCTGCTTTTTAAAACTTCCTTAAATGAGAACAACCTTCTGACAGTTAGAGCAAGAGTCCTCATTTGGTGACTGGCGGCTAGTCGCAGGTCTCGGACTTGAAACACTGACAGACGTGGAGGTTTATGTTTTGGGTGTGTCTGAGGCTGTCTGATTTCTGAACCTTGGTCTCAGCTGTGCTGCTAAAGACAGCTGACAAGAAGCAGATTTATCGTGTATCTGCCTTCTAGGATTTCTCTTTGGAAGCAATTCTGGTGGTTTTTCTTAGGGAAGCCCTGGCTAGAAGCTAGGTAAACAAAGAAAGTCAACAGCAGAGCAAGGCAGACTTAGGAGAGTTCACAGACTTGCTGTAAAACTTAAGGAAGCCATCAAGCTTTATCAAACACAGGTTCCAATCTTCTCGTCTCCACAAACCACTTGAAGACTTTGCTTGTGTTTTCTGGAAAGCAGACAAACAACTGCCTCTGGCACATCAGAAAAAGTTTTCAGTGACTGAATCAGATAAATTTAGTGAATTTGGTTCGTTTCTTGTCTCCTGAACTCTTCAAAGGATGAATCACCCAGACAGACAGACAGACAGACCAACCGACCAAATCAACTGATACTCAGTTCTCATATGTGATGTAGTATTTGAATATGGTCCATACATAAGCCCTCATAGATTCTGTTTCTAAGTTAAAGTATTAATACAATGTAAACTCAATGTGAAGAGTTACAAATCATATTATCATGGAATTTGCAGGAAAATGATGCACCCGGAAGGTGTAATATTTATCAAAGTGATCCAAACTCAGATAGAAAAACCTCAAATTTTCTTCCTCATGAGCAGATCCTGGCCTATAATGTATACATGAACGTATAGAAACAGTAGTAAGTGTACGTATAGTATAAAAATCAAGAAGGCGGTAAAAAGAGGTTTGTGATGAAGAGGGTACAAAGCAGTCATGGGGACACGCTAGTCATCAAGGAAGATATGAAGCTAATTTAATTTTATAGCTTTGACTCCACCATGTTTTTTTTTTTTTTTTTTTTTTTTTTTTTTTTTTTTTTTTTTTTTTTGTGGTGGATACTTAAACTCAACTTTCTGGGTATTAAAGTAGTAAGAGCCACTGTTAAACTCCAAAAGAACCCAACATGTTTTATCGGAGTTTGGATTTTCAGTTTTTGATCATGTGTACAGTAGAAATCAGTTGTAACTAGTTAGCCACTGAATACACATGTCCCACTGACCCACTAAGAAAAGGAAACTTTAAAAAATTTGGTTTGGGGGACGGATTTTGTAATCTGAAAATTCTCCCGTTCCCCACCTCCTATTTAAAATAAAACTCTTTAAAATCATCCTGTTGTGGTGCTATTTAAAATGTAAACCATGTTGTTAGACCTAAAAGGAAGTATGGTGTTTAAATATTAAAAACAAGAATTTACTGTGTTGTTTAGGGAATAGTAAAAAGAAAGAAAAAAATCTCTACAAATTGACTAAAGACTCATTTTTCCTCAAATACTTTTTATCTATAGTCAGTAAAATAGCTATATGTGGAATGCAGAGACAGAGAGAGATGATACTATTCTCATATAAAGATACAATCCGAAACCATCAAAAATATAATATAAAAATATTTAATGTGCTGGGATGGAAGCAGCCTCTTGTGGCAAGGTCACATGTGTGGATTTGGGCATCTTTTGCAACCTTGGTGTCTGGAGCATAGTTCCTGGACTAGTAGTGTTAACACTGATAAGGAACTGGTAGATGAAAATCACCCCAGGCCCTGTTCTAGACCTACCGCATCTGGATATGCCGTCTTCCGAATGTAGACTTGTCCAGACACTGGAACACGAGAAGCGTCACTCCAGACAGGACGCAGTTTATACTTAGCTCTTCTGAGCTTTGCATTTATCTTGCTGGCTACTTAGAGAATACTTAACTGTCTCAACCTCAATTACTTTGGGTACTCTGTGACATAATTTCTTTAACGTGGTGTACCTTCTCTTTTTTTATTGGCTGCATTGCTAGGCCACCGATCCTTACGGCCCTTAGGACTGATTATATAGGACAAGAAGCCGGATGAGAGCTACATCTGCCTGTACAACAGCCACTAGGGTGTCTGGCAATAAAATCACACCCATTTGGTGTTCTAAAGCTACCTGTGTCCACGAATGAGACCACAGAACAGGCCATCGATGGGAATCAAATAAGGCCCAGGAGAAATATTTAGCTACCACCACTAGGTGGAAATAGAGCGATTTTGAGCCTCTCGGTTCAGGACCGTGAGCTAGGTCTGAGTAGTTTGTCCAAGGGCTCAGGAACAGACAGAACTCTGCCCCAGCCTCATTCATTCTCAGCTGTGTAGAGAAAAGCTGCAAGAAATTCTTGAGCCTTCATTTCTTTCCACCCACAGAGGGCGCTGCTTACCTGGGCCTTTGATAAGTCCCTGAAGCTGGTGTGGAGGAAGGGCTGGGTATCTGCAGTAACTCAGGTGCTATGGTTTTCAAAGAAGAAAACTAAATTCTTAGAACTGAATTGTTTAGGTTGCCTGCTTAGGTGAGCTAAGAGTCTCACTCGGGCCTTTCACATGGATTTCCTGTTGGCCTCTTCAAATCTGACCATTACCTTGGGCTCATTCCAAAAGGAAGTGTGCATGATGTTGGAGCCATTGGATCAGATAGAATTGACTGCTCCTAAGAGATCAACATTGAATGTGCCTAAAAAAATACTAAGCTTCTCACACTAGAGATGGCCCTGTGGGCTAAGGGTTAGCTATGTTTTCAGAGCTGTGTGAGAATCTGAACATGCCCACAGGCTGGAAGAAGGCATTGACTTCACAGGCAGGCTTTGGATTGTGTGTAGAGTACTGAGCATGTTCAAGACAGCAAAACTGCAGCTGCGTAGTGAGATAGGAGCTGTACTGTCACCTTACTGTGTATGTCAGAAACAGTCACAGCCAATATGTGCAGTGTGGGAATGGTGTATGAAATCAGGACATGCAGGACAGGAGAGTGTGCAAACGTTAAAGATTGCAGGCATGGTTTTATGTACACATATTCACATAGCCCGTGCAAATGGACACACTCGAATGCACACGTGGTAAAGCGCTGGAAGGGAACACCACGCTTCTCCGCACAGTTATCGAAACAGTACATTTACAGATGAATTCCAGTTGATATGAGAAAAGCTAGGTTTTAAGTAACACCCGAGGATTGGAACTATTTCTAACTACTGCCTCTCTGCTTTTGACATTTCTGTGACTTGATTTATTATGACAATCTAAGAATGAATACATTGATACTGTACCTTGGCTGTCATCACCACATTGGATCCAACACTGCAGAAAACACACTGGGACAGCACTCGGTGGGAGGAGTCTAGACACATGGGAGGTGACCTGCCTGGGACTGCCAATCCAGAAGCAGTGCTTTCCTAAGGGTCCAGTGCTGTGCTCCGTGCCTTTCAGACACCATTGCTTTCCGAGATTGGAGTCTCAGGTGTGGGTATGCAGGCCTTCACTGGGACAACCACATGGCTCAAGTCAGTGCGTGAATTAGGTACTGTGGGAACACTGGGGGTCCAACCCAAAATTTGGGGTAGAGACTTGTAATAAAGGGGACCCAGGCTGTGGAACTTCTTGCAGCATGCTAGGTGCTTCTCAGATTTTAATTGTGTGGAGGATGAGACAGTAATTAATGTCTTGGCAGAGAGGCCGTGGCCTCTGCTCTCACCTCCCCTACAAGTAGCAGGAACAAAGGACAGGCAGGTGTGGTCCTGTTTCACAAGCTCTTTCGTGAGAAACTCCTCAGAGCAGATTCTGGTTCTCCTAGTCCGCAGCACCAACTTTCCTAGCCTCATTTCCTCTGCTGAGAAACCGGGGATAACCCCTTCGATAATTGCCAGGC
The DNA here is from genome assembly GCF_963924665.1 of Micromys minutus. Lineage (NCBI taxonomy): Eukaryota > Metazoa > Chordata > Mammalia > Rodentia > Muridae > Micromys > Micromys minutus. Next base: position 14,369,285 of record NC_137984.1, read on the forward strand.
ATTAAGTTCCTTGGTGGAAATTGCTAGGAAGGACCACGTAGTGCATAGTAGAAACTCAGTGAGCTGATGTTGTCTCCATGGTAATAGCCCGTCTGGGTGGCAACATTTTCATGTCTGCCCATATTACCTCCGATGAGGTATGGGAGCAGGCAGTGAGATTTTGTAGAGATGACACTCTGAGAGGTCATTCCACACACAGAAGAGAACGGATGGGTTCAGTCAGTAGGATGTCGGGGCTCAGGACACATCAAACTATAACACCCTCATGTATGTCTGACTTATTTTGAGCTGGTCTGAGAAGCTGCAGGCCTTTGGACAGCTTTGAAAAGATGTTCTTAAGACAAAGAAAATTGTAGTTATGAATTGTCACGCGTGTGTACGTGTTCACCGGCCTGCATGTGTACAACGGGTATGTGGAAGGTGGAGGTTGGCATCAGCTTCTCTCTCTCTCTCTCACTGACAGGATCTCTCGCTGAACTGAAGCTTGCCGAATGGCTGGAACTGCTGAGCCAGTGAGCTCCAGTGGTCGGTCCAGTGAGCTGCTTGTCTGTCTCTCAGTACTAGGGTTGCTGTCGCTTGCACCCAGCTCCTGTGTGGGTGCTGAGGATCTGAAGGAACCTTTCACTCCTGGGGTCATTTCTTCAGCTGGGAGATCAGCAGTACTGAAGTAAGACACCCCTCAATTAAGAGGGGTTCGTGTGTGAATAAATTCATCTGGAGCTACTGATTATACCCAACCTAGTAAAAAAAAAAAAAAAAATCACGGTTAAGCTGCTCTCAGACAGACTCAGGACACCACCTGCAATGTCTGTAAGTGGTAGCAGGAGACCCATGAGCAGGCACTCTAGGTCCCTTCTGGCTATATGCAAAGTTTGAGGCTAGCCTGGGCTATATGAATTAAACCTAAGCTTAATTCTGCCTCCCCAACCTACTATATTCACTGTACAATTCCTTTTCTCATAAAATGTGCTCCCTTTGTCTCCCCGTATCCACCCGCCCCCACCGCGCGCGCACGCAGACACACACACACACACACACACACACACACACACACACACATACGCACGCACACTCAGGTTCAGTGGCGGTGGATGCCATATCTCAGCTCCAGTCACCTGACTGTTCTTGGAGCCTCATATTTTTTTGTGGAATTTCAGTGCATATCGAAGTGTTAAAATATGGTTTTTATGATCAATGTATTCTAGGCAATTTACTAATTCGTAGCTGGGCCAGACCCTCAAAAGATGGACGGAAGTAGTAGTTTTGATCCCTAATCGGAGAATAGAAGCTAGTAAGGTTTTTCAGGAAATGGCAGTTACCTAAACTGAAACTTGCTAATTTACTGGAGAAAAAACGAATTTGTAGAGCCATTTAATCTACAGGCAGGCAACCCAAGAGGCCCTGGTGAGGCCCTAGGAGGCGGGAGGGTGGGGTCAGAAGGTTCTTTCATGAGGCAGTAGGGTGTAGAGTTGTCAAGGTTAAGGAGACTGCAGTTTATTAATTAATATTTAGTAACCAGCCATTCAATTCCTATAGCGCCAGGCGATGGCCAATTAGTTCATCCCAGGTACTTAGTAAAGGCAAAAGTGAGGCGGGAGAACCGTGGCGCGCAGGCTGTGCCCGGATGGCGGTGGAGGGGATTCCTGGGCCCGTGGGACTGTGCCGGAGCTGTCACTAAGGGAGGCTTAGGGCGCGCCTGGCGAGTCGCAGCTTGCAGGAGCTGCGGGAGATTTGTGGCGTCCCAGTCCGGCGTAGCCAGGGAGGCACCTCAGACCCCCGGCACGGCCCCGGGCGCAGGAGTCCGGGCGTGGCGAGAGGCAGGGCCAGGCTGAGGCGCGCCTCCTATTGGCTGCTCGACATCACCCCCCCCACACGAAGGAGGATATAAGCGCAGACGGCGCCCGGAGCCGAACAGCGCCCCCGCCACCGCGTCTCCTTGCTGCTTTTGTGCTCTCCCGCCCGCCATGGCCAGCCTTAAGGACCTCGAAGGGAAGTGGCGCTTGTTGGAAAGCCACGGCTTTGAGGAGTACATGAAGGAGCTAGGTGAGACTTTACCGCCGAACCCCTCCCTGAGTCCTCATCCCTGTGGGGGATGTGTTGGTTCCCTTCCACCAAGCGGCCAGGGGACCCGCGCGGAGCACCATGCGGCGGTTAGGATGGAGTGCCCGCCTTTGCCGCCGGCTCCGGACGTGGTGGGTCACCCCGCTCCTCTCCTTTTCTGATCTTTGCCCCCCACCCCCAGGCAGCACCTCACTGTTTCCGGTCCTTCACCGGTACGTGCCAGACGTACTGCTGTGAACCCTCTGCAAACTGCCCCTCCGTTGCTCCTAATGTTAATCCCCACTCGTCTTCCCATCCTCACCTGCTGCTACTGTCCTGTCCTATCACCCTTTCCGCGTGTCGTGGCAGCACCCAACTCCTCTTTCCCACCTTGCCGCATCTTTTGTTCCTCGATGGCGCCAGTCCCCTTCCCCCTCCCACCCCCACCCAGTCTCTGAGAGGACACCGCGTGGTAGGGCGTGGTTTCTGCAGAAGCTCTTTAGAGGCTATGAATGAGGATGCTGCCATTCTCCGCAGCATCTCCCAGGTCCCCTCCTCGCTGCTGGCCGGGCGTGGCGCCTGCGGCGCTGGACAGGGGACAGTTGGTGGCATGTGGGCGAAACACGGAGACACCCATTGTGCATGGTTATAGTCGTGCGACCGTTCTGTTCTGATTCTTTCTCTTGATTCTGGAGGGTAAGGAGCAAGGAGACTTGGGCTTGGCTGGAAAACTATAATCAGAAACTGCTGCTGTTGGCCCGTGGCTGCCAACTGCCACAAGACGGGTGTGGCTTTGCAGCAGGCACTTGCTCCTCAAAGCCTAACCAGAGAGTGGGCAAGGTTCAAATTCACCCTCACTGGAAACGGTGTTTCGTTTTCCGTTGCCACTTTTGCCTACCCTTAAGATAGGGATATGTTGGTAGAGCCACAGAACAGACAGCAAAATGGACTTTCGTCACAGGTGCTAGGGTTAACTCAACAGGGATGCTCTCTGAAGGGGTGCTGCTGATGGTGGGAGGAAGCCTCAGGGGCTGCTGTACCCAGTATCCCAGTGCCACTGCTGACACCTCGCTGGACGTTCAGAACCAGCCTTCATCCTTTCAAACATCCTACAGAGTATGGGGCTAAGTCTGGCTCCTGATGAATCAGGTCTGTGTCTATACTATTGTTGGAATGTGAGTGCATTCACGTGTGCCTGAGGACCGGTTTGAAAGCAGGTGGGTGCTTCTGCTTGAGTGGCTAGTTCTGAGTGAGTAATTAGTTCTCCGGATTCCTGAGTTAGGAAGGTTGTAGGCCTTACCCAAAGATATCGGGCAACATAGGAAGGAGCTCAGCGGAAGACTCCATGGGGACATGGAAGCCTGGCTGAGCATCCTGAGAAGTCATTCTGCTTGGGTGAGAGTCTCCTTTCTTGTGAAAATATCCTAGGTTTCTTATGAATGTTACCAGCACGGACAAGTCCATAAACTACTGAGTAACACAGTCATGTGGAATGTCATACCTGTGTAACTACTCTAAATAAACAAACCACACAAAATAAAAACCAACCAGATATTCAAATAGTACAGTGTTTCCAGATAGCACAGTCAGGTTCCTAAGGTACAGAAAGAGCCTTACTGTGGAAAATGTTGCTTTGTCACACAGCTTTGAAATGTCTGTTCTTTCCCATGTCACTCAATACTGTGCTGTTTAAATTCAAAGCTTATTTTAAAATAGCAAACCAGTTTGTACTTACATTATTGTTTTGGAAACAGTTTCTATACAGCTTAGACTGACCTTGAACTCTTGACCCTCTTACCTTCATGTCTTGAATACTGCAATTACATGTATGTGTCACCGTGCAGGGCCTATGTCAGCTGCGTTAGTTAAGGAGTAAAGTCTTGCCTGACTTTCTGTGGCAAGTAGCTGAGATTTACAGTCACGTTGGCCTCGACTTCTGTCGCTTCTGACTAAAGGTGCTTGCCGGGCTCTCATTGTCCAGTGGAGACATCACCCCTGCCCGCCCCCAGCTCGGGATGACCGCAAGGCTTACATGTGTGATGTGAGCGCCATACTAGATATGGGCATGTCGGAGAGTGGATGAGGATTGCCCGGGGAAATGATGGCAAATGGATCCATGCTTGTTCTATGCAAATGATAACCGGTCCTTATGCCGCCTCCGTTCCCACAGGAGTGGGACTGGCTCTTCGGAAGATGGGTGCCATGGCCAAGCCAGACTGTATCATTACTGTTGACGGCAACAACCTCACCGTCAAAACCGAGAGCACAGTAAAGACGACGGTGTTTTCCTGTACCCTGGGAGAGAAGTTTGACGAAACTACAGCTGACGGCAGGAAAACTGAGGTCAGCTACAACTGTGCGGTGACAGGAGCCCCTAGAATCAGAGAGGACATTGTATGAACAATGTCTGTACTATGGCCAAGGGCTGAGTGAGAATGTTACTTTATGGAGTTGAATTTTGTTAAACTAGCAGGAGTCCCCTGGGGCTACGAAATGAAGACATCTTATGAGTCTCTAGGTAGAAAAGCACACAGTTGTAGTGCGAATAAAATCAGTACGGTGGAGGAAGTCCAGAGAGGGGAAGGGGAAGACATATTGGGGCGGTGTGGGTCACAGGGCCCCTGTACTGTGGAAGATTGTGAAATATTCTGTTTTTGCAGACGGTCTGCACCTTCACAGACGGTGCCCTGGTCCAGCACCAGAAGTGGGATGGGAAGGAGAGTACAATAACCAGGAAACTGAAGGACGGCAAGATGGTGGTGGTGAGTGTCAAAGCGCCTGCCACACCGGGATGCAGGCTGGCAGCCACGGTCCTCATGACCGTCCCTGGCTGTTGGTGTTTTAACAAGAGAAGGCGACTTAGGAAGAAAGCATCCAAGATGACAAGTTAGAAAAAAAGAGCCCTCATTCCTGAGGCAGCCCTTGTGGGGACAGAAAAGCCGTGATTCCCAGGATGTGATTGGGGCAGGCTCTTCCTGGGCTGCTGTGAGATCGGGCAGGCCACCAAGCTGTCCTCTCCTGGTACATATATTCCCCCCCCCCCCCCAGTGCTTTAGTCTGCAGGATAGCAAATGTACATATAAAACAAAACAGGTCACAGGACTTCTCGAGTCCAGAAATCCTGAAATTTTTTTTTTCCTGTTAGCAAGGTCTATTACAAGATTTTATAGGATTCTGCCCACAACACGCGCTCTGAAATGTACCATCAGCCTGAGTCTGTATCTTTCTTCTTCTAGGAATGTGTCATGAACAATGCCACCTGCACTCGGCTCTATGAGAAGGTGCAATGAAGGACTCGTCGTCATCCTGGACAGGAGTTAGCTGCCAGAATGAATGTGCTCAATTCAGTGAGCAGGTCATAAATAACCAGACTGCTTCACTTCTTTGGTTTTATTTTTTCATGACTGTTCAGTTCTCTTTCTCACAAACACTGTACATGAAACCCATGTCAGACTGTCGGTTTACCCCAGATCATTCCTTTGGTTAGTGAATAAACGTGTTTGTGCTAATTCGTGACATGTGCGTGGGTTCTTCAAGGAACTGGAAATCGGTGATGCATTATGACAATTAGGAATTAGAAAAGGAAAACTTTCTTGATGTTCTTCAGGGTCCCTTATGTTTGATATACCCTAACAATCTGCAGGTGTGGCTGCTTCTTTTGCAGTGAATACATGCCCAGTCATTTAAGCTTGCCCCGTAACATTTGAACTTTGTCAGCTCAAGAATTTGAGACTATGCCTCTCGAAAGATAGTGACATACATTTTATGGGACAAAGGAAGATCCAAGCTTATAAACGATGTGCTCATAACATCCATAAACCCCCATGGAACTTTTACATGGAGAATGGAGTTGTACTACGCTGAGTTCTGGTGATGCATTGACACTCCCAGCTTTACAATGATATATTGCTCATCATGAGTTATCCTAGCTCTGCAGCTCCTGGGCCTTTCCGTGTGCATTTCTAGTCGGAAGCGCATGATTCAAAGAGTTGAGTTTTTTAGTGACACTCGCTTGCATTTTTCAGTCTCAAAACAACATACCCACAGTCAACGGTTGGGAAATAGGTTATAGGTACAGATCTTTGTGTACACATTCCCCAGAACAACATCAGAGGGGCTGACACTGTTATCTGCATTCTGCAAATATGGGAAAGGGTGTTTAACTAACCTATCCAAGGACACAGGAAGTGGAGCTGGGTTGCAAAACTCACTTTGCTATGTGCACTTAATGTATTTGATCATTCTCAGCACGGCCTCTTCCTAGAGTGTACAGTGATCCTGAGGTTAAAGTCTCTTCGTGAACTCTATGCCCACCTCCCATGTGCTGGTGCCTCAGAAATTACCTAAAGCTAGTCAGTCCTGGATACCAATGGCTCAAGCGGCTGGACCATGAGCTTCAGGCTAGCCTTGTCTACATAATAGGACCCTATCTCAAAAAGAGAATTCCTTGGGGCTAGTTGGCAGTACAAGTGATTTGGTCACCTTAGCCCCATGCAGGCCAGTGTGGGCCCATGAGTCATAGGTACCTAGGCTCTAGACATATGGTAACTCTTGAGTTGAGCTGTCCATATGAGATTTCAAAGTGTTGAGATGAAAAGTAGGTCACCTCACCCAGGAACCTGCAATCCAGCCTCATTCTGATCACTGGGATGGCAGTGTGTTACCGCATCCAGAGCATAGGTACTTGGTGTTGATTGAACAATGCTTTGTCTGATTTATGCTTTGTCTGTTTTTGGATCTCTGTGCCTATGTCCCTCCATTTACCTGTTTTGTGATAACTGGACATTTGACATTCTCCCAAACACTGGGCTAAGTAAGCACTTGAAGTGTTTGTGGTTCTCAGAAGACTGAGGTGTATGAATTGGTCTTCAGTATTAAAGATGAGTAAGTTGAGGTGCAGTGCCCAAGACGTTCCCAAGCTTTGTAAGCAAGTACAAGTCAGAATGGTAAGGAGTGGGTCCATGTCACACACATTGACACCCGGGCCCCCGTGTCTCCCAAGTACTCCATATGTTTCTAGATGCCTTCTAAGGCTCCATATGCCATGCTGAAGATCACAGAAATAAATATACCTCAGCTTTAGGGCACCTCTATTGTGTTTCCCCATTAGTTGGGAAACTGAAAACCGAAGGTTCATTGATGGCTTTGAGTTCTTGTCAGTGACTGTTCACTGCACTAGGTTTAGTCTCAGAACATCTGGACTCCCTTGGGAGATGTGCTTCCCTCCCAGATCCATCAGATCTGATTTCCTCGCTACCTTCAATGTTTCCCTGACGCTAAGTGTATAAACAATGTCTCCTCAGTTACAGTGGGGTGGGGTAAGTGCTTGGGCAGATAGTCCTCAGCTCTTTGGTTTACCCCTTAGCAATCTCGTGACCTAAGGCAAATGACTTGACTCCTGTGAATCTTAGTTACAGTCTGCATCAAAGGGGGAAACACCGCTGACTCACAGAACGTTCTTAAAAATTAAAGCACCGCGTGCATAGAGCAGGACAGGGTCTGGACTAATGATAAAGGCTTAGAGCCCTACCTGTACTTCCCAGTAGAATTTCCTAGAGTGGGGATGGCAAAATGTTCCCTCATGTCTTTTCGGGCCATGATGGCGGCTGGATACCACATCCTTGGAAAGTAAGCACAATAGAGCTGAGCAATTTAATGTTAATAACTGAGATGCAAATTTAAATGCCTGCATGTAGCTAGCAGATCTGACTAGGACAACACAGGATGCTAGACTGATATATTTCCAAAGTCAAATTTACATTTATTCCAAACTCATTTGTCTTGTAGTGTTCTCCATCAAACGCATAGGACTGCAACCCTTAGAGTTCCCTCTCTGAGGTTCTCTTTGTTTTTGTCTTTAAAACTGCCCATTTAATAACCTTATTTGTTTCACCTTCAACATATAACTAGACTTCAATTTACTTCTCAGTGTTTGCACATACTCTACTGTGGGTCAGACCCTACCTGTCCCTCCTTCTCTGTCTGCTTGTCTTTGTCCTCCCAGGCACCATTTGAAAAACAGGTTACCATACAGATGTTCACCAGCTGTAACAGGCATGTATCTCTGTGAGCCCAGGACAAGTCAGCAGTAAGAACCGATTTCATGGTCTGAGGAGATGGTCCAGTGTGTCCATGGTCTGAGGAGATGGTTGTGTGCTCATGGTCTGAGGAGATGGTCCAGTGTGTCCATGGTCTGAGGAGATGGTTGTGTGTTCATGGTCTGAGGAGATGGTTGTGTGTTCATGGTCTGAGGAGATGGTCCAGTGTGTTCATGGTCTGAGGATATGGTTGTGTGTTCATGGTCTGAGGAGATGGTTGTGTGCTCATGGTCTGAGGAGATGGTCCAGTGTGTTCATGGTCTGAGGAGATGGTTGTGTGTTCATGGTCTGAGGAGATAGTCCTGTGTGTTCATGGTCTGAGGAGATGGTTGTGTGTTCATGGTCTGAGGAGATGGTTGTGTGTTCATGGTCTGAGGAGATGGTTGTGTGTTCATGGTCTGAGGAGATGGTTGTGTGTTCATGGTCTGAGGAGATGGTCCAGTGTGTTCATGGTCTGAGGAGATGGTTGTGTGTTCATGGTCTGAGGCGATGGCCCAGAGATAGACTGTTTGCTCTGATAAGGTATAAGGACCTGGGTTGGTTGCACTATGGAAAGGCTGAGCATGCCTGTAATTCTGACACCAGGATCAGAGATGGGTGAATTCATCTCTATCCAAAGCAGTGGAGACTGTGTCTAGACATTAAGGTGGAGAATGGTAGAAGACACTAGTTCAGCTTTGGTCTTGCATGGTCATTCATGGTAACATGAACCTGTTAATTATTTTTGTGAACCATACATACATGCATGCACGTGCATAGAAGTGTGTGCACACATGCTCACACTTGCACACAAAGACTCAGACACAGACACACACAGGCACACACACAGGCACATAGACACACAGCCCCCCACGCACAGTACCCTGAGGACTGGGGAGATTGTTCAGTGCATAAAAGTGCTTACAAAACAAACGAGGGCCTGAGTTCAAATCCACAGCAACGTTATGAAGGTTGGGCATGCTCACGCATGTACTTGTCATGCCCCTGTCGCGGAGATTCCAGTGCGCAACAGATGCAGGAGAAATTCCTAGTGTTTTCTAACTACCTGCCTAGCTTCAGACTCAGCGAGAGACTCCATGTCTCAAGGAAATAAGGCAAAGAATGATCAAGGAAGACACCCAGTGTCTTGATCCAGACTCTGCATGGGCACACACACATGTATACGCCGTGCACACACAAATACGAGGAGAACAAATTTACAAATGCGTAGAATATGATTGAGCAGAGCACACACTGCACGTGTCCTTTGTTTCTCTCTGGATCACAAGGCTGACCAGGAGATTCCGCCTGCTGCCCTGCCCTGCCCGGCATTACAGAGAACTGGGAGAATGTGAAAATTCTAATGTGAAATATGGTGTGTACTGAAGATGAACGATAATGCCATTATTATATCAAAAGATTAAGGCATCTCAAGGGACTTGCCAACACTACTTCTCTGTTGAACACGCTCTGACCTTGACTCAGGCATGGAGCTGAGCTCACTGTAGTGTCACATCTGATTTGCTGTGTCAACTTCCTGGTTCACCTCCTAACACTCACGTCTCAAACCCCTTTGGAGCCCTCTGGCCACCACTGGATACAGCTATGTCTCTGACTCAGGGCCTTTGTATCTCTCGACGTTTATCACCACAGCCTTTCCTGACTTACTATATGTTTTCCTGGGCTAGCTGTGAGATTGTTTTTGCTATTAATCATTCTCCCCAGCTGTGCAGAGTAAGCTTCACGGAGAAGGAGCTGTTTTTACAGCACAGCATCTTCACACTTAATGACAGAGAAGTGTGCGCTGAGAAGGCACACAAGTTATTGCTGAAACAAAACAAAACAAAAGACAGTCCATTAATAAGCCAATTGCTTCTCATCTATTGGATGCGTATTTAACACATTTTAGTGTCGTGTATGACTATTGATGATGTTGTTTAATTCACTTTTTTAAAATGAGATTTTGTACCCGTATGTAAATCTTCTGGGGTTCTTTACCTGAAACAGGAAGTGTGGAACTCTGCCTTGGCCTTTATTCTCGGGCTGGTGTATGGCAGCCACCCGTGCAGGCTAGCCATTGGTAGCGTGCTCTGTGTGGGAATGGGCTGTCCTTCGGGGCCTGTGTGAAAGGTGAGAGAATGGAACCCAGGATCTTTGTGGGGCACAGTGCAGCTTAGATACGGATCACCACCAGAAAGATGGCATGGCACGCTAAACCCTCACCTACCCACAGGGAACGTGTAAGAGATTATGTAACCGGCATAGCGTTTGGATTATACCTTTCTTCCCTCAAGCCTAGCTATAGAAAATAGGATGATCTGGACCTCCTGATCCCCCTGTTTCATCTCTCAGAGCCACTGTTACAAGATGTGCACCACAGCACACAGTGGGGCCTGGGGGCCGAGCCAGGGCTCCCTGTAAGGAAGGCAGGTATTGTGCCTTAGCTCTTTTTGGTTTTGCTTTATTACTAACATTTTTAGTTAATAGTAGAGTGCTTGCTGAGCCACACCCTTACTCTTTGTGATGTGCACTCCTCTCTCCCCCTCTTGCCTTCCCTTTCCGGTCCCCTTCATTCTCTCCCTTTTTGCTTTTATGATTGTATTTAACTATAGACTTCACACAGGAGAAAAACATGAAATATTTGTCTTCTTTTTAACCTCCTATCACCTGCCCTGCTCCCTTCCTCCCTCCCCTTCAACACCTTTGGACCCCTTGGTCTCCACAAATAGTCCCTTATTTACTTTTGTCTCTCTCTCTCTCTCTCTCTCTCTCTCTCTCACACACACACACACACACACACACACACACACACAAAACATACATACGAACTACACTACACACATACCACACACACACACCACACATCACATACACACACACCATATGCACTGCACCACACACACATGCACACACACACACATACACACACACACACACACTACACCACACACACAGACACACCTAACACACACACATACCCACACACACAGGCACACACATACATGCACACACACATATACACCACACACACAAATACACACAGACACACAGATACATACACACACCTTACCCCCAACACATACCACACAGACACACCACATACATCGCACACCCCCCCCACACACACACCATGCCCCCTCCCACACCTCAGTGACAACTTTCTCTATCTGTCTTATTTTGCTTAACTTACAAGATGCCCTCCCGTCCCACCCTTTCCCCTGCAGATTGGATTATGTCCTATGATATCCACCTAAGTGCCCAAGGAGGCAGAGACACCGGGAATCGTGACAGTGAGACCTCTGCGGGTGATTGGAAACGCGGCTGTGTGTTACGTGCACAGTTGTTCTATCTCATTTACTGCTAACAAGCTTTCTTGATTCTTAAAGTCATCAGCTGTTTTTTTTAAAACCAGTGAGTGTCTATTGCGTTGTTGGTTTATGTAGGAATAATTACAGCTTTCTCCTAGGTTCCCTTTCCTTCTCTCTCGGCTTTGTCCTCTCAGAACTGACTGCTGCTCAGACGTGCCTGTGTGCTGGGTCCGCTGAGGCTGACAGACTGGTTTAGGGAGCTGAGTGACGCGGCTCTTCATGGTTGTGAAAGGCGGGGTGGTGTGACTGGCTGCCGGTCACACCACTGCCACACCAGGGCTGGAAAATAACTGGAGTCTTATGACATCTGCTCTGTCAGGCTGTGTCACCAGATTACAAGGGACCGTTCTCTTACAATCCGGTCCCTTCTTCCTCCCAGTCTCTTCCTGCACTGCACGCTTTGGAAGATGTCTGGGGAAAAGAAAGAATCTTTGGGAATGATTTTTTTTTAAGGCAGTTTATAACACAAAGAGCAATTTAAAGCCGCTCGGAAGGAGGGCGGGATAGGGGTGGGGTCTTTCTCCTGGAGCTAGGAGATAGAACCCCTAGAGGGATGCACACAGCCCCGAACAAGCAAACCCAAACCACGTGGTTGATGCTGAGGGCATAGGGAAGAAGCCACGTGATGGGGTGGCTAGGGACCGCTCTCTCAAAGGTCGTATTTGAGCCAGCCCTGAGTGATCAACAGTCGGACAAATATCTGGGTCCAGTGTGTTGTAAATGAGAAGAGGTATAGGGCAGGAGCCCCAGATGGGGACAGGGAGCCACTGAAGGGTAAGCTTAGAGGGGGCATGGAGGGAGGGGAGGGGAGGAGAGAGGGAGGTGAAGGGGGGAGGGGAGAGCGAGGGGAGAAGAGGGGGGAGAGAGGGACTGGGAGGAGAGAAAGGAGGAGAAGCTTCATCAGGATATAAAGTAGTCAATAAATTAATCAATGGGAAAAAAGAGCGACGCAGGGCAAACTGTCTAAGACTCACGCAGGGAGCAAGGCGCCTGGTGCTCTGAACTTGCTTAGGAGAAACTTGGATGAATCTGAAGGTCATGCACACCCCCAACGGTATTGCCTAGGAAGTGAGAGGCGCCTGTGCAAATAAATAAAATGAACCCCGGCTTCACTTTGGGTGGCGAAAATGACAGATTGATATTCTCAAGCACTCTTCCTAGAAACCTTCTTTGTAGAAACTCTCTTTGAAAGCAACCGGACACAGTAGTTCTAAGCTCTCCTCAAAGCACCGTGCTTTAATAACGCTGTGAGCTTCTGCTTGGCTCAGATCTGGGAACTGAGAGTGGCCCAGCGGCTGCCTAAGCTGGTTCTCTGTGCGCGGTCACTTGTGGAGGTGGACTGGGCCGAGAAGCTGCACGGATTCAGGAAGCAATTGGGCCTTTAATGGCAGACAAAGGAAAGGGCTCCATCCTCCTTATATGCCTCAAGATCAGATCTCCCAGCAGGTGGAATTTTGCCGCTGAGGGTTGCTTTCCCTAGCACAGATTTGGAAACACAAGCTCCTAGAAAGGGGATTGGCTACATAATGAAGCTTTGTCTATATAGTAAAACCCCAGCAGGCGCTAAAGAGATAAAAACACTAATAGTAAATAGTAATAGCAGTGGAAAATCACCCCAAAAGTATATGTTATAAAGTGAAAAATAAAACCCTTGGCTATCAAATATTATATATGTCACTGGCCCATTTGTATATTAATACATACATATATGCAGAAGACTATAAAACAATGCTGACACTGCTTATTTCTTGAAGATGGGATGAGGCTGAATTTCTTGCTTTTCCTATGTACTTAGAAAAATGCACATATCATAATATAAGTAGCTTGATTCATATTTTCATAATACATTATACTAGGAAACACTGCAGAAAAATACACAGAATGAAATAAGCACCCTTGGAAGTCTTATGCCAATAGAATATTCATGTTAACCTTTTACTCTGATGTTCTAAAACAGTTCTTTACGCATTAATATAAAGGTGCTGCTAAACATTTTATACCTGAGATTATCTTGTCATTTTCTTGACATTTCTTGCTTTTTTTTAAACTCACGGAAGTACATGTGTTCTCCTGTGTTCTCCCCACTTCAGACCACTTGATTTATACCCACTCTGTGCTCGCTAAGGTTCCTACTGATAGATGTTCGAGGTTCTGAAATCCATTCAGATTATTAACTGTTTTGAAGAACATCCTCAAACAATGTTGCAGGGAAATCATTCTAAGATACTTTTCACTTTTTAGTTAGCCTTCCTAAAATGATCACTCGACGTTTTAAACACATCAGCATACACCGAGGGGCAGCAGGCAGAGATGGCCTCGTGACACCGAATGCATTGGTCACTTGGTTAGGGAAGCATCTGCACGATGTTCTACCCAGCAGGCACTTCGATGACACTAACAGGGACCATGTCTTTCTCTATTTGCATTAAATTTCTGAATCAGGAAATCGTTTGTTCTACAGTTGAAGAATCAACATTTGATTTCTCATGGAGACCTGCTTTCTTACTCATTGACAGTTACAGAAAGTCTTAGATTGGCTTAGGGACAAAGCTGGGGCTACTTCTCTCTCTTCCGAAAGCATGACCATGGAAGGATGTGGGTGCCCACACTGTAGGTCTCTGAAACCCTGGCGCTTTGTTTTGTTGTTATTGTTTGTTTTATATTCTGTTTCTTAGTTTCTTGATTAAAAAAAAAAAAAAACTAGACTATTACTAAGAAAAAATAATACAAGGATGAAAACTCCCCAGAGGTGGATTTCAGAGCTTCAAACCAGTAGCAACGAAAATGACATTCACGTCAAAGTTTGGGAAAAGCTCCCTAGAAGAACAAAGACTTCTTTTATGACAAACGGCTGGTTTGACCACAGTTTCAGTAACTTACACAGCCAAATACAGAAGTGAAGCTTGCAAATTCAGCCCATCACACTCCTCTCTTAGCCATGCAGGGCAAATGCAAAACACGGGACCTGCAAGCGCTGCCTTTTCTGGAACAGACAGCCTGTTGGGGACTGACCCGTTCTGGAAGCCGCCCTGTGCAGTGCGTCATTTTCCAGATGAGAGACACACCCAGGACACCTTGGAGAGATCATTGTGATAGAAGTGAGGTCATCTTAGAGCTTTATATTATGTGGAAACGATCCCACATGACAATGAAAGGTTCTTATGGGGAACTGAATGTTTCATTCTTGTTTTTAAAATAGCTTACTTTTTTTTCTTCCTGTCCTCATATCTAAGAATGACTCCAAAGGAAATGAAGAGACTTTTTATTAACCCAGTAGCGATAGTAAATTAGCACAGCTCAACCCTTAAATAACCCTCCCATTGGCTACAAGAGCCACCATATACCCTCTTACGGAGGCCTGTTGCTGTTCACTGTCGAGTGTGTTCCTCATTGCTGTTACTGATATCAATTATGCAGAACAATGGATTTCATTATGACGTCATCGTCTCTGTGTTATATCACATTGGGATTACATCCACCTCCCATTGTCCTTTCCATCCCCACCCCCATCCTGATCTCCCCTCTCTCCCTTTAGCTTTTACGCCTATATTTCCTTCCCCCAAACCAGATTCCATATATGATGGATGACTGGCATTATTTATCTTTCTGACTTAACTTATTTTACTCAATATGATGATCCTTAGTTCCATCCATTTCTTGGGTGGGGGGCATTGCGATTTTATTCCCCTATATGGATGAATCACACTCAGCTCTGAATATACACTTCTTTTATTCGTTCATCTCGATGAGCACCCAGGCTGAGGCCACAACTTAGCTACTGTGAGTAGCATTGTGATGAATGGGCCGTGCAGAGGTCCTTGCAGCTTACTGATGTGAACTGTCTAATGTACAAATCCAGAAGCGGTATAGCTGGATTACATGGCAGCTCAGTGTTTGGTTTCTGGGGAGCTTCCATAGCGATTTCCATGCAGTCTTGTAGTTTACATCCCTCGGAAGGGTATGAAGATTGGCCTTCCATGGTCTCACCAACATTTATTATTTTCATGACGTCACTGTTGGTGGAGATAAGGTGGAATCTCATTGCGCTTTTGATTTGTATCTCCCTGGACGCCAAGGCTCTTTCTTGCCTCTTCTCTCTGTTAACTGTTTTCTTTGCTAGGCAGGAATATTTAATTTCATGCATTTCTGTTGGTAAATGATTAATATTATTTCATGAGCTACTGGCATCCTTATGAAAACGTCATCGCCATCTGGGCTGATGGTACATGCCTATGAAGCACACTCGGGAAGCTGATGCCGGAAGTTCAAGAGTTGAAGACCCACCTGGGACACAAAGTGAGACTCTGTCTCAAAAAACAAACGCTAGAGGGTTGGAGAAGTTAAGAGCCTCAGAGGTTAAAAACATGCACTGCTCTTGTAGAGTACCCAAGTTCAATTCCCACCACCTACATTGGGCAGCTCATAATTGCTTGTACCTCTAGCTCTATTGGGGATCCAGTGCTTTTGGACTTTTTGAACACCTGCATTTGTGTACACATACATACATACATACATACATACATACATACATACATACATGAAATACTCCTGCCTATCCTGATGTAGAAGACAAGTTCTCTCCGGACCCAACCCCTAGATGAAGAGCTTCAAGCAACTATCAACTGCTAGGAGAGGAGAAGGATTAGTCATTTCTAGAGATGAGCACTCTAATTGGCTATAGAGCACCAAGTGGTCAGTCTTAGATCATGTATCTACAAGCAACACTAAGCAGACTCAGCACATTGTATTCATGTGTGTGTGTGTGTGTGTGTGTGTGTGTGTGTGACAATTATAGTTTAAAAAAAAGAGGTCATAAATTTGAAAGAGGGAATAGATGGGAAGAGTGCAAGGAAAAAATGATCCAATTAAATCTTAATTAAATGTAATAAAAATAAATCTTAGAAAAATGCAAAAGCAAATACAAATTTAAGGGCGGCCATTGCAACCTCTCCCAGCTGAGGCCAGACAAGGCAGTCCTGCTGGAAGAACGTATCCCTCAGACAGGCAACAGCTTTTGGGACAGCCCTGCTCCATTTGTTTGGGGCCCATGTGAAGACCAAGCTGAACATCTGCTACATATGTCCGGGGAGGCCTAAGTCCAGCCCCTGTATGTTCTTTGGTTGGTGATTCAACATTAAAAACTTTCAGACATGTTTGTTTGTTGTTTGAGAGACAGTCTTCCAACCAGCCACGCTCTTGGTTCAGGCGCTCACGTCCTGAGAGAGGACTGGGAGCACCCAGACCCACGCCGGCTTCGTCTTTGCAGTGTACAATGATGTACAATGCTCTCTTCTTTCTCTCGCAGTTTGGCTAAGAGTCTGACAGTTTTGTTTATCTTTTAAAAGAATCCATATCTTGCTTCATTGGTTCCCTAAGTGTGCTTTTAGTTTTCAATAATTTCTACTTTGATCCTTATTATGTTTTTCTGCATATAGGTTTTATGATTGGTAGCTTTTCTTAGACCTTTTACATCCTTAATTTGTTTAGTTTTAGTTCGTTCTCTCTCTCCCTCTCCCTCTCCCTCTCTCCCTCCCTCCCTCTCCCTCTCCCTCTCCCTCCCTTTCCCTCTCCCTCTCCCTCTCTCTCTTCCCCCTCTCTCTAATTCTCTCTCTCGTATATTTTATTATTAGATGATGTTGATGAAGATGATGAGACCAGTCGTATTTGGCCACCCAGGGTCTCTGAGCTATTTAGTCTCAGGTTGCTAGACACCTAAGCAGTGTATGGTATGGGTTTTATCTTGTGACATGGGCCTTAAGTCAAACCAGCTATTGCTTGGTTAATCCCATAAGCTTTGTTTCACCATTATCCTAGCATGTTTTGCAAGAAAGACACCATTGTAGTTCCAATATTCTGTGGATGGCTTGGTGTTTACACTTCTATTGTGGTAACCTGCAGAGCACCTTCTTCACCAAAGACCCTAGGAAATAGGGGTGAAGCCTCCGTATAGGCACCAACTCAACCTCTCCTTGTTTAATGTGTTTTATGGGTGTTGTCTTCTGCAGTGGGGCCTTGCTGTCTGTTTGTGGAGAGCAACCTATAGTCTTGCCAACAGCCTGGGTTGTTTGGGGACTTCCATTGGAGCCCTTTGGCCAACAGCTCAATTAGATGTAAGCCAGTTCCAGGATTAGAAGTGTTATTTGTTGATAAGAGATGCCCAGGTGGGGCTCTGTCGCCCCCATTACTGGGTAATTCTACTTAGACCCCCTCCCTGTATGTGTATATTTGATGAAGCTTCTACTGTATTAAGTTTCTAGACGACCCCTTAAATGGTCCTTAATTTTAGCTGTCTCTCCCTGCATTTCCTCCTTTGTCTCTCTTTTTCTTCCCCACTTGATTATCTTGTCCCAGCCACTCTTATTCATCCATAACTAAATATTCCATTTTCCTTCCCACATGATATCTATTTGTTGCCCCTAGTCTTTTACTCTATACCCATCCTCTGTGGCTCTACAGAGTGTAGCTTGGTTACCATTGACTTAACAGCTAATATGCACATATAAGAAAATACACATCATGTCTGTCTTTCTGCATCTGGGATCTTTTTTTTTTCTCGCTCTACTTACATCCATTTACCTCCAAATTTTGTGATTTCCTCCTTTAACATCTGAATAATACTCCACTGTGTAAAAGTACCTCTTTTTAAAAATCTACTCTTCTATTGAGGGGCATCTAGGTTGTTTCCAATTTCTGGGTATTGTGAACAGAGAGCAATGGACGTGGTTGAGTAAGTGTCCTTGTAGATGAAGGAACATCCTTTGGGTATATGCCCAAGAGTGGCATAACTGGATTGTGAGATAGGCCATTTCCCATTTTCCAGAGGAACTGTCACACTGATTTCAAAGTGGTTGTGTGAGTTTGTACTCCCATCAGCAACGGAGGAGTCTTCCTCTTACTCTACGTCTTTACTAGAAATGAGATATCACTTGTGTTGTTGATCTTAACTATCCTGACAAGTATAAGATGGAATCTCAAAGTAGATTTAATTTGCATTTCTCTGATGGCTAAAGGATGTTTCACATTTCTTCAGGTGTTTCTCAACCATTTGAGATTCTTCTGTTTAGAATTCTGTTTAGCCCTTTACCCCATTTTTAATTGGGTTATTTGTTTTCATGATATCTCACTTATATATTTTTTATTATTATCACTATTATTATTATTATTATTATTGTTATTGTTATTATTATAGTTCTTTATATATTTTTGATACTAGTCCTTTATCAGATGTGGATTTGGTTGGTGAAAATCATTTGCAACTTTGTCTGGATGAGAGTGTTTTTTGACATTCAGAAGTTTTTCGGTTTCATGAGTTGTTGATCTTAGTGCCTGAGCTACAGACGTTCTGTTTAGAAAGTCATCTCCTGTGCCAGTGCATTCTCAGATTCAGTGGATCTGGTTTTATGTGAAGATTTTGGATCCACTTGGACTTCGGTTTTGTGTAGGGTGATAAGTGCATGTCTTTTTACACTCTTCGCTATACACACATCCAGTTTGACCAGCACCATTTGTTGAAAATGCTGTATTATTTCCCAGTGTGTACTTCTGGCTTTTTTATAAATATATCAGGTGTTCACTTATAGATATGTAGACTTATGCCTGGGGCTCTGATTCTATGCCGTTAACCAATGTGTCTTTTTAAATGCCAGTGGTGTTTTTGTTATTGCTCTGTAGTACAACGTGAAAATGGGAATGGTGATACCTCCAGCAGCTCTTATATTATCGTGGGGTTATTGTGTTTTGATGCATAGATGAAAATTGCCCTTTCAAGGTTTGTAAACATTTGAGGTAGAATTTTGATGGGGATTGCATTAAATCTGTAAATTGCTTTTGGTATGATGGCCATTTTTATTACGATTATTCTACTGATATATGAGCATAAGAGTCAATGTGACTTGATTGTCCCACTGTGACAGATTGTATCTCTCGAACTCTGAACCAGAATCTACCATTCTCCCTTAAGTTGCTTTTGTCCCAGCAACAGGAAAAGAAACTAAGTCAACCAACTTACTGTAGAATCTCTGATCTTTAAGAGATGCCTTTATGCCAAGAAAAATGCATCTATAACTGGAGAGGGGGCAGGAAGAATGAGGCTGGAGAGGGGGCAGGAAGAGTGAGGCTGGAGAGGGGGCAGGAAGAATGAGGTTGGAGAGGGGGCAGGAAGAGTGAGGCTGGAGAGGACAGGCATCGCCTGAGGTCTGATGAAACCCAGCGTCCTGAGCAAGCCTGGGATCAAATGCAAGTTCTCAGAGGAGTCAGTGGAAGGTTTGATGCAAGGCTGAAGTAAATAGAAGACAGGTGCACAGATGTTGTTCTCTCAGTCCACACATTCTAAAATTCAGAATTTGTTCTGCATTTTCGAAAGTTATTACAGGTTGACATCAATCTGAGAAATCTGAACTGTAAAACGCTCCACAATTGAACATTTCTTGAAGGTCACAAGGAAAGACTTCCATACCTGATTTGCACTGGAAACAGGTGTACTAAAAACATTGTGCATCATTACCATCAGGCTGCATGTAGAAAGGGAGTAAGAGACGTAAAGAAAGCTTTGTGTTTAGATTTCCATTGCACCGAAAGGTATCTCATTACGTTTCCAAAAAAAAAAAAAAAAAAAAAAAAAAAAAAAAAAATCTGAATTCTTCTTTCCCCTAAGTTTGGAGTTCTAGAACACCAAACATTTCAGATAAGGAGTAACCAGCCTATAACTATATACTTACATCCATATATGGATATGCCATCTTACATGACCTACCCAGACACGCCTGAAATTAAGCATTCACATACCTGCAGTGAAATATGTAAATATTCATAACAGATGAAATGAAGAAAAACGTTAACCTCTGTCCATCCACTCACATCCAGCCCCCAAACGAGCTCAGGTCTTACTGGGTTCAGCTAAGGTGTGGGGGAGGAGCCCTCCCATCCCCGTTTTTTACGTTTTCAGAATTTTAGATGCCTGTACAGGCTTTACTCATCTTCCTTTTTCCCAGTTGCTGTTTTGTTAGTTCACTTTGCATCTCTGTGACAGAAAGCCTGGCATAAACAACCTAGATGAGGAGAGGTTTACTCCTTCCACAATTTCAGGTGTTTCAATCCCTTGGCCTTCCACCGTCCAGAGATTCCCGGGCTATGTAGAACTGTTGATCAAGGCGGTGGGACATGTGGGAAAAGCTTCTTTGAGAGAGGAGCCTACAAGAAGGTGTGCAGGCAATATGCGAGCCCCAGGGGTGTGCCCCACTGACCCACTTGCTTTAACTAGGCTCTGCTTCCTGCTTCCTCATGTCCCAATAAAGCTACCATAGTAGTACTCCGTCATGGGATTGAATTGATCCAGTCAGAGGTTGTCTCAGAGCTGGAAACCAAGTTCACCAATCCATGAGCCCATAGCAGACATTTCACATTCAAACCAAGGCACATAAGAATAACATTAATTCATTGATTTAATACATATCTCTTTTAAATTAACCTGTGTTCCAGGTAGTGCTCTGAAGTTTAGAAATGGATTAGACATGAATATAGCTGATACTTCCCTTTTAAGTCTTTCCTTTTTCCTCTTTGCTCCTCCCCCATTCCTTACTTTTTGTTTATTTTGTTTGTTTGGTTTTGTTCTATGCTCCAGGGAAAGGGCTCAGGCCGTACCCCAGGGCAGTACACAGCCACTTAGCTACCAAGCAGCTTTCATATTTTATTGATGTTAATAAAACTTGCGCATTTTTATGACGTGCAAACAAACTATTGATATTTTTAGTCATGATAAAATGGCTAGATCACAAAACTTAACTTTTGCATTTCAGCAGATATGTATTTAAGGGGATGGTGTGAGAGTATTGTATTTATGTAAGCTTGCTCATGTTATGAGATGTGATTATTGCTACCATGATAATAAAATAACAGTTAAAAACGTAACATTAGAAACAACAAACAAGAATCAATCCTAATAGGCTAGCACAAAGCATTCTGATACATGGGCCGATTTAGAAGTTTCCACTCTCCAGGTTTTAGCAAGATTACAGGGAGGTGTTAGTTCCTACCACAGGCTTCCCCCAAACTCCTTAAGTTTGTTGATATTGACCAAAGTCCCCAGAGGTTTCCAAAACTCACATTTGCTTTTGGTTATTAAGGGGGCTTTGTTGCTCACTTTCAGTATCTGCAGGATAAGTCTCAGAAGACATAAAAATAACAGCATATTTTGGATACCTTCTACTCCAAAGGATGCTTAGAATACTGTTCAGACCAGGTACTAAGGTAAAATCTTTATTCGCACAGTTGTACTAAACCTTCACAAACAAGGCATATACAAACACGCCTTCCCTTTTTGCAAACCAAGAAGCATAGGCTAAGGGGCTCAGTAGACGCTGGAGCTGTGCAGAGTCAGCCCTGCTGGGATTCCCCACTATGCAGGGCTCCTAGCCCCCCTCCCCTGACAGAGAAGCAGACCACGTGGACGATTGCAAATGCCTCGGTTCCTCATTGCCAGCTAGCCTAGCTGGCAGGAAGCTGACCATCCGAGCTGAGGTCCTGCAGAACTCTGCATGCTTCTTCTTCGGCCTCTGCCTGCTTGCCTTCTCTGTCCCCCAGAGCACTCCCTACAGCAAATCACTTGCACACACACAAAATCTTGCGTCAGACTTTGCTTCTGTACACTTGGAAACTCCTGACCTACAGAAACCTTTTGAGAGATAAGGCCTTCATTGCTGTTTACCTATGGCATGGGGTGACTGTGGTGCAGCGGCGGGTAGGCAGAAGTCCCAGAAGACAGTGTGGGTGTGTACAACAGGATTCGGGTAGGCAGAAGTCCCAGAAGACAGTGTGGGTGTGTACAACAGGATTCTCTCCAGCTTGTCTCCCCTCTCAGAGGGGTCCACTCCTCAGTGTATCATGGCCATGTTGACCCATTCCACATAGGAAGCTTTCTCTTCTTGCTGCACTTCCAACAAGAGCCTGATCTGGGTCCCCACCCCACCCTCCCCCCATCCTCCCTCCCACCCCCATCCCCAGAGTGTCTATACAGGGACATAGTAGGATGCTGGACCAGAGTCTGCTTTATAAGTGGAGTATGGATGGAAGGAAGAGCCTATGGAGAAGTGTCTGGTCCCACAGCAGATTATCTGACACAAAGTGTCTGGCTGCCGGACCATGGAAGCACTCTTAGCTTGCAGGTAAAGCTGGGCCAGGGCTGCAGTCTTTCGGGACAGGGCAGGTATCACAAAGTGGTTGGGTAGCTAAATAGGAATTTTATACACGCCCAAGAACCAGAGGGAGAAGTAAAAATGGCCTCTTCTGTTCTCCAGTGTCCCCCTTGTTCCTTAGAATAGGAGATACCCTTATGGTCCTTGGCCCCTGCACTTTGGTGTGGACCATCTCAGGAAGGCCACCCTTGAGCTACTAGAGGACTGACACTCTGAAACACCACATTCTCATTTTCTCCTCCCCCAGGCTGCCTAGTGCCATCAGTGTAAGCAGCACCCTCCCGTAGACAGACTGAGTTTATATACTCCAGGCCTGAGCTCCCCTCTTCCCCTGGCTTCCTCCCCTTTCCACTTCGGAATCTGACCCTTTCTCATCCTCTGGGGTGGGGGGCGGGGCACAAACAGAAGAACATTAAAGAGCTCTGTTATTTGGACCAAATCAAAAACTCCCCGTTTAAACACCAATTTCAGATAAAGAAAAGGCTTTATCGTAAGCCTGTTAAAGCCAGTTCTTGAGACTTGGCGTTTCCATTTGACCTTCACTGATGAGCTGAGTTCCCATGCTCTGTCTTATTGCTGATAGCCTCACTCAGGACACTGATTCAAGTGCACCTACTTATGCTGTCCACGGTCAACCAGTTTGCAGTTGTAACTTCAGTGCAAATACCCAAATACCGAAGCAAGTCTCCCGGCCACGCCTGCACTTGGCCACTCCAGGTTCCCTTTCAGAGGCAATGGCCACAGGTTTTCCTTCTTTGTTCCCTAGCATTAGTTCCCCCTCCCCCACAGGTGTACCAGCATACATACCATACAGGTGTACCTCCAGGCCACCCTAGGACATGGTGCTGCCTTGTGGTTTTCATTTGTTTGTTTTCTGATGATTGCACATTCCCTGAAAATGGGTTCAGCCAACCACCAATCATTTCTTCCTTTTGATAAACCAAATTCCAGGCCACGCCCGTTGAGTTTGGAGTGCTGCAGGCTTCCCAGGATGAACGTGGTAGAGGCTGCCGATGGCAAGGAGAGAAGACAGAAGGCATTGCAAGGCCACGGCTGATGCCGTTTGTTGAGAACCATTTCCTCCAGGTCTGATGTGACCACGGACCATCATGGATCAAAGATGGCCTCACGGTCATGACAAGGAGACGGGCAGAGCTAAATCACTGCAGTGGAACTGTTAACACTCTGGGGCAAAAACAGAGCAAAATCCTTGCAGGAATTCTCCCTGGAATTCTAGCTACCTGCTGCTCCCTGGCTCCCCCTACGTGGCAGTCTTAGGAGCAGTTAGTGTTTAGAGGACATGGAAGGTTAGGGATGGAGGGACCCCACACATGTGGCTTCTGTGAGTCACTGAGGTTGGGGTTTTTAGTGATATACTTATTACTGACTTACCTGCGTTCTTGTTGGTAACCACCCACCATGTGCCTTTAAGGAAGCCCCCAGACTCACTGGCTCACTAAGCTGGACTGGGATGGAATTAGTCCTTTTTCTGTCAGCAGTTTCTCCTTTGCGGTGAGGATGTATTTGCTTACATCTCCCCAGGAAAGGTCACACAATAGTATCTGACATTTAAAATGCCTGTGTCCCCCAGACAAGTATATGGGAATTCCCTGAGTGGATATGAAGAGTTCGAACCCAATTGTTTACAAGAGGACTCCACCCTCCCAGGAAACTAATAACATTTTAATAACCAAGAAACCAATAACATTTTACCAAGAAAAACATCGTTGTGGGAAACGAGGCCTTGCTAATTTTGTTCGGGGTTGGCATGTTTTTTCTATAAGCAAGCTTGCTGCTTAAATTCGAAACAAAGAGAGTGTGTTCTGAAAGAGCTGGTACTCAGATCAGCAGAAAGGTAGTAAATCAATACTACTTCCTGTTGCAGAGGAAGTGGGATGGCCGGGCTACTTCCTGGAAGTTCGTTTGGCCGCTTGGTAGCCATAGTGGTGATTGGATGCACAAAGGATGCATTTTTTTCGCTGCCTTGTTCAGGGTGGTGACATGGGATGGCTTAGGTGGTAGTTCTTTTACAGAATGGGGTGTGGAAGGTTGGTGACAAAGGAGATAAACGAATTAACCAGTGGCATAAACCAACGAAGAGAGAGTTTCACAAAAATACATCGCCAGAAAGAAAGCAGGATGAAGATTATCAGCCAGTGTGGTCTGTGCATCAGAGAAAGACAGAAATACCATTTCATAGCAGCCAAGGGAGGGAACTTGCTTGGTCTTATCATTGCGTGCATCCTATGTGGACTTTTACCTCCGTGGACAGGCAGACATTTTGGTATTTTGCAGAGTAGTAAATTTTACAGGGTAGTTGCTTTTGTGAAAACTGGTCATTGTCTGAGGGACAATGGGCTGTTGGGCGCAGCTATATATGGCCAAGTAAGTCACTCTGGGCGAGGCCCCACATGACTGGGGCCCGATGATTAAAGAGTAGACATTTTTGTTTTTATCTGGGGTCTTTTGGTGTTATTTTTCCTCATGAAAGAATGCAAGGTAAGGTATTGACAAAGATGAGAATTTTTTTCTTCTGGAGCTGCCTCAGAGTTTGCTAAGGACCTGGGGAGGGCAGTTGGCATTGGTTACCTGCCAAGGGCTATAGTACCGTAAGGTATGGAAGACTTGAGGGACATTTTAGGGGGGTAGTAGTTTGATGGTAATGGCTGCTATCCTTCAGACAATACCAGGTGAGCACAATAGTCTCTGATGGCCTGTTTAATCTGACAGTAAATAAATAAATAAATAAATAAATAAATAAATAAATAAATAAATAAAAATAAATTTGAGTAGCCATTGAAGAGGCAGAGTTGGAAAGCAGAGAATAAGAAATGCTACTTGAGAGTTAAGAGAGGCCAGTGCTTCTAGACTGTTCAAGCAATAAGTAGAAATACTGGCAAAGAACAACAGGCTGAAGGGGGAAGTTCTGCCCAACAAGGAAGACAGCAGGAAGCCAAGAACCTGTTGTGCCCCAAGACTTTCCCTGGGCACCTCAGGTGGCCTGAGAACAGCGGGTTTCCACTTAATGCTCTTTTGCATGAACTGCACTGTTCAGAATCTGACCAGCAGCGTCTCTGTGGTCTCTCTGATCCACAGGGTAAGTGACTAATGCTGGAGGTGTGAGGCTCTTTTAGGGGAGTCTTGTCACCCTCAGGGTCCTGGCTGATTGTGAAGGGCAATGGTTACAATGACACCTTTTGTTGTTGTCCCTTTAGGCCCTCAGGTTCTGATGGATGACTAAGAGAGGAGTCATCAGTCTTGAAGAGGAAGTAATGGAGTTTAGTTCTAGCTTCTCTGTGACCTTTGGACAGAGCTTAAAAAAGAGCAGGTAAGGTACTTCAGAATCTTAAAAAAAATCTTGAGAGGGGGTTGGGAGAGGGAGCAGCTTCATGGAGGTAATGAGAGGTGGGAGGAGATGGGATTGGGGGAAAGGGGATAGCATTTGAAATGTAAATACAGAGAATATCCAATTTTTAAAAAATCTTAAATAAAATTCAGTTATTCAAGTAAGAAAAAGTCCAAAACTGTATCTGCAATATAATTATTTTTGCTAACCAGAAAATTGTGTGTCATATGTATGTGTGTGTATATGTGCATGCATGTGTTGTGTGCATATGTGCATGCATGTGTTGTGTACATACCTGTACATTTGTGTGTATATGTGCATTTGTGTGTATATATATATATATATATATAGGATGCAAATATGTCCTGTTTGTGTGTGTTATATGTATATGTGTATGGGCATGTGTGTGTTGTATGTATTTGTGTGTGTGAATGCATATGTGTGTAGTGTGTGCATGTGTGCATAGCTACACATGCAGAGGCTAGAGGATGTTAGATGCCCTCCACTACTGCTCTCCGTCTCTTTCTCCTGGGACAGGGTCTGTCAGCTAACCCGAAGCCCAGTGCTTCAGACATTCCGTGTTCACAGATGGTCAGTGAACTCCTAGGACTGTCCGAACTCCACCCTCCAAAGGTGGAGTTGTGGACACACAGGGCCATGGCCTTTAAGTCAGAGCTGGAATTTGGAGTTGGGGCCTCATCCTTGCACAGCAAGTAATTTTGAGTCTTGAGCCATCTCCCTCCTCCCACATTTTTGTTTTGAAAGACAGGGTTTTGTTTTTTTTTTTTTGTTTTTTTGTTTTTGCTTTTAAAGAGTATTCCAAGAACACTTTAGAAGCCAAAGGGAATTTTATTGTCTTAAATACAGGAATAGGTTTGATTTCACATCAGTGTTTTGAACTTCTTACCTTAGGGGTTTCAATAGCACTTGGATATCATAAGTGTGTTGTCTTTAATGTTTATTTTCTATAATTCTCTTTTATCTTACTTGGATCTTTTATGATTGCTTAAGCTTTCTGGTTTTGGTTTTATTCCAATTTTCTCTCCCTTTCCCTGTCTCCCTCTCTCCCCGCCTCTCTCTGAGACAGGGTCTCACTATGTGGTCTTGGCTGGCCTAGAACTTGCTACGTAGACCAGGCTGATCTCAAACTCACAGAGCTCCATGTGCCTTGGTCTTTTGTGTGCTGCCATCAAAGGTGTGCATCACCATACCTACCCTAAATTTCCCCTCTTTATTTTGGAAAAAAATCTAGTCATTTAATTTTAGGATGAAATCTTATTTTACCATGCAAAGTCCGTTTTTATGTAAAAGATCTGACTTTCACTGTTTGTCATTTTCTTTCCTACTTCGTTTCCCCTGGCTAACACAGGGCACAGCGATACAACAAATTTGTCATCTGAAGAGAGTGGAATCTAGATTGTTGAGTGTGGTCTCAGAATTAATGCGGCAGAGGAAGACTGCCCATGTGCACCTTGCTAAACTGTGGAGAGTTTTGTCTGCTGTGGACATTACACACACTTGTCAGAAGACTTTTAAAAAGCTGCCCCCCACACCCTGTATTTCCCCCTTAGTCTCAAATGAGTGTGAGAGTTACAGGCCATTGCATTTCAGCAAAAGCTGATCGAGGAAACAAAACGTCTAAGCAAATAGCACGGAACTTGTTGAAATTATCTTTGCAAGAAAAGGCAGAAGGAGAAGATAACACAGACACGGAAATCTTCCTGTTGACCTTGTAACTATAGTTTTGGATACAGAAGGCATCTATTTCCCGCATAACTCTGGAGACAGTGAATGACGTTTCCGGAGGAGGCTGGTGACCCTCTGGCGACTGCAGCAGTGGCAGGCCAGACCCAGAGAGAATTTCTTGTGTTCTTTTTATCAAAGTTCTAGCCACGAGTAACCCATGGCCCAGGAGCCTGTGGATCTCAACACTTCCAGATGGATGGCCCCATTGTCCTTGGTCCTGGGAACAAATGTGAAGGTCATCTAATGTTACCCTTAGACTGAGCATCTGTTTAGTGGTCTGCTCTCTCTTTTGAGGACTCTGTAGTGAGAAGGAAGGAACAGCTGGCAGAGAGAAGACTGGGTTTGAAAGGACTCTCTTTACAGTTCCCACAGGAGAATACAGGGAGTCTTAGAAAAAGCACATTTATTTCTCTCCCCTCAAATGTGTGTGTGTGTGTGTGTGTGTGTGTGTTCTGAAACTAAGGCTTAATTTCACTTTGAAACTATCTATGGTACTAAGTCCAGAGTGATCAATTGGTTAGGCAGGACAGAAATCTTGTGCAGATTTACAATCCAAAACTTGGTCATGGATTGGTTTTGAGGGAAATAGGGGCTCACTTTTCTGGAGAAAGGACAGTCTACCCACCTACCTATAAGTCTCTGAGGTTGAAGTCTAGCCAGGAGGGGTGCATGGGGGTCAGGAGGCAAGAGTGCAGACGGTTCATATGCTTTGCTCCCCCTTGCTCCAAGGAGAGAAAATTCCAGAGAGACAGACTGAGGGGCAAGAAATGCAAGGATACTCATAGTATGTATAGACCCAGCCAGACACACTGCTGCAGTGCATGACGGACTTTGTTTCAGAGGGAACAAAGTCGCCCCTTATCCCCACTGAGGATAAGGGGCCGTTCTTTATCCATTGTCTTCAGCTACCATCAGAGAGTAACCTTGGGCAGGGACTCCCAGTTAGGAATAGTAAACTTTCCCAGGGCCAGAAGAACTTGACCCGCAGCCAGATGAGCATCAGAAAGGAGGAGTCAACAGTCCAGTAGCCTTTATGCCAGGACAGGGTATTGTCTAAGTCAGAGACCCTCAGCTGTCTCTGAATATCTCTGCTAACCCCCACAAGCATCAGAGTACATAGTAAAGAGAAAAGTGTTTCCTTGTATGGGCCATAAAAGCACCATGTAAAAGGGCATGTAGAAATGGCCAGGAACACTGCTGTTGAACTTGTGGTTCATAGCCTGTGCCTCAACTCGGGTCTAGCCACTCACCCTCTATAGGCTGATAATGAGAAGCAAACCAATAGCAGCTATCAGAAATGGGAGGGGGGTTATTCAGTGTGGCCACAATGGACAATGGACTAAAGAGATTCAGCAAACCTTACAAGTGTGGTCTTCAGGGTCCTGATGTGACATCAAAGTTTTAACAGAGGGCCAAGGATGTGCGCATCTCAGCAGTCCTGGCCACCGTGAGGTCCCGCTCTCACAGAGCTGTCATTTTCTGGGTTTCAGCCTCATCCTCTAGAACTCTGTGAAAGCGCTTTCCTGGAGACAGATTCCCCCTCTGGCTGGCACTCCTGCCTTCTCTCAGCAGGAGATGCCCTGGGAAATTCCTATTTCTTTGGGGTCCATTGTTTCAATAATGTGACAGCCAGATTCAGAGACACAGTCTCTTTGGAATAGCTTCATTTCTGACAGACCAATTGTGACACATACTCTAAGAAGAAATTACTAGACGCTCTTATAGAGCAAGTAGGTTTAGCAAAATGTGCTTCCAGAAAGTGGTGAGAAAGTTCTGGATCCTGCCTCTCCATGTCCAGAGAGGTAGGAAAGCTTCTGCAGCCATTACTGGGGAAAGAACTTGGTCGTGTTGCTGTGGAACTTCTGTAGGGACCTGTATCTGGGTAGCAGGCTAGCATCTGGTAATACTGTTGATAATGAGTTTTACAGCACCTGTTGTTTTTCTCCAGATTGGCCACTTGTTTAAGGCACAAAGATCATTAAGAGTTAGGTTCCAGATTTTAGTGTAGGATTCATGAGTCAAGGTCCAAGTGATCATGGCCTGAAGGTTAAGGCATATATAATTTTTATTACTTAAAGAATCATTTAGTGTGTGTGTGTGTGAGATGTGTACCGTGGTACATGTGTAGAGGTCAAAGGACGTCTATGTGCACGGAGGAGGTGGTTTTCTCCTTCTACGTCTCTGTGGTTCCAGGGATAGAACATAGGTTATCGGACATATAAATTCTATATTATATATGATAGACTATTTTAATATTTCTAATCTCCACTGTATTCTATTCTATTCTATTCTATTCTATTCTATTCTACTCTACTCTACTCTACTCTACTCTACTCTATCCCATCCCATCCCATCCCATCCCATCCCATTCCATCCCATCCCATCCCATCCCATCCCATTCCATCCCATCCCATCCCATCCCATCCCAATTATAGTTCAAGCACTTGTGCCCACTGAGACATCTTGATGTTTAGCCCTTTCCCTCTACAGACGTGTTTGTGGGTTATGGAAGATGAACGCACATATCTAGCCTATCGTGGGGGTGAGGCAGAAGGATGTTTGTGCTGCGTGAGGTGGGAGGAACCATGGGCAGGTGGAAGTGCTCTCCATGAAAGTATTGTTAAAGATATTTTATTTAAGGTGATGTTTACGAGATCACACAGTTCCCTTCCCAAACGTTATTATACACAGGAGTGGCATGGAAATGTTATCTGAACAAAGAGGAAAAATTGTGACTATGGTGCACGTCACCATCTATAGTACCTGTCTACTACATGTGACTTAGATTTTTTTTTATGTCTGTAATTCACTGCTAGTCACACGTCTGAATTAGTCTGTCAAATAGTCCTCGGCAAAGGCAGACTGAGGTTTCATTCTGAGAGAGCAAGGATCTTTAATTGCAGCACGTCCTGTGGTCCAAACTCCTCACAGTCTTTTCACTGCCTTAAAGCATCTTTAAGACTTAAGGGAGAGGGAGTGTTGAAGCAGTAGATGATCGTGCAGCCCTTTAAATCGAGTTTTCTGGTGCTTGGGCAGTGGAGGCGTTGGAGTTCTGTGCTCTCATCTTCAGTCCCCTTGTGCTGAAATGGCCACTGGTCTAGAGCAGTTTCCTTTAAACTATGTGCTCTCTCACGGCCACTACATAGGCTAAACAAACAACAGAAAGCAGCTGCTCTGTCCCCAAGTGCATGAAGTGTCTCTCAGAAGCATTTACTTTAGCGTCCTTGAGAAGTATCCTGTAAACACTCAGGCTTGGTCATCTGCCCACAGAGCCTGCCGCCCAGCAGGGGAGTCTCCTGAATGGACAGAGGGAGGGGCAGAAGATGACAGCGACATTGTTTCTAGAAGCGGGCGGCAGAGACACATCGCTAGCCCCTGGTCAGGGCTTTGCCTACAGCTCCTGTCTCCTGGTTGCTCACTGTTTCTGGGTTACCTGCTCTTCAGTGTTTTCTCAAGTTAGAAATTTAGAAGGGTAAACATAATGGGCATTTTCTTTATCCTTAAATTTCTTTCCTTCCTCATCTCCCACAACTAATAACCCCAAGCCCAGAGTGGAGGGACTGGAAAAGAACGTTTAGTAGGAAAGTAATCTGTCTCAGACTCAGGAAAGATGGTTAACTGAGGTGCCTATTCAGCATAGCAAAAGGACTGGCTGTGAATTTGCCTTAGTCCCTTACTCAGAAACAGCTATTACTGAGTCATCCTGGCTATACTCTCCACCCTAAACCCTCCAGCCCAGGGACTAGGCTGGGTTTCCCTCCCCATGGCCCTATAAAACCAGTGATTCTCAACCTGCCTAACCTCACAGTTACAGCTCCTCATGTTGTGGTGACTCCCAACCATAAAATTATATTCTGTTGCTACGTCATAACTGCAATTTCTCTGTTATTATGAATTGTACTGTAAATATCTGGTGTTTGGGATAGATATAAATAGATATGCAATCCCTGTGAAAAGGTTGTTTGAAACCCCAAGTGGGTTGTAACCCACAGGTTGAGAACCACTGCCCACCATTTTGACTACCTGTCTCTTGGTTTACTAGGTCTCTGGGTTTCCAGTTACTCTCTTTGTTCCTTATCTCTTCTCTTCCTCTCTTGCTACAACCCCCTCACCCCCTTCATGGTATGGTTTAGTCTGGATCCTTCCCGATACCTCTCTGGCTGTATTAACCCTTTCCTATAATAAACTTCTCCACCATGCCCAAGAGTTGTCATATCCTAATTTTCTTTTTATCATCCTGTAAGATAAATACAGAATCTTGGGTTTTTGAGGGCTGGAAAGAACCTTTAAATAACATCCATGTAAATAACATATTATAAATATAGAATCTTGGGTTTTTGAAGGCTGGAAAGAACCTTTAGATAACATCCATGTAAATAACATATTTAAATTACTCTTAAAATATGTAAGACTATTTAAAAAATATATTTTTTGTACCGTGTGGTGGTGGTGCACACCTTTAATCCCAGTGCTCAGAGGCAGTGGCAGGTGGATTTGTGAGTCTGAGGCTAGCCTGGGGTACAGAAAGAGAGAGTTGCAGAACAGCCAGGGTTACATAGTAAACCCTGTCTGGAGAAAATCAATCAATAAATAAAAATATTTAATAATAATAACCATTATTTTATTTATATTTTTATAAAAACCAATATATTTATATGAATTTATATTTATAATATAAATATATTGCCAATATATTTATAAATAATAAACCATAAATTACAATAGTAATTATTATATTATTATTATTATGTTTTGAGAATCCTTAAATCTGTAAGCCTGCCCTCCCTTTCACCTTTGGTTACTAACTTTCAAGCCAATAACGATTAAAATGTGATAAAATAGTGATCATAGCTCCCTGTGGTGCTAACCGTGTTTTTTTTTTTTTTTTAAATTGAAATAATGAGTTTGTTTGCTTGTTTCTTTAATAACACACATGCGTTTCTTTCTGTTTGCTGGGGAAACGTTTGTCTCACACGAGAGAGCAAACAAATGCCATCTCTGGGTTTCCACTGTCTTATTGTGGCCTTGGAAACAATCTTAGTATAGACAATCAAACCAGAAAAAGTAGATAGATGTAAGAAGCCACTTTAAAAACAAGAAACTCCACGAGCCATGTGACTTGCCCAATGGCACACGGAGGGCCGATGGCGGCATCTGTACCGGGACTCATGCTCGACACAGATAAAAAAAAAAAAAAAGAAAACTTTGATGCAAGAAGGTATTTTCTATCTGGTTATAGAACCTTGCTTTCCAGGAATTTGGGGGTCTGAGAACTTGATTTTTGTTTGTTTGTTGATGGAGTAGCCCCAGAGTCCTGAGAGAGGCTTTGTGTGTCCACTGAGTCAGTTCAATTCTCAGACAGTCTTCAGTGTATGGAATGGATTCCCCTGAGTCTCCCAGGTCTTGTCTGTTGGCGCCAGTGAAAGAGAGCAACAGCGCGCGGAATTTGAGATAGATAGCAAACACTTCCGGATGGCTACTACACTGGTCCAACTACGGAGATCAGTAATAACTTCCTGTTGCAACGAGACCACTTTTCGTAGACACGACCGACGTGCCAGAATGTACATGTGCATTTCCAAACTGTGGCTTACCTATTTCTTCCTATATCATCCCTATAGATCATGAGACGTGTTGGTGACAGTGGCGTGTACTCTGCAGTAGTCACCGGGTGACCAGGGAGAGTGGTTTGTTTCAAAGGATCGAACATTCAGTACACGCAGGGAAGCAGATGTCAGAGCTGGCAGACCTGTCATTTCAGGGTTTTTCTACAATGATCTTCAAAATGCAAAGAACTTGGGTCATGCAAGAAGTGCATGCCAATAGGAGCCTGGCATAGCTGTCTCCTGAGAGGCTCTGCCAGAGCCTGACAAATATAGAGGCAGATGCTTGCAGCCAAATCATTGAACTGAGAACGGGGTCCCCCAGTGGAGGAGTTAGGAAAAGGATTGAAGGAGCTGAAGGGGTTTGCAATCTCATAAGGACAACAATACCAACCTAGCGACCCCCAGATCTTCCAGGAACTAAATCACCAACCAAACAGTACACATGGAGGGACCCCTGTAACAGAGGATGGCCTTGTTGGGCATCAATGGGAGGAGAGGCCCTTGGTCCTGCCAAGGCTTGATGCTCCATTGTAGGGGAATATCAGGGTGGGGAGGCAGGAGGGGGTTGGTGGGGGGGCACTCTCATAGAAGCAGGGGGAGGGGAGATGGGATTGGGGGTTTATGGAGGGGAAACCGGAAAAGGGGATAACATTTGAAATATAAATAAAAATATATCCAATTTTTTAAAAAGTTGGGGCATGAACCAAAGCTCACTGATCCTCTGGGAATATTTTCAAGCACCTTTTTGCTCACCCAGCCCATTGTTTCAAAGGCCAGTTTGAGAACTATGTATCCTTTTTAAATTTAAGTAACTTTCTAATTCTCATCATTTTCGGAGAGATGAGATAGTATGTTGTTTTTTTCTCAAAAGGAACTCCACACACAAACACACATGCACACACATGAGCTCACATGCACATCATTACCACAGACAGTAAGGGGTTTTATCTTTAACATGAAGTCAGTTGAACCACAGGCCATTTCAACGCCTCTCAGTTGTTCCAAGAAGCCCTGTCTACAGCCTTCTCCATGTGGCGATAAGGCTGTGGAAGAGCGATTTTTCCAACCATGCCTTGCCCTGGGAGATAACATGTTAAACCAGCATTTGACTCTGCGTCAACTGCAAATTCAGAGGCAGGGTGTCTCTGGACCTTGTTGTGCATGTAAATGGTACGGTTTGTCCAGCACTGTCCATGTGGCACAGACTGACGTTTGTCTTACCCTTAAAAGTAAAAAGGGTACCACCTTGTGAATTTATAAAAGTGATTTGGGACGGATGGGAGTATTAAAACCACACCAGAAAGGCCAGGCTTGAGAAGGCATTGAACACGCCAGACCAAGGAAATGGTATAACACTTTTACCTGGACCCTATCAAGAGAAGGCCACCTAACATGCTGATGTCAGCAGCTCTGACCATCTTGTGGATGCAAGGGACGACAGATCCTCCTGTGACCTACTGTGCTCCTTACTTGGCTCTTACTTAGCAGCCTCCGTCTGCTGCTCTTTGTCTTCTAGGCTCTGTGCTGCATCAACAGCCCTTACTGTTCTTCACACCAGTGGCTCAGCCCAACCCAGACGTTCAGCTTGACTTTGACCTTTCGGCTTGCTCTCCTCCCGCAAGAGCAGAAATGTATGATCTTTGCATTTGTATCAGCCTCCCAATCTTTCAGTAAGGCCTCTGTGAGCTCTCTTGGTAGCCATTTTATAACCTACACAGGCACGCATGCACAGACATATGCCCATGTGTATAGAGAGACACAATTACTGGGTGATGGGTAGTGTGTGGTCAGCAAGAGTTAACATTCATAGTGGCATTTGGAATAAAATCTTACGTTTGCCAGTGGCTCCCAAAAAAGTTGAGATGACTTGGCAAATGCAGCCAATGCAATTGTGAATTTACTATTCAATAGTTCTGACATTATCGAAAGACACAAACATGTCTACCTGCTTCTGGCAAGGAATGCTTATGGCGCTGTCTTTCCAAAACTTTTCCTAAGACTGTGTTAGTATCCAGGAAATTGAAAGCTTCCGATGGCCGTGGTGGAGGTGGCCTTAGTCCTGAACATCCCTGGGCTGTGCTGGGTCACAGTTTTCCGGTAGTCATTCTCCACCCTTTAGTTAGGTGGACAAACTATTATGGGATGAATTTCTCCTTTCTCTGTAGGTGGCGACTTTCCAGGTTCAGTTGATTTTTTGTATTGATTGCTTTATTTGTTTTCTAATTGTGTCTTTTCGAATGAGGGCGCTGGGAGTGACATACCTGTACTGTTGCCTTTCTCCGGCCAGTCATCCCTTTCTCCTTTTCCTCAAGAATTCCACTGCCCAGTCTCTCACCACTAGGTGTCATATGTGTTCACACGAACGCCTCAGGAGGGGGGACATAGGCACCCGTGCTCTGGTTCCATGAGCTCGGTGGGGAGGGGTTTGACGGCGTCCTCCTTTTGTCTGAGTGTTCGAGGCCTCTCACTCTGTGTGTAGTGTCTGGCTGTGGGTCTTTGTATTTGCTCCCTGTGTTTGTTCTCTGTGATTGTGTAGGAGCATGTCATTAGGAGTCATCTATCACTACATAATCCTCATCCTCCTCATCCTCCTCATCCTCATCATCATCCTCATCTTCATCCTCATCCTCATCATTCTCATCATCATCCTCCTCATCCTCATCATCCTCCTCATCCTCATCTCCCTCATCCTCATCCTCCTCATCCTCCTCATCATCATCCTCATCATCATCCTCATCCTCATCATCATCATCATCATTTGGTTTAACGTACCCTAGGTCTCTGAACTCTCTGGTCTCAAAGAGTGTAAGAGGGAGAGGGGATGGAGGACACCGAGAACACAAGGCCTTCTAAATCAGCATGAACAAGGCTCCGATGAGCTTGCAGAGACTGAAGCAGCAAGTATGGGGCCTGCAGGGGTCTGCACCAGGACCTGTGTGTGTCTTATGGCCTCCAGTTCAGTGTTTTTACGAGATCCCTAAGGGTGTGAATGAGTGGGCCTCTGTTTCTTGTGCCTTCTCTTTTCCTTTTTGTTTGTTTGTTTTTTTCTTTCTTCTATTTGGTTTGTCCTGTCCAAACTTGGATATGATTGTTTTTGTTTTATCTTATTATGTTTCATTTTTATCTCTTAGAACCCAGGTCTTCTCTAATGAGAGACAGAAGGGGAATGGATGGGTGTGGGCATTGGAGAAAGTCAGGAGAAACTTGGAGGAGTAGATCATAATCGGGGTAGGAAAACCATAATCAGGGTATACTACGTGAGAGTGTGAAAATAATCTTTTATTATTTTCACCAAAAGAAAAAATAAAATAAAAATTGTTCTGGTTTTCACTGTACAAAATCTTACATTGAATGTACTTGCACTTTAGCTCCCCTTTACATGGGAGTATCTCTTAGCATAGAAACATAAGACAAACAAAAAGAGCAAAAATGTCATCTTAAAGTCAAGAAAGAAGCCCAGATGGAAGTGTGTTGCATTGCATTTGAGCAACTGGAAGCTCTAAGACACTATCTAATATGTTCTCAGGGCTACCCTGTCACCCCTGACCCTCTGTCTCCTTTGTCACCTCACTGAAGTTGCCGGGGGCAGCTTCTCCTTTTAGCTGAGGCTCTGGAGGAGCTCAGGGAACCAGCATCAGGCACACAAGCTGTGGGAGGGACACATGACCTTCTCCCATTCTGCAGGGTTGTTTCAGCTGAAGCTGCTAAGGAGTTAACAATTGTTCTTGGTTATGGATTCTAGGCATGATCAATCTCGCCTTTCTTTCATGTCAGAGAGATGGGGCTTGGCATGGCTTACTCGTTGTTCAGAGTACATAGCAGAAACAGACCTCTGACAAACATCTCCCGGGCTGCTAGACATAGTATGTCCTCTCTACATTTACTATCAGGGCAGAATATGTTCTGGAACATTGAGAATGTAGTTAGAGAAGCTCATAAGATCACGCTTGATTTTTAGGAATATTAGCTTCATAAAGCTCCGTGGCTCCTTAGAATTAGAATTCAGGCTGATGAGAGACTAAATTGGGGACTAATTTGTTGGGACTTGGGAGGTGGTTAAAGCATTTGAGATATTCCACTGCCAGACAAAAACAAGTAAGCAAATTAAAAGGTTGAAAAATCAAGTAAGTTAGAGAGATAGTGTTGAAGGCTTAACATCTAGCCCATGTTTGCACTGTTGTTTAGAATGCTGCAGACTGAAAACCCTGTGGCTGATAAACTTGACCAGCTGTAGTTAAGCCAACGCCTTCCAAGTTCAGTTGACCAGAAACTGTAAAACCACAAGCAACATTGGTGGGAAGCTGATTGTGAAATATTGACCGACAAAGTGAGCGGAGGTACTCACTGCATCTGTTAGCAGGATGTGACTCTCCTGTCAGAGTTTTAGCTCATATATGGTGGACATCTAAGTTGTGTCCTCTTGGCTCATAGAGCCACTTTCTGACCAACAGCAAGATTCATGACTTCATCATCAAGAGATTCGAGGTTGGACAAATTTCAATGTGACTTCTTAGCCATCAAGTCTTGACAGCTGGGCCATTTAAAAATTGGCAAAGAAGAAATAAAGGTATCACTATTTGCAGATGATAGGATAGAATATGCAAGTGACCCCAAAAATTCTACCAGAGAACTTCTCCAGCTGATAAACAACTTCAGCAAAGTGACCGGATATAAAATTAATTCAAATAAATCGGTAGCTTTTCTTTATACAAATAATAAACAGGCTGAGAAAGAAATTAGGGAAACAGTTCCCTTCACAATAGCAATAGATGATATAAAATATCTTGGGATAACTATCCAAACAATTGAAAGATCTGTGGGATAATAACTTCAAGTCTCTCAAGAAAGAAATTGAAGAAGAGCTCAGAAAATGGAAAGATCTCCCATGCTCATGGATTGTCAGATTTAACATAGTAAATATGGCCATCCTACCAAAGGCAATCTACAGATTCAATGCAATCCCCGTCAAAATTCAAAAACAATTCTTCAAAGATATGGAAAGAGCAATTCTCAAATTCATCTGGAAAGGCAAAAAAACTAAAAAACTCAAAAGTTGAAAACAATTCTTAACAATAAAAGAACAGCTGGGGGAATCACCATCCCTGACCTCAATCTTTACTACAGAGCAATGGTGATTAAAAACTGCATGGTATTAGAACAGAGACAGACTGGCTAATCAGTGGAACAGAACTGAAGACCCAGAAATAAAAACCACACACGTATGTACACTTGATCTTTGGCAAAGAAGCAAAAATATACAATGGAGAAAAGAAAGCATATTTAATAAATGATGCTGGTCTAACTGGTTCTCTGTATGTAGAAAAATGAAAATAGACCCATATTTGTCACATTGTACAAAGCTCAAGTTCAAGTGGATCAAGAACCTTAACATAAAACTGGACGCAGTGAATCTTTTTTTTTAATTGAAGAACTTTATTTTAAAAAAACAAAAATAAATGTACAAATTTTAAGCATTTTTGCATAAAAGTATACAAATACATTTTTGTCATTGCTTGACTTTTTTAAAATAAGGTTTGATAGTGTGCATTAAGATCTTACTAGTTACAATGAGCATAAAGTACATGTAAAACAGGATGTAACCTGGAATTAGTCAAGGTTTTCTTGGTGTGTAAGGAATAAACATAATGATTTTTTCTTTTCTTTTTTTTTTCCTTTTTTTTTATTTCTTGAACTTCACACAGTCTGTGAGCTGTTTCAGGGGTGTTGAGAGCTTTCTGGAGTTAGTATCCAATTATCAGTGACTGCATATTATGTCTGTTCTTTTGTGACTGGGTTATCTCACTCAGGATGATATTCTCTAGATGTATCCATTTTCTTAAGAATTTCATAAGGTCATTTTTTTCTGATAGCTGATTAGTACTCCATTGTGTAAATGTACCACAATTTTTGTATCCATTCATCTACTGAAGGACATCTGGGTTCTTTTCAGCTTCTGGCTATTATAAATAGAGCTGCTATGAACATTATGGTGCATGAGACACACTGAATCTAATAAAAGAGAAAGTGGGAAAGAACGTTGAACTCATTAGCACAGGGGGAAATTTCCTAAACAGAACTCCAATGGCTCATACTCTAAGATCAAGAATTGATAAATGGAACCTCATGAAACTGGAAAGCTTCTGTAAGGCAAAGGACATAGTTAATAGGACAAATCATCAACATACAGATTGGGAAAAAAAACTTTACTAACCCCATGTCCAGTAGAGGGCTAATATCCAAAATATATAAAGAACTCAAGAAGCTAACCTCCAAAAACAAAACAAAACAAAACAAAAAAAAAAAAAAAAAAAAAAAAAAAAAAAAAAAAAAAAAAACAATCCAATCAAAAACTGGGGTTTAGAACTAAATAAAGAATTCACAACAGAGGAACCTGGAATAGCTGAGAAGCACCTCTAAAGAAATGTTCAAAGTCCTTAGTGATCAGAGAAATGCAAATCAAAACAATCCTGAGATTACACCTCACACCAGTCAGAATGGCTAAGATAAAAAACTCAGGTGACAGCACATGCTGGCAAGAATGTGGAGAAAGAGGAACACTCCTCCATTGTTGGTGGGATTGCAAACTGGTACAACCACTCTGAAAATTAGATTGTAGGTTTCTCAGAAAATGGGGAAAAGATCTACCTAAAGACCCAGCAATACCACTCTTGGGAATATACCCAAGAGATGCCCCACCATGCCACAGGGGCATGTGTTCCACTATGTTCATAGCAGCCTTCTTTGTGATAGCCAGAAGCTGGAAACAACCCAGATGTCCCACAAAAGAAGAATAGATACAAAAATTGTGGTTCATTTACACAATGGAATATGTACTACTCAGCTATTAAGAATGAGAACATCCTGAGTTTTGCAGGCAAATGGATGGAACTAGGAAATATGTTGAGTGAGGTAACTCAGACCCAAAAGGACATACATGGTATGTACTCACTAATAAGTGGATATTAGCTCCCCCCAAAAAAAACATGCGGAATACCCAAGACACAGTTCACAACTCAAAAAGTCAAAAAGCTGAAGGACCCAAGTAAGGACATGTCAATCCCACTTGGGAGGGAGAAGAAAGCAATCACAAGGGGGGAGGGGCCTCAGTGGGAAAGGGGATGGAGAGAGGGAGAGGAACCAGATCAGATGAGGGGAAAGGACTGAAACCCTGAGGGCCAGCAGAGAGAATGGAAATAGGCAACCTCTAGAGGTAGAAGGTGGGGGGACCCTCCAGAATGTACCAGATACCTAGGAGGTGAGAGACTCTCAGGACTCAAAGGGAGGGACCTTAGATGAAATGTCCTACAGTGGGAAGAGGGAACTAGCTGAGTCCATCTCTGGCAGAAAGACAGGGCACTGAGTGAGAGATGGGGTTGGTATCCCACAGCCAAATCTCTGACCCATAAATGTTCCTCTCTGAAAGAACTGCAAGGACGAAAATGGAGAGGAACCCGAGGAAAAGAAGGTCCAGGGACAGACCCAAAGTGGGATCCAGCTCAAGGGGAAGTCCCAAGGTCTGACACTATTACTGAGGCTATGGAGTGCTCACAAAAACAGACCTATTATGACTGCCCTCAGAAAGACCCAACAAGCATCTGAGTCAGATGCAGACTCTTTCAGTCAACCAATAGACAGAAGCTGCTGACCTCTGTAGTTAAATTAGGGAAAACCTGGAAGAATCTGAGGAGGAGAGCAACCCTGTAGGAGGACCAGCAGTCTATTAACCTAGATCTCTCAGACACTGGACCACCAATCAGGTAGCATACACCAGATGATATGAGCCACCCATCCCCCAAGGCATATACAGCAGAGGACTGCAGGGTCTGGGTTCAGTCAGAGAAGATGCACCTAACCCCCAAGAGGTGGGAGGCCCCAGGGAGTTTAGAGGTCTGGTGAGGTGGGGTTGGGGACATCTTTGTAGAGACAGGGGATGGGGAGGAGGTATGGGATGGAGAACAGTCAGAGGGTGGCCTGGGAGGGAGATAAGTAAAAATTTTAAAAAGATGAAAACTATAAAAAGTGTAACATTTATGTGTGTTATAAAACAATATTTTCAGCCGATTTTCTCCAACCATTTGTTTCCTTTGGTTGCTGTAAAAGCTTTCAATGCTACAGAGTCCAAGGCTAAATAAAGCCAGACTAGAAAGGCAACGGCCCCATTTCCTGGATATTGGCTTTATGGTTGCGACCAGGTGGTAGGAGCAGGTAATACATTCAAGATCAAATATTATTGAGCATGATATAAGGTTGGAAGTGTTTGTTTCTAAGGTTGTATGGAAGCGTCACCCCTTCAGACCTGCTGTCAATAGGCGATTGCAAAGGAAAGTGACCTCCGACAGAACGGTAACCTAGGACACCATTTTACACTGTAAAGTTACCTGATGTGTGGCTACTTAAATAAGCAGGCTATCCATGGAGCTTGTAGATAACCGTAACTAGTTTACATGGTCTCAGATGTAGCTTAAGCTCAAGTGACTGCTCTCCCTTTGAACAGTGATTTCTTTTGACTAAAATGCCACCTTCCCATATGAAGAAATTCTAGGGGCCACAGAATTTCAATTACAGGTTAAGAAGTGGTTTTTAATTCTAATGCTTTGGGTTTTGAAGGCTGGGAATATTCACATAAGTATGATGAGATTTCCTGTGCATGAGATTTCCTGTGATGAGATCCTGTAGGGAAAGATTATTGGTTTGTTTTATAGGTGTTCAGGAAGCTGTGTGTTGTGTCTGAGTCTTGACTGGGTCCAGCCATAGCAGGCCAGGGATGGAGTCTTTTCACTTGTAGCAGGATATCAATGTTCAAAGTTGTAGATTTTGTATTGTTATGGGTTCAAATGTTCTTCTACTAACGATGTTTTCCTTTGCACTTCCAACCAAATAGTTAACCATTAGATCTTAGAGGCTGCTGGACCCACTAATAGATCACCGGCTTATATGAGAAGCCGAAGATGGGACTAGGGTTGGTGAATGGTCAAAAGGGAAATGGTGTGAATCGAGGTTGAATTAAGACTATATCTGAATGAGCCTGAGAGGGCTGTTCTGGAAAGCCTTTATCAAGGGGGGAGACCTGCTTTCTGCGTGTGTGGTGCCATCTTGGGGGACTGTGATGAGACGGAAAAAAAGGGGAAGGCCTACTACAGGCCTTGTCTCTATTTTCTTTGTGGGTGCTGTCCCTGATGACTGCCATGGACTGAAGCCACAAGGCTGAAGCAGTTCTCCCTCCCTAACTTGCCCACTTTAAGCATTTGGGCAGAGCAGCTTTGGCACAGCATCTGGACAGTCACCAGCACAGTAACACTAAGCCCCTCTGCCACCACCCTTCTCCCGAACCCTGGGAAATTATCCCCTCCTAACTATCTCCCGTAGCTCATGTCACACACATGCTGGGCTTGTTTTCAGCACCAAGCCATAAGAAAACAATATCCATTATATTACTGCAACTTCTGTATTCTTTAGTCCTGCAAACAAGACACATGCTCCATGGTTCTGGACGTTAGGAAGAGTGTGACTCTCTTTTAAGAATACTTTCTGGAGACAATGACAGACAATCGTTTGGAGAATTTCTAGCCCTCAAAACTTCAATATTTTTTCTTTAAAATCTTCTGAAACACCAGATTATGACAGTATCCAAAAGATTGTCACTTTGGGGCAAATTAGGCCTTTTGACCTGGCATCTTTTTGACCCGTAGGCCAGGATAGAAGAACAATTCCTAAGATTTATTTGACGAAAATCAAAATAAAATAAAAACATGTACATCTAGTCAGTACCCAGAGCACTGTGCATTTATCTGAAGCTTATCTAGGATCACTTGGTTCAAAATTTGTCTTCCAGACAGAGGTGGGAAACTATGGTTGCCATGACAACAGCGCTCCATTTCAAGAGTAAGCCGTAGCTCTCTGGCCATGTTTGCGGTAGATGTGAACATGATGAAATTCACAGGGCCCCAGCAGTACTCCTGCTACTCAGAATAGACCCTCAGATCCTGGGCACTAGTGAGATGGGCTGGGCTGAGGAGAAGACGCCAGCCTCAGATGATTATAGACATCTGTTTTCAGAAGAATGCACTTCCTACGTTCTGGAAACAGAAGATACACATGGTTCACTTAGTGTGTATCTCTTATTTTTCTGCCATTCCAATCAGTTGTGTATGTACAACAGACGTGTTGCATGTCACAGATACAATACATTATGCCCCATATGTCCAACAGGAACAGTGGGGCTCAGCCCCATTGTTATATAAGCTTTTATCACTTTAGTTCGGAAAACACTATGGTTAAATGAAGAATGGTATAAGTTAGAAGGGTGGATACAGTCTAGGGACTAGGCTAGAGCAAGTGCATCATGGTCCTCATGGGAAGTGGGTTCCCTGAGGATATAGAAGTGGGTTAGCGTTAACGTGAGGTTAGAACCCATGCCACTCTTGCCTTATTCAGCTCTGTGTTCTGAGTCCTGCCACCTCCGTGTCACGTTGTCCCTGGTAGAAAAGTGATCCCCAAACTAGGCTTTTGAACTTGCTTGATAATAATATGATGTGCTAGCTACCCTGAAAGCCTTCTATGTTTAAAACAGCCATTACATACACATGCTAGAGAAAAGGGAAAATTTTCCTTTATACTCTGGCTAAGAGAAAAGAAAAGAATGTGAGAACTTCAAAGTGCCAGAGTGAAACCTGGGTACCACCTGCGCAGCTGAGCCATTGCTGACCCATGTCTCTGCCTCAAAGGCACTCATGCTGCCCCAAACCTCAGGAAACAAACGCGTGGCCCAGGCAGGGTCGGGGAGTACATCACTAAGTTAACGTTGGGCTCTTCAATAGCCTCAGAGAAATGGGGGGGGGGACTAAATCTTATAGATGTCACACCTTTGCTCCTGTCCTGGTTTCACAGAGAACAGTAAGACTGAGCCTCAAAGCAGATGCTCTAATATGAAAACACTTTAGTCTTTC
Organism: Micromys minutus; assembly: GCF_963924665.1. Classification (NCBI taxonomy): domain Eukaryota; kingdom Metazoa; phylum Chordata; class Mammalia; order Rodentia; family Muridae; genus Micromys; species Micromys minutus. The sequence continues at coordinate 14,413,603 of NC_137984.1, forward strand.
TGTGGACATCCTAGACGGATCCCAACCTTGATTTTACTGAGAAAACAGTTTGATGAGCCCAGTAGTGACGATTTCATCTGATGATCCTGGAAGTCAGATTTTCAGTGGATGGGAGTTCACAGGATCCACAGATTCTGATATTATCCTGTCTTCTTCCTCCTGAGAGTAGGGTTAATAGTGAGAAAATCACCTAGGGCCCCAGGCAACCCACAGTTTTTTGAGTAATTAGACATTCTGAATCCTTTGATGAAAATGATTTTAATTTAAGTGTTAAGTATTTGAGTATTCAGATTTCAATCAGCAATAGACAGCCAGATGCTGGGTGAGTTCACTAGCAGCATTGGACTCTGGTAAGCCCAAGGTTTTCTCAGCTGCGTGTCTTTTCACTCCTCACCCTACTTGATAACCATTTCATCTTTTCTCCTCTGTATCTGGAAGGGAACCCTGAGCAAATTTAATACCCCAGATATTCTAGATATCTGATCCATTCTGTGACTTTTTGAAGAGCTGTAAATCATAGAATGTCTTTAAAAAAAATCATTCCCTGTATTCTAGGTTGCTTCTTGGTTGCTATGGTAATACATCCATCACAAACAACTCAGGAGGGTTTCTATTTTGTATGTTGCAGTCCTTGAGGGAAGCAGAGGCCACAGTGAAGGTGGGAACCTGGAGGTGGAACTGTCAGCAGGAACCACAGAGGAGGGCTGCCTCCTGTGTTTTTTTATTTTTAAAGATCTAAGTCTACCTGCCCAGAGCAAGGCCCACAGCAAGCTGAACCCTCCTATATCACTTGTCACTCAAGAAAATGCCCTGCGAACATGTCCACAGGCCAGTCTTGGAGTTCCATCCAGACTGAAAGTCCACATCTTAAAAAATAAGGTGTGAACACAGACCCATGTACAAAATTTGGTAACAGGGTCGGGGAGATAGCTCACTCAGTAAGTACCTTGGAAACACATGGACCTGCTCTTGGTCCCTAAAACCCACGTAGAAAAGCCAACAGGAGTGGTGGTAGGTGATTGTGATCCCAGCTCTGGGAAGGCGGAGATGACCCCTGGATCCCATTGGCCAACCTGCCTGCCTACTTGTCAAGTCCTAGGCCTTTGGCTTTCATCAGCAAGCACACATGCATGTAAGCAAGTGCATGCTTTCTAGCACACACTTGAATGCTAGCACACACTCGCATGCTAGCACACACACACACACACACACACACACACACGAATGCTTGCACACATTCAGGGCAATTGTTATCTTTGAGCGGAGAGAGGAAACACAGGATGTTTCCCGCTACCTCCTGGTGATGTTCAGTTTCTTGATGTCCTTGGTGTCTATAAGGCTGGGTCTCTTCCTGTACCATTAGGTGTATCTTTCTGCGTTGAGTATATGACTTTCAAACGTTTTATTCCAATACACAGGAAGAAATCTCCTGTGTGATTTTAAAGCAGATAACTGTTCTACCTTCTACCCCTCTCTGTATCTCACTTCCTGCATATTTCGTCTTACACTGGGCTTGGTCTGGGTTGACAGCAACAGGACTCCCTCTGTGACTAAACTACAATTCTTAGGAACAAAAAGAAAGAGTGTTGGATCTGAGTTCAGCTTCTAGCCCTCACTCAGGCGGCTCGCAACAGCCAGTCACTGCAGCTTTAACACCCTCGTGTGATCTCCACAGGCATGAACACTCATGTGCAAACCTCCCAAAGCCACATAAATAAAGTAGGTCATTTATTTTCAAAGGTGAACCATTAAGCCAAGCTTGGTTTAAATGTGTCTCCTTGTTGGTTTGGCCCCGCGAAGCCTCTGTACATTGAGAGCTGTAACCTAGCTTGATATGCAAGTAAGTTGTAACCTTAACCTAAGATTAGACCTTTGTAACCAAGCAACTGAATCTCAGTCACTCATAGCAACTGACAAAACATGGCATGAGGGACAAATGCCAGGTGTAGTCAGTCAGGTTAATTCTGTCCTTGCTTCTTTTCTCTGGCAATGGAGTAGGGTGCTTCTGGGCTGGGCTGTCGTTTTGAACATCTTTTAGCTGGAATGCTGCTTGATTTTCAAATCTCTTCCTTTCTCCTGAACGGCAAATGGCAGCCTCGCATCCTGAAGGAACGAGCCATTTTCCTCAGGCCTCACTGTTCACAGTGAGGCAGGCTCACATCTTAGTCTTTAGACTCTCTGCAGTAGCCTTTTCCAAACATGTCTATCCTGAGGTCTGGACAGATGGAGGGAAACGTGGGATGAGAGCAGAACAGAACCACCAAAAACACAGCTTGGCAGCCCGCTCTCGACAAGAAGCTGTCACACCCATCTTAGACACGAGCTGCTGTAGGCAGGTCACTTGCAGAAGCTTGGCAGCAAGAACTCTGGCACAAGGTCTTCAGGCTCACACCCCAAATGAAACAAGGATTTTTCCTTACTCAGAATTTAAAAGTTCTGGGGAAGGAAGCCCCGATGGCTGGAATTTTAACTTCCTGCCAACTCCCTGGAACACAGAGTGTGAGGGTCTTTACTTTTTAAATTGTATTTGTGTGTATGTGTGTGCACCTGCTTGTCTGTGTGTGCACTGTGCACACCCAAGGGTACCTTGCAGGCCAGAAGAAGCTTTTGATTGATTCTCTAGAACTGGAGTTAAAGGCAGTTAGTTGCAAGCTGCCCAATGTGGGTACTTGCAAGAGCAGGAAGTGCTCTTAAGTGCTGAGCTGTGTCTCTGGTTAGTTTAGATCTTTTTATTGCTTGACTAAAGTGGTAAATTAGGAAAGTTGCCCCGAAGCTATAGTAGAATCCAGGACTTCCTCAAAGAGCGGATATGGCACCATTTTGAGTGATTTGTTGAATACTGGGAGGCTAGATTCTAGTAGCTTCTAAAATGCAGCCCCTCTCACGACAGAGGGGCTTCCTCTGGTTAGCTGCTGGAGGGCTAATCATGGTGAGAGCCCAAGGGCTCTCTAACTTGCTCATGAACTTGGCTTCTGAGTACACTCAAGGTTCAGACACCTGGTGTTCCTTATGCTCTGGCAACTCTCCCGGATGTTGGCAGCTGCTTGGAAGCAGGCCCCATACTGGCTTTCCAAACAAAGCAGATTGTGTATCTAGAAGGCCATCTTACTGGAAGGGGTAGTGACCAGAGAGGTCAGAAGCTGCAGTGAGGCTGTGGGAATAGGTTAGAAAAACAGGAAGGTCTTGTGTGTGTGTGTGTGTGTGTGTGTGTGTGTGTGAGAGAGAGAGAGAGAGAGAGAGAGAGAGAGAGAGAGAGAGAGAGAGAGAGAGAGCAGTGTGGAGTCATTTTCCACCATGTTGGACACTGGCTGGAATTTAACACAGGTTGTCAGCCTTGGTGGCAAGTACCTTTACCTTCTCAGCCATCTTGTTGGTCCAATAGAAAGATTCTAAGAGCATTAAATTGCTAAGATGGCCACAGTAAAGTCCTTATTCTTTTGAAACTGTTAAAAATCAGCAGCAGGTCAACAGGATTGCTTTTTTTGTCTGAATATTGTTGGGGAAGATCTGTTCTGGTATCTCTCCTGGCTTCTGGGACCATGCCTACCCTGGTGGTCATTTTGGTAGTTCTTGGTGTGTAGATTTCTGTTCCCAACTTCCAATTCATGCTCACATGCTATTCTCTCTGTGTGTCAAGCTCTGTGTCCAAATTTAACTTTGTGTAAGAGCAAATGTCTTATAGGATTAGGGCCTAAGATGATGATTGAATTTTGACTACCTCTGCCAAGGTCCTATTGTAAAAGAAGTCTTATTTGCCAGTACTGGAGAGTAGACTTCAACCACAGTTACACACGTCAACCTATAAAAAGAAGTACGTTTACTAGACAGGGTCGTACTTGGTAGTATCTTTATCTGCATGACCCACAGCATGCTCCACACTGCCGCAGGTACAAGGCCACTGTGGCTTATGCGACTGTCAATGGTTTCCTTAGGCCAACGACAATGTCAAGGATACAGATACATTCATTCTGCTAAGCCCTGATTCTTGTTCCCAATTTCTCGACAGGTATAAATTCCTTGCCTAGGGAAATATTGGTTGTTCCCTGTGTTACTCAACACGGTATTTTTATTTGGAGGTTTTGTTTCCTCCATTTAAACTTAGTTTTTTAAAAATCTGTCAAGATTTTTGCTGTAGTGATGACTTTTCACTCCTAAATAGGCGATTGCTAGAAGGGGCTTGGGCTAAGTTTAGAATTTAGCAATAACTGACACTTATAAGACAATTATATTGTGTGCTGGAAACACTGATGTTTACACAGAGTCTCTGACTTAATTCTCAAAATCCTCATTTGTGTGTGAGAAAGCTGAGTTTGTAGAAGACCCCATGGCTTTCTTGATCAACAGTTTATAATATATCCTACAGAGGCAGGGCTTCTGAACATTTATCCCAAATTCTATTTTAAGGCTGAGTGCTTGATGGTTTTTAACTTGCTCTTGGAATTTTTCTCCCAGACTTTGATGAGGAGGTCAAACATGTAATCAAAGAACTAACACTCTCCCGGTTGAGCCAACCTTGAGGGAAAGCCGACCCCTGGAATTGGCAGCTGCAGCTGATGAGGACTCTGGTTTGATAACACGTGGGCAGGTAACCCCAATTTGTCACTGTTACACTGTGAACACAATTTAAATTCAATTCTTGTATGATGAGCAAATCTATAGTTGTCAGCTTTCATATATATGGGAAACTGAGTTTTAAGAAAATTAGATTTCTTCCTTCCTTCCTTCCTTCCTTCCTTCCTTCCATCTGTCCTTCTTTCCTTCCTCCCTTTCTCCCTCCCTCCCCCTTCTCTATCTATCTTTCTTTCTTCCTTCCCTTTTTCCTTTCTCTCTCTCTCTCTCTCTCTCTCTCTCTCTCTCTCTCTCTCTCTCTTCTCTGTTTAAGTGTTTTGAGAAGTGAAAGCTGGAGGGCTGTTGACATTGTCCTTTTGGATGTTCAAGCACCAACTTGGAGCCCCATGCCAAGGTCAGAGGGACAGAAAGACCAGGCACCATGTACTCAGCAGATAATGAGACCCTTCTGAAAGACATCTGTTACTCTAGTAAGTTTTACCTGCTGTGTTGACCAGAGAACCCACAAGGACCTCAAAGATTTGACCCTAATCAGTGCACACCCAGCAGAGAAGAAAGTCAGCAGAGAAGGAAATGTTTCCTACGCTTCTAAGGGATGTCACATGGTCAGCCAGAGCCTGACCATCCTAGAAGGTGTCACGATTAGTTAGAGGAAGACTAGAACAGCTCTGGGCTTCTCCAGGTCACCAGAAGTAACCTGGGCTGACCTGATCAGCAAAACTCTGTTAAGGCCAAACCATTAATGAAAGTGTCTCCCTGTTGTATACATGGTGCCCCCCCCATACTTGCAGAGGAGGATAGGACAAGAACCTGGCTGGAGAGAAGAGTCAGTCTCCACCCCCTGACCCTTTCAGTTAGGGTACAGTTGGAACTTGCAGAGCTGCTTGGCAAACAGCTTCACTACACTGGGATTTGGGCTAAAAATTTACCTCTTGGCACCTAGAGGCACCTAGCTTCCAATCCAGGATCTTTCAAAATAAGTGGCTATAACTTGGCTGAAGTGTTTTCTGTGGATAACAGCGTCATTGCATGTTCTGTGTGTCGTCTGGAGAAGCCTATCAGTGTGTTGGGGGGAGGGGGAGGGAGGAGTGGAAGAAGTCATCATCTTTTTATTTATAACCACTTTCCCTTGGAGCAGGCTGCTCTCCTCTGTGTGATGTTCTACAAGACACTCTGCTAAGTGACAAATCTGTCCCCACCTGTTCCTGCACCGCATGGAATTTGGCTACTGATGCAAACAGGAAGAAATGGCTGCAAGTCAGGAGAACCTTTGGGAGCCTGCAAGGAGTGAACAGAAACACTGTATTTGTTCTTTCTCCACATTGTCCAAGGGGCTAAGAAAAAAGTACAAGATATTTTGATAAGCTTTAGCTTCTGAATATCCTAGGCTTTAGGGAAGATATGTTCTCAGGAGTGCAAGAAGTAACTGCTCCTACCCTGGAGCCGCCTGCTTGGACATGCTCTGCTCATGCCCCAGGCCCGGAGAGGTCCAACTGCTTTTGAAACGCACTGGCTACTTTCCATCCTGTTTGTGAGGGGAGCTAATACGATCCCTCTGAGGTTCTGCAAACACGGTGGCTGTTAGCAATGTTCTGCATGGCTGGGGAGCCATAAAAACAAACTCATCATCTTTGGAACACAGTCCCTTCTTCCAGGAATGTGCTGTCAGGTCCACAGCTATACGCTGTGTCAGACCGGAAGCGCGGCATAATGGTGATCTCACTGCATGGTGAATGGAGGATTCTGGACACCAGGTACTGGCCAGCCAACAAGGCACTGGCTTGTTCCGTGGCGGCGGATGGTTGCTCTGTGAGCCAATAGCAAGGCTGAGAAATGATCTGATGCAGAGTCACTCCTGACCACGCCCCCTCCCTGCTCTGCCTGCTTATGCAGGAGGCAGGCATTCTCCTTGCTGAAGCTGTAGAGCAAGCTCACAAAGCGCTCCTTGTTAGCTCTGGACCCGGGACACCCTGCCCCATAGGTAAAATGGAGCCCAGTAGGACTTGGGACTAGGAGGAAGAGATGGGAATGTAAATGTGCTCCTCTGTCTGCATCCTCATCTTCCTTCATTCTGTCTCGTGGTAAGGTAAATGTCAAAGCAGGAAATATTTTCTGGTCCTCCGCAGCGTTTGTTGAGATGGTATTTACATGACTCATATTTAGCCACTAACCCGATTAGCAGGAAGTATCCGTTACAGTATTTGAAGAGAAGAGGGATGGGAGCCATAACTGTGCTGGTGATGAGCATGTGATGGATGGATGCTCACATGCTGGGATGGCGTGCCCTGATCATGACCAGACACTGGCCTAATGCAAATCTGCAGGGCAAGTTACATCACAGTGCAAGCCAAGATAAGCGACCAAATGGACCATTTCTGGTGTGTTGTTTGATTCTAGAGAGGATCTCACTGTGTAGCTCAAGCTGGAATCAAGCTCACAATCCTCCTGCCTCAGCCTCACTCTGGAGTGCTGAGTATATAGGCTGTAGAGTAGAGTACTTCTTACAAATTTGTCATCTTTATTTTTCCTTAAAATTGTAAATTCCTATTCTGTAAGGTTATCAGAAGTGTGTTTGTCACGTATTTATGCTGTGACAGGCAAAAGAGAGAATTTTGGAGCTCTTGGGTCAAAGGTGTCCAAAACTTATATCCAACAATGGCTACTAAGTTTTCCAACGAATTGTTTGCTAATTTTATCTTATGAATTCACCTCATTTCCAGAAAGAACAATAAAGAAAAGACAAAGAGAACCCTCCAAATAATGAACTCACTGTTGTCTCACACCTGAGCTCTTAGGTATTGGAGCTGCTGGGCGAGCCCAGCCTCAGCAGACCCTCACTTAGAAAGGGACATTTCGACAACACAGATGTCAGTGATACACTGCGGCCATTCTGGAAACCAGTCAGAGAGAAATGATCTTCACGGATTAGGACGTACAAGACCCACCTCCCTTTCCGTGGGAAATGAGGATACTTTGAACAGCCCAAAGGGGCAGCTCTTCCAATGTTCTCTCCTGGCTTTGCCTAAGTTTCTGCTGAGATTGGGAAGCCACAGGGCTCCAAGACTGAAGAAAGGCTGGGACAGATGGGTGTAAATGTGAAATGCTGATGTAATACCCCCCTCTCTTCTCTTCCTTTTGAAAGTTAAGTTAGAAAGATGGCTCAGTGGTTACTCGTTCTTGCTGTTCCTGCAGAGAACCACGCTTGGCTCTCAGCTCATGCTGGGCGTCTCATGGCAGCCCGAAACTCTAGCTTCAGGGATCCGAAGCCTTCTTTTGGCCTCCACAGGCCTCTGTAGACGTGTGTGCATGCACGCGCACACACCCACACACACCCACCCACCCACACACATACAGCAAATGATTTTAAAACATGTAAAGCAATTAGACCACCTTTTCTATCTGCCCCGTAAAAAGGTTTCTCCCATAGCAATTTACAGATGGCCTCTTAGACACAAGCATGTTCGAATCCTGTGTAAGCACTCAAGGAGCAGGCACTCTGAGCGTTCGTTCTCTAAGCAAGGGTTTCTCACGATCTTGCCAGTCTCTGGCCTCTTTGCATGGGGTACTGGTTATTGGGAAATTGATTGCAGCGCGTGTGCGCAGCACTAGTGAGCAGTCTTATGCCACAGCCTTTGGTACACATTACATAACACAGTTTGCCTTGGGCACACTGGGGACAGGAATATTGATGCTGGCTTGGGAAAAAATGCCTTGCAGATGAAATAGGACCCATGTGCCATTTCACTCAGGGGATCAGAGGGAAGTGCCCCATTAAAAGGTAGAAAGACACAGGGGACTAAGCCTGAGAGAGTTTCCAGAGAGCTCTTTAGAAACTCCTCTGGGTTAGCTGTGAAATTCGTAGTGTTGTCATCCTAAAGTACAACCCCATTCCCTGGCAGGGCACTTGGGAGCTAGTTTTTAAGTGTCAAACACAGACATTTGCCTTAGTGTGTCTTCTTCCCCACTTTCCTGCTTCCCAGGCCTGGGATCTGGGAAGACCCCCTCTGAGAAGAGCCTCTAGAAGTGCCACCCCGCTGCAGATGGCCCTCATGCCACAGCAGAGTGACCATGGGCCTGGGCAGGAGGCTGAGACTAGATATATTCCCGCATCTTGTCCACATGAGGTGCATTGCGGAGGTGACCGTGGTCCTTCTTCAGTGTCTCTCAAAGTTATATTTGATACAGTTCTTACTGTTCCACCTGGGTTGACTAAAAGTCATGATAAATTATATTTTTTAATGAGATGCCGTACAAGCCCTGAGCTCACGGACATTGAGAGTTTATTTAGATTATCTGACAAACTGAATGAAATGCTAGAAGTGGCTGTGGTAGACTCAGATACACTGTTATCCCAGCATCCAGGAAGCTGAGGACGAAGACGGTGGTGGCCGTCAGTAGAAAAAGCCAGTGTAGGGCCCACAATAGGTCCAGAACAAAACAAAGAAACAAAAGCAAGCCTGGGACACCCAGTCCTTAAATCATTAATAACTCAAGAGCTAAGAATGCAGCCTTGTGACAATTCTTGGTATTTAAAAATCACTATGTTTAGTCTTTACACACAAAGAAAACTATTTCCATGTTACGTTCTGTTCTAAAAAAAAAAAACCCGCAAGTCTTGTGGGAAGAGGCTTTAAAACATGGACTCACCAAACCGGCAGAAAAGCTAGCAGAACAGACCCCTGCTTGGGCAATGATGAATCCCAGTACCTTTAGGTGCTGAGTCTTAGTCAGCAGGCTGCAAGCACAAAAGTCATTCCTTATGAGTAATGGGGCTGCTAACACCAACCATGGATATGAGCCGGCCCCCTGGAGCTCCCAGAGAAACAGGCCACTGTTGAATAGGGCCAGGCTTAGGTGCCCTGGCACTCAGCATGGGGCCCTGCAATGCTGCCTGCCCTGCTGAGAGACAAAGAGCTCAGGGAGCATGCTACAAGCACAAAGGGCAAGCCTGGTGAGCCTCAGGGTAGCAGACCTGGAGGACTGCAGGGAGGTGCATGGAGGCCAGGAGCTCACACAGAACGTGCCTCCAGAAGCCCTGCCCTCACTTGCAACATCTAAGCAGCAGCATCTCGGCAAGGGTCCGGTATCTAGGGTGCTGTCAGAACCCGAAACCCTGAACTTTGACTAGTCACAATGGATATTTGCAGGCAAAGCTGTCTAATTTCCTAGTGTTACTGAACAAATGAATATTCGATGCAGGGATGAGAAAGATAGAGAGGAATGGAGTTATAATTCAGCATTGAAGATGTAGCAGAGGTGGTAGGGTTGTCACCCTCTGTGCCCCCTGGGGATTGTCAGATAACATTGGTCCACAAGGACAAATAGACACGGGATTTCTAAGCCTTGTGAGTACGTATAAGCATAACAACACCCCAGGACCAGCTTTGGGGAGACAGATCAACTTTACTTGGGGTGATTCAAGGGTTATATAGTTTTAGGGAAGCGGTAGGAATATCCAGGGTGGGCAAAGGCCATTGGCTGAATTGAAGGCTTGAAGTACCATGGTACCTCATTAGCATGGGGAAGCATTTCAGGAATCTCAGGGGCAGGCTGAATGAGTTCTTATTAGGAGAAAAGAAGCTTCACCTATAATCTAACCAAGGCTATGTGGCATTCTGAAGGTATAGGGCGTGGCATCTGGGATCCCCCAGGTTGAGAAGAGGACGCCTCACTGGAATTTTGGACTGAGCTCAGGGCTTCCTGGTAACATCAGACTTTGACCTTATTATCAGGGCAACAACAGGTGTGAGAGAAGGCTGTGGTGGACCAGAGAAATGCCATTACTGAGTAGGGTCCATGGGGTGGTATGCAGCAGCCTGGAGCTCGCACTCTAACTCAGCCCTGACCACGCAGCCCAACCATGTGACCCTCCTGGTTCTGAGCAATAATAGAATGTCTGAGATGAAGAACGGTTCATTTTCTAGACCATCTCAAAAGTGCTGCCCAGGGAGGCCACCTTGGTATCTGTGGTCTGGTGCTCCAGACCATGTTGAAGTCCTCGAGGTTCAAGTGATGTTTATGGTCCTACAGCAACCATGAGCCTTGTTTATGTCTCTGGCCCAAGTTACTACAGAAGGCCATGAATGCCCTTGGTCTGAGTCACCACCTGAAGCCATTCTGTGATATCTGAGGTGTAAGGAAAAGATGATGGGGTACCACTGAAAGAAAAAGTTGCTGAAAAGAAAAGTCATGGGGCACCAATGTTGTGAAAAGATGACGTCCCGGATTTTGGCACCAATGTTAGGGGAAGGATGAAGAGAGTGGGAGGCAAGGGAGATGCCTCTGTGGGGCCCATGTTGGGAATCTCTTCCCCCTAAGGGACCAGCCACACAATGGTATAGTACAGAATAGAGTTTATTCAGGTCATGGGAGAGTTAAGAGGGTGAGAGAGAGAGAGAGAGAGAGAGAGAGAGAGAGAGAGAGAGAGAGAGAGAGAGAGAGAGAGAGTGTAGAGGAGTAGAGGCCGGCCATGAGCATGTGGAGGGAGAAGGGGGAAGGGAAGGGGAAGAGGAGGGGTAGGGGTGGGAGAGCAAGGCTGCAAGAGCACAAGAGCAAGAGAGAGAGGAGGGGTCAAGCAGCTCCTTTTATAGTGTCAGGTCACTGGGGCGGAGCATACCTGGCTACTGCTGGGTAGTTGATGGGTGGGGTTTACAGAATCCCAACATGAGGACCATGTTTTCGCCTGAGACCATGTTGTTGCTGTAAGTGGTCTGGGCAGCTTCCTGCAGCCATGGTGATGTCAGGGTCTGAGCTGCTGCGGAGGGCCGTGTCTGGGTCTTTGATCCTACTGAAGCTAGAACCTGTGTTCATGTCCCTCCCTGGCCCGTGTTACCACTGGAGACCATTTGGATGGCTGTGGTCTGACGCCACCTGACGCTTTGTTGATGTTCACGCCTTTGTGAAGTGGCACTTCCTCCGAGGTCCCACGCCTTTGTGCAGGGCTGGGGCACACAATCTGCAGCTGTTTGCTCTGACGAATGTGCTAAAGCAGTAGTTCTTAGCCTGTGGGTTGTGACCCTTTGGGATCAATGACCCTTTCACAGGGGACACCTAAAAGCGCTGGAAAACAGATCTTTGTGTTAGGATTCATAACAGCAGCAAAATTACAGTCTTAAAATACCAATGGAAATAGTTTTATGGTTGGAGTCACTACAACATGAGAAACCGTATTAAAGGGTCCCAGTGCTGGGAAGGGTGAGAACCACTCTTAGAGTAATATTCCTAGAGCAGACAGTTTTAAGATGAATGACTCAACACCTTAGAAAGCTGTTCTGATAGAGTTGTGACAGCTAACTCGCATTTTTTACTCGATGTAATTAATATTTAGCATTTGAAGTGTAAAATTTTCAGTATATGTTAATTTTTGTTCTCAACTTCTATTTATTCAGATCACATCTTAGTCTTTCCTTTACAACTTAGAGTTGAATGAATAACAATCAATGACTAAGATGTTACATATCTAGTTTGTTAAAGTATTGATTTCTAAACATCAATTCCTGTTTATAGAGCAGTGTTATACTTTGAAACTTTCTTCAAATTGTGTCTCACTTTTTCATTTTTGAATTGCTTATTAGAAAGCAAAATCACAGCATCTGCTCTTTGACAGATCCTTGGCCAATTCTGATTTTATTTCTGTTGCTTTTTAAATTTAAAATTTTAATTTAATTAAAATTAAATTTGATTTAAATTGTAAATGAACTTTAATTAAATTTAAATTTTGTTTTTAAAAGTTAGATCAAATTTGAAAAAAAAAAACACTTGCTTAAGTGGAGTTAAGGTTAAAGGGTTGAAGAGTTTGTGAAGATAATGTAAAATGTGTTTAAATTTTGGGAAAAAAATTAGTTTTATTATAATGAAAATCAAAAGAAAAATGCCAAATGCCAAAGTTTTTTATGCAAAGAAGTATGTCATGTCGGCATTTGTAGTAAATTTTATATAATTTAATAAGCTTTTATCAATTCCCTAAGGTGCCAGAGTCTCAAACACTAGACTACCAAGTGCCCAAGCATAATTTCCCACCTTTTCTTGCATCCTAAAAGCTGAGATGAAGAAGCCCATTCCTGCTTTGATTGACAGCACCGGGGGCTGGGAATAATTGCCAGGCAACCACTCAGGAGCAGGTGTGGAGGGGTGGTCCGAGTGATGGGTCAGGTCTGGGAGTGTGCGGGCAGGTAGATTATACTCAGTACCAACAATCTGTCAGTGATAATAAGCCACCTCCTGCCCTCTGACCTCAGCGCTGTCCTTCCCCTTTCTCCCGAGAAGTGATTACACAGGAAGAAGGGTAGCCTGGTGCCATTTGCTTCCTGGAATACTGTGTCACCCCCGCCTAGGCATGAAAGTCAAGGAGGGTGTCTTGACTTACTCACCAAAGTGTAGAACTCAAAGGGCATGTGCTTAAGCTTAGCTCAGGGTATCCGGTGGTAGGTTGTCACAGAGCTGGGAGAGTCCTCGGGGGAAATGCTTTGACTAGGTGTCATGGTTACTGCTTTACTGTCTGTCAGCTTGACACCTAGCAAGTGTGTGAGCGTCTAGATTAACAGGGATGGGAAGACTCACTGTGGACAGCGCCATTCCTAAACGGGGCTACTGACTGCAGAAACGACATGACCAGCTTTGAACTCTTGCTGCCCTGCCTGTCACGATGGGCTGCAGTTTCCGGTGGAATCCAAACAAACCTTTCCTTCCTTACATTGCCTTGATCGTGCGTTTTGTAAAAGCAGTGAGACAAGTAAGTTGCATACCAGGCGCCGGTGAGCTTTAGTTTGGACTCGGTAGAGCGAGGTGTTTCTCCGCTGACACGCTGTGTGGGAACTTAGATAATTGTTAAAAAAAAAAAAAAAAAACAATTGTCAAATACGTTTCTCTTCCGTTTCCTGACACCTTCTGTGGCTGTCACCACCAGCTTGGAGTGACGATGGGGAATTTCTATCCTGCAGTGATCCATCTGGGAAGCAACAGACAGTTGTGTGTGTATTCAGTCACGCTCCCCGCCCCCACATGCTACTTCCGCTGCCCCAGTGCAGTCTGGGGAAGAATGGATACGCTAACAACCCAAGGGGAAGGGAACCAGGGATGCTCGGTCTGCTTCATACAGAGGCCAACCAGACTGTCTGTCAGATTGCTCATCAGCTCCAGTCATCCCTCCCATGTCCCTCTCGGGTTCTCCAGTGAGATGTTGGGGAATGAGAAGTATGTGTGTGAGAGAGAGAGAGAGAAAGAGAGATTCTATATGTGTTCATGTACTTGTTTAATATGTCTGCGAGCATGTGCTTTTGTCTCCCTGTGTATGTGTGTGTGTGTGTGTGTGTGTGTGTGTGTGTGTGTGTGTTTTAGAGGCCAGAGGTTGACAGGGTGTATCTTTTTAATCTCCCACTTTATAGATTGAGATAAGATTTCTCACTGAACCTAGACCTTAGCTATTTCTCTAGGCAGACTACCCAGGGAGCTCCTGCCTTCTCTGCCTCGGAGCTGGGTTTGGATGCTTGCATGGCTGGACCCAGGTTTTGAAAACTGGCTTCTGAGGAATCCAGACTCAGATCCGCCTGCTTGCAGGGCAAGCACTTTACTGAAAGAGCTCCCATCCCAGTTCCCAACTAGGTTTACACAGTTTAGTTCCAGTTTACAGTCTAGAGACTTCCACTCACCAAGGTGTACAACTGTCACTACTGTTTACTACCAGAGCCAAGCAGGACACCCGAGCAGAACCTCTTTGTCACTAGTGGTTAGCCACCTTCTCAAGCCCATGGCCGCCCTGTCTTGTCACCTGTCTGCTCTAATTGACTTTCTCTTTCTTTACATTGGCGTACTCTAGAAATTTCATAAAAATGGAATCACAGTATTTGGGCGTTCGTTTTCTGGCTTCTTTCACTTAGCGTTGGCAGCGCTCAGAGTTCATTGTGTTGTAGCTAATGTCAGGGCTCCATTCCTGTGTGTCTGAGGATTAGGCCGTTGTATCAAATAAATCCCATTTGTTTGTGCACAGCCTCCCCCCCCCCCCTTGTCTCTAAAAGCACTGTTTTATTTATAGAGTCCTAGCCAGTCAGTGGCAGGAGGAGAGTCTCCAGGGCCTCTATCATGGCGGCTTGTTACCAAGCACACATGGCACCATGGATCTGGTAAGCTGTAAGCGTTCAGTCTCTCTCCGCTAGAGCAACAAGGTGAGCGTCAATCTCTGCTTCTGTAAGAATCCTGAATTTCGGATTTTCAACTGTAACTACTCCGACTTCTATTTCTGAAGGTTTGAAATCAATCGACAGAACAGTAGACAGGCATGTAATTGCAGTTTCCACTGTCTGCTCAAATGTCCAATCAAATTTCTTCTTCACTTGTTTTTCAAGGAAGGTGGTTGACTCTGTCTGTTTAACTCCTGCTGCGGTGGCTTTAAAGCCACAGTAGTAGCCTGCAGGATCACACTTGTACACTTGAGGGCCTTGTTCTTCATCTATACCAATTAAAATCATACAACAACCAAGTGGCCTCATTTCAGCATTCTGTGTGTAGACTTGAGAAATATCAGCAATTCTTTTACACAGGATGTCCACAGGAATCTCATAGCCATATTTGTATTTCCAATTAGCTGCCTCATGGCGTGCCCTCTGCACCTGGGATCTGCTGTCAGCTGTCATCCCTGTCATCAAGCAACCAATGTTTTCCGTTATCTTGAATAGGTGAGTCACTGTGCTGGAATCCAGTAGTTTGTCAGGCACTTTCTTCTGTGTGACAATAACTGCGCAGTCCTTCCCTCTGACAGCTACAGATGTAAGTCCACCCGGTTAGTAGCCTTAAAAGCATATTCTACTTGGTAGAGTCGGCCCTCGGGAGAGAAAATAGTAATGTGACAGTCAAAACCGGCGCTGGAACCACAGCGTTCCCGCTATTTCAAACACAGTCTGCACCCGTAGCACACGCTCCAGGCACACAAGCCCCTCCCGGAAGTAATCCACATGTCTCTTAAGAAAAAAACAAAAACAAAAACATGTCAGCTGTTTCTATTTTTAGGCTGTTCTGGCTAAGTTCAGTATATGAATTCATATGCAGAGTTTGGGGATGCATGTTTTTAGTTTTGTAGGTCATTTGAAGGGCAGAATTGACAGTCATATGGTAAGACTCCAACTCCCGTCCAGTTATTTTCCAAAGAAGCTGCACCATTTTGCTGTGTGAAGATTCCTGTTTCTCTCCATCCTCTCTAATATTTGCTAGTGTTCTTGCTTTTCATGGTGTCCATTCCAGTGGATGTGGTTGCTCTGACGTGATTTCCATAAAGACAAAGGATTTAACATCTCTGCACTTGCTTGGTGAGTACTTATCTTCTCTGGAGAAATGTTTGTTCAAACTTCTGCTCATTTAAAAATTTAGTTTATTGTTGATTTTTCATGACTTCTTTAAATGTTCTGAATGCATATGTGTCTTAGTCAGAGTTTCTATTCCTGCACAAAACTTCATGACCAAGAAGCAAGTTGGGGAAGAACGGGTTTATTCAGCTTACACTTTCATATTGCTGTTCATCACCAGAGGAAGTCAGGACTGGAACTCAAGCAGGTCAGGTATCAAGAGCTGATGCAGAGGCCATGGAGGGATGTTACCTACTAGCTTGATTCCCCTGGCTTGCTCACTCTGCTTTCTTACAGATCCCAGGTCTACCAGCCCAGGGATGGCACCATCCACAATGGGCTGGGCCCTTCCCCTTGATCACTAGTTGAAAAAATGCCTTCCAGCTGGATCTCATGGAGGCATTTCCTCAACTGAGGCTCCTTTCTCTGTGATAACCCCAGCTTGTGTCAAGTTGACACAAAACCAGCCAGTACCATATGCCTTAGCAGATATGCAATTTATAACATTTTCTGATTTGTGAATTTGTTTTTGTCGTAATGAGATTGTGAGCCATGAGGTAATTGTTTCTCAAACAGGGAACAACTCCATCCATATGAAAAGACAGGGCAGTCTTCATGAAGAAGATAAAATCTATTATTTATTGAAAGAAATAATATAACTAAGATAACACTGGACATCAGAAAGATGAAGATATGCGTTGCGGGAAGAAGGTGGATTCATAAAGGGTGGGGCTCAGTTCACTTCGTTGATACCTTCATTTATATTTGTGGCTATATAACCTGAGTTCAGCTGAAATTACCAACCAGAGCGAAAAGCATGTACCCCTCAGATCCTGGATCTTATCAATACAAAGTCAAAATCCTTTAATTTGCTTCAATGGCTTTTAGACCCTAATAACCAGTCAGCACTTGGCTTCATGGATGTCTACGGTGTTGTGCAAAACTTGTCACTCCTTCAAGCACTCTTCACCAAATTTCATGTGGACTTTGTCCAGTAGTTACACCAGCTAACTAAAGCTTTCTTCTTAAGCAAAAAAAAAAAAAAAAAAAAAAAGCATGTTAAGGAGCCAGATATGGCATACAGATACAGCTGAGGATGTTTACAGCTAACCATCTGACTGAACAGGGGGACCCCTAACGAAGAAGCTAGAGAAAAGGACTAAAGGAGCTGAAAGGGTTTGCAACCCTATGGGAAGAACAACATTATCAACCAACCAAACCCTCCACAACTCCCAGGGACTAAAACACCAACCAATGAGTTGCTATGGAGACACCCATGGCTCCAGTTGCATCTGTAGCAGAGGATAACATTGTCTGGCATCAAAGGGAGAAGAGGCCTTTGATCCAGTCGAGGTATATTTTCCCAGCATAGGGGAATGCCAAGGCACTGAGGTGGAGAGGGTGGGTTGGTTGAGGGAGCACCTTCATGCAGGCAAGGGAAGGGGAGGGGATATGGAAGTGGGGGAAAGGGAATAACATCTGAAATGTAAATACAGAGAATATTTAATAAAAAATGAATAAACAAACAAACAAATAAATGTTAAATGGCATCTATACAAAGGCATCTTTACAGTTTTGTTTGTGAAGCTTGGTCAGTAGCACTTCTTGTTTCTCTTCCTCATTTATTGTCATTAAAAGCTAAGGTCACATAACGCAAGCTGGTCCTACTGTCTCCACATTATGCTACCACTAGAGGTGACTAAAGGAACAGGAATCTCTCTTACAATGTCCACGTGTCCTCCAGGAGCATGGCTTATCAGTCATTGATCTATGCAGCCAGAGTTACATAAGAATAAATAACAGAAATTGCTTCGTCCTGGATTTCTTGGGAAAAATTTTCAGATATGTCAGGTAAACACAATGAGGAACTCTTGTAAAAATTTGCTTTTCTTTGTCAAATCTGGACATGTAGAAGATCATAAAAACCGATATCCTCCTCTATATCATCAGACGCAGATACAGGATTACAGAACCAGGACAAAGTGTAATTCTTACCGATTTGGGGCCCGTGATTCCTAATGATCTGATACAGGTCAGAATGAAGCAAGATGCGTAATCTATGCCAAGTTCACACATACACTTGTGACATTTAGAAAAGACAACAGTCGTGATGTAGAAGATCAAAAGGAGAGGAATTACCACGTATGGCCGAGAGGTCAACAGTGAGATGGTGTTGCCTAAGAGAAGAGAGAAGAAGGCATCAGGATTTGTCTCAGGACAGTGACAGGTGGGATTTGCATTGTCCTTAGACTCACACAGCTGAGGTGGGACGGTGACATCAACAAGCAAGAGCAAGAAGCCCGGAGCAGAGAGGATATCCTGAAATATTCAACTCAGCTTCCCTTAGCTGTCAACCTGGGACATAAAAATAGGAGGCTGTGAGGAAGGGAGATTGTAATCCATTGCACACTGTTCTATTTTTCTCAGAAAGATCTCTTGGGGGTAGGTAGACAAAGGAAATCAATATAAACAATAGAGGATTCTGATACATTCAGGAAATGGAAAACAATGTTCAACATTAATAGCTGGATGGAGCCAAACTGATAGGCAAGTAGTGGAAAGTTCCACGACCTTCTGAATTTTTATCTGCCTTGAGGATACAATACAATATCTACTGCTGATATCAAAGTGATTTAATTAAATACACCCTCTACCTCCTGCCTCTACACTATGGACCAAAGCTACTTCCAATTGCAGGAGAGGCCATCTTGGGTAGGGGCTCTGTTCTCAAGAAGGATCTCATGGAACAGAGACATGTTCTGAATCCAGAACTGAATTATGTCTCCAAATAAGAGCACAGAGGTGGACGGTACAGTGGCAGGGTTGCACTTGGGCGATCGGCTGTGTAAGTTAGAAACATGCAAGAACTCTTTACATTAGCTATGTACAAAACCCCATTGGTATTTCAGGTGGATATATATAGACGGTAATTTTTTTTTTTTTTTTTTTTTTTTTGAGATGAGTCAAACTGTGATCTTCATATCTCAGTCTTCTGGGTAGCTGAGATTACAGGTACTTCCCATCCTGTCCACTCTCCCATCTACAAGTTTTGAGATTTTGTTTCATTCCTTAGCATGGAGTCCTAGGGTACCACTGTCTCAGACACAAAGCACTGTGTGTCTTTCCTATGACGCCAGAGGTAAACAAGGTGGTTTTCATTTGGTAGCCATGGTCCAGAGTGTCTCAGACCGTCACACTTTCTCCACACTAGTGTCTTAATCACAACTGTGTTCCAGGTGTAGATAAAAACAAGAGTAGCCACAAGGGAATTTTCGCTCACTTATGAAGACTCTGACGGAGAATATGCCCGCCTACATCTTATTGTCCAGAGAGCAATCTTACGATCACACCAAACAGGGGTAAGGGAAGGACTAAAAGCTTGAAATAAAGAACAAGTACTGAGGACAGACCACAGTACTCGGTATTAGCAAAACGACATTTCAGAAGGAAAATATGAGTCTGGGTTTTCCAACCCCCCCCCACACACACAAACACACACTTGCCCTGTACTTGTGTATTGACTTCTACCACAGTAACTTGCTGATTCTCAATTTTGGGATAGAACCAGACTTGCCTGAGAGCTTGGAATGTCTAGATGGGTACTTGATGGGGTGGATGCACTCCTGTGGGGCAAGTGGAACCGTGCCACCAGACAGAAAAACTGGTAAAATTGAGCAGATTAAGCAACCCCAGCAATTCTTATAATGGAGAACAGCAGGCGTTTGGGTGTGTTCCCAACCAGATTCCTTTCCTGGAGCATGTGACCCCAACACTCCACTAAGAGAACCGTGACAACTAGTCACATAACATGGAAACCCAGAGTTCTTTGCGCTAATGAGGTATCTAGATGGGTCCTGAGGGTTTAGCCAATAAGCTTCCCTTCCTGGACATTCCTTCCTGCAGAAGGAATTTCATCTCTGGTCCAACCTGAGTAAGTCATGGGCATCCATTTTCTACCATGAATAAACAGTTTGGACAAGCAAGGACTGACTGTTTCCTTCCTCATGGACTACTGTGGGGGAGGGGCTTCTTCATACAGGTCTCCCGCAGGAGGCTTCTCTGCCCGCACCGGAACTCACCCTGAGCTAAGCGGGATTATCCCTCCCCCTCTTCAGTTCCGGTTCTGAACTCTTCCGGGTCCCAGCGGCATCCATGCCCGGGAGTCTGAGAACTGCAGCCTTCTGATAATGTTCCAGCAGCGCCAAGGCTGTGCTCTTCTTGTCAAAACACGTTTTACTTGGTTTGTTGGCTTTTTTAAGCCTTCCACAGTTGACTGCATTGGACCGCTGTGTGCTTCTTTCTGTGTTAGCCCAGCAGCCGTCACCATGCCTGATCACAGTGTTAAGCTGACAAATCCAGGGCGGAGTGAATATGTACTTGCCTCAATGGACAGAGGCATTTTCCAGAGACCAAATACCATCAAACAATTGATCGACTTACTGATGACCATCAAAAAGTTGTTATATTCATGGCCTAAAAAGTATAGGAAGAAGAAAGGGGAGACTGTTGATATTTAAAGGTTGCAAAGTTAGAGAAAAAAAGAATGAATTCATTCTTCACATATTCATATATAGTCTATTGTAAATATGTAAGTATTCGGGAGATATTTAGTAGGAGAATTTAACCTAGCAAGTATACAATGAAGTCTATTTAGTTTCTAGACAAGGTTACTGGAATGCAGGTTAGTGAGTCAGAAGTGAGCACAGAGTAGTTATAAATTTCCTTAAAAAGAAAATTCAGTTTCTACCATGTTGAGAAATGGTCACCTGTAGACTTTATCAATTTCCAATGAACTGCAACCTCACACATTGTGCCCAGGAGCCCTCTGCTAACTTCTTTGAGACAGGGTCTCTCATTGGTTGACTACAATCACACCAATTCCGCTAGGCTGGGTGGTTATGATGGAGCCCCAGGAATCTATTCGTCTCTCTCTGCCTTCCAGTTCTCAGACTGCAGCTCTAGACTTTGATCGATGAAAAATTATTAATTTAAAGTTTAGCTAAAAATGAAGGGAAAATTTATACCTTCCTAAAATGACATAGTCCAGGCACCGAAATTGACACTCATATGCCATATTTTGTGTTTATGTACACAAAATTCAGTCAGGTATTGAAGCCCACGTATCTCATTATATAAGTGCAAAACAACCCAAACTGGAAAATGCGAAGGTAGTTATTAAACACAGCCATCCTGGCCAGGTGTGGTTGTGCACACCTTTGATCCCAGCACCCAGAAGACAGCAGCAGGAAGGTCTCATGAGTTTGAGGCTAGCCTGAGCTATTTAGTAAGTTCTATGCCAGTGAAGGAAAGGCTACATTGTGAAACACTGCCTCAAACAACAGAATGCTCACCTTGCCATCCCCTGCTGACTGCTGCTCTCTTTTACCAAGAACAAATGTAATTGGTAACATATTACATATTGAGGATCAGAGTCAACCTGGTTGTTCAATTATTTACCTCCTCCACCGTCAACTCCTTATAGTTTGGTGGGCACCAAATCAAAGGTAACAAGGAAATCTACCTTCCTGGCCACTAAGGCGCAGGCCAGGCTGTTGATGACAGTCCCATAGTCGGTATTGTTTACTCTCCAGTGGTTCTGTCTTCCAACATCTTCCTAAAGGGAGGCTAGAACACATTTTGCTCACTTCTAACCAGGTCTGGGACTTTTTTTTTCTTCTTCTTGGACAACAAAGAAGTCAAGACAATCCACTAATGAAGGAGACACTGGACTAACCTCAAAATTAAAAGTGACCCCTGCTTTTTCGCTGTATGTGTGTTTCCCCCAGATGAGTTGAGAAGTCAGCACAAATTCTTGTCACTGTTTTGTGTCTGTGGTTAGGATGGAGATAAGTGTGCCAAGCAGAGAGATGCTGTGAGGGTCTGCTATGCAAAGATAGAAAGATAGGGCTCCTCATGTTTCAAAGGGCGACTTGGTCAATATGGCTTTCGCAGACATCCATCTCCCCTTAGGATTTTTGAGATGTGGTCCTTGAGCTGCTGGGGAGTTAGCAGCTGAAGGGATGGCTTCTGGCATTAGTGGGACTCGCAGGGCAGCAGGGCTTTTGTCCCAAAGGTTTGATTCCATTCCTCTAGGATGGTTCTGGGGATGATAGCTTAGTGGTGCAAATGTGGAAATCTATCTGTGCTTTCTCAACAGGACACGGCATGGTACATTGAGCCCAGAAAAGAGAAACTCCAGGCCCACAGCAGTGGGAGCTTCACAAGCTCAAGAGGTGGGTGGTAGGAAGATGGGCGTGTGCGTGCTGAGGAAGAAGAGGATCCTTACCATCTCCAAGCTGCTGCAGTAGGGGGATGAATTAAACACCACTGGGAGAATGATCTGTGGGACTCAGAGCTCCTTCTGCCTCACCCTTCTCTTTCCTTCCTCTTCTCCCTCCTCCATTCTTTCTGGCCTCCAAACCTTCCTATTTTCCTTCTCTTCTCTCCTAGAAGATAAATAAGTAGTACACTTTTTTTGATACTTTGAAGAATCAAAATTTAAGAATCAAATTCTTCTTTTCCAACATAATATTTTTATCTATTATTTGGGAATTCACATAATGTACCCTATCAAACTTATTTCCCAGTCCTCCCAGGTCTGTCCTTCCACCCTTGTGACAGACACTCTCTCCTGAGAAGGAGGAGGAAGGGCAGGAGGAAGAAGAGGAGGAAGAGGAGGAGGAAGAGCAGCAGGAGAAGGAAGAGCAGGGTCAAATTTGAAACGGTCAGCCCCTTGAAGAAAACTGAGTTCTTTGCTACCAGCACACTGGCCAGAATTAATGACTAGCAAATACTGAATTTATAAATTTTAAATCTTAGTAAAATTTTAGTAAATATTATAGGAAATTTAGTAAATATTACAAGGAAAAATTATGCAGATTGAAAACAAGAAAACAACATCTTCTGGGATTCTGTTCATCAGCTTAGGGGTTTGGGTTTGGAGCCTGAGTGAACAGAAGTGCTTGTATGTTTAGTGCATAACTATTTAAAGAAACTGGAATTTTAATGTATATATATATATATATATATATATATATATATATATATATATATGCCACAGATGTAAGTGAGACATGATCTTTAATGAATATATTTTATGTTCTGTTGTCATGTAAAATATTAATTTTCTAAAAAAAAAAAAAACCACAAAATTTTCTGAATTAAATGGAAATTTATTATCATAAAGCGCTCATAAGAAAGAGTGCTCTTTAGAATTCCTGAATTCTTAACAGATATTTGCGGGAAAACACATCAATAGGAGACTGTTCAGGGTACAGTTTTGTCAACTCAACGCCGGCTGGGGTCATCTGGGAAGAGGAAGTCTCGATTGGGAAAATGCCTTCACCCGGCTGTCCTGAAGGCAAGTCTGTGAGGGCATTTTCATAATTAGTGATTGATGTGGGGAGGCTCAGCCCACCAGGGGCAGGTTGTCCTGGGTTATATAATCAAACCAGTGAGCCACGTTTCTCCGTCCTCTCTCCGTGTCCTGCCTCCAGGTTCCTGCCTCCAGGTTCCTGCCTCCAGGTTCCTGCCTCCAGGTTCCTGCCTCCAGGTTCCTGCCTCCAGGTTCCTGCCTGAGGTCCAGATCTGGCTTCTCTGGATGATCGATTTTATCCCCCCAGCGGCAGTAAGCTTGCCTTTCCTTCCCACGTTGGTTTCGGTCAGTGTTCTGTCACAGTGACCGAGTTCAAACTACGCACTGAGGTCTCAAGATCTGCAGTTTGTCTGTTCTCTCGCCTGGTCCCTGTCTCGTCTCCTTTCTTCCTACCCTCCATCCCTTTCACATCCTACCCTTCCTTCTAGAAACTGGCTATTGAAAACCCACACTTAGTTTGCAATATGAGGACAAGCTCTGACAATGTGTCACATGCTTGGGAAGACTAAGGTGAAGAACAGACTAACACCTGCCTGAAGCCATTTAAGGGACAACAAGACAATGCCGCAGAAGAAAGAACCGGGCACACGGTGGGTTTTAAAGTAAATGACTTCTTACTCAGTAGAACAGTGATTCCTTCTTGGTGGCTTGAATAGGAATGGGCCCCATAGGCTCCTTAGGGAGGGGTGTTACTTAAGAGGGACTAGGGGGAGTAGCCTTGTCACTCTAGAACATGTGTCATTGGGGGTGGGCTGTAGGGTTTCGAATGCTCAAGCCAGGTCTAGTTTATGACCTCTTCACTAGTTTGCTCTTAGGAATCTTTGCCTATTTTGACTGGTAAAAAGTACATGGCTGACTTACTTGTTAGCTTTACAAACAAAAATCTAAGAGATATAATAACGTTTAGGCATATGGTAGAGACAATTCAATACTTTCCCTAAACTTATTTTCCTCCTGGCCTTATTCTAATACTGGTGGAGTTTTTGTTGTTTTGTTTTGTTTTTAGGTTTAATTTTTAGGAGGATGGTTAACGGCAAGTGATTTGGGATCTCCTAGGAGGGGAATAGAGAGTGCAGTGGGAATCTGCCCAGTGCAGCTTGCGTTTCTAATTACTGGGTGGTGTTTCCATTGAATGGGTTTATTTGGGTTGAAGAGGACATTGCAACAGGCTTACTTTTCTTTTTATTTATGTGTATGTGTCTATGAATCTACCGTGTGTGCACAGGGACCTTTGGAGGCTACAATAGGGTATTTGATCTTTTGGAACTGGAGTTACAAGCACTTTTTATCCCATCTTGGGGTCTCTGGAAGAGCAGTAAGCAGGCTTAACTGTTGATTGTTTCTCTACTTCCAAGTAACTGTGTTTTGTTTTTAAAATATTTACTGTTTATTAATATTAAATAAATGACAAGCACTGTCTCCTTTTCTCTGGCGCTTAAATTATTGCCTGATGGGATATGACCAAATGATACTTGTTGCTTCAAGTCTTAGAGGCAGTGTTTCTCATGAGCTAAGTGGCTTCCTCTTCTATTTGCACCTTCCCCCAAGGAGAGTCCACAGCCCAGAGTGTCTTAGACTTAAATGGTCCCTGAAGCTGCCCTCACTGAGCTGTTGCCTTTCCTCACGGTGCTCTTCTGTTCCAGTACATTGCTCGTTATTCAGATGGTTTTAATGGCTTGTAATTTTTTTTTCTTAGAAACACAACAAATGCATAAGCTTATTACTTCACCAATGCAAAGTGGATGCAATGTCATCTTGCCACAGTAACACGCAGTAACACGCAGACCCTTAGCTTGTTTCCTGGCAAGAGTGTGTCCAAAGCCTTTAGTTTCCAGATCAACTGCATTCACTCAGCCTGCAGTTCAGAGCTTGTCCAGCTCTTCATACACCCGGCTTCTTCATTTCTTCCCACCCAGCTGTCTCTCTGCTTTCTTTCCCAGGCTCTACTCCCCTGCTGCAGCCACATGCACGGCCCAGTGGCTGACTCTGGGATTCGCTCTCGGCCTCCTCAGTGGGACTTCGCTCTGGTCATTGCTCTTGTTGTAGCTCTTTACAATCTAACCAAGGGCTGTGGGGCTCCAAGGCCTGCCGACTGAGGCTCGGAGTTTCCTAATCTGAACATGATCATCTTTAGGCCACCACTTTCCTTGAATATCTTCTTCTGTATTTGTCTTCACCTCTAAACCAGAAAAAAAAGTCTCTAAAAAGTTTAAATCTAGACTCAGCACAGCCTTTAGAAATGGCATTGGCCCAGAGAAAACCATAAAACCTCCCAGAATTTTTGTTTTTAATCTGATACTCTAGTTTCAAGCTTAAAAAAAAAAAAAATAGCTGACCATTAAGATAAAGACATTCTCACTCCTCCATGTGGCTAAATCAGGGACATGTTCTCTTCTTTCTGTGTAGATAAAAACAGACAGCGCAAGTAAATGAATAGGGCTGTTCTGACCCCAAGAAATACACATCTAATG
The DNA here is from genome assembly GCF_963924665.1 of Micromys minutus. Classification (NCBI taxonomy): domain Eukaryota; kingdom Metazoa; phylum Chordata; class Mammalia; order Rodentia; family Muridae; genus Micromys; species Micromys minutus. Next base: position 14,439,351 of record NC_137984.1, read on the forward strand.
ATATAAAATGAAAAGCAAAGCTCTACAGCAAATACATCTGGCAAAAATATGAAAACAACCAACCTGCAAAACTGTAAAGTAAAATGTTAGCCAAGCGTAGGCAGTGGGGAAGTTAGAAAACAGAAAAAAAAAAAAAAAAAAAAAAAAAAGCTAAAAATAGAACGTAGGGGGGAATGTTCCAGCCCCAACAAGCAGCAGAACATGGCAGCTTCAGCCATGTGGCTCTGGCTTTAGAGTCAAGAATAGAAGGGACTACTGGGACAATTGATGCCAGTTAGCTGGAGCTAAGAAATTAGTGGTGATTAAGAAAAGACCAGCATCATTGAGGTAAAATCTTCTGGGAAGTGTTTTCTGAGAGCACAAGGAAGCTGTTCCAGAGATAGCTAAGGTTGTACCTTGTGCTGCAGCTGTACTTGGTCATGTCTAGGAGTCACCCAGATGGTACTGGCTTTGAAAACACAAAGGAGTCATGAAGAACAGCTGAGGCTCAGCACTATGAGAGGCCATGGAATTCCATTGGTGAAGGTGCAGCCTCAATTGCAGTTGAAGGCCCAGGACTGAAGGAGTCATGTAAAGGAGATGAGGCTTGGCATGATGAGGAGAGCCTAAGAGAAGCTATTGATGAGGCCTAGTTGCAGCAGAAGATCCTACTTGGAGAGGCCAGTACCCTGGGCTGATCACCGAGAGCAACAGCTATGTAATCTCCTCTTGACAAAGGTGGGGGCCAGAGCTCCATCTGTGATATGTGCTGGCCCAGGGCAGGCAGAGACCAATCCTACCCCTGCTGATCTTAGGATGAGATTTTCCAGGTTTGGAAATCCTTGCTCTGGTCCTGCTCCTGATGCTCCCATGGCTTCCTGTCCCCACACTCTGGATATGGGTATGCCAAATACGTTATTGTCATTCTAGGCTCAAAGGGATGGAAATGAAAAATAATATTTAGGATATAAAATATAGAAGTGGGCACATAGTGTTATTTAAAGACTCTAATTATTTGAAGGAGTGACTATCAGTAGAAACAAAAAGTCATATATCTATTAAGATGGGAAGGAGGACATAAGAAGTTAACACAGTAAAAAACTAAGGGACCAGGACAGAGTGGGAGAGAGGAGAGGGAAGGACAGGGGATAAGGATGAGTGGGAACGATCAAAACATAGTGCACACACACACACACACACACATATATATATATACATAAAGAGAGAGAGAAAGAGAGAGAGAGAGAGAGAGAGAGAGAGAGAGAGAGAGAAACACCCAATATGATTAATTTATATAAGTAACATGAGTTACTAATCATAGAACTAAAGTGAGGTTAGCAAATGCTTCACATTTTATATTAAATGTAAATGTTTTAATTTCTGACTAAATAGCTCAGAACACAGATGGGTCACAATCAAAAAGCTTTTGCAGAAAATTGATTCTAACAGTGCCTTTGTGGTGGGAACTGGCAGTACCATGCCTGTAAGCTCCTGTGTGATGCTATGTGTCTGTGAAAGATAACACGTGTTACCACCCCCAGGATTGAGATGACAATTAACCAAGTCATCTCGAAATACTTTTGTTCTACTGTGCAGTCACCTTTCTCTCCAGTGTCTTGTTTATACTCTACAGTTAAAAACTTGAAGCTTATTGGTTGATGTTTGTTTTGGCTTGGTTTCTCTTGCTGTGATCAACACCATGACCAAAAAAATACTACTGGGAGCAAAGGATTCACTTTATCTTCCATGTTATAGTTCATTGGTGGAAACCAAGGCAGGAGTCTGAAGCAGAAACCATGAAGAAACTGTCCTTATTGGTTTGTTTCCAAGCTTACATTCAGCTACCTTTCTTACATATCCCAAGCCTACCTTTCTAGGGATGGTAATGTCCACAGTGGGCTGGGCCTCCTACACCAATTAGCAAGCCAGACAGTGGCCCACAGACATGCCCACAGAGCAATCTTATGGAAGCAATTCTTTAACTGAGGGCCCTCTTCCAGTGAGGCAAGTTGACAAACAAGATCAACCATGATAAAGCTTTGTTGTTGTTCCTGTTAGAATTTTAGATTTTTTCCCCCCTAGGGAAGCATTAGAATTATTGTTGGGCTGGAATGTGTGGGGGAATTCCAGTATGAGAACCAGGGAGCATCTCCAGAATAAAGAGCTGTCTAAAGTGGCTGTTCTGTCCTGCCAGGCCCAACTGTCCTAATATGATGAGCTCTGTGGAATGACGAGGTGAATGGTGACATTTGAGACCTCTCCATGCCTACTCAGCATTGTGACTCCAAGGTTTGCAGGGACAACAGTGTCCAAGATATCCACTAAAATAGCAGCTTGCGAACTTTCGGTTCTAGGAGTTCGTTATATGCTTTAAAAGCATTGTTATAGATGAACTAAAGGTTCGTAGCATGTTCATAGCAGCCTTATTTGAGATAGCCAGAAGCCAGAAACAACCCAAATGTCCCTCAACCAAAGAATAAATACAGAAAATGTGGTTCGTTTACACAACGGAGTACTGTTCAGCTATTAAGAATGAGGATATCATGAATTTTGCAGGCAAATAGATGGAACTAGAATATATCATCCTGAGTGAAGTAACTCAGATCCAAAAGGACATGCATGGTATGTACTCACTAATAAATGGATAATAGCCAAAGAATATAGAATACCCAGGATACAACCTACAGATTGTAGGAGGTGTAACTCGCAGAAAGGTCCAATTGAGGATGCTAGATGTGGGAAGGAAATTATCTTGATAGGCAGAGGAAGGGAGGAACCTGGGTGGGACAGGAAAGGGGGATTGGTCTGAGGTCCCTGGCACATATGTAGCAGAGGTCTGCCTGGTCTGGCTTTAGTGGGAGATGTGTGTCATCCTCAGGAGGCTTGACGACCCAGGGAAGTAGGAGGTCTGGTTGGAGGAGCACCCTCTTGGAGGTGAGGGGGAGGAGGAATGGGATGAGGGACTGTGGGAGGGGAACTGGGGTTGGGCAATGACTGGAATATAAATAAATAAAATAATTTAAATTTAAAGCAAAAAAAAAAAACCTCAAAAGTTTTAGGGGCATTGATACAGATGAACTAAAGGTGGTACCTGGCACAAAGAAAGAGTCACAGATATTACCCAAATAATAATGTTACAGATTTGAGATAAGAAGGTGACTAATTATACATTAAGATCAAGAACTGTGGAGATGAACTCATTTACTCAGAGACTGACACGGTCCAGTGAGACTGCTGGCCACTTTCAGACGCCAGCTGAATCAAATCAAATGCTTTAATGGGACATGCCGGTTCATTTCTATAATCCCAGCACGTAGGAGGCAGAGGCAGGAAGAGCAGGAATTCAAGGTCGCTATCTCTGCTGCTACAAAGTAAGTTTATGTCAGCCAATGCTATATGAATGCTGTTTCCAAACACAGAAATATATACTCCCAAACCTCTATCTGGGAATGCTGGAACTGTGCACATCAGCTGTCAGGAGCAGCTGCACCCACACTCATCTGTGACTCAGACAAGGCTTTGCTAAAATGCTCCAGTGACCAAAGCTCCTTTAACAAGTGACTTCACAGTATAAAAACATGCTCATGTTGCTGGAGCTGTGATGGGTCTCAGGTGGTTATTACTGCAGGTGAGGAAGTAAAAAAAGCCTTTTTGAACTCTTATGTTTACCGTCTAGTAGAGGTTATTTTCTATTTTGCATAATCTTTATGATACTTACACGTTTCCACTGTCCTTAGAGTAAGAATTACAAAGCTTACCTGGTGAGTGTATATTCTGGTTTGGAGCTTTGTTGCCAGCATTTGAGCATTCTTCCTTTCCTTTGTTTCTTTGCTATTCAACATTCAAACATCCTTCCTCTCTTCTGGTAATCCCCTAGCAACTGGGCATTGCTCCCATCATGGATCTGAGGGAGCCAAATCCTACTTTTTTTTTCTGTCTCATTGAGGCTTACCAAAAACCATAGCAAGCTCCAGGGTCACATTGGATGTTTCTTAAAAATTCGACTTCTGGGTCCCGTTTCCAGAATTTGATCGTTTTCCATTCCTAATGAGTTCTCAATTAGGTGCTGATGTTGGGGACCGTACCGTAAGAGTCACTGAATGACCTAGCTTCTTGTTCCTCTTTTTATCTGTGTCTCTTTTATTTCCCTGCCAATTCTGTAAGATCTCCAAGTCCTTTGGTAAGAGTTATCTCTCTGGATAACTTCACCAGGTCTATCTCTGCTTCATGCATCTAGAAACTCTGACCAAAAGAATTTATCAATGGTGTATTTATCACACCCCTACTTCAAGGCTATGGGAATCTATGTAGAAGATGGCAGAACGGCTCTGAGACCCAGAGATGGTGGATGACTTCAAGGAAACAGCACTGGCCAGAGATGTCATAGGTGCCCATATGAACCCACAGGGATGTTGGTTGCACACGAAAGACTAGTGCAAGCTCAAGCCAAACAACATCCCAGCATGAAGGAGGGAAGTGGGCGTTAAGACCCAACCCCTAGCCAAGAAGCTATTTGCAATCAAAAGCTGATGGGATAGAGAGTGACACTAGGTATATCAGCTACACTACAGGGCCGACCTCATGCACAGGAGTAGCTGCTCAATACAAAACAGACTTCATGTTTTTGTTTTGTGCTGTTTGCCTTTTTAAAGAGAGAGTGGGAAAAAGAATATGGCATTGGGTGGGTAGTGAAGCGAGGAAGGATCTGGAGTTAGGGAAGAGGAAATGATATGACAAGATTTATTGTATCACATTCTCAAAGAATGAATACAAGCCTAAAGTAAACGAACGTATCCAGGGGCCAGTTAGCACGTGAGCTGTTAACAATCAGTGGTACCGAAAACTCAGTTATGGGAACATGATTGCAGCAACAGAAGAACAGAAGAGAGAACTGTATCTCAGTGGTCATTGAGATGAACCTGTCTGCCTCCATCCCAGGTTTAAAGTCATCTACAGTAAAAACAATCCGGGTTCGGTCCCGTTTACCATTAATCCTGTTTCTTAAGAATTTGTCAATGTCCCACCTGTAACCTTCACTGCAAATGGTTCTGTACTGACTGTTCCGGGAAACGGCAACTACGCCTTTAAATTCCAAAAAGCTGTTATAACCATCATGGAGCCCTGATTTGTTTCGAAAGGTTATTATGACCCTCTGGTGTTTTGACTACCTTGCAATAGCCACCTTGTCATATATAATACAATCATTTCTATTTGCTTGCCAAATCTTCCATTTGGAAATTCCCTGTCCATGAGCTGTAAAAGTTCTTGTCTTCCCGTACCCAGGGCTGATTTCTTGAACCCTGACTTAGGGGGAGGCAGCCCAAATACGCGAGTTAAAAGGCTTGCTTTAATTAACTGCTTCCTTTAAATAACTGGGCCTAGATGCTTTGGGATGGTGTATTGTCTTTCTCCTCACATCTTCGGGATAACAGTTGATTAGGGGAGGGATGTGAAGGAGCATCTTTGGACCGTGCTAAAGGCAGGAAGGAGCAGTGTGCAAACTCAGTTCTGAATGAGCTAGGGTCCTTTGTACCAGTGAGGGAATTTGAAGGTTAGCCTACAGTTCCGTACTTTCTAGACATCTCTGATCTATACGTATCACCCTGAAGGATTTTAATCTACACAGTCTACACCTTAGTCTTTGAGTACTGAGCACTGAACTCAGAGCCTCACAGCAGAGGGTATCAGGTCCCCTGAAGCTAGAGTTACAGGAGTGTAAGCCAGTAGTCCACTCCTGAGCCTCCCTCCAAGCCCAAAGCTTTTAAAATTAGTTTCGTCACATATAATAAGAAATGTTTAGGAATCTTCAGTATGGAAGGACTTTCTAGAATACGATCTTCAAATTTTTCTAAATCTTTGTTTTTATTCAAGCATACATCTGTGTGAGCGTATGCCATATAGGTGTCTTCATGGACCAGAAGAAGGCATCCGATCACCTCAGACTGGAGTTAGGATTGTTTCTGAGTCTCCTGACAAGGGTGCCGGGTTCCAAACTCAGGTCCTCTAGAGAAGAAGTATGTGAACGTTCTTAAATGCTCAGCTTTTCTTCTGAGAGTGACGATAGATGTGAAAGGAGGAAGACAAAACCAGGCAGACCCACTAGAATGCTGCCTTCCCTAATGGAACAAGAAGGGCTATTCCCTCACAGGCACAGAGGTCCTCTATACCACATGCTCTTCTATTTCTGAGAGATTCAAAGTTCTTTTTAAAACCTAAATCAGGAGCTGCCACAACTAATTGTTCAGTAGAACAGACCAGTTAACTTAGTCTTTTGGTATATTTTTGTAATAATAATTACTGTGTGTGTGTGTGTGTGTGTGTGTGTGTGTAGAAGCCAGGAGATGACATCAGGTACCCTGAAGCTGAAGTTAGAGGAGTAGTAAGCCAGACAGTGTGGGCACTTGAATCCATTTTAAACTTGGGTTCTCAGGAAGAGCAGCAAGTGTATCTTCCTGAATCTTAATGATTATGTGTGTGTGTGTGTGTGTGTGTGTGTGTGTTTGTGTGTGTGTATGTGCACACACACATATATATATAGATATAGATATATATCCAGAGTGAAATCTCACAATGACATCCCGCATATCCACCTGGGGTACTGGTACAGCTGAACTGTGTTAAACACTAAGGTGTAAAATAATAGTTGCCAACAATCATTTAATGCAGATTTTCTTAAACATTGTCTACTAACAACTAGAAAAATATTATGTAACCCCGAGTATAAAAAAAAAGGTAAAGCAGGCATAGAAATCAAACATTTCCGGATAGTAAGTCATAAAGAAACTTGTTTTAAAGCAACCCTTTGACAGATATAACATTTTAGTGGTCTTAAAGACTAATGAAAATTTGCAAACTAATAAAGTACTTTTACATAAATAACCAAATCCTGGTTACATATTTGTGTTAGGGTTTGTATATGCTTGGTTCAAGGAGTGGCACTATTATGAGGTGTGGCCTTGTTGGAGTAGGTGTGTCACTGTGGGTGTGGGCTTTAAGATTCTCACCCTAGCTGCCTGGAAGCCAGTATTCTGATAGTAGCCTTCAGATGAAGATATAGAGCTCTCAGCTCCTCCTGCACCATGCCTGCCTGGATGCTGCCATGTTTCTTCCTTGATGATAATGGACTGAACCTCTGAACCTGTAAGCCTGCCCTAATCAAATGTTCTTATTAGAACTGCATCAGTCACGGTATCTGTTCACAGCAGTAAAACCCTAACTAAGACAGCAGGTTACTGCAGGATGCACAGCAGTAACAAACATTTTCAGAATTCATTTATCATTTGATTTTATAGTTACCAATGCTGAGAATGCAGATTCACAGAACTAAATAAAAAATGCTCTCAACATAAACATGTTTAAGGCCATTTCAGAGATTGCTGGAAATTATGTTCTGGTCCCAAGTCAAAATTCATCTAATGAGTTCATTGGTTTTAAAGTCAGACATGAGAACATGCCACAATCTCGAGATTAGGTAACTTGATACTTAGGTGCTGAAGGATGATGGTAGGGAAATACTAAAGTTTGTCCTCCTCCATTAGTGTACTGGTTGGTTTTGTGTCAACTTGACACAAGCTGGAGTTATCACAATGAAGCCCCAGTTGAGGAAATGCCTCCATGAGATACAGCTGTAAGGCATTTTCTCAACTAGTGATCAAGGGGGGAGGGCCCAGCCCATTGTGGGTGGTACCATCCCTGGGCTGGTAGACCTGGGTTCTATAAGAAAGCAGGCTGAGCAAGCCAGAGGAAGCAAGCCAGTAAGTAACATCCCTCCATGTCCTCTGCATCAGCTCCTGCTTCCTGACCTGCTTGAGTTCCAGTCCTGACTTCCATTGGTGATGAACAGCAATGTGGAAGTGTAAGCTGAATTAACCCTTTCCTCCCCAACTTGCTTCTTGGTCATGATGTTTTGTGCAGGAATAGAAACCCCAAGTAAGACAACTAGTGTTTAAGAACAGAAGCTTAGTATATATAATAAATCATTACAACTCATAATTCAAATTGCCTTGATCTGAGGCACAGCTAATCTTATGATTACCCAAAGGGATAATCTAATCTGATTTAAAAAAAAAAAAAAACTGACTAGGTGAATCCATGAGAATTGTTTAGGGCCAGACAGCAACAGGATTAACAGCCCCCTTGCACCCATGCTAGGGATCTGACTGGTGCTCGGAGCTTGCTAGGCTAGTGTGGTCTATCCTGAGCTACAACTCCAGTCCTCAGACTGTCATCGGGTTTTCGTTTTGTGGGGTCGGGTTGCACGCATGTCTTCTGATGATCAAAACTTCCTGCACCCTTGGGGTCTGAGCTGTGCACATAGCACACACAAGGAGTCAGACATTCCAGAGAAGTCTGTGCTCTGTATTCACCCAGAGCTGCAGTGGATTTGGGCCAAAAGATTTTTCTTTATTAGTCGTAAAATATTTTATATTTGCTCATATGAAGTATGCACTCATGTGTGTGTTCCTGTTACAGGCCGTTCAGCCTCCAGGTTGGAATTTTTACTATACTGTTTTGACTCTTGTAAGCCTGTGAGCAGGCAGTGATGGAGAAGAGAAAGAAGGTTGTGTTTAAGAAAGCAAGCGTGTTCAATAAAGTGGTCAGCAAGTGGTCACATGGCGGACAAGGAACGGTGCTCCAGAGGAAAAGATGGAGAAAGCCCAGACTGCCCACGAAACCATACCTGGGCTTTCACCAGAGTCCCAGTCTTGTGCCCAGGCTTTCCCTGAGTGTCCCTCTAGTCTCTGTGATCCCCTATTCCTTATTCTGTGACTGTCTCAGGGTCAAGGGCACTTTTAAACGCTGCTGTCATACTAACATGTTCAGAATTTGGTCTTTCCGGGTGTGTTATGTGTTTCTGCCTATTTCCTACCTTTCTAAAAATAACTTGTTTGTGCTTTGCTATTGTTTAGAGAGTAAAATTTTAAACTCATTACTTATAAACATTAAAATGGGAAACAGTGACAGTAATTGCTCCATAGTTTAAGTTTCCTCAAAACTCTTTCATGAGAAAATCAAGTGGGCAGCCTGTAACCACAGAGCTCTGAAGGGTCTGGATGATTCATAGAGCTCCGAAAGGTGACATGTCGGAAAAGAGTTTGCAGAACCTGAAATATCTCTACAACAACTAAGGAGAGGGGGGGAGGGAGAGAGGGAGAGAGAGAGAGAGAAGAGGTGAGGGAGGGAAGAAGGGAAGGAAGAAGGGAGGGAAGAAGGAAGGAAGGAGGATGGGAGGAAGAAAGAAAGAGAAACAGATCAGGTCTTAGGGAAGATGCTTTTAAAAAGTGAACTCACAAAAATGGAAAGAGATGGTGGACCAGAGCCATGAATGCAGAGTGAAGCATCTATACCCTCAGTCAGAAAACACAAAGATCGTGTCCAGTAGCCCATGGGGCAGCCAGGACCAAGGACAGGGAGATGCCCAGTGGCCCCAGTCTCTCTGAGAACAAGTCATTACTGGATAGGGCCAGCCCTAGACCGTTGGCTGGCACCCAGCATAGGACCACAGTGAAGGCAATCTGTGCTGATTGACCTGCTGGGAGACAGCTCAGGCCATCCACACTTCCCAGAGCCTGCAAGCGCAAAGGTCGAGCTTGGCCAGCCTCGTGGCAGCCAGGAGCTTGAACAGCATCTGCTGCTCCCTCCCCCACAAGCAATGATGCCCCCCGCCTAGCCATCACCCTGACTCTAGGCAACAGCAGGATATCTGAGATGAGTCTCAGCAATGGTTCTGCATTCATGGTGCTTCAGAAACCAGAAACCTTGAACCAGACCAACAATTGGTTGCAATGAATATGTGAATTTAAGGCTCATTGGGAAACCAAACCAAACCAACCAAAGCTATGTGACACATTGCAGTGTCCAGTGCCAGTAGGACGGATTGATATATGATGGAGAGGTGGGAAAGGTAGAGGGATGGAGTGGAGAATGCCTGGTGAGGAGGTGGAGATTCAACTACAGTGACAGGTGTGAGAGAAGTGCATTTCATGATGGGAACATGTCTCAGAGTAGGGCTGATAAGGTGGATTACAGCCTGGAGCTTGTGCAGACTCGGCCCGTAAACACACTGCCTTGATCTCCCTGGTTCTGAGCAATAACAAGACATCGGAGATAAAGAAAGGTTTTTCTGACATGCTGCCCTGGAGGTCACTTAAATATCTGTGGCCAACTGCCCCAGGCCCTTAGAAAGCCTGAGGTTCACATGGGTATCCAGGGTTCTGTAACAGCCTGGGGCCATGTTGAAGAGCTGCTGCCTGAAGCTAAGTTGAGGTCTGTAGGCCATACTACCGCTGGAGGCCATGTTGATGTCTTTGGCTTGTGCTATAACTGAGGGCTATGCCAGTGTCTGTGGCCTGTCCGTGGTCTGTACTTCCACTAGAGACCGTGTGGAAGTCCCTGTCCTTACTGACTGTAAAGGGCAGGGAGCCCTTTTTGATGTGATATTGATGATTAGAGGCTCTCAGTTGAGAAAGAGGGACATAGAAGGCTTATATGGGACACCCCAACCCCCATGCTGCCCCAATACTCAAAAAAGTAGTAGTCTAGACAGGACAAGAACTCTTGAAAGCTGTGATAAGGATGCTGAAGTATATCTCTCCAGAGCTGATGGTTTTTGATGGGGCTGCAGATCAGAGGATGGACTCGGGTAAAGGTGGGAGGAGGCCTAAGAGGACTGAAGCCCAGGTTTTATCTGGGTTTATAATGTGAAATTCTCAAATAATAAAAATACTATGGAAAAAAAGACAACTTCTATAAAGAATGTAGATATCAAATATTTTCCCTAAATTGTAGGGGTGAGCAGGGATGAATTCCTTAAATAAAATACTGAAGAATAAGGTGACGAAGCTGAGAGTTTTCCTCAGCCTCCTGTTTGGCCTCAAGCAGAGTTTCGAATGATCAGTTTTGTTTTCTGTGAGTTTTCACACACTTAACAGATAGCACTCATATACACACATGGAGCATGCCTCCCTTTCCATGCTTTTCTGAAGCATGCTCGTCACACTGGTGAGATGTGGGGCATACAGAGAACACGTGTGCATTTGGAATCCACCTAAGTGCTGAGCGAGCAAACCCACAGATAGAGCTGTGGTCACACAATGGAAAATGATTTCGCCTTTAAAAAGAAGGAAATCCTGTCATTTGCAGGTCATAAGCTTAGGGGACTCAAAATGAAAGAAGTCAGGGAGAAAGAGTGAAAAATGGGTCTGCAATGGGATTACTTTAGCCGAAATGCGCAGAGAAGGGAGAGATATAACCTGTTGAGACCACCTCCAATAGATACGCATGGCCCCTGCTTGAGGGATGGGGCCAGCTCCCACCTCAAAATTATTAAACCCAGAAATGTTCCTGCTCAAAGAACAGAGACAAAAAACTGGAACGGATAATGAAGGAAGGGCCAGACAGGGACGGCCCCACCTGGTGATCCATCACATCTGCAGAAAACAAACCCAACACTGTTGCCATGGTTGAGAGGCGCTTGCTGACAGGAACCTAGTGGGGCAATTCCTTGGAAGGTCCCACCAGCAACTGACCAGATGTGGAGGCTTGGAACCAACCAACAGACTGAGCTCAGGGAACCTAGTGCGGGAGCTGCAGAAGGACTGGAGGACGGGAGGGGGATTGCATCCCCATTGGAAGAACAGCAGAGGCTGGCCTGACCACCCAGCTCTCCCGGAGACTAGACCACCAACCAAGGAGTGCACCTGGAGGGAGCCATGGCTCCAGATACATATGTCACAGAGGATGGCTTTGCCTGACAGTGGAGGGGAGGCCCTGGGTCCCGGGAAGGCCTGATGCCTCAGCACAGGGGGATGCTGGAACAGAGGGGTGGGAGAGTGTGGGTGGGTGGGGGGAGCACTCTCATACAGGCAAAGGGAAGGTGGAGGGAGGATATGGGATGGGGGGTGTAGGAGTTACCAGGAAGTAGAATATTATGGGATGGGGGCTGAAGGAGAGTTAACCAGGAAGTTGGATATCATTTGAGATATAAACGAGTGGAATGATTAATAAAAAGATAAAGAAAAATGGGTCTGATTTATTTCTGGAATCTGATCTAGTTAAACTTAGAGAAGTACCCAGTAGAATGTTGTTTCGAAGGCTGAGGTAGGTGGAGATATTGTTTGCAAAAGAAGAAATAAATGATAAATATTTAAGAGGATGGGTAAGGAAATGATCCGTTGTTCCATACAGAGTATGTCTATTTTATAAAATACTCCATAAGAATGGAATGATAATTTTGAAAAGATAATAATAATGCATGTTTTATAAATACATAGGCCCAGATTTAAGTCTAGGTGCTAATAGTTCTGGCCTGAGACTTTCAGGTAAATTGATGATTGTTTTTAAAGCCACGTCTTCCTTTTATAAATCCATAAAACAAGGAACTAAAATCTAGATCTATACGTCTTACAGAAATGAAATGAAGTGTTTGTAGACTGCTCAGTCCTGGTCAGCCTTTGTCCTGTATAATCAATGTTCCAGGAATGCCCATAGTAGAAATATTTTGTGGTTGTGTGTCCAGGATTTTCTTGATAGATGGAATTCCATTTTAATGACACGTTCTTCACAGCACATCCTCCTAGTGTGTCAAGGCACAAGCTGCGTGGTACTATTCCTTCTCAGACAAGACGGCTGTGAAGTGAATGGCGGGGGAGCTGAGTCCCCTGTCTGAGTTCTCCTGCAGTCTATCCTCAAGACGAACCCAGAAAAGAGGCACAGACGATGACAACAAATGGGGTGGCCTGTCACGATGCTAGTAACTGTTAAAAAGCAAAACAGACATTGAAGGACAATGACTTGAGTCAAGGCTTTGTAAAGAAGTGTCTTAGCATGGTAGATGAACACATGACATCCACAGAAAATACATTTCATATGCTGAAGTAGCCTAGAATTAATAATAATAATAATAATAATAATAATAATAATAATAATAATAATAATGATAATAATGTATCATCTGGAACCATATCTCAGTCTCTTTCTTTCCTTAACCAGTAATAAATCCTTGATCAACTTATATGGTGTCCTGTCGTGTTAAATATTAAAAAGGGGGAAAGGCACCATGCCATGCTAATGCCAGCTACTCTCTGGCCCAAGCATCTCGCTGCCTCCATGGCTAGCCCCATGTAGAGACCACCTATCTTGAGGCTCTCTTGCTGTGGATTCTGCTCACATTCCCAGCATCTGCCCCCTGTGGTTCACAATTCTCAGTAACCTGGTGAAACCAAAACTATAGAGGCTTGTAATTTATCAATCAGATTTATATCAGTAAATTCTTACTCTACAAAATGTTCACACAATAAACTCAAGGCCAATTGATATTAACTTTCCACCTAGATAAGGCAAATTGTCCTGTAATATTTCATCTCTTATAAGACATTTATAATTACCTGTGGTTATTTAAAGCCACACAGATCTGGGTCGTCCTTCTTGTGTCGGACTCTCTCTCTCTTCTGCTTTGCAGTGGGGATGACAATGGCCTCCAGAGGCTGGCTAGGCACAGGATCTGGGTACAACTCCTGCCCTGGCCTAAAGATGGTAACACCTTTGGTCACTGAAGTCACTTCTCCAGCTTTGTGCCTTCCAGTCTTGTTCAGCCTACCTAACAACGCAGCTGCAAGCCCAGCTATGCCTGGAACAACCCAGATGTCTGATATCATGAATTATTACAATATTTAACTTTATTCTCCATTACTTTCGCTATAACACATAGTTTTTTTTTATGACACCTCGTGTCCTAAAGAAATGGTGTCTACAGCAAAGAAACCCCCATTACAAAGAGAAAAGTAGGGCAGAGGATGCCAGGGGAGGTAGTGTTTGTAATTTGGGGGTAGCCTTAACTGGGACATTAGACTGGAAGGGCTGCCAAAGCTCCTTGTCATGCCAGGAGGGGACCACATCACATGGGAGACACCATGGAGACCAAGAAAGAACTGCAAAGAGCTGGCTAGCTCTCAATTCTGAGTTCTCATTAACAGTCATGAGAAATAGACGAGCCGGTCATGTTCCGGAGCCTTCCGATTTGTGTGAGAGAAGGTTCTTAGAAAAGGGGTTGCTTGAGACTTCCAATCACGCCTGGGAACGTCGGTAGGGTGTTTGGTGAGATTCTGGTCCTGATCACAGTTTGGCGTCTGCAAAGCACCATCTGTCTTCACGATTTGCCTCGGTCCTTTGGATGGTAGGGTTTTAGCAATCACACTGTGGTGCTTTCAGGTAAGACTGATGCTAAAAGAAAATTAGCCCCGGGAATTAAGGAACCCCTGCTATGAAAAAAATAAGAGTTAGCAAGCGACCTGCAATGTGTGTCTTCCTAAGGGAGGGTTTTACGGAAAATCTCAGCATGCACTTTATTAACCAGAGTGCTACTAACAATTGCTCTGCTTTCCTGTTTTCTAAGCCAACAAACGCTGCCTGAATTTCCAGCCCTGTTCAGCTTGCCTAACAATGCGACTGCAAACCCAGCTGTGCCTAGAAGAACCCAGACGGCCACGTGAAAAATCAGCAATGTCAAAGGGCACGGGATGCACTGATATTATTTGCAATTGTCTGTTGCAATTCCCATGAACTGGAAACTCTGCTCAGGTGATGACTGGTCTAATGTCTCCCCACTAGTGCATTGCCAACACTGCAAAAAGCACTCAGCAAATGATGAGGCTGCAGGAAATAGTCTCAAAACAAATCATCACCCCGATTCTTGCTGTCTGTCAAGCGCCGAGTCAGGGTCTGAATATGATAAAGCTTCAGTACTGGAAATTTCCACAGTACACAGATATCCAGAGGAATACAGAGAAGGAGGTCTGGACTCTGCTAATCAGACCTTAATGAAAAACATGGTGAAAGAAGGAAAGATGGCTCAACAGGTAATGTCACTTGCCACCGAGTCTAAGCACCTGGGTTTTATCTCAGGACATAAATGGTGTGAGGAGAAAACTGACTCCTGAAAGTTACCCTTTGACCTCCACATGTATGTGCTGTTGGAACTTATCCCTAAATAAATCAACAAATAAATAGTTTTAAAAGAAAGACACAGGGAATAATAGTAAGGGGTCAGTTATGCTGGGTATGGACCAGGAAGTGACAATCAGCAGATAAAATAGAAGAATAAGGAGACCATTCTAGACAAAAAGAAGAGGGTGCTTAGCCAGGCGATGGTGCACACCTTTAATCCCAGAACTTGGGAGGCAGAGGCAGGTATATCTCTGAGTTCAAGGCCAGCCTGGTCTACAGAGCAAGTTTCAGGATATCTGGGGCTACAGAGAGAAACCCTTTCTAACAGAAGAGCAAACAAAAAGAGAAAAAAGAGTAAGAAAAAGAAAAACAGAACAGGGTGCCTAAAGGGCTTTGAGGTTTGGAAATCTAATAGGAAACTATATGTGAAAAGCATGGCCAGCAGTCCTGCCCTGGGAGATATGAGGCAAAGGTTTGACAGGTGACCAAAAAGAACTTCAGCCAGTCCAGGAGGCATTGAGGATTATTGCACAGGAGATCGCTGGGCTCTGCAAAAGTGGATGAAGGATGAGGATGTGAGCACAAGGCATCCTGTTTCACAGGGATGGGTGAGACAGATGCCTGGATTCCAAGGCACTGGCCAGGATGGCAGTGGTTAAGCCAATAGGCAGAGGCTGAGCTAATAGAATTAGCTAACTAAAGGAGGTGTGGGTGCCATCACACTGCAGAGATGAGTATACCCAGATGACATTTATTATGGCAAAGTTGGAAGAGCAGGAAGAGCATTTGGGAAATGAGTTTCACTCCAAGATGTCACTGAGGGCCTCAGCACTGATATTTGCATGGTGATGAATGTCAAGTCATTGGCATGTGGCCCCAAAGCTCCAAAGCAATGCCAGTCAAGGTGAGACTGAGTTAGGAACGGTCTTCTTTAGGAGTGATGATTGCAGCCTTGGGTGAGATCAGGAGGCCTGACAGCAAAAGAGACAGGAGACTACAGACAGAGGATTGAGTAGAGAGAGCGTAGTGTCATGGTGGGAGTGGAGCACGGAGGGTGTAGCCATGGAAACCAGAGAGGGACTCTTAAGGAGAGGAATGGTCAGTGTCTGCTGATAAGGAGGGTAGGGACTCAGAATGTTGTAGGCACTGAAGATCCGTGACATCTTTTAGCATCAGTGACTCTGGACAACATGACCAAATAGCACCTGTGAACAGGCAACATGTGAGGGGCAACCGTGAGATGGGAGTGGACACGCGGTGCCTTTAGCCACTCTGAGGGCATTAGCAATGAGATGAAAGGAAGAGTGTGAGAGCTGGAAAGGCCATGGTGACCAGGATTGCCTTTAAAATCTAAGGAAACTCTTCCCAGGAAAGTCTTCATGGGAGCAGGAAGGATTAGCGGCTCCAGAGAGAACAGTAAGTAAGCTGAGCAGAGCCACAGGTCACTTGAGGCCTGGGTTGCATGATCACACAGTTCATCTGTGATGGAAAGGGGTGTGTGTGTGTGTGTGTGTGTGTGTGTGTGTGTGTGTGTGTGTGTTCTCTGGAGCTTGAGAAGAGAAAAGCTTCTCTAGGCAATGTTTGCTACAGTCAAGTTACTAAAGACGCTATCTGAAACACACTTGAAAGAAAGCTCAGCACTCATGGGATACACTCACATCAGCCCAGACTGAGAGGAAAGCAGCCCGGATGCTGCCCTGCAGCTGAGCCAGAATGGTGCCTCAGGCTGCCTTTCCTTGTCTCCTGTCAGCATGGTTGCTTCGTTCCTTAGACCAGTTCTCAACATGCCGCTCATGATCTCTGTGGGCATCACATATGAGATATACTGTACATCATTTATAATGATAATATTTACATTACAGTTCTTAGCAGTAGCAAAATGACAGTTCTGAAGTAGCAACAAAATTATGTTACGGTTGGGGGTCAGCACAGCACGAGGAACTGTATGAATGGGTCCCCCGTGTCAGGAGGGTTGAGAAGCACTGACTTAGACAGGGCAGATTTTAACACTGATCATTCAACAGGATCCACACTAGAAGAAAGTGGACTCCTGCTTAAAGTGAAATGCTTGGCTCACTGTTCATATAATGACCAGATTTATATAAAAAGTTGAAGCATCCTTGAGCTGACTTCCTCTGGCCTGTGAGCTGTGCTCAAACTTTCAGATGGCTTGAATACAGACTGACTAGCCTCGGACCACAGATCACATGGAAGTATTGGCCGGCTTCCTTACTATAATTTGTGTCAAGGAAAGAAACACAGATGGCATTAGCCCTCGAGTCACATGTTTACTTGCAGAGGACTTAAGGACCCAAAATGCTACCTGCTGTGGTTACAACCCTATCAGGATTGACAGGAAGATAATTATTTGCTGTGCTTGGACCTGCGGGGCTTAGGTAACCTTCACATTGGATCCGGCCTTGATTTCTGAGCAACCATTGATTTCCATTTCATGAAACAGTGCATTTCATGTTGCTTTGGGATGTGCAGGCTCTTCAGAGAAATGGCTGTTTTTCAATAATTGAAGAACTTGGCAAGGATAAAAAGCGTTAGAACCGTAATCTGTATAAAGAGAGAGGCAGCCAGGGAAGGTCCACCTTCCTCCACTTCTGAGCCAAAGGGGAGTTGCTGGCTCATGATAGTTGACTACTGGGATGTTTGAACGAGTTTAGTATTGCTTAAGTTGGTAATTGAAGGATAACCTACAGGTGAAAAGGTGGGGGGGAGCGGGGGTTGGCTTTTTCCATGAGATGCTCTGTGTCTACGGTTGGAATTGGTATCCCTGGAAGCAACCTAAAGGGAAGATCAACAGGAATAAAGTCAGCATGGAGGGTATGTGGTAGAGCTCAGTGCCTCGGTTTCTTGCAACGGATATTATGTAAGGCTGACGTCTAGATTCAGACTTCACTCCTTCGAATGGTGTGGAGACATTGCAGAGATGATTTGCTCCTGAAAGAGGAGATTCATCTTGAGAGATGGACAGAACTTTCAAAGACCTGTAATCCAGATGCCTGGAGGCTGAGGCAGGGATCCCATCAGATGCTGTCGGTGCAGCCAACCAGACAGGGCATGGTGGCACTTGCATTTAATCCTAGCATTTGGGAGGCAGAAGCAGGTAGAGTTTGAGGCCAGCCTGGTCTACATAGCAGGCTAGACAAGGCTGCGTAGTGGATTCTTTCTCAAAACAAACAAAAACTCACAAATAAGCAAATAAAACCAACTCAGCACCAACAAACAAAAGCAACAAAGCAGACAGAGCTGATTAGAAAGAATCAAAGATCTAAGCTGTAAGCCAAAAAGGGACACTGAGTTTCAGATGCCTGAGGTGAGGTCATTGTCCCTTCATTTTCTGTTCCTAGGAGATTTCACACTTCCTAAGAGATGGAAGTCTCCTACAAAGCACACAGAGTAGGTAATACATCATCTTATGATCACACATGTTATATGATATCATATGTTATGATATCCTCATATGTTGTGAGGATATCCAGGAGTAGAAGTGCTCAGAAGTTCATGGAGCCGGTGAAGCCAAGTCTGCTAGAATGTGCTTGGTGGGAAATGAGGCAGGGGCTCAGGGTCAGGATCTGTGTCCCAAGAGAAAACAGGGTTAATAACTAGGTGCTGATACTGAGAAGTTGTTAAGACAAGGCCAGGACTAGAGGGTAAAACAGGAGCCCAGCTATCAGGCTGGCTATGAAATCATTCCTTCCCTGGTGGGTTAAGTGTGTTCTATTTGCCAAGTACACCACTAATGCCAACAATAATCAAATATCCTTACAGTAAACGAAGCAAAAATGTGAGAGTTAAGTAAAACTTTAAGAACAGTGTAGGCATGTAGTAGGCCATAGAGGGAGCTGTGAGCTGTGATTTTCAAGTCGGGTGTTGTGTTGTCATTGAGGAGCCGGTGAATAAAGACAGAGACAGAGAAAGGCAGTAGAGGGATGCATTTGAAAAGTGGTGGTTTGGGAGGCAGAGGGAGAAGGAACAGCTCTGAGGTTCTGTGGCTGCAGTGGACGTGGAACATTCTAGAAGCACGGAGGCTTAAAGAATGATGAAGTTTGACCCACTGGGGTTAGGCAGACATATTAAAACCTTGCCTCTCTAAGATCAAAACTGGTCCTCCAGACCAAGCGGAGCTGGAGCCTCCTGGGAGATCTACCATGGCCCATAAGTATGGGAAACAAATGGATGCTGTCAGCTAACCTCAGGCAAAAACACTGGAAAACAGTCCTCAGCCTCGAACTTCCCTTCTCCCACAGCACTGACCTGAGGGTGGCACTTCTGTCCCCTGTGCACAGAGAAGCACAGGCATTAAGCCTCTAGACTTTTTATGAGGCAAGGGTTGTTTAAATGAAAAATTATGCCAGGAAGGTCTTCAGAGCCAGAGAAGCACAATGGTGAGCGTGTGGCACGTGCCATGGTGGGCTTGGACCAGTGCCTAGCTATCGGTTAGCTGACTGACTCTTAGCAACTCCCCGTGTGAGCAGTAACGGGTGTCCAAACAGAACGCCCACGCTCATAGCCTCTCTGACAGGGAGTGGGTCTCATGCCATTTATGACACCCATTAGTGAGCTGTGTTTGTTGAAGCAAACGTCCTGACATAATTTAGCCCTTGCATATGAGCACAATTAAGCCAGAAAGAACTAAATTTCAGAGCCCTCCCTTTGATGCGCTAATCCCATACCAGCTTTTCCTCTCCATTATCTCTCTAGTAAACCAGTTGCCAGGCAAGGTCTGACCCCTGAATCACATGCTGGAGAAAGTACAAAGGAAATTTACTGAACCAGAAAGCCAGTGGAGACATGTGGAGACCAGCTCCTACTGGAGTAGAGTTACTGGCTTGCTCATCTTTAATTATTTTTCAATGCTGAGCAGTTTGTTCTAACAGGAACCCCTCATTAGCTCTTCATGTTCCTCAGAAACAACGAGGGTGGTATGGTAAATGCTGCTCTGCTCGTGAACTTTTTTTGTCTTAAGAAAAGACCCTGCGTGATTTGAACAGATGAAGGACTCTCTAGGAATTGAGACCTGTTTCATATTCACAGTGAGTCAAATAGAGGCTTCCCCAACTCTAAATTCAGATGTTCAACCACTGCTTAGCAAAGCTAGTTTATCAAGCAGGGTATTGTGGGTTCTAAATAGACACAAAACAGGCATTGTGATTTGTGCAGTTCTCATGGGCACTCATTGAATTTATTGTTATAATTTTCTTTATATAGAAAAGAACCAGATTAGGGCCTGATCACAGATCAGCACATTTCTAAATACCAAGTGCTGAGCTGTGGGCAACATGTGATTGGACACAGAATTCGTAATTATTTCTCTTTGTTGTGTTTGCTGCAAGGACGGGAAGGGGTAATGAGGTTCTCTTCACTTCTGCAGGGCGCCTGCAATAGCTGTCAGATGGGCAGATGGTCACCAGACCCAAATGAGCTGATTTAAGCAGTTTCTCAGATATCGTGGACACCAGAGGTCAGCATTAACTGTGTAGAGTTGGACAGGAAGATGAAGGAGGGAGGAGACTGGTCCCTGATGGCTTAATCTGCCCTAAAGTTAACATATGTCACTCATCCTTCCTGGGCATGATCATGTTATGGTTTGGTCAAGAAGAGAATTGCTGGCTGGCTCAGAGTACATCTATGAATAGTCAGCTTTAAAAATTAGGGAGACCTGCGACATTATGAGACCTGGTCTAATCACCCAAAGGCAAGAGGAGGTATGTTTCTTTAAGACAAAACAATAGTTTCTGTGTGTTGATTATAAGAACTAAGCTATGATATATACAAACATGCAAAATCAAAGTTTCACTATGTCTCCCGGGCTCTGGGATTCTAGGTGATCCAGCTCACATTTTTTGGCTATTTTGTTTTGTTTTGAGGAAATGTCTCATGGTGTAATGCTGGCTGTCCTAGAACTCATTATATAAACCCAGCTGGTCTCCTTACAACATGAGCCGTATTTATACAGGTAGCATACACACCGAGAAACAGTATTTTCTGCCAGGCTGTTTCTTTAGATCCTCAGTCATTACAGATCTTCAGGAAGAGCACTATACCCGTCACCAAAAATACCCCCTAAACCAGCAGGCCTTGGGTGTCAATGTGAACAGCATCTGTTAGTCTGGTTTTCAAATGACTAATAGAGAACAACTTGAATGGAAGAATTATTTCTTTTGGTCCATGAATTCAGTCTGTGTGCTTGGGCGGAATGTCATGGTGGTGGGCATGTCTGGTGGTCACAGCTTGTGGAAGAGGGTGCTACCCACCCCTGGCAGCCAGGGAGCCAAAGGCATTTTCCAAATGGCCCAACTCCTTTTACTAGACCCTACCTCCTAATGTTTTCAACACATTCCATAAAAGAACCAACATTAGGAGCCACGTGCTCAGCACATGAGACTGTGGTTTCAGAATCAAGCCATGATTTATTTCTGAGATGGGATCTTACTCTATAGCTTGGACCATATTACTGACCACCAAAGGATTATGGTCATTTCATAATACAAAATCTCCATATCACAGTTTCAACAGTGTTCAACAGTGGGGATTCCTCCGAGTCTACAGCTTCACAGGATCATGTATTGCGGTCCACACACATGGATTCCAATTCACACGCTGCCTGACCTCTCAGGCTTTGCCTGGATATGTGAGTGCATTTTCTATTCCTTAAACACCAGCATCGTGTGGACCACATCCACACACAGTGCCTGCTTGAGTGACAAGAAGAGCCCTTAGAGCATAGCCCCGTGGCCTCTCAATGTCTGGGCACCTGATGGTGAAATAAATCTTACGGAAACTGCTTCTTAGGTGGGCTTGTTGGAGAAAGAAGCACTAGTGGCCCTTTATAAATTAATTATTGATTTTCTGGATACGGTCTCTACAGGTTCTCTCTCCCCTTCGTTGGGTATTTCAGCAATGCCCTTCCTGTTGGATCCTGGGAACCTCATGAGTCGCTGGCATCTGGGAACCTCCCAGTTATCCCTCCCCTGCTCCTTTCAAATTTCAGACCTTCTATACTTCTCCCCCATCTCCTCCCGAATTTGAACTGACTCCCCTTTTCCTTCCCCTCCCAGATCCCTCTCTCCCTCTACTTCCCAGAATCATTTTCTTCCCCCTTCTGAGTAGGGCTGTAGCATCCACACTTTGGTGTGGTCTTCTTTCCTCTTGGGTTTCTTATGGTCTGTGAGTTGTATTGTGGGTGTTCTTTTTGGCTAATAGTCACTTATCAGTGAGTACATACCATGTGTGTTCTTTTGTAACTGTGTTCCCTCACTCAGGATGATTGCTTCTAGTTCCATCCATTTGCCTGAGAATTTCATGACATCATCATTTTTAATAGCTGAGTACTTACTCCATTGTGTAAATGTACCACATTTTATGTATTCATTCCTCTGTTGAAGAATGTCTGGGTTGTTTCTAGCTTCTGGCAATTATAAATAAGACTGGGTTTCTTTTTAATGTCTGTAATCTCTTTATAAACCATGTGTTCCTCAGCCCCAACTTCTCACTAGCTTATCTGAAAATGCCACAGACTGAAAGGTTTCAATCTTCATTTACTGTGAATGGTACTTTCATAAACATCCTAATTCATTCTTTTGGTGATGATACTTATGTGTTCATGTTGAAAATATAGACAGAGTAGATTTTTAGGTCATAAACAGTGTGTGTGTGTCCATTTTGAACAGATTTTCAAAGTGTATTATATCCATTCTTGTCTGACTCAGAATTCTCTTTTTATTAAATGTGAGGAATTTTTAAAAAATTCAACTTGATTGTACTAGCTGGTTTTTTGTCAACTTGACACACGCTGGAGTTATCATAGAGAAAGGAGCCTCAGTTGAGGAAATGCCTCCATGAGATCCAGCTGTAAGGCATTTTCTCAACTAGTGATCAAGGGGGGAGGGCCCAGCCCATTGTGGGTGGAGCCATCCCTGGGCTGGTAGACCTGGGTTCTATGAGAAAGCAGGCTGAGCAAGCCAGGGGAAGCAAGTCAGTAAGTGACATCCCTCCATGGCCTCTGCATCAGCTCCTGCTTCCTGACCTGCTTGAGTTCCAGTCCTGACTTTCTTTGGTGATGAACAGCAATGTGGAAGTGTAAGCTGAATAAACCCTTTCCTCCCCAACTTGCTTCTTGGTCATGATGTTTGTGCAGGAATAGAAACCCCAACTAAGACATTGATTTAGACTAAATTGCTTTATTTCTTTCTGTCTTAAAGTGTGTACGTCCTGAGTGTCAGTGAGGTTTATCTGCCAGGTCCTCAGGAAAGTTCTGAGATAGAAGACAGGGAAAGCACAGTGGCTTTAGGCAAGTTCCCACCCAAGCATCAGGTGTTTTATCTAACATCTGTGCCCCAGTGGAGATTTCAACCAAACTCATTTTTTTTTTCTTTTTCCAAAGCTCTCAAGCTTCTCTGTGTACTGTGGATGGGTCTCAGTGATCCCACACATTGATGGAGAAGACCTACAGGATCCGAATTTAGCTTTCTTGATTTGCTTTTGTGGAGATAATAGTATCAGTAACTGAACTGTCCTACAGTTTAGATGGTGACAGATGAGTGAGCACACCTCCGAGGGCCTCGGTAACCTAACCTGTGTGGTATGTCACACCTCTAAGGGGAGGAGTTTAATCAGCACTTTCTTGTGTAGACGTTGGGCATCCACAAAATGAGAGGCCTTTGTAGTTTTTTTTTTTTTTCATTAAATCACATTGTTCTTGATTTCAGAAAATAGAAACCGCAAACTAAGAGCTTTCTGAAGGCCACCTTTCTAACTCTTTTGTAAAATGTTGGCTTTATCAGATATGAAGATTTTTTTAAAAAGTTCTGCGGACCTTCCTGGAAGGAGGCCGTGTCTGCCTGTGGCCGTGAGCAGCTGCCTGAGCTCACGTGGCTGCTCTGTGACCATACGGTTCACCTGTCAACTGGTCTCCAGACTCTCATTTCCTCCAGGTAGGAAAACTCAACTCTGGGGCCTTTAGCAGCTTTTCTAGAGTCACCTGTAATACTGGAGAACACTGAGGCAGGGGCTTGCTGGGTATGACAGAAGCCATGCTGGGGTCACTCAGGGAAACGAACAATAGAGTCACATCTTCTTTATCTCGCTGAAGAATTTGTGGCTATGACTCTTGCCTATCTCAGATGTTTGGTGCAGCATTTTATAGCACCGTGACTGCTGTCAACTCATGAAGCAGAGCTGGCAAAATGGACCAAGTGTGAGAGGCCACCAAAGTCCCTGGGAGTCTGTGTGCTTGGGGCAACTCCAGGGCGCAGTATATTCTGATGTATAACTTCTATCTATCCTGCCTTGGCCTTGCCCTTGGCTCCCAATGTGCCTATGAGTCACCCCTGCCTTCAAGAGAATTACTAGAAAGGAGTTTTAATATTCCCCTTGCAGAGGCCTATTTGTCAGTCTGAGAGGACAAACATGCAATGCTTGTGGCATATTGTATCATGTCACCCTGTACCCTGGGCTTCCATAAATGTCCATATTTTAGTTATATTAATTAAGATGGAAAATATAATTTAGGAATATGGTGTCTGTGCTGGGTGTGATGGCACACATGTGTTACTTCAGCCCTTTGGAGGTGGCTGCAGGATCGTGAAGAGGTAGTAGAGAGCTTCTGCTGTGTAGTGAGTTTGAGGCTAGCCTGCATCATATAAAACCTTCTCTCAAAAGCAAACGCAGTGCTGGCAAGGTGGCTCAGCCTCATGCCACCGTGGCCTGAGCTCAAGCCCAGAAGCCACATGAAGGAAGGGAAGAAATGACTCCTGAATTGTCCTCTGACTTCCACATGTGCATCATGGTGCTCAAGAAGGGCACACACACGTGCACATAGGCACAAGTGCACTCACACACACTCACACACACACACATACACACACATACACTCACACATACACACATATACACACACACACACATACACACACATACACATTCACTCACACACACACATACACACACATACACATTCACACACACATACACACATACACACATACACACTCACACACACACACATACACACACATACACACTCACACACACATACACACACATATACACATACACACACACACTCACACACACATACACACTTACACACACACATACACACACACACATACACACACACACACACACACACACACACACAAAGAAGCATGCATGTAAATGTATCGCTGATACGTTTTTCCTGTCTTAAACAATGAATGTATCTTATCCCTCTTTAGATAGGCATTTCCTATGCAGCTGCTGACTTGAAGTTGAGGTAGTTTCAGTTGGAAAGCAGCAATCTGAACTTATTGTGTAATGACCTCATGACAAATTTGGACAAATGTTTTTATGAGCAAATTCTTATCAGCATTTTGAATGAGCATCTTGCTCTTTCCCACAAATTTCAAGATCCCCAGGGGAAAGTAGTTTATACTTACAGTTGACTGAAAGTCTATTTATAGGGGTTTTCCTTGTTTGTTATACATACACAGACACAACACCACACACACTCACACATACTAACACCTACATAGACACACAAAGGCAAACACATGCTCACACAGACACACACTCTCTCACACACACATATATACACACCACACACACTAACATACATACACAGATACACACAGGCAGACACACACTCACATAGACACACACTTTCACACACATACATACAATACACACACACTACACACATACTAACATACATACACAGATATACACAGGCACACAGGCATATACACACCTCACACACCACACACATACACACACACCACATACATACACACACACACCACACATACACTCACATACTCATAAACTCACACACAGACACTCACTCATACACAGAAACCACATACACATTCACATAAACACTAAACATACCTATATGGGAAACAGTGATTAATATACCACTAAAATCCAGTCGTGAAGCTCATTGGCCCGAGTTAAGAAAGGAACCAAACATAGACTCCTCCACAGTAGCAAAGTTTCGTCCTGTTACATCTAGTTTTACTCAGAAAGGTTTTAATGACACAAACCCTACCCAGACCTACATTAAGGAAAAAGTGGCCCTACCCTGATCTCCACTGGTATCTCCTTCTGTCTTAGCATTTCCAGTCTTACAGTCCTGACCACTGACTTCCACATAGAAATAAGTTACTTTGCTTTTGCTGTAAGCCTTTTCAAAAGGCAAA
The DNA here is from genome assembly GCF_963924665.1 of Micromys minutus. Taxonomy (NCBI): domain Eukaryota; kingdom Metazoa; phylum Chordata; class Mammalia; order Rodentia; family Muridae; genus Micromys; species Micromys minutus. The sequence goes on from NC_137984.1 coordinate 14,465,465, forward strand.
GCTGTATCATTAAAGAACCACTATAGAAAACCCACTCTGTTAAGAGAAAGGTAATTTAGATCAAGTTTAGACGCACAATAATCTCCTTGTAAACAAAAGGGCAACTTACAGTAGTGAGAGGAATAGGCATGGAATGCCTTTTGTGCTGTTACATAGCAGCATCTAGAACCATTTTTCTCATATAGCATGGACTAGCTGGGAAGAATAGCTATAAGATCTCATCCTGGTTACTTTGCTACTGCCATGAGGAAACCACCATGACCAAGCTAACATCTAGAAGAAAGGTTTTGTTGAGCACTGGTTACAGTTTCAGAGGATGAATCTGTAAGCATTGTGGTAGAGAGAACAGAAAGAGGCAGGCAGGTGTGGTGCAGTGGCTGAATGCTTGCATCTGACCCCACTGCACAAGGCAAAAAGAAACAGCTATCTATCACCCGGACTCTGGAAACCTCAATGCCTACATCCAGTAACGTATGTACCTCCTCCAACCGCACCCCACCTCCAAATCCTTCCCAAACTGTTCCACCAACTGGAAACGAAACATTCAAATATATGAGCTTATGGGGTCCATTCTCAGTCAAACCCCCGTAAATCTCAAATTGAAATTAAGAGCATTGGTATTTTCTACCCATGTCTCTGTCTGATCTCTGTGTCTATGTGGAGATAAAAGGTGGCTTGAAAGAGGAAAGGATGGTCTGAAGTTATGACTTTTGCTCTATCTGGCAATGCATATGAACTTAGATACTACAAGGTCCTTCAGGTGGCTGAGTCTCTGTGCTCTCCACTGTAACAATGGCTTGATGGTGCCCCTCTCACAGATGCATGTGCTCTGTTATTATTTTATTTTACTTGTTTACATTTAAGTTTGTGTGTGTATGCACATGTATGCACATGTGTGCATGTGCCTGAGTAAATATTTATGTACACCACATGCATACAGGATCCCTCAGAGATCAAAAAGGGTATCAGGTCCCCTGGTGTTAAAGGTGCTGTGAGCCCCCCTATGGGTGCAAGGAATTGAATCCAGGTCCTATACAAGAACAGTAAGTACTCTTAACCACTGGGGCCCCATATATTACATAAATAAATAAATAACTTAATAGACCCTCAATAGAATAGAATAGAATTATTATAAGGCTAATGATGATTTCTTTAAAAATATAAGCCATGGGACAGTAACACTTATAATTAAGAATTTGATTTCGTGCCTTTGAAGCTACTGTTTTTAAGGAAAGACAGACCTTGCAGCCTTAACCTGGCATATTGTTTATTTTTCTACTTTGCAGTAATTAAATGATGTTTCGCCCTGGGTGGGATCCTCCGTACCATCCACTTCCAAAAGGAAAAGCAATTAATTTTTTTTCTTAAAAAGGAACAAACACATAGTCACGAGCCGAGTTCCCAGTGCATCCCCTTATGGGAAAGCCATAAATCCCTGTGTCTTCTTCCCTCTTGGGCATAGCAAATATGTCTGTGGTGGCCCTGGGCCAGCTTGATTCCTTATAAGGAAGAAAAATGAAATGGAAGTCTTGAGGACTCTGGCTGTCCTTTCCATACACAAATTCTTGGAGTCTATTTTTTCCATCAATTTATTTAGTCACTTTACATCCTGAATGCAGCCCCCCCACACTCAGTTCACCCTTCACACAGTCCCTACCCTCATCTTCCTCCCCCTTCTCCTCTGAGAAGGCCTCCTCTGGGAACTAGCGCACCCCACTGCAACCACCCAATCCCAACCCCAACCAAGCCACTGCAGAACTAGACACATCCTCTCCCACTGATAATGCAGCCCAATTAGGGCAGCAGGATCTACAGGCAACAACAGACTCAGGGACAGCCCCCTGCTTCAGTTGTGGGGGAACCCACATGAAGACCAAGCTGTAGTTTATTTTTCTCAAATATCTGGTATATATGTATATATATATTCCTCAGAATATATATGTTCCTCAAGTCTACCACTTTGAGACACTAATTGTCTAATGACATCTTTGGAGTGCAGGGAACTTGAAATGCTTAGAACTTTTAAATGAAACTGAAAGCTTGTAAAAAAAATGTGGAAGAAAACAAATGGGTAAATGCAACATGGGTGATCTTGACTAGACACTTAATATCCTGTAGATTTTTCCCTTTGTCAGACTCAACTCTGAGAGGAAACATCCAACAAATGTCCTACACCGTTGTCTTGGGTGGCATATTTGGTAAGATTTTCATAAGCAAGGGTAGTGTAAGTAAGCCAAACACTCCAGAACAAGTGTTTGCAGGATTCCCCCCAGAGTCACTGGGGACAGACTGTGATTAAGGAGGTATGTCAGCAGTGGAGACATACAGGTAGGTGAATACAGCATTAGGAAGAATCTGGAAACAAAGTCACACATCTGTCGAAGATGGACTCCTGATGTAATCAGAGAGCCATGGGTGTGTTTAACATCATCAATATTTCTTGATGATTATTGTGGTTCATGTGTTGAAAAGTCTTGAAAGTCTTATGATAATTATACTGTTCCTCTAACACCTTTTGCTCCTTCCCTCCCTCCCTCCCTCCTTCCCTCTCTCCCTCCCTCCCTCCCTCCCTCCCTCCCTTCCACTCTACCCACCTCCCCTCTGCGTGTTCTCTCTGGCAGAGTTCCATGTAACTCAGGCTGGTTTTGAACTCACTGTGTTGTTGAGGATGGCCTGAAACTCCCGAGTACACCACCTTCCCCCACTCTGTTTCTGCACCATACACACTAGGCCAGCACTCGCTACCTTTCTGCATTCCCAAGCTTCTAAGTTACCTCCTAAATATTCCTTAGCTGCCCATTACACTTGAGTCTTCAATCAATGGGGACAGCTTTTGTGCCTGGAATGAAGTATAGTTTCTTACCGATGCGCTTTCTCCAGGGGAAATCTGCTGTCTCAGTCTGATGCTCAGCCACTAATCCATCATCAGTCCAATTTGCACGTACTTCTGCACATCTCCTGGGATGTTGGTTGTGGCTTATATTAAATTTGAAAAGGGTGCCCAGTCTCATTAGTCACAGAAATTTGCAAACTAATCCACTTCAAATTCATCGTGTCGGCCAAATCAAAGTTGCCAATAGCATTGGGTGTTTACTCAGACCCAGAAGCATTGCCGTTGGAGAGACAGAGCCGTTTCCCAGAAACTTATCAACACTCGTCAATTTGAACTCTGAGAACTGGCAGTTCGGCTCCTAAGCACGTTCCCCAGAAAAGTCCTTCCTCACACGTACACCACGGCACATATCCCACACACCATGATCCTGCAGCAGCCCTGCCTGTGAGCTACAACCCTGGAGTGAAGCCAAACAGCTGGCCACGCAGCTATGGCTTCTCAGTGTCACCTGGCCACGCAGCTGTGGCTTCTCAGTGTGGCTTCATGTGCTGGCCTCAGCTGCATGTGTTAGCATGCAGCAACCTGAACTTAGGCCAGGAGTGAAAAGGAGCAGTTGCCAGATGAACAATATAAATTACAGATGTTAAATGTTAAAGGACATATACACTCGTGATAAATGTTTTTAAAAAGCAAGGAGTAAACGTTCAGGATGATGTTCATTTCTGGGGTGGGTTGAATGTTCAAGATGTTGATGCTACATTAAAAAAAATGTGGAACTTGTATCTATAGATTGATGTCAACTTCCATATATACTACATGATTCATAATGATATTTTATAGGAAATGGTCTCCATATTATGTTGGTACAGTAGCCTTAGAGGCCACTGAGGATGGCTATCTGGGCGCTATTGAGACCCATTAAAGGAAACCTATTTCCTCTGTCAGAAGTGTAGGATTTACCTCTAGCTCTGGTTAGATACAGAACCCTCTGATCTGGCTGAAAGATTACATCTACCGTTACCTCTGGGAATAGCCATCCAGATAAGCCTGTCCATTACCTACTAGAGAGACCACCGCCCAGGAGGCCTGATTCAGCTAAAGCCCCGTTAAAGACAGGATCCACTTTGTCTTCCTGAGGCCTCTCCTGAGGGCAGTCACTCAGGAAGCCACATCCCTTGCTAAGCCTGCTTAATTTTCTGGGTTACTTGGAAAAACAATTTGTTTTTTCATTTTCTTCCTTTTATCTCTCTTCCCCAAATGTAAGCATGCTTCCCCTGACACTCGGCCTTCCTCACCCTCTTAGCAAGCGCCCCGCCCCTCTGCCCTGTGGTTATCTCTCTTCCTCTTTCTCCCTCTGCCTGGCAGTTGCTGGATTTACAGGTTGTCTACTCTTGTTTTTCCTTAATTGTTTTTTTTTTAATTGTCCTCAAGTCTGATTTATAAATTGCCCTTTTAATGCGGGTTTTAAGTTCTTCATTGGTAAGACTGAGAAGGCAAAGGGAGAACCCCAATTTCTCCCGTGATCTATGGCACCCAGTATGGGGATTTCCTAAAGTTTCCTGTAATAATATAAAAAGAATTACAGGAGTTATTGTTTTTTTGTGTGTGTGTGGCATACATGTGCTTGTGTTCTTGTGTGTGTGTGTGTGTGCTTTCCTGTGTGTACGAGTGTATATATGTGCATGTGTGCAGCGTGGGGGTGGGAATGGGGTGGAGTGGGGGGAGGAGGTTGCATGGGAGCTCAGAATCAGCATAAGATGTTTTCTTCCTCAAATACTACCTATCTTTCGTTTCAAAAAAAATGGATATTACACTTTTATATATTTACTTCGAGTGTGTGCATGAGTGCACACACATGTGCTCTGGCATTTGTTTGAAGGTCAGAGGACAACTTGAGGGTAGGTCACTCCTCCCACACGTGATCCCAGGATCAAATCCTAAGGATCAAACTTGGCAGCAGGCACCTTTATCCACAGAGCATCTTACCAGCTCAATACCAGACAATCTTATTTACCATTTTACAGGTTCCTTCTGGAAATCAAACGCCACAGATGCATGACAACCCTTTGGCAACCTTCCAGAAGAGGAGCACACAGGCTCCCTGATGAACCCTTTGACATTGTGTGCGTTTGGCCAGGACCATCTTCCTGCTCAGCATCCCCCCTCTTCTCCTTCTCTAGGTCTTGTTTGTTTGTTTGTTTGTTTAATTATGAACCTGACACTTACTGGCTTGCTAGACTCAGTGGACAGTGAGCTCCAGGCAGCTGCTAGAAATACAATGAATGCTGCCAAGCCCAGTTTTAGAGTCTGGGATCTGAACTCAGATGTCTGTGTATTCACGGCAAGCAGGAATTGTTTTTAAAAGGCATCGTGGTAAAAGGTTAAAGTAATTTCAGTTGCCAGGAAAGCACATCAGGGTTTGTAACGGCTGTAGGAAGAAGAGGATGGGACAAGGCAGCTGAGAGCTTGTAGTCAGGGCCAGGACACAAGAGACAGAAAGAACAGCAACTTTCAGGGCAGCATAAAGGACAGTCAGGGACTCTCTAGGAGTGCCAGCAGTGCTCTGGAAATTCTACCACCTAACTGTGTGTCTGTGCAAATGTGTGAACGTGCCGTCTTCTCAGGGAGGTGCATGCCCACAGTATGCCAAGCACACCAGCTATTAAATGCTGACCTCTATCTACAGCGTCCGTCGGTACAGGCTGGAGACACCACACCCTCTAAGTCATGTTTGTTCTTATTTTCCAGTGACTGTTTTATAGAGAGCCACCTTGAACTTTTCTATAACTTCTCTCCAAATTATATATCAAGATCTGTTGTGAACTGTGGTTTCTAGAAACAATTACTCAAACCAAGCTGTGGAAGACCTTGTTGGACTTTCTCCTGTCTCGTCTTTCTCTCTCCTCTCTTCTTGCCCTGTAGCCCCGCTGGCCTCGAACCCTTGACCCTTTTTCATCACCTCCCCAATCACTTGTACTGTCTATTAATTTATTTTATTCACTTCCTCTGTGTCCCTAAATTTAGGTGCTAAACTCGGTTCCCAGTTTGATTTATTCCCTGCAGTAACTAAACTCAACCGTTATCTTGGAATTTGCTGTAAACCATGATCGGGCCACATCAGAAAAAATCATTGGATTAAAAGGTCTTCTCCTCAGTGATGGTTGTAAGATCTCAGTTGTTCTTTCCCATCCAAGGGCAGCTGATGCCGAGGGGATGGGTATCTGCAGTCAGCGCAATCAGTAAAGGAGTGATGTGTTTTGTAGCTGATGAAACTCACACACAGCAATGACCTCCAGACCTGTCCGGTGGGGCTCCTCTAAGGAGGCTGTAACTTCCTTGGTCTATCCAGGACTCCCTTGTCCTAATCCAGATCCTTGTTCTGTTTCTTTGCTCACCTTTTATTCACCATCTCTAGAAACAGCCCAACCCACAGGATTACATTTATGAGACAGTTTCCCAAGACTCGGGAATGACTCTGGTTGTTCAGCCCGGGGGCTGTCAGTTTCTCAATTTCACTCTGACGTGAGCACACTGGCTTCTGCTCACTGCCTGCTCTTCAGAGCATGTCCTGGGCTACTTCTTAGCACTTCTGTTTTCTGGGAACCCTTACGGCAGACAATGGGGAAACCGAGAGGAACGGATCCAGTCCGCTTCTGGTGCTGAGAAAAGCCCTCCCCTGGCGAGAATTCAAGCCAGAAAGAAAGAAACAAATTGTTCAACCAGCTATTGGATTGAAGGAAATTACTTCAGAAATTGGCAGAAACCGAGCAATCTTTATCACATAGATTCAGGCTATTTTTTAAGGTGGATCTCCTGAATTGTTTTATGGATCTCCAGGGTGTGTCTCATTCTAGATTTCCTTCTCCCAGGAAAATCTACGAAGCTGACCAAAGAAGCGAGATGATAGATTCACCTCTGTAAACAGTGGGTTTCTGGGTGCCTACGTTTCCGATGCACGCTGTAGCAGGTGATGCCAGTCTTGGCGGACATTCCTAAAAACCTGCGTCCACGGCAGGACAACCGCAGTAAATCTCTAGCAGCATTTCTACTGCAGGCAGGTTGGCGCAAACGTGTTTACATTTGTTGTCACATAGAGAGGATGTGTTGGGAGTTTTGCTAAGAGTGTGTAGTGCTCTTTCAGAGGACCAGCACTAGATTCCAAGCACCCACATCAAGCAGACTGCAATCACCCCCGTTCTAAGTTATCCCTGACTCCAGCATCTTTGAGCACTGCACACGTTTACATACTCAGACTCTGAACACGTGAAGGGACTCCGACCAGCTTGAGCATGGCAAGCATGGCTCTGGCAGGCCTTGTCCTTCTCTCCCATTCCCTCTGCCTTGCTAAAACACACTAGATGACATTCCTGAAGCTGGCCACCAATGTCCATTGCCTTATTTGGCCACTTCCTCCTCCTGAGGCTGACCACCAAGGTTCAGCTATCAAAGTGTTGAAGTCTGGCAATCAAAAGCCTGCTTTGGGTCATATAATTAACATGCCCAATTAAAATTAAATACCTCATCCTAACAGAGAGTTTCCCCTTTTACCTTTATAAACTGCCATTTTCCTCTGCTCCTCTATCCAGGGATAGTCCTTTGTCCCTGGGATAAATACTGCCTTCTCTCTGCCTTTTTCCCTTCCCCTTCTCCCTCTTCTATCTCCTGTCTTTGTTCTTAGTCCCTATCCCCTGTCCTGCTGGGGCAAATAAATCTCCTTTGTTCTGAGAACTTAGTCTTACAGGTCCTGGGCAGATACTTTTCCATTTACACTTAACAAAAATGAAATTTAAAAAGAAAAGTATGTTTGATATTGGCTTATTAGCGCTCATAATTATTATGAACCGATAAGCTTGGGACATATAAATTGGTTTTGAAAATAAATTAATTTTATTTGTAGATCTAATAATAATTCTGTTGCATTTAATAATAATAATAATAATAATAATAATAATAATAATAATAATAATAATAATAATAATAATAATAGGCTTGGCCTGTTCTCATCTCACAAGATCCACCATCTAATCCGGGGGCCTTTAGTTGGTTACATATTTTTCTCTAAGCCCTCCCTGTTCAAAAGCAAGTCACCTTTTCCTGCTTCCTTCCTTAATACCCCCACCACCCAGAAGTCCTGCCTACTCCTCACCCAGTGATTGGTCCCCTGAAATCTTTATTCATTAAGGGAAGGTTCTGCCACAGTGGTCTAAAGAAAATCAAATTATAATGTAATAAATAAAATCATGAAGTTAGCTAGATATGGTGGCACACTCCTATAAACCTATAGCCTAGGGGATCAGCTCCAGGAATCCAAGGCAGTAACAAAATCGTGAAAGTAATCCAAATTACAAGAGCCAGGAACACGTTTTGAAATCTGCAGGTTAACTTCTTTCTTATAGCAAATTTTTGATGCCATCAAGAGAGTTAAAACAATTTTGTGAACTTGAATGCTCTTAAACACAAAATACAATTGTTTCTCCCTTTGTCTTCAATCAGCAAAAGCAATGTAAGGTTGGCAGATGTCAACCTTAAGCAAACGGGCCTGTGTTAACAGATTTTCAATCCCTCTTTCCCTTAGGTTTTGTTATGGATTTGTTGTTGTTACTGCTGAAAGTTTATCTTTGACGGAATATAAGAAGACGAGAGATACTTGGAAAATATCTCCTTGATCATCTACATTCTTCTGATGAAAAAAAAATTTTTTTTTCTCAGAGAATACTTGGATCAGATTGGACAACAAGGCTAAGAAATAGAGAGCAGGGAAAGGAGCTGGGGCTGGGGAGTGGCTGTGGTTAGGAAGAGCAGGAGGATGGCAACACAGATTTTATGATCACATTTTTGACCCTATCTAAATGCACAGAAGGCTTGAGTGATATCAGAACAACAAGAAGCATCCTGCAGGGTTTCTTTCTAGTCTCTTCCAGAGCCTCCCCCCCCCGCCCTGCTGGACTGTACTTCACGTGGCATTTCTTTTTTTTTCTTCTCGGTCTTTTCAAACAATAGCAAGAGACGTTGGGAAGGTGTGGAGTGCTGCAGCTGCAGGGCGCATTGTCCTCTGTCCTCTGTCACCCCTGTGACGACATGACCACTGGCAAGCAGCTAGGGAGACGTGTGTGGGGTTTGTGTAACACAGGACAAGCTTTTCCCCACCAAGGGAAAACAAGTCAAGGCCTTGTTACCTCGCCTTTGGGAAATTGAGCCCCCCCCCCCCCACGCCCGGGTCGAGAGTGGAGCTGCTGAAGGTGTAAAGAATTGTGGCTGTTTCTTCACACGACAGAGAGCAGGGGGTGGGGAACTAGAGAAACTGCGGTGCCACTAAAGGGGAAAAGCAAATAGAGCAATTCCATTTCTCTATATGTTAATGACTTAAACAGCCAGGAAAGCACAGGGCGTGTGTGCTCGTCCCACTGATGGAAAGACAGCATACATTGATTTTTTTTTTCCCAAATAGTAGAAAAAAAGTACACTGAACTCCTTCTGTACTTTCTAGGTTTATTCTTGTCAAGGGCACGGAAATAGAATAATCCAGATGACACCCGTAACATTGTTCTCTTCACTTTGTGAGGCTCCCGACATGGCTGGGGGAGGGGGCTCACCTGGCACGTAAGGCTCCTAAGGAGATTTCTCATCTTCTCCAAAGGGCCCCTCCCACCAAATACATGCTTGCTGCTGCCACCAAGCACAAAGCAGATGGCTGACTTCTCCTTGTATGTACCTTGTCCCTCACCGGTTATCCTGGAACACTTAGGAAGAGGAAGCAGACACAATCAAACCCAAGGCCAGCTACAGGGGCTGGCCTAGGGAAGCCCCAATTTCTGCCTCGGAGGGAAAAATAGATTCTGGAAGGGAGAAACACTGCCAGATACAAGATAAAACAAGATGAAACAAAACAAACAGAAAAAACCAACAACAACAAAACCATTTTTTGCATAGTTCCTATACAAGATGAGACATTTATTTTCTACAGATAATCAATTATTCTTTTCCTTCATTGCTGGGGATAGAGGCCAAAGCCTTGTGCATGTAAGGCATGCTCTAACCACTGAGATTTATCCCCAGTTCTCTTTATTCCTAGTGAAGAAAACCCTTCAGATTCTATTTCACTCCAACTTTAGGAGAACGGTGCTTCATGAATGTTTGTTCTTGGGAAGCGAAATCTCAGAATTGTAGGGTGCTGTAAAGAAGTTACCCAGCAGTATTTATCTCCAGAAAAGCACTGCCTGTTTGGGGATCCTTTTAGATTAACACTGGCCAAGGACCAGCTGCTAAGTTCTGCAGTATGTCTTAGGTCATGGAAAGGTTCCAGAAATGACACTCTGCTTCCTGAGTGTTATCTGGCGTGGGCTCCACCCTGTCCAAATGTTCGAGAGTGCAAAGCGGGAAAGAGACCCAAGTATTTGCTTGTCTCTCCAGCAGGGCCTGCTGGATGTGTGCAGTAGAAATTACCCCAAGCGGGAAGTAATTTAGGAGATTTAGCTGTGTTAGTGAGGTCCATGAAGGTGCTAAAGCAGGACTAAGAGGGTTGAGGCAATGTTATAGTGTGTGTGTGTGTGTGTGTGTGTGTGTGTGTCTACGAAGAAGCCATTGTAGATTTAAAACTTTGAAAGAGTACCTATGCTCTGAGAGGTAAAGACTGGAAACCTAACTTAGAATCAACAGCTTTTCATATCATCTGGTACAGTGGGCATCAAACAGATTGCAAAGAGATGATTAGACTCACATTAGAGTGAACCATAGATGCTGATCAACTTAGTCGATTGTACAATCAGTAATCTGCATGGCTTATCAAACCACAGTGGAATTTGTGTCATTTTAAGGCAGGAATAGGAATGGAAGTTGGGCAGAAGATTTAGGGAAACTTCCTTTTCTCTAAAGCTGATGTGGTAGGGAAGTGTGGTGTGACCGTAGGGAAACTGATACCGTAGGAAAATGTGGTGTGACCGTAGGGAGCCCTCCTGGTGCAGTTCAGATTTCTACCCCATCTTCAGTATCAGTTTAAATGTTCTTCCTCCTCACACCTAGCTCTAATGTAAAATCATGGAGATTCCTGGCACCTTAGTTCCCTGACGTGCTTCCTCGTGTTGGTTTTAATTCGTTAAGCAATGGTACGACATAATAGGACTGTCTTACCTTATAACCCTCCCCTCGCTCCCCCACAGTGGGATTGCATTCAAAAGTCTAAAACGAGAATCTCACGACCCTTGTGTGTCTTTCAAAAGCAATTAAACGTGAAAAATAATCTGAACAAAGCTATGAAAGATCTATGTTTATAAAATCTCGTACCACCAAAAGCAGAGATGTATTATCTTTATTTAAAGAAACACATAAAACTTTAGGATGGAACAACTATTTGGGTCCTGTAAATTTCATGATGACTCACTTGATACAGAAACCAAAGACATGTAAAAAAAAAGAGCCATTTCTTTTGTTCAACTCCCGTGGTTAAGAGAGAGTGAACAAATGATCTATATATTGGGGGTATGTAATGTGAAGTTTGGATATGCCTTAGCATTGGGAAAGCATACAGTCAACTATCTATTGGTGTTCTGCAGTAACTCACTAAGTTTGCCTAAGACGTGTCTGAATTATGTGCCACACAGTGTATAGATGTGCATTGGTCACTTACTGAACAGTTAGTTTGTTTCTTTTGTACTGTCACCTGTCCTCACTGTTCATGGCTTTGTGTTACAGTGGCATAGCAGTTACTGGTGGCAAGTTTGTTTCTAGGCTTCTTGGGCTGTCTAGCCAACTGTCTGGGTTAGTGTATAGACCTGTTCTAGGACCCAACTTGAAGTCTTGGTCTACCAGGCTGCATGGTGAGGTGCTGGCCTTGGAGCAAGATGCTGGTTATGGTAACTACTCTTCCTGGTTTGTCTTCAGTGGCATTGTATTCATGGAAGGAATGGAGGCATGGTGTGAAATCATGTGCTAAACAAGTAACATATTAAAGCAAGTTGGTCCCATCGCTGAGACAACGGCAGGCAAGGACGTGCATTATTGACAAACAGCAGAAGAGTTCGAGGTGTCCACGGCCTGAGGCCAAGCAAAAACAGCCCAAAACCAGTGTTCAAAACATAGGGAAAATTAGTAATTTTAAAATTAGGATCTTAAATCTTCTAAGATGCTTTCAACCGCACTGAGTTTGGTTCTCCTAACAAACTGTTGGCAGGGACAACTGGTACATCTGGGTCACTGCTGCATCTTCGGTTTCAGTTATTAGAGAAATAATAAAGAGTAATTTGTTTCTTTAGATCAAGTAGGTGTTGGCTTTTTTTTTTTAATAATGGGGCAAATAGCACATATTTTTAGCTTTTGACGCCACATGATCTCTTCGAATTCCCAGCCCTACCATGTTTATACAAACCTGACAAAACCTCTCCATTAACATATAAGTGAGTGGATGTGTCTGCTGGACACAGTTTCAGGAGATGGTGTAAGTGAGCAAAAATGCTCACGGTCCATCCTGCTCCTACAAAGTGTTGCTTGGAAGTTAGTTTGGGATTGCCAGTGTCTAGTGAGTCTGGGAGTGCAGGAGAGACTAATAGGAAGGGAAGAGTCTTGTCTGGAGAAATTGTTCAAACAATTTCAAACAAAATATTTTTGGTTTCAAAACTGCTGTGTCTGTTCTGGTATATCCAGCATAGAAAAGAACAACAAATCTCAGATACTTGTATATGCTCTCAGGGAAACCTAGACATACATCGTTACCGTAAGGAAGTGGGGAGGAAATGTAGATAAATTAGTCTCAGTCATGCAGAATGAGAGGAACTGGCTTTCTCCCTGGCTGTGTGAGGCTGACCTGCTTGGGTGTGTTTTCTAACCTGCTGGAGTGTACTCAGATGCATACTGTAAGGTAATTTGTTAGGAAGTGGTAGGAGCAATGAATATTTGGGGTCAGAGGGAAATCTCTACATGTGTTCACATTCACAGTTTCACAGTTCTTTTGTGGTTAGAGAGGAATTAAGAAATGGGAAGAAATAAAAGAATTGATTATTTTACTCCTGAGAACCTTCATACATACACGTAGACACATACACACACACAAACACATCTATACATCACACTGTAATAGATAACATTATAAATAGTGTATGTGAGCAACGTTGTATATTATCAATTTCATATGTGGTTTGTTCATTCACATATTTCCTTTTGGGAGAGAAAAATGAGAATCTTAAAAACAAATGTCTTCTGAGAGCATAATTTTCAACAGTTCTGGTCCCATCATGGGGGGCCGCGGTTGGATGAAAGAGCTTGCTTTTCGGCTGCTAGGTAAACAATTCCTCCACAGCTGGAATGATGAACCCTTGCTGACTGTTCTCGTGAGAAACATACATTTGATGTGAAAAACTAGCAGACAGGTCTCAAAGCGTTCCTTTGATCTCTTGGAACCACCCCATCGTCCTGGTGCACAACTCGGGTCTGTTTCCAGCATAGCTTCTCATTTGACCTCAAACTTTTATTGTGGTTTTGCACACTAGGTGTCCAGAGAAGAAAACCTGGAGAGACACAGGGTTTTCAGCATCCAGTAGAGTCTAAGATACTGCAACCCAAGCACTGGATTTATGTACATTTTGTTTTTGACATCAAACTCTAGCAGTGAGACTGATGTTGCAGTCACACAAATAGTGCGGATTTCACCTTTGCCATCCTCAAATCCTCATTTCCGAAGACTTAATGAGGTTTGTTTCCTGTGTGTCATAGGGATTTTCTGTTTTTCCCTTCTCCTTAAAGTAAAACAGTAGACTATGACCTTCTGTTTCTGTTTGCCTCAGCAAGCCTTGGTTCATCTGAAGACAAATCTTTATTGACCAAAGGGCATTTAGTCTACAGTTGTGTAAATTTTGACTGGACTTAAAGGAGAAAGGGACTCGTTATTTGAGCAGGATCCTCTTCGGCATTCAAAATGGGTCCACATTAGTTCACAGTGGCATAAATAAATGGTTTTGTTTTTAACTTTGACTTTTGTAACTGTAAAACACTGAGAAACATATTAAATCTCTTTCAGCCTTTGTGCTGTGCAATTTGACAGAACTACCTTGTCCTTTAGGTAGGCTTGGGATTGCTCTGAGGGAAAACATTGCCCAAAGTTTTCATAGTACAAGATAGCAAAGGTTTGCTAATCAGCATAGGCTGGTAGGTCTCAGCTGGAGACCAAGAGCCTTGGCTCCAGGGTGTCTTAGTCAGGGTTTCTATTTTCGAACAAACATCATGACCAAGAAACAAGTTGGGGAGGAAAGGGTTTATTCAGCTTACACTTCCATATCGCTGTTCATCACCAAAGGAAGTCAGGACTGGAGCTCAAGCAGGTCAGGAAGCAGGAGCTGATGCAGAGGCCATGGAGGGATGTCACTTACTGGCTTGTTTCCCCTGGCGTGCTCACTCTGCTTTCTTATAGAACCCAGGTCTACCAGCCTAGGGATGGCACCACCCACAATGGGCTGGGCCCTCCCCCCTTGATCACTAGTTGAGAAAATGCCTTACAGCTGGACCTCATGGAGGCATTTCCTCAGCTGAGGCTCCTTTCTCTGTGATAACTCCAGCTTGTGTCAAGTTGACACAAAACCAGCCAGTACGCTGGTCCTCATCCAATGTTGCTCCTATTAGTATGAATTTCCAGCCTTTTCTTAAAATTTTGAGTTTCTTAAGTATGCTACTTGTTTCTAGTGTGCTGCAGGTATGGGTTTACAGTTTTTCCACTGGAAAGCACACACGGCCATCTTTGAAAGCCCTGCCTACCAGTTTCTTCTCTAGCTGCTGCTTCTTTCCTGAGCCAATGCCTGTATATTTTAGTTTGGAACAGAACCATGTGCATATATAAGAACTTTTAAGATTGTTTTGTTTATAGATATGGGTCTGTCTTAGTTGGAGATTCCAATGCTGACAAAATACAAAGACCAAGAGCAGCTTGGAGAGGAATGGGTCTGTTTCCTGTCACACTTTCAGGTAATACCCTGTCATTGAAGAAAGTGGGGACAGAACTCTACTCAGAAACCTGGTGGTAGGAACTGAAGCAGAGGCCATGGAAGAATTCTACTGACTGGCTTTCTCAGCTAACATTCTTATACCACCCAAAATTATTGCCCCCAGTGAGTTAAACCCACCCACATCAACCACAAATCAAGAAAATCCACTATAGACTTGTGCACAGGCAAATATTACGGAGGCATTTTTTTTAAATTGAGAGTTCACTTGACCTTACCTTGTGTTAAGTTGGCATTAAACTAACCAACACAGGGTGGTTTGCTCTACGTATGTCTGTACACCATGTGCATATTCTGTGCCTGTGGAGGCCAGGATAAATTAGACAATTAGATCATTTGCTATTGGAGTTACAGATGCTTGTGAGCTACTGCATGGATGCTGGGAATTGAATCCAGGTCCTCCTGAAGAGCAGCCAACACTCTTAACCCCTGAGCCATCTCTCTAGCTCCTATACATAATACATTTTATATCCATCAAGTTAGTATAGATTATGCTGAGATACCAAATACCCTCCATAAAAATAGAGGCCTAAATATCAGAAGAAATTTCACCTTAAATACACGTCATTATGTTTTGCTTCTATGTTTATTCATTTTAATCCCTCAGTGACTTAATCCCTCAGTGTCTTAGGGTTTTATTGCTGTGAAGAGACACCATGACCATAGCAACTCTTATAAAGGAAGCATTTAATTGGGGTTGGCTTACAGTTAAGAGGTTTAATTCATTATCGTCATGGTGGGAGGCATGGTGGCATTCGGGCAGACATGGTGCTTGAGAGGTCTACATCTGGATCTTCTGGCAACAGGAAGTGTGTGAGATACACGTTCTCTAATATTACTATGCCTACTCCAACAAAGATTCACCTCTTGCTAGTGCCACTCCCTATGTTCATGGGGACCAATTGCATTCTAATTACCAGAACAAGATAATCAAAATGTAGCTACTATGTCAAATATTGTATGCTGCCATTCCTAAGAGCCAAGAAATCTGTGAAGGCTTATGTACTGACAATTAAATGAAAAATCCAGGAGACTCATGTATCCATTCTACCTACAGTGAGTAATCAAGACTCACAGGCCAGAATCATGTGGCCCCACTAAAGGGTTTTATTGAAGTGTTGGCTGCAACAGTAACACAAATCTTCAGATAAAACAGATTCTAACTCAAAATGTAATTCTTATAAAGTTACTGCTCTGGTACTCTATTAGGATGGTCTCTCAACATCAATTCAGTTAGTCTATATCCTGGATAGAGACAAAGAATATGAAAAAGATCAGTTTGAACTATAAAAATATGACTTTATAATTTGTAAAATATGTGAAACTCTTCTTGTTCTTGTTCTTCTTCTCCTCCTCCTCCTCTTCCTTCTTCCTCCTCTTCTCCTCCTCCTTTGCATCATCATCATCTCACTTGTGTTTTTGTTATTATTAGGGGCACACGTGGAGGTTAAAGGACAACTTTGCAGAACGAGTTCTTCCTCCACCTTTACGGAGGCCATTCCAACGGCCGCCAGCCTTTTGAGACAATTGCATTTATCATGCCCATCTCAGGGCCTTAAAGGATGTAGAGTTCTGTGTCGACATCATGTGTGGTGTGCAGACTTGGCAGCTCACTGATACTGGAAGAAACACAATAGGTTTGTGCCTTTTTCCTACCCAAGCCAGGCCGCTTCCCTTGTGTGAGCCAGCAGGCTGGGAACTTTCCTCTACTGCTCCTCTCTCCCAAGACAACTGCCTTCCTCTCTGTGACACCACATGCTCACCCACCAAGTCCGCATCCTAGACAGCAGAAATCAATGGGACAAAGCACGAATTATGAAGTGCAAAAGAGTACAAAGTACCAGAAAATGGTATTAAGCTTATTTGGAAAATCTTGGATATGACCAAGTTTTAACTGAACATTTTTAGGAGAGATCTCACTTTAATTTTGTGGACACACCTTTTCTGTTCCACTCAGATAAAGATATGTTAACATATCTTATTTTAACCAATAGTTCTGCTAGGCAGAAAGCAGGCAAGCTTTCTGCACTTGGGAGTGTGATGTCTTCAAGTTCCAACTCCAGAGCATGGGGCTGCTCTTCCTAGTCTGTTAATTCCATTATGCTGAGGTCTCATTGTGACATGGCTCTTCCGTGCTCCAACCAAATCTCTTTACTCTTTAACACATGCTTATGATACGAGATCTTCACTTCTCAATTTGTGTTCTGGTCTTTTCTACAAACATTGGGAAACACATTTGGAAAATGACATCAAGAAGGTTTGCTTCTGTAAAACTTCATAGCATCTCAAATGGCCAAATCACCTTTTATTTGATAATGGTGAAAGCCCATAGAGATTGCTTTGGAATAGAAGCAGGAAGCCACACCTCTTCCCCTATGTGCCATGTGGAGTTCCATATATGAGGGACATATGCCTTCAGTACACTGAGGCCAATAACAACTGCCTAGCAAATAACTTATCAGAAGAACTTACCTGTGTTTGCTTCAAGAGGAAATCTCAAACAACATGGCTAAATTTTCCCGAAGCAGAGACTGGTGCATAGCATAGGTTTGGAGAGAAACACACAGGTGTAGAAATCTGCATTCACCAAATGAAACTCTTCTAGCCCAGGAGTAGAGTTGGGAGACATGGTGATTGGACTGTATCTTACTGGTTGATGTGAAATATATAAAAAAGGCAAGGAAAGGTTCTGGAAATTTCCACAAGACCTATGGAAGGGCTCCTGAGGGACTGAGTAACTCTCAGCCATGCCTGAGATGAGTCTGTGGAGGCAGGGAGCAGACTAGCACCAGGACAGCTTGTTTTTGCTCTTCCCAGATCATGGGTATATTTAGCTCCAAGTCAGGAAGAGGCTGAAACTCTTTAAAACTATCTCATAGATCTCCTTGTTTGTCAGGAAGAGGCTGAAAATCTGTAAAACTAGTTTATTGACTTCTTTGTGTGCCATTGGAGTCCAGGATAAAGTGATTACAAGGCACATAACTCATTCTCCACCCATTTCCCCCATCTACTTATGTGCTGGTGTCCTCTCTTCACCAGTGGCTTAGTAACAGAAGGAGCACTATGCCTGGAGCTGGTAATCACGTGTGACAGGGACAACATCTTAACTTCAATCAATGATAAAATCCTGATTTGTGAAATAAAATTCTAGACCACACCACTAACCACAGCACTCGGGAGGCAGGAGGGTCAGGAGCTCGAGTCATTCCCCAGTGACATACCTTGGGCTAGAAGAGACACTGTCTGGGACAAAAAAGGAGGGGAGGGTGAGAAGGCTCAGTCAACACAGGGCTTACCCTGAAAGCACAAGGGCCGCTGTTCTACCCATAGAATGAGCTAGAAAACATACAGCTCTGGTAGCCCTAGTCCTGATGCTGGGGAGGTAGAGACAGGAGAATGTCCAGATCGCACTGAGCAGCCAACCTGGCCTACTTGATTGGCCCTAGCTCAGTGAGAGAACCTGCCTCAAAAACAGGAGAGATGGATAGGTGGCAGTTGAGGAACAACGCTAAAGTTATCTCCAGTCTACACACACATACACACACACACACACACACACACGTACATACACACACATGTACACACACATTCACCCCCCCACACACACATACATACACACACACACACACGTACATACACACACATGTACACACACATACACCCACAGACACACACACACACACACATGCACACAACACACACGCACACACACGTAAACAAAACACCTAAGATTAAAATCTGTACCTCTAAAGCATGGTGTATCAGCTGGGTGCAACTATGACAGTACATCGTAAATCATAATTGGTTAAACAGATGTTGGCTCTTACTCCTTTGTTTTGACATGGGAAAATATGTTGTTGATTCTATGATGCATATATCTTGGATGATTAAAAAATGCAGAAATAAAATAGAATAGGGCCCGATGCCTTTGGCTTTTGTAACTGTTGGCAGGATAACACGTATCTTCAGAAGGGTCTCCTGGACACAGCACTTGCTTGGGAGTCCCCTGGAGGGTTTCAGTGCAGAGTTAGATTTCAGTTCTCTAGGTGACGTCTAACCTGCTGGTCCCAGAGCCACCTTTCGTGGTAGTGGGTGGAGGAGAATGGGGTCAAGGGAAGAGCAGGGGAGACAGTGACTTACCTGGTCTTCCTGTTTGCTGACTTTTTTGCTGATATCATGATTAGTGAAGTGACCGCAGAGTGACAGGAACATTCGAGAAATCTTCCTGCTGACAACCAGACAGGGTTTGTCTTTAGTTGAGCATTTTTTGTAGGGAATATATCTTGTCCAAGAGAAACCGAAGAAATTGTACCCTGACTCTGAGCGTATTAGCGATGCTGTGGCCTTCAACCTACCTGGTACGGAAGTTCAGTTTGTATTTAAAAAAAACATATTCTGCCAACTGGGATGTGGTCCTGTGACAATAAGAATCATTATTTTCTGTGACCTTAGCTGTATTTAGAGTGTACTCCTGGGAGTCCCTAGTTTAACATACCTTGATTGGACATTGTGAACTGACATCCTTGTCATTCACATTTAGAACCAAATGACTTCCTTTTGGCATTGGCACATCCATTTGGTGGCTTGCCATAATATTATTCATTGTTCAGAATAATTTTCCATGTTACTCAGGCTGATTTCCTTGATTTACGGCTCTTTGTAAAAAGCTGGCTGTCAGCAGAGGTAGAGAAGTCAGGGAGAAAATAGCTTTAGAACAAAGTTCGGTGAAGGGCAGACAGAGCTCTGTGACCAGGTTCGAATGTGTGAGCCCAATACAGCTTAAACATTCTGCTTGCCTGGTGTGGGGACTCAGGGATGTGCTACTGTGATAGTATCACAGCTACTTCGTTGAGATGACTGTCTCTAGATGCTACCACACTTAGTTAATCAGAGCCGTGGCTCACATGGTGTCTTGGGAGCATACAGTGACATGTCTACCATGGGATCCATTAGCACAGCTTTCTAATATGAAGTCAGAAAGAAACTGACTTTGTTGAATCAGTTTCAGCTACATAGTGAAAACTTGGCCCTAGCTCTGACTTCTGTCTATTGTAGAGGTAGGAACCGTTAGGGAACAGCAGTTGTGAAGATGAACTCAGTAGAGAGTCCGCACCAGGTTTCTGACTCATTACAAACTGGAAGACTTGGAAGTGCCTACAGCTGTTAAAAAGCTCTTTTGTGGAAGGCAACATCCCAAAGCAAAACTACGACAAAAACGAAGTATGTGGAAGGCAGTGTCCTTCCCACAGCTGCAGAGTGGATAGTCACTCTGAAAGGGACTTAAGTCACCAGCCTGGATACAGATGCTGCTTGGCTACAGATCCGCCCTTGGCATGTAGCTGGGAGTGTTAAAAAAATACATAACATTGATGATAGAACTAAATTTTCAACTGTTGTTTCCTAATAGTCCCTGCCTCTACAAGCAGTCAAAACAATCTGTTATAAAGTGACCTTACTGCCCCTCAAGGTCTTATCTTATTAATATGGCATACTATTTCCAGAGAATGGGCCTAGTAAGGCTTGGTACTGTTTTTGTTTATTTATTTTGAGAGAGGTGGGGGGCTATTGTAGCTCAGTTGATAGAAGGCTTGTCTTGCATACACACCGCCCTTGGTTCGGTCCAGAGCACCACATAAAACAGGCTGGGGGCCCAAGCCTAGGATTCTAGCACTCAGAAAGTGAAGGCAAAAAGATCACAGATTTAAGGTCATTTTTCATGACATAGGTTGACTCCATAGGTCTCTTGGGTCAAATGAATTCTTGTTATTATAAGACGAAGTTTATAAACTTGTTTGTGAATTCCCAGGAAACTGCAAGAATTTACAGGTAAGAGACAAGGCCATCCTCACACTATGGTTTTCTACCTTTTAATATTTTTTTCTTTTATTGAAGATGGGTATTTTTAGTCACATAATAAATCCTGATTAGTTTCCCACCCTTCTGTTCTTTCCAGTTCTTTCCCACCTTTCCTCACATCCAGATCCAGCCTGTCTGTCTCTCATTAGAAAATAAACAGGCTTCTAAGGGAGACTAAGACAATAAAACAGAATACAGTAAGATAAAACAAAGATGAATACACCAGAATTATACACAAAATATAGAGAAAGAGCCCAAGAGGAGACACAAGAAACAGAGACCCACTCACTCATTTGCCTTCTCAGGAATCCTACAAAAAACACTCAACTGGAAGCCATAATATGTAGGCAAAGACCTATGGGGTAGAAAGAAGTATAAATATATATGTATACATGTATACATATATACACATATACATAAACATATATATATGTGTGTGTGTGTGTGTGTGTGTGTCCGTCCTCACATAACACTGTGAGGTGAGGAACCTGCAAAGGTGTCACTTCTCTGTTGGAATCTACTGCTGGACAAGCGGCCTGTCCCTAAGAGTTGTTGGTTTCCCCCAGTGAGAATCACTTGGAGGAAACTAAACTTTTATTTGCAAGTGGTTATCACCTGGGGATGGCTTCTGGGTTAACCATGGAGGTGTGCATCCATTTCTCCTTTCAGCTCTAGGGTCCCACCTGGTTCAGTCCTGTGCCAGCCCTGTGCCAGCCCCATGCATTGATCTAAGTTCATATGTGCATCAGGATTTTCTTAGTGTTCTCCTATGGCTCCTACACTTTGCATTATTTTCCCCAGGGAGGCCTGAGCCCTGGGGCCGGGGGGGGGGGGTATGATGGAAACATCCTCTTAGGTTTCTCACTAACTGCATAGTACCTGGCTGCGGGTCTATATTTGTACAATTATGGTGCAGAGGGAAGCTTCTCTGGTGATGGCTAAACAAGGCCCTGACCTATGAGTATAGAAGACCGTCATTAGGAGTCATTTTATTGCTATATATTTTGTCTGTCTGTCTGTCTGTCAATCTATCTATCTATCTATCTATCTTTTTTTTTTTTTTTTTTTTTTTTTTTTTTTTTAGAATCAACAGTATTTGGTTTTGCCCTAGGTCCCTAGGCTCTCTAGTCCTAGGGTTTTACATTACAGTACAGGACATGGGTTCCATCTCATGGAGTGGGCCTGAAATCAGATACTGGTTGCTGGTCGATTACTCCCAGACGTTTTGTGTCACTATGGCCTTAGCATATCTTACAGGCAGGAGGATGCCGCTGTAGATCAAAGGCTTTGTGGCTGGGTTGGTGTTTAAACTCCTCCTTTGATTGCATCTTTGAAATATCTTTAAAGTGCACATGGTCTCCACAATAGAAACCTTCACTGCAACGTTAGCCAACTGCAACGGTGGACTCTTAGCTGCAGACACGTCTGCCAGACTCTGCTCCATGTTCCTTTAACTTTCCCTGACTTTCTCCTTCCTCTGCCTCATTGGCTCTCCTTCTCTACTGTTGGTTAAGCCTGTCTCTGCCTGTTGATTTCACGCTGTAGTTTGCCACACAAAGCTAAGCAGTGTCTAGCATGTTGGCAATTTCTGTGTGGAAGCTGTATGATTTTTCATCTTATCCGATAGGATCAAGAGTGGGGTGGGAGGGGTCATCTGGCATCCTATGGTTCCGAACTGTTCTCTGCACTTTCTGAGTGGCAAACAACAATGTCTGGAATCATTTACAGGTTGGAGAGGTTGTCTCCTCTGCTTTCCCCAGAGAAGGCCTCTTTTCAGACAGCCATGTTCAGGGCTCATGGTGGTGGTGAGGGGGTGAATTCTCACCTTTCCTTCATTAATGTCCAGGGCCTTGCTGATTGCTGAAAACAAAGTGATTCAGTTTGTGCCTTTTCTGCCTGTGGGGTGACCTGACGAAAATTCTCTCATCTCATCTGTGCATAACTTACTGAAAAAACAAACAAAAAACTAGTTTCAAGACATGAACATTAATAGCACAATATTACCAAATACCAGGGTATCCACATCATTCCAAATTCCAACAAGGCTTCACATTCCAAAAGCATTTTATCTTATAGGTGTGAAATGCAGACAGCCAGTCAGTCCTGAGTTTAATTAAAACTTTTTCAGGAGACAGAGAGCCTTCAGTTCTCTCCCGAATTGATACATTTATTCTGTGTCAGAAGGCAAATTGTGACTGTCCCACTCTACTTGGGTGAGAGAGGATTTTAGGCCCCAGTACAAGCTACCCCAAAAAGCCACCCACAGAGAGCTTGGCGAGTCACTTTTTAAAAAAAAAAAAGATAGCCAAAAGTTCACTCCATGCTGAATTGTTTGAGGAATTATCTCAGTGAACTCCACGGGAATGTGAGTTATGTTTTCAAAGATCTGGGGGTCTCTTTAAACCCGCGTTCCCCTGCTGGCCCACATTCTGGAACCTTCATTTTGTATATGCCTTACCCTGCAGAATGACAATTGCATAGGCCTAATGGAAACAGCAAAGGGACTATAAATAGCTACTTCCCCAACAAAGAACTTGAGACACCGAGCACCTGTAAGGTCCTCTGCAGACAGAAGCTACCTTCTCTACCAACTGTTACTTAATTTCACACTGGAAACCCTTGCCACCTTTGTTGTTAACCGCCTATTTGTTGACATTTTTAACTTCAGAAGACTTTGGTGCAGGGGCTCTCAACTCTGTTGGGATCACCTGACGGAGTTTAGAGACTGGTGTTACAAAGTAACTGGGAGGTTATTACATTTACTAAACTCCAGGGCTCTGGATTACTACCTAGCAAGCCAAAATGAACTCAGGGTACAGGGCCAACTGAAGCTTGAAGCTAATTCCAAACCACCCACGCCCTGGAGCAGAGACAGAACATGCAAGTTCCTGGAAAACCTTAGCAGTGCAAAGACAAACAAATGTCCAGAAGCATTGCCTTCTACCTAGAGACTTTTCACCTCAGCCCATCCAATACCTTCTTTGTCTTGGTTCTGTAAACAATGCTTGAAGCTTTTGCCATTTCCCTCTCAGCAGAGCCTAAACTGCCCACGGGGTGGCTCAGCCTGGCTCACGAACTGAAGTCTGCTAAATAAACTGTTTAAACTGTTGATATGCCCGTGCTTGCCTTTTAACAGCTGCAAGGTCTAGGGCTTAGTCTTCACCCATGGCAAAAAAGGAAAGAAAAAGAGAGAGAGAGAGAGAGAGAGAGAGAGAGAGAGAGAGAGAGAGAGAAATCTGTAATATTTTTAAAAGATTTAAAAGATTTCTAACTGTGTAGTGTCTCTCTGAGTTTATTCAATGTACATTCAGGGGCTGTGGGGTTGTCATGGTCAGCCTTGAGCTATCTGAGATACATTCTAGAAACTGAACTCCAGTCCTCTGGAGGAGCAGCAGTGTTTTTAACTACCGGGCCATCTCTCCAGCACCCTGATGGGTATAATCCTGGAGTTTATATGCTCAACAACTCCCAGATGATTCTTGATGTGCAACCGTGCTCGGAGACATGCACGTGGATTAGGAGACAGCTTAAGAATTAAGCTGAAGTAACCTTGTCAAATACAGAGTAAATCTCTAGTCAGAATTAGAATTAGTATCAGCCACATTAGACTGAAACTCTTCTGTGACAATCTAAGGAGCTGGAGAGACAGATCAGTAATTAAGAAAGCCTCCATATGGCTGTTCACAACCACGTAACTCCTGTTACAGGGGATTTACTCTGTCATCTGACCTCTGAGGAGACCAGAGGTCCATGTGACATAAATACACACATGCAGGCAAAACATTTATACACACAAAAATGAATAAAGCTTTTCAGGTTTTGATTTTAAATGGAAGAAAATCTAAGTACGATGCCATGTCTCTGCAATGTCATGCTAGTGAGTCTGAGTGTGACATCACATCTCTGCAATGTCATGTAGTATGTCTGAGTGTGACATCACAACTCTGCAATGTCATGTTAGTGAGTCTGAGTGTGACATTACATCTCTGCAATGGCATATTAGTGAGTCTGAGTGTGACAACACATCTCTGCAATGGCATGTAGTGAATATGAGTGTGACATCACATCTCTGCAATGGCATGTAGTAAGTTGTTCAGTTCGGTTCCATAAGAAACAAGACCCCGATGGATTGTGCTGAACTCTCTTCTATGAATACTCTTGTGCCTAATTTTAAACTAACAATTCTTTCTAACAACTGGCTTGTAAATTTTGTGAAAACCAATAATCAGCTTTTAAATATTTTTGTTTTGTAGATAGGGTCTCACTGTGTCTCAAATGGTCGGGCCTCCCATTTCCCATCTCCCTTCCTCTTGAGTGCTTGAGTATAGACATGGCCCCATCCATCAGTCCTCAGGTCAATTCTGACCAGTTCCTAGATACAGTCACATCTTTAAAACTTAGTCATAAGTCAAAAATACAGCTCATTATCCAATTGACAGCAGATAATTTATTCCTTTGGAACCTTCATTTCTCTAGGTCATATATATCTAGGTCATTTATCAAGGTCATATTTATCTAGGTCATATTTAGGTTGGAGTAGCTAACCAACTCCACTTAAAATATTCCAATTTTAAGTGTTTATTTTCTTATACACTAATTAACTTTAAAATGATTCTTGATTTTTGTCTGAATAGTATTATTGGCTTTTTCATTTGGACTTCAAACTACTTAAAACCACTTAAAACATACATAGTCTTAAGAGCTTCTGTGTTTCTATTCACTTAGAACATCAGGAATATCGTTCGATAAACAATAGCAGAACAGCCAGGAATGGTGTTGTGAGCCTGTAACCTAAGTATTCTAGAGGCAGGGCAAACGGATCGTCGGCTGAGACCAGAGTGAGCTATAATACAGAACCTTGACTCAAGACAAGCAAACCAATAAAATAAATAAACAAATAAGCAGCAATAATGGAAGACACTTCTGCAACGTCTTTTCTAAACACTATTCTAAGCACCTTACATACATTAGCTCATATATTTTTCATGACTCTTTGAAGTGTCTTCTTTAAGGAACTTGGGTCTATGTGTGTCTGTTGAGGATGTGCTTGGGATCAGAGCTGGTAAGGAGGGATCAGAAGCTTCAACTAATCAGTCTGACTGTTCTTCAATACAATGCTATATCAAAATTACATGTTGAGCCAAGTTTTAAATATTATGTGTCCTAAGTGCTGGTCTAATGACATTTGTGTTAGTTGGATTTCCATCACAGCAGCAAACACCTCAGCTAAACCAACATGAAAGAGGAAACCACACATTTGGTTCAAAGTTTTAGAGATTTTGGTCCATTGGATGTTTGTCTCATTGATAAGGCGGAACATCCTTGGCAGGTAGAGAGGAAGGACCAAACTGACTTCATCTTGGGATGCCCAGGAAGCTAAGAAAATGAGAAAGGCCCAGGAGTCCAATGCATTCTTCCATGAGACACCCCAATGATCTTACAGTCTTCTACTAGGCACTACCCACCTACTAAAAGTTTTGTTTCCTCCTAATAATGCCATAGGCTGAGGACCCAGACTTTGATTATGGCCCTTGAGGGCACTTGACATTCAAGTGTAAGGAAGCAGACAAATGAGGCATCTGTCAGTGGGGTATGCCCTGCACAGTGAGCACTATTACAGGGCCTACACCCCGAGTTAGCCCTCCCCCAGAACAGCAAGGACTGACTTTCCATTGTGACATGTGACATAGGGTGTTTTGCTACAATCCATGAAATGAGTTCAGCTAATAGGTTTTTCCTAATCCCTTCTCTCTGGCTATAGAGAATTTTTTAAAATTTAGCAACACCTACAATCTGCTGAAGTGATTATTTTCCTCATTAGTAACATAATACTTTTCCTGTTACGAAATTTAAAAGTACCTGGGGCCTTTGAACAATTGAGTAATTATATTTATTGACAGATATATTTTATGGCAAGTCATAGCCTCGAAAAATAGAAGTGCAGTTCTAAACATTCTTTTTTTAAACATTCTTTGTCTATGGGATGACCTGGTAAGAGACAAAGAGGGGAAGAAGGGTCACGATGCCCACTAGAAGCATGCCATCTGAAGACTGGGCGGGGAGGAAGGCTGGCACGGTGTGTCTTCATTGGAAATAATTTTAAAGATGCAAGTTGGAAGGAGCATATAAATTTGTAGAGAACAAACATGAGAAACAAAGTAATTCATAGGAAACAAACACGCCTTTCTTTCAGATAATGCTATTGCTTGATTTCACCCCATTTGCTTTATCACTGGGAATATGTATGCGTGTACTGTAATTCACAGACTGGCCTCACGATGTCCTCTGTAGCATTAACTGTCTCTCTTATAAGACACACCCAGGACCATTTACGGCACCTAGCTGCTAAGTATTTTCAGTAGAAAGTAATTTGGGAGACTCCCACAACCTCTCTCTCTTTTATAGGCACTGACATTTTGAGGAATTCAATCAACTCCTCCCTTCATTTTTAAATACAAAATTCCTCCTTTTGAAATTTCTTGGTTCTTTTCTCATGGTATTTTCTCATGTAGATCTCCAAACACAGTGTTCACTAGATGACATTTCTTCCCTATCAAGGCACACGTTGCTTGTCTGCCCTCCATTGGCGGGGTTAATTTCAACAACCCAGTCCAGTGGCTTTTCTGCTGTGACATCTCCTGTGCGTTTTTTTCCCTCTTGTGTGGGAAAGCTTTAAGACCGTGATGTCATCAGCACCTTGACAGGATTTGGAATCAGTTGGGAGACTGAGGCTAAATGAGTCCACGAGAACATTTTCAGAGATGTTCAACTGAGAAAAGAGCCACTCTGCATGTAGGAGGCATTATCCCATGGGTTGAGGTCTCAGACTAGCTCTGCAAAGGAGAGAGCTCACTAGCAGGCATCCACCTCTCTCTGCAGTGTGAGCAGCTGTGTCCTGGTCCTCCCTCACCCCACCCTGCAGCCATAATGAGCTCTATCCCTGTACTATGAACTGAAATTGATCCTTCAGTTGCTTCTTCCGCTGGATCTTCACAGCTACGAGGAAAATAACCACTGCAAACCAGACCTAGGATGTTTCTGGTCACTGTTTTGTCTAGCTTAATTGTTCATTGATAATTCTTGCTGGAGCCCATGTTTGCTGTGATAGCTGGAAAATAGTGCCTGTTCCCCAGAACTCCTTCCACAGTTACCCGCTGTGCTTGTGTTCTATGCCCCCTCTGTGTGCATATTTTTATCATCTGGCCACACTATCAGAGTCTTGGGTTACTCTTTTTCCCAATGGTTTACCATTCATGGTGATAATTTATAAATTTGCCATTTCTTAACAGTTTTAAACTTGTGATTTATCTAGTGTTTTTTATACCCAAGCTGTCCCAAGTTTAACCAATGGAAGTTTCTTTAGGTTCAGGCACCACACCTCTATCATTTTTTTAGCATTTTTTATTTTGTATATAAAAATACTTAAATCTTACAGTACCTATTCTGACCTGGTGTGGAATCATTCATCCCTTGAGGGGACTTTGGTTTCTTTTAGTGAGAAATGGCTTTAGAGACCAAGACTCAAATGCTTGGTGAGCTCATATTCCTGAGGTTCTTCTGAGCTCATTTGGGAGACAAAATTAGGAGCCCTCAGCATGTGTATGTATACTCAAACACACATTAGGTACATGTATGGATCACATACATACACATGTCATTGTGCATGTACAGTTGTATCTACTTATGAACATGCACAGAGCTTAGGAACTGTATTAGTCAGACTTTGTCATGGTCGTGTAACACCTGATACAAACAATCTGGGGGAGGTTTTATTTTGACTGCAAGTTTCAGAAGTCAAAGTTCAAAATGCTTAGTTACCTTGGTTCTGGACCTGAGTTGCCACAGAACATCATCACAACTCGACTTTATGGCAACCCAAAGTCATGGAAGATAAGAAGAAGAAGAAGAAGAAGAAGAAGAAGAAGAAGAAGAAGAAGAAGAAGAAGAAGAAGAAGAAGAAGAAGAAGAAGAAGAAGAAGAAGAAGAAGAAGAAGAAGAAGAAGAAGAAGAAGAAGAAGAAGAAGAAGAAGAAGAAGAAGAAGAAGAAGAAGAAGAAGAAGAAGAAGAAGAAGAAGAAGAAGAAGAAGAAGAAGAAGAAGAAGAAGAAGAAGAAGAAGAAGAAGAAGAAGAAGAAGAAGAAGAAGAAGAAGAAGAAGAAGGGGGCTAGGGATGACCCCTAGTGCCCCAGTGGCCCAGTGGCCCAGTGACCCAGTGACCTACTTCCTCTATCTAGAACCCATACACTCAGTGGCTGTAATAGTGGTGCATGACATTGTCTGTGCATTACAAAACTTTGGCCTAAGTAGAATGAAGGCTGCTCCTGTTGGCTGAAACCAGGAACTTCCCCCACCCAACCCAGTTTAAAGCAGCTCATCTTCCTGTTTTGTTTTCTTTATGATTTCCCTGCCTCCTAAATGCCCAGGCCCCAGGAGACAATTATCTCTACCCAGAACAAAGCTCATACCTACTTTTAGCATTTGCTTACTTTGTGTATCATGATTTAAACCGGAATGAGCACCTCTTAGGCTGTCACTTCGCAACAGTGATTTTTTTTATGGAATGTCTTTGGTCTGGTCAATACAGAAGGAAGAACATGGCAAAGACATGGATGAAAATGGAAAATGTCTAAATTAACGTTTGCTATAAAAACATATTATGGCAAGTGCAGAAGAAACCAAACAAACCAGCTGCAGAGAATTCAGGACTTGCTGAATGATTTCCAGTCTCAGATGAGCAAACACCATTTGGATGATCCAATGATTTTCTCAGACCTTCTCATAAATTCTGGTGCAGACCACACCCTTCATTCTGCATTCCTTAAAAGAGGAGATTGGCTATTTAAAATACAAGTCAGAGAACAGGACATTTGGGATAATATAACAGTTCACAATGAACTCACAAGATTACATTTAGGAAGGAATGAAATATCTAGACACCAGCTTCCTGGTAGTTCACAATTACAACATTGGAACTTAAGGGAAAAAAACCTTTAAAGATGATCTGTGTTATTATACATAATCAAGCAGCAGTTTTTATACACAGTTTTGATGCATTTAAATTCAATTAAAATTGTCACAGTTATAATGCTTAATGTTGGTTTTTAGCTTTGTGGGAGTTGGAATCATCCACCACAAAGACAAATCAAGCCTTCGATCATGTCTATGAGGGACAGTCTGTGTCAGGTTAATCGAGGTGGGGAGACCTGAAGACCTGACATGTGCTAAAGTAGAGACGTGCCACCCGTCCAGGGACTGTGGCTTTAGACTAGGGCAGAGGCAGTGGCTAGACACCGGTGTCCATTTTCTTTGCTTCCTGATGTGCACCACCTCACGCGCCTGTTATCATGTCTTCCGTGCTGTAATCAACACTAACCCCTTAACTACATAAAATGAGTTCTCTCTGAAGATGCTTTTCAGCTGGTTTTGGTCACAAGGAGAATAGTGACTAATATAAAATGTCTGTCACATTTGCCTTACCCAAAGAGCAGACAAATAAATTTTCTGAGAGATTTGGCTTGGTTGATCTATAATGGGAATCTCATGTTGGAACTGACCCCTGTCTGTCTAATGTGAAGCAAGAGCTAAAACTCTGTGCACATTAAAAGAAATGCTCAAAACACTAGAGGATTGTGAGTATATTCAGTGTGTGTGTGTGTGTGTGTGTGTGTGTGTGTGTGTTCATTAGTGAGCACAGACCCACAGCCTTAAAATTCCCTTAGAGCCCATCTGGTGGACTCCTTTTCCTCATCCTGATCTGCTAACTAAAAGGTATCCAGAGCTCAGAGCTTAGATTGTGGTTTTGGCATAGTTTGGGGTAAGTTCCTGTGGAGTCCTGAAAACAAAGTGCTTTTACTACAGTATTCTATCATTGAGCATGCTGGGGTTCTATTTTATTTTTGACATATAGACTTACTTTTCTGGCTGTAAATTTAAACAAATGACATTCATCCATATTTTCAATAACTTTATTGTTTAGATGTTAGCGCTTAAAAATCTTGACCTAACACTTGTAGGACTCAAACAGGAGAACTTTTTATAAACAGTTTTTCACTCAAGCACTAACCCCTGACTTTATTCATGGTATTATTCTCCATTCATATTCTAAAGAACAAGGGGCATTTTTAAAATAAACACAGTCAGCGCATGTGTACGGCATTATTGCTGCCTTGAGACCTGGGAATGTTCTTACCACTACCATTTTCCCATCCAGCAGCTTTCTCTTTATGGTTGTCTCTTTACCATCCCACTTCTGCACTTGCTTCAGGGAGCCTCTCTCCAGTGTCACGATGCTCTACAAAAACAAGTTCATGCACTTGGCTTACCTCAGTTTCCCAGACAGATGTCTCAACAAGTCACATCTATTCCCCAAGCTGCCAACTCCCAGAAGGAATAATCCTGGCTTTCAGTGGTCCACTGGACCAACTTTTAGGGAAAAAATATTACTGATTACCTTGGTTTTTCTGTTGTCAGCTGTGGTTTCTTCAAACTCCTGGCCCAACTTGAAGGAGATCTCTGTATTTTTAAAGGCACTTTCTGTTCTAATGGTGATATAATCCCCCTTCTTGCTGATGACCACACTGGGCCTGGCCAAATTTCCCAGTTTTCTGTTGGCTAACCCCACACCTGAAAAGCAAGGTGATGTCAGATTGTGTTGGGTAAGGCAGATGTCAGAAAGACACAGTTTATGCCCACCAGTTTCATGGTCTTTATTCGGTGGTACCTACAAGGAGGAGTTGGTAGGACTTCTTACCAAGGGCTTCCTTCCAAGTTCCAACCACGAGAGAAAATGCATACTAAGAAACTGCAATTTAAAAATTTTAACCTTTATCCAAACCACAAATTCTTTCTCTCTCTCTCTCTCTCTCTCTCTCTCTCTCTCTCTCTCTCTCTCTCTCTCTCTCTCTCTCTCTTCTGCTTTGGGTCTGTCCGTAACTAAGTAATCATTTAAGTGTGTGAACCTTGGCAGATGGCACATTTCCTACATGAGGACGCTTGGAACCTGGGGAGGTTGTTGATATCAAAAGAACTGGTTGGCTGCTGTGAGTTCAAATTTCATCCAGCACCACCTGCCCGTCCTCGTGCTGAGCAGGGACTACAGGCAGAAGAGTGGGGTAGACAGTTTGGTCTGTTTTGTTCTTCCCACCGGGCATGTTTTGACAGGTGCATTTTAGTGTACTGTAACAGCAGTGATGTCTACAGGCCTTACAGCACACAACTACACAGCTGCAAAGGTTTGGTTTGTCTACTTTGTCCAGTGGTACCCTCGCTGTAAAATAAGTCATTTTAGATTTGTATAAAGCATTAGAGACATTTGATGTTGCATTTACAAACATTATAGCTGCTTTCAGCACGACTGTCTCCCCTCCACACATACCTTTTTATAATATTTCTCTGTCAATAAGGAGCTATAAATATACAGAACAATCCCCCTCATATCTTTGATAGAATCGCACCCCATTCTTCTGCCTGTAGTCCCTGCTCAGCACGAGGTCGGGCAGATGGTGCTGGATGAAATTTGAACTCACAGCAGCCAACCAGTTCTTTTGATATCAACAACCTCCCCAGGTTCCAAGCGTCCTCATGTAGGAAATGTGCCATCTGCCAAGGTTCACACACTTAAATGATTACTTAGTTTTGGACAGACTCAAAACAGAGAGAGAGAGAGAGACAAAGAATTTTTACTCTGGATAAAAATTAAAATTTTAAACTGCAGTTCCCTAGTATTCAACTCATAATCTTAGGACCACATAAACTTCTATTAAACAAGCTTTCAGAAAATGCCATAATATGGATTGGTTCAAGCTCTAATAATATTTCTGCCCCCACAAATTTCCAATGACAAACCTGTGGCACTGCCTTCAAATTCCATGCATTTAAAAAGCTTCATTTAAGTTCTAACAATTTATTGCCAATGAAGTGGAAGTAAATTTTATGAATGGGACAGAAGACTGCACTCAGACCATGCAACATTCCCCAGACTCTTGGGGGAAAAACATTGGAAAAAACACCTGTGCATCTGTCTATAAAGGGACATTTGCCATGGGCCATTTCTCACCTAGAGCTTTCATGTAGTCATCGAAGTGCTCACTGGAGACAAGTTTCCAGGTGCCTAGGAATTTGTTGCTCATTGTGATGGATGAGAGAGTTCAGTAGAGTTCCTACTGGGATGCAGCAGTTGCCTGTGGGATGCTGAGATCTTGCACAGTTCTTTTCAAAGGAACTCAAAGCATGTGACTCTCGCTGAGACCCAATGAAGAAAGGCAGTGACTCGACTGAATGATGAATGGTTCTTAAATCATAAGCTGCCTATGCATGGGTGAAAGAAACCACCACACAATGTCCCTGTGTTTCCAAAACCATGAAAATAACTGAAAGTATTGTTTGAACCTTCCAGATGTTTTTTGGTTCATATCACATTGATGGGCATGTTTAAGTCCTTCTATATATGATCATGTATGTAGGTATCTTACTGACTTTTAATTCTGATTCTGCACAGTTAAGAGTTCTTTTTTTCATATTGTTTTTGTTGATTATATGGGAAATTCATATACACTCTGATCACACCCATTTCCAGTCATCCCAGGTCTGTTCCCCATCCTTATGACCACCCTCACCAAGAAGAAGGAGGCAGAGGAGGAGGAGAAAAAGAGACAAGCCCAATTTGTGCTGTTTGTATACTTGCTGGAGCATCTTGATTACAAGTTTTAAGAATTCTCTTCAGTGGTTTTCTATCTAGGTTTTTACTTTTTGGGGTGGTTAGATAGAGGTTGTCACAAAATTCTTAAAAGGGGGGACAGCCTGGGAGTATTGTAATAAGAGTCTCAAGTATGCTGTGGGAGGAGAATGGAGCCTCGCAGTTTGAGGACACATTCAGAGGTGAGGGAGGCTTGGCATAGCTTACATATTCTGGGCAGGCGGAGTAGGCAGACAAGAAAGTCAGTCTGTCGTTGCAGAGCACAGGAGCTGTATTCATGTCAGGATGAGAAGCAGTGCTGTAGCTTGCCCTCTGACCGTGGGTAAGATTTTATCTCTCTTTAAAAGCAAACCTGAGGATAATAATTCTTAGTTTCTATGACAACCTTAAATTTGAAGCATTTAATAAAAATCCACAGATTTATAGGGAGATGGTTCCCTACAAAATAATCCTAATGAATTCTGAGAGCTCAGTGTAGGACGGTCCCATGAAATATGCTTAGTTCAGACTGCCTGGTTTCATCCCCTCAGCCCCACGAGAGACATGTAAGATTGCTATGTTCAGCTTGACAATGACGAAAACTGCATCTTGAAATTAGACAACTTATTTCAAAACTAAAACAAAATTCCAGACTTATAAAATAGCTTTGTTCCCCAGTGCTAGACCCTGGACTAGCATCTCTCAACACACACACATACACACACACACACACACAAGCATACACATGTGCATATACATGTACACACATATATATGCACGAGTGCACAAACACATACATTCACACATAAACATGTGTGCTCACTCACACACATATATACATACACAAACATACAATGTGTGCATACATACAAGTACACCTACATGTACACACAAACATATTCACACAAACATGCATACACTCACATGAACACACACAGACCCTGACTGACAATCAAAGATCCTGATATCCCCATGACTTTTTAGTCATAGTCTCTCTCTCTTTTCAATATCAAAAGTGACAGTCAAGTAAACCAGGTGGCATATGGGAGTCCCAGTCTTTGACCAGGGGGAGCAAATGTCAATTGAGTTTATACATACATGTTGCTCCTAGGAATGGCTGGACAGCTGCCATGCCTTCCTGACAGGTTTTCTACACTAGCACTAATTCTGGCTGAGTGAAGACTAATATCACCAGATTTTACATTTTTGGTATATCAGTTACCAGCGCCCACAGCCATGGATGTGAATACTCTACAACTGGGTCACTTCTAACCCATAGAATCCTTGGCTTCAAAGGTTCAGGCCTCCAATACTGGACTGTCACCATCACAGTCGTGTGGTTTGCTGGTTTGGCTTCACACTGGCTGAGAAATGAAGAGCTGCATGCCATGAGCCATATCTCATCTTCTACTACCAGTGTCTGGTTAACTCAACATGGGTCCTGATAGTGAACAGGAGAATTTCTTAGCAAACCATCTGCTCCCAAACCCACCGAATTAGAATAATAATAATAACAGTGATTAATGGGGCCATTGTGGAAGGTTAAGGCAGGAAGATCTCAAATTCAAGACCCTTAGGATACACAGTGAGACTCTAATGTCTTCTTAAACAAGAACGAACTCATTGAGCAATGAATATGATATTTTCTCCAAAGCTTTATGAAAATGATGGTACCCAGAAGACCTCCAAAGCTTCTGTTATCCTTATTCTATTAAGAAGTACAATAGTCAATTTGTAGTTTTTTCTTCCTGCACAAGTCAGTGAAGGTTTTCACACCACCCTACCAGAGCTAAGTTTTCAGGCAGATTACAAGAGAAAATCTGTGTGGATTTCAATGGTTCCTTGTTGCATCTGCTCTGTTTTTACCACCTCCCAATCCCCACAGTTTCACTCCAAGCCAATAGCCACTCCAGTGCAGACCCAGAGCACAATTCACTAAGTGGTTAGTTCCCAAGCTTGGTACCCACACATCTCGTTCCATGGGCCTGGTAAAATCATGACTCCACAATAATTAACTTATCAAACAGGTTTATATGTTAAATTCTCAATCCACAAACTCTCTGCACAATAAGCTTACAACCAGTGGACAAAGATATAAACTTCCCACCTAGCTAAGATAAATAGACCCATAAAAACCCTTAGAAATAACCATAACAACCTTATCCATCTAGAGATGCACCAAGAGAAACAGCCATGCCTGCTTCCATCTTCCTTCCTCTCCAATCCCCGCTTCTCTCCTCCTCTTCCACTTTTCCAGACTCCCCCCTGCCCCACTCTCTACTGTCCAAACATGTATCACCTTGACATCAACCTACAGTCCCTTAGTTGAGCACAAGAATAATGAATGAGTAATAAGCCATATAATGAATCAATGGTCAAATGATGGTCAAAGCCCATTCATAGTACTGCCATAGTAGAACATTTACAACACTGATGCAATTTTAGATCAAGAAAATAATCTCTTGTAGGCAACTCACCAATTGTATTTGACTGCCAAGGTTGGCTGGATGAACTTGGATCAAGATGAGATTCTGGGGGCAATGTACAGGTCAAAGATACAAATGGAAGCCATGGGGGAATCTGAACTGAAGACAGCTTGAGGCATTGGAAGACTCATAATAAATGCCCTGGACAGAAGATGAAGGACAGTGACCAGAAACAATCATAACTGGATTTGGATGCTCAGACTTAAACTACATTTTAGGAAAGTAGATAGTTTTGCTATACTATGAATGAGATCCTTTTCCTTTCAACAGTTGATTGCTCATGCTAATTCTTGACACAAGTAATACTTTTGAATGTATGTCCTATTTTCTGGCTGCATTACAGACACTCATTTTGGATGCGAAATTATTGTTCCACAAATGAACAGAAAGAGTAGTCATGGTTTTCTATAGGGTGGCATGTTTCCTTGCCATGATAGTGCATTTGTATCTAACACATTTATATCCAATGCAGCACTGTTGGGGTGTTAGCGGTGCATCGTTGGCTCCTGCCTTCATGAGTCTAATACTGTAATGGGGGGGGGGACAGCTATATAACATCCAGGGATCTGTGGTAGAAAGTGACTAGCTATCCAAGGCGGTTAGCAGATGGGGATCATGAGAATACCGTGGAAGAGCCAGGTGACTGTGGCCAGCCCTACCAGAAAGTGCTTGATAGAGTTTTGTTTTTAAAATCTTTGAGTATGGTGTGTGTGTGTGTGTGTGTGTGTGTGTGTATTCTTGTGTATGGATGAGAGCATGTGTGGAGCTGAGAGGACTTTGATTGCCAGTCCTTGCTTCCTGTCTCCTTTGAGAACCTGTCCAGTGAGCTGCCTGGGATTTTCTTGTCTCCACTTGCTATCTTGCCGTAGGAAGTCTGGGGTCACAAGTGTCAGCTTTCGTCTCTAGCTGGAGATTCAAACTCAAGTCCTGACTCATGCATGGGAGCCATTTCCCCCACAGAATCACTTCTGAAGCCCTAATTCTTTTAGGCTCTTGGATGTATTATGAGCAATAATGTGATTCATTAGCCTTCAGAGAATAGGCAGCTAGGTTAGGCATCATGTTCTTCCAGGGCCTCATCATGGAGCCAAACATCCAAATCTTCCTTTCTCTTTCTTCCTTCAAATAAATAATTCTTGAAGTTTAAGAATGCTGAGATTATAATTGCTTTCTTAATGCAAACCATACCTTGTAGCTTCCTCAGGTACCAGTGCAGAATCTTTTGGTTACTATGGTGATAACTGAATTCATGCTGTCCCAAGGTAGCTAATAACTGTACTTTAATGGGATGGTAATAAAAACAGGAAAGAAAGAGCTGTGGGCTCTCCCAATAATGCAATTAGCTTTGTTCTTTGCTAGAATCTAAAGCACCCTGGATCTTCTCCAAAGTGTAAGATGTCATTTCATTATTTCTAGTGGAAGAGCTGAGAATTGAAGGTCCTCGCTGGGGACAAATAAAATACAGGGAGGGGCTTCTACATTCCAGCCTCTTCCCAGGCCATTCCAGCATCAGCTGCACGTCCCACAGCTAAGCTGCCTCCTTTGTCTTTGCTCTTGTGAAGGAAATGATGTTAACATTTTCTAAATACATTCATGAAGGCTGACCTTTCTGGGATTGGCACAAAATGCTGTAGAAGACATTTTTAGGATGCAGCTTGGCCATAGTGCTGATAGGAGAAAAGGATCTCTTTAAAACTATTCGCTTGCAAAACATACTGGAAAGTGTGTGTGTGTGTGTGTGAGAGAGAGAGAGAGAGAGAGGAGAGAGAGAGAGAGAGAGAGAGAGAGAGAGAGAGAGAGAGAGAGAGAGAAAGGGGGAGAGAGAGAGGGAGAGGAGGAGGGGAAAAAGAGAGAGGGTAGGGGGGAAAGGGGAGAGAGAGAGAGAAGAAAGGGAAAGAGGGAGAGAAGAGAGAGATTTCATAAAATCAAAATTCAGATAATTTAATCATGTATTGCCCAGGCATGTGCCTGCTTCCTCCTTTATTTTCTTGATTGAGTCTTAAAATTTTGTTTTCAGACACTGAGGTGTCTCAAGGCTGTGAGGACATAGTTTGCATATATGACCTTCAAGTGTAAATAGTTGAAATTAGGTCCAGTCAGCCCAGTCTGCATTTCCTCCAGTGGCTAAAGCTAAATGTGTAGTTCTTGCAGTCTGGCTAAGTCTGGAGAGCAGTGCAGGTGCACGGTTGTTGATTTTCTGTGAAAATGAAGCCTCTTGGGCTGTATGAAATCGGAATTATAGTAGCTGCAGCGGCCAGCGTCAGGATTTCAGCAGCTCAACTGAAGTTCCAGTCTTGGTGAACGCCCATCCACAGAAGGGATCCAGACAGCTTTGCTCCATGAGGTCACTCGGAGATTCCAGATACCTTCCCTTTGGGGCTGAACGATGTTTTGTCTTTCAGGGTCCTTCAGGGTCCTCCATGCCAGAAGACATCAGCTCCATGAGTGGCTTCACATTTTTGAACACAGAATCCTCATATCATGCCCCTCTCTTCTCTCTGTCTCTCTGTCTCTCTGTCCCTTTGTCTCTGTCTGTCTGTCTCTCTGCTTCTGTCTGTCTCTCTCCTCTATGTCTCTGTCTGTCTGTTTCTGTCTCTTTCTGTCTCTCTGTCTGTCTCTGTCTGTTTCTCTACCTCTGTCTCTGTCTGTCTGTCTCTCTCTTTCTCTGTCTCTCTGTCTCTCTCTGTCTCTGTCTCTCTGCCTCTCTGTCTCTCTCTGTCTCTGTCTCTGTCTCTCTCTCTCTCTCTCTGTGTGTGTGTGTGTGTGTGTGTGTGTGTGTGTGTGTGTGTGCAGAGGAACTCTCATGGGGGCATCTGTGTGAGTGTGGTGGCCCAATGACAACTTCAAGTGGAGCCATCATTTTTGAAGTCGGGTCTCTCACTGGCCTGGAACTCACTGGTTAGGCTAAGCTGGCTAGCTGCAGGCTTCCTCCTGTCTCTGCCTCTCCAGCGCTGGGACTATCGCATCACCAGTGCACCCAGACCTGATATGCAGGTTCTAGAGGCTGAGCTCAGGTTCTTACACTTAGACCCACTGGGCCACATGTGTTCCAGTCCCTGATACCACTCTTCTGTATTTTTAATTGTTGCTTTGTTTTTGTTTTTTGTGCTTGGATATTTTGCCTAAAAGTGTGTTTGTGCACCGCTTGTATCCTTGGATTTCAGAAGAGGGCCTCATATCCCTTTGGAATTGTAGTAACAGGTGGATGTGAGCCAGAATGTGGGCAACAGAGCCCAGGTCCTCTGGAGGGACAACTAAATGCTCTTAACCCTGATTCATCACTCCAGCCCTCCTCTCCCATAAAGTTTCTTTTTTTTTTTTTTTTTCGTTCTTCCATTTGCTTGGTTTCAGTATGTGGTTTCACTGTGTAGCTCTGGCCAGTACGTAACTCAGTATGTAGAACAGGCTTGCCTTAAGATTGCAGAAATCCACCACCTCACCTACTTCTACCTCCTGAGTGTTGGAATTAAAGATGTGAACCACCACTCTCTGCAATGGGGTATCATTTCTTAATGTAAATATATAATGGGACCCTGAATTTAGAGTGAACATTAATCTATGTTTATGGCTTACCACATGGGTGGGAGCTGGGTTCAATTCTATCATCTGTAAAAAAGATTGATTGTTATTGTAGATAGATAGATTGTTATTGGTTTGAATGGAGCAAGAAAGACTACTTTGATGAGGTTACTTGTAACTTATGTGTTGATAGGTTATTTTAATAGAATTCCTCTGAAATTTGTACTGTTTTACAAAATAAAGCAAAATCCAGCTTCCCTGTTTATTTTCTTCATAGGAAACTATAACATGACTTTTATGGGCCTGCCAACTCTCAGTCCAGATTCATCTATTCCTTCTCACATCCCTGGAGAATTCTCCCAACTCAGATCTCCTTCCAGAGTCTCTGTCTCTGCCTGAAGTCCTGCCTTCCTTTTCTGACTCACCTATTGGCCTTCAGATCTTTATTACACCAACTGAAAGATGAAGGAGGAAGTGCGTTTACATAATATGATATTGGTGATGAGCGTGCTCCACTGAGCAGCCAATAAACACAGAGACTCGCAGCCAAGCATTAGATGAAGCTCAGCGAGTCTTGTAGAGGAGATGGTGGGGAGAAGGACTGAAAGACCCAAAAAGGACAGGGACTCCACAGAAAGATCAACAGAGTCAACTAACCTCAACGTTTGGGGAGTTCCAGAGACCAAACCTCTAACGAAAGAGCTTACACAGGCTAGACCTAGACCTCCCACCCCCAACACCCTGCACATATGTAGCAGAAGTTCAGTTTGGTCTTCATGTGTTTCTCCCAACCATTGAAGTGGGGTATGTCCCTCAATCTGTGAATCCTGTTTCCCTAGGTGGTCCCAGAGGGGGAGGGTTGGGGGGGGGGAGGAAGAGTATCTTGTGAGGGGTACTGGGAGGAGGGAGAGGCTAATATTGGGATGTAAAGTAAATAAATAATTTTTTTTAAAAAAAAGAATTACAACACCAAAGCTCTCTTCTAGTACAGAAACAATCGCCACACGGTACACAAAAATGTTACCCCCAAAGGAAGCTTCTTGTGAGTTCCTTAGGTCCAGTGCTCTAATCTACCGTTGCTGAGACCTGACCTGCTCTGACTTCTGCCCACTGTTCCCCGGTGACATTATTCCTGCTCTTCATGCTAGGATCGCGTTGTCATCCGGGAAGGAGAAGCCCGAGAAACGAGATGCTGCGTTTCAGGTCACCATTCTGCTCACTGACCCTGAGGAAGGCAACCGTCTCCGTGTGGGATAAAAGGAAGTGGTGGAAGCCATCAACGGCTGAAGACGGAGACCTGAGTTCTGCCATGTGACTCCGTGCGGGAGCGGGGAAGACGCCCCATGGCACATAGACACTTAGAACCCTGCCTACCACCACACAGCACAGCAAGGAAAGAGGAAGACAAAGACCTGTGGATCACCATGACACCCACAGACCTGCCCTCTGGCACACAGCGGACCATAGACACCAGGTGGTCATCGAGTCACACAGTGTGGACTTAGGATGGCCACGCTACCCACATGGGTAGCCTATAGCAGGAGCCGCCGCAATGTGCGAGTCTGTGGTGGTCAGATGGGGGAGAAAGAAGTGGAACAGCTCAAACAATAGAGAGAGAGAGATGGAACTGGAGACTGGAGGGTGGAGAGAAAAGCCTGTCGTGAATGGACAGCCCCACCCCTGGGGGTCATGGGGAGATCCCAGCCCTGACTGTCACTGAAGACTGTGCCTGGGTCCATGGCTATGGTTGCGCAGAGGCTGTTGTCAATGCCCAGGGCTCATAGTACCATTAGAGGACTTGGGGATTCCCTTGTGAAAACACAACAGACAGAATAGTGTAATCAAAGACAGCTGGAACCCTGGAGTAAAGGGGCAGGACATAGCTTAGGCCGGCTCTCACAATTTCTTCTTTGAACATTTAGGAAGAAAATAAAGTCTATTTTTTATTTGTTTGGTTTTTTTATTTTTTTATTTTATTTATTTATTTATTTATTTATTTATTTATTTTTTGGTTTGTGTTGTTTTGTTTTTCAAGGCAGGATTTCTCTGTCTATCCTGGAATGACCGGGCTGCCCTCAAACTCAGAGATCCGCCTGCCTCTGCTTCCTGAATGCTAGGATTAAAGGCATGTGCCACCACCGCCCAAACAAACTTCTTGTCTTACTAATTCAGAGACCACTCTTGCAGTGATTTGAGTATGAAATGTTCCCTACAGACAAGCATTTGAACACTTGCTTTCCCTGATAGGGATTCAATTTGGGAACGCTATGGAAGTTTTAAGACAGGAGTCTTTCTGGAGGAAGCATATCACTACAGGCAAATTTGGAGGTTTTGTAGTCTAGCTCCACTTCCTGCCCTGGCCCTGAGCCTTCCTG
Source organism: Micromys minutus (assembly GCF_963924665.1). Classification (NCBI taxonomy): domain Eukaryota; kingdom Metazoa; phylum Chordata; class Mammalia; order Rodentia; family Muridae; genus Micromys; species Micromys minutus. Next base: position 14,507,187 of record NC_137984.1, read on the forward strand.
GGTGGGGATACGTGAGCTCTCTCTGGTTCCTGACTACTAGGCTGGCTCCACAGTTCTGCCACGCCTTTGCCATCATGAGCAAGAACGGTGCTTCCCCTTTGGAACTGTGAGCTGATAAAAACCCTTCCTCGCTGGAACTGGCTTGCTGATAGACTTTTCTACATAGGAGGAGAAAAGATGCGCAGACCAGGTGAGCCAGCGGTGGTCCAGCGGTGATCCAGGGACACGGGACTGGCGAGGAGTCTTTCCGACCAGCCTGGGTGCAGAGAGATCTCTGCAGAGCTCAAGAAAAGAGCGGTTCGCCAGTCCCCCTCCCCACCTCAGCTCAGTTCAGGGAACCAGTAACCCGGCATCCACACAAGACTGACAACAAGATGGCAAGAGGAAAGGGAAAAAACGTGCCCCAGGGAGACCAAGAAAACCTGGCAACACCAGTACCCAGCTCTCCCAACACAGCAAACAGCAGAATATCAAACACTCCAGAAGAAGAAGATGCAGACCTGAAATCATACCTCAAGATGATGATAGAGATCCTAAAGCAAGAACGTGAGGAAAAGCATAAAGAATTAGAAGCTTTTAAAGAAGAAACAAGAAAAACACTCAAAGAATTAAAGGAAAACAGAACCAAAGAGATGAAAGAATGAAAGAAGGAATTTAAAACTGAAATAGACAAAATAAAGAAAACACTAAAAGAGACAATCCGACAGATAGAAAACCTAAAAAAGAAATCAGGAGTTACAGAGGCAAGCATTACCAATAGACTTCAAGAGATGGAAGAGAGAATCTCTGGGGGCTGAAGACAACATTGAAAACATAGAAAAAACAGTCAGAGAAGATGCAAAAACCAAAAAGCTCCTAATCCAAAATGTCCAGGAGATCCAGGACACAATGAGAAGACCAAACCTAAGGATAATAGGAATAGAAGAGGGCGAAGAATATCAACTAAGAGGCACAGTAAATATCTTCAAAAACATCGTAGAATAAATCTTCCGTACCCTTAAGAATGAGATGACCATGAGCATAAAACAAGCCTACCAAACTCCAAATAGATTGGAAAAGAAAAGAAATTCCTTCCGACACATAATAGTCAAAACACCAAGTGCCCAAAGCAAAGAAAAAATATTAAACGCAGTAAGGAAAAAAGACCAGGTGACATATAAAGGCAGACCAATCAGAATCACACCCGATTTCTCAATAGAGACTATGAAAGCTAGAAGATCCTGGACAGACATCATGCACTCCTTAAGAGAGCACAGGTGCCAGCCAAAGCTGCTATACCCAGCAAAACTATCAATCACCATAGATGGAGAGACTAAGATATTCCAAGACAAAACTAAACTTACACAATATCTGACCACAAACCCAGCACTACAACGAATTATAATGGGGAAAACCCAATACAATGAGGGGAACTACATCTTAGTAAAAACAAGAAAACTCCCAAGCAAGAAAACCAAACGAAGAAAGACATACAGGCACAATTCAACCTCCAAAAGCAGAAATAGCAAGAAACAGCAAGTACTATTCCTTGATATCTGTTAACATAAAAGGACTCAATTCCCCAATAAAAAGACATAGGCTATCAGACTGGATACATAAACAAAACCCAGCATTTTGCTGCATACCGGAAACTCTTCTCAGAGACAAAGACAGACACTATCTCAGAGTAAAAGGTTGAGGAAAAAAAACTTCCAAGCAAATGGCCCCCAAGAAGCAAGCTGGAGTGGCCATTCTAATATCGAATAAAGTAGATTTTCAACCAAAAGTTATCAAAAAAGATAAGGAAGGACACTTTTTACTCATTACAGGGGAAATTTGTCAGGAGGAACTCTCAATCCTTAACATATATGCTCCAAATACAAAAGCACCGATATTCATAAAAGAAACCCTACTAAAGCTCAACAAATATATTGCGCCCCACACAATAATAGTGGGAGACCTCAATACCCCACTCTCACCAATGGACAGATCATAGAAACAGAAACTGAACAAGGACACAGTAAAACTAATAGAGGTTATGAACCAACTGGAATTAATAGATATCTACAGAATATATCATCCTAAAACAAAAGAATTCACCTTCTTCTCAGCACCTTATGGCACCTTCTCAAAAATTGACCACATAATCGGTCACAAAATGAGCCTCAATAGATATAAGAAGATTGAAATACTCCCATGCATCCTCTCAGATCGCCATGGTCTAAGGCTGGTCTTTAACAGCAACAAAGACAACAAAAAGCCCACATACACATGGAAACTAAACAATGCACTATTAATTGATAGCAGGGTCAAAGAAGAAATAAAGAAAGAAATTAAGAATTTTCTAGAATTCAGTGAAAATGAAAACACAACATACCCAAACCTATGGGATTCAATGAAAGCAGTACTAAGAGAAAAACTCATAGCTCTGAGTGCTTCCAAAAAGAAACGGGAGAGAGCATACATCAGCAACTTGACAGCACAGCTGAAAGCTCTAGAATAAAAGGAAGCATATACACCCAAGAGGAGTGGACAGCAAGAAATAATCAAACTTAGGGCAGAAATAGACAAAATAGAAGCAAAAAGAACCATTGAAAGAAACAACAAAACCAAGAGCTGGTTCTATGAGAAAATTAACAAGATTGATAAACCCTTAGCTAGACTAACTAGACAGCATAGAGAGAGTATCCAAATTAACAAAATCAGAAAGGAAAGTGGAGAAATAACAACTGAAACTGAGAAAATTCAAGAAATCATCAGATCCCACTACCAAAGCCTATACTCAACAAAGATAGAAAACCTGGAGGAAATGGATAAATTCCTAGACAGACAGAAGATACTAAAGTTGAATCAGACCAGGAAATCACCTAAATAATCCCATAACACCTAAAGAAATAGAGGCAGTCATCAAAAGCCTCCCAACCAAAAAAAGCCCAGGTCCAGATGGGTTCAGTGTATAATTTTATCAGACATTTATTGACGACACAATACCAATACTCTCCAAACTATTCCACAAAATAGAATCAGATGGAATTCTACCTAACTGATTTTTTGAGGCTATAATAACCCTTGTTCCTAAACCACACAGAGACCCTACAAGAAAAGAGAACCTCAGACCAATCTCCCTTATGAACATTGATGCAAAAATACTCAACAAAATCCTTGCAAACCAAATCCAAGAACACATCAAAACAATCATTCACCATGATCAAGTAGGTTTCATCCCTGGGATGGAAAAATGGTTTAACATACAGAAATGCAACAATGTAATCCACCATATAAACAAACTAAAAAAAAAACCCATATAGTTGTCTCAATAGATGCTGAGAAAGCATTTGACACAATTCAGCACCCCTTCATGTTAAAAGTCGTGGAAAGAACAGGAATAAAAGGCCTATACCTAAACATAATAAAAGCAATATACAGCAAACCAACAGCCAACATCAAACATAATGGTGGGAAACTTGAAGCAATCCCACTAAAACCAGGGACTCGACAAGGCTGCCCACTCTCCACCTACCTATTCAACATAGTACTGGAAGTCCTGGCCAGAGCAATTAGACAGCAAAAGGAAATCAAAGGGATACAATTTGGAAAGTAAGAAGTAAAAACATCACTATTTTCAGATGACATGATAGTGTACTTAAGCGACCCCACAAATTTCACCAGAAAACTCCTACAGCTGATAAACAAGTTCAGCAAAGTGGCTGGATATAAAATTAGCTCAAACAAATCAGTAGCCTTCCTATATTCAAAGGACAAATATGTGGAGAAAGAAATTAGGGAAAAGATACCCTTCACAATAGTCACAAAAACCAAGAAATACCTTGGTGTGACTCTAACTAAGCAAGTGATGGACCTATATGACAAGAACTTCAAACCTCTAAAGAAGGAAATCGGGGAAGATCTCAGAAAATGGAAAGATCTCCCATGCTCATGGATTGGAAGGATCAACATTTTAAAAATGGCCATCTTACCAAAAGCAATCTACAGATTCAATGCAATCCCCATCAAAATTCCAACCCAGTTCTCCATTGAGTTGGAAAAAGCAATGTGCAATTTTTTCTGGAATAACAAAAGACCTAGAATAGTGAAATCCATCCTCAACAACAAGAAAACATCTGCAGGAATCACTATCCCTGACCTCAAGCTATATTACAAGGCAATTGTGCTGAAAACTGCATGGTACTGGTACAGAAATAGGCATGTGGACCAATGGAATAGAATAGAAGATCCATAAATGAGCCCTCATGTATATGGTCACCTGATTTTTGACGAAGGAGCTGTAAACATTCAATGGAAAAAGGACAGCCTATTCAACAAATGGTGCTGGTCCAACTGGCACTCAACATGCAGAAGAATGAAAATAGACCCTTTCTCATCTCCTTGTACAAAGCTCAAGTGCAAGTGGATCGAAGATCTCCACATTAAACCAGGTACACTGAAACTATTAGATGAGAAAGTAGGGAAAACCTTAGAACACATAGGTACAGGAGAAAATTTTCTGAACAGAACACCAATGGCTCGAGCTCTAAGGTCAAAGATTAACAAATGGGACTTAATGAGATTGCAAAGTTTCTGTAAGGCTAAAGACATTGTCAAGAAAACAAAACGGCAGCCAACAGAGTGGGAAAAGACATTTACTAACCCCACATCAGATAGAGGCCTAATATCCAAGGTATACAAAGAACTCAAAAAGCGAGACACCAGAGAATCAAACAACCCTATTAAAAAATGGGGTACAGACTTAAACAAAAAGTTCTCAATCAAGGAATATGGAATGGCTGAGAAACATCTAAGGAAGTGCTCAACATCCTTAGCCTTCAGGGAAATGCAAATCAAAACAACCCTGAGATTCCACCTCACACCAGTCAGATTGGCCAAGATCCCAAACTCAGATGACAGCAGATGCTGGCGAGTCTGCGGAGAAAGAGGAACACTTCTCCACTCTTGGTGGGGTTGCAAGCTAATACAACCACTCTGGAAATCAGTTTGGCAGTTCCTCAGAAAAATGGACATAGTACTACCTGAAGACCCAGTTATTCCACTTCTGGGCATTTATCCCAGAGACGCTCCAACTTACATCATAGATACATGCACCACAATGTTCATTGCAACTGTATTTATAATAACCAGAAGCTGGAAAGAACCCAGTTGTCCTTCAGTAGATGAATGGATACCAAAATTGTGGTATATTTACACAATGGAGTACTACTCAGCTATCAGAAACAATGACTTAACCAAATTCTTAAGAAAATGGCTGCATCTAGAGAATATCATCCTGAGTGAGATAACCCAGTCACAAAAGAACAGACATAATATGCAGTCACTGATAATGGGATACTAACCCCAGAAAGCTTTGAACACCATAAAAACAACTCACAGACTGTGTCAAGTTCAAGAAAAAAAAAGAATATATTTTAATTAAAAAAGAACTGTATCACATCTACCTTTCCTTCCTACAACCCCTCCCAGTTTCTCTCCCATCCCCTCAAACTAATACCCTCTTTTCCTATATTATTGTTACATATATACATATGTGTATGTATATGTACCCACAAATACTTAATTACAACCTCAAATATTGTATTTGTATACTTCTATGCAAAAATGTACATGTATCTTTGTTTCTTAAAATAAAGCTTTTCAATAAAAAAAAGAAAAGGAAAAAGCAAAATAAACAACAACAACAACAACAACAACAACAACAACAAAAAGATGCGCAGATCATCACCTTCATTATCAAACAGCTAGAAAACACAACATTTCAATTAGTGCCTTTATTGAGAAAATTTTACGCTGGTGACGTTTTAAACTCACTGTCCCTGGGGCTGATTTTCTTTAGCAGCAAGTTCTCTGTGGTGGCCAAGTTCTTGCTGGTGTTTCCCCTTCTGCTACACCCTTTCGTAGATCCTAGTGCTGACAACATTGTTCATGGCGCACTCCTGAAGGGAGAGAGCTGTTAGATGTGACTGCTTTCAGGTTAGACCTGCTCTTTCGTCTTTCTGCAGAAGAAGCCCTCGATTCAGCCACAGAGACAGATGAACTGGGTGGGCAGTCGCTCCAATATATATATATAAATATTTAAACATGTAAACATAGGGAACACTCACCACTACCATTTTTCCATCCATAATTTTTCTTTTAATTGTTGTCTGTTTGCCAAGCCATTTTTGGACCTGAATCATTGATCCACCTTCAAAAGTTATAAGGCTCTATAAATGCAGACAGTGGTTAGAAGGAGTTAGCCAGGAGTTAGCCAGCACGTTGTACCAATTACCGCCCTAAATGTCTACCTTTTAACTTCAAGTCTGAAATCCTGTCCTCCACACTGCTCAACTCAATTCCTGTTATGTTTTAATGCAGTCATTTTGGAAGTCCCATGAGATGACTAAATTCATGTTCTCAGAGGCAAGAATTTCTAAGCTATTTAATTAACCTTCATAATTGTCCTAGCCTATATGATCTTCCATACAGTAACAAAAGTTGGGGGAAGGTGAGGAAGGAGTACCATGTGCTAGATTTACATCTGTAACTCTGGTACTTGGTGGTGAGAAGCAAGGGAATCTTTTTTTTTTTTTAAAACAACTTTATTTTACAAAGCAAAGATAAATGTACAGATTTTAAACATTTTTTGCTTAAAATTATACATTTTTGTCAGTACTTTTTTTCAGATTTTAACATAATTTTTACATAAAACTATATGAATATATTTTTTAGTCAGTGCTTGATTTTTTTCAAGGTTTGACTGGTGGGGTTGCAAGCTAATACAACCACTCTGGAGATCTGTCTGGCGATACCTCAGAAAATTGGATATAGTACTACCTGAAGACCCAGCTATTCCACTTCTGGGCATATACCCCAGAGACACTTTAATACACTACAAAGATATATGCACCACAATGTTCATAGCGGCTCTATTTATTAGCCAGAAGCTGGAAGGAACCCAGATGTCCTTCAGAAGATGAATCGATACAAAAATTGTGGTACATATACACAATGGAATACTACTCAGCCACCAGAAACAATGACTTAACCAAATTCTTAAGAAAATGGCTGCATCTAGAGAATATCATCCTGAGTGAGATAACCCAGTCACAAAAGAACAGACATAATATGCAGTCACTGATAGTGGGATGCTAACCCCAGAGGCTTGCACTCCCCCAGAAACAACTCACAGACTTTATGAAGTCCAAGAAATAAAGAAAACAAAACAAAACAAAAAAAATATTTACAAAACAAGAAAACTTTAACTATTTCCATGTTACATTTTGTTTTACATGTACTTTAGCTCATTGTAACTATTAAGAGAATCTTAAGTTGCAGGCCAGCCTAGGCTCTGTAGAAAGGTCTTGTCTCAAACCGCAGCAACAAAAAGTAAGGGCATTTTAGCTCCATTAAGCTATCTGAATAACTAGCAAAAGATTGACTTTATGTATGTGCAGATTTTAAACAAGCCCAACCAGAATTAGCAGTAAATGAACTGAATTAAATTGAACCAATAAAATAGACTGAACGAACCATACCTAGCCACCTATTTTCCTCAGTGGTTGGACACAGAAAGAGTTCCAACTAACCTTCACTTTGCGGTTGTCAGCAGTGGTCTCTTCAAATTCTTCCCCTAACCTGAAGGAGATCTCCGTGTTCCTAGATGCACTTCCTGCTTGGATGTCCATCCTTTCCCCATTGAAACTAATACTAACACTTGGCTTTATTAAACATTCAACTTTCCGGGGTTCACATTCCACTCCTGGGGGACAAAGAAAAAACACGCCTTATTCACCCATTTAGGAAGATATGTCAAGCACCATTTGGACACCGGCTCTTAAAGAATGCTTCCTAACTAACACACAGCCTTATTTCTTCCCAGACAAGTTCTTATTATGTAGCCCCAGGCCAGCCTTGAGGTCAAGGTCCTCCTGACTCTGCTCAGATTTGCAGATGCGAACTGCCTACCACGTCCAGCCGCGACGTCTTCTTTGATGTTTTCTGTAATCTCTAGAACAAGCCAAGGTACAACTAGTAATTTTGCTATCTTGAGAAGCCAAATTCACTTTCTCCAACTTCTGTGCTTAATGTGAAGTGTGGATTTGCAGGATGGCTTTCAAGGGAGCGAGTGCTTGCGCCTAGCCTTGTGGAAACTTGCAAAGACAGTACAGGCCTTGGTGCTCTGGGGACTTTGTCAATGTTACCATTCACAGTAGGGAGATAGATGCTGACGTTTCTCTCTGAATGCATAGAGAAGTCTCCTGCCCACTCCTGCTGTGGATGCAGCATGTAGGAAATATGCTTCTCCCTATAGGAAAACAGATCTGTGGCTCTCGAGGAAGAGTGAGGTGGTCAAAATCTGGGCTCCAGCCTTGACACTTGACAGCTCCGCTCTCTTTTGAGTCTGCATAGTAAAATGTGGATGACTTGAGCCCTCCTCACCCTTGCTTTGGAAGAAAGCACAAAAGGCTTTGAAGGGCCCCAGAGCAGTGTAAGGTTTCATTTGCTCTTCCCCCTTGCTTCCAGCTCCTAGTCAACACAGTGCCATTCTGGCTGTATGTTTAAACTACTCCCATTCCTTTCCCCCTCCATGTTTATGTGTGTGTGTGTGTGTGTGTGTGTGTGTGTGTGTGTGTGTGTATGTATGTATGTATGTATGTGTGCATATATATGCATGTATAGATACACAAATATAAATGTGTGTATATATATGTATATGTGTGTATATGTATATTACAGATATAAAAATATAAATGTGTATATATATATGTATATATGTGTGTATATATGTATATAGGCATGTATATATATACAGAAATATAAATGTATAATATCTATTTTTTTCATACAGGTCTCTCTATGTAACCAGGCCAGACTTGAACCCTCTGTCTTCCCGACAGATCCGTGGAACAACTGAGACTGTAGGTTTGCACTGCTACATCCACCCCCAAGTTTCTTATACGCCCTCAAGTTTTTATTCAAAACAAATCTGTCTATATGAAAATTTCTTTATTACTTCCTGCTATCTTTGGGAGAAGGGCAAGTATTATATTTATGATCATGTTAACTTATTAAAGGGGAAAGCATTACTGTTTCACTGCTGAGAATAAGTAAATATATTAATGATTGTAAGCAATCACTGGTCATTCTAGGCAAAATGTAAAAATGGGGGAAAATCTACATTTCTTACGGTTTGTTTTGATAAAAGAGGTTGTTAACAATTATGAAAACTAAACTGACTGTTGTTCCAGGATTCGCAGAGAGGTGTAGCTTGTTATAGCTTGTTATAGCTCATGGTTGACTGCAGAGCTTCAAGTCCACCAGACAGACCCATTCTTCTGCGAGACCGCCAATGGTGAGATGGTCAGTCAGTAAAGAAAAGTCATTTTATTTCTCCCCTCAAATGGAAAACCTTCAAAACCACGTATTAAATAGTTGTCATACATGAGTGAACGGTCTAGAAAATTCTACACTCCAAATTGGTGGCTCTCAATTTGTGGACTGCAACTCCTTCAGAGGTCAAATATCAGATATTCTGCAAATCAGATATTCACATTATGATTCATAACAAATTATGGTTACGATATAGCCACGATTATGTTTGGTGGCCATGACAGCATGGGGAACCGCATTAGGGGGTCCCAGCGTTAGGAAGGTTGAGAACCCCTGTCGAAAATGTTATTTGTTGCTTTTGTGTTTCTAAATTTATAATTAAAGTAAATCTCCAAACAAATTCAATCCATAAATTAATTACAACAATTCATTTACACAAATTTTGGGGTCGAACAAAAGTTGCTCGATGAAATGATCCTGCTAAGGAGAAATCTGAACAGCTCAGCATCGTCAGATCTTCCACCGGGGTCCTGGTAGGAGCACGTAGCCCATAAACTCAGAGAGTGAGCCTTAAGCCAAGTTCATAGTTTTTAATGTTAATTATTAGTTATTATCATTAAAATAAATATTAATAATAAGCAGACCTATAGACTTCATCTCATACGCGTACAGCTCAAGGTCACTAAAAGAAAATCATTTAAAACTTCATCGTGAGGTACAAAAGCCTCTTGCCACCAAAACCCGACTCCCGAGATGTTGTCTCTCACCCAGTTCTTTCACATAATTCTCGAAGTTTTCGCTGGAGACGAGTTTCCAGGTGCCTAAGAAGGGCTCAATCATCGTGCACAGCTTTCTGGGCAGATGAGGCACTCACAACCGAAAACCACGAAGTGTGGGCATCGCTGTGCCGCCCGCCGGCCCCTTCCTTCAAAGAACATCTTTGTCACGTGGCATTCCTGAAGTGGCCAATGGGCTGCCAGGAATCTGAGATTCCAGGCACCGGCGGTGAGATTCCGGGCACCAGCAGTTAGCTCCTTCTGTATGCCATCAACAGAAACTCACCTGCAAAACTCAATTCAGGGAGCCTCTCTAAGCTTCTAGCAACGTGATTTATGCCCAGGAGTCACCTGATAAATCTTACTTGCCCAGTGGAGGCACTGTCAATGGAGACCAGATTTTAAACACTAAATGCTGACTATCCTTGAGGGGATATCTGACAAATGTCTAACGAACACCAAATCAGAAGCTTGCCCACCTCAAGGACTTCCTTGCTCGGTCTGACTCAGCTATTTTATTTTTTGTTTGTGCAAGTCATGGTGTGAAAACTCGGCCTTCAGCAGCAGAGTATTGTCCCTTCCCTTGCTTGCAGGGTTGATGTATTCATATTGTTAATGCAATTCAAAGCGCCTACAGTTGCTTGGAGTGAGGTTTAGGTTATTATTAACAGTATCATTTTTGTCAATCGAGGATAGGTGGGGACTGGGAAGAAAGGTGGCAATTATTACTGAGTAAAGCTTCGTGATGTGTGACACTTCAAAAGGAGAGATACAGTGAAGTCAGTGCCTAGAAAACTCATCTTTTATGTTTACAAAATAAACTTTTCTCTGTTTCTCTGTGTGTCTCTCTCTTTCTATCTCTGTCTCTTTGTCTCTCTGTCTCTCTATCTCTGTCTCTCTGTATCTGTCTCTCCTTGTCTATCTCTGTCTTTCTGTTTCTGACTTGCTCTGCCTTTCTCTGTCTCTGTTTCTCTCTTTGTCTCTCTGTCTCTGACTTTCTCTGTCTCTGTCTCTGTTTCTCTCTGTCTCTGACTCTCTCTGTCTCTGTCTCTGTCTCTGTTTCTCTCTGTCTCTGTCTCTGTTTCTCTCTGTCTCTGACTCTCTCTGTCTCTGTCTCTGTTTCTCTCTGTCTCTGACTCTCTCTGTCTCTGACTCTCTCTGTCTCTCTGTCTCTGTCTCTCTCTGTCTCCCTCTCTCTGTCTGTCCCTCCCTCCTCTATGTAGCCCTAGCTGCCCTCAAATTAGCAATCCTCCTGACTCAGCCCCTCAAGTGTTAGGATTACAGATGTGCTACACCATGGCTGGTTTTCAAAATCATTTTTGTGTTAAAAACTGCAATTTTAGATGGTGCAGTTTTGTAAAGTTTGTAAGGGTGAGGGAAAGAATGATGCCCGAGATCTATAGTCTAAAAAGCAAAGGAGGTCAGCAGGAAGTTAGAGCTTTGCGCTCTGCATGCCAAGCACGTGAAGTAGGTTCACGGGTCCCAAGTTTTCTACCAAACACTGATTGAACGGATGGGTGTTGCTGCTGCTAATTACAACTGTTTGAAAGCTGGAAATTTAGATGGTCAGAGACAAGAAAGTGACCTGCCCTGTGACTCTGAGGACTATCTTTTCATCCTGGTGCATGAAGGCATCTCTTTACATACAAAGCAAACAAGAGAAACGATTCGGGACAAAGACTCGCCTCTGAAGGAAAGGTAGTCAGAGACGCGGGATGTGTTATATCTTTGTGAACTGAAGAGTTATTCAGCTATCCAGGAGGGCAGAAGGCAAGCAAGACCTCAGCAAATATCATGCTAAGTGCCTCAAAGGGCAATGACAGGGTCAGTTTCAAATGCAGATCTGCCCTATGGGATGAATTTGCATTACTGCTTGCATCTGTGTTCTCCATACACACACACACACACACACACACACACACACACACACATATATATATATATATATATATGCACATATATATACACATATGTGTGTGTGTCTGTGTCTGCGTGTGTATCGGTACACGTTGGCTGGTGGGGTAGTGGGACAAAAGTCACCATGTGAGCAGCTTTCTTTGTTACTCTCCTGATAATTGATTCAGAAGTGAATCCCTTTGAGACCCCATTTTGTGTGTGTGACAAAAGGGACAAGTCACATTTCTAGCTTCTGTAAGATTCCCCACGGGAGGGAGTCAGAGGGAAAACGGCCTGGAATCTTCCTCCACACACTAAGGTTTCTCCTGTGATACACCTGGCATACATTGTGGTGTAAATTCAAATTTGGAGCCAGAACCAAATTTGTGACCTCATAGTGTCATTGCTACTTAATAGTCTTGTGCCTAAGATCTGTCGCTTGATGATAAAGCTTTGTTGATACACCTTTGTAGATAGATAACTTCGTGACATGGTTGATGTGGCTCTAGCCAATTACTTGCATTGCAAGCAGCTAATTTCATGCACACAATCTACCCACCTTCACAGACCCCACTCTCGTGTGTGATAATCCGGTTTAGAACTTTTCACTACCTATGATAGCACATTTATACCTTAGAAAGAAGTATATTAGAGCTCATAGCTTATAGGTTTGCATTTCTATTGGATATCTGAGAGCAAATGTAAAAATGAAGCAAGATAATACTCTGGACTCATTTCTATTCCTAAGACAGCATCTGGTTGTATACAATGCTATAGGTATTAGGCAACGCTTTTATAAATGAGTAACAAAAGAAAGGGGGAGGTGCTAAAGACAGTTTTAGGACCTGGTGCTTCTCTGGTACTGGAATAAGCTCTTCTGGTTCCCACTGGATAGAGGGTTGATTCCGCAGAACCACAATACCTTACAAAACACAGCTTAAGCAATGAGTGATTTCTTTTGGCTCTCAGTCTCAGAAGGTTTAGTCCGTGATGGGGAGGAAAAATCAGTTTAGCTCCCAGTGGTGGGAATATGTAGGCAGTGGCTCAATACATCTCAGTAGATCGGGAAGAACATAAGAGCAGGAGCTTGGGGCCAGCTTAATGGGCTCCACAGACCCATCCCTGCATTTGCCAGCCAGGATGCACTTCCTGAAATTACACAGCCTCTCAAACAGCCATTGTGATGTTTGAGAACATTACAATACCTGGGCCTGGAGAGGACAAGTGAGAGTCGAACCACAAGTTTTGTACTTGGCTTCCAAAAGCTCACGACCATCTCTTCATGCAAATTGCATTTCATCCAACTTCAGAGATCCCAAAGCTTTTGCATGGTGCAGGATTCTGAAATCTAAACGCTGAGACTGGGGACGATGCTTTAGCTATAAGCCCCCACCTACTTCCAGAATACAACAGCCCAGTGTAAACATTGTCATTTGGAGACATACACAACAGACAAAAAGGATGGAGTCAAAGCAAGGTCCCATAGTTCTGTGTCCAGTATCTAGGGCTCTGTGGTATGAATCCCAGCAGACATAGAAGCTCCAAGCTCATAGCCTGGCTATCTGTAGCACACAGTGGCCAGCATTTTAGAAGCTGTCATCTATGGTGGCCTGTAAGTTTCATCAGCAGGTACTTTACATTCCTGGTACCTCTAAAGCAACATGTCCTCCGTTGCAACTGTATGGATTACTGCTTGCATGGTTTTGACTATTTCAGGGACTCTCCCTCTCCCTCCTCTCTCCCCTCTCTCTCTCACACACACATATACATATACATATATACATACAGAGAGAAAGAGAGAGAGATCATATATTATATATTTTTATGCAGGTTTATTTTGCCTAGCCTATCTTTAAAATTCATCCATGTCCTTTTTAGCCTCTCAATATGTCCTTTCTTTTTTTAAATAGAGAGGAGGAAGGAATGGAAGTACAGAAGAGGGAATATAGGAATACAGCACTAAAGGTCATTTGTAAAGCCATATAGGTGCCTACTGCTGTAGAAGCTTCCCACAGAATATACACACAGAAAAGGAATCTAAATGGATTCACCAAACCAGAGGGAAGCTGATGCCCCCACCCCGATACCTTACGCTACCAAGTAAAACTTCAGGGTCCAGGAATGAGTTACATCGTATTAGGCCAAAGGGACCCCTGAGAAAATTCCAAATATCACAGACTGTTCTCAGGGCTATTAGTTGTACCCCACAACCTGCTAGGAAGACTTTATTGCTGAAAACCACACTTGCTTATGTCACTGAAATGGAGAGGTTGTGCTCCTGCCTAACATGGAGGTTAACCGCCCTTGGCTTGCATACTAGGCACTGGAGGGTGTTCTATATGTCACTAGAGACAAAAGATGAATCTGGCTCCAAACCCTGGGAGTTACCTGAGGACACACGTGTGTGACAGTAGCACAGCACACAACCACTTTTTAAATTGGATTTAAGGCCCACTCCATGAGATGAAACCTACATCTGATCCTGCTAAAGCGGCCAAGAACTTGAGACTGGATAATTCATGGGCCTAAGGAAAAACCTACTACTATTATTCTATGTAATTCAAGGGCCTAGGGTCAAACCGACTATTATTGGTCTACTAAAGGAACTTATCACTAAAATGGTTCATCAGGGCATGTTTGCTATTGGTCATCAGCAAAGCAGCCTCCTTGCAGTAAACGGGAACTAACCAGAGACTAACAGACGGACAATGTTCAGAGGATGAGAGACTTTAGTCCTAGATAGGATGTCTTCGCTTAAGCCCCTCTCATAGCTCAGGAACCTATGCAGAGGAGGCAGGAAGGTCGAGAGAGCTGGAGTGGTGGAGGACACCGAGGGAACTGTGTCTTCCAGATGCGCATGCAGACTTGGAGACGGGGATGGCGCACACCAGACCTGCACAGGTTTGGGACACACAAGGTTCCAGCACTGAGAAGAGAAACTGGACATGAGGTCCCACCTCTAAGAGGCTACCTGCACTTGACACCTACAAGCCAAAGGAAAATCAGTTTTCTCCAATGGAGTCTCACAAGGTAGGTATGTGAACCACACTTTAGTGCACAGCCCGTACCTAGGAAGGGTTGGCCGACACAAAATGAGCTCAATGGTAATTTTTCGTTTTAGTCTTAGTGTATTTTGCTTGCTTTGATTTTTGATTTTGTGGTTCTAGGGTTTTTGGCTTTTGTTTCCTGTTTGTTCTGTTGTTTAAAAAAGAGAAGAATATAAATATGGGTGTGGGGGGGTCTGCAGGATTGAGGGAAGGATAAGACATGATCAAAATACGTGTATAAAATGTCTTCAATAAAAAGATTCATTACTGTCTTATACACAGAAACTTTCCCTCCTCTATGTGGCTGACTACAGTGGTTTCATTGTGTGTATGTGCCTGTGTGTGCCTAGTCATATGGACATAAGTTGCTCATCCCTTTACTTGCTGGTGGACATTTGTCTTTTACCTATTGCTAATGACCTTTTATGAGTGTTATTTGTAATCCTGCTTTGGCTCTGCTGACCCCCACAGTAATTCTTTGGATGTCTTTTGAGGACTTATGTCATGTCTGGTGACGGGTGCGTCATTATGCGTTCTCGTCAACAACTCACAGATCTCCAGTTCCTCTTTCGAGCAGACTTTTTCCATTTCTTTTCGAGTCCTGGTTTTTATTGTTGTTGGTATTGGAAACTGGGCATTTACATCTCTAACTGTCAGACTGAAGCAAGTTCTTGGAAAGAATCTGCTTTTCCTCAAAAGCAGAAGCTCCTCGCTTGAGTCCTGCAGATGCCTGGTGAGTGACTCGCCACACCTGACACTTGGCATCAGTACCTTCGATTTTACTTACCCCCTTTGCCTTGGGTCCCATTCCTCTTCAACTCTCTCTATAGAACTTTATAAATATTAATGTGTGCCAGTGACAGTCAGCAGTCAGTTTGCACATCTAGCACGTCTGGTATAATGTCTAGAAGGGTCTTGTCATTGCCATAAGCTTAAAGTAAACTTGGGTTCCAAGACCAGTTTTGCCTCTCAGACGGATCACTCTAGGAAGAGATCACCCTAATTAGGAGCAGTTTGAAAAAGATGGTTAAGCCGCCTCCTAAACAAATACAGTCCTAAGGATTGTCACACTGCCCCTTCAACTGGTAAGGACTTGACTGAAGTCACCTTGCATTGCAGACCCAGGAGTGAGATCATTTCCAATCAGTGAGCCCCTTGAACAAGAGGGCTTTGTTATGTGTAATACTTACTCTGCCTCAGATTTTCCTCAGTTTACAGCTTAGGCTCAGATCCATACAACTGAAGATGAACCATGACGCTCACCATCCCCGCCTTTACCAATATGGCCGTATTGATCGCATTGTTTTCCTGCCTTTCTACAATTAGTTTTTCATCTGATTTCTGACTTGCGTGCCAGCCCCAATGTTGAGACCTGGATCAGAATCAACCCCTTGCTCTAGGGCTCTGATAACCATACCATGGATTTTCTTTAGCCAAAGAAGGAGGGGCCTACAGCAGGGTATGTGTGTGTGTGTGTGTGTGTGTGTGTGTGTGTTTGTGTGTGTGTGTGTGTGTGTGTGTGTGTGTGTGTGTGTAAAACAATGGCTAATGGCCTCTGTGAGCAAGCTCTGTAACTTCAGCTGCAGGTATCAATAAAGACACACTTCCAGAGCCTGAGAGACATCTCCGTGAGTAAAGGAACTTGTTCCCAAGATAATAACCTGAGTTAGATCCCTGGGATGCACATGGCCAAGAATCAAGTTGTTCTCTGAGCTCCACACACTTACTGTGGCATATAAACACGTGTGACTATTCACACACACACACACACACACACACACTACATTTTAAAAGAAAAATAAAACAAATCCACAGTATTTGTAAAACTGGATACTATGGTCCATGCCTGCTGTTTTAGGATGTGTACAAACTGCTCCAGAGATTTGTGCCCACTGGATTCCTGTGGACTGGAAAGTAGGTCTGGTCCTCTGTCTATCACCATGTTATTCACATAATAGATGCTCAGAAGATGAATGGCTGTAGACTGCAAAGAGGGCAGGTAGACAGTAATATCAACACGAGTGTACACTTCATGCTCTATTAGCACACACCAATTAAACATCAGTTGCCCCTGTATTAAGATCTGAGCGATACTGACCTCCATGTATCATGTATCTCCGTTTATCATGTACTTTCTATTGGGCCTTTTCAACATTGCAAGAAATTCATACTGGAGACATTCTTCCAAGGTGATTGTTGTCTGCAAGGGGAGGCCAATTTCTGGGGCCCCCCTTGGCTATCTCCCAGAATCTACTTGAACTCTGTCTCTTTGGGTTTTGTTACCACTGATGTCTTCCAGGATAACTGCCAAACTTTATAACCCTACAGCCATGTTTCTCTTTGTCGTAGTGCTCTGAACTCTGAGCCTCCATCTTCTCATCTCCATGGAGATAGCTCCTCCCATCAGATCTGGGGATCACTAATACAATCCTGCAGGGTGCCAGACTCCATAGTTTGTTCTTAACAATCACTGATTTGCCAAGCCTTGCTCTAAGCAACTCTAGTCAACACAGGTAGTGGGTCTCACTATTTTTTTTTAATCCTTGTACCCAGGCGCCTTCCCTTTTAGTCCCTTATGTGTTACCTCTAAACCATGGTGTTGCGTATGCAGTAGTTGTGCAGAAAATGAACAGCTGTAGAAGTGTGTGTCAAAGAAGATGTCACAAAGATAATGCTTGCAGCATGCATTTAATACAGCTTGTGTTTTTAATAACATGTATCACGTGCACATATTGGTTGAGGTCAGTGTTACTTATTATGATATTTGAACATAATACAATCCTCACTTTCTCCTCACCCCAAGCAATCTCTTCCCCACACCCAGGTTGGCTTTCCTTTAACTTCCCCATTTAAGATGGGACATGTGACACTTGTTTTTTTTCTGTGTCTGCTTCTGTCACTCAGCATGCTCTCCAAACTATAGATCTCCCTGTACTCTACACTCAAAGGATTTTTGTTTTACCACAAAATATAAAGCTCATGAATTAGGAATTTTACTCTATACATGCAAAACCTCATTGTAGAGGTGTTCACGCCTCCCACAAAAGAGGCACGCAATACACACATACACACCTCTACACACATACACTAGGAAACCAGACTGCTGTGTGTGTGTGTGTGTGAATGTTACAAACCTGCTTTATGTTTATATGAACATGAGTTTTAAACTTCACTGTTACTGTGTGTGTGTGTGTGTGCATACATTCCAAACATTACAATCAACATGCCTGTGTGTGTGCACTGGTATTTTTGATATAGAGATTCTAGGGAGGTTTTTAATTTGAGTAAAAACTACTGCTAATAATAATCATAACTTCCTAGAAACTACTGAGTAACACTGCATACTTATTCATGAAGAAACATGTCACATGCTCCTAGTGTGAATGTCTGAATGGCGGGATGTCTACATGGCTTCTGTGGTTTGGTGTGTTTCCTGAAGGTTCAAGTCCTGGAAGCCTGGCCCCTCCCCCAGCATAGTATGTGAAGGTGCTGGAGCATCAATGGATGGGACTCACTGGCAGGTTGTTCAGTAGGTGTGGGGGAGCAGGACGGGCTAGCAGGTGAGGCTATTCTAGGGTGAGGTCAGAGGAACCCTTGGGTCTCGCAAGAATACATTGTTACAGATGACAGGAATGTTCCTCCCTATTCCTTATCAGGGAGCTGCCCTCTCTGGTATCAATTCCTGATGGTACCACCTACCAGGAGCTCAGCCAAATCTCGTGGGCTGCACTCTCTTGAGCATTCAGCCTTCAAAACTGGTAGCCAAGTAATTTCATTTCAGTATAAATAAACAGCCTCAGGATTGTTATGGTAATGAAGGACTGACTAAAATACCTGTTTTAGACTAAAAATCTCACACTCGCTGAGCATGGTGGTACATGTCTATAAACCCAGCAGCACAAGAGGCTGAGGCAGAAGAATTTCCATTCAAGACCAGCCTGGACTTAGTAAGAAACACACACACACACACACACACACACACACACACACACAAACACACTGTGTTTAGAATTACCCAAGGTCTTGTATGCTACAGCAGGGTTTAGACATTGGCTTTTCTATCATGCATCATTATGAAAGATTGTATACCAAAAGTAACAGTAATGTAATTTTTTTCTATTGTCTTCACTCAATCACGAGTACAAAATTAGGCACACAATAAAGATACCATTACACAACTTTCTAAGTTTAAAAAGGTTTTATTTAAGCAATATAACCATATCCAATAAAATCCAGCTTTAGGGAAAAATTAGTTGTTTGCTAATTAGTGGAAAATTGTATTTTGAAAAAAAACAAACAATAAATCCAACTGACAGTTGTAGAGTTTGATGCAAATTTCAGTCCAGGGTCTCTTCCCTTGGCTCATGCCCTTTCATAAACTCTTGTAGAAGTCACACCTTTCATGACACATTCCTAGACACAGACACAAAATTGACAGTGTCAGTCATAGAGATAGCAGCATGGATTTAATTTTTTTAAATCTCTTGGGCTTGGAAAAGAAATAATCAACAACAACAAATAAAAAAAAACCACAAAAAACCCGTGTGTTCTAGAATCTTATATTATATTGCACATCCATCCCCAAGTATAATAGGTTAGGGTGATACAAAGAGCAGGAAGATACAGGTCCTCCTCTCAGGGAGTGCTGTGAGCAGAAACACACAATACAGTCCCGTGAGAATGTTACCACAGAGAAAGCAGGAACTGCTTTCTAGGAGAAACGGTACATGGGTGGAGCCTGACTGCATGAAGGGGTGGAGCCTGACTGCATGAAGGGGTGGAGCCTGACTGCATGAAGGGGTGGAGCCTGACTGCTTGGGAGGGTTGGAGGTATAGTTCAGAGGGACAAAGCACATTATGTAAATGTGAGAACCAGCACTCAACCCTCAGCTCCAATAAACAAATACTACACATAAACCTTCTGTTCTTTAGAGCAGGTCTGTTTCCTAGAGGGCAGTAATGGTCCTGAGGCTCAGACACTACGTGTGCAGCAAAACTCACCACCACCAGCTTGTCGCCGTCTCGTTTTCTCTTTATGGTGGTCGACTTTCCATCCCACTTCTGCACCTGCACCAGGGCCCCGTTATCTAGGGTTATGATGCTCTGTGGGCACAGTGAAAAGAGATTGCAGTTTGCACATGGAGGTCAAAACTCAAACTGTAAACACAGAACCTGGGTTCACAGGACTATTCCGAGGTCCTTAGTAATTCGACGGGACAAGGACATAGTCCAGGACAAAAATAAAAAGAGAAACACATCTTGAAAAAACATGTAGAACTCATATATATGTGTATCTATTTATATATTCTGAATAGAAATAGAAAATAAAATTACGTCTTGAAAAGAGGATATGCTGTGAAAGAAATTAGACGACGAAATGTATTGTCGTGAAATCGCTTCTTGCAGGTTGTGGGGTTAGAAGCCTAGGCCCCCCTCACTCTGCCCAAGCCCCTTGTTCCTCACCTTCACTTTCCTGTCGTCTGCGGTGATTTCATCGAATTCCACGCCCAGTTTGAAGGAAATCTCGGTGTTTTTAAAAGTACTCTCTGACCGGATGGTGACCGAATCCCCGTTTACACTGATGATCATATTGGGCTTGGCCATACCGGCCACTTTCCTGGTGGCAAAACCCACTCCTGCAGGGAGGAAGAGAGCAATAGAAAACTTACGGCGTGTGAGCGATGACAAGGGCACCAGGGTGCTGGAGACTCCGTTGAAACAGGCTTCGGAGCTAAGCATGTTGTGCAAATCGCTAAATATATTCTTTCAGATTTCATCATTCATCCATATTTACTGTTAGCATGTTCTTGTCTGCCAAATACCACGCCCTCAGGAGAGCCGTCCTTAATTTCAACAAGCATGTATAAAGAGATTCAATCTTCATACCTTGATATGTGTTTTATACATATCAGTATATCTATAATATGATGATAATATATGTGTATATACTATCTCTATTTTTTATTTATGATTGAGGCACTATGACCATTTTATTCTTTCTTAATTATTAAAAGTTATATTTTTAAAAAATTAAGTCAAAGATCAGGCCTGATATACTGTTAATGTATTAAAAGGTCATCTATTTTGAGTGAACAAAAAAAAAATCACATTTCCCAACAATTGTTGCCAAGTTTAATTTTCTAGACTTCCTTCCCATATTACTCCCTAGTGAAATGAAAGAAAATTGATTAATTTCTCTAAAGTGAACAATGTCTTTTTCTTTTTTTTTTTTTTTAACATATCATGTCATTTTAGAATGGATAGTATTTTCAACAATAAGGAAAATTAAAGGGGACTCAGTATCTTTTGAACTCAAGAAATCAGAATTTCATTGTGTAGAATAGTTTGGAAACTAAGACTCTGTATCCAAGTCACTCGGGCTGTGAGCTTTGTTTGAGCTTTGTTTGTTTAGATGAATGAAACGCTTCCCCGTGGAGGGTGAACAGCTTACAGCCTAAGATGCTCTCCCTGTATATGTTACACGGCATCCTCCTGTGGCAGGGGCTCTGACTCCTTCAACACAAATGCTTAAATAAAGGCTATGTTTTTGATAAAGGTGACCAAAGGCTAGAACTAAGGATGAACTGAGAGCCATAGCACAAGGTAGATCATGCAGAGGGTGCTACTTGGTTCTCTGGGTAAACGTAGTCACAGTAAGGAAATGCTTTGTGTCTGCTCTGAGTCCTCAGTCTGCCAAAAGTACAGCATTTGGGACCTTCAATCAGCACAGGAAAGGGACACGACAATGGGAAAGGATTCCAGAGAGACCGAGCCGGAGACAAATGACAGCTCAGCTCGTGTCTTCATTCGTATTTGACTGCAGAAGCCAGTACCTGGCAACTCTGCCTCAATTACTGTCGTCGGCTCCACTGGGGAGACGTCTTACTGCCTTTAAATATGGGTCCCGAGAAACTTAAATAATGCTATTATAATTAAGAGATGAATGTTACTAGTATAAGACATTTCACAGTCACGAGCTAAAAGTGGCTCAAACCGTGGTGTTTCTGGCTCGGTGCACAGTAACTACCCCACTGAACAGTGAATAGTCGGTGGGCTTGCAGGTCAGCCATGCTGAAATTCCCGGGCGTCTTCTTATCTGCAGACAAGACACTAACACTGACGGACAGCCCACAGTGCCCACCATATAACTGAGAGAAGGTTAGGCCTTTGGAGGTTCAGGGGATTCTGTCCGAATGGAGAGCCTCTCTATGTTCTATATGTGTTCTTCGCGGGCCCCGCTTTCCTTATGAATTACTCACAAATCTATGATGTCACACCAATGACTGCTTAAGTCCTTGGGGAAAAATATCTCTGGAAGCCAAGCTTCTGTCCACAGTAAAATAATCACTACACATTCTCATGCCTTGACATTGAGACAGAAAAGAATTTGCTAAACTGCATTTTCCAACATGATTTTTTTTTCTAAGATGGGCATTATCGCCGCTTCAGTTTTAAGTAAAAGTTACCCCCATGCTTTTTTTAAAAAAAATAATAATAAAAATAAAAGAATATCTTTCTTATTAGATTATTGCAAATTTTTTTCACGTGAAAGGAGATGCTAGAAACAGGCGAAGGGCCAAAGGAGCCACAGAAAACACAGGCTTTCAATGAAGGCGACATCTGATCAGTCTACAGACTGAGAAAGATTTTCAGATTCTCCTTCAGTCTCTTCCCTGCTGGTTCACTGGAGGAGCAGGAGGTTGCAGCTTTGATTTAGAAAACTTCTAGGACAGACTTGTTCCTGTGGCTTCTACACCCTTTCTACAGAAAGCAGCGTTTCCTCTCGGCCACAGCACCCTCCCAAGCCCTCTCTCCCCACCTGGGGAAACCCCACAGAACTTACCTACTTCTTTCATGTAATCATCAAAGTTTTCACTGGACACGAGTTTCCAGGTTCCCACAAAAGCATCACACATTTTGTAAACCTTTGAGGAGTTCTCTTTCGGGTGAGAAAGCCTGCAGGATGGAGAAGGTGCAATGAACCTCCCGAGTCCAGAAAACTCACTTTTAAAGATGTCCCGACCATGTGACTGTAGGAGTGACCAATGGGGGACGACCCCAGATCATTTCCTTCATGACCAGACCCTGTATTTTTTCCTCTGAGTCATGTTTCTAACAGAAATTTCTCAACTTTGGTTCTCCCTGGCAACAATCTCTGGACTTAGAGTACAAATTATTTTTAACCATGAACAGAGTATTTTAAACGTTCCTGTTTTGATTGTTCAAAAGCTAATGCATGGGACTTCCCTCTACTACTCCATATGGATTTACCTCATGGTGGAGGAGACAATTTCCTGGGGACACACTTTGACCCTCTTATCTTGAGTTTTTATTTTAATACTGCAGTAGTGTGTTTGGTTCTTAGTTTATTTTATTTTACTTTAGACAGTGTCTCTCTACAGCCCTGGAACTCACTACCTAGACCAGGCTGGTCTCTAACTCACAGAGATCTGCCTACCCCTGCCCCTGAATGCTGGCTATGTGGCGTAGATTTATAACTTTAAGTATTTGATTTATTAAAATGATTGATCGGCAATGTAGTCCACAGATTTAATTAAGTTAAAAGTTAAGCCTTACTCTTCCCACTCCTAAATAACCATGTACTATTGATTTTTCCAGACCCCTTAAAAATGGGTTCCAATCCACAATATGTCCCTCATTCCATTTCTGAGATATATTGCACATTCTAAATTTACGAAGATTAGTGGTTATGGGCTCATGTCAATGATCAGAAGTCACGTGGTCACGAGTTACCAAGACCTGTTTACTTCTTCGACACAGTGACTAATCTGAGATAGCTTTTATAAAGCAAACCTGGTTCTCAGTCTCCCTGCCTCACACCAGAATGATAGGAGACGTTCACATGCACACCAGTGCCTTTGAGCACCCCCAGTTCAGGGTATTGGAGAGAAACTATTGCTGTACCGTGTCGCACTGAGAAATACCTGTTCCCAAGCCCATGTCAGCCCCAAAAAAATGTCTGGGGAAGCAGGTACAGCAAACATGATATTTTCTGTAGGAAAACAGGCTGCCCTAAAAGCTTGATAAATTTAGCATACAGTGACAACTTTTAATTGTACCTGCTAATGGCAGGTGAACAACTTTCACCCACAATAGACTATTCTGTGGACACAGTGCTTCTATCTCAGATTCATCTGATTCCTGTGGAATAAGAGCCTTTGGATCAGAACCCAAATAAAATAAGTGATCTTAATAAAGGAATAATTCTGATAATGTTCTAAATTGTTTTATTTGGAAACAGACGCTGATTCCTGGCTTAGACATGTTCTCAAACGATTAGCCCACCGTTTCCTGCATGGATTATAACACTGTGGGTTAGACATGTTCTCAAACGATTAGCCCACTGTTTCCTGCATGGATTATAACACTGTGGGTTAGACATGTAGAGAAATCCCATCCGATTCACGTTTCTGTCCTCACACAGGCTCTTCTGACAGTACCAGTGAAAACAGTGTGCAGAACAACCTGAATTCATCAACCTAGGCTTTTTAACTGTAAGTTTTGTGAACTTCAAATAATTTCCAAACCAACTGAGTCTGAATCAAGATACTTATTAGTGTACAATATATATCACAGCTGAAGTTAATATAAAATGCAATGTACAATGGCAATTTCTCACATTGACTATATGTTGAAATAATCATAATTAAAGCAAGCTAAGTGAAATATATTACTAAAAGTAATCTGGTTTGGGGTTTATTTTGGTTTTTTTATTTTGTTTTTTTGTTTGTTTGTTTGTTTTTACTTTTGTAATGTGGTTGCTAGAAAATTTCACATGCAGCTTTTGTTCTGGCTCTGTTGGGAAGGGCAGTACTCACACAGCACAGTACCACCAAGTCCATCCGTTTGTTCACATGTGACTCAGGCACTGTGCTGACCACCGGGTGGCCAACAGTGGGCCTTGCTTGCTCTCACAGAGCAAGGAACATGCTTCCTGCACCGAGGAAGATGATGTACAAGGGGGCAGTTAGGAAAGCCCCATCCAGAGCATCAGCACAGCTAAGCTGACGTGATGACCACTGTGGGGGTTGGTAACACCAGAGGACCTTCCAGAACAAAGGAACTGTCAACTGAAGATGGATGCCGACCAGAAGACCTGGGAGGATGAACGTAGGATTGCTGGCTCAGCGCCAAATCGAGTTGGTTACACTCAGTTATGGTCACCGATGGTGTCTGTAAATCACCATAATGGTGTCTGTAAACCAAACAAAGGTGTGCGTTTGCTCTTAGTAAGCAAAGACCAGTTGTGAGGCAGTGACTTTTATCCAACTCCATTCACTGTGAGATACAATCAGATAGACAATAAAATAAACCAAGGGGGTCTTAATTGACCAGGTTCCTGAGAGCCCAATAGTCTCCCGATAAACTAAATAAAATTTCCAAAGCAAAACAAAATCAAACAAAAAAAAAAAAAAAACCCACCTGAGTTCAAGGACTGCCTGAGCCACAGAGTGTGCTCAAGGCCATCCTAGTTCATTTAAACATGAGTGTGTCTCAAAATTAAAAATTGGAGAAGAACTGGGGACGCTCGACCACGGCCACAAAGACACAGCAGGCTGAATATTTCCACAGAGCTCTGGGACAGGATCTGCGATGGGAACAGCCCAACTTTGCTTTGGGGATGTGGGGCCTGAGGTCACATCTCAGAATCTCAGGGCTGACAGGGCAGGCACCCTGGTCCGGGCTGTCTGCCTTGCACTTTGCTCCTCATTGGGCAGCTTCTGTGGAATGCATCCTTCTAACCTTTGCCTGTGTTTATTTCTTTGGGAGGAAATGAGAGTATTATTTCTGACAATTTTTAATTAATGAGGAAACAGACCCCTCTCTGGATATAAAGAGTAAATGACAAAGCTGGGTGGCTGGGAGAGCTTTTGATTTGTACAGACCAGCTAAGGTGAGAGTTCACGTCCAGCCTCCCCTTTTATTGGAGGCAAACTTCCTTTGCTAATGCTCAATTTCTAAGTGCGTTTAGGTGTTTATTAGCAATTGTAAGATGAGCCCTTAGCTGTAAATGTAGGCACATTTTCTTTTATTTTTCTCACTGATGGGATCACTTATCATGAGAACTGTTCTGGGCTCCCTATCCAGATAGACCAGTACGCTCTTTACATGTATGGTTACAATGACTGAGTATTGACTCTTTGACCTCAAAATGGTGACAGTTTTGCAGAGAGTGAGTGAGCCATAGGCTCTGCCTTGGGTAAAGGGCAGTGTCTAAAGACAGACTGTGAGCACCCCGAAGGCTCTTAGGTAACTTCTTCATTTGCCTTCTTGCTCATAAAAGAAAGTCTCCACACACAGTCCAGGGTGTGCAGGCAGGGAGCCATGGTGGAGGAGGGGCATGGCAAAGTGTTTTCTGAATATAAACTGTGACCTACTTGGTCTTCGTTTCATAAAGCAACCCTGTCAAAAACTAACTGGGAGCAAAGGTGAAACTCTACCAGAAAACTCAGCGAACTTAGCACCAGGCCAGCTGCACCATCAGAAGTAACCCCATCAATATACATACATGTATCTTCATGTATCTTCATGAGGGTAGATATACAACCACTCACAAGCACACATGCGCAAGCATAAGCACTTGGGCACACACACACACACACACACACACACACACACACACGCTTCACATTTGATCTCTTTGTTCTTTGTGTCTGTGTCTTATTACCTTCACCAATCTCAACTTCTCAACTGCTTGCATTTTATATATTTTTAAGCCTGCATACATATGTAATATAATTTACTTCCTACAAATAGAGCTATATGCAAAGAAGATATTATATCCCTAATAAGTACCAGTTGGGTTTGGTACATGGTGATGCTCTGATACAAGAAAGATGCTCTGGGTTAAAACTTTAAAAAGAGCCAGACAACAAATAAACAAACACAAAACAAACAAAGATAAAACATACACAGCAGGCTGAATTTGTCCTCGGAGCCATGGGGAAGAGGTCTGCAATGGGAACAGCCCAGCTTTGCTTTAGGGATGTGGGGCTTAAGGACATATCTTAGACTCTCAGAGCGGAGCAGGACAGGCCTGATATTCGAAGATATTTCATATTTTAAGTATATCTAAGACTGGAGGGTAAGGGCTGCAGAGATCTCTTTTGGGTCCTAAAGATCTTAAGAGCCAGTCAGAAGGTGGTGGTGCATTTGAGGCAGGTAGATGCCTTGATTTAGAGGCCAGCCTGGTCTGCAGAGTTTCAAGATAGCCAGAGAAACCCTGTCTTGATAAAAACCAAAGCCAAAATCAAAACAAAGTAAAGCAGAAAAGATCTTTAAAAACCACAGGGTGCTATGAAAAAACGGATCACATAGCTTTGATCAGTGAATGTTCAGCGAAAGGGTGACATAGACGAACTGATTAAGGGTCCTGTAAGTAGAATTTAGGCCACCAGCATGTGAAAGGTGACATTCTAATAGGAGAAACAGCCTGTGTGGGTTCCCAGAGAAAGGCTAGAAACAGACATTGGAGCAGCTCTACCAGTAATCCTAGGCACTCTGAGTCCCCCACTTGCCTTTAACCTGAGCCCCTGCTTTCAGAAAAAGGAACTTGGTAGGTAAAATTATTTAATCACCAGCTTTACAGGATTAACCTAGGACTGAACTTATAGACCATGGGGTTTCAGTTCATTTATTTTGTCCATGACATTTGTGGGTGGGTGGTTAGGGTTCTGACTGAACTTCTAGAAGGAAGAACCCAGGGGTTTCAGGCAAACAATAAGAATCGCTCACAGTAGATGAATCAGAAGTGAAAACAGAGAGGATGAAAAGGAAGGAGGTTTAGCAAGAAAAGGGACAAAAAGAGAGAATAAAGGAGAGGCAGGAAGGAAAAGAATACTCAGGTACTCATGTGCCCAAGGTTTCAGAAAACACAAAAATCACAGAAAGCAAACCATAGAAAATGGCTCAGGCCACAGTGGGCTCCAACCCTGCAAAGAGAAAGTGAGGGAACAGTTCATCCAGGAGTGGCTCAATTGTTACCAGGCAAGGAAGGCCTGAGCTTTCAGGAGAGCCTTTGGGCTGTGACATTTCCACTGGTGAACTCTGATCCAGTGAGAGAGCACAAATGTCAGGCATCTGGGAACTCCATTTGCTCTCTGGGCGGTAACTTCCCTCCTGACTACAATCCCTTCTCTCTGGGTGAAATGTGCACTTCTGCATTTGTCGACTGGCTTGCCAAGAATCCGCAGGGCTCTGTGCGTTTCTCCAGCTACACAATTCTCGCTGGGAATTCTGTGCTCTAAAGATGCCAACACATTACAGCTGTCATTGCCTTCACATGCATGTTCAGTGAGTGAGAACACGCCTGTGACATTTGTTGTTCTTGTGTTTGTTATAAATCACATTGAAGGCGAGAAAGATCCTCAGGTCTTGGAGTTAAGCACGCTGAAATTCTATTTCCACCGCTCCTGAGCTTGCAAACTTTAGCTGGCAAGTTGCTTCCGACAACACTCCCCTTCCTCATCTCTAGAACTGGAAAGTTGCATTTGGTGCCTGCCCACCATTTAACTTAGCGATCTGAACGGTCAATTTCATTAGCAGGTTGGTAGCTCAAGCTGCATGGTATAGTGGGCACATCAACCCAGGAGAAAAATCGCACCCTTGGGAAGCCTGGGCTGGGAAGAACTGGGAATTTTTCCTGACCCAAAATATCCTCGCTCAGAAAACACTCTCTGAAGCCTTGGAACTTTGAGAGGACCAGGTTCTCTGCACTGGCGACTGCAGTGTGAAGGAACATCCTTCAGGTCTTGAGAACAACTTCAAGAAATCAATGAAATACAAGATAGTCTTGATGTGCATGAGTCTGAATAAGAGTTATTTCCAACCCCAGGTTGGGGATGCTATTCAGAGGTGGTCCATTTGCTGAGCCGTGTTCAAGACTAAGTCGGCCTCCACCATTGTAAGAAGGGGAAAGAATATTTGTTGTTCCCCAGAAACAACACTATGTTAAACATAGCCTTGTCTTGAGTGTCAGGAAACACAGACATGGAGACGCACCGAAACTTCGGGAAAATACATCAGCTGTAATGATTGAACTCAGGGCCCTGCACAGGCAGAGCAGACACTTCACTACCTAGCTACATCTCCAGGCCCCAAGTGGAAATACTTGAAATGCTTTAAAAAAAAATAGTAAAGTCTCTGGCTGTGACAGCATATGTGTAAGTCCCTTAGGGCATGACTGGCCAAGCCCCACCCCTAGATGACTCTAATAGGTTTCTATACCCTCAAGAGGCAGGTAGCCAACTCAAGCCACAAAATTCCACCAATCACTAAGCTTGCTCCAAGATCGAGCCAAAAAAAAAAAAAAAAAAAAAAAAATCCTGGGTCACTTTATGACTCCATCTTCTTATCCTGTGCACACTAAGAAACCTTCTCCCCAAGACCAGTGATACATGAACCAATGAAGTCTACCGAGAAGAATGTGTTTTGCCTTGCTAGTGGTCTCCGTCATTCTTCAAAGACCTATCAAGAAACATAATGGCTATCAAACGCTTTTGGTAATCTCTATTAAAAACTGCTCTCATACCCTGGGATTCTCTATTCTCAAATCCCAACATCTAAAATACTACGATCCAAAGCCTTCTGAGTGATTCCACAGGTGGAAAATACCACCTCATGTCACAGTACACGAAGCCTGCATGCTGGTGTCTTCAAACTTATCCTACAAAGTCACCTTTAGGTTCAGTGTGGAAGACTCACATGAATTGGGGATGAACTTTTGGCTTAGACTTGTATTCCACTCTCCTGAGAGTTCATCGTTTGCACAAAGCAAACGTTAATCCCCCTCCCAAGATCCAAACTCTGAAGAACTTCCGATTCCAGAAATTTTGTTTATTCATTTGTTTTGTATTTTTTAAGACAAGAGTCTCACTGTACAGCTCCAGCTATTCTAAAACTTACTATGTAGACCCAGCTGGCCTTGAACTGACAGAGACCAGCCTGTCTCTGCCTCTTGAGTGCTGGGATCAAAGGCATGCACCACTCCACTGAACATTTAGATAAGAGGTAGTCGTTTTCTAATGTTAATGTTGCATATTAATAACAGAAATCTCCAAGGGGTCTCATCTAATGCAAAAGCAGCCCACCTCTTTATAATGTCTGAGTCAACCAATCATGCATTGTCTAATGTGTGCTAAGAACTAGGCATCCTTTGCTATAAGTTGACTTAGGATTTTGTTTATCCCACCTTTTTATTTTCTGGGGGGAAGGGGGAACAATTTAATGCTTTTGGTTAAAAAAAATACTGTTTGCAAACTCATTTGTACATTGTAGGCTGTTTTCCAAATACTTGTTGATGCTTAACTATATTTTTGACACATTGTTTTAAACTATTCTTTGGAATGTATTTACATTGAACTGGGAGGGGACTAATGGCCCCACTGAATTGCCCTATGTAGCATTTCTGAAGTTCTCAAAGGGAAGAGTACCAGCTCAAGGAACACGTTCCTGTGCAGAGCCTGTTCCTTACCCTTTGCTACAATGTGTAAGTGTTTTTACAAAACCTTTTCTTCTCTCTTGGGTGAGTCAAGGAAAGAATCAGCTTCCTTGCTGGGCTAATCAGACAGGTCTGTGAGCACAAGCATTGCTGGAAATGCACTTTCCACACATCTAGACACCGCCATCCTCCCCACCCCATCCTCCCCACCCCAGTCCCCACTGCAGCTTCTGGGGGCTGGGTTCCTTAGAGCACAGAAGCTGTTGTCTCAGCTCCTGCTCTTTTCCCTACTTGCCTTGCCAAGCTATGAAAACAGCATTCTTGCTTTCTCACAAATCATTCCCAGGGACACTGTCCTCTCGAGGTGACAGATGGCTTTCTTTTCTTTCTTTTTTTTTTTTTTTTCCTGTGTCCTTTGACATACTTCTGAGTTCCTCTCAAGTGCAGAATAGGAGCTATTTTAAATCAAATTAGTGAGACAGCCTTCAGTTCCCAACTTTAGGGTGTGTACTCAAGTTTATGGATTGTTTTTATTTTAAAAAATGTATTTATAAGAAAAAATAGGGCACAATATTGGTGTTTGGTCACTGCAAATATACCAGAAACATCAAACCACAGTGAGAAGATATTCTTTTTCAAGTGTACATTATTTTGATTAGTGACTAGCTGCCTAGAGCTATGATTTTTAAATGGGAGTTTAAAATGTATTAATTAGAAATCATATGAAACTATATGGGTAACATAAACTCTAAGTCACCTTTCTAAAAACAAAAACAAAAACAAGAAAACAAACCCACTATTTCATTATGGAATCTAAAGCATATTGTTGCTAATAAATTTATTTCTGTTTGTCTCTTTGTTATACTCCTTAAATTACTTCAATTTTGCAGTGACATTTAGAAAATAACTAAAAAAGACATAGGTTATATTGAGTTTATAAAAATCAGCATATGAGCTCTATAATATACACGTGTGTGTAGTGTCTTAATGTCTTTTTGCTGTGTTTCCTATTGAGGCTTTGCAGTGGAAAAACTAACTCAAACAAACAAGCAGTTCAAATCGCCCCTCCCCACCTCTACAGTTGGAAATACTGCCCTGAGTCCCTGAAGACAACTTTATGAGTCACAATGGTCAAAACTATTTAATTTTCTCAGAGATCTTTCATTATTATTGCCATGAATTCATTTTTAACAAGTATTTAGGAAGCGCCTCTGCCTTGTATAGAGCACCTGTATCAGAGAGGACCCACCCCTCTTTTCACATGGACATGTACTTTTCACATCCGTAAGTACAGATGCGGTAATTCACGTTAGGTGAATTAAAGCATATACACTGGAAAGCAGAGCCCCTTGTCGTGATATAGAACGTCTACCACTGTGACTTTTACTCTTGATGACATTAGGGACAATAACAAAACTTGGTGCTCCTGCATCGTGGAGTATAAACTTTTAAATAAACAAATGTACTACAGAGAAATACTCTCAGTACCCAAGAGTCAGGGGACCGACACTCCTACTGGAGAGGGCAGGCAGCCCTGCACCGGATGCTGTGCCTTAGGGTAAAGTTGGGAGTTGAAGAGTGCAGTAAGTGGTCACTGAGAGGATGTTGCAGGCAGAGGCGTCTCCTCATGCCACCCTCTGATCGTCTGAGTCATCACGGAAGATGGGCTGCAATGATAAAGTCTTCACATCCCAAGTTCCTGTCAGCAAGCACAACATGGCATCAGACATAGTGTCTGGGTTAGGTGTCTGTGAATGGGATGGATCCCAAGTTGGGTCAGTCACTGGACTTTCCTTTTTTTGTCCCTGCATTTCCTTTAGACAGGAGCAATTCTGGGTCAAAAACTCCGAAGATGGGTGGGTGGCCCCATCCCTATAGAAGAGTTAGGGGAAGAAACTGAAGGGGATTGCAACCCCATGGTAAGAACAGCAGTGTCAACAAACCCTGACTCCTCAGAGCTAACAGAGACTAATCCACCAATCAAAGCGCATACATGGGCTGGCCCATGGTCCCTGGCACATATGTATCAGAGGACCGGGTTGTCTGGCCTCAGTGGGAGAGGATGCACCTAATCCTGTAGAGATTTGATGCCTCAGAAAAGGGGGGTATGGGGGTGGGGTGAAGTGGGGAGGTAGGTACATAGGGGGTGAGTAGGTGGGAAGCACTGGTCTCGGAAGAGAGGAGGGGGGATGGGGTGAAGAGCTCTGGGAGGGGGGACTGGGAAGGGGTCAACATTTGCAATGTAATTAATTTGAGAGAGAGAGAAAGAGGGGGGAGGGAACCTTCATATCCTTTGCACAGTAATCTTTGTTTGGCATGGGAAAATTTACAGTGCGTTCTTGAAAATAGTGCATAGTAGAAAAGCAAAAACTCATCATATAAAAATATTCCCAGCAAAAAATATAGAAAATTGGAGCTAACACCAAAAGTCAGAACTAAACTGGAAGCAGAGAAGGCACAGGGTCACGGAAGGCAGGAAGGTCACGGGGCTGTTTGGCAGGAAACCACAGCAGCTTGAAGGTGCAACATCAGAGATATTTGGAGACAGGTGACTGCTGAACCCTATAAATGGCCCCTGTTCCTTTCCCCTTCCTCTTCTCTCTGCCACACAGAGCAGTGTGGTACCCTGGCCATCTGCCCCAGCAGCACCTTGTAGGTTGTTAGGAATGTCCACTTTTGGACCTTAGCCAGCAATCAGAATTGGTTGGGCAAAGGCCTGACACAGCAAAGGCACCCTAAGGGGCTGGATGCTTACTCAGATGTAGAAACCATTGCCTAAGATTGTCTTCCTGGTGAATTATTCTTCTGCTGCTTGGATAAATGAAATAATTAGTCCTCTGGCCTTACCTGGCATAATTTCACAAGAATGGCAAGGTTGTAATTTCACCGTGTGAACCACAGAAAGATCCTGGAAAACAAAGATGCTAAGATGAAAGATGGTCCCTCTCAGTAACCGATGGCCTTGGGAAGGAACAGTCAAGATGACCACAGTACTTAATAACGTGGTGTCTAACAAGGTAGATATTATGCGGGAAAAAACATCTCCTGACACAGGATAAAGAAATACCTTTGATCTAATCAATTGCATCAGAATCCTTTTCTTCTCCCCCCACCGCCCCCCCATGGCCCCAGAAATTCAGGGAACTCCCTTTGCCCAGGTAATGCCTGTGTTTCCAGTTTGGAAAAGAAAGATCATCATTTCCTACCGCTCATGTGCCAGGGGGTACGAGGTTGATTAAATCTGAAAAGAATCTCCTCTATAAGAACCTCGTGGGGCATGGGGTGAGAGTTAGGACAGAGAAAAAAATTTAAAAAAATCCCAACGAAGCGGCTTAAACAGGCAAGCGCGTTCACTCCCCGGCAACAAAGCCAACCAAACCATGAGTGTTCGATGCTCGTAAAATAGCTCCTGAACAAGCCTGCTGAACAACTTCAGGCTCAGCTCCTGATGGACGTAAGAACCTAGGACTTTAGTGTTCATAAGCTGAATGTAGCCAACAGTCCAGGGACTATACCCTAGCTCCTCAATTCAGAAACAGTTCGGATTACTTCCAGACTACTCAGTTTTAACTAAATATATATTTCAAGCTAAGATTTGTGCCGGTCTGTGGCTCACGAGGAAAGTACCCATGATTGGAGTACATAATGCAGATGAGGCTAAAGCGCCTGCTGTGAGTGTGGGAATGTGAGACTGGATTCCACCACGCACATAGAACCTGGGCATGGAACTCAGTACTGAGCCCTGAGCGGAGAGGAGGCAGGCGGAGGGAGGAGTCTGGAGCTCAATGACCAGCCGGCCTAGGGCACTCGGTGAGTTTCAGTGAGAGACCCTGTCTCAGTACACATAGTATAGGGTGCCTGAAGAGGAATGACATACACAAACGTGTGCACCCACACACAACATTTGTACACACGTGTGTGTGCACAAATTCCCTTGATATGAGATTGTGATAAGTAGTTGTAGATTTATGTTAAGGCAATGCACGAATAGACAGGGGGAGGAGGTGGGAAAAGGGAGAGGAAGCGGAAGAGGAGGAGTCAGGGAGTAAAACGGAAGAGGAGGAGTCGGAGGAGAAGGAGGGAGGATGGGACGGGAACAGGTCTGTTCATGGCAAGTGAGAGGGATTTCTTAGGAGGGGAAAAGAGAGTGTAATGGTAAATCTGCCCGAAATAAACCGCAGCTTGTTTTCCTAATTACTGAGTTGTGTTTTCATTGAATGG
Source organism: Micromys minutus (assembly GCF_963924665.1). Lineage (NCBI taxonomy): Eukaryota > Metazoa > Chordata > Mammalia > Rodentia > Muridae > Micromys > Micromys minutus. Next base: position 14,541,887 of record NC_137984.1, read on the forward strand.
GTTTATTTGGGTTGAAGAGGAAAATACAACAAATTGGCGATTGGGTTGAAAAGGATATTGCAACAGGTAGTCGCTATTCTTAACTCTACTGTCTATCAGCTTTAACTAGTAGAGTTGTTTGAAATGTTCCTTGGGTTTGGAACAGGGAAAAGATCATCAGCCTCCTTAATGAGCAATTACGTAGAGAATGGAAGTCAAGGGTGTACAGAGTGAAAGCCCAGTGTCTCTCTGGGTCTCCCGTGTGTACTGTGTGTGCTGTGAGAAACAAACACAGCAGGCAGAAGGAACCCGTGCCTGCCAAAGACCATCCCCGTCTTCTCGATGGCCTCCCATTATCTTAACCTCATCATTCCCCATAATCGCTCAGAAGATTGAATACCGAGACAATTTACGAGCACAGAGCTGTTTTTATCCCATAACCATGTTTCTTGACCACCTACTTGACATTGTTTGTGCGTTCCAGAATGTTCTGTGTGAGAAAGGGAAGCAGGAAAGGGTGGGGACGGGGAAGAGGGAGCTAAGAAAGCCAGGGATGTGAAAATAGTCTATTAGCCATTATTGAGCAAGTAGCTAGAAAACAAGGAAAGGGTCCCTCCTGAAGCTTTGTTATTCTAAAGGATTTACTAAAAGGTAACATTTTAAAATGCTAGAACCAAAGGTTTAGTGACAGGTGAATCAAATAGCAAATATATTGGCAGGTACTGGGTCAATAAAGCAATTTAATTGTAACGAGTCTTAGCAGCTTTTGCCATCATAGGTCCTTTGTACCATGATAATATTAAAAACTGCTTTTAATATAACTTTAAACGTTCAATTTTGAATGTTCAATTCTGAACAAAAAAAAAAAAAAAAAAAAAAACAATTTAATAGGCTTGTTTAGAAGCCCCCAATTTTTACATTTTTCTTGGGAGAATGTTATGGGAAAATACAACTTCTGAGAAAGAATTGTTGAAACATTCTCCACGAAGCTTAATTTTTTTTCATCTCATTTTAAGACAAAGATTCCTGTAGGTTTCAAGATGTACAGTGAGCTATACACGCTGTTACTGTGCCTAGTGAAGCCCTGCATCACTGGGATGGGGGTGGGATGGGGGCGTCTCACATCTGTGGAGAAAAGGGCTTCACCTGGTGAGAGAACCAGAGGCCGGATCAGAAGTCAGAGGTAAACCTCCTCTTCACCCTCCCTTCTCTTACAGGGTAGACCTGCTAAGTGTCGGAGAATCTTGAATCCATTTACTGACTGCGTTATGGCCAACCGTGGGAAGCTGTGCTTGTAGCAGGGACTGTGACTTCCCACTGTTCTCCAGGTCAGCTTCTGAGTTCTCTTCGGAGTTGGCCAGCACTTTGCTTGCTCAGGCCTCTGAGGAGCCTAACGACAACTGTCATGGACGAAGATGAGGGAATACACAAGTGACTGCAGAAGAATTGATGACAGTAGTGTCTCCTATGGTCATTATGCGTTCTTACACTTGCTCATTCATTAGAAAGAGAATACAAGTAGGTGAATTTCAGCAATCCCCCCTGATCAATACAGTTAACACATCCTACGAGTTATTTAACAATGCTATTTCTAGTCTCAAAGAAAAATAATTATAAATGTTTTATGATTTCATGAAATACTGCAGATTGGTTTTAAAATGGTGATATTAAACTCAGAATTAAGTCAAAATATGAAACAAAGGAACATGGCATAATGGTCAGTGGTCACCTGGTCACCTGGACTTCTAGTCTCTTCTGCCGATGATACTGTAGCAAACAGGAAAGCTGATCAAAGAAATGACAGGAAGTAGACGAGGCCTCTTCTGATCTGCAGTTATGCAGAACTAATTCCAATTATCATCTCTAACCATAAACATATTTCAACACTATGCTTTGGCATATCTGTCTAAATGACAGGTTCTTCTGAAGATTATGGGACTTAAGACCCAGTTGTTGCCCTAAGTCGCCCCTAGAGCTTCTGTAGTTCTAATGTTAGCAGTCATCCCGGAATTGGAAACATAAATCAAGTATTAGAAACAATGTGTCTCCATTTCATAAAGGGTCTAAACTGTGCCCTAACAACAGAGATCATACTAAAAGAATGAATTACATTGGGCCTAGAATTTATGTTGCAGTCGGAGTGTTTGCCTAACATGTATGAAGTCCTGGGTTCAATTCCCACCATTCTATTACCCAGGCACACCTGCAATCTTAACACTCAGGAAATAGAGGACAGAAGATTGGAAGTTCAAGGTTATCCTTGACTATGTGGTGAGTTTGAAACCAGCCTGAATATGTGAGGACCTAAGAGAAGAGGAAGGAAGGGGAGTGAAGAGGGAAGAAGGGAGAAAAAGATGGGGAGAACACATAACCATAGAACACAGGAAAGGACCAAGGGCATGAGCAAAGTGAAGCAAAGTCCCAGGACAGAGGCAGAAGATTGCTCGTAAAAATAAGGTAGAGGGGCAGAGAAAAATGCCTCGGTTGGTAAAGAAATTGCCTTGGAAGTGTGAGGGTAAAAGTTCAATCCCTCAAAACCCACATAAACAGTATGGGTGTTGCTGGGAAGTAATGTACACTCCTTTAATCCCAATACTTAAGAGGCAGAGGCAGGAGTTCAAGGCCAGCCTGGTCTACACAGTGGCTTCAAAGACAGCCAGGGCTATACAGGGAAACTCTGTATCAATCTTTCCCCTTTCCAAAAAACAAAATAAAACCAAAGAAAGGAGGAGGGGAAGGAAGGAAGAAAAAAAAATGAACGAATGACGGAAAGGCAGAAACCACACACTAACCACAGCATTAGAGCCACGGAGTTAGAAATATGAGCAAGGGGCGGTGGTGGAAACTATTCCCAGCTCAAATTTAGGTATATAAGGTAATTTTAAGGTAGGAGAGATCTTAAGTTCATTAGTTTGAGTTTGGAGTATTCTCTCATTCATCCATGTTTCTGTGTTAACATTAGGGCTGAGAGGTGATAAATAAGTCATAGTTGCTGTCTAGTAATAGCTATATGCCAAGTGAACATCGTATGTCCTATATACCTTGAGACATTCTAAGTGTGTTAATGTTTGAATCTTCACAAGAACACTATGATGTCATATTTGTCACTGCATTTGTACTGAGGCATAGAAATGTTTGCTGGTTTGATTCAGGTGACTCAGGGGGATCACAACAGAGTTTTTGTGCTTAACCCCAAGTGTCAGTGGCAAAAATTCCTCTAGTTTTTCAAGGAAAACACCTTTGTGGACTGACTATCTGGTACTTTGGTCTTTCAGAGGTTACAAAAAATACCCTGAGGATGAAAGGTCATTGTCAATGACCTTTGATGTTGTTGGAGCTGAGTCTTTCTGATCTCCACATGCCCATTCCAAGCAATGCTCTCTGCGAGAGCCCCATCCACAGCCCTGCTGGGGCTGTTGCAAAATGGCTTCTTTCAGGGCAGGCCATGATGGCTTTAAATGATGAAAGGCTCCTTTCTTTATGCTTGCTGTTGTTCCTCCAAGACGTCTCTAGTGTGGGCCACCTTTGATCCAGAAAGCAATTGATGCCCTCCTGCTTCTTGGTAGCTTTCTATTTGTTCCTAGCCCAAATTTTATCTAAGCGCATCCTGAATCGGAATCCATGTTATCTCCTAAATGTGAATACTAGCCAAGAAAATAAAAAGAAAAAAAACAGCAGATCTGTGGGTCACAACCCCAGATTTTCAACCTGTGGGTCACAACCCCTTGGGGGTCGCATGTCAGATATCCCGCATATTAGATATTTACATTATGATTCGCAGTAGTAGTTGAATTAAAGTCATGAAACAGCAGTAAAAACCAGTCTTGTGGTTCGGAATCACCACAACCTGAGGAGCTGCATTAAAGGGTCATTTAGCAATGCATGAAACTGTAGTAAAGGAATGTATAACTGTGTTAAAGGGTCACAGCATTAGGAAGGTTGAGAACTACCAAAATAGAATAAATTATTATGACCTGGGGGCAAAGGATGGTCTCTGAGGAATCAATTGAATATACTTTTTTTCCTTTAAAAAGAAAAAGGCATTTGTGGACATCTGGGCACCCATCTTCCACCATGCCACTCAGTGGCACAGGTAGGATACAGACACACAAAGTGTCACCCACAACCACACCACAATGCTTGGGCAGGAGAAGGACACCAAGAGGTCTTCCTGCTGCCATGCCATGAGGCGTGGGCAGGAGGGGACAACCTACAGGAGCCGCCACAATGTGTGAGTGTGTGATGGACTGATGGGAGAGAAAGAGTACCGGGGCAGCTCAAGCAGTGTGAAGAGAAATGGGACTGGAGACTCGAGGGCAGAGAGGGGAGTAGCCTGCTGTGAGCAGCATGCATCGCCACCCGGGGTCACGGTGAAGTCCCAGTCCATGCTACAGCCAATTGCTATGTCTGGGCCCGTGGCCATTTAGCAGCAAAGGTCTGTGTCAATGTCTGTGGCTCATGTTACCACTGAAGACCGTGTGGACATCCCGAGTCTGGGCAGCTGCCTGAGATCATGGTGATGTCCAAGGGTTGTGCAGAGCTGGCCCTGTTCCTTATTTGCTGTGACACTGGTGAGCTGGCCCTACCTCTCACTCTGGAGAATGGGCCCCTATGCCCTGCCTGAGCAGCATAGTGGAGCTGGCCTTGGTGTTGGGGTTGGGGGCTGAGCAGGCCCTGAGGACAGAGGGAAGAGCTGGCCCCGCCCCTTGTCTGCTGTGGGGTGGCTTGGAGGAGAGATGCTCCCCCAACACTGCCTGAGGAGCAGGTAAGAGCTGGCCCTAATGGCAAAGGCTGCAGTGAGCCAGCCCCCAAAAGCACAAAAGCAAGAGTTTGACCCTGCCTCTTGCTAGCTTCAGCTTTGGGTGAGCTAACCTGGGCAGCACTGGGGAGCGCACCCTGGTGGTACAGCTGGGAGAGCTGGAAGGCTGAACAGCTCAGCTACCACACGAACCCAGATCCCAGGGCTTCGAGTTGGGCCACTCCAAAAATCGCATCTATGAACGGCTGGAGCAAGGGAAAGGGCCGGTCCTGCAGACCCAAAGCTGCAGGGTCTCCATGACACAGGGCAATACTGCCTTAGTCTGTCATAGTCAATGTACTTACTTTGTATTTCTGTTAACTTCTTCCTGGGCTGACAAGTGTGTGGACATGGGAATGGAAAACTGCAAAGGCCTTGCCTGGCGGTGCCTTCCAAGCTGGAGCAGTTCCATCCTTGCCTAATGTGTGCACTTAAGGATAACCCGAAACCTGGACAGTTGTATAAGAGGGCAGAGAAGAGAGAAAATCCTCCCAGGGTTCCAGTTGCATCAATAGCCGACCCTCCCGCCCCCACCCTCCCACTCCCACCCTCCTAACCCCCACCCTCCCACCCTACATTCCACCTCTGTCTACATTCCATCCCCCAGAACTTGTGCAGGTTCAGCTCAGCCAGGATTCAGCCATTGCTGAGATTAACCTAGTCCTTTTCCCGGCAGTGTCTTGCTTTGAAAGAGATATCAACGACAGAAAGTCCTTTGACGAGCCAGGGAAAACAGTGTCATTTGAGGACTCCTGATAGGAGCTGTCAGGGAGGTGGAAGAATTAGGAAAGACTCAAACTAAATACATGAAGTGTACAATGGGAGGAAATGTCTCGGAACTATGATTTTACTCCATGCATTCATTAGAAAACCTGGGGTTTTTTTTTTTTTTTTCTTCACTAACATGTTTTTGCCTTTATATATAAACAACCTAAATGTGGGGGAATTTGTAAAAAACCTGAAAAATGTACCAAACCTAAAAAATCGATGGTTTAGAAAAGGCTGGATCGGCTGAACACCTATTAGAACAGATCAAAGTTAAGACTATTCCATCTAAGAAAGGACTGAAGGAGCCGAAAGGGTCTGTAACCCCATGAGAAGAAAATTATCAACCAACCAAAAACCTTCCACAGCTCCCAGTGACTAAAACACCAACCAATGAGTTCGCATGGAGAGACACATGGCTCCAGGTGCATATGCAGCAGAGGATGACATTGTCTGGCATCAATGGGCAGAGAAGCCTTTGGTCCAGTGAAGGCTCATTTTTCCAGTGTAGGGCAATGCCAAGGTGCTGAGGTGGGAGAGGGTGGTTGAAAGAGGGAGTACCTTCATGGAGGCAATGGGAGGGGGAGGGGGGAATAACATTTGAAATGTAAATGCAGAGAATACCCAATAAAAAGATGGGAAAAGACGATTCCATCTGTTGGCGGGGGGAAGGGGGAGTGATAAAATTTTCATTTCACACAGTGCTGGTGGGGGTGTCTGAGAGCATGTCCTTTAACCTCAAGTGTGTGTGATCTACCCAAGAGAAATGAGATACAGGATGTGTTCATCACAGCCAATAGTCGGGGCTCAGTCCTAATGGGGTGGGGTCAGGAGCATGACAGATTCAAAAGAAAAAAGATGGGACGACTTAAAGGTTAAAAGAACTATGGTTCCAGTGGCAAGGTAACACAGGTGAGCCTTACCACTGTACATAGCGCCACCTTGAGGAAAGCTGTGGGAAATACTCCTTCGTGGCTAAGGAAGCCCAAGAGAGGAGGTTCCTTGATCCACCTGCCCAGTATTTATTAGCACTTCAAGGGAGGCAAAGCCTCTTGTGAGCCCAGTGAACCCAAAAGAGACCAAATGACCTCCTACTTCTTGGAATTTATTGATGATAAATGTTGGTTTTGCTTTTAAATAGCATAAGGTTAGCAAATTAATTTGTAAAATATTTATATATATAGTAAAAAAAATTTAAAGAAACCTTTTCTGTATCACAGATAGTAAAACCGAACAGTCAGTCACATTTTTCTTTACAAATGAGTTTTATAGAAGATTCTTGTATAAACCAACGCTTCTTTGTATCATTAAATTTGGATTATTCCAAGAACAATTTTTGGGTGGCCAGTATGGCACATACCTAATACACCACCACTTTGAGGGACTTCTGGGGACTTACAGCTGCAACCCCACCTTCACATCCAATTGTCGTTGACTGTGGCTTCGGGGGGTGGGAATGCTTACACCTGAGTTAGGGGCTCTCTTTGGCCCAAAGCACTGCCAGTCTTCACATCAGTCTGTGAGCTGACCTCCATAGATTCTTCTGTTGCATCTTCAGATCACTAACTTCTTTCTCCGGGGTCTATCGAGTTTTAACCTGCATTGCAAGTGCTTCTTTCTAATATTCTATTGGCTTTACTCTAGATGTTTGATCACCTTCCCCTCATCTCTTAGGTTCAAGTTATCTTGATTGATATTTTTAGTTATTTGGATTTTCATAAAAGCATGCAATGTATCTAGATCACATTTAGCTCTTCTAGCACAGTTCACCTTCCTCTTTCTCAGCCTTGAGTTTGATTAAGCTGGCGCTGGCCCAGTTCTAGTCTAGGGATAGTTGGCTCCACCACCCTCTATAGTCACTGCTGACTATTGTAAATGCTGAGTGCTCGGACTGCCTGCTCTACCAAGCCTCGGCTCTGTTCCCTGCCCTCTTTGAGGTCTGCTGAGGGCTTATTCCGCATCAGTTTGGCCATTTGTCTCCAGGCTTTGCTGGTTTACACTGTGGATACACAAGGCACCCTAACCACTGACTGCAGATTTCCACTTTCTGCGGCCACCCTCCTTTCCAGAACCTCTCCTGGGTGCCTTAAAATTCTATTCAAACTGCCATGGGTCTCATTACTACCATTAAAGCTGTGGCTAAGCTAAAGGCTTTGTTTGTGGTGGGGCCCATTTCCAATGTTTTCCTCCCCTAAGACATCATGGTCTTGGCTTTCCTAGGTTCTAATCTTCAAAAAAATATGCTTCTAATATTTTTGCCCATGCTCCAGCTGTTTATGACACAGGGCAACCCTAACCCTTGTGACAGAAATAGCACTAGAAACAAGTCCCCAAATCCTAAAGCTCTTGTCTGTTCATCTTGCACTTTACTGACTCGTACAACCTCCGGAGCTCTTATCTGTGGGTGGGGCACATCCCTGGTACAAGCTCACGTCAAGAATGTAAGGTGTCTTAGTCAGGGTTTCTATTCCTGCACAAACACCATGACCAAGAAGCAAGTTGGTGAGGAAAGGGTTTATTCAGCTTACACTTCCATATCACTGTTCATCACCAGAGGAAGTCAGGACTGGAACTCAAGCAGGTCAGGAAGCAGGAGCTGATGCAGAGGCCATGGAGGGATGCTACTTACTGGCTTGCTTCCCCTGGCTTCCTCAGCCTGCTTTCTCATAGAACCCAGGTCTACCAGCCCAGGGATGGCACCACCCACAATGGGCTGGGCCCTCCCCCCTTGATAACTAGTTGAGAAAATGCCTTACAGCTGGATCTCCTGGAGGCATTTCCTCAACTGAGGCTCCTTTCTCTGTGATAACTCCAGCTTGTGTCAAGTTGACACAAAACCAGCCAGTACATGAGGCTTCCCATTATGACATCCTTAGGATGCTTTGTTTACTTGGTGCTAGGGGTCAAATCCCAGGCCTTAAACAGGATAGGCAAGTGCTCTTCCACTGAGCTATGTTTCCAGCCTAACTCTTGCTCATTAAGATGTATCTGAGAACTAATATGGGAGGGGCAGAGGGAGCATAACGTTTAACTATCTAGGAAGTAACAGACGGTGCAGGGCAATGTAGCAGAGGAGGAGACCCTACAAGTAATTCTGGCTAGGCTGTTCTGAATTAACCAAGTGTTTGCAGTTCCAGACATATCAGAATCTCATTTGAAACCTACTTCAGCCTCTTTATTAAGGAGTAAACAAAGCAAAGACTGTCACACTGTCAAACACTTCAATACAGTCTTTCACAGTCTTCCACCCTGGACAACTGGGTGCTCAGCTTTCAAGAACCACAAAACCTATTACTCAAATCAAGAAAAGCAATAGACCCTTTAATCATAGCAATGCAGGTTTCTGCAGGCAGAGGAGGCGTGGTAATAGCGTTTTACAACTAGATTATAGCTGACAGTTTTATAAATATGCTAAGCGTACAATTGAGCTGTGTTCTTTAATAAGTAAGCTTTATTGGGTGTGAACTGTGTCTTGGTAAAGATTTTTTTTTCCTTTAAAACAAAAAAAAGAGGACCAATCCTTGATTTGAAGTAATTGATGTGGTTTTTATCTCATTACCTCACCACAACATTACACAATAATTGTAACTTCTTCCGTGTCACTGGTAATGGTTAAAGCAAGGAGATGTGAAATATCTAACTCCGGGCAAATCATCGTATGGAAAGGCTGGGTATATAGCCCAACAGAAAATGAAGACTATTGGACAGGAAGTGATAGAAAGGTAATTTTTAATGTGTTATCTGGAGTCTGCTCTGGCAATGAAGTTCTGACTGGTTTTTGTTGTTTGGTTTGGTTTTTGCTTTGTCTGTCTGTCTGTATCTGCACCTTATACACTGGATGAGAGGTGCATTGCTAGAACGGTGATTATTGTTAGTAATTAAAATTAAGCTGTAAACTTTAGGCAAAAAAGCCACACACCCCTGAATGAGGAAGATCAAGCTCTTTGGCCATAAAGCTTAAATGAGTCCCTGTCAGCAAGATTCCTGTTTGTACCTGTCTTTAGACAATTATTTACATAATTGTCTAATCAACCACTCTGGTCAAGGCAGTGTGTACCAGCTTCTCAGGAGGCTGAGGCAGGGGAATGGCCTGATCCAGAAATTCAGAACCATCATGAACAACATACTGAGATTCCATCTCCAAACACCCAAAAATCTTGCTCTTGGAAAGGAAGGTTCTGAGAGTTTGAGGCTAGCCCAGGCTACATAGAAAGACCCTGTTAAAAATTAATAATAAATTAAAAACAAAATACAAAATAAACAAGCAAAATCAACTCCGCTTAAAGTGGTCTGGAGCCATGGCTCTGTCTGTCTTTGCTTTTGTCCATAAGGATGTGAAATGGCTGATAGCATTTGCTAAGAGATCACACAATACAAAAGGGATCCTGGCACCGCCCTCTCTGGGACACCTCAGTTCTCTGCTGAAATAAGAATTCTACTCTGGGATCCCCAGAGTGTGTTTTCAAGTCATGCCACACACTGTCAGTGTAAACGCTTTCTAAATATATAATATCCACAACACCCAACTGTCTCGCTGATGACAAAGAGACAAAGCACTAAGCTGTAACTGCTGACTAGGAGCTCTCTCGTCTGGCTGTGTCTGACTTCATGCCTCATGCCCTTAGATCTGATTGATTGTGTGAGGAGGGGGTTGAGCAACAGTTCCTGGAAACTGTCTCTCATGGGTGACTGGTGAGTCAAGGCTTGGCTGTCTCTACTCTTACATTTGCAACTGAGGCAGGTTGTTTTCCTGAGCCCTCCAGGACATAAGAGTTTAGGTTAGGGTGGATTTCTCGGGTGTTACAAATCCAAGTTAATGCTTTCAGGATTTTTATTGTTTTCTTACAATTATTTATTCTGTGTGTGTGGTTGTATGTCCACCACACATGCATGCATATGACAGGAAAAGTCAGAGGAAAATGTCAGGGATGTTGAGAGCATCTAACTTGTAGAATATGATCTAAAAGGAGAAATCAAAGATTGTGAAGAGCTGTTATGCCTCCTTTAGATAATTCCATATCACTTAAATACTCTAAATAATGGTTATTGACATAAGCTAGGTCCGATACATTGTATCAAGGCTGAAGTGTGGAAAGAAGACTTTGATAAACATTGAGAAAGCAGAACTGAACCTTTGCTTCTCTCCTCAGACAAAAGTCTTTGTCACTGATTCAAATGCAACCCTTGCTGATAATGACACAATTAATTCACAAAAGTGATGTCAGAGCATTCTGCCCAGGTGTTATAAACACTTGTTTAGTAACCTTTTGCTTATGAATTTTCCCCAGGATTAGAGTTGACAATGAACTGACTAGGGCCTTTTTACTCCATCTACAAAGTTAGCTGTCAGGTCCCTGAGGTGTCTAACATAGCCCCAGGCCTAACACCAGACCCGCTGTGGATAAAGCAGATTCCACTCATTGTGGCTGCTTTCCATAATGTGGCTGCACTTGCAGAGTTCTCTGTGACAGAGCTGAACATTTAATTGGGGTGTCCCTTGGTTCTGAATGTGCCCTTCATGTTCAACCGCAGCATAACACTATGCCTGAAGCAGTCAAGATTACATTTAATTGGGGCAGATACACTATTCCTATTGAGTGGATGCAGGTGAGCATTGGTCCTCTCTGAGTTCTGGTGGTTGCCATGGTGGTTGCCATGGATTTGCAGATGAGTCTGTCCCTTCTCACGGGTTCCACTGCTAGATGCTGTCACAGCCATAACTTATAGAGTGAGCCACACGCTGATACTTGTGCAAGCATTCAAAGATTTTACTTGGGAGTTTCAGTCCAACAATGTCTGATGACATTTTGAGAGCACCGAGACCTCGAGATGGAGTGTTCTTAAACTCTCTGGTATGTTCGGGTACAGGTGACATTATTCACTGCACTTTCCTAGGGGAGAGAAGATGGAAATATTTCAGTAAAGCTGATCAATCTGATACCTAGGGAATATTAACTAAGTGCTGTGGCCGTTTGGAAGGAGATCTTTATTAGATTCTATAGATAGGGACTTGGACACACAGTGTGTACATGTGGGTCTACATGTATGGAATTTGCAATTATATTTTCAGAGATATGAAAAAGAAATAACAGTTTGGAATCTGAAGCTCTTATTTAAGTAATTTATGGCTCCACACTGAAGCATCTTTGCAACCCTACATACTGCCCAGTTTTTAAATAAGTATACTAGCTTACACAAAGGCAAGATTGCAGGGGTTTCAAAGAACAAATTCACGTGGTGATCAGTTCTCTCCGGGAGCTTCTGAGAAGGTACTGTCTACCACTTAAGGAATTCAGAGTCTTGAGGAGGTGAAATGACTTGCCCAAAGTTCTGATTCAGAGACGAAACCTTGGAGTCTGAATGTAGCGTTCTCAGCGAACTACAGGCTCGTTACTAGGATTGACCCATCGTTTGTCTATTGTCTCCTGTCATTCTAAGACGCTCGACTTAATCCTTTCCTTTCAGGAAAATCGTTACATTTTTACAAAGAAAAAAAAATTCAACCTTCCTTAGAGAAAGAAAAATGTGGTCTCGAGAGTGATTGGAGCACTTTTTGTTTTCCTCAGCGCCGTTTGTACCTTTCCTTTGAACTACATACTCTACATTAGCTCAGAGATCACCAGAGCTAGTTTTCTTTATTTCCATTTCGGTGCTGGTAGAGTCTAAAGGCGGCAGGAGAGGGTGGGGTGGGTGGAGTCCGGTGATAAATTGGCATCCAGGGACTGAGCTCTAATCCCAGAACTCCACACTTTCTAGCTTTCTCTGTGGAGGTAAATCAGTGAATGAATCTGTTTCCTGAACTCTTAGACTGGACAGTGCGCCTTACACCACGGGATTAGCGTGAGGATTACGTCAATAACAACGTGGGATTGTGCAGAAACACCTCCTTGCCCTGACTTGCTTGTGCTCCGTACACCGAGAACCACCTCCGCAATTGAGCTTCACACCTCTCCAACTTAAAGCTTTCTTTCCTCCTACACAGCGACAAATCCATGGGGCAGAGGATCGCGACCTTGTGTTGAAACCCTCACTGCCCAACTCTGCGCTTGCTTTCGTGCACCCGTGAGCGGGAGATCAGGGAACGCACTATTTTTAAACTTCCTTTCAGAGCTTCAACTTCTCAGTCCCTGCGTGTTTCAAATTCTTACGAAGATACATACGGTTATCTTGCAAATGTTTCCTTTCACCTCCGGTAAGAGAAAAGAAGCCAGGCTCAGTTTCTGGCTTTAGGGCAGGTGCTCGGGTGCTTTTCTGGTAGATGCTTCGGGAAACACCAGAGCACTTACCACCACCATTTTCCCGTCCACCAGCCTCCTGCGGATCGTGGCTTCCTTGCCGTCCCAGTCCTGAACTTGAACCAGGGAGTCATTATCTAAGATTACTGTACTCTGTAAAAGCAGAACCAAGTTAGGTCGGCGCGTACGAACCCTGATGTCTTCTTAGAAGGTGTTAAAGTGATTCTGAGGATTCAAGATGCTATTTACATCGCAAGTGTCTGTTTCAACAAACTTGAGACTAGTTCTCGTTCCCAGAGAGGCTGAAAGGAGAAAAATAATCCTTTTCTTGTTCTTACGGGGCAGAATTCCCCAGGGTTGCTTTGTCTGTGCTAACTGCCTTTGCTTCTTCAGTTTCTCTTTACATTTTATCCCAGATATCTGAGATGCCTTTATTAATTGTTTTCAGTCAAAATTCTTTCAGATTTACATGTACCGGAATTTGAAGTCTTGCGTTTATTAAACCTCAGTCAAAGGGTATAACAATTCCTTTTATCAGAATATTAACCTTAGCAGAGATCAGCTGAGGTCATTAAAAAACGTTTGTTGATAAACTATTATATAATATACATAATATAATATAGTCTGTGCTGGGAAACAGATAACAAAGTTTATTTTGAGATGATACAATCTACCATAGGGAAACTGATAACACTCAATTATAAAATACAAGTATATATTATAAATAAATGCTGCATTTCAATTGGAGGTGTGAGATACATGTAAAAATTATGTGTGTCACTTTCTGGCTATGAATGAAAAGCCTGGAGTCTCTTTCTTTACCTTGTTCACTGAGGAGACCATGTGTGTAATGGTGCGGTTGCAAGAACAAGACATTTAAATCTCCATCGGCCCGAGCCCCTGAAGATTAAAAGCCATAAAACTCTCTCTGTCTGTCTGTCTGTCTGTCTGTCTGTCTGTCTGTCTCTGTCACTGTCTCTCTGTGTGTGCGTGTGTTTTTTTCTTTCAGTCTCTGTCTGTCTGTCTTACACACACACACACACACACACACACACACACACACACACACACAATGAAAGCCCACAAAATGAAAGGGAGCACTTTCATTCCTGACAGGGCTGAATACTAGTTTAGGTAGATTGCTTTCCAAATGTGGTCCACTGAGCGTTGGCACTGGACTCAGTGTCTTGCGTGCATTTTCAGGTGCCCACCAAAGAATTGTACACTCCCACCCAGGGGTACGTGTACTGGCCAACTTCACAGGACCTAGGGCCACCTGGGAAGCATCTTAAGAGGAATTGTCTTGATCAGGTTGACTTGTTGGTATGTCTTGGGGGTTGCCGTGAAGGTTAACTGATGTAGGAAACCCCAACCTCCTCAGCCTCCCTTGTGTGGTACCGTTCTCTGTGCTGAGAGATACCTGGCTGGGGTAAGAGTATACGGAAGAAGGAAACCTACAGAAAGCAGGCGAGGATGTGTTTGTTTTCTGTCTGCTCCTGACTGTGGCTGTGATGTGACTCGAAGCTCGACTTCCCTGAAATGATGGACCATGGCATGGAATTGTCTGTCAACTAAACCCTTTCTTCACTAAGTGTCTTCTTCTCGGGTGCTTAGCTCATCATCAGAAATGAAACTAGAACAAGGAATAAAATATACTTCACACTTCCGAGGGGTAAGATGCAAGAATCCGAAGGGATCGTAGTGTATATTTGCTTTTGGGGTCTTCAAGGCTTAGTGTTAAGGCAAAAGTTTGTCTCAGAGACCCTTGGAATGTATGTGGGCTGTTGCATCCCAATGCATTATATCTCTAATTACCATCCATATGCAAGTTCTCCGAAGGTCTGGCGGTCTGGCGTCAGCCTCACCTTGCTTTTGCGGCCACGTGGTGTGATTTCCTCAAACTCCTCCCCCAGCTTGAAGGAGATCTCCTTGTTTTTAAAGATGCTTTTGGTTTTGATGGTGATCATATCTCCGTCTGTGCTGATGGTCACAGTGGGCTTCGCCAGACAGCCCAGTTTCCTGCTGGCTCTTCCTACGCCTAGGAGGAAGGTCATGGACAAACAGTTACGTCTGTGCTTGATTTCAAGGACTCTGTCTATTAGCACAATTCTTTCACAGTGAGGAGATTTCTTCAGTAGGCAGGCTTCGTGCTATATGAATTCAAATATCTATCTTCCTGTGTTTACTTATTTCATGTGGTATGTGTGTACATGTGTTTGGGTTGTTTGATCTCTATTACATTTTTTAACGTTATATATTTTATTATTTAAAAACTGCAAATAAGTAAAATCATTATATAGCAAAACTTACCAGACACAAAGTTTTATACAGCTCACTACTACATATTTCACTGCAGCAAAATATTCATAAGACAAACTTACCATCGAGTGTGCAATAAATGTTGCTGTATGCATTATAATGTTATACAGACAACTCTCTACAAATAAGGTCTTAAACATAGAATTAGCTCATTTGATAAACTGGTATTCACCTTTCCTTTCTTCTTATATTTATGTCTTGGAGATTTTAATGTCAGTACATAAAGATATTTCCCCCCACATGTGCATAGTCTTCTATGAGATGCATATAACCAATGTTCACTTCTTTTTTTCTCCCCTTTGATGACTGATACATTTCTGCTTTTTGTTGCTACAGACAATACTTCAGTGAACTGCCTTTGGCGTACATGTTTTGTTGGTCCATTTAGGAATGCTTTCAATAGAAATAGAGTCTCGTGGGAAACAATATCCAAGGTGGATCCTAGCAGGTGACTTGGGGGAATATTGTAATGCGTTTCTCCCTGTTGGTATATAATCATGGCATATATCAGGTTGGATAATAACTTCCAAATTAATCATGTCCTAATTCCCATACTCTGTGGATATACCTTACCTGCTGAGGAAACTCAGAAGATGTGCAGCACAGAGATTATAAGGAGATTATCTTGGCTGGTGAAAGAACCCTTGGCATGCCCATAAGAGAGTGGAGGCATTGGAGAGATGGCTCAGAGGGGGAAGAAAAGCCTTGTGACCTATATCTAACACCAGGCCACACACAACATGGAAGGTAAAACCCAGGATTCCACAGTGATGTCCTCTGACCTCTATACCACACCACGACACCTGTACTCACACATGCGCATATCGTGTTCACATACAATCATAATTAATAATAAAAAATAATCATCAAAGGAGAGAGATGTTAGACTATAGGAGAAAAAAAGGCAGAAGGAACACAGTGTCAATCACAGTGCTGGGACCACACCCCAAGGAAAACCAGCATCCATCAGAAGTGACAAAAGACCCTAAACATTAGAGCCAGTGTCTATAAAAAGAGTTACTATTTTAAAGTATCTCTTTGTCATATATTATTAATAAAATAGTTTTCTGTTTAATAAATGGTGTCTGTGCATCTAGTTTCTGTGGGTCCATGGAGAATATACCAATCTCAATCTGGTTTGTACAGAACTGTGTTTTGGTGGTAAATCAATATTTTTTGTCTACGTGAAAAATTAGAGGGACCAGATGACTCTTATTCACACACATGTCATATGTCACCAAAGTATCTTCCATGCTAGATATAACATACACGTAAACATGGCTCATGCTGGGTATAATGTACACATAAACATGGCTCACCCAATTCCTTCATGTAGTTTTCAAAATTTTCACAAGAAATAGATTTCCATGTTCCTTGAAGCTGCTCCACCATCGCGTCTCAGTGAAAACTGCTTCATAAGGAATTTGTGCATTGGTGTTCCCTGGAATGGGTGTGGAACGTGTTTTTAATACAACTCTGAATACAGAAAACAGTAAGATGACAAGGAGGGAAATTATCTTACAGCACAAGATTCCTGCACCCATGTCTCCCCAGAGGTGGTTTGTAAAAAGCCACCAGGCTTGGCTGGCTGGCTGGTGGTTTTATATTCCTCCTGATACTTTGAACTAAAATCCAGAGAGTGTGCACACATGGTGCCTAACACCTTACATCTTTGTTGTCAGGGGCCAGGCAGTGGTGGCAAATGTCTTTAATTCCAACACTTGGGAAGAACAGGTAGGAAGATCTCTGAGTTTCAGGACCCTGTCTTGAAAAATCTCCACCGAAAGAAAGAAAGAAAGAAAGAGAGAGAGAGAGAGAGAGAGAGAGGAAGGAAGGAAGGAAGAACGAAAGAAAGAAAGGAAGGAAGGAAGGAAGGAAGGGAGAGAAAGAGAGAGAGAAAGGAAGGAAGGAAGGAAGGAAGGAAGAGAGGAAGGAAGGAAGGCAGGAAGAAAGAAAGAAAGAAAGAAAGAAAGAAAGAAGGAAGGAAGGAAGGGAGGGAGGGAGGGAGGGAGGGAGGAAGAAAAGGTGGGGCCAGAACCACCATTATATGCTGCTGAGCAAAAGACTAACAAATGTGATAGGAAAGAGACTGTTTTCCAGTGCGTGGTCCAGCTCTCATCAGCTTGCTTCAATAGCACCAGACACTGTTAGTGCGCTCCTTAGTGTAGAGTTGCTTCTCTTTTCAACCTTGACTAACACTCTACTATCCACAAGTACTTAGCTAACATTCTACTATCCACAAGTACTTAGCTAACATTCTACTATCCACAAGCACTGACTCAAAAGATGTGACCAGAAGTAGGACTAAAAACATGGCAACTAGAGAGCAGGACTCCAAACAGCAATCTGAAGGACAAACATCCTTCTGTGATCAGCCTCTGTAGACTTCCTGGTGGGTTATACACAGTGCTTGTGTAGTGTTGGTTTATGGCCATTAAAAAACGTAGGTGTTACAAAATTCCTTAAGACGGGAAAGCTGACACGGCTTCTATCAGTCCCATTAAACGTTCAGTTTCCAAAACCCTCATCAACTGTGAAGATAATTAACCAGGCCAACCGTTTTGGCTGAAAGTATCCAACAAACCTAAATAGAGCAACTAGTGTTACATGCCTACAAAGACCAAGATACTTTATACACACTACTATCTAAATATCCCAGTTATCATGGTAAAGAGATAATAATATTTTGGTTGGTTCTTCTTTCTGAAGATAAGTAACCTGACATCATGGTTTATTTACGTTAATGTATAAATATTGTAAGTTTATGCCCACTGCATATGCATATAGTAGCAATATGTAAGAAATGGCCTGGTGGTTCTCGAACAGGAGGCATTAGCATTCCCATGAAGAACATGCTACTGCCCACAGTAGGTACTCATTGTCCCTCCACCATAAGGACTTAGCTCCTTGCATGCTGAAACCTCCTTGGACAAGACCCCACAGGAGAATGATGTTGCTCTGTGCCTGGTAACTTGGTCTTTCACAAGACTGAACCATGACAGAGTTCAGGCTAACATCTGTCTCTAGCATCTGACTCTTCTACACATCCTCAAGTTCAAGCAGGGGGAAGGTTGCTTTGCCGCCTGGCTGTTCAAGTGCTGGATGCTTTCTGGTGTTCGTTAATAACAGTCAGATATCTTGATTCCATTCTGCATGTTTGCAAATCTTCAGTCCTTCCTAGCAGATTCCCAAGCAGCCATGTTATTTATTAGTCTACCTGTTACGGCATCCGTATTTCTGTCCCAACCACTGCTCCCTCCACATGAAATAGGTGACAGATACACCACTTTGTCCATGTAAATAATTTCCCTCACTACTTCTCAAGCCCCTCTACCAAAGTAATAAACTATTGGTCATGACGACTCACCCCGACACTGAGCTGGCTAACACATAAAGCATGCTCACACACACACACACACACACACACACACACACACATCCTTTACCTGGCTGATAACTGACTCCATAATTTCCTAGGTGCCATCTGAGAGCAGGGGCTTCTGGTCTTGTGATAGGTGATATAAGAGTCAGGGCTACCTGTTTATGAGATTACCTTGTGACTTTTGGGGTTCCTAGGCTTGATCTCCGCACACAGTTAACTTGTGGTGGGCTGCCGCACAGGTAACACTTATGGTGGACAGCTGCTGAGCCTGGGTGGGGTGATGACTCTGCGTCTAAAGAACCCAGCTCATAATGGGGAGTTCCATTCCTTGGCGAGTCCTCTACTTCAGAATTCCATTGCTACTTGACTCCAAAACACAGGGATTTATTATTATTATTACTATTATTATTATTATTATTATTATTATTATTATTATTATTATTATTATTATTATTATTATTATTATAAGGCACATATGTCTCTGTTGCTAATGGTGTGGCCTTGCCTTAAAACATCAGAAGTCAATCTTGTAGTGTCCCATACACACACTAGGCAATGCTGGCATTTTTCTGTCCCTATAATCAGAGGGATTGTCGATCATGGCTCAAGCTGTTACCGTATCCCCAACTTCCCACATATTGTCTTCACGAATGCTGCTCCACTCAAAGTAAGAAGACTTTCATCTGCAGCATCGTCTGGAGAACATTCGTTGATTATATCAATACCTAGAACCGAAGGTTTCTATAGATAATTTAGTAGCAGAGACAAAATACAGCCATTTGGAGAGATGACCTTCAGTGGCCTTGGCTAAGCTGGACACCTCAGTCTACAAAAGTAGAATCCTCAATAATGACCAGTTTTGAAATGTATTTCGTTTTTTAACTATATGTGTGTGTCCACGTGTGGCTAGGTGCACGAGTGCAGGTGCCCTCAAGGGCCAGAGTTGCCGGTCTATCTGGAGGGTACGTAGTTGTGAACCACCTGGCATAGGTGCTGGGAACCAAACCCAGATCCTTTAAGAGACGTGTATCTTGTTAACCACTGAGCCATCTCTTGAGTCTCAGAATTATGTTTTGTTGTCTGTCTTTCTTTGATGAGGGTTTGCTTTTGTTTGATACAAGATCTCACTATAAAACCCTAATGGTCTGAAAATATCTATGTAGACCAGACTAGGCCTTGAATGCACAGAAATCCCCCTGGATTCAAGGATATGCCACCACCCCCAGCTCATCACCAATGTTAAACCCCACACTCTGAATTGTACATGTCTTACTAATGCCTTCAGCATGTTAGCCTCTCCTCGATCATTCCTTCTCTCTCTCTCTCTCTCTCTCTCTCTCTCTCTCTCTCTCTCTCTCTCTCTCTCTCTCTGTCTGTCTGTCTCGTCTGTCTCTCACACACAAAATCAATCAATCAATCAATCAATCAATCAGATGCCTACATACTTCCATCTCACCTGGCTATATCACAACAGCCCCAGAACAAAGGTGCAGACACATACTGTCTGCTCCAAGAACATGCAGATTGTGGTTATCTTTTTCAATCTTTCTTGGTTGGGATACAGAATGACTCATCCGTATCTGCACCTGTGCAGTAAGGAAGTGTTAATCTGTGCTAGGGAAATAAATACTCATCAAGCACAGCCAGCCATAGCTCTGGTATGATCTGAGTTTGCAGCAGCCTATGGCCACCCTCCATGTACGCATGTGGCTTATGTGGCAAGCTAGCACAGCAGATTAAATAAGATACGTGCTGTACAAACACAATTTTATTGTTGGTTCTGCTAGGAATGAAGTGGAGGCAGACCCTCCACCATCGAGCCATGACCCAGCCCTTCCCCAGTGCAACATTAATCTACTATTACCAGATCAGGAAAACTGGTAAGGTTTGGTAGATGCTGGAATGTTCCCCCGCTGAGGGAATTATATTCTTGGCTTTGGGCACTAAAGGGCTGCCATCTGTTCCCACTTTCCCTCAGATTCTCTCCATTCCCTTTGCTATCCATCGGCCAAACTCCATGGCAACCCTAGAAGAGCAACTGAAACCCGGTGGTTCTGCCATCACTACCATTGGTGCATTTCTAATCACACCATAAATGATGTAGCATCTGGGCTCAGAGTGCATACTCATTTGATTTTCTACACACACACACACACACACACACACACACACACACACACACTTTCTATAGAAAGATATACACACTATAGAAATGTACACAAGGGTTTCAAACCACTACAGAGAAGATGATTACCAGGCAAGAGTTTTCAGCTTCTTGGCAAACTGGATTCCAGCTCATCAGTGTGAAACGGGGCTGGGAAAACACAATATGCCCTTCAGTGCCTGCAGAATGAAAGATCCCTGCTCTGTCTTCCACTTCACAGGGACTTGAAGGAGACACGAAAAATGCCTCCCGAGTTATGAAAGAATCTAAAACTGTGCTAATCGACCCGTGCTTTCATATGGATGCCTAACAATGCAGCACGGACCCGGAGAATAGGTCTTTTTATTGCCCAGTTCTAAATGAATTATTGGTTTGTAGCTTTCATAATATCAAACAATTTTACCAATATAAAAACATTTTATTTAAACATGTGCGAGTGGTAAGAGCAGAATATCAGTTTATTATATTCCAGGGGATGTAAGACTCCAAACCACATACATTTTCAGACATAATAAATCACGTCAAAAGTGTAGAGGAGCGGGGAAGAAAAAAGAATTAGAGAAAAATATCATTTGCTTCCTCTTGCTGGGATTGGATGTCTATTTAGTAAGACAAGGGTCCCATGTGTCACCTACGAGGTCTATCAGCAGTGAATGGCATTTGGAAATTTATGATTATTTATTCTACATCAGATTTCTACATTTTCACAGCCATTTCCGTAAAAATGGATGGCTGTTCTTTAAATAATTGTGGGGTGGATATAATTACACCATCTCCCTCTTCCTTTTCCTCGTTCCAAACATTCCCGTGTTCTCTCCCTCCCTCTTTGCTCGTTCATTGTTACAAATGTATGTGTGCCTGTTTCTTCATCCATAAATCCAACCTTCTCAGTCGTATGATGCTCTGTGTGTGTGTTGGCATGGGATGAGCAACCGGCGAGCTCTTCCCTCAGGATGCTTCTCTTCCTTCAGCATTCCTTCCGTGTTTATAATTCTTTTGTGAAGGACTGAGGCCTCGAGTGCTTTCCTCCACCCATGCTGACAAGTTTGTTCATGCTGTGCATGTCCAGGTCCTGTTTAAACAGTCATGTGGGCAAAGACTGCAAGGGTGTAACTTCTGACACTTCTAAGACACACGCTCTCCCAGCAAACCCTCTGGTCCGCCGGCTCTTACAGTCTTCCTTCCCCTCTTCCACAACGATCCCTGAGCAGGTGTGAGGTATATTTATCAGTTGGGACTGGACTCCACAACTCTGCATTTTGGTTGGTTATGGGCTTCTGCAATGGTCTGCATCTGTTTGTTGCAAAGAGAAGTTTCCTTGGTGAGGGGTGAGGACTTCGTTTAATCTGTGGCTCGAGGGACAAACAGCATGCAGTTAGGGACTGAGCTGGTCCCAGGTAAAGTGGCAACTGTAGGTTCCTCTCCAAGACTCATGGCTCCGTAACCCTGGGTGGTTGGCTAGGTTTCCAGTACCAGATGTGATTTCTCTGAATAAATCTAACTAGAGAGCTTTGGTTACTGCCAAGATATGCATCCCATTACTACACCCTTAGGATTATCTTGCTGTGCTGTTACATGTGGTTTGTAGGCATCCTAACTAGGTAGGACTGTTGGTTACTTCCCTCATTTGGAAGCTTGGCACCCTCTGTTACCATGAAAGCTAGTCCTTGGGGAGGAGGTATTCAAGTCGGTTACAGATCAGGCTCTGTGTCTGATGTATATAGAAAACCTTCCACATCTGGAGGAAGCCAAGGGAAATAGCAACAACTTGTAATGTTTGGGGAGACTTTGTACAGTCATAACAAACCACTCAAAGGGGGGCCTCTCAAGCCTGGTATTATGGGTTTTGTTAAATGATCTATGGTTCTTCTGGGGAGCATTGTTAGCCAAGATGAAGTAGCTATTTTTAAAAAGATGTTGGCAAACTGGACCATGTAAAATTCACCCAACATGCATACGTGGCTTTATTAGACACACGGAGCTATTACCATGCTAGAGTAACAACGTAGAATAATTGCAGCAAATGGTACTGACTTGGAGAGTCACCACTGGGCTCGTTGGAAGAAGAAAATAAAGAACGGTTTCTCAGCCAGGTGACATGAGAAGTACAGTGCTGGTGCGTGGCAGGCCGAGGCAGGAGGATTGCCAGGAGTTTGAGGCCAGCCTGGGCTACGCAGCAAGAATTTGTAAGCTCTCCTCTCTTTCATTTGTGCCAGGTATGGTGACAGAAAGCAATGGCACCTGGGTGTTAGGAGGCCCCTGAGCAGTTTTCACTGGACCTGCTGAGGGAGCAGCCTCGTACAGGCAGAATGGCTGCCACTGCCCATCCATCAGGCATCAAGTGGCACGGCCTCACACCCATGCTCTTCAGACCCCTGTGCAGCATTTTTTTCTTTTGCATGGTTGGAGGTCCCGGCAGGTTGACCTGTGTCCCTTACAAAAAATATTATATAGTTGAGCTCTGACCCTGAGTATCTGTAAATGTGACCTTGTTTAGAATCTTTACAGAAGTAATTTAGCTCAGCATGAAGACTTTTGGTTTCAAACTTACATTAGACCAAGTCAGGTATGTCCTTCTAAAAGGAAGAAGAAGATTTGAGATAGATTACAGACGTACATGTAGAGAGATAGGAAGCCATGAGCCAAGGAGCAGCAGAGCAGCAGACACCAGAACCCAGCAATGGACTCTGCTCCAGGACCCCTGGAAGTTGTCTGAAGGTTTACTTCTGACCTCAGTGACTGTCCTGCCCCATCACCCTGTTGTGCATGCACACCCACACCCACACACACACACACACACACACACACACACACATACCCACACACACCCACACACACACCCCACACACACACATACCCACACACACACACATACACACACACACACATACCCACACACACACATACCCACACACACACACACACATACACACACACACACACATACCCCCCCCCACACACACACACATACCCCCCACACACACACATTCTACTGCTAAGCATGACACCCTGACCCTCTTACATGCTAAGGACATGCTCTAATACTATTGAAGAAAGTCACCGTGAGAAATTCTCTACCCCCCACCCATGTAGAAACAATGGCCCAGCAGCCCACCCTGCCTTGGAATAAGAGACTTTCTTGAGTAAACAATTCTCAGGAGAATTATAAAATGTGCTGACTGATAGCCTTCTGACCCTCTGAAGAGTCCCAGTTAGGGTCCTGACGCATATGCTCACTAACCAAAAGGTTTAAAGGTCAATATGTTTAGCCAATGGATTTAAATAATAACTTGCTGATGTAACCTGTACCCCTAAAAAGTATAGAAACTGCTTGTAACAGCCTTTTGAAGTTGCCTCTCCTCTGGATATAGGCCACCCCAGTGCACTGGACTAATAAACCTCTTGCTTTTGCATCAATCCCTGATCTCGTGTCTCATTCATGGGAGCCTCAAATAGATACGATCAACACTCCTAGTTTGTCTGTTGTTTGGAGCTACCAAATTTATAGCAATTTATTGTTACGATCTCCCTAAGAAATAATATGTGGAAAAACTAGCATTAAATAGGGGCTTATATCTTTTTTAGGTTAAAATAAGGAGTTTATTTGGAATTATCTTTTTTGCATGCTTTATGTTATTTTTGGTTAGTTAAAAGTAATAATTTTGGTCAAAGACAGAAGTAGCTTTTGTATATAATAGCAGTTATAAGAAAACCAAATAGAATTAGTAATAATAAATGTTATAATTACATATTAAAGTTACAATTTTTGACATTCATACAAAAATGTTGTGCTGGAAAGTTTTTATAACATAAAATAGAATCACCTGGGGAGAAGGAACCTCCGGCAATGAATCAGCTTAACCAGTCGGCAAGTCTGTGGGGCATTTTTTTTTTTTATTAATGATTGATATGTCAGGGCCCAGCCTACTCTGGGTGGTACCACCCCTGAGCAGGAGGTCCTAGGTTGTATAAGAAAGCAGGCTGAGGAAGCCATGAGGAGGAAGCCAGTAAGCAACATCCCTCCACTCCATGGTCTTTGCTTGAGTTTCTGTCCTGACTTCCAATGACAGACAATGATATGGAAGTGTCAATCAAATACACCCTATCCTCCCCGTCACTTAGATTATAGTCTTCTATTGCTGTAACACAGTAATAAAAAGATTAATACAAAACTCATTACTAAACCTCGAGACTTTATCCCTCCAACCATTGGTTTGCTTTTAAAAATCTGTATCCTACAACTGCATTAGGTACATGTGTTGAAAGACTCGAGATTTAGACAGTAAAATCAGCCTGTGGATGCTGGTAAAACTGTATTGGGCTGCAGCTTCCTTCTGCCACAGGCTTTCAGCTAATTCAGGCTGATGCTGGAATTGGCTTGCCTGGTACAAAGCACAGATGGGGAGGCTTCCTGCTGGGATGAATGAAGGACTGGATGTCTGGCCTGGTGGCCTGAGGTGTGTGATGCAGACCTGCTGGGTTCCCAGGCCCTGCTGCCCTGGGTCTCTGGAGCAGAAGCTGCTGGAACCCAGATGCTGCCTAAGCACTCTCCATGGGCGGCACCAAGTGGCTCTTTCTTTGGTTGTTGGGGGACAGCAGCAGTGGTTCTAGGGTTCCCCAGCACGGCTGCATTAATGAACATGCCAACTCTCTAACCCAGCCTGTCTTTTTTATAAAATTTTTATTGGATATTCTCTGTATTTACATTTCAGATGTTATCCCCTGTTCTATAATCCTTTCCCCCAACCCCTCCCATTGCCTCCATGAAGGTGCTCCCTCTCTCAACCACCCTCTCCCACCTCAGGGCCTTGTCATTCCCCTACACTGGGAAAAGGAGCCTTCACTGGACCAAAGGCCTCTCCTCCCATTGATGTCAGACAATGCTATCCTCTGCTGCATATGCACCTAGAGCCATGAGTCTCTCCATGTGAGCTCTTTGGTTGGTGTTTTAGTCCCTGGGAGCTGTGGTGGGTTTGGTTAGTTGATAATTTTGTTCTTCCCTTGGGGTTGCAGACCCTTTCAGGTCCTTCAGTCCTTTCTCTAGCTCCTTCACTGAGGTCCTCGTGTTCAGTCTGATGGTTAGCTGCAAGCATCCTTCTCCGTATCAGTAAGGCTCTGGCAGAGCCTCTGAGGAGGCATCCGTATCAGCCTGTCTTCTTAGTCAGAATTTAGGGTTAGGTTTGGGAATGTACACTATATGTCTAGAGTTTCTCCTAAACATGTCTCTAGTGTCTCTCTTGAAATGACTCAGGTCTAAGGCTTAGCAGTTAAACAACTGCTCTAGACTACGGGTTCCCCGGGTATGAACGTGTGTGAACGTGTCTAAGGGTTTTAAAGGTGTGACCCTGGTGGTTAGTGTTAATTGTCACTGGACCATTTGATCACCTGGGAGACAGGTCTCTGGGCATGCCTGTGAGGGGTTCTCTTAATGGGGTCACTGGTCTCTGTCTTACTCTGCAGGGGATCCTTGGCTGCATGAAACGACAAAGGCAGCTGGACCACAGCAAGCAGGCATCTGTAGCTCTCTGTGCCCCTGTGCCTGACTCTCATGATGGACTGTAATTAGAACTATGAGCTAAAAGAAACGTCTTCAAGTAGTTTTTGTCATGGTATCTTATCCCACAGAAGCACAAATAAATGTTCAAGCACTGGTCTATAGGTCCAAGAACAGTACCTACAAAGACAAAGACCCTACTATGGCCTGCCAAATCAGAAACTCTGGGGAAAAGGCACCAATACTGTTATTCTTAGCTAGTTCTCTGGGTAATGCTGATACATGCTGAAGTTTGAGGCTCCATCCCCCATACTTAGAGTCATTTACAAAGAGAAAACTAGTAACCTTACCATAGGACCCATACCCATGGACCTGATACACAGAGGTGGCAAGAGAAGCCCTTGGCCTCTGCCTCTTCCTCTTGATTACCCAGATCCAAACTGAGTCATAATGTAATAGCTAACACACAGAGAAAAAAGAGGGAAATTCCACATGAGCTTCTGTGACAAAGAAAATCTGGGACATTGTCACAAAATGGAGAAAACAAACCAAGAAGGTGTCACCAAATGGGGCCTATTTGCCAGCCAAGTGCCCTGCCAATCACAAAAGGGGGCAGAGTTAAGAATGTTTATTCATTATTGACAAAAGGTGGCTGGGAGCTGTAAATCTCAAATGTACCCCCCAGGTTGAGGCTGTGGGGTTTGGGTGGGCTAGAGAAGCAGAGTGATATGAGACTTAGAAAGTGCTGGAAGTTTCTAAAGGGTGTTCAGAACATGTGGCATTTTTCTTTCTGAGATGAATGTTTGGAGGATAGCAATATTAATATTCTCTGAGGATGGAGATTTGAGCCTCTTTGAAAGGTAATCTATCAGACACTTGCTCAATTGAAGGGTCCGTGGCTTTTGCCTATTTGAGCTCCCTCCCTCCGGCTTCCTCAAAAACAGAGGAAACAAACACACAGGCATCCACTGACATTATGACACAAACCTCAGCAAAGTGACTGGGAGGCTTAACTTCATGGTCTCTAAACCATGACAGGGCAGAAGCTAGTATTTGGCTTTTTCCTTGGTTTCAATGACTGTCCAAAGCAGAGTCCTGATTTGGGACCTAGAATAGAAAATTATGCGAACGGAAAAACAAGGAGAACAGCAGCAGAGAAGTTTGGAAAGCCTGTACTTGTGTAAGTGCTTGACAAATCCACACTAAAAGTGAAATGTTAGCAAAACCAGCCACTGCAGAAGTCTATATGGGAGTGCTGCATTGTGTTTGCAAGTTCCTTTGTAAATCTAAACGCATTCCAATATTTTAAAAATTCAAAAAGCAACATGACAAAAATTAAAAATAAAATGGAAGTGTGGTTGAAAGACAGCAATACTGGCGTACCCCAGAAGCTATTGGCACAGCAGGTGATCAGAACTAATCCCCAGTTTTCTAAGAATGTGCTGGCCTTATGAGTCATGTATGATAGAAATTAAGAAATCCACTCTTTACCATAAACCCGGAATTTATCACCACTCAGCCTGTCAGAGCATCAGTTTTGCTCACTGACCATTGCAAACTCCTTCAGTTCACCGAGTTCTGTACCTCCCTCTGTCTCCCATCCTTGCACACTATTCCCTCTAATACAGCTCGGATTGGATCTTGTGATTACAAGGCATTTTCTTATCTAAACTCCTAGGATTTGGGCAGCACACACCTGAAATCCCGGCAGTCACAGGGCAAAGGCAGAAGGACCCAGGGTTCAGGACCTTCCTAAATTACATTGTCAACCCCATCAAAAATGGTAGAATGCTTACCCAAGAAAAACAGAGCCTGAGAGTCAGTCCTCTACACCAAGTGTCACATTTCCTATTCTGTGACCACACAACTACAAAAAGCAATTTAAGGGAGGAAGGGGTTATTAGCTCACAGTGAGGAAGATGTGATTGAAGGAGCATGAGACCGCAATCAGGAGTCAGGAGAGCAGACAGGAAATAGGGCCACGCAGATCAGGTGGAAGATGATCAAATACTATTTTGAAATTAATTTAGGATGTTGCAGGTGATTGATCAAGAATTGTCTTTAGAGGATATCTAAATCCAAATATTTACCATCTTGATGATTCATTTGTCTTTGCTTCTTTATGTGTGCTGACAGGAGTTGAATCCAGGGCCTCGTGCCTTTCACAAAAAGCTTCTACCACTGAACCTTCTGTCCATCCCTCATTGTTTACTTATGACTATGGAAAATATTCTGATCATAACTATATGAGCAATGATTGTGAGGAAACTACACTAAAGTGTTGGTGGAAATTGTTTTAGATAATGAGGTTTGTAGTAAGCCTTCCTTCCTTCCTTCCTTCCTTCCTTCTTTCCTTCCTTCCTTTCTTTCTTTCTTCCTTTTTAATCATTTCACTTTATCTCAAAGTACACTGTAGTTACAAAAATAAATTCTATGTTTGAAAGAAATTACATTAAGGTTTCTGGATGGACTGACAGGAAATGAGAGTTTGCAACAGAGGTTGTTTTAAAGTGCCCTTCCAAGAATATAGATTATGAATGAACAATTTGAAGTTGGGTGTATGGTTCACAGTAGAGTGCTTACCTGGCATGCACGAGGCCTTGGATCCAACCCTTAGCATCAGCCCTTGGATTATACAATAAAAGGAAAGTAAGTACAGTTTGAATAGACAGAGGAAGGTTAACTGACATATGTAGTAGAAGAAAACTGTGGTGACATGTTTGCCATCCCAGGAAGGCAGAAAAAAAGAGATCATGAGTCCAAGGCCAAACTGGGTTACATAGTTGGATCTTGACCCCAAAACAAGACATGTCCAGCAGAAGGCTGGAAAACTAAATCTGGGGCTTATGAAACAAATATCCAGGTTTAAGAACAGAAGAGTCAGATTTAGTGGTCTGAAATAAACGAGATTGGTCTGTGGGTACAGTGCAAAGCAGGAAGAATGGGTTAGCCTCAAATCCAGGTACACATGGGCAACACTACTGGGACTTTGTGTGTGTGTGTGTGTGTGTGTGTGTGTGTGTGTGTATACACGTGTGTGAGTATATATGCATATTTGTGAGTGCATGGTATACATCATAGAAGAAGAAGACATGAATCTAAAAAGTGGCAGGAGAAGGGGATCATGGGAAGAGCTGGGTAAAGAGGGGTAGAATGGTTCATGAATAAAAAGAAACAAACAAATGAACACCAGTGTAAAAGAGAAAGCAGGCACACAACTCTGGGAAAACGTGTCAGCACACAGGGAGGCAGAAGAACCTAAAAAGCAGACTGAAATGAAAACGTACTTAGCTTCTTGGGGTCACTATGACAAGTCTAGCCAGCATGGTGGCTTCTTACATCAGATAGCTTTCACAGTCTGCTACTCCAGTCATTCCAAACAGGTGTCATCAGGGACAGTTTTGAGAACTTAAGGGAGAGTCCTTTGTGGTAGTCTCAATAAAAGTGGCCCCCATAGGCTCTTATGTTTGAGTGCTTGATCATGGGGGGGGGGGCACTGTTGCAGAGGGATTGGAAAGTGTGGTCTTGTTAGAGGAAGTGTGTCTCTAGTGGGTGGGACTTTGAAGTTGCAAACTCTCAAGCCAGGCCCAGTGTGACTCCCTTATCCTGCTGCCTTCAGATTCAGATGTAGAACTCACAGCCACTTCTTTAGCACCATGCCCACATGAATACCGCCACACTGTGCCTTGAGGATAATGGGCTAAGCCTCTGAACCGTAGGCCAGCCCTAATTAAACACTTTTCTCTTTAAGAGTTGCCATGGCCATGATGTCTCTTCACAGGAAAATAGAACACTTAGAAACCTTCCTTTCTGTTGCAGAAAATATTAAGATGAATGGCTTATCTCTTTATTGGCCCCGAGGTCTCATTTCACAGACACCGCTTTAGTATGGAGCCAAACGCACAGACTCTGTCACTCGGGCCACAAGCCGTCCTCTCCTGGGGATTCCCTTCCCAGGTGGTTCATTCCACCACCCTGCTCTTTCTGTCCCGGGTGGATATGATGGCCCCCAGCATGTTTCTTTCCTCCACCCATCAGCACAAACATGACCCAAAGCCTGGTAGCTTTTATGCAGGTTTATATATTAAATTATCAATCCACAAACTGTAATCCAATGGACAAAGATACAAACTGCCCTACTATATGAGATAAAAGACCTATAGAATTTATTAAAATATTCATATCTACCTAACACCAATTAAGTCCATCTGGATCCAGCTCATCCTTCTCGATCTCCATCTTGATTTCTTCTCCCAATTTCTGCTCCTCCTCCAGTTTTCTACCTTTTCCCCGCCTACTTCCCCACTGTCCAATCATGTATCACCTTGACATCAATCCACACTTTCCTTTTCAGATTCTAGAATGCCTTGATGGGTAACTATTTTGCTCCCAGATCTGTCTGCCTTCACATGAATTTCTCTTTGCGTGTGTGTTCTATTATAAAAAATCCTGTGAGGAAGGGGACAACGTGACCCAGTGGCTAAAAGAACTTGCTATTAAGCCTTATGAGCTAAGTCCTTTCCATGTACCCATGTGAAAGTAGAGGCTGACTTTCACATATGTCCTCTGAGAATGCTGCACACACACACACACACACACACAACTTCAACAAATTGTTATGAAAGAAAACTTGTCCTTGGATTTGGGGCCCATCTGGAAAATCCAAGAGTATATATCATAGTGAGATTCTTACTTCTATCTGCAAAGAACCTTTTCCCTAATATCAGTACTTTCCCATGCTTCAAAGAGTGGGATGTAGACACATCTTCAGTGTAGACTGTGTCCATCCAGCTCATCCTGGGGACAAGGTGGTCAGACACTTGTGAGGACTGTCAGAAGCAGACAGTGTCTCATTGCCTGCATCAGACCAGGAGAAGTGCACTCCACAGTTAACTAGAGAAAGAAGCTGTTGAACTCTGTGTGATGTACCTTTATCTCAGTACTTGAGTCAGTCTCCTCCAATGTCATTGGAGGGATGACTATGATGTAAGCCCAGTGCTGCTGGAGCCCACAGTATATGTAAGCAGATGAATTTTGTTCATTAATTTATTTACTCACTTTACATCCCTATCACATTTCTTCCCCCACCTCTTAGTCCAACCCTCACGAACACTGCCCCCCACACACATACATTACCCTCTTCCCTTCTTCTCAGAGATGGGGAAATCCGTCATGGGTACCAACCTGCCCTAAGACATCAAGTCACAAAGGACTAAGCATATCTTTCCCATTGAGGCCAAACCAAGCAGTCCAGCTAGGAGAAGGGGATCTAATGGCAGACAACAGAGTCAGAGACAACCCTTGTTCCCATTGTTAGGAAACCTGCATCTGTGGGTTTTCCTCAATGGTGACCGTAGATCTCTCCACCCCGCATCTCAGTGACCAGATGAATTCATTTGAGACAGGGGAGCAACTGACTCTGGCCTTCTGTCGAACTAATTTTTCTCTAGGACCAAACAAGAATGTACAAAGTAGTCTCTGACTTAGAGAAGAGGAAGATTGGGAGAGTCCTTCCAGAAAGTGGCTTTGTGACCAGTGGCTGAGAGTCTAGAGTGCTCTGTGGTGTGGAGGAAGAGCTAGAGAGACCAGAGGCCATGAAGGACCTTGGCAGGAGCAAACAAGATGCTTCCAGGGAGGCTGGGACTGTTCTCAGGGGACAGAGGATAAAGGTCCTGCCATCTGGGGCTGTAGAAGAAAGTGAGGCCCTGGGCTGATTTTGTTTTGTTTTTCTAAGGAGGGATATGGTTGAATTCCCATTTTAGAAAGCATGCTTTGTGGGAAGGATTGATAAAAATGAAAAATTGAGTCTGACAGAAGGCCAGTGTCTGTTGCTCCCTTGTTGCAAGTGAATCCATCTGGTCAGTGAAACACTGGGTGTGTGGGAAACCCACACCTGCTGCTAGATATTTGCTTGTTCGATAGTCTTTCTGTCTGTCTCTGTGTCTGTCTGTGTGTGTATGTCTGTCTGTGAGTCTGTGTGTGTATGACTGTGAGTCTGTGTGTCTGTGTGTCAGTGTGTGTCTGTCTCTGTGTGTATGTTTGTGTGTGTTTGTGTGTGTGTGGTGTGTGCATGTGGAGGTCAGAGGACAGTACAGGAGTTAGTTTTCTCTATCAACCTTGTGGGTCCTAGAGTTAAACTTCAACCCCAGAGTGAAAGTGTGGCCTTCAGCCACTGACATCGCTGGCTCAGTCTTTACTTTTTCAAAGGAGTACAAAAGGCTGCTTAATTTTATACAACATAGTTTTCCAAGGATTAGTTTGATTATATCTTACCTTTATAACCTCCCATGTCCCCAATTGTTTCCCTTGCCTTTTTAAATATTAGAAATGTGGTTGGCATTGTAAAAATGGCCATCTTACCAAAAGCAATCTACAGATTCAATGCAATCCCCATCAAAAATCCAACTCAATTCTTTGTAGAGTTGGAAAGAGAAATTTGCAAATTCATCTGGAATAATAAAAAACCTAGAATATCAAAATCCATTCTCAACAACAAGAAAACATCTGCAGGAATCACCATCCCTGACCTCTTACAAGGCAATTGTGTTAAAAACTGCATGGTACTGATACAGAGATAGGCATGCTGATCGATGGAACAGAATAGAAGATCCAGAAATGAACCCTCACACATATGGTCACTTGATTTTTGACAAAGGAGCTATAAACATTCAATGGAAAAAGAACAGCCTCTTCAACAAATGGTGTTGGTTCAACTGGCACTCAGCATGAAGAAGAATGAAAATAGACTCTTTCTTATCTCCTTGTACAAAGCTCAAATGCAAGTGGATCAAAGATCTCCACATTAAACCAGGTGCACTGAAACTATTAGAAGAGACAGTAGGAAAAACCTTAGAAAACATAGGCACTGGGGAAATTTTCCTGAACAGAACACCAATGGCTTGTGCTCTAAGGTCAAAGATCGAGAAATGGGACTTAATGAGATTGCAAAGTTTTTGTAAGGCTAAGGACACTGTCAAGAAAACAAAACAGATTGGAAAAAGATCTTTACCAACCCCACATCTGATAGAGGTCTAATATCCAATGTATACAAAGAACTCAAGAAGTTAGACGCCAGAGAATCAAAAAATCCTATTTAAAAATGGGGTACAGAGCTAAACAAAAAATTCTCAGTTGAGGAATATCAAATGGCTGAGAAGCATTTAAGGAAGTGCTCGACATCCTTAGCCATCAGGGAAATGCAAATCAAACAACCCTGAGATTCCACCTCACACCAGTCAGAATGGCTAAGATCAAAAACTCAGATGACAGCAGATGCTGGTGAGGATGCGGAGAAAGGAACACTCCTCCACTGTTGGTGGAGTTGTAAACTGGTACAACCAGTCTGGAAATCAGTCTGGCGATTCCTCAGAAAATTGGGCATAGTCTTACCTGAAGACCCAGTTATTCCACTTCTGGGCATATACCCCAGAGATGTTCCAACATACAATAAGGACACATGCACCACAATGTTCATAGCAGCTCTATTTATAATAGCCAGAAGCTGGAAACCCAGATGTCCTTCAGTAGATGAATGGATACAAAAATTGTGGTATATTTACACAATGGAGTATTACTCAGCTATCAGAAACAATGATTTTATGAAATTCCTAAGAAAATGGATGCATCTAGAGAATATTATCCTGAGTGAGGTAACCCAGTTACAAAAGAACAGACATAATATTCAGTCACTGATAATTGGATACTAACCCCAGAAAGCTCTGAACACCCCAGACAGGCCATATGAAACTCAAGAAAAACAAAGACCAAAAAATTGAAAGCCTCAGTCCTTCTTAGGAAAAATAATAAATGTATAGCACCCTCTCAGAGTGTGGTACACCTGGACTTTAAATCATTAATAATCCAAGAGCTAAGAATATAGCCTTGTGGCAATTTTTAATATTCCAAAAAAAAAAAAAAACAAAAACAAAAAGCAAATACAGTGGCCCATGCAGCGGTAACTTTCCAGAAAAGAATCTGAACCACAAACCTCCACCCATTCTGGTCCCCTCTGAGCCAGTGTAATGGTGGCATTTAGACACCCCAGAGGAGAGGTGGAGTCCAGAACCACAGATTATGTGACCAACTGGCTTAAGGCATAATGATATTGTTTCATATTTAAAATGAAATCAATCGAATTCATTGAACTTTGATTATATACTATATGGATTTTAGGGGAGGGGAAGGTAAAGAAATGCATTGTGTCCACAAGGAACAATAGTTAATCATTAATGCTATGCTATGTGGCACCATAATTGATTTAGGGGTGGGAGTAATAGAAGATTGCTGCCTCTGCCTCTGCCTCTGCCTCTGCCTCTCTGTCTCTCTGCCTCTCTGCCTCTCTGCCTGTCTCTCTGTCTCTTTGCCTCTCTGCCTGTCTCTCTGTCTCTTTGCCTCTCTGCCTGTCTCTCTGTCTCTTTGCCTCTGCCTGTCTCTCTGCCTCTCTGCCTGTGTCTCTGCCTCTCTGCCTGTCTCTCTGCCTCTGCCTCTCTGTCTCTCTGCTTCTCTGCCTCTCTGCCTGTGTCTCTGCCTCTCTGCCTGTCTCTCTGCCTCTCTGCCTGTCTCTCTGCCTGTCTCTCTGCCTCTGTCTCTCTGCCTCTCTGCCTGTCTCTCTGCCTGTCTCTCTGCCTCTCTGCCTGTCTCTCTGCCTCTGTCTCTCTGCCTCTCTGCCTGTGTCTCTGCCTCTCTGCCTGTCTCTCTGCCTCTGCCTCTCTGTCTCTCTGCTTCTCTGCCTCTCTGCCTGTGTCTCTGCCTCTCTGCCTGTCTCTCTGCCTCTCTGCCTGCCTCTCTGCCTGTCTCTCTGCCTCTGTCTCTCTGCCTCTCTGCCTGTCTCTCTGCCTGTCTCTCTGCCTCTCTGCCTGTCTCTCTGCCTCTGTCTCTCTGCCTCTCTGCCTGTCTCTCTGCCTCTGTCTCTCTGCCTCTCTGCCTGTCTCTCTGCCTCTCTGCCTGTCTCTCTGCCTCTGCCTGTGTCTCTGCCTCTCTGCCTGTCTCTCTGCCTCTGCCTGTGTCTCTGCCTCTCTGCCTGTCTCTCTGCCTGTCTCTCTGCCTCTCTGCCTGTCTCTCTGCCTCTCTGTCTCTCTGCCTGTCTCTCTGCCTCTCTGCCTGTCTCTCTGCCTCTCTGCCTGTCTCTCTGCCTCTCTGCCTGTCTCTCTGCCTCTGCCTCTGCTTCACTAGGTGGGAGCTATGCAAGGCAAAGTTCAAAGGTTCACATGTTCACAAATAGAGAAGAGAGAACTGTTGGAAAATACTGTTGCTCAGTGATGTCCAATTTAAGAACTCACTTAAGCCTCTAGGAACTGAGACTGAGTCACCATGAATGGAGAATGAGGACCACTGCGCAGACACTGTCCTAGCTCCCACACCTTTGCTCTGTGGGGACCACTGCGCAGACACTGTCCTAGCTCCCACACCTTTGCTCTGTGTATATCTAGCTCTTTTTCATTCTGACCACCTCGAAAGCAACTTTCAAACTGAGCTCACTATAGGGAAGGTGAGGGGGGAGTCCATTTAAAAGAGGGACCAGAAACAGGGAGAGCTATCATGGAGGTGGGAAGAGCAGGGGAGGGTTTGCGTATGGGCCATATTTGGGACAAAGGAACTCGTTCTAGAAAAAGAGAGAAGCAAAGATGTCCCCTCCCTGTGAACTTGGGAGAATGAACCGGGATGGTACAGAGATGTTGTCCGAAAGGAATGGGCCAACTTCCCAGTCCGCAGCCTGTGACGTCATCTGAACACATAACATTTCTCTAAGGAAATAGAGTTACCACAAGATGTTGTCCCAAGCAGGACATGGTGATTTGTGCCTGTTACTCCAGTCCCCGGAAGGCAGAGGTCAAGGGGCACAACAGGTACAGGTCAGCGCAGATTTTGCAAGGACCCTGTGTCTATAAGGCTAGATCTGGGCTCTACAATAACATGAAATCTAAAATATCAAAAGCTAAACCCAGATGCTACAACACATGGCCTATGCCCTAGATTATCCTTTTCTGGTATGAAAAGAAAAAGCATAAAATCAAGTTTTTTCTGAGTTCCCCATCTCACATTTTGGAAGAAGCCATTTGGGCCTGTCACGGGGAGGAGCTGTCTGTGGGCACAGATGACAGCTGTGGGAAAGACTCTTTGGGCGAACACAGATGATGTGTATAGCGAACAGGTTGCAAGACGATGCCAAAATAATCCAATTCTCACTGCACCCAGCTCATCTCAGCAGGTTTAGACCATGTCCACAGAAAAGCAACTACTTAAGATCCAGCACATTAACGGGAATGCACCCTATTTCCTGACACCATTTTTCATTCCGTGGACACCTCTGGGAAAATCAAAAGCACAGAGTCTCCCGCCCTCTGTTCCTCGTGATTGATGTTCCCACCTCTAAGCTGTTGAATGAACTCCTCCAGTATGGACAGCTGCCTGTCTCTGCACGCCCTCCTTGAGTCACGGAACACCGAGGCTTCCTTTGAAGTGAGACCACAGAGTGCAGCGTTTTCCCCCTGGGGAATTGCTTGTTCAAACAGATGTGTGAGTGAGCTTCGGAGGAACCCACTTGTTCCTTTCGTGCTTGTTTTCTGAATCCAATGAGGAAGAATGAAAGGGGGGTTAATCAGGGCTTTGCAGGTTTCTTAGGAAGAAATCTAACTTTGAATATTAGTAATACTGTAGAATTAGAGGTAACTTTTCACATGACTTGGTCCTGTCATGTGGATTGAATTTTCTTTAACATCACAAGTGTGACAGAGCGTGTTACCAAAGTGTGTGTGAGCAACACCTTCACTCCATAGACAAATACAGATGTCACACTCCATAGCTAAGTGAAAGGACTGTTTGTGTGCGCCTTTCTCTCCCCTCCCATCTAGTCCTTTCCTTACACACTGAACTCTGTGTCCCTGATGTCAATGAAAATAAAGCATGCTCTAGCAAGCAAGGCTTAAACCCAGCTAGTTCATCTGACCCATGCCAGCATCTTAATTACTACGTGTTCACTTTAATAGGAGAGGTTACTGTTTTTGTTTTTTTTTTTAAATCCAGGGGGTTCTGGCAGAAACATTTTAAGAAATTCGATTGCAACACTTCCTGCAATTGACAATTACTGGTCTACCTGTACCCGGAGTGGGATAGTAGACCCCGAAAGCCAGTGGCTAAGACAGAAACCGTCAGGTGTTACACACTGCATTCACTGTGTCCATTGCTCAATTGTCCATAAATCCTGGATTCGCTGGAGACACGTTTCGGACGTGCTTTGAGTCTTGTGCATCTGACTGAAGCCAAAGTTTAGAACAGGAAAATTTTTACTTTTATGAGCATCTAGTGTGTGCTTTTATCCCCCCCCCCATTTTGTATATTATTAAAAAACTTCCCAAAAATAGGCTTACTGTTATCCCCATTTTATGTCTGGAAAAAAATGAGATTAGTGAAGGAAGTGAGCCCTCCAAGAAGCCATAGAGCACAAATGAGAGAAAGGTCTGATGCACTCAGATATCTGTGGGCCATCTGCATGCCCAGCACTAACCAGGTTGCTGAGATGTCATGGCACAGAGCAGGGTGAAGAGCTTTCCTTTCCCTTCATTTCTTTCTCTGTGAACATAATCCGCAGCCCTGACAGAGAACATGCTAGAATCACCTGAAGACCTTTTCAAACACATGCGTGACCATGACCCACCATGGCAATGGGATCGGACTGAAAGCAGGACCTGAACAGGGGAATGTGTCTGGAGCATGCAGGAGTGCCCCTCACTAAGCTATACTCTGCTCAAGTGCTTTCCGTCACTGCTGGGTGTTAGGGAGAATAAAAGTACTCCCGTGGCATTAACAACTAGATGAGTGGACTGTACATAAGTCGGATTACTTTTCCTGGACAGCGTGTAATGACTTGATGGACCAAGGGGATAACACTGATTTCCTCCGCCAAGCAAGGAGGAATTCTGACCATCAGACAACCTGACCTCAGTGGCAGGTTCCATTGTTGTTGTTTCTGCTGCTGGGTGGTTCTGGTTGCTTGGTTGCTTGGTTGGTTGGTTGGTTGGTTGGTTTGGTTTGGTTGGTTGGTTGGTTGGTTGATTTGGTTTGGTTGGTTGCTTGGTTGGTTGGTTGGTTGGTTGGTTTGGTTTGGTTGGTTGGTTGGTTGGTTGGTTTGGTTTGGTTGGTTGGTTGGTTGGTTGGTTGGTTTGGTTTGGTTGGTTGGTTGGTTGGTTGGTTTGGTTTGATTGGTTGGTTGGTTGGTTGGTTGGTTGGGTTTTAGTTTTGGTTTTATTTTATTTGCTTTCATTTCAGTTTGTTTTGAGTTTCCAGCTTGCTGACTTAACACTGCAAACATGCATACATTCATAATTCTGTAAACAAACTCTTCTCTTTAATATAGAAAATCTAACAAAAACAAAAAAATAAATGTTAGGAGGATAACCAAATACACTGGAGGAAGGCCTAATGGGAAGGCTAATGAACTTAGCCTTTTCCTACTGGGAACTGTAGATGTTTTCAGATAAACCAAAAGGCTTACCCTTAGTCACTCTCCACAAGAAGAAGAATAAGAGGAAGAAGAGGAGGAGGAGGAGGAGGTAGAGGAGGAAGAAGAGGGAAGAAGGGGGAGAAAGAAGAAGAAAGAAGGAAGTGGAGGAAGAAGAAGAAAAAAGGAAGAGTAAGAAGAAGGAAGAAGAAGAGTAAGAGGAGGAGGAAAAAGAGGGGAGGGGAGGAAGAAAAAGAAGAAAGAAGAAAGAGGAGGAAGAAAAAAGAAGAAGAGAAAGAGGAGGTGGAAGATGCTGAAAACTCCCCCTTTGTTCTTTTCCTTATAAGCCGATGCCTTTACACTGAGAAGCAGCTATTGAGTAAGATGTAACTAGTTGAACTTGAAAGTATGCCTAAGTGCGGTTACCTCATTGTTATAACAAGATCTACCAAATTATCCTGGGATGAAGACCAAGAAAAGGTGGAATATTGTGCTGAGTAATGGGGCTGTGGATTCCAGACCCTTGTTCCTTAGATTCTGAGATTGTGTTAGACTTTGGATCTGTCTTCTGATGCAATAGCCATGAAAAATTGTCCAGGATTTTAGACTTAAGAATTAAAGCAGCAGGGTGGGGCTGGACGGATGCCTCAGAGGCTAAGAGCTCTCACTGTTCCTGCAGAGAACCAAGGCTTGCTCGTCAGCATCTCCGGCATGTCAGATGTCACAACTCTCTGCAATTCCACTTCTCCCTCCAGGGACTCCTGAAATGCACGTGGCACACATAGCCTCATACAGGCTCATGCTTCTACAGATGAAAACACTAAATAAAGAATTCTGTAAAACAGAAAGGGAGCAGATAAAGGGCAACAGGACAGCTATGATAGGAAAGCAGAGAGAAAAGTATCCGGGGGACTGAAGGGGACCAGCTACAGAGTGAAAGATGCCACCAAGGAAGAGGGAAGAAACAAAAATAAAATGTGATGAGTTTTACGAATGTGTGCACATGTGCAAGAGTGCAAAAATACCACTATAAAACCCAATACTTCATATGCTAATCCTAAGGTTAATAAGATGAGGCCATATAAATAATAATAACAAATAGTGGTGGTATTTAATAATAATAAAATGAGTTAAAACAAACAAGCAAACAAACAAAAAACACCAAGAAGCTGAGCATAATGAAGTATTCCTGCGATCCCAGCACAGGAGCCTAAGGCAGGAAGAGTGTATACTAGAGATTCTATTTATAATCAAGATTTAGAAGAGGGGGAGGGGGAAGGCTGAGAGAAGACAAACACGGACTGTGGTTATAACCTACAGTCTTAAGTCGGTTTTCAGCTGAGGAAGGAGAAGCTGCTGACCACGGATTTGTTTCAAACGTGGTCTTGCAAATGATGTATATTTATCGCACTGTTGTGTGGCCCTCCCGCTGGCTGCAAATTGTGTCTGTCTTTGACATGTCCCACTTGCCTTCTTAACTTGTCTGGAGTCTGTTGGTTTTCTTCCGCGCTCCTCCTTCTGCTATTCAGTCCCCTCCTAAGCCCCACACTGGGAGGGATGTTTGGAATGCAATTTCTTGTTCTCATAATTTGTGAAATACTCTAACAGTGAGAGGGGGTTAAAAGGGGAGATGGTCCAGAAATTACTGAGCCAACTTCTGATGAGACTGCATAGGCCTGGGTGAAACACACTGCTAGCCTTCTGTGTTACAGAAAATTTCTAGAAACTTCATGGGAGTAGAACTTCCATAATTATAGATTTTATAAAATATTTGTATTGGTGCTTCAAGAATTTCATGTGATTTATTTTAATCATTTTCACCCCTAGTCCTCTCCTAACTGCCCCAAGATCCACTCCCTCATACCTTCCCTAACTTTGTGTCCTTTTTTTTCTTTAAATGGATAACCCATCACTTCCCCTGTGCTGCCCATATACTCTGGGTGTGGGGTCAACTACCCGAGCATGGTTAACTTAGCAGGAGCCACATTCTCAAAGAAAGCAGACTCCCTGTCTCTCAGAAGTCACAAAGTGATCACAGCTCTTTAGTTTGGGGTGAGGACTCTTGAATTTTTTTTCTATTTCTTGCTAGAATGTTGGCCAGCTTGATCTGTGCAGGTTTTATGCAGGAGCCTCAGCTGCTGTGGGCTTATGAGTAGAGCGGTCCAGCCATGCCGTCCTTCGCCTCTGGCTCCTATGGTCTTTCGACCCCTTCTTCTGAGACGGTCTCCTCATCACCTCGAAGACAGGATGATACAGACATCCCACTGATAGCTGAGCAGTGAGTGGGGATTCTTACAGACAGGAGACATGTAAAATGGTTCAGAGCTCTACTTCCCCCAACTTCCTCCCTGTCTCCTCCACTTCCTCCCTGCCTCCTCCTCACTTCCTCCCTGTCTCCTCCACTTCCTCCCTGCCTCCTCCTCACTCCCTCCCTGCCTCCTCCTCACTTCCCCCTGCCTCCTCCTCACTTCCTCCCTGCCTCCTCCTCACTCCCTCCCTGCCTCCTCCTCACTTCCTCCCTGTCTCCTCCACTTCCTCCCTGTCTCCTCCACTTCCTCCCTGCCTCCTCCTCACTTCCCCCTGCCTCCTCCTCACTTCCTCCCTGTCTCCTCCTCACTTCCTCCCTGCCTCCTCCTCACTTCCTCCCTGTCTCCTCCTCACTTCCCCCTGCCTCCTCCTCACTTCCTCCCTGTCTCCTCACTTCCCCCTGTCTCCTCCACTTCCTCCCTGCCTCCTCCTCACTTCCTCCCTGTCTCCTCCACTTCCTCCCTGCCTCCTCCTCACTTCCCCCTGTCTCCTCTTTTCTACTTAACAGTGCATTTGAATTTCAGATGTGCTTAAGGGCAAGATATGAGTGAAGTCAGAGTGTGTGCACTCCTAGAGATGGTGTAAAGCAAAGGGATAAGAGCCACACAAATCCATGTTGTATCTAACTTCAGCCAGGACAATGACAGAAAGACACACAGAGAAAGGACAGAGAAGCTCACACAATCTGGAGACAGACTCCAGGAAGGTACCAAACGAAAGTACTTTTACTCCATGTACAGAAAACCACACAATTGCTCTATCAGTCCATGCAGATGTTAAAAATATTATTATATGAGCCACAGAGTTGATCTGAAAGACATGACCATGAGGGTGTGAAAAGCTGTGTGGGGACAGAGGTCAGGCCAGGCTGTGGCAAGCATCCAGGGTCCAGTGCCTTAGAGAGAAAGCATAGAAGGGAGGAGCTATCAGAGAGGATGAAGAAAGAGTATGAGAAAACTGGTGTAGAGTTGGCAGTGAGCAGAAGGTTTAAGAAATGGAGGACGCTGGCCAGCTGGAATTTAGAAGAGGTAGTGTAAGTCCTGGGAAAGCATTCTGGATTGATCCGGTGGGATCCATTCGCTATCCTAATCAGCTCGGGCATCATCTACCCACTCACTCAGGACGACCTGCTGTCCTCCTCCGTCCAGGAAGTGTTCACATTGCAGGTGAAGAGTGGTTTGATTTCCAAAAGTGGGAAAACACAAAGTTCCTTGTCGGGGTGCTGCAAAGGCATGCTTTATAGAGCTCTGCTTCTTGGAAGATGCTGAAGGGGAAGGCAGAGGCAGAGACACAGGTGCAGAGGGGAGTTTCGCAATGACTGACCTGAGGCTTGGAAACCCAGGACTGATGATGAGTCTGCAAAAGGGAGCAAGGGATGCATGTGAGAGAGCGGCATGTTGAAATAGGAACCTGTCATTCTCTATTAATTATGTAGGTGGTGAAGAAGAAAAGAATGAGTCAAAAATTATTCCTGGGCTGTAAGCCTGGGGGATTTGTACACTGTGCAAACTTGAGAAACCTTGTGGGATGCTGAGATCCTGGGGCCCACGTTGCAACACGGACATAATCAATAACTAATGCTACACGTTGTCCCTGTGGAAGGATCCGGATGCATCTGTGCATTTTGCCTGTGTCTGAGTCAGGTTTTCTAACACATACTTAGAACTAGCAGGACAAGTACTCCCTGACCAACCCACCCCCAACCCCTCAGGAAAAGACAGACACCCCTGCAGAACAAAAAGACATTTCTTTCTCACAGTTCTGG
This sequence comes from Micromys minutus, assembly GCF_963924665.1. NCBI lineage: Eukaryota > Metazoa > Chordata > Mammalia > Rodentia > Muridae > Micromys > Micromys minutus. The sequence goes on from NC_137984.1 coordinate 14,584,531, forward strand.
AGGCCAAAAGTTCAGAGTCAAATTTGGGTTCCCCTGAGACCTGTCTCCTTGGCTTGCAGGTCGGATTTTCTCACTTGTTCTTTCATAGTCAGGTGGTGTGTCCTTGGCACCCTCACCCTCCTCTTACAGTGATTGTATCATATTAGACTAAGGCCAGAATAACCTCACTGAGCATCCTTTTCCTCTGTAATGGCCTTGCCTATGAAAGCCATCACACTCCAAGGCCCTGGGCAGAGGAATTGGACCTGCAAGTGCTGGGGAAAGATAATTTACTGCATAACACTTGGTGTGCGTTTTCTAGTTGCTCTCTTAGAAATACCCAATATTTGGGAATCAGAAACTTAAGATAAAACATTGCTAAGAAGCCTAACAAGATAGTTCCGTAGATAAAGGCGCTCACCCCCAAGCCTCCCTGACCAGAGCTCAATTCTGGGAACCTACATGTGAAAGGAGAAAACCTACTCCTGTGAGTTGTCCCTCTCACCTCTATGTGCATGGCTGAGCACACACATGTGCACATAAATGCACACACACACAAAATTCTCATTTAAAATTTAAAGCCTACTGAAAGGTGGTTTCTAAGTTAAAGGAAATCTCTCCCAAAAAGGAAAAGAAATTAATTTATCGTGGACATCCTAGGAAACACATAGGTAAAACACAACATGCAACTTGATTTTTATTCTTTCATCCCACGGTTATTTTTAATTTGTAAGGAGGAGGGAAAGGGGCTTTCTGTTCACTGTCTTTGAAGCTCCTACTTCTATGGTGTCATGTTGATGGTGTCCCCTCCAAATACTCATTTCACCCATGTTCCTGTGCCTTCCTTTGTAGACCATGATACAGAGGGAAAAAAGGCACTTGGGCCCTCCTGACACTACTTTTGTAGGACAGTTTAAATCTCAGACAAGCAAATGTGCCATCGAGGTAACCTGACAGAAGCTAGATGAGGTCTGGTGATGCCAGAGAGGGTCAGCGCCGCGGCCCTTGCCCAATCTCTGGGACTTATAAAAGGTTTCCCTGAGAACATGGCATTTCAATAGCTATTCGGGGAATGAGGCAAGCATATTCCGATCAGAAACTGACGATCACAGTTCCAGGGCTGAGGAAGTGAGCCAGGGCCCTCAGGGCAGTTGGAGGGATTTCAGTACACTGGGGAGTGTTATAACAGGTCATTAGGAGGACAGGTGTGCGCTAGAGACTTCTTGAGCTCCTCTAGATGGGGAGCTGTGGAAGAGACTTGAGCTGCAGACTCATTTGATCAGACTTGGACCTCAACACATTTACCGGGGCTACTGAGGGCAGAGCAGATGAGGCAGAGGAAGATGAAGACACTTGTTAGCTCGTGGGAAGAGGTCAAAGTGGATGACATTGGAAGTAGGGGTCTTGACAATAAGGAAAAGTGAGCCAGGTGGTGTCTAGTGATACAGTCAGACTCCATGAAGCACAGTAGAGTTTTTTACTCTATATTGTTCCCCAGTGTGTCGTAGATGCCTTAAGTATCACCGGGCACAGAGTAGACCAATACATACGAATTAGGTAGGTATCCACTTCTTTTAGGTATCCAACTTATGGAATAGTTAGATAAATGGGCGGAGGGGGAGAGAGTTTCACATAGTCCAGGCGGTTCTCAAACTTACTACATAGCCAAAGACGGCCTGGAATTCCCAGCACTCCCGCCTCCCCCACCACCACTGCTGTAGAGACACATTTCTCCCCAAACACTTTTAATGCATTGGCTTATTGCGTCCTCTGATGTGGGGCATGGCATGAGTTGAAATCACTGACCAGACTCAGGCTCAGGAGGCTTGTGATGCTGTTTCCCAAGATAGGAAGCAAGAGAGAGAAAAGCACTAGCTTCTACACTGTACGTCCTCCTCGGGCGTCTCAATGGACATGTAATGGGATTGGGGGAGAACTCATATGCAATCCCTGGTTTGGGGATGTATGAATCTTTAATTATCACATGACCCAGGTTTAGTGTGATCATGGCTGGAAGCATGTGTAGGGCCAACAGCGTGTCAATAGAAGGGTCTGGAATGTACCCTGTAGACCTGATTCTCTGTCTCTCAGTCTCTCTATCTCTCCATCTCTCTCTCTCTCTCATCACCATGTCACTCAGTCTGACCCCACATTCATGACCCTTGTGCCCTCCAAAATACCTGGATCACACACATGTATGTTATCATGCTTGGCACCGCCAATATTTTTTAGTATCAACTTGATTTAACTGAAACAATATCATATTTTATGGTTAGAATGTGGCTATTCTATTACTCTTTACCTTAAAGCAAATTTCTTATTGCATTTTGTGTCTTAGTTAGACAATAGTATGTCTGTCTTAGTTGGGGTTTCTATTGCTGCAATGGGACACCATGGCTAATAAGCAAGCCGGAGAGGAAAAGGTTTATTTCGCTTGCACTGCCGTATCGAAGTTCATCATTAAAGGAAATCAGGGCAGGAACTCAAACAGGAACCGGGTGGCAGGAGCTGATGCAGAAATCATAGAGAGGTGCTGCTTACTGGCTTGCTCAGTCCCCTTTATACAGAACCCAGAACCACCTGTTGGGGATTAGTTCTAATGCTTGGTCTTAGTTTGGCTCCCCAAATCACATGGGAGTCTGCATGTCCAGATGCTGAGGGTCCTTGTCCCCAATTGGTTTTTGATTAATCCAAAAAGAGCCAACAGTCAATGGCTGGGCAGACTGGAAGAGGCAGGAGGTCGAAGAAGGGATTCTGCCAAGAGAGGGGCTCACCATGCCTGGAGGAGAGGACGGGGAGATGGCTGAGATGGAGGAGAGGAGGGGGAGATGTCTGAGATGGAGGAGAGGAGGGGGAGATGGCTGAGATGTAGGTAGAAGGGGAAGCAGCCCATGGGAGGGCTGTCCAGAGGATACAGGGCAGCAAAGATTAGATTTAGAAAGTGTTATCTCAGGAATACTAGAGGGGAGTGTGTGCTAGCCTCTAGGAGGTTTGGAAGTGCCCAGCCATTGAGCTAGTAAGGCATATTAAAAATATCACTCTGTGTGTGTGTGTGTGTGTGTGTGTGTGTGTTTCATTTACAAATCCAGAGCTCTTGGGCGAGTACATAATGCTCTCCAGCCGACCTGTGGGGAGCTCAAAGCAGATTAACTATTAACTATTCACCTCTACAACCACCAGCCCAGGGGTTGCACCACAGTGGGTTCTTCCCACTAATCCCTAATTAAGAAAATGTCCTACAGTTGGAAATTATGGAGGTATTTTTTTTCAGTTTCAATTTTTTTTTTTCAGATAACTCTAGTTTGTGTCCAGTTGACGTAGGACTACTGTGTTTAGTGCCCATGTAGAGACCAAACAACAATTTTTCAGACATGGTCTACCTTGATTTTGAAGACTGGCTTGCCAAGTAGTCTAGACTGGATGGCCAGCAAGCCACAGGGATTTTTCTTCACCTTCCAGATGCCAGGATTACGAATATACGCCAGCACACCCAACTTGTTAATGTGAGTCGTAAGGACTGAATCGGGTCCCTATGACTACCAGTCATCAGCTTTACAACTGAGCCACTGCCCTCATCCTTGAGTCACATTTTATTGGGAAAAAAAAAAAAAAAAGAACATTGAGAAAGATTAAAAATAGAGAAATGAACCAGATGATGGTCTCATTTACTTTTTAAGTTTGAATTGTGGAAGTGGTTGCAATGAGAGGGGTGTGGTGGTTCGTGCTCATTTAAATAAATTAAAGTATGTTTAACACTGCAGTTAACAAGTTTTCTTCCCTTTTCTCGAGAACTGACTGGTGTTGAATGGGAAACAGCAGAAACGCTTTTCGGCTTTCTTGTTCTCTTGAGCTGAATGAAGGTGTGGGAAACACGTAACTAAAAGCACAGGTTTGCAGTGGACTGGGTGTGGCTAGCCACGCCTGTCATCTTAGCTGGGAAGCTGAAGTAGGAAAAGGGTTGTGAGTTAGAAGTCAGCCTGAGCTAATAGCCAGTCCCAGGCCATCCTAGGCTACAAAGAAAGAACTTGCCTCAAAAGAAATGAATAAATAAACAATCAATCAACTGATTGTTTAATTAAAATAGCTAAATGAATAGATGTGCAGATAAAGTAAAAGCTAAGATGTTTAAAAAGGAAATTTAGCTTTCAAATATCTGATTAAAGCCGGGTGTGACTGACAACTCCTAAAGTCCCAATACTTGGAAGGCTGAGGCAGGCTCCGGTACTCAGAGCCAAGCCACCTTGGGTTACACAGTGACGTCCTCCCTCATAAAGCCAAGAGGAAATAAATAAGCTTCGTTTTTCAGAACAATTACAATTAATAAAAAAACATAAATTCTTACAATTAAAAAACTCCAAAGGGGGAAAAATACAACTTTCCTTTTCAGAGCCAAAGATTTCAAAAACTGTCTTAGCACTTGGCTATTGAGCCTTTTCTCAATTTTACTTGAATATCTCTAAACTAAAAACACTGCCTCTGATTTACATATGCAATCGGTCTTTATTGATCGCAAGACTTCAAGCACAGGGAATTCACTCTTCTTGCACACATCTCTTCTGTTTAGGAGATCCAGCGTTATATCTATTGTTTTTAACTCTACCTTTATTGGACAGTGTTGTGCTTTTCTGATGTGGACAAGATACCATTTAGCTGTCTTGCGAATATTTTAAGAGAGATGATATTTATACATCAAGTATTTGGGTTCTTGATCGGTTTCCCAGATGGAAGCAAATTAAGACCCAAACCTCCTTCGAATCACTTGGCTTCCTCTTCACTTGGCTATTCTCATAAGTCTCCTCCTCTGCCTCTGATGCCCTGAACTAAACAGATCCCCAGACAGAAGACAAGGCACCCGGTGAGCGCTGCTGTAAGGATAGATTGCTGCTCTCAGAAAGAGAACTGTACCAGCGTGCTGTCAGAGTCTCTGTCTCTTCTCAGTTGAATATGTTAGTTAAAAACAAGATTATAGCTTTTCATTTTGTTTTCTATAGGAAGTCTCAGGATGCAGGAAGATAGAAAGTGAAGCATTTATTATAAGTAGAGAGTTGTGTCCTAGACATTTTAAACTTGGTCTTAAAATCCTGATTAGGCTGGAGCAGATGAGTATCCTGGGGGCTCAGTGGCCTTGGGCCTTCCTGGGCAGGAGGCCTTGGAGGAGAGGTTTGCACAGTGGTACGAGGAGTCTGAGAAGCCAGTTGGGTCAGGAGCTACTGGAGCACAGGAGGTTGCACAAGTTTCCCTCTGGGCCAAATGGACACGAGAATTGCATAGCCATTATTGTTCTTGGCCAGTGGAGAACTGTTGGGCATGACAGGCTCCTGTCTGTGGTGTCTTGGGTTCTGAAAGAAGGGGAAATGCTAGATTGTTCCCAGAAGAGAGCGGTGGGGGAATAAAACAACCTGAGCCATAAAGTACAGGAGGACACAACTCTCCAAGTCCCCTCACATACTGGGAGCAATATAAGTCAGGCAGAGTCTGGCACACACCTTGGAGGCTACAGAGAGATTGGAGTCAGAGTCCTGACAACTCCCAATATAGTAACTTGGGAGTCTGCGTTGTTTGCACTGTGGGAAGTGACAGCAGAGTGTGTGTGTGTGTGTGTGTGTGTGTGAGAGTGTGAGTGTGTGTGAGTGTGTGTGTGTATGTGTGTGTGAGTGTGTGTGAGTGTGTGTGTATGTGTGTGAGTGTGTGTGTGTGAGTGTGTGTGTGAGTGTGTGTGTGTGTATGTGTGTGAGAGTGTGAGTGTGTGTGTGTATGTGTGTGTATGTGTGTGAGTGTGTGAGTGTGTGTGTATGTGTGTGCGTGTGTGTGTGTGTGTGAGTGTGTGTGTGTGTATGTGTGTGAGAGTGTGAGTGTGTGTGAGTGTGTTTATGTGTGTGTGTATGTATGTGAGTGTGTGTGTGAGTGTGTATGTATGTGTGTGAGTGTGTGTGTGTGTATGTGTGTGAGAGTGTGTGTGTGAGTGTGTGTGTATGTGTGTGAGTGTGTGTGTGTGTGTGTGAGTGTGTGTGTGAGTGTGTGTGTGTTCCACACTAAGCTGGGCCTGTCTTTTCTCTCTCCCCTCTAGTTGGCCTGTGCTATGTGCCTGCTCTAAGCAGAACCAGCCACAGCCTCAGTGACCACCAGGCTGAGGTACCCGGAACATGTGAGTTAGAAAAACACTTCAAATGGAAGAAGGTGGATGCTGTGTGGATGGCTCTGTCCTGGTGATTTCATTGACTGGAAACCTGCACCATCCACTCAACAAAACACATATTAATGCAAGAAGCCTCTTCCTCCTTAGAAGGCAAGCAAGTGACTATATCGAGCTCCTTTAACATTCTCTTCTGGGTCCCTACCCCAAATTCTATCCTTCCCAGGCCCCAAATATTTCCAATTAATTTTTAAAACCATGCTTCATTTTTATGTATGGCTATATAAACAAAAATACTATAATAGAGTTATTTGACTTAGCTTTATATGGAAGCAAACGAGTCATTTTTCAAGTCACAAAGCCCTTCTACCAAGAACAAACTTTGAAAACACTTTGGCTAAGTGGGTTGGAATGTGTATATATATATATACAATGTGTATATATATTCAGCAACTAGTCATGTCTGATTTATACTGAATTAACAGTGGATGGAATTAACAGGCAAAGGCAACTTTCTGCCTCAGGGATGTCACACACTGGGGTCTTTAGAAATGCAAAATGTTTGCTACTTAGATACAGAGAGTTAAATTTACATGCCCACCATGTTAAAAAAAATACTACAAATTGAAACTAAAAAAAGTTAATTTTAGTAGATATCTTTTGGGACACTTATCGGTTCTTCCCTGGGAAGGAAGTTTCCTGGTTCAGTTGCTGGTCTGTGCCCAGCTTTCCCGTTTTCTTATGGAGCTAGGCCCTGCTTCCTTCCCTCAGCCAAGGTACCAGGAGAATGACTGGATGGTTGGATGGAGACTAGGGAACATCACAGAATAGACTTGTCTCATGCCTCCCTTGAAGCACCCCCCCTTTGCCAGAAACCTTGGTTTCTGTGAGGACCAGCCTTTCCTGGGCTGACACAGAGAAGCCCTTTTTGCAGACAGAGCTCGTCCTCTTCGACGTGTGACCCCTGCCTCAGCGTTGCTGAGAGTTCCAGACACTTAGCAGGAGACCACCACCTAGACGGTAAAGGAGGCAGTACTGCTAAAGGCCACACCAGGAGCAAGAATGTCATTTCTAGATGGCCCAGCAACAAGGGAGTCCTGCTGAGTTCCGACAACTCTTCTTTGGAACGCAGAGCTCAGTCGCTTGTTTGTTTTTTTCATCCCTCCATTCTTGTTCCTACACAAACCGTAATCTATTTTTCTCTCCGTTCGAGAGACTCAGTTTCTCATCTCAAGAAAAAAAAAGTGGAAGATATTTTCCCAGCGAAATAGATTCTGCACCATGCCCTTAGCTGTGTCTATATATGGCTGAAGCAAGGGTCTGCTAGAACAACCAAAGAGAGACTGAAAATGCCCCACTGTCCTGCCTCCTGGCTGTTCTCTGCTGCTTCCTTTCTGCCTGGTTAGGAGCAGGTTCGGGAAGATACATCTCACATCTGCATTCATCTGCAGATGCTGGAGCAAAGCCCGGATCTTAAAACTCCTAAGAAAGAAAGAAAGAAAGAAAGAAAGAAAGAAAGAAAGAAAGAAAGAAAGAAGGGAGGGAGGGAGGGAGGGAGGGAGGGAGGGAGGGAGGGAGGGAGGGAGGGAGGAAAGAAAGAAAGAAAGAAAGAAAGAAAGAAAGAAAGAAAGAAAGAAAAGAAAGAAAGAAAGAAAGAAAAAGAAAGAAGGAAAGATGAATGCCACCCTTATATTCTATTCAAAGCACTCAGGGAGGTCCATCTGGATCATCCCTCTGTCCACGAAACAGAACACATCTGTGTGTGGCAATCTTCTTCACAGAGCTTTTCAGATCCAAATTGTCCCTGCCTCCCACTTCCCATCTCTCCTGGAGCTCGCGGGAGACCCAGCACTGGGCTTCAAGGTCAAGGTCATTATCTCAGCCCCAATAATGTAACAAAGAACTATTCTCTCCCGCTTACAAAAACACAAAGAACTTAGATTTGGTCCACATGGGCACTGGCTGGGAAGGACATGGGGGCTCCAAGAGCAGGAGATTGTGACACTGCAGCCCCAGGCTCCCTGAAACAGGAACACACCGCCCCTCCCCCACACCACCCCTCCCCCACCCCTCCTCCACCCCCCACCCTCTCTCAGTTATCTTCATAGCCTGGTGAAGCCAAGTTTCTTTGTAGTGACACTGGGCTAAGACAGGAAACGGGATCGCCACAGGTCCCATCACAGGGGCCGAGCTACGTTAGGACCTTTATTCTGAGAACACTAGTATCTTTCACCAGATTTTGCAAGCCAAGAAGTTAAGTAGAGTTTAACAGATTTTTTTTTTTTCTTTTTCCTCCCAAGTCTCCAATACATTTTCATTATTTGTCTTTGGCAAACCGTGATCGTTCTGGATTCCCAAGCTCTATGTAGACTGATTATTTCTCTTCTTGAACGTTCTCTAAAAGTAGTTGAGAGCTGGGTCCTGCACTAGCCGAGGCTTGAGTTTTGGCAGAGCTACTGAGGAAAGGGAAAGATTTGAGGAAACAAACCTTCCCCTCTCCTGGCACCTATGGTAGATAAAATTCTAAAGTGTACTTGTAGTTAAAATGCTGACTTAATCGAAAGAGGCTTCGAGTAGCACCTAAGACGGTTGTCAAGCAGGTTTTTCACCCTGTGGATTATAGTGAGGCTCTGTAGTGCAGCCAGATTCAAAAGCCAGGAGGATAATGCGGCTTCTAGCCTGGAGACCCAGGAGCTGGCACCCACAGTAGGTGCCATGTGGCTCCGCCATGTTCTGAAGACAGCGGGTGACTGGGAGATTCGGGTCTTCACTTCCTCTTGGTTGTAAAGCGGACTAAAGGGGTCCGCCACCTCCTATCTGTGTCTGGTCAGAGCAAGGCGGAGGAACGGGCAGGCTTTTCCTGACTTCTGGGCAAGCAGTCTAGAGTATCAGCTCATCCCGAGGGCTGCGTTCACTGCAGTTTTCTTTATTCCCGGAGATCCGGAAGGAGATCCGGTGCTTAGAGACAGTATCCCAGGAGAGTGGAGAACTCTCTGTACTATCAGGGATAAACTCGAACTCCTGATTCTCCTGCCTCCGCCTTCCAAGTACTGGGTTTATGGGAGTGCAGCACCACCCTTAGTTCAAGTTCTGGGAACTAAATGGGTTCTTTTAACCCTTGGTTTTCAAGACAAATCACAGCCCGTTGTTAGTTTCAGAACGATCCAGATTCCCTCTGGTTAATTACAGGCTTTTCATTTACCACTGCAGACTGTCTTCAGAGAGCCTGTCCGATTTGTGTAGGCAGGAAGAACCTCAGTTTCAAAGAGGAAAAGCCACATAGGTGGAACCGTACAGATGCCAAGCTTGATGCCAAACTCTGTTTTTCTAAATGCTGCTCTGTTCCTTGCAAATATCAGCAACGACTCGAGGGTCACGTCAAGTCGTTGCTTTGTGTGCAAAGGAACCAACTAACAAACCCAAGGCAGTGTGGGTAACTTACACTAGGCTTTATAGAAGGACCCTAACTTAAGGGTGACTCTGTTCTCTCCCAACAATTCCCGAGCCTATTGACAATCATTGCCCAACAATTCCCAAGTCGGTCATAATGGATTACAAAAAACAAAACAAAACAAAACAAAAAAAAATCTGCTCACTGATCTGATTTGGGTGTGTGTGGTGGGGGAGAGAGGGGTTCTCTATGCGATGCTAAATATTTGCCTATTTTTGCTTTGTGTTGATTGAGTCAAGGTCTCCGTATGTAGCCCAGGCTGGCCATCAACCTGTGACCCCTATATCTCTGTCTCCCAAGTCCTAGGATTATCCAAGTGTACCAGCTCATTTAATCTGGTTTTGAGACAGAATTTTAAGTAGTAATGTGGTGTAATTTTGATTTGACTGCATGAGTTCTGCATGTGTTCTTAGCCATTAGCTGCTTTAGTACCTTTGGTGTTCACATATATTCTTTCAGAAGTCTGTGGAAAATAAAGTTTATACACCCTCTGAGAGCTCTGAGAAGGAGAAGGGATTGGAGGGGGGTGGTCACTGCATTTTTTTGTTTTTTGTTTTTTTTTTTTTTTTTAGTTCTTAGTCCAATTATTTTTAAATTATTTAAAATTCCTTTTAAATTTGGTCAAATCAGAATCACAGTCCTGGATGTTGCAACCGAGATATACTTTTCTCTACTGATATTTATTTTTACTAAATTTTCCAATAGTCCCATGTGAAACGTAGTGATGTTACACCAAAATATGATTCTGTGAGCTAACTGGGTTGGGAGCCATCAGACTAAGCAAAGCTCACTTTTTGCTTTTGGCTGGTGCAAAGGTAACCTTGTAACACAAGCATCTCAAAGCTGGTTTGGTTTCAGGGTCAGTCCTCACAGGCTCAAGTGGGACTGTGCTGGCAGACTTTCAGCCATAGATTCAGGGCTTGGCCAAGCCCTCTGCTGTCTGTCAATCCACCTGTCACTCACACCCCCTCTGCTGGAGCTACGCACAGGCAACCATGAAGGTGTGTGTAGGCACAATGTTCTTGTGCACTGTGTGGTGACTCAAATGCCAGTTTCTCTCTCCCCTGTTGCAATTGTCATTCAGAGACTCTCCTCTCTCAAGCCTGTGTGAACACCAGATCCCGAATTGGTCCCTGACGTGTCCATAAGGAAAGCTTAACAGCCAATGACTGTGTGAGGAGAAAATAGGGATGGACTTCCTGCTAGCCAGAGTGGGAGACAGGAAGTAGGGGATTCAGCCACAGAGAGAACCCAGGAAGATACCTTGAGAAAACTGATAGGAAAAAGCTATAAAATGCAAATATCTCAGGAGTTTTGTCTGGTAGGTGGCCCGATTATTTTAGAAGATTAGAATAGAGAGGGAACTGTCTTAAACTTGTTAAATAAATAACGTAGTCCAGCCTCCGTTTATTTTGGGAGCTAGCTGGGTAAGAGGAAAATCATAAAACACTTACTGAAGAGCCCCTGACAGGCATGCCTTCTCCATGGTGGGCTGTAACCTCTAAGTCATGAGACAGAGTGAATCATTCTTCCCTTGCGTTGTTTCAGTCAGGAATTCTGTCACCATGATGAAAATAGTAACTAGTATTGTGCTTGGTGGTTTTATGTCAATTGGACATAAGTTAAAGTCATCTGATGGGAGGAAACCACAATATAAAGAAAATAGCTCCACAATACACAGGAACTTCCTGTTTGCCCACTGCCTGTGTGTCCTGTGCATTCCTTCTGGCCTGCCTCACCCACTCATGGCTGCACCACCCCACCCCCAACATCAGCAGGAATTCCCTGTGAACACACTAACCAAGTGGTCAGTAAAACAGGCAACTCGCAGCCATCACAATCTCTGAAAATCCAGAGAGGAAACAGGAAACAAGGAGTAAAACAGCCACCCAACAAAGACAAACCCAGAAATTAGCACCTAGATACAAACCCCAAAGTCAAATGCCTAGACACCAGCATAAATACACAGTCAAGGGAATATGTCACCAGAGCCCGGCTATTCTACCTAAAGCAGGTCCTTCAACATAGGTTCTTAAAGAGAAAATTAATAAATCCCTTAAATCAACAGTTCTCAACCTGCAGCCATGATGCCTTTTAGGGTCACATATCAAATATCCTGCATATCATATTTTCACATTACAATTCATAACAATACCAAAATTATAGTTACAAAGTTGCAATGAAATAATTTTTGTGTGGGGGTTTTGCACAACTTGAGGAACTGTGTGTGTGTGTGTGTGTGTGTGTGTGTGTGTGTGTGTGTGTGTGTGTAGATTAATGTTCTTATACAAGTGAGGGCAGGCACAAGATAAGGCAAGGCCTGTGATTGGACAGTTAGACAAGGAGGGTGAGCCCAGAGTTTTTAGAGGCATAAGAGATAGGAGAGAAGAGGGAAGAAAAGGAGATGGAGAAAGAGAGGGACAACCCAGATCATGTGGCTTTAAACAGCCACAGGTAGCTATGAAAATCTTATAAGAGATGGATTATTATAGGACAACTTGTCTTATCTAGGTGGGCAGTTTATATCAGTATCAATTGGCTCTGAGTTTATTGTGTGGACGTTTTGTTAGGCGAGAATTTACTGATATAAATCTGATTGATAAATTACAAGCCTCTAGAGTTTTGATTCTATGGGGTTACTGGGAATTGAGCACCACAGGGGGCAGATGCTGGGATGTGAGCAGGGTCTGCAGCAAGGGAGCCGTGAAATAGGCGGTCACTGCCTGGGGCTAGACATGGAGACAGTGAGATGCTGGGGCTGGGGAGTAGCTGGTACTACTGTGGCATGGGGCCTTTTTATATTTTTTATTATTTAACACTGCACACACACACACAAACACACACACACACACACACACACACACACACATACAGTATAATATAACTGTACTGTGACTGCACCTCATTATTCCTTACCTAGGTGAATCATAGCAGAGGGCTGATTTGGGGTGTCCTATAAACATGAGGAATAGCATGTAGTATATATATATATATATATATATATATATATATATATATATATATAACATAATTCCATAAGATCAGGCTGTAGGCAAACCTGTAGGATTTTTTCTTAATTAGGATTGATGGGGAGGGTCCAGCCCATTGTGGGTGGTGCCGTCCTTGGGCTAGTGGTCCTGGGTTCTGTAAGAAAGCAGGTTAAACAAGCCATGAGGACCAAGCCAGTAAGCAGTGCCCCTCCATGGCCTCTGCATCAGCTCCTGCCTCCAGGCCCCTGCCCTGTTTGAGTTTCTCCAGTGATGTACAGTAACGGGGAAACATAAGGCAAATGAGCCCTTTCTTCCCCAGTTTGCTTTTGGTCATAGTGTTTCATCACAATTCATCACAACAATAACAACTCTAACTAAGACAAACAGAAGAAGTTAAAAAAAGAAAAAAATCAGAGGAGGGTCCCTGGTCATGATACACCCGAAAAAGTCTGCAGGACTTTGGATTCAGTTTGTGGGAAGAGTGTGAAAGATTTCAGAGCAGTGTGCTAAAATATCTTTGGAACCTACAAGCAGGGCTCAATGTGCACTTCTGATTGCAATGAGGGAGAGAACCAAATACTGACAGCAGTGGGGGCAGGCAGAGGAAAGGTGTGCTCACCAGGCCCCAAAGGGAACAAGCGTTCTCCTGGGTCTCAAACTGGGTCATTCTACATTCTGGCCAAGCCTCTGGCTGTGTCCTGAAAAACTGAGGAAAAAAGCTAATTCAGAACTAATGGACTAATTTGTTTGATGAAGGAAGTTCCAAGACATTATAGCTGTGATTGGACCTCACATTCCTTCCCTAGGTGAATCAGAGCTGAGGGGCTGGTTTGGAATGTCTCATAAGCACACAAATGCCAAGATGCTTCAGGAATCATCAGCTCCGCTGTCCTGAGTTCTGCGGGACTGGTAAATTCTTCCTCTGTACAGCAGCTCCTCAACTCTAGATGTGTTAAGGATGAGTTTCAATTCACACCAAGCCTGTGAGTGGTAGGGGAGAACACATTTCAACTCCAGGTTGCTAGGTGATACTCACTCTGAGGCAGTGACCTAAATTTCCAATTAGTCTTAACATCTCCGGCAAAGAACAAATTCATATCGATTTAGGTTAAAGATCTTTGATTGGTTTTATTTTCAGTGTTGAACCAGATGCTTCACACCCTGAAGGAAAATAATCATTCTAACAGGACGAGCAGGAGTGAGCATCCACAGAGAAGAAAACAAAAACAAATGATAAAAAAGGGAGGGGGCAAAGTTGTCATTTCCAAGTCACTCTCCCTGCTCAGGGGAACAAGGAGACAGATCATTGGGAAACAGCACACCGGCTACAATCAGCCGATCCTTGTCAATAAACACAGGAAACTCACCCTGAAAATGGAAACTCATCTGTGGGGGAAACTGAGCTGCTACTCCTCTAAGCCTCACGTCTCAGAAACGCAGACAGGCAGCTTAGTTTCCGGCTAAAGGCTCACAGCTTTGTGGGACTGCCTCCACTTGGGTCCAGGCCTGTGTATCAGGACTTTCTGAAGGAGGTTAGTCCAAACCGATGGTCGCTTATGATTTTTATTTGACATAGAGAGGGGTGATGTTCAAAGACATTTCAAATGCCCGAGATTATTTTGAGATAGCTAAAGAAACTCCATTTTATACTTGCTAGGCATCCATCTTGGTGCCTAATAGTCATTTTTCTCTGACTCAAGTCTCTGGAATATACGTTTTTGCCCCTGACTCCTTGACCCCCAAGCTCTCCAGAAATATGCAGCTATGACTGGCTTGTTCTGTGCTACGTCTGGTTGTGGCCTCTGTAACTTGCTTATGCAGATATTCAAGGACCATTTGTGGGTCACCTTGACTATCTGATCTTTGCACAGCGAAACAAGTCTTGTGGTTTTAGCCTTTAAAAGCCCTCTCTTCTTTGGCTTCTGGGTGACACATCTCTGATTTGGGTGAGTCTGTGCCCCTGCTAACTGCTTTAATAAGTCTGCCCAATTCTAGTCTTAATAGAGTCTGGGGTTCTTCCCAGTACTCTTGAAATCCATAACAATTTCAACCTACAGATCCTTCTTGAGTATCTACAATAGACAAGGTTAGACCCAGGGGGACCATAGCAAGGTGAAGAATTGCCTTAAGGGCTCCAAGCTGAATGGGAGTTGGGTGTGGTAAGATACACCTCCTGGTGCTTGAGAGGCACCACACACGGGCATATTCTGGGCTCTATGGAGAGACTGTCTCAAATTTTTTGATTAATTAATTAAATGAAAAGGACGCAATACATCTAATACAAAGAAAAACTGTCATAAACTAAGAGAAAGTGTTACTAAGCACTACTGAATGTGACTCAGATCTGCACTTTAACTGAGTAGACTCTTCAGTTATAGTGGACATTGTATATGAAGAAACTGAAGTCCAGAGAAGCTTTGAGTAACAACTTCTCAAGGTCCTGTAAGTTCAGGTTGCCATGGATACAGTGTTTCTCCTGCCTCTGCCTCCTACATACCAGGATTACAGGTCTCCACCACCACACCTGGAACCCAACAAACACCTCTCCTTGTGACCTTTTTACTGGGAAACAGAAATAGAGCATGTATCAATTTCAAAAGTAAACTCATTTTCCTCTTTTATTTTCCAAAGATAAATACATGGTTAGACTTAGGATGGAAACTTTACAAAAATTTAAATATCTAATTTTAGTGACTAAAAGATGTGTAAAGTCTCCATGTTTTCTCCCATTTCTTTTTGTGTTTATAATGAGAATGTAATGCTATTCTCATTGTGTTTTATTTAGAATCTATACAGACTTTCTTAGACAACTTTTATGCACACAGCTGTATCATCTGTGCAGAATAATCGCAATACTTCAAATAGCTGTTTGTTATTAACCTCTGTATCTGACCCAGTCTCCTTTTAGCTTTCCCATAATATTCCTGGAAGGCATTTGTAAATTTGACTGGTCTGGGCTTCACCAACCCTGCAAAAGGTGACAGAGAGGTCCTCGAATCCCAGAGATTGTCTGCCTTGAGGTAAACACCTATGAGGAGCCACCTATATGTTCTTACACACATCGATTCCTTGCTTCCTATTCTGTGCATACAGAGTTTGTGTTACCTTCTCCATAAAGGGACATGTCACACAATTTAATTTAAAACCACGTTTACAGGCTATGGTCACTCATGCTTGGCTCAGAATGAACTTTACTTCCTGAAAGCAGAGTATTTTATGCCTAGCTATAGCCAGGGTTTCCTCCCTTTACAAACAATCCTGTCATTAATGGACTTTAACTCATATATCAATCTCTGAGTTCAAGCCCAGCCTGGTTTACAGAGCAGGTCCCAAGACTACACAGGGAACTTTGTCTTGGAAAAAAAAAAAATGGAAACAAAACAAACAAAAACATTGTAAACATTTTGGAACCAGGAAAGGAGGAAGAATTATTGTGCAGAGGAGGTTGAAATAAAGCCTGTGACTTCACTTCTGGTTTCCTGATGAAGCTACCAGCGGTCACCAAACAGTAACAAAGTAACGGTGTCCAGTGTGCCTTAGTGGAGGAACTAAAAACCATGGAAGCCCCATGAGAGCAGTAACACACTCCTTAAGACGATTACTTACAAGTCTGTCACCTTGTGGAGAGGTTATTTCTTGGATCTAGCTGAGCCCTGTGCCCATCACACCCTCTCCCCAGCCTCAGGCACTTGGCGGTATAATATATCTTACTTGTATTTTCTCCATGTGGGGCTTTAGAAGTAGGTGTGTGTGGGCTCACCACAAACACGCAGGTCAGCCCACTTATAACCGAAAGTCAGGCTGAACTGTGTTTGTTTTGGCACCCATTAAGATTGCCTTTCATGGAAGTTGGGTCTTTTACAATCACTATATTCAAAACCACACTGTAGAGTTCTTAGCTACTGGGTTTTTTGGGGTTTGGGTTTTTTTTTTTTGTTTGTTTGTTTGTTTTGTTTTGTTTTTTGGGGGGGTGGTTTGTTTTTTTGTTTTTTGTTTGGTTTTTTTTTTAAACAGACTTTTGAAACAAGGTTTCACTCTGTGGCCCCACCATAGTGGGTCTATTTCTGCACTTTTAAGACAACTCAGTCCTTTTCACATGGTTTGGCAGATGAA
The DNA here is from genome assembly GCF_963924665.1 of Micromys minutus. Classification (NCBI taxonomy): domain Eukaryota; kingdom Metazoa; phylum Chordata; class Mammalia; order Rodentia; family Muridae; genus Micromys; species Micromys minutus. The sequence continues at coordinate 14,601,197 of NC_137984.1, forward strand.
CAGCTTCTTCTGAATGAGGTTAGTGAAATCCTGCTTTCCTTTCCCGTCAGATGACAGAGGCTGTTTGCTAGAGAAGGCTCAGCCCAAGTGGATGCCACTGGGACCCTGCCCGTGCGGGTGTTCTGCACTAGAGAACCTCATAGGTCAAGGGTCCAACACCCAAAAAGACTCACTCATGACACATAGGGAAACTTGGAGCAAACTGTCTTTGTGCTCCAAAAATTTCACAACAAAACATCATTTTTGTTTGGCTTTCCCATTTGGGAGTAAGCAGCTGTTATGAGTTTGATGTGAGACCTCTCCAGGTTTTAAACTCTGTTCCTTATCTGGTGTCTCTTTTTGGAGGCAATGTAACCTTCAGGAGGCAGAACCTAGCTGGAGAATGAAGTCACTTTGGGTGGGTCGCTGAGGGTTACATCCTGGGCCCTGGTTCCTCTGCCGTATCCCCCCCCCACACACACACACATCTCCCTTGCCTCGGTGGATGAAAACCGAAATTCAAAAGCAAACCTCTCCTCCCTTATGTTGTTTCTGTCAAGTATTTTGGGCAAACAATGCAACGGTAATTAGTCCAACAGTGAAACACGTGGTGAACTCGGGGTCACAGAGGGAAGAGAGAGCAACTCAGGGGACGTGAGGGACATGTCCACAACTCGGGGAGGGGGAGTGTGGGAGGCAGAGCACACAAGGGGTCAACAGCCATTGCAGTGGGTAAACAAGTCAATACTTAGTCAACAGGAAATTCACTAAAGGCAAACAATGCTTCTCTAGACACAGACACACACACAGACAGACAGACAGACACACACACACACACACCGTGGGGTTCAGGAGAATAAGCTGTTATTAAGTGAGGTAAGGTCACTCCTTACCTCTGCGCTGCACTAAAGGTCACCACAGGCCCCCTTTAAGAGGCAGACAGAAGGAGACTGTCACAGAATAGAGAAGGCCACGTGAACACAGAGGCTGGACTAATGAGCCCAAGTCAGGGTGTCCAGGCAGAGGCCACTGGCAGTGGGAGGAGGCCAGACACCAGCTTCCCATGGAGCCCCCACTGAGAGTGCAGCCACCCAGACTGGTATTGTCAGTTAGGGTTTAGTGACAATAATGGAGTTCAAATCTCTGGTCTTCACAATTACATGATAGGAACTTTCTGCTGTTTGATTCGACAGTTTAATAGACTTTGTTTCAGGAGTCATGAGTGACTGAAACAGATTATCTACTGTTTATTAAAACATGTAAACACACACACACACACACAGAGACATACAGAAACAGACACACAGATACACACCACACACACACACAGACACACACATAGACATATAGTACAGACAGGCAAACATGCAGACACAAATAGAGACAGACACACAGAAACACTCCACACACACAGACACACACACAGACACACAGGCACACAGAGACACACAGAGACACATACCACACACACAGACACAGAGACACACAGAGACAGATTCACAGACACACACACAGAGTCACACACCACACAGACAGACAGGCACACACAGACACAGACACACACACACAAAGGCAGACACACTGCAGCGGGATCTAAGAGGAGAGAGCATAGAAGGGCTGGGTGGAAAGAAGCGGTGGACGTTTCTCTTTAGTAAGTAGCTAAAAGAAGCCGAAAGGTGCTATACACATCCTTGTTCCGATCAATCTCACAGTGAGCTTGTCTTGAAAACAAGCAGAACTTGAAGCACACGTGTTGCTTGTGTTAACTAGGGGGTTACAAACCACTCTAATAGAGGGGCCAGGCAACCAGAGTGAAAAGCCCAGGGAGAGGTCAGAGGTCAGGGTTAAGGACCACTCTCAGAAAACTTGGTCCATATGTTCAAGGAAAAGGATGTCAGAACATATGTGCTAAGTATGCCAAATTTAGATTTCCGTCCATGTGACAAAACTCATGGTAATCTTAAACACAGTACACGTGATAACAATAAATTATGAAAAACAGACGCTTGTGTACAGACTGAAATGTTATACTAAAAAAAGCATCTATTTGTTTCAAAGTTATTATCTGGGTTTGGTGCGAGCATGACTTCGGTCGATTGCTGAGTTTCAAACAACCTGAAAAATTGGACTTCCTTTCTCCCCCCCAACCCCCGTCATTTCTTCCTCCCCCTGTCTTTAGTGTCCTCTCCTCTCTTTTCCTTTCATTTTCTTCTCTCTCTCTCTCTGTCTCTCTCTCTCTCTGTCTCTCTCTCTGTCTCTCTCTCTGTCTCTGTCTCTCTGTCTCTCTCTCTCTCTTTGAGATAGAATATCATTCGTTAGCCCAGGCTGTCCTACAGCTAGCTATGTGGCAGGGTCTGGCTTTGAACTCAAGATCCCATAGCTTCAGCCTCCGGAGGCTTCCGCTACCTCACTACTCTGCCATTTCTATATAACCAACTGAACAGACGTTTGGACAGTGTTCTAACGATGATAGAATAATCCGCATTTAGGCACAAGTGTCTCATACCTGAGAGTCCCAGGAAGGCACACAGTCTCTTGAGGAAGGTCCCTGGGTCCCAGTGTCTCGCGGTTCAGAGGCAGCCCGGGTGCCCCAGGATTAGAGGATTTCCACGCTCTGTGAGAAGATTAGGGGCCTGCTTCTGCCTGTCACCTCATCATCTTTGTCACCAAGCTTTACAAACTACCAACAAGAACATGCTCGCGACAGAGTAAGTCGGGGTGGACAGCAAACACTGTGCTCCCCACGCAGGGTCACGCGCTGTGCTCCCCACGCAGGGTCAGTCATGGTGCTCCCCACGCAGGGTCACGCACTGTGCTCCCCACGCAGGGTCACGCGCTGTGCTCCCCACGCAGGGTCAGTCATGGTGCTCCCCACTCAGGGTCACGCACTGTGCTCCCCACTCAGGGTCACTCACTGTGCTCCCCACGCGGGGACACGCACTGTGCTCCCCAAGCAGCATCACCAAGCAAAGTGTCCAAGACAGGGAAGTGTCAACACTTCCGTTGTGATTCCCAGGACCTTGTAATCCGAGGACAAAGGGATTAAAATCCACGGATGCTTGCCTGCGACATATGTGATCCCTTTTGCTTTCGATAGAATCCAAACATTCATTGCTTGGATCTTGATTCCTGGGTTACAACGTTTACGTTTTGGTTCATTCCTTTTGGATATTGCCTGGTGAACTGTGACGCGCTCCGTTGAGTTAAACCAAGTAAGACTGTGCAGGGTAAGGTGAGGTACTCTAGTTCTTTGATCATTCTGTTTGGTTTTCAAAGCGTCGCTCTACAGATTGGCCTGGAACTCGGGGCTTCTGCTTCAGTTTCCCCGCTTGCTGGCCTGTTGTTACATTTTCTGGTCAGTCACCACACCCAGCTCTCATTGGTTCGAAGGGGCTTAGAAATACTTGAGAAAAGCTGATGTGTGGATAACATGCGCCCTCTAGTGGACAAAGTAGGAGCCGCACGTGCTTGATTCTTCCTCTGGGGCTAGAATTGTAACTTTGGAGCATTGACTGTTTTGTGGTTTCTATTCCCTTAAAAAGTTACTTTGCTGTGTTTAATTTTCTAAGGTCCTATCAGCTTGTGAGTTTTCTGTGACCTAACTTAACCTGCATTATTGTCCTTCTTCTAAGATGGCTTTTTTTTTTTGTCATTAGAGTACTTACTTCTGTCTCCAATGAAGTTCTGTCCTGTTCCAGTCAGCCCCAGAGATGCCTGGGACATCAGAAGACCCTCCTCCTTCCTTAACACAAGCCACTGTGGTGTCACTGGTTACTCTTGGAGTGAGCCCATCAACACTAGGCAGAAAACACCCAGGAATGCGCTGACTGAAGATCACAGGGCAGGCCAGATAAAGACAAGAATGCCATCAGGAGCTTCCCACAGACTGCCCAGTGCTCTGAGCCCAGGGTCCTGCTCTGAGCATCACCGTGGTCTTTCCTTCAACTGTCTCCTCCAGTTTCAATGAAGGGGGGGTCGCTGGCTTGTCGTCCCCACAGCGCCAGCAGCCAAAACTCACTGTCTTCCCTCTAGAAGCTCACCAGCCCCTGTCCCCAAATGACCTTAAATAATAAAGTAAATGAACGCTGAACTAAATCTAAATGCAGGTGTATTTGACTCCAAGGTCCTCAGGTGCACAGGAAAGCAAAAAACAAACAAACAAACAAACAAACAAAACAAAACAAAAAACCAAAACAGGCTTTGAAGTGTCAGCTGCTGTAAGACATCATTTTAGAAAGAGTTAGTGTAAAGGAAACAATCTGGTTCCTCAGGAAAATCAAATCCTTTCAGCATATTTGCCATCAGTCCTGAATTCCTTGATACTGTGGGTGGCCATGGGGACCACAAGCTCAGCTGCCTGACCTTTGGCACCCAGGAACCTATTTGAGTGATTCCAGGCCTGGTGAAGGCGGTCTCTACAAGATTGTCCCTGTTGGATGGATGCTAGTTTCTTTCCTGTTATCGTGTTCCTATACCTTTAACTTGCTACCACCCAGGTGACCCAAGAGCGCGGCAGGTGTCCCTCACATCTTCTCTGTATTTGCCAGTGGTGGAAGAGTCCTTACTGAAGGAATAATCTTGCCATTTGAAGTGCTTTTGGCTAGAACAAACGTTTGCCCAGGTTGTAGCTCTGCCCTAGGATGTCCAGGAAGGTATGGAAGACTCATTAGCACAGGCAGAACCTCTGGAAAATGATGAGGCTCAGGAACGGGTTTTACAGCAGAGCTCTCTCAATCCACCCTAATATAATATATACCTAATGTGTCTAACTTATCTCTATCTCTAGATATCTCTCAGAGTAGGTGTGGTAGCAGAAGCCTGTATCCAACACTCTGGAGGCTAAAGTCATAAGATCTTGAGTTTGAAGCCAGCCTGTGCCACATAGCAAGCTCTAGGCCAACCTGGCCTACCAAATGATATTCTATCTCATTTAAAAAAAAAAAGAAAGGAAAGGAAAGGAAAAGAAAGAAAGAAAAAAGAAAGAATGGGAGGAAGGAAGAAAGGAAAAGAGAATGAAAGGAAAAAAAGAAAGGGAGAAAGAGAGAGAGAGAGAATAAAAATTCAGGATAACAGATTTTACATAAAAGTCTGACCCTGTCCCCTGTCCTAGGAAGTGACAGGAACGTGGTCAGGTCAGACTTTCTTTCAGACGGTTCTGTGTGTTCTGTACGGTGTTGAGACTTGGTGAAAGTGAAGAACCTTAACAATAGCCTCCGGGATCTTGCTTTTTATTAGTTTGGCTTGAGCTCTGACAGGAAGGACCCAGCAGCTATCCTATCAAACAGAAAGTGAGGAGGTTCTTGGTAAATAGGTCAGCAAAGCAGCCAGGCTTCAGAGCCCTGACACCCCCAGGATTAGCTGGGAACTCTCAGGACATTTTGGAGGGATGTAATCCAGTTTAATCTTATCTTCAAAGTGAGTTCTTCCTCACCTTGAGGCTTGGGGGGGGGGGGTCAGGGGCAGGGTAGGATGGGGCTTGTGCAAACTGCTCCCTGGGAGGATCAAAGACTTGGTTTAAGAGTCCCGGTCACCCAAAGTTCTCGATGTAGTGAAATTCAGTATCTACGAATGTTGCACAATCACATCATTTGATTCAGTTTTATAGCAGAAGAGAAAATATACTATAGTTTTTACATCTCCTGCCTCTCACTTTGCATCTGAAGTGATCTGCCAGGCTCTGGGGTTTTCCATAAAGTTTTGTTGGCTTTGGGCTTTGGGTTTTTTTGTTTTGTTTTGTTTTGTTTTTTTTCTTTTTTACATATCAAGTAGCCAAAGTTGTGGTCCTTAGTGTCCCTGGGAGAGGGGTGATTTGGAATTCTAGGCAAGCTCTGGTTTCCTGGCACGCTTAACGTGTCTGAGTCTCAGGACGGGGTGGCATTAAAGACTGAAGTCCTTCCTGAACACTGACAGGTTTGGCATTTTCCAGGAACTGTGCTTAGATGAGGAGAATGCAAATAAGCCACTGACCAGTACCAATCCGGGAACCTCGAGCCCTCCGTGTAGCAAATGCTATACTTGGGCTTCTTCACTTCTTTCTTTCTGAGACAGGGTTTTCTATAGTTCAGGGTGGCCCACACTTGACTTGTTACCGTGTGTGTGTGTGTGTGTGTGTGTGTGTGTGTGTGTGTGTGTGTGTGTTAAAGGATAACCTTGATTCCTTGCTCCCCCTGCCTCTACCTTCTAACAGCTGGAACTTTACACACACACACACACACACACACACACACACACACACACATCAGACTGTTCTTCCTGCTTCCTGGGGATCGAACCTAGGGCCTTGTGCGGGCTCAGCACATACTCTACAGCCGATCTAGCTACTAGCCAAGTCCTGCATTATGAATGCAGAAAGGCAGACCCCTCAGAGGAGAAGGGAAGACTTCTCGGAGGAAGTAGCAGGTAAGCTAAGATAAAATGTGTGGGTAAATGTAAGCGTTAGATATGGGAAAATTGGTTGAATATGAGTTCAGGTGGGGCTCACAGTGAAAATTGAGGGTTAGAATTAACAAAACAAAAATAAGCGCAAACACGGCTTACAAGAGAAAATAAGGCATAATGCTGACGCTTAAAAGCATCCAGTCCACCTCTTTCTGGAGTGGGTACCATCTTCAATGGCTTCGCAGTCCGGGTTAGTACGTTTCGATTTTATTTTAGGAGAATGTGGGACTTTACCCATTCTCATGAGAAAGTTTGATGTATGATGTGAGAACAGAGGACAGTAAAGAAACACGGAAGGAGGGGCGCTTCCCCTGCGTGTAGAATGGCCACAGCCACCGTCACTGCCATCTCTGCCCCCACCCTGCTGTTCCTCAGGGACAGCACATCTGGCCTGCCCTGACTACCGCAATGGTGACTCAGCGAGCTGCTGCCATCTGGAAGTGTGGGACCTGAGGGTGCCTGGGTGTTGTGAGACGATAGAACTGATGGTGGATGTTACTACAGTATCCTTTAGTGTCATGCAATCAGTGTAATTTTGTATTCGCCGCCTCAATCTTCCAGGAGGCTACGTTAAGTGGCAGAGATGGTGCATTAGCGCCCTCTGCTGTATACTTCTGGGACGGCCACAAGTGGCCCAAGAAAAGAAAGCAAGCCCTGTAAATGGGCCGATTACTTAAGAGGGAAATTAAAATATATTAACGGGCAAAGCATTCTCAAATATGACTTAGTGACAGGCATCGTATTTTGTATATGTTCATGATAAATTAACTACCTTAAAAAAGTGAATCACGTATATGGGTACCCAGCTCTGGGTAAGGGAATGCGAGCACAATTCAGAAAGATTTCCCCTGTGTGATTTACTTGTTTGTTTTATAGGGATGGAGGATCAAAGCCAGGGCCTCACAGGCACCCATAAAGCCAGCACTATAACTACCAGCACTCCTGACTTGAATACTGTATTGACGTCAAAGGTCGGCTTATTATTTGAAAGAGATATAGAACAGTTCGGAAATAATCATGCTGCAACAATACCGTGATTCCCTGTGAGTTGTTTGCCATCTAGTGTTCATTTTTGGAACTTAAAAAAAGCCCCAAGCAAATAGCTGACCCAGAAGCATTTCTACAGGAAGGTACCAAAGGATGCAATAAAACTCCTGGTTTGTGGGAAAGAGTCGGGAGGGAATACATAATCTAGCTGCTTGTGAGAAACCAGTTATGTCTGAGAAACAAAATGTTGATCTTAGTTACTTGACAGCGTTACTAGGGAAACAGAAAATACGGATGGTCCACAACCTTCTGGCCTAGGAAACCAGATTCGCAGGCGTGGGCCTCATCAATGGCGCATGCGCAAAGCGCTCAGCTGGTTCGCGGCTGAGCAGCCAGGGGTGTCTTCAGGCTCTCGTGGCTTAGCTGGGTTATGTGCACAGGGAAATTCTGCTGATGTGAAAGCGTATTTCCACGAAGATCACAACCTCCCTTGGCATTACCGTTTGTTGTTACTGCTGTCTTTTGTTGAGATGGCTCCTGCTCTGGTAGTCTTGGCCGTGTGGGCACTCACCGTATATCCTAGGCTGGCTTCAATTCTCCCACCGCGGCTACTCAAAGGCTGGGATTAATGTGTGCAGCAGCACCAGTCCTGCCATGGTATGAGCGATAGGTAGGCTATGCAGCGTTCTGCGTAATGCATGATACAACGTGCTCTAGAAATGCAAACCTTTAGAGATATTGTTTCTCTAGGAAGCCCAAACTAGCCTAGATTACTCTAGCCTAGAATATAAGCAAAGAGTAGGCTTGAACACAGAATCCTCCTGCTTCAATAAACATTATTAGTAACATTTATTATCAAAGGGAATACTTTGAAAGTTAAAGGCCTCTGGCCTTCAAACTCCCTGGGCCCCTGGCTGTTTTTCCTTCCACGCCCACCACCTGCAGTGAGGCCACAGCCGCAATGCGGGTTTAATTCAGAGAGAGAGCATCACACTCGATGTTGAATATCCAGACGCTAAAGAAAATGTAAAGCCAAGATCCAGGATAAGGAAGGGATTCCTCCTCGTCATAACGGCTGATAAGCTGCTGGGAGAAACTGTACTCTGTGTGACTACAGCATCCCAGAGTCGACTCTTAACAGGGGTTGAGACTTCATGATAGTCCTGAGGAGGAAGAATAAACCAGGCTGTCCTGAAATACTCTAAGGAGCATGAAAATGGCCAGATTAGCTCCCTTCCAATGAATGTGAGGCCAGAGTTTCCGTGACCAGCCACTTCAACAGACATTGCAGCAAAGACGTTATCTGACTTCAACAAACCGGAAGACAAGTACTTGTGTCTGAGTTAGTAAAATGTTTGGAGCTGAAGAGAAGGATTTGAAAGAACAAAGTACTTAAGATGACTGGACACACGTGTAACACTGGAAGTAGAGCAGTGTCTTAAAGTGATTGTTGTTCCCCCTAAACCAGTAGTTCTCAACCTGTGGGTTGCAAACCCTTTGAGGGGGATAAACAAACATTTCCCAGGGGTCACCTAAGACCACTAGAAAAGACAGATATTTATATTATGAATCATAACAGTAGCAAAGTAACAATTTTGTGAAGCAGCAACCAAATTTTTAAAATTGTTTTGAAGACAGGGTTTTCCCTGTGTAGCCCTGACTATCCTAGAACTCACTCTGTAGACCAGGCTGGCCTTGAACTCAAGAGAGACACCTGGCCCTCCCTCCGCAAAGCTGTGTTTAAAGCTCTGTGCCAACAAAAAAATAATCTTACGGCTGGGGTCACCAGAAAATGAGGGAGTGTGTTAAAGGCTGCAGCATTAGGAAGGCTGAGGGTCACTGGTAAACACTGGCTGGTGAGAAGGGTCCCACCCAACCCAAGATGAGGGCTGTCATTCCTGAGAAGCAGCCTCTTCCACTGTGTTTGTCTTGTGGACTCAGTGTTCTGGTGTTGCTCCTTCTGGCCCAGAAATTGAAATGCCCCAGTCTGGGCGTGTGTCCGTGAGGTACAAACCACGGAGTGAAGGCTGGGCCCTGGGACATACACTCCTGCCTGGGTACTTCCTGACAGACTTATCTGTGCTGCCTTTGAGTTGACTTTAGGTTATGTTTGCTTGCTTTGTTAAGAATGTATTTGCTTACATGTGTAACTGCACTGTCCTGCGTGTGAGCTTTTATATAGACAATTTCTAATGTACGGCAAACTTCATGAGCTTTTTCTCCCCCCCCCCCACCCCAGCCTGGTGAGCCTCCTGTCATCATCTCCTGGGTGCCAGGGTTATAAAACCACACAGGCCTCACCTTCTGAGGTCATGACGATGTTTTCGTGACAGTTACTCACGCAGTTCAGCTTATCCATCTTTCTTTACGTTGAATGTATTGTATGTGCACTGCTGACCAAGTTTTTTGACCAAAGCAAGAAAACCATGCTATCTTTCGGAAACTTTTACTTTGAAAACGAAAACACGGGGGTGGGGATTATTCCACAAACCATGGTACAAGTTTACATCAGTGGATAGCTTCCAGCAGCCAGGTTTCCCCTCCAGGGATCAAACCCCAGTTGTCAGTCTTGAAGGACCCACCGTTACCCACTGACTCATGTGGGTGGCCTCCTTCCTCCGTTCTGTATGATTTCAACTCTAGAACTTGAGTTTTGTACTTGATGGGGTGGGGTAAGTATGTCCCCTTTTGCCATGGACATCCAACTCCATGACACTTGCGGGAGAGAGCCCGTTCCTTACCTGGCTGCGACAGCATCTTACACAAACGAGACCACGATCTACCTGGGACTCTGCCTCACTGAGCTTCTTGCCAGGCCTTGGGCAAACCCCAGTGCTTTCCCTATGGCACTGTGTTCACACCTGGTGAACAGTCAGATTCTAACTTTGCCTCCTGTTTTCTGATGGTTTTAGCTTCTTAGGGCTCTCTGCAATCCTGTGTTGTTAATTTCTAGCTTTACTTCTCGTTATAGTTTGACAGTTGGCTAACTCCCAAAGGCCCATGTGGGTTAGCCCAGTGACTGCAGTAGTACATGCCGATCCTGTAAGCAGTACAGAGGCAGACAGAGGAAGACTGTGACTTCTAGGTCAGCCTAAACTACACGGCAAAAACATGACAAAAACAACCTAAATAATCAAAAAGGCTTTAGGGTGATAGTTTGGAGAGAAAAAGGGAGACCTTAGGCCATGCCCCAGGGGCAACTGTGCACCCTAGTCCCTTCCCCCTTTTCTTCCAGACCATGAGTGAGAGCTATCATTGCAAAATATTAGGCAGCCAAGATGCACAGTCACAGGAACAAAGCCACAAAGCCAACCAATCGGACTAAGACTCCAAGTTAAACCAAAGCAACCCTTTTCTTATTAATCACCTCAAACAGTCAATGGGACAGAAAGCCAACATCTCCCTCCTCCAAGTACCATCGGAATTTTGATCGGGAAGCACGTCCACCTGGAGGAATTCACGTCTGAACCCGTGGGGGTTCTGAAGCACGGGTAGACATGACGTTTATAAGATCTTCAAGCTGGTGAAGCTTGGTGGGGGAGCCTGGTCCAAACCTGGTCCAAACCTGATGACTCCCAGCTTCAACTGCCTAACAACCACAGCACACAGTGCACACACTGACACACTGTGCACACACTGACAGCCACAGCACAAAGATGTGTGCACGCACCTGACCCTGTACACAGACAGATATAATTTTTTTCTCATTAACACTTAGAGTTGCTCGGTACCTACTTCTTACACAGCTTCCTTAGCAGGGTCTGAGTACCTGCACTCCTGCGCTCAGTGTGTCCGGCACACTGCTGCTTACACACACAGGCCATCAACCTCCAGAGATGACATAGCTTTACCGGTTCCTCTGCTGGTTCTTTTGTATTTTCTAATCACAGGAACACGGATTAGACTCCGTCCTACAACCACTGTCTGTCTTGCACTTAAGGTTTGCACTTAAGGTGACAGATCCCCTTACAGACAGCCTCAAGCTGCAACACTCAAACTGAACACACTTCCAGAACAAAGGATCATCGCTGTGAGAGATGAAGGTTCTGGGGAGGCCAGGGAAAGAACCCTCCGAGGATGAAAACTCGACAACGTGAATGCTGGGATACAGAAGGTTAAGTGTAAAAGGTTCTGTGTCACACACACACACACACACACACAAAAGATTTTCTAATTATTTTGGGGTAATTTGCTTTCTGATCACTTGCTTTTTATATTTAAGTAATGTTTAGCCAGATAATACTCAGCTGCACTTAGAATAAAGATACAAACAGCTAGCCACAGAGAAAGCATTAAGTGTTTATCTGTGTTAAGAAAATCTATCTGCGAAAGGTGAAATCCATAACCAATATTAGTTCTATGGATCTGTTACTAAACTCAAAGTCCCCTACAAGATGCTGAGACTAGAAACTTTGATAAAATATCATTAATGTATCTTTAATTTAAAATGTACTCGTGGGCTGGGGCTAGTATGCGGCTCTGTGCCCGGTCCCCAGAGCCATGTAAACCGTGTGTGATAACCTGTGGCCGTCTTCTCCGAAGAGAGTAAGGCAGGCCCATCACAAGTTCAAGTCCATCCTCAGCTATGTGACAATTCTGAGGCCAGCCTGAGATGCACAAATAATACGATGAAACAAAATGCTATTCGTAAGTCTTAATTAAAATAAATTTAATTGCAAAAGCAACCTGTCTTGTAATAGAATTTACATGGTACGTGATGTTTTAAATGCATGTGATTAACAGCATAATTACAGTATAATTACAGTGCCCAAATCAGAGTATCATATGGATTTAATATATTAAATCACCCAACAAGATAACCACCTTGAGACTTACAAGAACACTTTATTTTATCCAATGCGAGGTTCAAACTGACCAAGAACAAACAGTCTGTTCATCGGCCAAGGGCCAAGGCTGGACGATGAAGTGATCCTTGTAAAAAGACATGGGAACCATTACATTTTCTTGCGTTTGAGACGCCCAAGACCTCACAGAATATCTAAAGACAGCAGTGATGAAATTCAGCAAGTTCAGAAAGAAATGTGCACCTTTAACGCCACAACACCCAGGTCAGCACAGCCAACACCAGAGTGTGGGTCAGAATGTGGACGCTGCATTTCGTAAAGCATCACACTGCCAGTAACTCCACCCGGTATGTGGAAGACGTCCAGGTAAAGTTCATCCCGGCACGGGGCTTTCGGCCGACCCTACACCGTACAGTGGTGTGCTAACCGCAGGCCAACCGCGTCCGGCAGTGTAGTCCTGGGAAACGGCGTAGCAATACGAAATATAAGACAGTGGGGTAGCTTTTCAAAACAGGGAGCAACGGTACAATGGTTATATCTTATTAGGACACGTTAGAAGCAGGAGTTGCAGCTTCAAGCACTCGTTGTAAGGCGTCGATTTTAGATGGCCTACTGTCTGCCAGCTGCTGTATTACAGTGACTAACAAAACACAGGGACCCTCTGCACAGGGAGAGCCTGCCTGTTACAGCCTCACAGACTTAATCAAATATGGCTTTTGGAACAGAGAAAAAAACCGCTTACAAAAAGAAAACTGTGCATATAAACCGTAAATTAATCGTGAGGACTGGGGACTATTTCCACGGTTAGCTCATTAAGTATACTTCCTGTATGTTTCCCCCAAGAATATCATTACATGCAGTTTTTTCACTAATCAAGTATTCCATCTAATTTTGAATTTGCCATCTCAGGACCGCAGAGTTAAATTGAAATGGTGGCATCATCCATCTTAAACACCCCAGGGACAGCGAGTGTGGCAGAGCCGGCCGCTGCTGGGTGACTAACTTTCGTCGTCTCTTTTTAAAGGTATGACCTCAATTTCTTGGGCTATCCTTTTGGCTAACGTTATATTACTCGCGGCAATTATCCTCCGAGACATCAGATCGAATGGTTCACCTGAAATTAAATCAAAGATGGAGAAGTTATTCCTGAAGGAAACAGGAGGAAAGGCAGAAAGCTATGTTCTCTGGGAACGCGGTGCTCTGGTACGCTCAAACTTTCCACGAGCGCATCACCCGGTCAGCTTTGGCAGGACGGAGGCTCTAGGCATCGTTTCTGAGTCAAAACCAACTCGAGGGATTTCCAACTGAACATGGGATCCTCTTTCTGCTTCTCATGGGCACGCCTCCATCTCGTCTCCTTCTGAGGTCTGACGGGCACACTCACACCCACTCACTGTCACACATGTGAGGACAGGCACACTCACACCCACACACTGTCACACATGTGGACAGGCACACTCACACCCACATAGTCACACATGTGAGGACAGGCACACTCACACCCACTCACTGTCACACATGTGAGGACAGGCACACTCACACCCACTCACTGTCACACTGCTTTCTTCCCACTTCCTGTTTCAGCATGCTGTATCTCGTGGTTACTGGGGAACTCTTTGAACCCAGGCTTCTCCTCGTCAATTTCACCTTCTGCTCAGAGTTAATATTTAACTGACCCAGGCCAGGGCAAACTAGGTGGAGGACAGAGCCCACTTCTCACCATCACTATGGTCCCGTCCTAAGTTCACGGCCAAGCTCAGAAGAGGCGCAGACCTCTCGGGCCTCTCGGGAACTCTTACGGCCACAGTGCAGAGTCCCAATCACTGCGCAGTGCGTTTCAGAACCTCCACATCAAGGAAAGCTTCGCAGGCTCTGGGGTGCCCCGATCTCACCTGTCACGTCTATCAGCACTCCGCCCGCTTCGGTGACGATGATGCCGGCGCCCGCCATGTCCCAGCAGTGGATTCCCATCTCATAGTAGGCATCTGCCCCTCCCGTTGCCACAAGGCACATGTTAACAGCAGCGGTTCCAACGCTCCGGATTCTGACACGAGAAGCGGGATTGGAGGAAGGAAGGAACTCTTAAAAGAAGTCACCTCGCCCTCCGTAAGATCACCACCTTCTCAATACCGACTGAGACCACTCCCCTGCATCTTGAGAGCATCTGAGAGGAAGAGCGTTCTCCGATTTTAAAATAGAGGATGCAACATTTCACGACCAGGGCTGGGTAAGAGCGCTCGCTGCTCTTGTGGGGTGTGAAGGCTTACATGATGGTGTCCCAGGGGGTCTGATGCCCTCTTCTAGCTTCCGCTGTCTCGTGCTTACGTGGCACGTACGCAAGCAAACATATGAGCAAGCACACATTCATACCCATAAAACCTCAGCCTCGTGCTGAAGCTACAGGTGGGTACCACTCTAAACTCGTTCAGTAACAAATATTTAAGCCTCTGGAAATAAGGCAGAGATTTGCTCCCTCAAAATATTTATTTTTCAAAAGTACAGGAAAATTAATGAATTCTATGTTTTCCCTGTATGTAAACAAACAAACAAAGACTGCATAACATCTTTCACAAAGCCAACTTTAAAAAAGGACAGGAATGACAAGACGTCTGTCAGCTCAAAGGATACTCCACTTCCCCCGTAAAGGGCAAACCCAGACTGACTCCAAAACTCAGCGCAGACCCAGCTCGACCTGGACTAGAGGAACTCTGGTGGTTTAGACAAAAGCCAGCCTTCCTTAGGAGCTCGAACAACAGTTCTGCCAAAAGGAGTCATGTCGCTTAACTCTGGCAGGAGAGACCTATGGCTCCACAGACGCCTGAGCCCACGCACCAAAGCCCCCGCCGGTTTCCAGGATCCCTCAGTCCCCACCAAAGCACTTGTTAGACACACACTTCAAAGCCTTCACACCAGACTGCTGGCCTTCCCTCCCCTGGCTACTCAATCTCGGAAGGTCGGACACCTCTGCATTAATTCTCCCAAGTCATGAAATGTCAGTGACAACTCAAACAGCCGGCCAAGTACAACAGCTCTTATCCTTGGGAACATTTTCCTCTTTCAACCACAGGGGGAAAAAAAAACCCCAAAAAATTATTTTTCCCTCTAGGTAACAGCAAAATAGAGTCTAAAGCACTTGATGCTGTTTTACAGCCATTTTACTGCCCATGGTTAAAGTCAAAACTTTTAATCAGCAGCTTTTAAGAAGCTTCTTGTTCTTGTCTCAAGGACATTATTTCTTGGGTCTCAAGAGCTCTGTGTCCTGGGAGGTTCGGCGGCTAGGTGACAGAATCTCTTGTTCACCTTGCTCATGACTAAACAGACCACAGACTCACGAACCAGTCTGTACCATGGTCACGTGTTCTTGGAACGTCTTAACTCCTAAAGGGGAAGTTAAGATATTAAAGGAAGAGAATGATCTGGAAGCCAGGGATGTAGTCCCTGCTCCCTCCAGCTCATCCCCTGCAGCCACTTAACGTGTCTGAACCCCTGAACTCATGCGTGAAACAAGCCTACAGTAGATAATCCTTGGAGCATTATCAAAGTCTCTCCTTGATGATTATGTTCAGGAGAAAAAAGGTAGCGACCATTGGCAATAAGAAAAAGTCACAAAATTCTGTTATCCATGGTCTCTCACAGTGGAACCCCGGCTAGCCAAGACCCCTGGTCTTCCTGCCTCAGCTTGCTCAGGCCCTGGGGTGAACAGATAAGCGCTACAGAGCCTGGTGTCCCCGTGGTTGTTTGTTCACTTGAGATCGCGCTTCCTGTGTGGCCAGGCTGTCCTTGAACTGTTCCCTACAGTCTCCTTGTCTGTGTCCCTCAGGCTGAGGTTACAGGTGTGCTCTACCACGCCTTGTTCCAGTGGCTTTTTAAGGATTATTTTTTACCAAAGTAACCATTATAAAGGCCAGAAAAGGGATACTTACGTAACCCCTACCTGTATTAAATCTAGGGACACCAAATCGCTACCTTTTCCCAAAACCTCTAGGATATGTACTTGCTCCAAAAACAAACAAAACTTTTTCAGCCAGGGTCTCACTATGTTTTCCAGGCTGAACCTGGAATCGAGCAATTCTCCTGCCTCAGCTCCTAAGGCGGCAGTAGTATTAACATAGGCCATCGCTTCCAGCAACATTCACTTCTGGCTTATCCACCCGTGTATTCCGTTATTAGCGGACTCTGAAGCTAGGGGGCAGTGTTATTGGTGTATAACCAATCAGTAGGCTACGGCAGGAGGATCGAAAGTTCCAGGCCAGCCTGTGCCACAGTGACACCCTATCTCCACAAAACAAAGCAATAAATATATAAATAAAATTATATATATATATATATATATATATATATATTCAGAACATTATAGAAAGATTCAACAAAAAGAAATCTGCTAAAAATACAAGCATTTATAAACACAAGAATTCAAAAACAAAGAACTCATGAAGTAAACACAGTAACTACAAATACAGAAATCACAGAATCATACAAAAGTGTTGTAATGCAGAACAGCAGCATCAATATGTTAATAACTTTGTCAGTTAAGAAACACTTGCACACACCTCTAAGCCCACCACTGAGGCAGGTGAGGTGGAGGGACACTGAGGGATGGGGGAGGCAAGGCATGTACTGTGAACCTGAGGCCTGCCTGAGATACACAGCAAAGCCCTGCTGTAAAAATCAAAAGCAAGACAACATTCATTTAAAACCAGGATTCCCAAGGTCAACCCTAGCCTCCACACAAGCACAGCATGGGCCCTCCCTCCCACCCCCACACACAGAGAAAAATAAAAAAAAGAATCCTTTTAAAGTTAAACCCTCTGGAAGTTTGGGTGGGAACGAGAAGGCCTTACCCATGGATAGGAATGGAGCAAAGTTTTTCCATGTTGGAGAGAATAATCCGCAATGTCTCTGGCTTTCTAGACGAGCCCAACTCGGTCACCAAGAGTGATTTGGTAATGTCTGAAAAAGGAAGCTATTTCAAATAAACCACTTGCTCCCAACAACCAAAACTCTAGAACAACACATCTGACACAATTCAGAATAAAAACGGAACATTTAAATCCTTTTTCCTAGTTTAGCTTTTTCCCCCCAAGCTTCAAGCGTTAACCTACTTATAACATAGGTATAATGCTTGACACGAGCCTGCAATTAAAACATAATAATAAATCATTTAAAAAATGAACAACAAAGGAAATGAACAAAAAATATGCCCTCAAACGAAGCCTTTAAGAGAAAGGTTAGGGCTGGGCATTGTGCAGACATCTTTAATCTAAGCACTCAGGAGACAGAGGCAGGGGGACCTCTTAGTTCAAGGCCAAGCTGGTCTAAGTCGATAGTTCCAGCTACAGTGAGACCTTGATTAAAAACAAATCAAAGCCAGGGAGAAGGAAGGACGGTAGATAGGTTGGCTGACTAGTTTATGAAAGTCTGCAAAGATCCCAGTGCACCGTATGTGGAGGGCGCCATAAAACCCACCTTCCTGGTGTGAGACCTGAAGCTTCTGACCGTTACAAAAGGCGCCTTTCCCTTTCCGGCCCGTATACATCTTATCTTCCACACAGCTGTACACAACCCCAAACTCCATCTGCAGAGGGAAGCACGGCTGCTTTAGCAAACCTGGGTATCTTTCCATTAACTGGTATCGTTTTATAAATAAAGCAGCGAGAAAATCTAGTCTATTAATAAAATACATTGCAGCAGTCAAACTGTGGGGAAGGGTTAACCAAACACAGGCGGTCATCAGCTCCTTCCTCAGTTCCACTCAAGTCTGAAGTCTCGATGCGGAGCAGGCTGTCCCTCTCCGAGCTCAGGCGGACAGGGCTGTCTGTGTTTTCCACAATGAACACTGTCCTATGTCCAGCCATCCGCCCGCTGATCCCTCTTCCCTTCCGGTACCTTCTTGCTGCCTGAGTGCAGCAAACTAAGGAATCAAGAGCAGAGAGCCCTTGGCTGCTCAGGATGACGACGTGAAAGGCTTATTTAGGACCATGTGGCGTGCCAAGGGACCAGTACATCTTGTGACCAAGAGTTTGTATGTAGTGACCTATGTTTCGTGTGTGTGTGTGTGTGTGTGTGTTGCTAGAGATTCGACTACAAGGTGTACATATACTAGAGAAACAGGCTCCCACTTAGCCTTGGGCTTTTCTTTCAGAAATGTCGTAAATGCTGTGTTCCTACTGTCCAAATGCAGTGTTCGAGCTCCCCAAATACAGCCAAACAGCAGGGAACAAACCGAAGGGCCCACAGTGACTTTAGACCTTACTCTACTGGGTTTCGTATGTAAGTACTCACTTACGTCTATGTTCCTAAATACACGCTGCGTTTCCAGCCATCCTTCGGCCCCTGGCACACGAAGCCATGCTTAGAAATGTCCTGCTTCATCTGAGGCCTTGTAAAGCCACACAGACTCGTGACTGGTGACATGCCTTATCTACCGGGAATATGCATGAATATTTCCTCAGCCTTGCAGCAAATGTTTACAGGTGATACCAGCCAAACATAAAAGATTTACTTCTTTTCAGAAAGGGAAAACAAAGTAGCTTATAAACCTTACCTTTAAGATACACCTCTTAAATAAAGAAAATATTCAATAAAAGAAAGAAAAAAAAAGACATACCTCTTTATTAACAACGAAGCCAATTGAAACAGCTACAAAGGGAAACCTTAAAAAGAAAAGAGAGAGACAAAGTCCACAAACTAACCAGGACAGAATTTATTTTCAACAAGTACATATACAATTGTCTTCAAATCAATTCTCATAACCTCTGAAGTAAGACAGAATATGGATGGAAGGTAGAGGCACAATCAATGCATGTATGCACACGTGCGTGCTCGTACGCGCGCGCACACACACACACACACACACACACACACACAAGCACTCACATGCACGCGCACGCACTTATGAGATGCCTCTATAGACATTAGCTATAGAGTTCCTTAACACTGGTCACAGTTTAAAGATTAATTTTCCTCATCACATCACAAGTCCATACTTGTTTACTTCCTCGAAGAGACCTACACAGTACACTTGACTCCATCACCCATCTCACAGGGCTTCTCCAAATAAAGAAGCATAAAGGACTTACAGGACTTCCTAAAGTCTGTGCATCCGGTGAGCACACACAGAAACCACACTAAGATTATAAATGCATACCGATGCACAAAGTTCGTCGTTCCGTCGATGGGGTCAATGATCCACGTGGGCTGGTCTGTGAAGACTGTCTTTTCCCCGGCTGCCACAGACTCTTCCCCAATGAAACTGAAAGCAAGAAACACAAACTCCTAACATCTACATTGGATTCAGGACTTTTAAGCTTCAGGAACCACCATGAAGCCCAAGCCAAGTCTAGACTACTGTTTTGTGAAGGAAGGAAGGAAGGAAGGGAGGGAGGGAGGGAGGGAGGGAGGGAGGGAGGGAGGGTGATAACAAACACAAAGCTCTATTTTCCCCAGAGCAAAAGCATGTGAAACAGTACAGTGTCTTAAATGCAGGGAAAAACACACACATCTGAAAAGGTCATCCTTAAAATGAGAAATAAGAAAACACGTCGATCTTAAAAGTAAGCTCGGGGAGGGCATGGCTGCATGTGCCATAAATCCCAGCCTGCAGAAGGAACAGGGGGTGAGAACCAAGGGTTTCTGGCTAGCCTAGGCAGGAACAAGACTGCCTTAAAACCAGACGAACTAAAGAATTACTGAAAGACCACACACTGTCTAGATCTAATACAGAGTTCATCCATCACCTCCTTGAGTGTGAACTGACTTCTAATCCAAAGAACACAGCAGGGCTGAGTTGTGCAGCGTCATTACCTGCCTGGTAGTTTCAAATGCTCACACTGTCTGCCCCTCCCCCCCAATCCTAGAAGAGACCAGCTTCCAAGTAGCTCTGAGAATGACACAGAAGTGAGGAACTGGGGAAGCTGCCAGCAGACAGCCCACAGGGAGCTGGAATTGCCACCGACTACAGAGATAAAGGGTCCTTCAGTCCTACTGCGGCCTTGGCACTGACGGAAACTCCCAGATTCCTCAGCCAGGGTCACGCCGCCAAGCTACTCCCTACCCTGGCCAAACCGTGGAGCACGGTGTCTGCCATTCGGAATGACTTTAGAGGAGCGCTACACACAGGGAGTAGTCAGGAAGTTACTGAGAATGTGAAGTCCTGCTGAAATGACCATGTACAACTGCCAAGTCGATTTTATGATTGGTGTCTGAGTTCACTGGTTTTCTTCTCGCCTGGTCTTTTTTCTATGTTTTTATCGTCTGACATTGAACTGTTTAAATACGTATTTGTCCTCTTTATCCTTTTCCTCTTATTTCTAAGCCTTTTTTTTTTTTTGGAAAAAAGTATGTTCAGTTACAACTTTAAATATTTTTCCATCTCAGTGACTAAAAGACGGTGGCTAGTGTCACAAGGAGAAAGACACAACCGCACTGCAGGAAAGATGGAAGCAGATGTGGATGTTTCTCTCATCACATCTGTAAATTGATAAGGTTGTTATGATTATTTCTAAGGGTTTCTATGGGGCTATTTATGTTATCTAGATGGCCAGTTTATATCTTTGTCCACTGGTTGTAAACCTTTTGTGTAGAAGGTTTGTGGGCTGAGAATTTAACATATAAACCTGTTTGATAAATTAATGATTGCAGAGTCATGTTTATACTGGGCGGTGGAGGAAAGCGAGTGAAAACAACACACAGGGGCAGGTGGAGTGTACCATGCCTGAGTTCTTAGAGGTGGCATGGAGCCGCCAAGTTAGAGATACACCATGTGGCCCCACGGGAGCCAGTACTAGCATGATGGGATAAGAGGTTTCCCTTCATTTTTAATATTTACTGTAACATCAAAGGATGGCTTTTAGTTTCTTAAAGTTCTGGGGACTTGCACCTACAACAGTGCTCTATTGCTGACCTTGTTTCCAGCCTGCAGTTTCCTGAGACAGGGTCTCACTGTGCAGCCCTGGCTGGCTATACGTTCCCATGCCTCTTACCTCCTCCTCCTCCTGGGTGCTAGAATTAGGAGCATCTGCCATCTTGCCCGGCTGATGACAGTGTTTCTGCTGAATCTGAGTCTTTTTGTAGGGTTTTCTATGGAACGTCCTAATGCTAGCACTCCTCTTACATGTACAGAACTTAGCAATGCTGGGAGTTTAACCAAGTTTTCCAGTTGTGCCCATGGCAGCGGGCAATTCCTTCTACCATCCAAACATTCCTCCTGGCAAAGATCCCAACCCTAGAACCATAGGACAGGCAACCCACCTAACTCAGCGCCCAGGGGGCTCCTGCTCAGGATCTGTAGTCTTAACCAGTGAGGTAAAAGGTTAGTCAGAAACAGCCAGTAGGACCACATACACACACTATCCAAAGCAGCGGCCCAGACGTGACCCACAGGGGTGTGACTCACAGGGGCCTTCTTCCCATCATCCTGACCTGGGCCGCCCCATACCCTCAAACTAAGCTCCTTTTCAAGTCAAAGTTACCTATCACAGCTCTGTATCTACAAATACTTGCCTCTTGCGCAGACTTATTTCAACCTACCCTTATTTTTATCCCTATAAAATGGCAGAAGAGATACCTGTGGCAGGGATACTTTTCCTTTATAGAAGACAGAAGCATTTTTTCAACTTTTTGGTCAGTAACTGTTACCAAGTCGGCTGGAGAGCTTTTGATCATGACATCCATCTCGTTTTTTAGAGCTTCACGAATCATCTGAAAAGTTTTGGGTTAGCAAGTTAAACAAAACAAAACAAAACATTTAAGCAATATAAAACTAAACAAGAGACTAAATCACAAAAGTAACTTCAAGCATTCAACCAGTCTTAACAAGTTCTTAAATGGTTCCTTCCAACAATGTCTATGAAACTAGACACTTTAGAGTTATGACCTTCTAGGTAAAATATTATGTAATTTCATACCTTACTTTAGATTCATGAGTGTTGTCCCAAAGTTTAACTCTACAAACTGAAATCCAGCTGAAGATCCCATGCAGTGCCAGTGACACTTTAACATAAACCAGTGCCACCCTCCCCCCACACACAGTGCCAGTGACAATATTAACACAGGCCCAGGTTCCACCCCAGTGACACACACACACACACACAATGCCAGTGACAACATTAACACAGGCCCAGGATCCACCCCAGTGACATACACACACACACACACACACACACACACACACACACACACACACACACACACACACGGTGCCAGTGACAACATTAACACAGGCCCAGGTTCCACCCCAGTGGCACACACACACACAATTTTCACTGTATTTACAGTGTTTAGTAAAACTGCACATGAAGTCAGAACGTTCTGTTGAACAAGACTGCTCTGTAACACGCACACACCACAGCACACACTCCAGCTCGTACCTCTCCAGCTTGCCTCGCGAGGATGACTGCGTAGTCCATGCACTCCTGCCAAGGGTCTGCCATTATCTAAACGGTCAACACAGATCAGCACAGAGCAGTTACACACTTTTCGGGTATACACTTACTTACACAAGCATCTCAGAAAGCAGCACTTCTGATTCACCCCTTCCCTGGTTTATCCTTCAATTTTTCCCTACATAGTAAAGATCATTTTGAAATATTACATTCTTCACTGCATAGTAAAAACTCTTTGCTGCTGTTGTGGGTTTGAGTCAATGTTTTATATAGTCCAGGCTGGTCTCGAAGAGAAGGATGACCTTGAACTCCTGACTTTCCAAGTACTAGGATTATAGGCATGAGCTATTATACCCAACTTAACACAAATATCATCAAAGCAGACAATCTTCTATGACACTGTTGCCCAGAGTGTCCACACAATATCACATTTCGGGGTGCAGCTATACATATCTTATTGGGATGGGGGGAGATCTCCCTGAAGCTGAGGTAGATGAGGTCAAGACATAGTCTAAAGGTCAGGTTATGAGTGGGTGGGGAATAAGATAAACACTGGGAAGGATGGAATGAAAGCACTTTTAAAGACAAAGGCTGTCTGTGTTAACTCCAGGGAGCTGAGTGTTTTGCACACAAAACTTTAAAAAAAAAAAAAAGGTAAAGGTGAAGAATTTAAGGTTCAGAGATTAGAAATACTTTGTCCCGTGTTCTATGGACAGAGTTTACAGAATGTCTGCTCAGTTCTGACTTGACAGTTCCCTGCTCTCCCTTACAACATTCTGAGAGAAGAAAACTCTAGGTCTAAAAAGGCAATTATTAAAGCAAAGGTGCCATTTACCTCCGGGACTTCAGGGAGGGGAGCGTGACTGTGTGACTTGCCAGCCTTCTGCTGGCCCCTAGAGACTCACCATAGGGCTTGACCATGCACTAATGCGGGCTCCTAGCCCAGGGCAGCATGGAAGCTGTGCCCAGAAAAGGTGGCTGCCTTTATAAAGCCACGCTCTGTCTGCTTCCCAGCTGAGGACAAGTTCCAAGCTGTGCTTCCTCTTAAGAGCACCTGGAATCTCTACCCTGTGGCACAGGAGAGAAGCATGGGGACACTGGACAGACGGACAAGCATCTGCCGGTTGCTGCTTCATTCTCCTTTTCACTCGATATAAGACTGGCTTTGAGCTCTTGACATTCCTCCCTCGGTCTTCAGAATGCTGCTGGCAGGGATTACAGACATATGCCATCATGTCTAAGCCCCTTTGCCTGTCACACAAGCATTCAAGGGAGCATATAAAAGGCCACCTTCTGAGTTATAGAATAAACTCCTTAGAACTCTTACAGAATGGTTTCCAAACTTGACCGTTCTTGTTCTTACTGCATGCTTATGCTTCTGATCTGTCACGACTGGACATTCCTGAACCGTTGCTTCCTCACCAGCAACTGCCTAAAGCACTCACACTTCACCTGGTGATAACACCAACAGAACGCCTCCCCCTTCTCCCGGCGCCGGTTCAAAAGCCACCCATTGCATCTTCAACCCAACGGATGCCAACCAATAGACACTTGCAGGAAAGCCGCTGTTACGATGCAGCATTTGGTCATATGTAAGCATGGTACATCTTCTCCATCCGTTCTAACATATTCCTTGAGGAAAGGGGGTTGATAAATGAACACTTCTGAGGTGCCCTAAAATGGTCCAGAATGACTGACCAAGGGAAGTCAATTAAGTAACGGTTCTCTGGGATTTCTTCTTCTTCTTCTTTTTATTATTTTTTTATGGGGTATGGAGGGGGACAAGAATGGAGAATTAAAAAGCCTGTGCCTTGAAATCCAAATATAGCAGCGTTAGTGCTAGATTTCAAAGGCACTCTTCGGCTTTGTTGCTGGTAGTTTACAAAATGTGCCAAGTCTTGATCCTTTTTTCTAGCTGGCATAAATAAATGGCTCAATAAACCCTTGTATTTCATAGATCTTTGCTTCAAGACTTGTTTTCACGGGGATCATATTCTATCACCTTTTACTTTGGGAACAAAGTCACACAGACTTAAAACTGTTTCTATCCTGTACAGCCGAGCTGTACTTGTCCCCGCTCCTAACGCAGGGCATCACCGGACCTGGTCCAGTTCATCCCTAACCCTGTAAATTCCCAAGCCAGGGAACTTGCCGTGTAGAGCCCTGACGGCTTTGGCAGAGTCGGGTTCATTCTGCGACACAGAACCTCAGAGATCGGGGACCGCCTGGCGAACCCGCTCGGCTGTTTCCGGAGCACTACGGAGAGCACCGCCGGGAGGAGGGCCCGGCAGCCGCCCCGGGCCAGCATGGGGACAGCTTGTCTGCAGCCCGCCAGAAACCCACGCCTCGGCCACCGAGTAACGCTGCGCGGGATGCAGCGACAGAACCGACTCACCTCGCGCCAAGTGCACCGCGATGGATGCTCAACCGCCGGCGTCCGAGGGCTCGGTTCTTCTGCTCTTCCGGAGGTAACGGGGGAATTGCTCCGACAGGAAGTCCCGCCCCATTAAAGCCTACGAGCGAGGACCGGACGTCTCGAAACCCCGCCTCCACGTCTTCACTCAGCCTGGAGCTGAAGCCAGTTTACCTTTGTGAGGGCTGGTCCGGTGGAAGTTGTCCTGGCGTTCTCCTGCATACCCTTTCTTCTCTAAGAATCCCCTCCCCGTTTTGCAAATCTCCACTTTTTGTCTTCACTAGTTCATATTTTCCCATTTCCCGCTCTCCCATTCTGTTCTTTGGTCACGGATAAATTGGAGTTGTTAAACCTGTAAGCCTAAAGGAAATTTTATTTTTATATCTTGATAATTGGCGGTCAGCACCAACTCTCAGTAATTCATTTGGGTACCGGTTGTTTGTTGTGTTCTTGGACTGCTGCAGGAAGTTGTTCTCCCCACCTCCAGACTCAGTACTAAGGATGAAGCCCAGGGCTTTGTATATAATATACAAGCACTCGGTCGTTGAGTCACTTTCCGAGTATGGAGCGGAGGATGGCTTCTGAAGTCTTTGGGCATCCTGCCTTCAGTTCCAGATTATAGGCACATGCCACCACGCCAGACAGCAATTGTGCTCTTATATGCTTAAACATAAGCGTTCCAGTAATTTCATAAAGATTCCCTTCGTTATACAGATAAGGAGAAGTTAGGGGATTTGTCGCAAGCTAACACAAGAGCATAGTACCTTGACTCCAAAATCTGCAGACAATATACATGCCTCAACCAGGTTGCTCTGAACCAATACAGGCTAGTTTATGTCTCCTTAAGTGGGAAACTCCACACCAGATGACCTACCCATAAGAGAACCACAATGCCTTTGCCTTATTACTTGTGAAGTGATTGGTTCTCTAGGATCAAGACAAGAAATTTTGAATGACATGTAAGGGCCGGCGAATCTGATTTGTAAGCCCACGAAGAGCGGAAGCATGTCTGCTCTTCTGAAGACTGCTGCCTTAAGATACTGAAGTGGACATCTCTATGACAAAAGGCCTTCAAGAACTCAGTTTTCAGGTCCCCTGTTCTCAGTTATTTGAAAATAAAAATCTTATTAAATGCATGCTGACAGGCCTGAATATGTGACCAAATGGAATTCACTAGGCATTTAAAGAAACACCGTCTTTAAGCCTTTTATCACTGATGGGGCAAGGCAGGACAGATGAGGAAACAGGTATCGGATGTGTTTGCATTAAAGCTGTTGCGCGCTTCCTCCATCAGATGAGCAGGATTGCAGGGCGTTTGTTGCAGCCTCTGCTGCTGCTTTGGCGCTGTAGTGAGGTTTTTCAGTCCGTTCTCCTGCCAAGTGCCTTCTGAAGGCCAAGTGTACAGAGCTGTCTGATGCTCTGCTTCCATTCCAGCAGCACTGGCTGCAGGCTGGTGTCACAAAGTGTAAATCCCCGCTGCTGAGTGTGTGGAGGCGCACGCACGCACACAGTGTGGAGTAGAAAGGGGCTCTGTTCCACTCACTTAAGCAAATGCTAAAACCTGGTGGTCTCCCAAAGCTCACTGGAGAATTATTGACTGAGATTAAAATGATAGAGTCTTCATAAACCAGGTGAGCTCTGGAGTAGAGTCTACCGCCATGTTATTCAGTAAGAGTTCGTGACTGGTGGAATGTAGGAGCTGCAAACGCTGGTCAAATAGCTAACGTTCTCTGTAGTATCAGCAGGTCCCGGGTCATAAGGATATAAATTATTATCACAGAGTTGTCATTCTGTGAACGGTTGAGTGGACTTATCACTCTTAAGAGCTACAAACTTAAAACTAAAAACAAAACCTAAAACCTGGCCCACCAGCACTTTGTGTTTATTTGTTTATTGCTTGATTAAGTGAGGTTGGCTGCCCTGGAACTCACTCACTAGACAAGGCTAGGTTCAAACTCACAGAAATCCCTCTGCCTGGCATCCCTCTTGCTCTTAAAAGCAAGGGATTTGAATAACTTAATCCTTGTTTGATTTAATACATTTTAATGAAGCATGAGTCTATCCCACAAGGCACATAAGTCTATCCCACAAGGCACATATCTGGTTAATTTGTATCTCAGGCCTCTGTGGACCTCTGTGTCTGACAGATTTGAAAGCTGACATGACACATTCTGTGGTTTAAGCACAACTAGACAGGGAGCTGCCTGTTTTTCAATAGACAGATTATGTTCATTAAGAGGTACATTGGTCAGTTCGTATTATGTAAATGAACATACATGGAGCCTCTGAATGGGCATTTCTGTTTAAAGAGTCAAATGTTCCAGGGAGGCAGCCATTGCTTTTCTGATCAGGGTAGAGATCTACCGGTCCACCATCAGGTTTTAGAAATCATGGTTTGTCTTTCGCACTGGACTTAGTGACATAATGAAGAACAGATTTGGTTATCTTATGTCAGCCCAGAACGCTATAGACAAGAACACTGACAGGAAGATGTTAACCTTTAGGTTTAGGTTCCAAACACAGCTTGGGGCTGATACTTCAGCCCACCAGTATGTCTCTGTCAGTGCTGAGAGTTTAAACTTGGACAGAGTAATAGGAGCTAATGCTGGACTCTGATAAGCAAGCACAGCGGAGACATGGTTTCTATGATCCCCAGTGTGGTCTAACAGAGCTGCTATCATCATCTCCAGCTTTAAAAAGAAGGGAACGCGCTGTGGGATAATTGTTTCGTCGCCAACAACAGGGAGCTAGGAAATAGGGAAAGGCATATCCTTAAGAGTGGGGTTTGTTTGTTTGTTTGATTTTTAGGGTTAATAGCCACATTATCTTTGGACAAGAATAAGGACTGGTCTCAGGCACTAAAAAAATATATCCAAATTACCAGTTATACATTTTTGGTGATGTAAAACTATATCCCATGAAGCACATATAGAGTTTTTTTTGTTTTGTTTTGTTATGATGCATGTATTTAGTGTTTCATTGTTAGAATCCAGGACCTCCGGCATGCCAGTGAAACAATCTGTTACTAAGCTACACACCCCTGGCCAAAGACCAATCAAATACTTTTTGAAGCATAGTCTTCATTTGTGTGCTGTAAGGAGCTGTCTGAAGGAGCACATGGAATGCTAGCATGATAGGAAATGAACAATTGAAGGGGAGCGAGCGCGTAGGAGCTGCTATAAAACAGTCAGGCTGGCACACAGGGCATATCCCAGAGACCGCTCACTCTGCTCTACACAGAAGCAAAGACCCGTATAATACACAAAACATACAATCCTGTGCCTTAGGCTGAGCCAAAATCGGCTTCTGATGAGCAAGCGGTAATGCCAGATAGAAATCTGCATGCCATTCTCTGAGCCAAAAGAAAAAGCTCACAAGGGCAGGCACAGACTTAAATGTGAAGAGGTGCTGCATTAAATTTACAATGGAGGCTCATGAATGCCTCCTTTCCAATGCTTTCGGGACACAAGGAAACTAGGCGATCCAGGTTAGACTTTTGTAAGATCAGTGTGACTGGCTAGAGTTAGAAGAAGCCAAGGCCAGTTTGGAAAGGTCTGGGGAAGCGGCAATACCAACAGCAATAGTAGTGGGAATGGGGAGGAGGCTGGTGCAGGCGTCAGAGGACACTGGGGAACAGTTGTTGAAAGGAAGGGGGTGTGTTCAATCCACATAAGTGCCAGTGCCTTTGGGGTGGGGCGGGGGAGTGCAGAGGTCAGAAGCACATTCGGCCATGGAAACACAGCCTCTGTGTTTACTGAAGACTTACTGCTTTGGAGATGCCAGACAGACATCTGCACGCCATTCACTGGGTCAGCATTTGCTGCCCCTTCCTAAGGACAGTCTTTCTTTAAAAACTTAGGGATATAACAATTCAGTGCTTATTTCCATTGGGTGTTCTTCGTTATAAAATTATTCCCCAAACTAACACACTGTAAAGGTATCTTAATCCCCTTCTCAGTGTGTATTGTGTCTGATACAAGGTGCTTAGTATGGGTAATGTATAATACACACACACCCGCATGCATGCACATATGCAACATGCTATACGCATCTACATGTTACACATATACACATCTGCATTCGTGCACATATGTAACATGTTACACATACATACATATATAACATACACGTACAAGTACTAGGAGAAATAATCTCCTCACTTCCTATATCAAGCCTTTAACCAGCCTGAAGGTGACATTAGTGCACACATTATTTTATGTGCAGTTTGAATCTCCCACAGGTCTTCAGCCAGGACAAGAATGGACGAGTGCTGTAAGTTTTACACGAGAGGAGTTTTTTCATGTTCCGTGCTAAGGGATGGCCTTTTCTTAACCTTGTGGACCAGAAGGAGCAGTAACATCTCACAGCCGGAACACATGGCTACTGTAAAAGGAGCTACAGAGGCTTCGTATGCCTTGGCCTGGGAAAAAGAAAGCTGAATTATGGCCAGGGCTAAGAAACTATTCAACATCCCAGTTTCGATAGCAACCGTTCTGCAAACAGCAATAGGCAGCAGGTAGACTTTAGCAAAGGAATAGCCAAACAGAAAGCCCAGTGCGGGAACCAGAAGCCCCAAAAGAAACACCTCTAGGTTAGCCATTCTCAGAAACACCAGTCCCACCCTAAAAGCCAAGTAGACCCCCACGAACATTAAAGTCAAACTCAGAGGCCGCACTACTCGCTCTAAACAGGCTGCTTTGTTGGGCACTGTGTGCTTAAGGACCACACCAATCGATATTGGCGTGAGTATGAAAAGAAGGGTAGATATGATCTTTAAGACAGGGATGTGAAATATGCCCGCTAACCCGAGTAGTTGGCTGTAGAGGTATGAGTTGACAGGCATCATGATGAGGGCCAGGGACGTTGACATGCAGGTCATCAAAATGGCCAAAGTGACGTCCCCTTCCAGAAGGAGAGCAAAGAGGTAACCCCCACCTCCTCCTGGGCATGTGCAGGTCATTACGAATCCAAAAGCTTGAGCCTTAGACAAGCCCAAAATCTGAGACAAGAGAAAGCCACAGAATGGCATAAGAAAAAACTGCGTAACCGTCCCAAGAACGATTGGCAAAGGTCTCTTCCACGCTGTTTGGAGCACCTGGAATTCAATCTTGCAGCCAAAGGCACATTTATTTAAAAGGATCATCGGCAAGACAAGTAGGAAGACGGAGCTGTTGACATGGATGGGTGCCTGGAAGAGGCTGTCCTCTGTCTGTCTGGACACTCTCACCCTGACATTCTCTATCTCTTCGATGAGAGCTGTTTGCCTACCTTCGGACTCCCAGAGCTGCATGGTCAGGTTGGTCTCTCCTGGGAAAGTCTTCAGGCTGATGGTAAAGTCTGTGACGTCCAGGGAGGTCTTGGTCACATTCACCACCTGCAGCACTTTGGGATCCTCCAACTTCACAAGGAGGTAGGTGGACTGAGGCCATTTATCCTTATAGCTGGACCTTACGATGACAGTTTCCTCTGTCTTTGTAAATGACAGCATTCCTGTATTTCGTATATTCAGAAATCTGAGAAATGACTTCCTCGCTTCTCCTGGGGTCACCAACAAAAGTAGAATTATAAGAAAAGGTCCAGGCATTTTGAAGGTTTAAACAAA
This sequence comes from Micromys minutus, assembly GCF_963924665.1. Classification (NCBI taxonomy): domain Eukaryota; kingdom Metazoa; phylum Chordata; class Mammalia; order Rodentia; family Muridae; genus Micromys; species Micromys minutus. The sequence continues at coordinate 14,631,803 of NC_137984.1, forward strand.
CGATGTGTGCCAACCCAGTTTTATCAAAAATCAAAAGATCACTCTTCTTCCGGGTCTTCGGTCACCGAAGGCGTAAATGTGAGTTAGGTAACAGTTGGGATTGGTCGGTCAAGGTCCAAGAGGAGGGACTGTTGTACCTCAAACCAGTCTAAAGCTATCCAGTGAGCAAGCAACACAACCAGTTTAACTTGTAGTTGCAGAAACATAAAAATAAACCCTTGCATTTAACAGGTGTCCCTTACAACAAACAAAAACCTAATCTCTCTTCCTGAGTTCCTTATTACCTGAGGATAAACGCTTGGAGTTATTACTTTTTGAGTCTCTTTGGTCCTCAGGAAATGATAAAATAAAAGCAACCAGGGAGAACAAAACAAAACAAATAGACAAACCCCTAAGACAGGTACTGTAACTTGGGGATCAATTTGACATCAAGTCAGAGTCAAATGGCCTAACTACATGCTGCTATGACAGGAGAGTGGGGAGGGAGGGAGCAGGGAGGGGCCCGGGGAGGGGGAGAGGGGAAAGAGAAGGATGTAGGGGGGGAGGGAACAAGGAAGACAAACGAGATTGGCATAGGAAAACAGCCAGTTAGCTGAAAGACTAGAAGCGCCTTCCTACCAAGGCTGTGTTGTAGCAAAGCATACAAGGAACCAACAAGTACATGTGTCCCCCCCAGTTTCCCTCTCCCCACCACATTCTCTATTTTGATTCTGATCTGATAGAAGTCACACTTACCTCCAAGCTATGGTGACAAATGTGCCAATTCTCTCCTAACAGGCACCGCTAACCTAACCTCTCTCCAGCCTTGGTCCACATCCACTTTGGGAAACGACTTCTTAATAAAACATCTTTTCCTACCAGCATGCCTAGTCCAATTCCTTGTTCAGTGAACAAACCATCAGAAATTGAAGCAGGTGCCCTTTGTACCCTGATTCCCACCTATAATGCTGAGCTGTAGTGACCCAGGCGAGTCGTGTGGCCGCCATCATTAGCTATATTGGCTGGCCACGAGAGCACCCTTGACGCTAATAACTCTAGTTCTAGAGCAATTCTACCCGTCAAAGCAAACACTTGGTGTCTGTAAGTAGGAAAATGTCATGCAGGGTCCCCAGGTAACTTAAGGTAGGCAAAGATACTGCTGCTACTGGGCATTTGATGGTGGAAAGGTACTGACTCCAATTCCAGTAGCCCAGTCTTCTGTTGTAACATGACTCACTGTGCACAGCTGGGGTCATGGGGTCAATAGACCCAACCATGCCTCAGCTTCCATGGAGGGAAAGTAATTCACAGGCTCAATTTCCCAAATGAGAGGATACTGCCCAATGAAAACTAAAACAATAAACTACTACCCTACTACAACTGGCTATTTTAGTTTTGTCTGTGTGCGTGTGCATGCGTGTGTGTGTGTGTGTGTGTGTGTGTGTGTGTGTGTGTGTGCATGTGTGGGGGGGTGTTAGAATACAAAGTAAAGAGCATCGTCATGGCATTATCACAATTAGACTAATCTACTCAGTGACACCAGTTAATTTCCCAAGAAACCTCACCCCACCCCCCTTAGGACAGTGTGACGATAGTGGATCCTGAACTCAGAGCTCCACCTGCTTCTGTCACTAGTGAGCCACCAGTCTGCTTCCCAAGGCACTCCAAAGTGACTAAACACCCGACCCTGGGAAGGCTAAAGCAGGACCATCACGTGGTTAAGGCCAGCACGGGGTACACAGTAAATGCCTGCCAAATGAATAAAGCGCTGAGTGGCTGAGGCACTTGCTGCCAGGGTGAAGACTTGACTTTGATCTCCAGAACACACAGTAGGAAAGAACCAACTCCCACAGGTTGTCCTCTGACCACACACACATGCTGTGGTATGTGTCCCACACACCAGAACTAAATAATGTAACGTGAAAAATAAAGTGAGGGGCTGGAGCGATGGCTCAGTGGTTAAGAGCACTGACTGCTCTTCCAGAGGTCCTCAGTTCAAATCCCAGGAACATGGTGGCTCACAACCATTTGTAATGAGATATGATGCCCTCTTCTGGTATGTCTGAATACTGAGCACTTATATATAACGAATACACAAATATTTAAAAATAAAAATAAAGTGAGCATGTGCTTTTCCTCCCAAGCACTCCCAAGAGTCTGTCTTTGTTTTTGTTTTCTCTTTCAGTTTCTCCTAACCCATCTTCTTAAACTTCAGGACAGAAACCTGATAAATGTAGTCAGCAATCCTAGGATCCAGTTTTCTCATATTTCATGTTCTTTAAACAGGTGCTCATTAGTATCAAAATGTTATTCCAATGGCCCATCTACACTTCTCTCCTGCGCTCTGTGTTTCCATGCTGCAAGTGAAAACTCCAGGCAGGATGGGGGATGGTGTAACCCCACCATTTCTTTAGGCACACTGAATGGGAACCTGAGATTTCTGCCTTCAGGGCATTTGGACACCGGAAGCCGGGGGCTTCCACCTACACCTTGTTCTCTTTAGACAGATGCCTTTCCTGCTAGTCCTTAGTACCAAGGATGCTCACCCTGGCATCCTCTAGCCCTGTGGGCTCCATCACCCAGGACCTAGCCTAGCTTATAAACGGTATAGCCACTGTGGCAGGTCCCTGTCTGGATAGCCTTGTATCTTTTGGGAGAAGATATTTTTCATCCTTCCTAGGTATCACCTGCTATCTTCTCAGTAGGTATTGTTTTTATTACTTATTTAATTTCCTGGAATATTTAATTTTCACTCAATTATATATGTGCTGGCCACCTACTATGTCCAAGAATTGTGATTAACGTAAAATACTGGTTTGTATTAAAACTTTAGGTATCTCAAAACAAAACAAAACAAACAAACAAACAAAAACCCAAAAGACAAGCTTTTAAAAGATTATTTCTAACTGTAGTTTGACAGTTTCCAATAAAACAGCGATCGGAACACAACTATTCTGTTCTCATTTATCTGCGACTTTCCTTACAGCTCTGTCTCGTGCCGACACCGGCAATCAGTCACTGACGTTCCACGTAGGTACACGGGTAACTATAAAGCAATGAATTTAGAACCCGATAAAAGCACAAAATCATCACTATTTATGGCGTGCCCATGAAAAGATGGAGCTGACAAAGACCAAATGAGCATGCTCAGTTTATCTTTAATTAACCCACTGCTGGTACGGAAGGGGGGCGGAAGGGGGGGTGTAGATTTCCTTCCACAGGGTATGTAGTCCTACATCCAGCATAGACAGGAAACATTAGTTCCCCTCAGGTGTAGACAGAAAGCATTCCCCAAGGGGACTTACTTCAGTTCACAGATAAAGTGCAAGGGAGACTAACAGTCAGTCTATACCATTTCTCTTCTCATCTGTGACACATTTACCGTAAAAGGATGAATCCTACTGGAGAAAATGCCTTACCAGGAATATACCCAGTACAACTACATGATACCAAGAAAGTAACTTTCCCTTCTTAGGCATGGCGTTTCTTAGCCAAATGTCTGGAATACTGAATGAGGGGATCTGTAGTTCCCACGTCATGACTGAGGTACACATTCTGTGTATTCTGGCCCCATGGTACTAGGTTGAGTTATAGGACTTGCTGTAAACAATGATGGCAAGTGCCACTGTGAGACCCCACTGTGAGACCCCACTGTGACCCCACCTGCGACCCCACCTGAGACCCCACTGTGAGATCCCACCTGAGACCCCACTGAGACCCCACTGTGAGACCCCACCTGAGACCCCATTGAGACCCCAGCCTGCCATCTGCTGGAGAATGGCAAAATCACAAAAAGGTGAGCGTTGTGTGAGCAGGATCTCGGAGTGAAGGTGTACAGAACATGACACAGCAGCCAGTCAATGGCTGACATTAATCAAACAGGAAAGACACTTTGGTTGCTATTTCTACAGCATAACTCAGAAACAGCTAATCAAAGTACTTTGCCAATAACTATCAACACGGAGTTAAACCTTAAAACACAAAACATGGGACTTAGTAGAAAATTACTGGTGTAAATTATGATCTAATGGAAATAAACTTTAAGTCAGCAACTTTCAGAATTTTAAAAAGTATCTGTAGTCAGACAGACTATCTACTTAGAATGATTTCTGCTTATAAATTGCCTTGAATTCTTGAATGACTATTCCAAGTAGGAGTCAACATTTTGTAAAAACGGCTCTTCATCGCTAAGATATTCTAAAATAACATTCCCTCCGTTATACAAAGGGCCCTCCTCCTTCGTGAGCCACTTTTCCAACGTGTGATCCAAAGGCAAGGCTTCTCCTGAAGGGACGTGACACAGCCTCAGCTTCTGGTGAGAGAGAAAGAAGACACAGAGGGTAAGGACACCCTTTGACACACCCCAAAACATGAAGGAGACACGGTCACGGGACATTACCTTTGCTGTCAGCTTGTTGTTTTCATTCCTGAGATTAGCTAAAGAAGCTGCAAAGTCCACGACCTTCCCAATGCTCCACCGAAGACAAAAGAACATGGCTTTGCTTTTCTCTTTGCTCCCCTTTGGTAAGTAGACCTGGAAGTATGTTCTTTCTGTCTGTGTAAGCAAAAGTTACCATATGGATCAGAGGAGGCATTCCTTATTCAATCAATGGGATCTTTACTCTTCTTTTGGTCAATGTAAAATAACCCTATGACATCAGTTTTAGTGAGAAAACCCTCATGTAGCCCACCTTCCTAACTGCATGTCCCAGAGACTCAAAACCCTAGCAAGGTTATCTGTGTAACCAAGCTGTACAGCCTACGTCATGCTCAGGGCTGTGTGCAGAGGGACTCTTCCATATTTCTGTGTTGAGTTCCAGAGATTCAGACCCAGACTGTAGGCTTCCTTCATATCTCCCATCCATTCCCGAGTTAAGAATGAGTTCAACAGGAACGGAGAGAAATCAAGAAGACCCATGGCTCATTCAACAGCACCAGAATCCCTAGACACACTCCTTCTGCTTAGTTCTCTGAGGAAACAAACTTGTTTCAACTGTACTCCTTGGAATCAAGGCCCTGTCACTTGTGAGACAAGGCTTCTTGATACAAAAGCACTTATTTTTATGTGAAAGACATAAAAGGCATATCAGAGGTATCAGGATTTTTGAGAACAAAGAAAGTAAAGAACTAGTACAACCACCCCCGCCTGAAAGATAGTTTATTAATACAACAGGGTTTCAGAAAACGCTTCTCTAGCATAAGCTGTGCCTTATTGGTCTTCTTCAGTTGCATTTTCCTTATTAAATACTTTTTATTAAAAAGTGAGTGGGAATAGAATATCCCCTGATTCCTAAACACTGTGTTAGGGAGGCATCTTCACAGTCAAGTCCTGTACAATAAGAACACCCTAAGTGAAGTGTCAGTAATGGAAATGTTGGAAAATAATCAAAATTATCTTAAGAAATAATACAGTCAAAACAATTCCAGTCTGATCAGAAAGGATTCTAGATTTGCTGAGGGTCCGTGAGATGTATCATGGCTAAAACATTCAAAGAAAAGGAGAAACAGTGTAAACCTAAGCTTTGGTCCATGTCTGTAACCAGTATTTCCTGTTCCAAAAGGAAAGCAGTAAGAACAGGCAGGAAGAGAAAACTAAAACTCCCAGCCTCTAAAAATATGTCTAGGATCAGAAATGGACTAACAGGAAGCTGAAGCCGGAGGTTTCTGCGTTTATAAATATAAAAACAGCCTTGGAGACCCAGGCTCTAAAGCAAATAAGAAAAAAATTGTGTGTGTGTGTGTGTGTGTGTGTGTGTGTGTGTGTGTGTGTGCGTGCGCGCACATGCGCGTGCGCACGCGTGCGTCTTTCATCCATGGATCCAAGGGAACCAGGACGTGGCTGGTGGCATGGTCTACCCGGAGCTTAAAGCAGGGAGGTAGAAACTCAGCTACAAGGCCCTCAAAGCCAAGATAAACTTGTAGAATCAATACACTAAGATTTAAAGTGAAGCAAAGAATAGAACAAAAATCTAAAGACATAAATTTGTTGGAATGCACAGTGAGATACATTGTATAGTATCACCCACAAAAAGGAGCACCTCATAAAACAAGTGGAAATAAGAGGTAGATATCCAAGAAGAAATACAAAAGCTAAAAATACGGCTTCTAAGATAAGATACTCAAACCAGATAAATTTCTATCATCCTCAATAAAAAGGCTTAATTAATGATGGCGGATCTGAGAGTCACCTAGAGGGCAGCATAAAGCGGAACAGAGAGGAACTACAGACTCCTGGGGCTGCCTGGGCTATAAAGAACCTATCTCAAAAGTAGGCAACAATCAAACACCATAATGCCCATAAGAAGAGACAGAATCGATGCTCACCAATAGGAAAATGGCAAGTCCCATGTTCCATGGACTCTGATGCGCACTTTAAAGGCCATGCCAGCATTGCAGGCACACTTGAGGGTCTCTTCTACTAAGCAATGGGACATACATTCAGAGAGATGACAACATAATCTATCTAAAACCCGTTCCACTTCATTTATAGTCCTCACCACTAGACATTTATAAATACATGTATATGTATGCAAATGCACACTCGTAAATAATACAGAGGGAGTATATAACATACTATGCTGGTTAGTTTTTTGTTGACTTTTCAGACTAGAGACACCTAAAAAAAGGCCTCAGCTGAGGAACTGCCTCCATCAGATTGCGCTATTGGCATGTGTGTACGAATTTTCTAGATTGCTGATGGAGGGAGACACAGCCCCACATGGGCATGTCATTTCCGAGCTGTATAAGAAAGCAGGCTGAGCAAGGCAGGCGGAGCAAAACAACAAGCAACGCTCTTCTGCGGCTCCAGCCTGAGTCTATGCCTCAGTGATGAACGATGGAATGTGGAAGCTGAAATAAACCTTTTCCTCCCCAGGTTGCTTTTGGTGTTCTGTCACAGCAACAGAGAAGCAAACTGGGGCACATACAAATGGCTAAAAGTTAACTAGTGACTCTGTAGTAAGGCATGTAACTGTGCATGCTTGTGTAGTCTGAGTGTTTTTCCAGGCTGCCTGGAGCTCACTCTGTAGCTTGGTTGACCTTGAACTCCTGATCTCCTACTCCAGTCTCCTGAGTGTTGGCTTCTAAAGACACTGTCTAGAGAAGTTCCCCTCCCTAAACACAAGCACCTTCACAGGAGAAACACCCGTTAAAAACCATGCAATGAATAATCTGGGGTTATTTAGAAAAATAAAGTAGGCTATAGTCATACAACAGAGAAATGTATATTCTGAATGAACTAGAGCAAACAGAAAACTATTAGCACAGAAAAATATTTAGACAATGATGCAAAGTGCGGGAGACAGTGAAGGGCACACATGCTTCACCGCCAAGTGGAGAAGTGTGGGGGATGTAGGGTACAGACCCGGCCACGCATGACCTCTTCCAATGATGCGAGTAAGGGTTAAGCTGGATTCAGTCAGAGAGCAGACCTCACGGACATTTAACACATTCGCTCTTCTCACCTGCGGCAGGGACTTGTCCCCATCAGCGTGCATCTTCAGTTTCATCAGCGCCACCTTGGCGGCTGTCGCGCTGCTTTTCGCACCTTTCCGACCCTTACTTGCTGCCCCTCCTGTCTTGGCATCTAAGGAAGAAGTACAAGCATGTAAGACTTTCCTGTCAGTTTCCAGATTTCCTTCCCCCTCCCTCCCTTCCCCCTTCCTTCCTTCCCCCTTCCTTCCTTTCTTCCTTCCTTCCCCCTTCTGTCCTTCCTTCCTTCCTTCTCTCTTCCTTCCTTCCCCCTTCCTTCCATCCTTCCTTCTCCCTTCCTTCCTTCCTTCCCCCTCCCTTCCTTCCTTCCATCCTTCCCCCTTCCTTCCTTCTCCCTTCCTTCCCCCTCCTTCCTTCCTTCCCTCCCCCTTCCTCCCCCTTCCTTCCCCCTCCCTTCCTTCCTTCCATCCTTCCTTCCTTCCCCCTTCCGTCTTCCTTCCCTCTTGTTTTGAGACAAGGTCTCTCTATATAGCCTTGGTACTGAGATCCACCCACCTCTGCTGGGATTAAAGAAGTACACCACCATGCCCACCTTAACCATTATGGCCTTTGGCATACACAAATTAAACGGTAGAACTTTATTAAATATATTTACATCATTGATGGTCGAGCTAAATGACTTCTATCTCAAAAAGCCCACAGGCACATGCTTCTTTCTGGCTAACCTATTTAATCTAAAGTAACTACTGACCCTTTTTTATAACACTTGAGGTTTGAACAAAGGGCACCACCCTTAATATGGAACTAAAAAGTCCTACTAAACTAATACACTGCCAGACAAGCTAAGTCACAGCCGGGCTCTGGACTGGAGCTACCTCATCCCGTCAGCAGCATTCAGAGAACAGCTCGGTTGAACGTGTTGTGTAGACAAAGGAGTCTGGCATGCCAGCCTCATCGATATACCTACGACAACTGTTAACACTGGGTCAGCACCACATCTGTGCTGCCCAACAAATGAGACTAGCCCATGGGAACCTTCCTATTTCCTGCTGGTCAGGAAGGCTTTGTACAAAATAACAAGAATTCATCAAAATGCAAATTCTTGGGGCTATAGAGATGGCTTGGCTGTTAAAAGCACTGGCTGCTTTTCCAGAGGACCTGGGTTCAACTCCTAGCACTAACATGGCTCATAGCTGTATATAACTGCAGTCCCAGAGCACCTGACACCCTCTCTGGGCTCCAAGGGCACCAGGCACGCAAGTGATGCTCAGACATACACACAGACAAACACCATCCACAGAATTTAAAGATAAATAGTAGGATTTTAGGAAAGACTGTAAGTTCTTACACTGGGGGCCCTGAGCCAAAGCCCCCGTCACTGAGGATGAGACATAAGGGGCAGGAGTTGGAGAGTGACAGGTATGCTCTAGGAAGCAAAGCAGCCGTGGAAGCTTAGCTTGTGTGACTCACCGACAATGTCTCTGACAAGTTTTTGTGTGGCAGCCATTCGAGGCTTTGGGGTCTCCAGCTTTTCACACTCATGGTCCGACTGATGGCGGTGCCTACAAGTACGAGAGAGAGGCTCTGGCTAATGGATTGACAGACGGCCATGAAAGCTGGCATGATTTAGGGATTACCTCAGGCAGAAGTTCTTCTCGCAGTAAGGACAGATCACTGCCACAAGCTCTACTTCAGAACAGCCCTTGAACGAGCATGAGTAAGATCTGTGTTCATCTGTCTTCAGTCTCTCCTTGATGACATTCGCCTAAAACCGCAAGAGGAGGAATGGCGCTGTAGTTCCCGCTGAAAACAGTACAAAAGCCAGTGACAGAAGACAGCATCCACACCATTCCAGCCCAAGTGTATGACATTAACTTTTCTAATGTGTTACAACTACACCTTAAGTTAAAGTGGAATGACTGTGTGTGTGTGTCTGTCTGTCTGTTCTTACTTTGTAATACCCCAGGGGCTCTGAGTTTGCAGTGTTTCTAGTCTGCCTCCTGAGAGCTGGGATTGACCAGGGCTTACCATTGTACCCAGTTTATCGCCTAAAGTTTTCCTCTCTGGTTTGTAACAGCGGCATATGTCCAGATAGTTAACTCATCAACCCTCAAATGGGAGCTGTACCTACTTCTTACGCCAGTTTTAGGAAATAAAGAACTATTTCCTAAAATCACATATGTATCATGAAGCAGTCTTCAAAATCATAAACTATGTCTCATGCTCTATGAAATATTTTATTATCACAAAATGTTACATCAGAACACAAGAGGAGTGTTTTTGGGGAGGAGGGAAAAATAAACAGACGAACTATATTGCAGAACATAGACTGAGTAGATTCTTAGAGTTAAGAAAATCTAAGAAAACGATTGCTTCAAATCTGTAGTCACAGGAAAATTCTTCATATAATTGCAGGGATATCTACTATAATTCAAAATCTAAATTTTCTTCCAAATGTGCAGCCATGACTTAAAGGTAAAATTAATTTTGTTTGTTGGACTATGGATTTGCTCATGGTGGTCTAAGGCTGACAGGCCAGAAAACTTTGCTACCACAGACACCAGTCAAGATGAGCCCTCTGGCGAAGGAACCAGTGAGCTGGAAGGACAGTCTGACGTCAGCACTGAGGCCAGCACGGATTAATGTGGTGGGGAGTGCTAAGATAGAAATTAGGAGGATAAAAATGGGAATCCCAAGGAAAACCAATTTTCTTCAAACGAAAATGCAGCAAAAGATTCTGAATGACGATGTCTAGTGTACCGAGCATCTTTAAACCTAACCAAATTCTGCACATGAGTACAAATGTGTAAATTATGTCAGGTAAGAGAAAATGAACATACCTCAGGACAACCATGAGCGTCCTTGCTTCTGTGTTCAAGGCTTAAATAATTACAAAAAGGTGTTTAGTTAAAGGCAATCAGCTAACGCATATAAAAGTAACTGCAGTAACTCGGGCTGTTTGAACTTCTCACATCCTTAAGGAGCATCCTGCACACGACACTAGTGACATCCGTGTAAGAACAAGCTGAAACCACAGAACGGGTACTGTAGGGGCTACAGTCTCAAACATTCTAACCGGAAGTGTTCACCTGCAACTGAGTATAAACAACGCACCATTCTAGTTATATTTCCCTGGAGTGCTCTGAAGTACATGCAACCGTGGGGGGGGGGGTCCTCGCAGTCTCTTTTGGAAGGAATCAGTCAATGAAGGGGATGTAAAGTCAAGGGGTGCCTTCCCAAGTCCTCGAGTGGAACCCAGGTCCCATTTGTAAGTGCTGCGTTCAAGTAAAATGCAGTATCCATTTTGAGAACATTATAGGTTGGACATTTTACATACACTAATGAAAATACAGAGAATAATCATGGCTGGATTTTTTAAAAAGCTATAGTCCTTAAATTATGGTATCGTTCTCTCACTGTAATTACGACACATCATCTTAAAATCCACATTTATGAATGCCTCTCAGGAAACTGACGGACATACACGTGTCGCCAACCAGAGCCTGTGCCCAGTCAGCCTGTTTTCCACAAACAATCTCAACACGGAATATTAACTGTCAATGGCTAAAGCTACAACTCTCTTTAAATTGTTATAGTTTCCAAAATTAACTCCATCCTGAGAAACACCAGCATTCTTTTCAAATCCTACATAAAAAAACGTTAACTTACCAAAATATTCCTGAACAACCGTCACACACAAATGGAAGAAAATCTAAAATTGGAGGGAAACATTGCAGGTACTGGTCAGTATCTGATCTTGATTTAGTTTTCTTAAGCAAAGAAAAAAAAATCTACTGCCCAACTCTAAGATAATTTTTCTTCCCAATGTCCCTGTGTATCAAGTTACTATATAATCCTGATTAAACAAAAACTACCGAATCTTCAGCTCTAGGAAAGTGGCTAAATCAGTGGGAGACAGATGTTACTCAGAAACTCTGTTTAAAAGAGAAAAAATAAAAAGGTGGTATTTTTCTCTGTTGTTTTGTTTCCAAGACTTACTAGGTGTTCTTTTTTAGAACAGTATCTGCAGAAAGTCTGCACTCGGTTTCCTAATTTTGCCTCCACTGAACATCAATCTAGCAACAGTAAGCAGGTTACCTAATGATAAAGCCAGGCATACACATGTACTACATGCTATATATATGTTTCTCTCTCATACAGATATGTGTGTGTATTGTATCTATAATTCCTTACTGGTTATTTCATCTTAATGCTGTCTATATACATATACTTTGGAAAGTTCACACAAGTATCAGTTCTCAGTTACAGAAATTATTCATTCATATTTGTTCATTGATTCATTAATTATTAATACCAGTTATTAAAAACACTCAATCCCTTTTCTGTGTTTATTTTCTGTTTGACACAGGTTTCATATAACCAAGACTGGCCTCTGAACTCCTGATGCCCCTGGTCCCCGCTTTTCAGACTCCAGAGTGCCGGAAATACAGTATGAGCCCCATACCTGACTCAATCACTTTCTAAACTGATTTCCATCCATCTCGTATATAAATTATAGCAAGTAGCCGCATGAAGCTAGATATACCCAGTCACACTAGTTTACAATGAAAACCACAAGGTCCTGCTCAGTCCCCTTTACAGAAAGCTGCAATAGTCGAGAAAAGATGTGACCCTAAAAGGTATCTTAATCCAAAATGCAAATAGGTTGTATGTAAATAAAAGGGGCCCCTAGGTAATCATGCTTACAAACCAAGGGCCCAAATATTTCCCTCGAGTGAGAAGTGCCTAGTGAACTGTTGGTATTGTTATTAAGTAAAGCATAATACTATAGGTTTCAATTTCATACCAAGAAATTAAATATAGCTGTCAACACGTAAACGCAAACACATAATCTGTAGAATTTTTATTTATTTTTTATTTATTTTTATTATTGCTGTGTGTGTGTTGTGTTTTCTTGTACTCTGACACATACTTTGGGACTCACTTTTCTCTTCCCACTGTGATTATGAAGCAGGGTCTGTCTTACTCCTGGCTAGTGGCCCCTGAATGAGCTTCCTGTCCGACTGCCATGCTCCTGTCTACCAGGAACATGCCAGGCTTGGATTAGACTTCATCACTGGCCCATTACGTCACTTTCAATGGGAAAAATTGGGCATGTTTGCTATTTTGAGGCTGCAAGTATTATATCCCATTCAAGGAAACCCATGAGGAGACGTTTCGATCAAAGTAACTTGCTAGCATCAGATATCTTTTTCTGCCAGTCCAAGAGATAGGCCTCGTCTTAATAACACCACAGATATGTAAAACTGGAAAGAATGAGCCATATCACAGATGGCAGATATTTCTAGATGTAATCAGCTTAACAAGATGTATATGTCATATATATATATGTGTGTGTGTGTATAAATATGTGTGTGTGTGTATATATATATATATATGTATATTATATATATATATATATATATATATATATATATATATATATATATATATATATGTATGTATATATAAACTAAGCTTGCCTAGGAAAGGACTACATGAAACAAAGTTTTGATCTGCTGAGTGTTTCACTGCAATGTATGGTAAAGGACACATATATGTAGCATGTCCTGTCTTGCCTTTGCTTAACGCAGACATCACTTACTGCAGGAATCCAGTCTTAACCCAAGAGTTCGATTCTAGAACTTGCTAGGAGCTGCCGGAAGCTGCAGTCTTCTCTATACACATTTGTAGTGCAATCCAGTAGGTAACACCCTGAAACTTGATGCATACCACCGGGGTCTATGTTTATGGCAAGGTCTCTTGTCATAAATGGAGAGACCATCACCACAGTATTTATTAAACCTTCCTAGAACACGGTTTACTAATCTGCCACTAGCAACTTAAGTGAATATTAGAAACCCCAAGACTTCTAAAAACTTGCAAATACAGTTAAAAGCGGATGCTGTTCAACTCATTCGTCTGACAAAATAATAATAACAACAACAATAACAATAATAATAATAAAGTCTAGGACAGTGGATGCACCACAGTCGCAGTAGTAAGGACCGAGGAGAACTGGAATACTGATCCACGCCGCTTTGCAGACCAAGGCGATTTGGATACCCCGAGAAGTCTGCAAGGTGTGCTTTCGGGATCAAGAGTGGAAACCAAGGGGCCACGAGTTTCGCCCCTAACCTGAGGACGAGCAACAAAAACACCGCCACCATCACCCTAGAAGGCCACTCGCCCCCCGCGTCCTCCCTCACCCGCCGCCACCGCCCCGGCCGTGAGAACCCGGCCCAGGTCTCCCGCGGCCGAAGACGGGACTTCCAGCGTCACCTCGCTGCCGGCAGTGCTGCACCTGGCAGTGCTGCCCAATGTCCAACTCCGCCATCTTTCCACCGCCGTAAGGGCAGGGGGCGGAGCACCGCTGCGTACGTCAACCGGGAGCAGGAGGGACCCGGGGGCGGGGCGTCCTTGGGGTGGGCGGTGCCTATGTGAGGCGAGGCGGGGCCCACAGGAGAGGCGGGGCCTGGGTGAGGACCGGAAGTGAAGACGCTACGTGGAGGTTCCAGCGCTCTCTAGAATGGGAAGAGACAGTGGAACTTAATTCCTGTAGCTGAGGTTCTCGCGCTCAAGACTAAGAAAAACCCAGCTCTGCTTTTGGAAACTTCACCCGCTGTTCTCTACACCGAGTCTCCAAAATTGAGAACGCCCTCACGAAGATTTCTTGTTTTTTAAGTGACGCTAATCCCAGGAGCCGACGCAGACCCGACACGAATATTGTAAGAATCAAGTGACATACCTGGACACTGGTTACTGTTGTCTCGATGACTTTAGTTCGAAGTAAATGCCCTCACAGTGAAAGCGTTTGGCTTTTGTTTTTTATTGTAAAGGTCTCTTTTTCGTTTCTTATTTGTTACAATTCTAGGGGGGGAAATGCTTGTAACTGACGACCTCAGGGCTCCTCGGTTTACAGAGTGCATTCTCACTTGGCAAGTTCCTGGCACAAGGCATGAAGGGAGCTGTTTGATACCTGACGAGCCTCTTCACAGGAACTAATGGGAGGCCTTGCCTTGTAGGTGGGGTAGGAAGGATGTCATTCCACTGACAAGACACCTGACACCATTCACAGTGGATGAGTGACAACCACCTGCATTCAGGATAGGAACCTGAATAGTATGCACTGTCTCCCATGTGATTTAAGAGTCCCCAGTTACTCTCCTGGAGAGTTAAGTAGATATGATTGCCTCACACCGTAACTTTTCAGTGCATTCTGGGTATTGAAACATAGGCCCTTAGTGGCAAACACTTTTCTCTCCGGGCTTCCTCCCCAGCCCTTGTGATTTCTTGAATTTAAGGCTCAGCGACTCACCTAAAGTTTTGTTAATGCTGGTGGAGTCAAGCAGCAGCAGACTTTCTAGAATTTTACAGTGACTGACTGTTCTAAATAGGTGGCAAATATATATCTCACCAATCCAATCAGAACTCTTTCTTTTTCCGGGTCTTGGAGATCTCCTAACAGCCAAGACTGAAAAGTTTAGCTACTCTGAGTCGCCTTTTCTGATTTTTCTGTAGATATTATTTTTGAAACATGAGTTCTGTATCTCTAGCAGTTTGAGTACCTGCTCTATGTTATTTGACAGTAAAACTTAAGTGCAAAATGAAGGCTTTTTTTTTCTGTGCCATTCCCTCCCTAACTAAAGAACTATTTATTCTCTGGATTATTTTTTTCCCAGTAAAAAGTCATTTCCTTGCCCAAGATATTCCTTCAGTTCCTCATTAGGCACACCAATTTTTAGTTTGTTCTGTAAAGTGTGTCCTCTACCCCATCTCCAGCATCACAATGCCTCCCTCCAGTTCAGTAGACTTTTGGGTTCCTTAATGTGTCTACCTGTGTCTACACGTTGCGGATGCCATTTTCTTTTCCCTAGAATGGTCTCTATGTCAAGGATCCCCAAATTTCCTTCGAACTACGAATCAACGTGCGAGCTTGTCAATAAATATGGTTGCTACCCTCCTCCTGGGGTCCAATTATAGGGTTGCTGTAAGAAACTGTGTGATTGGCTATACATCGGTCCTCATCAAGTGCATTTAGGAAGCCCTTTGTCCCCTGCTCTACTTTCAGCATAGACTCCAGCCATTCCTTCATCATGCAAGGCTTTTGGAAGGTATGGGTACAGTTCGACCCCTCAGGACAGCAGCCATCTGCTTTCCAGGCACTCACTGTGTAAGTTAATTGTTAGCTCTACCCAGGTCCTATTATAATTTACTGGTCTCCACTCCCCATTCCACTTGCCATGCCCCTCCCCCTGCTTTGGGTTCTATTATCTATGTCATAAAATCTGTCCTTAGGTCAACTCAGCAAGCAATATGAACATCCTCTACATTTGAGGTGCTAGTCTATATTCGATGCAGAATTAAATACAACAGAGTTCACAGCTACATTGAACTCATAAGCTCTAAGATGGGATGCCTTTGTTTGGCACTTAAAATCTTGCAAATTTTGGCCCCGCCTACCTTCCCCTTGATATCTCCTGAAGTCTCATCACCCTGGGGCCTGTCACCTGGCCCTTTTGCACTGCCATTTTCTTTACTTGGAAGGCTCATCTCTACCTCCCAGGTCGCTCTAATCTCTCGTTTAGGGTTTGGTTTTAATTTAATCATACTCAGTTGACCTGCTCTCTGTACTGTGTCTTTTCCTAAGCATTTGTCCCAGGCTTGATTCTTCATTTTTAATATGGAATCACTGGTTTGTTTATGCTCCTCTCTGTAAGATTCCTGCGGCCAGATTTGGCTCCCTTAATTGCCATGAAGGATCGTATTAAATTAATTGTATTAAAAGTGCCTTGAGCCTATATTTTAGATGTTAATAGAATACATGGAGTAGATTGCTGAATCTCTTTTCTGCTTCTGCCCGGGTGAGTCTGGCACAGGTTCCTGTGCCTGCTCTGCTTTCTTTTGCATTCTTACCTCATTCCCTCTGCTTTAGAACGTCTGTCGACACCTCTTCACAGACCTCTTTCAGATTTTTTTCATCATTCCTTCTATAGTTATTTTCAGGTTATTATGGCTATTTTTATAACTTTATCACCATTTACTAGGTTAGGCTGTGTGATTAGGATCTGATATTGTGCTCAGTATATATTTGTTCTCTATCTATGGCATTTTTTTTTTCCTGATGAGGGTAGAGCCATTGCTCTCAGGTTTTAGAATGTCACAACCTAACCATCTGAAAAAATAATGTCACTCTGTGCTGAAGGAACTGTAAACAGAGGCGAGACATAGAAAAATATTCTGAATTGTTATTAACAGTTCAAATTCAGAAAACAGAAACAAAACAAAATAAAACAACATTCAGCAGCAGCAGAAAATATAAATACTCATGATAAAGTCACCTTTACCACAGTGAAAATTAGTTAACCATAGCCAAATGCAAGAATTTTCATGAAAGAAAAATATGTAACAATGAATAGAAAGATAAAAGCCAAAGAATGTGTACTGTGTCAATCCACGTCCATATCATCAAAAGGTATCACCTTTGGTTAAGCACTGGTATCTAGTATTATGCCTATGAAGAAAGTTCAAGAAAGCAGATACTGGGTGCCACAAAAAGAATATCTGTAGTGAGGAGAGGGGATACCGTACCTGAGGAGGGAGGAGTGGGGATAGCATACCTGAGGAGGGAGGTGAGGAGGGGGGATAGTATACCTGAGGAGGGAGGTTGGGGGGATAGTATACCTGAAGAGGGAGGTGGGGGGGTAGCATACCTGAGGAGGGAGGGGAGGAGAGGGGATAGCATACCTGAAGAGGGAGGTGGGGGGGTAGCATACCTGAGGAGGGAGGTGAGGAGGGGGAATAGTATACCTGAGGAGGTAGGTGGGAGGGATAGCATACCTGAGGAGGGAGGTGAGGAGGGGGATAGCATACCTGAGGAGGGAGGTGAGGAGGGGGATAGCATACCTGAGGAGGGAGGTGAGGAGGGGGATAGCATACCTGAGGAGGGAGGTGAGGAGGGGGATAGCATACCTGAGGAGGGAGGTGGGGGGGGATAGCATACCTGAGGAGGGGAGGTGAGGGGGAATAGCATACCTGAGGAAGGAGAGGCTTCTTTGTACCCTTCTCTGGCTTCTTTGATGTTCTCTATATAGTTCTTTATTAACCTGCCTGTAATATGTGTTTACATACTTTTCTATACATTTATTAGGGTTTGCAATAAAAATGTTGATTTAAAGGTCATATGCTCTAAGATCAACAATTAATAAATGAGACTTTATGAAACTAAAATTTTTCTGTGAGACAAAGGACACCATCAGTAGAACAAACATCAGCCTACAGAATGGAAAAAGATTCTCACCAACTCTACATCTGACAGAAAACTAATATACAAAACACATAAAGAACTGAAGATTTTATAAAACAACTAACCAAATAATCCAGTAAATACGGGGGTACCCATATAAAGAGAGAAAATTCTCAATAGAGGAGTCTCAAATCACTAAGAAATACTTAGTTAAAGAAATGTTCAACATCCTTACCCATCAGGGAAATCCAAATCAAAACCACTTTGAGATTTCAGCATCCACTGGTCAGAATGGCTAAAATCAATAGCTCAACTGACAGCTCATGCTGGTAAGAATGTGGAGAAAGGGTCAGGAATAGTCCTCTGGCTGGTTGGAATGCAAAATTGTACAACCACTTTGAAAATCAATATGGTGGTTTGTCAGAAAATAGAATCAAGGTACCTTAAGACCCAGATATACCACTCGGGCATATATCCAAAGGACACTCCATCCTACCACAAATATAAGCTCAACTATATTCACTGTGGCTTTATTCACAATAACTAGAATCTAGAAACAGTATAGATGTTCCTCAACTGAAGAATGGATAAAGAAAATGTGGTACATCTATACAATAGAGTATTACTCAGCTAATTTAAAAACAGTGGCATCATGAAAATTTCAGGGAAATGGATGGAACTAGAAAACATCAGCCTGAGCAAGCTAACCTGTACCCTCAAAGACAAACATGCTATATATTCACTTAGAACTGCATATTAGCATGTACCAAGAACATGCATGCTACAATTCACCGACATAGGAAGGCTAAGTAACGAGATGGTCTCTAAGGGGACACATGGGTCTCCCTGGGAAGGGGAAATAAAATCGATTTTGCAGGTGGACTTAGGGTGAGGAGGGAGGAGGAAAAGAGGACTGGAATTGGCAAGCATTTGTGGAAACCTTGTGCAGTAGAAACTCCCAGGATTCTATGAGAGTGAGCCGAGTTAACCCTTTCCTCCCCAGTGTGCTTTTTGGTCATGGATTTGTCACAGCAAGAGAAACCTTGACTAAGGCACCCTTGGAGAATCCTGGGAGTTTCTACTATGTGTATGTGAATGATAAATACATACATTTTCAAAGGAACATAATTTTCTGTTTTCTAGCATATGGCTTGTACTGTTTTCTTTTTAGTTTTCTTCTTCTCTCATACAATAAATCCTGGCCACAGTTCCTCCTCCCTCCACTCCTCCCAGACCCCTTCCCCACATCATCTCTTTCCCAGATCCCCTTCTTTACTTCCTTTGAAAAGATGAGGCTGTTCAGAGACACCAGCAGAACAAGTTACAATGAAACTAGCCAAAAAACCCCATAGTAGGTCTGGATGAGAAAAGCCAGTAAGGAAGGAAAGGGTCCCAAGAACAGGCGAAAGGGTCAGAGATACCCCCACTCCCACTGTTCAGGGTCCCACAAAAACAGCAAGAAACTCCACCATGACATATCTGCAGAGGACCTAGCAGAGAATCATTCAGCCTCTGAGATTGTCACTTCAATCTCTGTGAGTGTCTAGGAGCCCTGCTCAGTTGATTCTGAAGGCTGTGTTCTCCTGGTGTCCTTGAGTCTTCTGACTCCTTCCTCCCCCTCTTCTGTGTGATTTCCTAACCTCTGCAGGAAGGGACCTGATGGCGATCTTCAATTTCAACTCTTTTGAGCCTAATATTTGGCTGTGGGTCTCTGCATCTGCTCCCATCAGCTGCAAGGTAGGTACTAATCTCTCAGTATAGCAGACTACCATTAGTATTAATTTTATTGGTATTTGTCTCTATCGTAGGTCTCTGGGGTATCCAGCCTCTGGTTGCTGGCCATCTAGACAGTGTCCAGCATGGGCTCCCTTTGGCGGCATGAGCCTGTGCCTCCATTGCCCCCACACGTGAGATAGGTAGATTGTAGGTCAAAGGTTTGTGGCTGGGTTGGTGTGGGAGTCCCATCACTGGACGTTGCCTGGTTACAGAAAGTGGCCAGTTCAAGATCCATATCCTACATTTCTAGGAGCCCTCACTAGTGTCACCACCTCTGCTGGCTAGTTTCGTGTGTCAACTTAACACAAGCCAGAGCCATCATAGAGGAAGGAGCCTCCATTTAGGAAATGCCTCCAGGAGATCCAGCTGGAAGGCATTTTCTCAATTAGTGATCAAGGGGGGAGGGTCCAGCCCATTGTGGGTGGAGCCATCCCTGGCCCAGCCCATTGTGGGTGGAGCCATCCCTGACCAAGCCCATTGTGGGTGGAGTCATCCCTGGCCCAGCCCATTGTGGGTGGAGCCATCCCTGGGCTGGTAGTCCCAGCTTCTATAAGTAGGATGAGCAATGCGAAGCAAGCCAGTAAGCAGCACCCCTCCATGGCCTCTCTATCAGCACCTGCCTCTAGGTTCCGGCCCTGCTTGAGTTCCTGACTTCCCCCAGTGCTTCTAACCGCTGGGCCATCTCTCCAACACAGAAGATTATGTTCTAATTGGATATTTGACATATTTGGGCAGCATATTCCATGTGGCTGCCCTTAATGCTACAGGGTTTTTAAAACTCACTCGTAGCATGTTTTGATTTTTTTTTTCTTATTGACTAAAACACTATGTTTTAGTGTTTACTTGGCTGAAATAGGATTTAACTCCAGCTTGAACTGGCAGACTGAGAGATGTGCATAAGAGCATGAGCTTGGGAACGAAGTGATGGGGTGGTTCTGAAGGGTGCTTCCTGCTATTCCAGGGACCCAAAGTCAGTGGTCAGCACAAGCATCAAGTGGTTTACATCCACTGGGAACTCTAGCTGCAGGGCGTCTGATGCTTGCTTCAGGCCTTCTCAGACACACTACCCTTGTGCACATAACCCATATTGTGACATATACATACACGTAATTAAATTTTTTATACGAGGACATAAACTTAGTTCCAAAACTGACAATAGCTTGGTGAGATTTAACTTTACATTCTATGACGATGCCCAAGCTATTAGTGCCACATGAAAAACTCAATAGTGTTTTATTATTTTTTTAATCCCAGATTATAATAGTGTTGTGTCATAAACTTTAATTGGTATTATTATTGGTGACTAATATGACAGGTGTTATTAGGGATAAAGACAGTTCTGGAGGCCCTAAGAGTCCTGACTCTTGATTCAACAATTGGGGAGAGAAGTGATAATGAGAAGTTCAGGACAGAGATGTATTCAGCCTCCCCACATTGGGAAGAGGAATGAAAAAGAAATCCAGTGTCTGCCTGGGTAATCTGGGGGTACCTTGATGAGGTTTACTTTTGGGAAGAGGGCAAGAGTCATGCCCATGCAAACAGTCCAGCTCAAGGTGTGTTCTCCCCACGACAACCCCACCGTTGTCCTGGTTCCTGGTCTGTCCTGTAAAGTCAGAACGCTGTGAAATTTCTTCCTGGGAGACAAGTTCCTCCTCCAGCCTCTGGGAAGGGCTCAGCCTTTCCCTTGTCCCAGCATAAAATCCTAGGGAATTTCCAATTCGTGGTCATCATTGTTTCAATAGTGTGATAGCCAGAGGGACACATACAAGGACTCACTGGAGGAAACATTTATTTGCTCTTGTTAGGATGGCTGGAGTATGGCTTCAGAAAATAACTCTCAGAACTTAGTGGCTTAGGACTGTATCCAAATTACCCAGGAGGCTGAGGCAGGAGGACTAGCCTGAGCATGAGTCCTTGTGTCTAAAAAGAAGATAACAAAACAAAATAACAACAAAAACTCCTTCACTGTTCAGTGAACAAACAAGTTGACCTTGGCACACAGCTATTCGATAAGCTGTTGTAATCTTTTCTTTTTTCAAAGATTTATATACTTATTCTATATAAGTACACTGTAGCTGTCTTCGGACACACCAGAAGAGGGCATCAGATCCCATTACAGGTGGTTGTGAGCTAGCATGTGGTTGCTGGGAATTGAACTCAGGACCTCTGGAAGAGCAGTCGGTGCTCTTAACCACTGAGCCACCTCTCCAGCCCCCTGTTGTAATCTGAATGAATAATACAAAATTCAAATTCCAGAACAAGGAACATAAACAAAGTTATTCTTTTTGCTCTGCTTGCCTGGACAAAACAAATAACTGCAACATTTTGCTTGGTTCAGGTTTCAAGTGTGAAAGAGGAAAATTGGGGAATGATAAAGAAAGATGCAAGATGCTGAAGGAACTCCAATTAATATTATACAAAATTCAAGGTCTTAATAATGTCCAGAGCTTGAGCAATGGAGATGAAGATGGTCTGATAGAGAAAAAGGCCTGTCATCAGAGCCTGCCCTCCTAATTATCAGGGCCGTGTGTGTGTGTGTGTGTGTGTGTGTGTGTGTGTGTGTGTGTTGAAAACATCTTTTAACCAAGTTTTTCACCAGACAGTACGTTTGTGACATTTTCTTAAGTAATTACTCTTTGAGAGATAATTTTAGTAGTCCTTCCAGGCATACATGAAATTATTTGAAATGACATCTTAGATTACATTTTGGCATGGGTTAAATCTTCAAGTAAATTGGTCTAATTAACTATGGAGATATTTTTGATATGCAATAACAGCCACTATTAACATCACTCCTTGAAACTCTTACCAATCAAACAGGAATGGAATCTTTTAAACTGTAATTTATTTTCCAGCCATGTTATTTTGAACAAGGACTGCTATATGCAGTGTGCATCTCAAGGTGTCCTTTCTCCAAGTAAAAGTGGGCCAAACTTTTGTTAGAACTTCTGTGCATACATCATAAGAGTATCTTTCCTATATTATCAGAGTAGAGATACAGATTGTTGGAATTAGTAAATGACGTAGATATTTTATCAGTTATGTGTCAGAGACAGCCCTCTCTATACATTCATTTCTTCAACAAGCTTTCCAAACAGGGAATATAGTGAACACAATAAATATCAATGTCTGTTCTTTTGGGAACTATTCTTGAGGCAAAGGGGATGGAAAAGAAAGAGGCCACAGAGCAGCCCAGAGCACAGTCAATGGCTGGAAATGGTGTGGGGCAGTACAGGGGAGGGCTGGAGGCCTGTGGGTCTTCTTACACTTGGAAAAGATGAGTAACAATTTTAATGTGAGGCGGGTGATGAACACAGAGTGAATAAGACGTGGGGAACGAGAAGGGGCAGGCATTCTTGGAGGGGAAGCATATATGTGTTCTGCAATTCAGACAGAGCCAGGGGAGGCCACGAGGCAGAAGCGGAGAGATCTGGGAGTGGTAGAGGGCATGGGCAGGTGTGGTTATCCCTGCAGGAATGAAGATATCTAAAGAGGTGTTGGTGTCCCTCCCTGTGGCTTATCAGACTATGGAAACAACTGTCCTTCCTTGGAAAATTGGAATTTCCCCAAGAATCTCATGCTGGAAGAAGAAAAAATGCCAAAGGCTGATGCCAACCAGAGGAGGAACTTGGCTTCCAGAAAGAGATTCTATATAGTCTAGACAAGTTGTCAAGCCCCGCTCCAGGGAGGCTGGATTGGAGACAGTGCTGGGTAAGAACACAGTCTGACCATGACTACTCTGCTATACACATTTCTTGATTTCTACTTAACCTGAACTTCTGATTAGGACCCAAGATACATTTGGGGGTATCAGAAGTCCTCTGCTCCTCTCCCCAAAGTGAGTACACTGACTATAATTGCTCCCCTTCTCGTAGCTTTTCCTGTTACTTGAGGATTGGTGGGCAAGCCTAGGACCCTGGCACAGACTCTAAAATCTCCCATAGCACAGGGAATACGGCCAATCACAGGGGTTGGTATCACTGTTTGTCTGGCCTTGAAGACTAGTCGAAGACCTTGGCTTTAGAGTAAGGTAGGAGGTTATTCTGGTTCTGTGTTGGAGGACTATGCCACGATCACGTGTTTATAGGATGTACTGGCATTAGTCTACTGATACACTGTTGGTAAGAGGTGACTATATCTTCGAGCACAGTATGGGCCATTTAGGCAAGGACAGGTGGTCAGGTTTACAAGCAAATCTAAGATCCTTTGGTTTCTTTAACATCTTTGTAAGCTGCGCTGGTCACAGGCACACTATGCTTTCATTTTGAATTAGAGCAACCAAACCTTTACCTTTACAAAACTGTTACTTTTCATTGTGGCTACATTTCTGCCCACTATTAAGCTTGAGAGTTACATGCCAAAAATTCTGATGGAAAGAATGTGTACATGCTTGTTGAACTGCTTAATGGATAACTGTTTGGTGCTGTTCTGCAGTGTGTTTAAAGGGTGATTCCTCTTTGCTGCTTTAAAGAGCTCATCCGACATTCTAAAAATGGATGCAATTTCAAAGGGTAGCCAAAATGTATCAATTAGCTTGACATCTAGGCCTCTTTAACAGATCTATAAATTTCCAATTTCCTTTGCCATTTTAACCATGGTAAATCATCTTGAACAAGATCATTCTTTTGAACAACAGGCTTCTTATTAGCTGAGATCAATTGAGATTAGAAAATGAAAAATCCCCCAGATGCTGAGAACTCTTTATGAGACCACATTTGTAAGATGAGTATTGAATGAAGATTAATGTGTTATTTTCAGCTTCTAAATCACTGATTTACACATTTCTTTTCTATATCTCACTGCTGGATTACACATTAATGTGTGTGTGGATCGTTTACTTGCTGGAAAGCATTATCTTTCTCCCACTGAACTTATGTATTAATGGAAGGGGATGATTTTTAATTTAAACGTGCATTGCTTTGCATACCACATGTGGTTTTGCAAGTGCTACACATTACACTGGATGAAATAGTTTTCTGTTGGATTATAAATCATTGACTAGATCCTTTATTTGAACTATCCATTGATTTTTATCTTTTTTCTTTTTGCTAAAATATGGGCCCCTTAGTGCATAGTATAGACCCCACGTGAGCTGAACTCTGTGTGCCTTCAGAGGAAATCTTACCATTCTTTTCTATGGACTTCCTTCAAACTCTAATACAATATTTGGATATTTTGTGTATAACGTACATTGTATTATAATTCTCTCTGATATTCTTTCACATTGTAGCACAAATATACCACTTTATTAATTGTCTGTCATGCCTTGACAAGAATGTAGGCTGCAAAAAATGCATTGAGGATAGGAAATAGGCTCAAAGGTTTATAGAGCCATGGTTTAGGTGATTTCAGTGATAAAGAGCACTCTTGCTTGTCCAAGGGCTATTACTGCATGATGAAACACCATGACTGTCTTAGTTAGAGTTACTATTGCTGTGACCATGGAAACTCTTATAAAAGAAATATTTAATTCAGGCTAACTTATTGTTCAGAGGTTTACGCCATTATCATCATGGCAAAGAGCATGGTGACTTACAGGCAGATATGGTGCTAGGGAGGTTAGTTGAGTGTTCTCTACCCAGATCTGCGGGGGGGGGGGTGGGGGGGAGGGAGGGAGGGAGGGAGGGAGGGAGGGGGAGAGGAAAAGGGAGAGGGAGAGGGAGAGGGAGAGGGAGAGAGATGGGGGTGGGGGGAGATTGAGTCGCTCTGAACATTTGAATTTTCAAAGTTCAACCCCAGTGGCATACTTCCTCCACAAGGCTATACCTATTCCAGGCCACACCTCCTATTTCCTGTCAAGTTGCTCTACTCTACCTAATGACCAAACTTTCAAATCTATGAGCCAGTTGCAGGGCATTTTTTTTTTTTTTCCAAATCACCATAATGACCAAAAGCAACTTGGGGAGAACAAGATTTGACTTATATAACCTGAGCCATTGTTAATTGAGGGAGGTCAAGGCAGGAACTCAAATAGGGTAGCATCATGGAGGCAGGAGCTGATGCAGAGGCCATGGAGGAGTACTGCTTACTGGCTTGCTCCTCATGACTTGCTCAGCTTGCTTTCATATAGAACCCAGGTCTACCAGCCCAGGGATGGATGGCACCACCCACAATGGACTGGGCCCACTACCAACCATTTATTAAGAAAATGTCCTACAGGCCTGTCTACAGTCCAGTCTTGTGCAGGCACTTTCTGAACTGAGGTTCCCTCCCTCAGATGACTGTTTCCTGTGTCAAGTTGACATAAAACTGGACATCACACAACTCTATCCTGAGAACCAGAGTTAGGATCCCAGCATCCTTATTGGCTGGTTCCCACACACCTCTACACAAGCTCAGATCTGACTCTGCTCTGGCCTCTGAGGATACTCTTGAGTGTGCACAACTGCATACACACTCAAAGATAATAACACTACAAATAAATCTTTTAGAAATCCACCCAGGAAAAACAGTGAGTAAGTAGATGAAAGAATTTCTTTTACTGGGCACCACCACCGAGCAAAATGTATAACTGGTAAAGCACCAGATAATGACTTAATATATTGGGCACATTTCTATCTAGGCATACATGAATTTAATAATGTTTATAGGATCCATTTCTTTTTAATTAAAAAAAACCTTAGAGACTTTTGTATATGAGTCCTATATTTGTATCATTTCCTGTCCCAGATTCTTTCCTTGAGACCCTAATTCCTTCTCACGTTCTTGACTCATCTATCTATCCACATACATATATACACACATGACATGCACACTCAATACACACACGTACACATTCTGAGCCCATTTAGGGTTGCCTGTATGTATGTGCAATATGTATTTAGAGCTGGCCCGTTGGAATCGGATAATCCTCACTCTGATGAAGTTCATCAGGCTATTAAAATCTGCTAAGAGAAGGATGAGTCTTTTCCATGGGGAGGCCCCATAGAATCTATTATTTTCAAGGTCATAGCAAACTTCCCTTCATTTCATGTTATTTAATTAAACAAATATTTGATGAGGTCCTGTTGTTGGTGGGGAAGTTTCATAACCAATGAAAGGAATGAAATCTTGCTGTGTAGCCCAGGCTAGCCCGCTTGGACTGCAGAAGCACACCAGCAGGCCTGACTGGAAAGACCAAAGAAAAGAGATTTAAGCCTGAAGCATCTCTCCCACCGATGGCCTTTATGAATTTTGTCCAGCGACTGACTGAGTCTCAGGTACTTCATCTGTTGGAACAAATAAACTATTTTCATCCTAAAAGGAGTAACATGAGGCAGCTTCACAAAGATACCTTTGTGTACTTACGGGGTCAGCAGGGTTTTTTTTTTAAAGGTGGTTATAATAAACATGTAGAGATAGATATTTTGTAAAGTCTGTCTATACATGGTTGATAATGCAGACAGTGTCTATGACACACATTGGGTACCCAACAGATTAGAACGGTCACTGCCAACTTGCAAAAGTAAGTTCCAGCTTGATTTCCCACCACTGTAGATGCAGAACACACCCAATGGGGAGGTCAAGTGTCCAGCAATGGAACAGCTGCATGATGACGTGTGATGGAGGAAGTAAGTGTGGAAACATGCTCTAGGAGCTTCCAGATATTTAACCAAGATATTTGGTTACATTGGATACTTATCAAATTAAAGCAAAATGTATGTTGTTAACCGTATGCTTTAGATGGACAGTAGGATGTGACAGGAGTGTGTGTATGTGTGTGTGTGTGTGTGTGTGTGTGTGTGTGTGTGTACATGCCTATGTGCCTGTGTGTATGTGCATGTCTGAGTGTGTGAATGCCTATGTGCTTGTGTGTATGTGCATGCCTGAGTGTGTGTGCCTGTGTATATGTGTTTGTGTGTATATGCTTACTCGTGTGTGTGTGTGTGTGTGTGTGTGTCTGTGTGTGTCTGTGTGTGTGTGTGTGTGTTACTAGTAATCTCAATTTTTGGCAAAAATTTCAGTCTGATACAGCGATGTTGGATACAGATGAATGAACTGACCATGACGGCATCCAGATTGGCTTACTGGTCTTAGGTATCAAGGTGAGTTTGTCATTGATTAATGCTGTCTCTAGCAGTTTGTTTATTGTGATTACAAATAGATTCTGATGATATGTTCCAATACGGCAGTATGGCATATTAGGCGAATCCTCAGAAACCAGAGCAGGGACTAAGTGCCTCAGGCCACTTCTTGACAATGCCCTTCCAACAGGTTTCCCATTGTAGTCTAGCCTCTGACCAAAGGCTTTGCTTCCTCTCAAGAGAAGGGGCAGATAAACCCACCATGGAGGAAAGACCATCTATCTTCTCCAGGGTATTTTCTATTTTCTGTTTCTTGGATAGCCATGTAAAGGTGTTTGACAAAGATCCAAACACAAGAGTAGCCCCATTTAAGGTTCAGATACACAGCAGGCATCCTGTACACAATTGGTACTCCTAATAACAGAAACGAATATGACCATCAAACACACACAGATGTCCTGTTAGAGGTGGTCACCATCTTCTACCTACTTGAAGTCTTGTGAAGATCACTGAGCACACATCAGCGTACCAGACTGTACACATGCAGAGGCCAGCCTAGCCGCCAGCACAGCCTCTGCTGTGCCCACACCTTCATGGTGGGGGAGTCGGTGTCCTGGATAGGACACGAACTCAGAGGAACATGACAGAATATTGTTGTTCGTAAGAAAAGAGATTGGAGACAGGAACACTGAACTCTCTCACACTCTCAAAAGAGCACCTTACTTATGCCACCTGCATGCGCGTCTTTCCGGCCTGGCCAGACACCCTTGGAACCTGATCTGCTTTTCTTCTCTGAGCCACTTTCTCCTAGTGTAGATAAAGCAATCCCTCACTCCTAGCCAACTTTTCTCGGTTCCCTGACGTCCAGAGGGCGGTGGCGCCGGCTGCCCTACGCCCTCCCGGGTGGCTATTCAAGGGCGGGGCCGAGCCCGGCCAGGAAATGCCCGGGAGTGGGTGTCACCTGCCGAAACAACTTGTTGATTCCCGGGAGCTTTGTCAGCTCTGAGTGTGGCTCACCTGTCTCCGGAGCTCTGGGACGCTCTCCCCACACTGCTCAGCCATGAGCAAGTTGGGCAAGTTCTTCAAAGGGTCTCGCTCCTCCCGGTCCCGCGCGGCTCCCAGCGCCCAGGAGGCCCTGGCTCGCCTCCGGGAGACCGAGGAGATGCTGGCCAAGAGACAGGAGTACCTGGAGAACAGAATCCAGAGGGAGCTCGCCCTAGCCAAGAAGCACGGCTCCCAGAACAAGCGAGGTAGGCTGCGCCCCCAGGCCGAGCCGCTCTCACCCACTCCCAGCCCTTCCCTGGGGACAATCTTCGTTTTGGAGTCTGTGTTCCTCCAGGCCGGGCCGGTTTGCCTATTGAGGAACCAACCTGACCCCCCAGGGCCTGGTGATTGAAATGAGCTGAGCTAGGCACTTGCCAGGCTGTCGGCAGTAGGTTTAAGCGCCAAAAATTCTAGTAATCGTGACGAGCAACCTTTGTATGTAATATTTAAATGACCCAAAATCATTCCACGACGAGCCTGGAGTCAAAACTTTAAAGTCAAGATGAATATTACCGGTCATTTCTTTCTTGTCTTGAACTCATGTCTTGGGTTTTAATGGTACTTCTTTGTTAAAGTTCTTTTTTTTTTTTTTTAATGTGATATTTTGCTCATCAGTTTGGTCTTAAGAATATTGCATTCAAAGGAAGTTTAACTTGCGAGTATGTTTTCTGGCACCCACTTGGGCTTCACCCTTGGCTCACCACTTCCCAGCCCAGCTCTGCTGACTCCATTACAGACCAATTTTCTCCCGTATGTTTGTTCAAGTCACACATACAGTGTGTGTGTAGATAAGTCTCTGGTGGAGCGTGGTCTATGACGGTCCGGCTTATCTTGCTCTTGTTCTACAGGAGGCTTCAGTTTGCAGTCTTAAAGAGCAGAATCAAGGAATTAAACATTAAGTTTCCTATCTGGCTTTTAGTACGCACACAAAGGACTTTGAGTCAGCAGTGACTCCTGGAGAAGCCTGTCACACCTTGAACCTTTTGCTCTTTGTCAGAGTTCATTGGTTTGTGTAGCAATAGTGCTCTCTCTCTCTCTGTAAGCAGCACACATCGGTGCTCTGGGCATGCAAACCCAGGGAGGAGATGAAGTGGTTAGCTCTTAATTCCAGGGCAGTGATGGCCCCCCCAACCACGCGCGCCCCCACACCGGAAGTGGCAATGAATGGCTTTGCTTACTGACGAACTTTGAATATTTGGGACCCTATGTCTGGCTTCTTCACCATAAATGGTTTGTGGAAGGAACGGTTTTCCTCCCATCATTCCCCCATCTCTCCTTTTCATCTTCCATGGTCTTGTGGGTACCAAGGGCAGAACCCAGCACCCCATGCATGCCTGGCAAATGTCACACCCTCAGTCCAGGTTAGTCACAGTGAAGCCCTGGGAAGAATTAGCTCATCCTGATGACACTCTTGTTCATCCTGGGAAAGCAGTGACGTCTCTGGGAGATGGCCTTGGCTCTGCATCTTCTTATAAAACTGGACCTGGAAATACACGCTCTTGTTACCGTGACAAAAAGGCCAAGTCTTATTCTTCTCTGCTAGGGCCTGTGACTTTAGCCACAGTACAACATGGCTCCGAGTTAAGGACTGGTTTCTATTTTTATTCCATGTTGAAAATATTTTGGGAACTTATTTGGTGACATTTTTCTAACAGAAACCATGTCATTATAGCTGGCTGAAAAGTCAGTGCTGAGACTCCACTCCTCCTCCTGGGCTCGCCGTGCACTCCGAAGACTTGCCGAGTGTCTGTCACAACACGGACACCTGGTCATTGGTTTGGGACTGTGTGTTCCTTTGTTTCCAGTGGTAACTCAGCAAATGTCTATTTAATAAGATGAGAACTTGAACATCTACTTCTAGGAATTTGTAAAGATGTGGAGGTGCCCCAAGGCGTATCACAAGCTTACGTGGTAAACAAGGACAAAACATTCAGAGAGAATGCCGAGTACCAACCCATCTTCCTTACATTGGGGAAGTTACATATGCACTGTGAGCAAGCAGTAAATTGGAGCAAAAAAATTGAGTCATCACTTAGATATGTAAGTTCAATGTTGTTAGCCCAGGCTTGGGCTCCAGTGAGTGGCCCTGGGAATAAGCGGAGGCTGGCTTGCATGAGACCATCTTTCATATAAGCTATGGAACGAATTTAGTCACGGGCCTATGCATTAGAAGCACCATCAATAGCATTGTGTCTCCCAAATCAACCAGATAACTCCATAGACACACAGCCATTCCCTTCCATTAGCTGCTAAGGATACTTTCAGATATATAGGAGAACAAGACCCACAATAATGAGCACTGAGTGGATCCTGTGTACGACACGGCACTGCTAGATTAGCTGTAATTTACTCTGTAACCTTAGAGACACAATGCGTTCTCAGTTGAAGCTTCCCTTCCATAGATGGCCATCTAATGTGTCAAGTAAGCATCCTACCTGAGTGGCCAGGTAGTATTATACCAGAAACCACAAGTTCTTCAGTGATGAATGTCCACAACAGGAACACAGATAGCATTTTGAATACCCAAAGGGAATTTTATTGGTGAAATGGGTAACTATTTATTTATTTATTTATTTACTTACTTACTTTCTTACTTACTTATTTATTTAGACCTAGAATTTGATGACAGTATAGACAATAACTAAACAGGCTAGACTGCTCTGAAACCCAATCACCGAACTACAATGCCAAATAATTTGTATCATAATGACCATAAGAATGTCCATAATGAATTGAGGGTGCTAATAAGGTCCCATGAGAAGCTCCTGAAATGTTTCTTCTGAAGTGAACAGAGGACGGAAGTAGATATTTCTCACTCAGGTTTCCGAATGACAACAGAAAAAGAGAGAATAGGAAGGAAATAGTCCCTCCAATTTACCAGCGCTTTGGATATCAAATCCTAAGTTATTAAGTTTAATGGACATCACTGTAGTTCGGACTGACCAGGCTGGCCTTGAACTCAAAGACCTCTGCTGCCCCTGCACTACAAGTTCTGAGATCATGCATCACCAGTTCTGGCTACTATGTATGAATGCATGTATGTATTTATGAATGTACGTATGTATGTATGTGTGTATGTGTATTTCGTGGGTTTTTCAAGACACGGTTTCTCTGTGTAACAACCCTGGATGCTTCGGAACTTGCTTCATAGATCCGGCTGGCCTTGAACTCACAGAGATCCACCCACCTCTGCCTCCTTTGTGCTGGGATTAAAGGTGTGTTAGCTTTTAGATAAGTGAAATACATGTCAAAAATGGATCTGACTGCTGAAATTACAAATACTCTATGTGGGTTGACTACAGTGGTTTAGGGGTACTTTTCAGTCCCCCAGGTTTGGGCAGGAGATGGGAATCATTTGGACCTATAAGTAAATATCAACATGGTACCTATTTGATCTCAAATCAGGCATAGTGTCTGGTCGCTGATGGAGGCGGATTCTGATGGAATGTTCCTTCCGTAGGGCATAATCCAGGGACTGTCACTGCCTGCTTCAGGATTGTAAACATGATCTACCAGGGCACCCGGAAGGACAAGAGTTGGAGCTTCACCGATCTCGTAAATCAGATAAACAAGTTGCTTTGCCAACTTACTACTGAATATTTGTTCAGCAACATACATACTGATCCATTTTTCATGAAAACTGGTTGAATTATAACTACCCGTAAGGAAATGCGCAGTGGCTAACTCTCACCTCTGGCCTCAAACTTCTCTAGAGGTTGTCATTTACCGTGTCTGAGAAAGAGTGTGAAGTGCACACAGCCACGTGGCCTCTGCAGTGTCACGATGTCAAGGAGCCGGTGGTCCTAAAGAGGAGACAGCTGGAGCAAGATTTAGAATTTAATTAAAAACTTCAGGAAGCCTGAGATGTATAAGTACAGTTTATTCAGATTGCTACAACTCTTGCTTTGTACCTAGTGATCTGTTTTGGGCAAAAGCAGACTTATTCTACGTCGCTTTACCCTTTCCTTACTTCTCTGCCAATGTCACTGAGAGCAGTGTATGGTCCTGTCTGTTTACTGAGGCTTCCCGGACAGCAGTTCCCACCCCAGAGATTCTGCTCTAACTGCTTGGAACTGGACTCAAGTATTGGGTTTTCAAAAGAGGGTTTCCAGTTCTTCTGCCCTGGGTGGAAGTCTATTGGAAATCTAAGTCCAATGTAATTTTCTCCTGTTAATGGAGTTGAAAATCTAGGTCTCTCCCTCTTCCCAGTTTCCCAGGTCCTTTCCCCATCTCCGGACTCAAGAGCAATAAATATTCTTTGAGATAGGGTAAGCACCCTAACTCTTGATGCTTAGCACACTTCAAACCAGTGCTGACTTGTTGGTTTGGCCCCACCCCGTAGAGGTGTCTGTTTTTATTTCTTCTTGAGGTGTTTTTTATGTCATCCCAGATAGATGGCTGGGATGCAATACGGCTGGGATGCAGTACGGCAATGTAATTGTTACGGTTAAGAGTGCTGGGTGCTATCCTTCCCAGCCTGGGCTTCAGAGCAGTCAGCCCTGCTTTGATTTGTAGTTCTTCCTGTAACTCTGCAGCTCTGTTGTTCTCAGACCAGTCCATTGGCCCGTCTAGTGGCTTCTCATATGGCCGAGAGAACATAGATCCCTGGCGCTGTGTGGTTGAGCGACATCACCGTGAAGAACATTCAGTGGAATGTGAATATCAGCCCCGTGTCTGTAACGATTTTTTCCAAGTTGGAATCAGCTCGGATTTTCCTTCCAGAACAGCATTACGTAAATCTCCATCTCCTTTCATCTATTTGAGGACAGCAGTCACCTCTCCAAGTCCCCCTTTCCTCAACTTTCCCAATTCCATTCCCTTGAAGACTTCCCTTGTGCTAAGGCTGGCTTACTATGCTGGGCCTGGAGACAGGCTAGTGAAATGCCCGGGCCCCAAGTCACACATGCGGAGCAGGAACTCCAAGTGAGAAGGTGTGGATTCAGTCTGGGCTTAGCTATAGGCCTTAGGCATTGAGTGTGTTGATAGGAAAAACAGGGTAAGCAGATTTAGGGGGAAAAAATTCCTTTTCAGTGGCAGACATGATTTCAGTGAATCTGGGTGCCGGAACCATTTGCTCTTCTCCCCAGGGGTCTGTTTGGGAAAATGAGTTTCCAAGGCAGAGTTCTCAGTCTCAGTTGAGAGCCTGGGTTGTGAATGGACAAGGTTGGATTCTGTTTTGGAATCTAGATGCAAACGTGATATTGCCAAGGCTGTGTGTGTGCGCGGAGAGTAGTTGCTCTGTGTACCAACACACTGGGACGGATTCCATATGGAGTGGGACTTTGTTCCCAGCCTATTCTTATCTCAGTGGGAGGAGTCTTCTCTTCTGTGTGGTTGATTTAACTTTTTACTATAGTTATCTTTAATGACTTCCTCCACCTCAAACGCAGGGGACCAGAGAGACTTTGATGTAAGAAGAGTCAGCTGCTTGAATGCCAGCACAGCTCGGGTAAAGTGAGACAGCCGTAAATCCAAGGGGCATGGGGAAAGCCTCCTGGGAGAGGTAGCTTACCCGCTGACCTCCTTTCTGAAGACAGAGTGTGTGGCTCTTGGGCCATGGCATTGATATTTTTTCTGGGTATTTACTAAAATGTTCATTCTCAGGAACTCCCTGGAGATTTTAATTTAGGAGCTGCTTGGTAGATTGCACACTCTGAATCTGAGACATAGTCAGTGATTGTGGTCCCAACCAAACTTAAGAACCTATGACTTATTATTCAGTGAGCCACTAAATTGGAGGGACTGACTACTATTGCTTGCTTCCTATTATTTAATGCCCATTAATTGTTCAAACTAATAGGATTCACTATGGCATTTCTATTTACACACACACACACACACACACACACACATATATATAATTTTCTTTGATTTGTATTGCTTGGCATTGTATTGATTTTAGCCAGAATTAGGTGGAAAATATATTACCAACTGCTGTGGTAAATATTAAAAAGGAGCCATGCCGGTAGCCACTCCAGTGCGGAGTTGTAGTACAATCTCCTAAGTGGTTAGTTTCCAAGCCTGGTACCCACACATCTCATTACACAGGCCCAGTAAAAGCATGACTCTACAACCATCAACTTATCAAACAGGTTCATATGTTAAATTCTCAATTCACAAACCCTCCACACATTAAGCTTACAATCAGCAGACAAAGATACAAACTGCCCATCTATATGAGATAAATTAGACCCATAGAAACCCTTAGAAATAATCATGACAACTTCATCAAGCTAGAGATATGCCGAGAGAAACATGCATGTTGGCTTCCTTCCTTTCCTCAGGACTCATCTATTCTCCCTCTCTCCCGCTCCTCCAGCCTCTTTCTCTGCCTACCTCTCCACTGTCCCATCATGTGTCACCTTAACATAAACCTACAAGCGACTGTGATTGCACTGTAATAAACACTTTGGAGAAGCTGTGGCAGAGGCTACTATGAGACACTCATGGGTGTACTTGGTGACTCTATTGCATTTGTTGGCATTCAGAACTACTTACTCCAGACAGCTGCATATCAGAAAACTCTGTTCTAGACAATGACCTTAAAGGCAAGCTACCAAATACTTAGGTTTTTGAGTTTATGATTCTTGCTTTGTATATCAGTTTTGAAGTGGTCATAAGTGATCTATTTTGGTGATTGTTTTAGTTATTGATCTATTGTTGTGAAGTGACACCATGAGCACGGCACTTATAGATATAATAATTTTTATTAATTAATTAATTTATTCACTTTACATCCCAATACCAACCCCTTTCTTCCCAGTTCACCCCCACCCCCTGCAATAGAGCTTCTTCACCCATTGTCCCCTCCCCTTCTCCTCTGAGAAGGAAAAGGCTTCCTCTGAATACCACACCCCCAACCCCTGAAACATCTAGTCACATTCTCTCCTACTAAGGTGAGGCAAGGTGGCCCAGTTAGGGGAACGGGATCCCTTGCTCCAGTTGTTGGGGGACCCACATGAAGACCAAGCTACACATCTGCTACATATGTGGAAGGCGTAGGTCCAGCCTGTGCTCACTCTTTGAGAGCTTCCAGAGGTTCAGGTTAGTTGACTCTATTGGTCTTCCTGTGGAGTTCCTGTCCTCTTTGGGTCCCTCAATCCTTCCCTCAACTCTTCCACAAGACTGCCCGAGTTTCTTTTTATGTTTGGCTGTGGGTCTCTGCATCTGTTTCCATTGGCTGCTGGGTGGAGCCTCTCAGAGGACAGCTATGCTGGGCTCCTGTCTGCAAACATAGCAGTATCATTACTAGTGTCAGGGGTTGGTTCTTGCCCATGGGATGGGCCTTAGTTTGGGTTGGTCACTGGTTGCTTATTATCTAGATAGAATCATTTAATCAGGGGCTTGCTTACAGTTTCAGAGGGTAGTACAGTGAGGTGTATGGTGCCAGACAGGCAGGCCACTGGACCAGTAGCTGATACCTTCATCTTCATCCATAGGCAAGACACAAAGCATGCAAGGCCTGGGCCTGGTGAGGGCTTTTGAAACCTCAAAGCTATTCCCTGTAAGAAACCCCCTTTAACAAGACCATACTTCCTAATCTTCCCTAAACAGTTCCACCAACTGTGAACCAAACATCCAAATATATGAGCCTAGGGGGCCACTTTTTTCTTGCTTGTAGTACATTTAAGGGATAAGATTACATAGATATTTAAAATACCAGGCAATATCGGGGATTTTTAAACATATTAGTGAGATATTTGCCTTAGTAAAGTTAGCATTTTGCAGAGGATGGGTTTGATAGTTCATTTGTTTGGTTTTGGGTATTTATTATTATTTTTTTTTGTTTCTCTTTTTCTGGTTATTATTTGGTAGAAGTCCTTTCTAGAAAATCCATAGTTGGTTTCAAAGTTTGAGAAAGGAGGAAGGGGTGGGGGTGGGGAAGCAAGCATAATGCAGAAATAAGCCATTTCCTGATTGGGTTCTCTTGCACACAGACTTTAGTTGTTTCCCTCATACAGCTGATGTGCATAAGGAATTACTTGAAAGGACCTATTTAGGATGCATTCTAAAACCATAAGGTCTTCTTTACAGTGACAGGAACTTAACCTCTGCACCCCTGACTGTCAGTCGCTGCTAAGTACCTTTCAGGCATTTCTGACTTGAAGGCGTTTCCATTGAGCAGCTGGGAGATCAGTAGGTGCTTTAGGAAGGGAGGAGCTCTTACTGTTACAGCTCTGTGCAGCCTCCCTCATCTCTTCCTTAATCTAGCCTGCTTTTGACTTAAAATACCAACAGTTAATCACCACCCAGGAAAGAAAACACCGAAACAAGCATTCAAAAATAGTGATCTTTGAAATTACAGGAGAGAAAAGGGAGCCGGTCTCTGTTAGAGCTGAAAATCTTACATTAGAAGTTAAAGTCTTGCTGACCGCCAGTCAGGCAGCGTACACCAGCTGACATGAGGCTCCTGACACATATACAGCAGAGGACCGCCTCAGTGAGAGAAGATGCACCTAACCCGAGAGAGACTTGGGGGCCCAGGGAGTGGGAGGTCTGGTGGGTGGGGGTATGGGGGTGGGGAGGAGATGGGAGCAGGGAGGAGGAGGAGGTATGGGATGAGGAACTGTCAGAGGGCAGACCTAGAGGGGGATAAAAAAAAGATTAAATAATAATAATAATAAGTTAAAGTCTTGATTTAAAAAATTAAATTTTAATATCTACCATAGATAAAATAAGGCTTATATGTTTTTACAAGGCTTGAATAGAAATTTAGGATAATAAAGTTATGATTATTGTGACATGTTTTTACTTTACATGTATGGGTAGTTTGCCTGTGAAGCACATGCCGTTCGTCTGCAGAGGCCACAGGTGCCATCTGAATCTGGAGTTGACTGTGTGTCACTGAGTGCTGGGAATTGAACCCTGGCCTTCTGGGAGAGCAGCCAGGTCTCTTAACCACTGAACCATCTCTCCAGCCCCTGCTGATGAAATTATAATCAGGTCCTTGATGCACATTTTGGATTTTAAAACTCTAATTTCTCATACTTTTTACAATAGGGAATAGGGAACCATATTCGATATGTATAAAATAATTGCATGAAATGAGTTATATATAGCCAAACAAATTACATCTCTCCCCTGTGAAGTCAAGCACAGTTGCTAATCCTGAGACCTTCCGGTAATAGTCACTAGTTTCACACCCACACAGTTTCCCTACATTTTAAGTCATAACTGATCCATAACGTTGACTAATTTGTGAGGTTATAAATAACGCAGGCAGCAAATAAAAATAAACAGTTCAGAATTACTTACATGTTCTGCC
Organism: Micromys minutus; assembly: GCF_963924665.1. Taxonomy (NCBI): domain Eukaryota; kingdom Metazoa; phylum Chordata; class Mammalia; order Rodentia; family Muridae; genus Micromys; species Micromys minutus. Next base: position 14,669,547 of record NC_137984.1, read on the forward strand.
TGGAGTCAAACAATTAATGGGCTTTTTTACAAAGAATATCAAGTAGATTCTGATGAATATGTTTGTGTGTTGCTCTAGTAACTCTAGTAACTGAGTACTCACCTGCTTGGTAATTGACCTCTTAAGGAGTTAATGATAAGAAATGCAAGTTTTACTGGGCATTTGAAATTCATCTTTTGTGCTGGCATCATTGAGGACTAGAGGTCAGCAGCATTTTTCTGAATCATGAACTTCCTCTCTTAGATTTATCTCCTCCAAGATTCTCTCCCATGATCCTCCGGTGCTAGAATGGTCTGATCTCGAATGAGGGCAGAAGCTTCATTTTTATCTGAAGGCAATTTCAAGTGTCTTGGTCCGTTTGTGCTCCCTGTCCCCCTCCCTGAAGAAGGGAGAACATACTGCTCAACTTGGCTTCCTAACTGTTGATACTGTGGGATATTGATCAATATTATCAATCAACTTTGTGTATTTTAAAACACAAGGTTTGGTTTGGAGTTAGTGGCTTGCTTACAGAATAGACCACTTCCAAGGGATGCTGCCTCAGAATACTGTTTATTTTTCTAGGTTCATTCTCTTTTCTCTATCACCCCCATTACACAATCCTATACATCACTGTTGTGGGCTAGCTATTTTTTTTAGCTTGCTGTTTACAGTCTTTATGACATTTACTACTGAAGAGACCCCTTAAAATATGGAGGTTATACATAGGAAACAACTGTTGTGATTTGCTGATATTCAAGGTATATAGTCCCTGGTGTCCCATATATCCAAGCCAGAAAGTTCACGTTGGTCTGTGATTGCACTGGGCAGAAGTCATACATTTTATCGGTCTCCATGTTGAGTGTATGTGCATAGGGCTTTGATACATCTATCGATCCGCATGTTGAATATATGTGTACAGGGCTTTGGAATATTTGTGTGCTTTGTAGTTCTCTCTTATTTTTCTCATTTGTATCTTCTCTACCCACTAGAGAGCAAATGTAATTTAAACCTGTTAGTATCTGTGGGCACAGTGCACATTACATAGCACATATCCTATTTTTCCATAGGGCCTTCAAAGTACTTCACAAATCCTCTCTCACTGAGCCCCACCCCATCCAGAATAAATGTGTATGGTTTAGGTGACCATTTCATGTTTTCCTGAACTAGTCACCTTATTTCTTTGTCCTTCCAAGTCTAACAGTGCCAGGCATGTGGTCTATACTCAGCAGGTACTTAAGAGACTGAAACGGATGAACATGTTTTTGAAAGTGTAAAAGTCCAGACTTTGAACAGAAGTGTGTAAACTGTATTGTGTGAACCAAAGCTGTCTACCACCACTAACGGATAATTTGCATATGTGTAAGAACAGGACTTATATTAAACATTGTCATGAGACTTTCCAATAAAATGGGAAGATGGCATAATCACTTATAGGTGACATCTGTCTCTTGAGCGCACTCATAACTTGGCTGAGCTTTAGGAGCTTGTTGTTTAGTTCTTCTCGGCCACTCCTGAGCAAGAGACAACCATATTCTTGTGTATAGTCACAGAAAGGTTAACTGTTGGCTGCGTTTGTCAGCTCCTCCAAGGTTCTTCTGGTTTAACAATGGCACCATTTATACACCTTGGATGGAGGGAATAGATTAAACTTTAAAACTAAGTTGTCTTACTTATAAACAATGAAGTGGCAATTCTTTGTGCTGTCTTGAATTATGTGATGTGGATTGTGGAAAGCCTTCCTTCTTTGACGACTTGGTAGACTGACATTATAAAGGTCTGTTTTAATTATGGATTGCGTGGCTAATTCTTACATTTCAGCCATAGTGAGTAGTTGAAATGTTCCAGCAGCTCACTTACAGTTCTGCAGCTCCCCAGCTGAGGGTATATTGTTAAGGGAGGAGAGAAGCCTCTGGCTGTTTCTCACACAGAACAGACTACAATTGATGTCTTTGTTGTAGATCGAATGTTGTCCAGGTCTCAGCAGCTGCTCAACAGCACACGCAGGAGGTTGGAAGATTGAATTATACCTTCAAAGTGAGTTAAATTACATGGTTCTGAATGTGTCCTTTGCCAAACCAGATTAATGTTTGCTTTATAGCACCAGTTTGCCCCTGAGACAAAGGACAGCTGCTTCTCTCTCAAATCATTCATGGAGCCAAAGTCAAGGCTGCATCTGGGGCACCATTGCTTCATGTACAAGCATCTCATGGGGAGACCTAGTTCTTGGCTGTTGAGGACTGACAGCCTTGTCTTATTACCTGGGAGAAACTTTAAGGTGAGAAAAGCCACAGTGGTCTTCAAGAGTCTTGGGAGAGGATTCAACCAGGCAGAAGCTGTTGGCTTTATTCACATGGCATTAGGATAAACAGTTCAAATTTCTATTCTGAAAGCACATCTAGGTGTCTTGCTTCTTTGGAACACATGGCTGCGTGGCCTCAGTGGATGGAGCCAACTGTGCTACATCTTCTAAAACAGAGCTATACTTGAACACCACTGGGTCCCAATTCTTCTTGATATTCTCAGCTGGGGGCTTGTGTCTAGTGCCATTTCCTGCCACTGTGGCCCTATTTTCATCATCATCATCTTCACTGTTATTACCATTACATCATCTTTTTACTCTCTCACAAGAGAGAAAACAAAGCTGGCCTTTTCAATGACTTCACCCTTCTTCATTTCCTTTTGATTTCTGAGTTTGGGACTCTGTCTTAGGCCAATTTGTAGTTTTCAGAATCAGGAATTATAGTGTGGAGCTGAGATGCCAACTGTAAATTTTCACATTTCTCCCAAGTGTTTCGAAAGCAAGAAGCCATATGTTAGCTTAGGCTGTGGCTGCCTCTATGTTGGAATGTGAAGCAGAGAGGAGGGTCAGGTGAGCCAGCCTGCATCAGTCTGTTGCCTAGTGTCAGGAACAGAGAGCAGTCTTGCCTCAACAAGCTGCAGGATGAGAACTGACTCTCGAAAACTATGTTCTGACCTCCACACACACACAGAGTGTGCACTTTCCAAATAAAATAAAATCATGTCTGATAAGTAACAGATGCAAGGCTGGTTGTTATATCTTGTAGGTTCATGTCTGGGATTCTGACTATATGTGAAGGAAATGAGCATTATGATCAAAATCTTATTGTTCAGACACCACAGTAGGCATTTTCTATACTTATTAGCAAAATGTCTACCGGCTGGATGTGTTTCTCCATGAACCACACAGTTTACATGAAGCCAGAGATTTAAAAGCATGAGTTCCAGAGCACAGTGTTCTGCTGTCCTCTGGGTGTGGCTCTTTATCATCTGGGAGAGAAGAGAGAAGGTCGCACTACATCTAGGTCAATATACACCCAAGTTATTAAGGAGCTGAGGTAGGATTAAGTCTTGGCACAGATCACAAAGCTTCTCTTGTACCAAATTGTATTTCCTGATTTTCAAGAGTAATCTGTGTAATCTGTAGATTTAAAAAAAAAAGTAAACATGTCACTAATTATTAATGGGAGCTTAAACATTTCATTAAAAAATAAAGGATAACTTTTTGGCTATACATGTTGCTGTTTTTAATAAGCATAGACCCTGAACCAGACAGATAAGGGTGACATGCTGCTTCCAGAATGTTGGGTAGAGATGTACATGTAAAATGGAGCTTCTTGGGATACTTTACTGTTTGTTGTGCTTATGGGAATATGGAGATGTTTTATTATATTGTGCTCATGTTGGAAGTTATCCTAGAAGCAATGGGTAGTTTATTATTCTGTAATTATAAATAAGATGTACAAACTCATTATTGGGAAATGTTCTATAGATAACTATTATTTAGTTAAGGAGTATATATAGTGGTCTCAAAATGTAACATGAATTCCTTGTACTGGTTGGTTTTGTGTCAATTTGACACAGGCTGGAGTTATCACAGAGAAAGGAGCCTCAGGTGAGGAAATGCCTCCATGAGATCCAGCTGTAAGGCATCTTCTCAACTAGTGATCAAGTGGGGAGGGACCAGCTTGTTGTGGGTGGTGCCATTCCCTGGGCTGGTAGACCTGGGTTCTATAAGAAAGCAGGGTGAGCAAGTCAGGGGGGGCAAGCCAGTAAGTGACATTCCCTCCATGGCCTCTGCATCAGCTCCTGCTTCCTGACCTGCTTGAGTTCCACTCCTGATTTCCTTTGGTGATGAACAGCAATGTGGAAGTGTAAGCTGAATAAACCTTTTCTTCCCCAACTTGCTTCTTGGTCATAATGTTTGTGCAGGGATAAAAACCCTGACTAAGACATTCCTTGATTCCCTAGACTCCCAAACTGAACTTTGAACCGAGGGAATGACTTTCCCAAGAGTAGGTATTTGCCAAGTCATAGAAAACTCACACTCCAGGCTTGAGGGCCATACATTTTCCATGGTATTGTGTTATTATATAGATTCAGAAAGTTGTGGCATTTTCCAATTAATTCTGTTTCTGTGTACCTCCTGGAAGGCTGATACTATTGCTTTCTCTTGGTATTCTTTGATGATTAAATCCAGGAACTTCAGTCTCATAAATTACTTAACCCCAGTCTGGCTGCCATAGTCACTTTTCTATTGATGTGATAAGACACAATGACCAAAGTGACTCTTATGAATAAAGCGTTGGATGGGGCTGGCTTATAATTTCAGAGGCTTACTCTATGATGGGGAACTTGGCAGCACATAGCCTGAGATTCTACACCCTAATCCTAAGGCAGAAAGAAAGAAACTGGGCTTGCCATGGGCTTTTGCAACCTCAAAGCCCACCCCCATTGACATACTTCCTCTAACAAGGCCACACCTCCTAATCCTTCTGATCCTTTCAAACAGTTCCACTCTGTGGTGACTAAGTATCTAAATATTTGAGCTCATAGGGCCATTCTTATTCAAACCCCCATCCTGAAACATATGAGAATTCTTAGTTTTTGTTTCATATTTTGTTAATTATATGCCTTCAACTGGGGCAGATGCTGAGAAAATAGGCTTATAAAGAGCTCCATTTTGGGTTGGAGAGATGGATCAGTGGTTAAGACCAGTGACTGCTCTTCCTAGAGTTCAATTCTCAGCAATCACATGGTAGTAGCTCAACTACTATCTGAAAAGGCATAGGATGCCCTCTTCTGGTATATTTGAAGATATCAGCAGTATACTCATACATTAATTAAATACACCTCCCCTCCCCCCAAAGAGCTCTATCTCTTTTCGAAGCGCTTATAACTAGGCACAGGCTTTGTAAATGACCACAGACCAGTGTCATAGTCCAAGAGTAGTCTGGAATTTATGCACTGAGTGATAAGAAGAGGGTCATCTGGCCTCTCTCACTGTGAGAGTCTCTCTTCAAGCCTGGTCATTCATGTGCTCAGCCCTACTTAAGTGTGATATTATAACAAGGACTTTAGACAAGCTAATTAAAAAAAATTAGTATTAAATATTCCCTAAAGGTCAGGTTGCAGAAGTAAGACCTGTTCTGTAATTAAAATGGATATGCTGCTTATCAAGGGCTCCAGATGTGAAAATTGCATCTCCAAAAGGGAAACAGATAGCAGACCCTAGGTACAGCCCATCCCCCAGCTGGGCAGGTTGAGCAGTGTGCAGGGGGAGCAGGGAGGAACCTTAGCATCTGCAAAGAAACTGAAAGACCACAAACCCAGAAGAAAGCCTTTGGCCCCAAGTGCAGGAATCACCAGCTGTTTATTAAGCATGCGCTACCATTCCAGAATAGCATGGCTGACTGGGAGCTTCTCCGGGAGCTATTTCATATCTTAACGACACACAGCATACTATTCTGTAATCTTTAACTGACAAATATGAAGCTGGAGAAGACAATAAAAATTTTGAGAGAAGTATGGATCAAAAGTATCATAATCAGCAAAGCAAGTGATGGGAGAAAATGTTGGGGATAAAAGTTTTTTTTTTTTTAAATTGGCTATTTTGTTTATTTACATTTCAAATGGGAATAAATTTTAAAAAATCAAAGTTTGGGCACAGCAAGATTGAGGAGGCTGTTGCATCTGTAAGGCAAGACCATGCTGCCGTCATATCAGCAACTAGAAGGCTAAGAAACATTCTTAGAAGTTCAAAACACCATTGAAGGCTTGAAGGCCCGGTGGTACTGATGGCACTTCAGGGGGCAGAATCGGGAGGATCAGGAGCTTGGTACTATCCTGGGGCACATAAGACCCCATCTCAGCAAGTTCAAACAGTGTTGTTTCTGACGTGGATCTGGCAGAAAGTCTCCTGCAAGGAAACACATTGAGAGGGATAAAAAGGGGTGTTCCGTTATCAAGGAAGTAGCTGTGATCAGAATGCACCGTGAGTATCCATAAGCACATCTATGAGTGGCCTTCAAGGTCTCTCAGGCACCTTGCCACAAAGGAAATGGGGTCTTCAGACATGCACATGACTCAACAGAACTGTCATGGCCAGAGGCATAAGGAATGTTCCACGTAGTATATGGGGTTGTTTGTCCAGGTGCTTTAATGAGGATGGGAGTTTACCAAGCAAATTATATACTTTGGTAACTCGTGTCTTCCTGTAACCATGTTCTTTAAAAAAAAAAAACTATAGGTGCTCACTGTGGATGAGAACTGACTGCTGAGCTAACTTATAAAACAGAAATGAAAACTAATCCCACAACAAATAAAAGATAAAAAATCAGCGGAAATGAATACAGCTGAAAATAAGCCATCAAACAAAGTCAAGATGGCATCCTAGAACCTCTGTCAAAAATACAGACATGCTGATTAGATTTGTCCGGCTTTGTTTTTAAGTGAACTGCTGAGATGTCACTACCCAAAGACAGTGGAAATATTAAGATTTCGAAATAGTTTCAGTGAAGGAGTATTTAAGAATTTATATAAGTGTTCAACTTTTAAATACAGGGAAGACATTTTCAGACCTGTAAGTATTCAGAGAATTTATATCTCCTTTAAATGTTTACATATGCAGGTGTGTGTGTGGTGTGTATGTGAGAGACAGAGAGAGAGAGAGAAAGAGAGAGGAGGGGGGAAGGAATACTTTCCTAAACAAAAGACTCACTCCAGATAAAAACATTTTAAATCTGAGACCGAGAACACTGTGTGATACAGGCAGTAATAGAAAGAAAACAAGCCAATAAACACTACATTTAGTGTCAGTGACTGAAAATGAGGGTTAATAGGGCGGTAACAGGAGTTTTAAAAGTTGAAATGATGCTAGTAATGTATTTGAATAAAAAGATCTTGTTGTGCAGACCAGGCTGTCTTGAAACAGCCTACGATACCCTGGGCTTTCCTCAAATTTCTGACAGTCCTGCCTCAGATCCTGAAATGATGGGTTTATCGACCCTTTTAATTAGATACTGTAGACTGATGAGAAGAGAATCTAATTTCCAAACAAAAACACAGAAACACTGATTTTCCAACAGGGTTATAGAGCTTCACAAATACAGGAATAAATGTCAATACAAGTATCTGCATCAGAGGACTAAATGTATCATGTACAGCTAACCAAAGAAAAAAACAAAGATGATATTTATCATCCCACATAAAGGGAAAGCAGAGGCCGATAAGTGGAATAGGCAGAAATGCACAAAATATCACATTAGGTAGCACATCAGTTATTGCGGTAAATGAGGCTAAGGTATGCATTAAAGTAGCAACTATTGAGTGAGTTGTCAAATATATACTAATATGCTAATAAATAATCTAATAGGTATTCTAAATTTTTTGAACCAGGAATGGTCTTGCAGTCCTGAAATCCTAGGACTGTAGAATTTGGGGCAAGATATTCATGAGTTTGAGGCCAGCCTGGGCTACAAAATGAGAATCTGTCTCACGGACAACCAAACAAGCTAACAAACTGAGTTTGAAACAGAGATTCGCATAAACACATTCAGGCGGATAATAAGGGAAAGAAGGCCAAAATGCTAATTAAGCGTAATGTCAAGTGGAATCTAAGGCAGGAGGGACAAAAGGGGACGGTGCAGATTTTAAAATAGGGGTTCTCAAGAGGTTTTGTGGTTTATTAATCTTTCACACACACACACACACACACACTTCCAATCATTACAAATAAAGCCACTGAAAATCTCTCCTGTCTTTGGCCAGCACAGACGCTGGCTTCTGCAGTCCTGAGTGTCTTCGTTTGGTCTGTATGTTCCTTTATTCCTTTCACTGTTTGCTTGGCTCTTCCCGTCTCATACTGCGCCACAGCTTGCCAGTTTGCATTTGGGATCATTTTAATTTGCATCATCTGAGGAATCACAAACCATGCTAAAGCCATTCATGTCCCTGCTACCAAGGTGTGTTCTGAATTCAGATACAAACATGGCATCGGTAGAGAGTGTGTGATCTTGTACCGTTCTCTTAGATGTCTGCCTTAGATTCCGTTGCCTCCTCTGGGTGGAGGATTTCAGAGAGTAAGCCTTTGTTTTCTCTCAGGTGCCTGGTGCAGGCAGCCAGGGGGGAGAGAAAGAGCCACAACAATCACTAGTGAAAACCACCAAGAGTCAAGGCTGGGAGAGTCTCTGCACAGTGAAAGACCACTGGAGGGCTGGAGAGGTGGTTCAGTGGTTAAGAGCACTGACTGCTCTTTCAGAGGTCCTGAGTTCAATTCCCAGCAACCACATGGTGGCTCACAGCCATCTGTAATGGGATCTGATGCCCTCTTCTGGTGTGTCTGAAGACAGCAACAGTGCAGTCATATAAATAAAATAAATAAATCTTAAAAAAAAAAAAAACAGACCACTGGAATATATAACCAAATCCATTAGATCTACAAGAGTAAATTGACCACAGCAGACTTAGGAGCCCCCAGACATTTGCTGTTGATACTAACCCACTTTCTTCTGAATGCACAAACTATTTCACTTTGCCAAATCTGTTTAGTTATCATTTTACCTGTACATTATGCACTGCACACGTACTGTCCTCATCTCGTGTTTCCCCAAATGCCTTGCCAAACTGGATGTTTTGAGCCTGTTTGGAGAGTATCTCACTGGGTGTTGCAATCCAAAGGATCCCTTTGGTTTTGTGGCTTTCAGGTGAGGCAGGTAAAGGGCGGGGATAGGGGTGGGGGGAGAAGCTAGCGAGGGGGGAAGATTATTCAGATCTTGTTTCTCAGAAGGCAGCCCTCTGTTCTCCCACCAGAGTGCCATCTAGCTCCTGAGCAGCACTCCAGCCTCTTGGACACTCATGTTAGTTGCTACCTTAGGGCCTGCTCAGTTCAAATCAAGGTGTTCCGCTCAGAACTTTAGGTTCCAGCCTCTGGAAGCTGCCTGCCTTTCAAGCAAGTCATGTCACTTCTTTGGATCTTGGTAAATTAGCCTTTAAGAAAACAAGGCTAGATTAAGTTCCTTTCCTCTTGTAAACAGCGGTTGTCTTTTTATTGTATGGCGTTTCTTAATTTATTTAACCGATGCTTTCTCCCAAATCCAGCACTGGCACAAGCATTTTCTGTGGCATATTCTGTGAATATGAAAGTTGACTTCCCATCCTCTTACACTTGGAAGAAAGAATCTCAGGGTGTTTGAGAGAGAATAGCTCGTGTAGAGACTCGGCAACAGATGTTCCCCGTAAGTGTCCTTTACGGGTTGTTTCATGAGCTCTGTGTCTTCAGGTTTCAACAGCTTTGCGGCCGTGCATCATGTCTGGGCTGAGCCTCTTCAGTAAGTGTAGCGGTTTCTTCTGATACAAACCTTGATTTCTTCCTGATTTAGCTGCCTTGCAGGCACTGAAAAGAAAGAAGAGGCTTGAGAAGCAGCTCACTCAGATTGACGGCACCCTTTCCACCATTGAGTTCCAGCGAGAAGCGCTAGAGAATTCCCACACCAACACTGAGGTCTTACGGAACATGGGCTTCGCTGCCAAGGCCATGAAAGCAGTTCACGAGAACATGTGAGTGACCCAGATTCCTTGTCCTTAATGCTGAGAAGAGTCTTTAAAATTGTATGGCGATTTTGGTACAACTGGGGCCGCTGTCTGAGGTATTGAAGGGAATGCACCCTCAGAGGTAGTTTCAAACTCACGGTGACAAAATTAAAAATAAATGTTGAAAAAGAACAAAAAAATGGAATCACGCCTTCAATATTTCTCAGTTCATTTATGAAGTTCAACTGTAATTCCACAGTTTTAACAATGCCAACATCAGCGAAGGTGGTAGAACTATAGAATAAGCTGTTGGCAGACTTTGCTGGGAATCAGAATCCTCTAAGCTGGTCAAGAACGTGCAGGTCCCTAGTCTCCATGAACTAAGACAGATATTAGACCTTTTGTTTTTAACCAAGTTCTCTAGGCTGGGACTGACACGTCCTCATATTTCAAAAACCACTGACAAAGTATTAATGACAGGGACCAGGATTTATAGTTTTCTGCTTGTGATCACAGTTTTCCCGGCGGTGAGTTCCTGTGCTTCCTCTGCTTGTTGTGAAACTCCCTGGGATGTTAGATAGACCTGGCACAATTTCTGCTCCAGAGTGAACACTGTGCAAACAACAGGCTGAGATCAGTAAGGTGCATTCAGTTTGCATCCACACTGGGGTATGCAGACCTGGGACCTGACCCTTTGCTGGCTAGGGACAGTGAGAGTCTAAGAGCATAAGAGAGAGCAGCCAGTGCTGAGGGACAGACATGGCTTCAGAGGATGGGAAGAGGTGGCAGTAGTGCCTGGGGCTACGAAGGCCTCTTCAAGAACATCTTCTTGCCCTCCTAACTCGTCAGGAAGCTTCATTCTGGCACCCCAGTGATCGTTAGTGCGTGGCTGGACTCCCAGCCTCCCACACTGTGGTAAGCTGGATTCTGACTGAAGTGGATTGCACAGTCTGGCTGAGTCTGCAGGTCCCTTAGAAGTGTCAGACAAGAGCGTGCTTTTGTAGAAAAGCTCAGTCGCGGTTCCAAACTTTGCGCATACATGTCTTGTATTCCCTTTAATAAATACATTCACTGCAACTGTAATAAGGATTGGACATGAAACGTGGTAGGCAAATGATGAAAGCATTCCTTTTGATCACTTAGGAAAGTGTGCCAGTTCTCAGTTTTCACAGTGGTAGGGCCCGAGAAGCTGGAGAAATGATGGGTCCCATTGGGTTCGAACTTGCAGCACTGAGGTTACTCAATAATGGAGGGTCCTGTTGCTTCCTTTCCAGCTAATCAGCCTGGCCTGGTTTCTGGGTTGTAGGAATGGTTCAGAAACGCTGTTATGAAAACAAGCTGGAACATGAGACTAACTTTTAAGCAGCTGTCCTGAGCCTGGGCCTGCCTGCCCTCATTTGCTGAGGTTGTGGCCTCAGTGAGGGCACGCTGGGTCAAATCCCTCTGATTCAGCCCCTTCCCATACATTGTCTATAGGGGAGAACCTTCAAGGAGCAAGCGCTTCAGAGCTATTTTGCTATAGAAAGTCCAAGCGTTTACTTGCTTCAGGGGTAGCTGCTGAGAGCTGCCTTATGGTCTCTGTCATGGTGGTCTTCAGCAAATTAAGGAGCAAACCACATAGAGGCACCACACATATTTTACCACATACACTTCACAAATGAATCTACAAATAATGTTTTAATCACATTTATTTTATTCCAAGTGATTCTCGAAGGTAGAAGGTATTGTTGGAAACACACGTGATCGTATGGGATTACTAAAGTTTTGACTTGCGAATTATGTTACAGTTGAAGTAACTAAAGAGTATCTGTGAAATTAACTGGTTTTCATATGGAATTAAGCCTAGATTCATAACTGTAAGACGAAATTCTAAAATCCCAACAAAATGCTTTCCAGGGATCTCAACAAAATTGATGACTTGATGCAAGACATCACGGAGCAACAGGATATTGCCCAAGAAATCTCAGAAGCATTTTCTCAAAGGGTTCAGTTTGCTGATGGCTTTGATGAGGTAGGTGCCCCGCTAAAGAATGTGGAACTGTGGCTGGGGCAGAGGGCAGCTTCCTGTCACTTAGAGCAGACAGTTTGCTCATTGCTGAACAGATAAATGGTATGTATTGGGACTGAGTTTTCAAGGAGGGAAATGAGGTGTTAGTAGCTGATTTCAAGGAAAGATGACTAGTTTGGGAAACAGCTTCTTAATTAGGTCTCCAGCTATTAAGGAAAAAGCAAACAGCCTGTGATTATGTAAAGTTAGTGACTTTTAGTGGTTGGAGTATAAATAGTCCCATTATAAGGCATCATGTGCTCTCACATCTGGCCAAACAGAGCAGACGGTGTCACTCTGTAAGTAGCAGATGGATGGTGCTCTGTGGCTGTTAAATTAGGAGTTAGGCTGCTTCTGTTCATTACTCAGTCTATAAAACAAGTAATTGTGTAATTGTGGAGTGGGACTATTTACACTCCCATTCCATTCGCATTAATCAGCCCCATAGTCCAGGAAGACTGTAGTTGCACACGGGTGGTGCCCACAGTGAGGTTAGTGATTCCATTCACCCTATGTATGTCCAGGGTTAGCACATTGTTAGGCACATTCCCAACGGACAGAGTAGCACAGCTTCCTGTTTCTAGGTCATATGATAGGATGAGTCTTAACAAGTCAAGATGTGGCCTATGGTGTCTTAGAAAATGACAGTTTGCTACTGGTAATGTCAACAAATGGTTTGGGTCTGGGACTGGAGAGGCTCAGAAGACTTGTAACCTCTGCAGAGGACCTGGCGTTCTGTTCCCAGTGTTCAGATTGGATCAAAATCCTCCATATTGTAAATTCTATAGGATCTGATGTCCTCTTCCGACCTCTGTTGGCACCTGGTGCAAATGTGCTACACATGCATTATGTAGACAATACACATAAGGTGTTGGCCAAATATGGCCTATAAGTCAATCAGTCATGGCTACTTTTGTGTAGCCTCTAAGGATAATTTGCACTTTGTTGATCTGTAGGAAATTTAAAAAGAAGATCTGGTAATAGGGAGGTATCTGGCCTGCAAAGCCTAAAATACCATTGTCTGGATATAGAAGTGCATGAGAGTTGTGAGTTCAAGGTCAACCTTTGAAGTCAAAGGTGGTCTGAGCTATAGAGAGAGAGTTCATCTCAAAACAAGTAACAGCAACAAAACAAATACAAGATTCATGCATATGTGCATAAATTCAAGCCTAGGCTCCTTTGATGTAGAGCATCTTGATTTATCCTTGCTCTGCCCAGGAAATGAGAGCTCAATAAATCTGTTGAACGATGGGAGAATAAATAATCAGATGGATATATAGCAGTTATGATAGATATTTTTTGATAGTTCCCTGCTGAAGGACTATACTTCCCAGCTTCCCTTGAGAAAGATGGAAGGGAATGTAATGTACATGGTCTAGCCTTTTCTGCCCCTATAAGGGTGCCACATCCCATCTTCTGTAGACAATTTGCCCATTTACACATGTGGGTGACAAAGATGCCCTCTTTCTGTAAATAAACATGGTCCTGCCTAAGGCAGACCAAGTCTCTCTTTCTGCCTTCTGTCTTTCTACAGTTTCTATCTCTGACAGCCGCTGATGTAGAATGAAATTTTGTTTTGATTACTACTCACTTCTGGCAGGCTGATGTCTGCTGGAGGGCTTCCCAAGCTAGGTGAGTGTGACCTATCTTAGACTAGGCAAGAGGTGACCCACATCCTTGAGGTCTCAGCTGATGTCAGCGTTTTAGAGGCACAGGGTAGAAGATGCTTTGCGGTTAAGCCAGACTTTGAGGAGCTACTATAAAGAAAAAAAGATATTACACTAATTTTGAAGTCTTACTAACACAAACACATCGACTGGGTACATAAGCTCAGTGGTAGAGTGCTTGTGTAGCATGAACTGCTGTGTTCCATCTCCAGCCCTGTGAACATCATCACCTAAACACACAATTTATATTGACTTTGATGATTTGATAGAAGAGCTATGCTATTCTTTTCAGTTTCTGTACAATATATTTTTTTGGTATGCCTGTTTTATTTTCAATAGTGTTAACTCAAATATAAATATTTATTTCCTCTAATTAAAGTTTCAGAAGTTCTCAACAGGAGAGGAAAAAAAAAATGAGCATACTGGGAAACTAACAATTACGGTGTGAATTTCCAGAACCCGAGGAGATTATATATTCAGCACAAGTTACTTGAATAGCTGTTTACTGAAGTATTATAAGATTAACTACGACAAATTTGTACAACCCAAAATATTCATTTCTAATCATTGCTCAGCGTTGCAAAAAAAAAAAAAAAAAAAAAAAAAAAGATTAGTTTTAAAATAAATATTCCGTGTCACTGGGTTCCCACATATCAATCCGGTAGCAGATGTTCTCCTTGTTATATTTAGGGAAACCCACCTCCTGAAACATTAGCTCTGTAATTCTTCCTTTCTCCCGTGTTCAGGATGAGCTTCTGGCAGAACTCGAGGAATTGGAGCAGGAAGAATTAAATAAGAAGATGACAAGCCTGGAGCTTCCCAAAGTGCCTTCCTCGTCCTTCCCAGCACAGCCCAGTAGGAAGGCCAGCATGCCCTCCTCTGTGCACCGGTCTCGAGCAGGTCTGTTATCCATCTCATGACCTGTATTCTCATAGGTTCCCAAAGGAGTAGCCAGGCCTGTTTCTTTCAGTACTTACTTATGTCAGAATTGTATTAATAAACACATTTTATATGTAATTCCTTTAGATTTATGTTAAGGTGATACATGATTGGACAGTAGAGAGGTAGGCGGGGAAAGGCTAGGAGACCGGAAGAGGAGGGGAAAAAGGGATGAGGGGGAAGCAAGATGGAGCTGGAAAAGGAGGATCTAGATCCTGGTGGCAATAGGTAGATATTAATATTTTTAAGGGTTTCTGTAGGTCATTTTGTCTCATATAGAAGAGCAGTTTGTATCTTTGTCCATTGGATGTGATGTTATTGTGTAGAGGGTTGGCAGACTGAGAATTTAATATATAAACCTGCATAAAAGCTATCGGGTTTTGAAGTCGTTTGTGCTGGGTGGTGGAGGAAAGAAACACGCTGGGATGGTCGTAACCACCCGGGACAGAAGCAACAGGGCGGGCGGAAGTGAACCGCCTGGGAAGGGAAAGTACGGCTTGTAGACTACGTGACAAAGTCCGTGCGCTCGGCTCCACACTAGAGTGGCATCCAGGGAGTGAGACTGCGGGGGGGCGGGGGGGGGGCGATAAAACCATAAATTCACCAATTTAATATTTACAGCAGCAAATTCCTACCCGTTTCCCATGCTAGAAGTAGAATGACAGCCAGTGACTAACGACCGATTAAGACTAGTGCCTGACTTTGTTTATTCTTCTGTTCTAGCATCTTCCAGGAGGGCAGAGGAAGACGATGACTTCAAGCAGCTGGCAGCTTGGGCCACTTAAGCTTCAGTGGAGAAAAACTGACGCCTAAATTATTGAACTACACACTAGACACAAATGCTTTTGCAAAGCTTAGAAATTAGCAGAGACCCGTTTTATATGAATTATTGTCTTTTAAGTAACGGTTAAGGTACAGTCAGGGATGGAAGGGGTCAGTAGTGTTACAGGAGAACCTTCCAGATTGATGGAGTTGGGACTCCTGTAGCTGCTTTATTTACTACTGTGTTTCTAGTCCTAGCCTATAGTTGATTTTTTAATGTGTATTATATATGTAAGCCATCCTGAGGAATACTTAGAGTAACTGGGGGGAAATATCTATGTAAATACAAGGTAGCTGCGTGCATCCCCGGCACCCACAGTAAAAATAAATGCACGGCTAGAACAGACTTGTTCTAGTGAGTCTGTATATAGTTTCAGTTGAGTTTCGCAGCTGAAATCTTCAGGGAGCTTTACTTTAATTGACGTTGATTATGCCGATTGAGCTTTGAGTGGGGCAGCAGATGAATCTCCCCATATATCTGAAAGCAGCCATAGCTTACTGTGCTGAGTGGACCTCTCCGGGGCGTGATCAACCTCTCGGGAAGTCGTGTGAACATTCGCAGACCATTTCCAGCAATGTCCATTCTTTTCTGTTGTGTTCTCTTGCACTTTTAACAGAAACGAGACAAAACCAAATCCAAACACTTTACAGCATGCGTTTTGTAAATACATTAAAATACTGGCAATTAAATAAACCTTACCTTGAGACTACCAGTCAATAATAGTCTATCTCCAGGGCTCTTCAAAATCTCTCATGTACAACAGGAAGATTGTTAATATTTCCTCAAGGAACAACAACCGATAGACCGACAGGATTTACCTTCTGCCCTTAAACAATTGTAAGATTGGACCAAGCCTATGAAGGAACGGTGAAGCCACAGTATTGGAGAAAAGCAACAGTATTTAGACACTGAACTAAAGACAGCACTGGACAGCGATCCTAAGAGAAGGGAGACCCATGTGGTACACACACCTAGTGTCCTGGCTCACTGAAGGGAACTGGACAGAGCCAGGTGGTCTTGGTGAGTTTATTCTTGTTGGGAAAGGGTCCTGGGAAAGAGATTGTTATGGAGACAGATGTGTGTGAACAGGAAGGAGTGATCTACAGTATGAATGTCTGAGTGTTCCCTCCTTAGCTCACATTTGCAATCCCACCTCCATGATGATGGGTGTCTTAGGGTTTTACTGTTGTTAACAGACACCATGACCAAGACAACTTCAATAAAGGATGACATTTCACTGAGGCTGGCTTGTGGGTTCAGAGGTTCACTTGGTTATCATCAAGGCGGGAGAGCATGGCAGCATCCAGGGAGACATAGCTCTGGAAGAACTGAGAGTTCTACATCTTGATCTGAAGGCCTCTAGAAGACTGTTTTCATGCACCTAGGAGGAGGGTCTAAAAGCCCACCCCAACGCTGACACACTTTCTCCAGCAAGGCCAGACCGACTCCAACAAGGCCTTTAATAGTGTCACTCCCTGGGCCAAGCTTATTCAAACCACCATAGTGAGTTTGGGCAGTTGGGTCTTTAATGATGTGTTTGGGTCACAAGAGCCCTCAGGGGTGGGCATAGTGATCTTAGGGAATTTGAACTTGAAGAAGCTTGTTCATAAGCTTCATCCATGCAAGAAGATGCCCAGAAGGTAGCCTCTTACCCAGTGTAAGTCCTCGCCAGGCTTGCTGCCTCCATCTTGGCCTTCTATGCCTCCAGACTGAAGAATAAGTTCTTGACATTTGTAGAATTTGGACAATGACATGGCAGCTCTGTCTACCAGCATAAAGTACATGAGTAGAAGATCCCTTCAAATCTGGATCTGCAAACGTACACAAGGGAAGGACTAGCTAAGGGGACTTCTGGGGACGTGTGGCAGACCATCTCTATCGATCACACAGTGCCAGCAATGCTCCTCATCTCCAGTTTCCAGAGTGGAGAGACTTCTTAATAATGGCAGTATCTGGTTGAGTCCTCAGGGCAGGAGGCCAAGTTACACCTATATTGAAAACTACTCTAGATCTATCGTAAGAGGTTTAAAAACAAACCGCAGAGCATCAAACCAGATAAAACATTTCTGGGGAAAAAATCATAGTCAATCTTAAAATTTGACAAAAGAATAAAGTTATAGCTTTAATAAGATTCAGTCCACTTCCTGTGGCGGTGACAATAGCTGAGATTGGATAAATCACAAAAGATCTAATTTGACTTACAGTTTTCCAGAGTGGGAAGTCTGCGGGCATAGTGCTGACTCTGGTGAGTGTTTCTTGTGATGGGAGCATAGGGCCTGGTGCCAGAGTGTGGCTAAGTGGGACCCTTCTTCCCAGACAGCTTCACACCCAGGACCTCCTGTAATCCTAATGACCTCCTAGAGCTCCTGCCTCTGCATATGATTGGCAAGCGAATCGGAAGTCTTTCCTACTGTGAACTTGTGGGACCCATCTCAACACAGCTTTTGCTAGGCAGAAACCAAAGTACCTGTTTTCAAATGTTAAGTCTCAAGAGTAAGATTTGAGATGCTTTGCTTTGTCTTTTTCAGTCTGTCTTTCTGCCTCCCCCGCCCCTTGTTTCCTCTGTCTGAGGTTTTGAGTCAGAGCCTGACTGTTCTCGGGTTGGCTGACCCTCAATCCCTCTTGCGTTGGCCTCTGAAGCCCTAGAATTACAGGGCTGCATCACTGTTGCCAACACTAGGCAAAATGTTTGTGGCAGAAATTTATGACTGAGCTGAGATGACTCTAAATGTAAAGTACCCATTGGATTTCAAAGACTTGGTATAGAGAACTGTAAACGATTTCGCTCATAACTGTGAAATGGAAACCTCCGGTTTCTTTGGAAAGTCAGTTGGGTCAGACGGTGTTTTGCTGCGGCAGACAAGTGAAGGAGTGTTTTCCTGAAGGGGACGCAGGTGAGAAGACGTTCTGCTAACGCAAACACTTGAAAGGACGAGGGATGAAGGAGTCTTTGCTAATGGCACGTACGTATTGGTTCACCTTACATCTCGTGGCTGAGCGCTGCTTGTCATGACGTCATAGAAACAAATGCACCAAGAAAACTTCTGGTGTTGCTCTGGCAGCTTCTTGCTGCTTCCGGGGACTTGAGCCGATCGGCAGAATGATGTCAGCTGATGCATTCATGTGGAGTTTTGCTAGGAAAGACTCACACACTGAGGCAAGACCTATGGAGGATACGTGACGATTGGAGGAGTATATATAGGACTCAGTGGACCGTGACAGGGGCGTTCTTGCTTGCTTGCTCGCATAGTTTCTTGGCAATGCTTCCTTGGTCTCAAGTCTTCACTCTGTTGAGAGAGGCGTGGCAAAGAGCTTCTCACAGCATCTTTGTTGGTCCTGGTCCCTCCTGCTGATTTAGGCTGATTAGGTGAAGGCCTGGCTGTTTCTGCTGGGCTACGCCACCACTGCTAATTTGTGTTTACTATGCCGATACTACTGACACTACTGGACTGCTGGTATATTGGTGAAGTGTTTGCGAGCGGATGGAGCTGCTACTGACGATTTTTGTGAACTGAACTGCTGATTCCTGACAGCACAGATTGGATTTACTGCAAAGAACAATTTCTAAACCGGTCTGCTTCACCTGTATCCTAATAACCTTTCTACTACCTCTGGTGGGCAGAAGGGAGGTTAAATCATTAAAAAACCCCTACAAGAAGTAGGCTTTGAGAAAAATTAAATATAATTGCATATTGATTGTATGTAGAAATATTGTTTTAAATTAATTGCATTAAACAAAACAGCATTATTGGAAATTTATTCTATTTCTTTTTTCTCTTTTATGTTTTAAAGCTGTTATTTAATTAATTTATGTTTTTAATTTTGTCTTGTGTGCATTGGTGTCTTTCCTGCACGTGTGATGGTGACAGAGGTGGAGACACTTGCAAGCCACCATGTGGGTGCCGAGGATTGAACCCGGGGGAGCAGCCAGTGCTCTTAGCTGCTGAGCCATCTTCCCAACCACTGTTTTTATTGTTTTTAAATTAAAAATTTTGAGCTTCTGAGGAATTTAAAACTATGAGTATGGTCTCATTATATTTCCGTTGGTTAGTTCTGGGCAAGGCCAGCTTTTCTCCATCAGTGAGGCTCCAGGTAATGTGTGAGCTGAGTCGCTAAAATGCCAAAGTACAACAACAACAAACACGTTGTTTCTTTCTGTTAAACCATAAATGATATCGCCCAAAAAGGCAAACAAAACAAAACAAAACCTTTGAAATGAACCCTAATTCTGTCCCTGTTGGCATTTTGGGGTGAAGCTACTGAGCCGTGATAAAGGCCGACTACCCTAAATCTAAGGGCTGAGGTCATGACAGGCTACTGTGGCAAAGCGTTCTCGGCCTAGAAAAACTGTCAAAAGCCGCACATTCTGGGACACTCACTAAAGCTATGCCACCACCTGATCAGGGATCGCAGTGGGAGACCTCAGGCTTTGTTCTCCTGTCTTGCAAGATGTACATCCAAGATAATATAAAAACAGGCTAGTGAGAGTCAGAGGAAATCCTCCGTGCACCCAGGGTAGCCACACCACAGCGGGGACACTTGCCAACTTCAGGGAACAAGACTGTTAGCATTCCAGCAGGTGTTCTCTACCGGAGTCATATTGCAGGATCAGACCTTGGTCCGGCCATCATGGCTCATAGATAAACCCCTGGGCCAGCTATCTAGAACTTTCCTCCCCCAGAATAGGAAAGCAATGGAGGGTGGACAAAGTCCTATGATGAAGGCGGCCTTGACTTGCTGAAAAGGAAACTCCTGCCCATCTAAAACTTCATTCCACCTACTGCCATGGCTGTTCCGACTACACCAGGGACAGTTCAATCCTAATTGTAATATTTTCTTCCTTGGAAAACTTAGTGGAAACTGAAGTAGGGAACAGTTTAAACTTCACGATGGTGTCTGTCTTACTTAACAAATTAGATAGTGTGTTAAAGCTAGCAAGCCTAGCCAGAATGAAACAAACAAAGCACAAAGATGCAAAGTCTACTAAGGAACTTTCCAGCTCTGGGACATAGACAGTTGATGCCTTAGTCGATTTCTGTCTCATCTCTCCACTTCCTTTCCCCCCCATCTCCTTAATTTAAGACGTTAAATTTTCTCTGTGGGAGACAGTGCTCCTTAAAATATCTGGGGTCCTTTCCCGTCCTCAGACTCACTCCTATCATTTGCTTTTGGCTCACTAGAACTTTTATTGCATTATATACAGAACATCTGAGCTGTTTTTCAGAGGAAAACAAGCCAGGAACCCCAAGGACTGTGAAGCCAGTGCAGTGGTAGCATTGCTCAGAAGACACACACTCCAACTCGAGCACACTGGGATTCTTTGACTGGGAATGCTGTTTCTGGTGCAGACACACCATGGAAGGCTAGAGATACATCTTGTATGATGCAGGGGAGTAACTGGTCCCTTTGGAAGCAGGGCAATTCACTACTGCTTCTCTGCAGGATCTGATGCGTGTATAGTTATTGTTTTGTTACAGGAATACCTCCCCACCCTCAGTGTTGATTTCCATAGTCTGTCACCTGTGGGTAGTGACCATGTGAACACATGAAAAGGAAAAAAAATCAGATAGCGAATTGTAAGTTATATGCTGTTCTCAATCTGTGGGTGGAATACTAATCTCCCTTGTGCGTCTGCCCCAGGATGTGACTTGTGTTTTGTCCTGTGTGTACACATCCTATGTGCTACCTGCTTAATAACTAACTAGTAGCTTTCTTAATTATCAGATTGCCACAGTATTACAGTGCTTGTGACCAAGTAACCCTTATTTTACCTGATAATCATTCAAAGAGGAAGAGTAGAGGCACATGTAATTTGTATTATATTGTTGGAATTACTCAATTATGCCCTTACTGTGCCTATTATGTAAACTGTGTGTGTGTGTGTGTTGAAGAAGTCACAGTGGGAAATTCTCTACCCTGACACTCCCTGCCCGCCGTGCAGAAACAATGGCCCAGCGGCCCACCCTGCCTGGGCCTAAGGGACTTCCTTGAATAAATAATTCTCAGGAGAATCATAAAATGTGCTGACTGATAGCCAACTGGCCCTCTAGAAAGTCCCAGTTAGGGTCATATGCTCACTAACCAATAGGTTTAAAGGTCAATATGCTTAGCCAATGAATTTAAATTATAACCTTGCTGATGTAACCTGTACCCCTAAAAAGTATAGAAACTGCTGGTAACGGCCTTTCGGGGTCGCCTCTCCTCTGGATATAGGCCACCCCAGTGCACTGAACTAATAAACCTCTTCCTTTTGCATCGATCCCTCATCTCTTGTCTCATACATGGGAGCCTCAAATAGATAAGACTCAATTTGGGTCTTACAGTGTGTGTGTGTGTGTGTGTGTGTGTGTGTGTGTGTGTGTGTGTTAAAGCAAAAATATACATAAGAGAAAATGGAGTATGTACAGGGTTTGGTGTGCCCATGATCTCAGATATACTTTAAATATTGTGAGCCACATTCCTTGCAGACCTGTGTACATGTAATATATTAAATACAGATTGCACAAACTCTAGATTACTCTGTGTGCATGTGGGCATGGGCTTCTGAAAGCTCCCTTCTTGATCTTAATGCTTTTTTGTTGCGTTTTCTTGGCCCTGCTCTCACTCTTCCTTTTCTTGGCTCACTGATGAGAAGTTACCACATTTGACATAATTTCATCACTCCTTTGTAGCTTCCACAGTTCTGACTTCAGGTTATTCAGTGTTATGACCACCTCACACCTACTCCTGAGCTGTAAAGCCTTACCTTTCCAGGCTCAATGCAGAACTATTAAATCCCTCACTAGGGGGAGACAGCCCATGTAACTATGTAGCAAATGAAGCTCTATTTAATTGGTTTGTTCGTGGTTTGGGTCAGTGGTCTTTCTCCTCAAATCTGTGGGAAGAACAAAGTAACTGGGAAAAGAAGCCCAGATAGGTGTAGGAGGGAAACTCTATGTTTTGAGGGAAGAAACACCAGTCAGGATGCAACAGAATAGAAATAGAATAATCAAAACTCAATCCATCGATACAAAAGCTTTAAAAAGTTAATTGTGCAAGAGCAAAGCTGGAAAAAATAGGAATAAAGGGGATTCTTTCTGGGATGTGTGCTGGATCCTTCCCTTGAGAGGTGTTCCCAAGCAAATGCTAATGGGAGAGCTGTAGTTGCTGTCTCTAGTCCAAACCGGTTAGATCAGATTCCTTACCAGTGCAGAGGCTCTGAGGGGTGGGATGGGACTTCTGCCAGAGTGGGGTCAGCCCTCCCTCACAGTTACGTAGTCTTCATAAGAGTGCTGCCCCAAGGAATTCACCGGTCTCCTATGCTGGATGGTCAGCTTCTTCTACATGAGTTTCAACCTGCTCTCCGTGTAGCCTGCCCCACGTTATTTACCTTTGGGCTGGATGTGCTGGTTTTCCAGTGCTTGAGCTGTCTGTTGGCTCCTGCTGTTTTTTGTTTTTCTGTTTTTTGTTTTTTCTTTCAGGCCTCTTGGCTGTATCTTCTGCAGAACCGCTTTAATCACAGGGTTTCAGAATCTGGGGCATCTTTTCCCCAGTAACTGTCCAGACAAGTGCTGTAGGCTGGCAGACACCCGGTGGTTCCCGGCATCGGCTTCAGGAAGCACGTGACTCTTTCCAAAACTGTGATATTGTTGTATTCGTTTCCGGAAACTTCCCTCTTCCGGTGTGTGTGTAAATCCAACCCCCCAGATCTTCCCTTCCCTGTTGCTTTCTTCACTGTCGAGTGTAGAGTCAGTAACATTCTCATTTCTCCGTGTTGTCTCTTTCACACCTGGTCTTTTTGACGTTCCTCCATTAATTTCCCAGACTCACACCCTCTTTCCTGAGTTGGTCAAGTGTTTACTTTGCATTTGTGGGGTGGGAGCTTCAGTGGTTAATCTTGAGAGACAGGATTGGGGGAGTCACCATAGTTACAAACCTCTAGGCAAATCTGCGTGGAAGTTTCTAGATTAGGTTACTGGATGTGGGAAAACCCACTTTAATTGTGGGCAGCACCATCCCGCGGAGTCTGGGACCAAGGGAACTGGGCAGCAGCTTTTCTCTGCCTGTATCCCAGGGTATCAGCATCCAGCTGTTCCTAGCTCCTGCCACAAGAGCATCTCCACGATGACTGACAGTAAAAGTCAGTAGCAATTTTTCTTTCCTTAAGTTGCTTTGTCAGGTTTTGTGGCAGTGATGAGACAAGATAGGAGGAAATGCTGCGTGTCTCTGTTTATGCGAAGAGACAGGACTGGTTCTGTTGATTGCTTGTTTTTTAAAGAGAGATTATCAATTAAATCCGTTCCATAACACATAATTGACCAGTTTTGTAACTCTTTTAGTTATTATTGACAGGCTATAGATATTCAGGATCTTTTCTATTTGTTCTAGATTTTCCAGATTTTTTTTAAAGAATATTTTCGTTTGTTTGTTTTAGTTTATAGTAGTTCCTTTTGACCTTTATTATTTTTGTAATGGTAATGTCTCCTTTTTGACTCTGCTTTATTTATTTGTTTCTTTGATTGAATATAGCCCCTCCCCCCACAATATATTCTGATGATGGTTTGTTTCTCTTCCCTCTACTCTTCCAGTCTCTCCCTACCTCTCCTCCCGATCCGCCCCTTTTCTGTCTTTCATAAGAAAATAAACAGGATTCTAAGGTGTCCAAGACCAGCTCGGGCAAACAACTTGGGTCCCCCAGAGCCTGAGCGAAGATTGAAAGAAAAGAAATAAGTTAGTTAAAGTTGCAGCATGACTTCGGCCAGAGTTGAGGCCTAAGCCTCATGACCGAAGTGAAGCTTGGTTTAATCTGTCTCTTTTTAAGTCCTTTTAATTACATGCAAAAAGGTAACATCAGTTCTGAGACAGGCATCAATTGAGATAACAACAAAGATCCTGTAAACATCTTACTGGAGGTCAGGTGAAAAAGGTCAGAGACAAAATTAGATACTGCTGTGCCTATATCCTGAAATCCACCCTGCCCTAAGCTACATTCCTAAGGATACTGCCTGGAGCTTCAAATACGAATGTACTTCCCTGTGCCACATTCTAAAAGGCCCTGCCTGAACTTCAGATGAAGATGTACTTCCTTATAGCCTTATTCTTGAGAGCCTGCCTAGAGCTACAGATGACAATGTGCTGGATTTTAGCCCTTACAGGGCGTAGCACAGAAGCCAGATTTCTGCCTCGGCCAGCCCCCAGATGTCCTGGGATAATATTAATATTACTCCACCATCAACTGTTCAGAGGTACCAAAAATGCTCTCCACACTAAGGGAAAATGATAAAACATGTAAAATAGTAAGATAAAATAAAGTTAAGCATATCAGAATGGACAAAATCAACCAGAAAAGAGCCTAAGAAAAGGCACAAGGAACAGATACTGACCCAGGCAACATGCTTGTATTTATTTAGGGCTTCTCATTTTACTGTTAGTTAGTCTAGCTAAAGATTTATCAATTTTGCTTTTCCTTTCAAAACTTTTCTTTCCTTTAAAAATGTCCCCTCATGTGTTTTGGTCACAGATACACCCAGAATCAACTTTATGTTCTCTTGTGATGGTAAAGAGAAAAATTTTGCCTAGAGAGTCTCAGTAGATGAAACCCACTGTTGAAATTACTTGAGAAGTAAATGGGACAGATGAACACTGGTTAAGTTACTTCCATTCGTAGCTGGACTAGTCAGTCAGTCATCTAAGGCAAGCCCATAAAGTATGAGCTGCCCAGTCGTCTGAGACCTTGGAGTTTTTAATCTTTAGCCAAACTGATTCTCTGTTGGGGTGGGGGGTGGGGTGTTTGCAGATGTCATTTTATGCTGTTATTCATAGTAGCCACAAGGCGGCACTCTAAGCCCATCAGAAGTGCTTAAGAAGGCTCACTGACTGACTATTGTCTCCAATCGTGGGAAGTTGAGAACAGGTTGTATTTTATTAATTGGACTGTAAATGAAAATACTCGTTTCAAAACGAGGCACTAGGGAAAACCATAGAATTTAACGGAGTCTCTCAGAAAGTACGGCCTTTGAGGTGGCTTTTGTCTGCCTTCTCTCGTTGACCACGAACTGCTGGGGTCAGGCTACAGATGGCAGTGACACTTGAGAGTGCGTCCCCACCTTCTACTACTGATGGCTGGGACTGTGGTAGCCGGGATATGGTGCCTATGCTTAGGGGATAATTTATGAAGACCAAGAAACGTTGATAGATTCGAGTTTACTGTAACCAGGAGCCTCGGATGCCAGGGCTCTGGTTCCTCTTCGCAGAAGAGGCAGGACCTCGTGACTTTAGGCTTGGCAGAGATCACTGCCTACCTTACAGGAAGGGTACAGGCGTTGCACCGTATCCCACAGCCTTGCCTTTCATCCTCAAAAGAGTCCACTTAGGCGAGCATCCATTTGTCCATCCCTGTACACAAATGTTCAGAAAGCTCCGTTCTGGAATTGTGAATGGCTGACATTGGAGCTCTGAATGTTCCCGGTTACTGACAAACCGACCGTCAAAGGGTGGAGGGGTTTGCAGTGAGACACCTTTAAATCTTACAGGCCAGAATTCAAACGCTCAAGGGTCTCAGGCTACAGTGAAGGCGTGAGTAAGTCATCCCGTCTTCAAAGCCACCACCTTGCAGCTCATTATGAACGCCTGGAGGTGGCGCTCTGCTTCAAACGAGGCTACACAAAGGGTACCCAGAAGACCAAGGGCAGCCTCTTCATACTTCCTGTCACTAATTAAAGCATGAAACAACCTATAGTGAGGGAAGCCACAGAAGCAGATGGGTGTGCAGAGTCACCACTGGCCCCGTGGGAGAAACTACATCCGGGAAGGCTCTAGGGAGGGAGTGTTTAAAACCAACGCTCCCGTGAATTCTTAAGCAGCCATGCATTCCACGTGACTTGTTTCTTTTCACTGTGGATTCTATGACGAGGGGAAGTGAATTCTCTCCAGAGTGGAGGCGAACACATGACCAGTGGCTGCTGAGCTTCTGTCTGAGTGACAGTCCTGGGCCACCCTGAACGACTCTGAGGTTTGATGAGTGAAAAAGTTCATCTTGATTGTGTCAGGATTCAGGATTACTGCAGCTCCTTGAATCTGCACCTGTCTGCAGGGGGCCTTCACTCTTCTCCCAGGTTCTAGATCACAGAGAGTGAAGATGGGCTTTTGTTTCAAATGCTGATGAAGCTAAGGGGGCTAGGGCCAGTGTCCTTCACAGAAGCTGTGATTCTGAAGGTGAAGGTAAACCCCGCGGGTGGGGGCGGGGGAGGAGGTGTCTTAGGGTTACTATTGCCATGGTGAAACACCATGGCCCAAAGCAGCTGTGTGTGTGTGTGTGTGTGTGTGTGTGTGTGTGTGTGTCTGTCTGTCTGTCTGTCTGTCTCTCTCTCTCTCTGTGTCTGTGTGTGTGTGTGTCTGTCTCTCTCTCTCTCTGTGTGTGTGTCTGTGTTTCTGTGTGTGTGTGTGTCTGTGTGTGTGTGTGTGTGTCTGTGTGTGTCTGTGTGTGTGTCTGTGTGTGTGTGTGTCTGTCTGTCTCTCTCTCTCTCTGTGTGTCTGTCTCTCTCTCTCTCTCTCTCTGTGTGTGTCTGTGTCTGTGTGTGTGTGTGTCTGTGTGTGTGTGTCTGTCTCTCTCTCTCTCTCTCTGTGTGTGTACACGCACACGTGGAGGTCCCAAAACAACATCACCTGTTATACATGCTGCATGGGCCAGGTCAGCTGGCTGACAAGCTTCCCGGGAATCTCCTGCCTTGGCCACCTACCTCAGCACAGGAATGCCGGAATTACAGGTGCCTGCTTCCCCTGTGGGCTCTAGGTATTTTAATGCAGGCTCTCACATCTGCACAGCAAGCCCTTTATCCACTGAGCCATCTTCCTAGCTCCAAAGCCCAATACAGCTTAATCTGTAGCCCACAAAGATCTCTGGCTGGGCTGTGTGGCAGGACACATGTTTGACCGGCGTTACAATGAACAAAGACCTTGATGGCACCCATACTTTTCCAGTCTGCCTATCAGCAATCACACCAGCCCTCAACTTTAAACCTGTGCTTGCCCATCTGGGCTGTTCTTCACAGAATTCCAGGAGGCTAACATTGTAGTACCATGTTCCATCCTCTTGCAACCTACCTACCAGCTTGAGTTGTAGCCGTCCAAGTTTGTGGCCAGCCTGAGTCTTTGACTCAAAAATAAATAAATAAATAATGAATGAATGAATGAATGAATGAATGAGTAATGTAAAATAACCCTTGGGCCCCAGCATGACATCTTCCTCAGACAAGACAGGGTCACATTCTCCCTTGAAGAAATCATAACCCTCTGTCAACTTCTCTTCCTCTACTGGCTAGTTTTATGTCAACTGACACAGAATAGAGTCATCTGAGGGGAAGGAACCTCAATTGTGACAATACCTCCATAGATCTGACTGTAGGTAACACTGTAAGGCATTTTCCTCATTAGTGATTGATGGGGGAGAGCCCAGCCTGAAAGACCTCTGCAGAGGGGAGACCCTCACTTAAGTCTCGGGATAACACACCCCCCAAGAACTCACGAGACCGTCCTTGCTGCAATTACAGGAGGTTTTTTAATGAACCAGTGCACTGGGGTTGAGACTCATATCCCACACAGGGGTAGAGTCTGACCCTGAGTGGCTGAGAGAAGGGTTTTTTTAATGAAAAAAACCAGAACCAAGGGGGAAAGGAGTACGTCATTGGAGAATACCAAAAATACCAGTGAAAAATAATAAGGGGAATACCTGGTTTCTCAAGATTGCCTATAAGGTGAAAATTACCAGCGAAGAATTGCGAGGGGAACATCTGTTTTCTCAAGTTTGTTTATGGATGTGTTATTTAACTTTTATGTTTTTATGGTCAGTCAGTTTCTGAAACAGAGTCACCCTGACCTTAGGGCCATAAATTCTTTTATGGTCAGCCAGTTCCGGGAATAGAAGGATAGTATTGCAGAACTGGCTAGCCTACATTTTTGGCTCTACTCTACCTTTTGGGGGGGTCTTCTACTTTACCTGTTAGGGGGGTCAGGCTTTATCCTAGTCTTTCAAGCCCACTGTGAATGGGAACATCACTGGGATCTATAAGAACACAGAGTGAGCAACCAAGTAAATAGCACTCCTTCGTGGCCTCTGCATCAGCTCCTGCCTCCAAGTTCCTGTTCTGTTTGAGTTCCTGTCTTGATGTCCTTCTATGAAGAGTGATATGGAAGTGTAAGTGAAGTAACCCTCCGCATACACAGGAACTAGAACACATGCTCTGTTGTCCCACTTTTCCAGAACCCCAGAGGCAGGGATGGGGAGGCAGAGATCTCAGGATAGAGAGGGAAATGGGAAGGGATTCTTATTCATAATTTAAACTTACACTCTAAAGGGGCACTCTCCCATTTTGGCGGAAGCTGGTAAAGAAAAAGCATGGAGGTGTGGTTATAAGGGCTCTAGTGGGGCCGAACAAGGCAACCACAGACCTGAGCAAGGCAAACAGGTGCAGACAGGATTTGCCTCTTCCCGTTTGCCTCCTTGCTGTACCCTTAGATTGCATCCCGAAAGCTAGCCACTGAGGCCTACTCACGTCTCTGGCCATGACTCATTCCTGAGACTGAGCACCAACGTCCAACTATCAAAACATGACGGTCCAGGAAACAAAATTCATTATTTTGACTGACCTAATTAAAATATCCAACCAGAACTTACCATCCTGCCAAGCTCTTGCTATCACAGACCTCCCCCTTTTCCCTATTAAAATGAACACGTGAAAAGCTGTGTTGCTTCTGTGTGATTCAGATTCAGCCACCTTGTCTCTTTGTTCTGCTTAATAAAGGATCTCTTTGCATTTGGTTTGTGCTGGGAGCTTGGTGTTTGGGTGTGGTTTGTGTTTAATCAGGGTTCCAGAGGGGCGGACTTTGAAGTATGTGGGTGCCTATTTGGGGTTCGAATAATGTTCACTTTCAACCACCTTAAAAACCTGTGTAGTTAAGCAAGAGCAGCGTTCAGTGCACACGGGTTTATCGTTTTGACTGTTTTGTGCTTTGAGAATCTAGGAGTGTCACTTGTGTATGATATCTTTATCTTGACAGCAAACAAAATCCCCATTATTCCCTCGACACAGCTGAAAGATGAGACTGCGCCAAAAGGAACAGAAAGCTTCCAAGAAAAACTTAAAGGAGTCTGAAACTTGATCCTGAATAGGTCACCTTTTCTTTTCCGAGATCTTTGTGCTCATAAATAATACCTTTGCAAGTCTGACACATTTATGTGGAAAGTTTTATTCTAATTGTCAGTGCTCATTAAAACAAATCATAAGCATCATATCATCCATTTGGGAATTCTTTGGCTGTGTCTAGTCATTATTTACCTACAGAGAGGGCACTGGGGTAAACTATTGCTGGAAGTAGGTATGTGTTCAGAACATTAGAGAAACAGGACTGGGTCAGTTTGGCTGGTGAACTTGAGGAGTGAAGGGGGTGGGGTAGAAAAGGTTGAGCTTTCGTTTATTGTCTAGTTGGGTGCTTTAAAAGTTTCGTGACAAAGTCTGAGGTTCTAGCATCTTTAAGCAGGCCCATGAAGGTAGAATATGTCTGACTCATCACTGCAGGTTTCCTTTGCTTGACTCCTGACTCCTAGGGAGCTCTTCTTACCTTCTCAGAGCACAGTGAAGCAGGCTCTGGGGAAGCCAGATCTCAGAGGAGTTTAATACCATCTTTATCTGACACAGGCTGCATCACACTTCTTCCGGGGCAGGGACACTGGGTCCTGAGACTACTGTAAGGATAGTAAACACTCTGTTGAGCACTTTGTATACTCTGATCAAGTCCCCCCCCCCGCCCCCCGCTTTCTCATGAACATCGTTGCTCAAGAAAGCAAATGAACCTGCTTCAGTTGATAAGAAGCAGAATCTAAATGTAAGCATAGGTCAATTCAATTTTAAGTGAATTCTTAACTAGAATAGATGAAGAGGTAGGATTAAGCATGGGAGGCTCTAGGGCTCTAAGATCTATTTCAAACACAGAAATCTATTTTGCAGATACAAAGCAATGGGGAACATAAACTCACCTATTTGGACAGACCCTTTAGTAAGGTCATGTAGTAAGGTGAGCCCTTAGGTGAGCAGTTGCCATCCAACAGAAAAATGAAAGACAGTTCTCACTGTCTTACTTAGTTTATGTCATTTAGCAAGGGCAACAAATATCTTGCTTTGGCCCTACACTTGCTCATCTATTGCTGGAGAATAGTTTTGTGCACTGTGCACTCAGATACTGATTGTTCTCCCCGGACATCTGATTGCAGTCTGGATGCTGGCATGGTCAAGTACTCCTGGTCTGGATGTTACATAAAGATTATATTCCCTCACCTCTGATTGGTTAATAAAGATCTGATCAGCCAATCACCAGGACGAAAGAGTATAGGGTGGGACTTCCAATCTCAGCTGAGGGTCCCAAGAAGAGAGAGTAGAGAAGAAACAGAGAGATGTGGAGAGACCTTGTGGATGGACTAGAGGGGTTTGCCATGAGGTTTCAATGAGATAGCAGGTGTGAGGACTCACATGGATCAGAGCAAGCGAGGGCAAACCAGGTGGCAGGTAGTGGTGCATTTGGCAGGGTAGTAGCAGCCTAGTCAGATTAGATTAGCCCACAGCCTGCCCAGCTTAGTTAATAAAAATATCAGGTTGTTGTCTTTCTTTGGGAGCTAAAACAGCCTAGAAATGCCCTGCAGTTATGTAGGAGCAAGAAAACCCCAAGAATTACATCGACTTGTTCTAAAACGACCATCCAAGATCCTACCAACTGTCCAAGACCCATTTGAAGAGCAGAGGCTTGGCATATGGGAAACACAGACATACCAGACCTGGTTTAACTGTAGTTGCCTTTGTTTCCTGCTCGTTTTTCTGTCATCTGAGATGCTTGAGTCCACATGTGACATTTTCTTCCTTCACTGACTGAACATTTAGTTAATTCAACTAGAGGTCAATTTGTATTTCTTCCTTTGTCAGCAACTCACAGAAAATGTTTTTCTATTTTAGGCTGACTGATGACACACCCTTGTAAACCCAGGAGACAGAGGCAGAAGGCTCACCACAGGCTCTAGGCCAGTTTGGTCTATGTAGAGTTCTGGAGCAGCCTAGGATATGTAGTGAGACTCTGTTTAGAAAACAACAAATACTGGATTCTGTTCACATATCCAGTCTATTAGTCTATGTCTTTTTCTTGGGGAAATTGAGTCCATTGACGTTAAGAGATATTAAGGAAAAGTGATTGTTGTGTCCTGTTATTTTTGTTGTTAGAGGTGGAATTATGTTTTTGTGGTTTTCTTCTTTTGGGTTTCTTGAAAAAAGATCACTTTCTTGCTTTTTCTAGGGTGTAGTTTCCCTCCTTGCATTAGAGTTTTTTTTTTTTTTTTAATCTATTATCCTATTTGTGGACAGACATTGTGTAAATTTGATTTTGTCATGGAATGTCTTGGTTTCTCCATCTATGTTAATTGAGAGTTTTGCTGGCTATAGTAACCTGAGCTGGCATTTGTGTTCTCTTAGAGTCTCTGTGACATCTGTCCAGGATCTTCTGGCTTTTAGA
Organism: Micromys minutus; assembly: GCF_963924665.1. Classification (NCBI taxonomy): domain Eukaryota; kingdom Metazoa; phylum Chordata; class Mammalia; order Rodentia; family Muridae; genus Micromys; species Micromys minutus. Next base: position 14,701,360 of record NC_137984.1, read on the forward strand.
GTCTCTGTTGAGAAGTCTGGTGTAATTCTGATAGGGTCTGCCTTTATATGTTACTTGACCTTTTTCCCCTTACTGTTTTTAATATTCTTTGTTTTGTGCATTTTGTGTTTTGATTATTATGTAATGAAAGGAATTTCTTTTCTGATCCAATCTATTTGGAGTTCTGTAGGCTTCTTGTATGTCCATGGGCATCTCTTTCTTTAAGTTAGGGATGTTTTCTTCTATAATTTTGATGAAGATATTTACTGGCCCCTTAAGTTGGGAATCTTCGCTCTCGTCTATAACTATTATCCTCAGGTTTGGTCTTTTCATTGTGTCCTGAATTCCCTGCATGTTTTGGGTTAGAAGTTGTTTTGCATTTTCTTTGACAGTTGTTTCTATGGTATCTTCTGCACCCGAGAGTCTTCTGTTGGTGATGCTTCTTGCATCTACAACTCCTGATCTCTTTCCTAGGTTTCCTATTTCCAGGGTTGTCTCCTTTTGTGATTTCTTTCTTTATTTTTATTTCCATTTTTTAGATCCTAAATAGTTTTGTTCAATTCCTTCACCTGTTTGGTTGTGTTATTATTTAAGGAAAACACAACATTTTTGAGTGGCTGCTGAGAGTGGTGTTCATTGCATTGTATCTATGCAGAAGAAGCTGCCCTACTGTAGACAGGGTGGGGGTGGTGGTTAGTTTGCTCATAGTTTGTTCAGATGGCTCAGTACTCTGGGTGGCATTCTCTTCCTTTTACAGAAAACAGGTTGAATTTGCTATAAATAGAACAGATTGTGGGGCAATATGTATGTTATATATTTATTATATTATGTTTGTTAAACACTTATTATATTTACTAATACATGACTTAAATTATACAAAATATATAAACATAAAGTTATAAATTAAAGCTAATCATTATATCATTTGTTTTAAAATAATTTTAAAAAAAGAGGCAGCAGAGATGGCTCAACGATTAAGAGCACTTTATGGTCTTTCAGAGAACTGAGATTCAGTTCCCTGCACCCAAAGATGGCTTATAATTGTCAATAACTCCATCTCCAGGGGATCTGACCTCTATGGGCACCAGGCATGTACACAGTACATAGACCTGGATGCAGGCAAAACACACCCATACACATGAAGCTTTATTTAAAAGTTACATTTTCCATATATATATTTGTCTTATATATTATAATTTGTATATTATCTGATGTATAATATATAATTTATATATATAATTATACATTTATATATTTATTTTTATATAAATTTTATTATATAAATCTATTTTCACATATATGTTATATATACTACATATTATAAAGGAAGCATATATTTGTAATATAAAGGAAATATATATATTATGTATATTTCTCTACATATATATATATATATATATATATATATATATATGCCTCTGACTACTTATGAGATCAAACTTACTGTATTTCAATATCTTTTCTTACACTTTGTTTTATAAAACAAGCAAAGATGAAACTGTGTGGTACTGTGCTATTAGTGCATTTGTTTGGAAGGAAAACATGCTCTTCTGTGAAAACCAATTACTTGAGAAAAGAAAAACAAATTAACCGGATGAGACAGCTGGGCCCTGTAGGCGTGTTTCCATGACGCTTGTCATCATGGCTTATGTAGAGTCTTCTTCGTTTCACTTCTGCTAACACATGGCTCTCTAATACCCACTCGACCAGTATTGCATGGGCTAGACATCTAGAGATAAAAAGGACGGGCTGAGTCAAATCTCATTTCTATCAAGTCAGACCTTTCCCCTTTATTGTTGGCAACTGTATGTCTACCAATAGCTAGTGTGCTCCATGAACCAGGACTGTGCGTCTGAGCTGCTACCATCCCAGTCAGTATGTATGTAACTGTATGTAATTGTATGTAACTGTATGTAACTCTCTACCAATAGCTAGTGTGCTCCATGAACCAGGACTGTACATCTGAGCTGCCACCACACCAGTCAGTATGTATGTAACTGTATGTACTTGTATGTAACTGTATGTAACTGTCTACCAATAGCTAGTAGTGTGCTCCATGGACCAGCACTATGCATCTGAGTTGCCACCATTCCAGTCAGTATGTATGTAACTGTATGTAATTGTATGTAACCGTATGTGTCTACCAATAGCTAGTGTGCTCCATGGACCAGGACTGTGTGTCTGAGCTGCCACCACACCAGTCAGTATGTATGTAACTGTATGTAATTGTATGTAACCGTATGTGTCTACCAATAGCTAGTGTGCTCCATGGACCAGGACTGTGTGTCTGAGCTGCCACCACACCAGTCAGTATGTATGTAACTGTATGTAATTGTATGTAACTGTATGTGTCTACACAGCATGAGAACACCATGAGCATCAGCCTTTAAGACTGAAATTTCTCTTTAAATATCCCTTGCTTTTGACTTTTTATGTATCCAACAATCCAGTTTCAGATTTTATAATGCCAGAAGGTGGAAAAATCTCCCATGCTCATGGATTGGAAGGATTAATAAAGTAAAAATAGCCACCTTGCCAAAAGCAATCTACAGATTCAATTCAATCACCATCAAAATTCCAACTCAATTCTTCATAGAGTTGGGAAGAGTAATTTGCAAATTCATCTGGAATAAAAAAAAAAACCTAGAATAGCAAAATGTATTCTCAACAATAAAAGAACTTCCAGGAAAATTACCATCCCTGATCTCAAGCTATATTACAAAGCAATTGTGACAAAAACCACATGGTATCGGTAGAGATAGGTAGGTAGATCAGTGGAACAGAATTGAAGACCTAGAAATGAACCCACACACCTATGGTCACTTGATCTTTGACAAAGGAGCTAAAAACATTCAGTGGAAAAAGGACAACTTCTTCAACAAATGGTGTTGGTTCAACTGGCAGTCAGCATGCAAAAGAATGCAAATCGATTCTTTCTTATCTCCTTGTACAAAGCTCAAGTGCAAGTGGATCAAAGATCTCCACATAAAACCAAGTAGTACAATAAAAATATTAGAGGAGAAAGTAGAGAAACACTTATAACACATAGGCACAGGGGAAATTTACTGAACAGAACACTAATGGCTTATGCTCTAAGATCAAGAATGTTTCTAGAGTCCAGGAAAGTAGAAGTAGGGATGTTTGTCCAGTCTTAGAGTTGGATATTTCCTTGTTGTCCAGGGTCTGTGGAACCATCTGAGGATAGGTCAGAAGGAACAGGTCCAGTAGAAGCGTCTGTGTCTGCAAGAGAAGGCTTATTCTGTAGGTTGCTTCTCCGGAGCTGTTCTAGATGTAATAATGAGTGCCTGGACTTGGCAAGAAGTTATCTGGGTGGAGTCTTATTTGGTCCATTGGAGGTAGATCTGAGTGGGTTTCCTGTAGCAGTTCCTGGGCTAGTGAGTGTTGGGATGCGAACCTGTATTTTGAGTCGCGCAGCACCAATCCAATGTTGTTAAAAGTCACAGAATGAAAAGAAAACGAGATATGTGGTCACGAGGAAATCTAATCTCCTCACACAGGGCACCAATGAAAGGAAAAGTCACTGAAAGGAAAAGTCACAGGGCACCAATGTTGTGAAAAGATGACGTCCCGGGTTTCGGCACCAATGTTAGGGAAAGGATGAAGAGAGTTGGGGGCATATGGCCCATGGAGGTGCGTCGAGGCCTGGGGGCAAGGGAGATGCCTCTGGTGGGCCCATGTTGGGAATCCCTTCCCCATGAGGGACCAGCCACACAACGGTATGGTACAGAATAGAGTTTATTCAGGTCATGGGAGAGTTAAGAGGGTGGTAGAGGCAGAGAGGGAGGGAGAGAGAGAGAGAGAGAGGCTGGCCATGAGCACGGTGGAGGGAGAAGGGGGAAGGGAAGGGGAAGAGGAGTGGTAGGGTTGGGAGAGCAAGGCTGTAAGAGGCCTAGAGAGGCAAGAGAAGCAAGAGAGTGATTTTGCATTTTCTTTGATATATTTTTTCTTGTATTGCATCTTCTGCACTTGAGATTCTCTCTTCTATCTCCTGTATTTTGTTGGTGATGTTTATCTATGTAGATCTTCTTTCCTAGGTTTTCCATCTCAAGAATTGCTTCAATTTGTGATTTCTTTATTGCTTCCATTTCTTTTTCCAAGTCTTGAACAGTCCTATTTATATCCTTCACTTGTGTTTTCCTATATTTCTTTATATTTATTTGCTTTCTCTTTTAATGCCTCTACCTGTTTGAATGTATTTTTCTGTATATTAAGGGATTTACTCATGTCTTCTTCAAAGGCTTCTATCATCTTCATAATATTGGATTAAAGATCCTTGTGTTTCAGTTTAATTAAATGTCCTGGGTTTGTTGTAACAGGATTGCTGGGCTCTGGTCCCTTATTGCCTGGGTATTGTTGCTTGTGCTCTTATGCTGTCCTTTAGGCATCTGGTTTTCCCTGGTGTTGGGTGAATGATCCTGATGGCAGCAGGACTTCTTGGAAAAATGGAGGGAGACACTGACTAGATAATGGGGGTCAGTGCATCCTACCTTGTTGGCTGTGCCTCGGGCCAACCCCACTCTGCAGGCGGTGTTGCAGGTGGACCCTATTCTGCAGGCTCTGTCCCAATCAGACCCAGGTGGGCAGATACAACTACAACAGGTGGTCAGGCTGGGTTCCAAGCTGGTTTAGTTTTAGAGTCCTAAAAAATTTCCATGGGGAGGCAGGATGCTCTTCCATCCTTTTTAAATAGTGGCACTTCCTGGTGACTAAGCACTCAAATGTAGGAGACTATCAGGGCCATTCTTATTCAAAGCCTCAAATTCTTTATGTCTAATAAATGTTCTTTCATTTCCAAAAAGCAATTTTTTGCCCATCTAACTCCTGTATTGTTGACAAAATATACAATACTATTTGTTGCTATAATTCCTTTCCTGGGGAGACATAAAGCAATGTTTACTCCTCCTCCTGAGGTCCCCACAACAGAGGCACAATTCCATCTAAGTTCATTCTGGGGAACCAATGAATTTATTGGGCTTCCTTACAGAACCTAGGCAACGGTTAAAGTTACGTGAACACCCTACAGCATGTCAAAAGCCTTAGCCAGCAGGGATGAAGGCTTCTCCAGTAGTCACACAGATGGAGCCCAGCTCTAGACCTCCCAGGGCTCCCATATACTACAGTTCCCTCCCACCAGCCTCCTGCAGTGTTGACAAATAGTGGTGAGCATCTGGGTACTCAGAGAATCTCATACCTTACTCAGCTTCTTTCTGCAGGGGTAAACTGTAGTCTAGCTCAGCTGGTGTAATCTTTTGTGGGGTCTCAGAGGGGACCTGAACGATCCAGGTAGTTGCTTGGGTTGGAGGACAGTCCCTCATTACATTATGATAGACAGAAAAAACATTTTTTTCTCAGTATAACGAACAAAACCCTCAGTTTGTAGTGGCTTAACAGCTGGAGTCTGGTATTTACATCCTGCTCTGTGTCCCGGTACCTATGAACATCATTTGAGGTCTGAGAGAATGGGTTCAATTCAATCCAGAACAATGGGCAGGTGAGACTGTGTGGAGAGTACTTACCTTCTTGCAGGACACATTCCCAAAGGCAACCTGTGGCTTCCCACTTGGTTCAGTAGCCAGTCAGGTCACAGGCTCTATGATCCAACTCTTGGGAGCTGAGCAACAAAGTAGTTTCCCCAATTTCTATCTCTGCAAAGCACTAGGAGGCGCAAATAAATAAATACAATTCCTTTTGGTTAAGCTCATGGATAGTAGCTGCTGTCTAAAAGAAACAAGCTTTCAAGGGAAGGCCAACTAAATTCATGGAGGGACCTTCGCTGCACTTCTTCAAAGGACTTTAGTACTAAATGAGGTAGTACTACCTCTTTGATTACAAATACTTCAGCTACAAACCTTGTATTAAAGCCGTTAACTCAATTTATACTCATTAGGATCTATTACAAAGCATTTATTTTTCATGCATACCTTCGCTGTTTTGCTTTTTGGTTTGTGTTAATGACATAGATCTTTGTAAATGATAAAATCAAGTGGCAGGTGATATATATCCCATTTGGGACTGTGGCCAATCTACAGTCCTAACTTTATATTGTCCTTTGGCTCAAAGCTCTTCGATAATCTAATTACTAATATTCTAAATGTGTAATCCAAACTCACCGATCAAACCTCAAGGAATATTTCTAAGGGAGAACAACTTAGATTTTTTTGTTTGTTTTGTTTTGAATCAATAGTATGACTCTTAAATTGAAGTTGTAAGATTATTCACAAGTACACTTTGTTTCTGCTAAATTAAAAACTTTAAGTGAATGCTGGTTAATTTAAAGGGCATGGCACCTATTCCCAAAGACTGTACAGAATACTAAGTATATCAAGTATAAACTTAAAAGGAATAAGTTCAATGCATTCCTGTGAAATACAGCTCTTAAATGGAATTTGACTTAGGAAAGCTGCAGGGGACAGGGAGGAAAGAGTAAAAGCAAAGGTGATGAACAGTAGCTAGTATTTTAGCAATCTGTTGCTTTTGTAATGTTTCTCTTTTAAATGGAAAATTCATTAAATAAGGATACTTGTGAGTAAAATGTATTTAAAAAGTAAAGTATGTAGCCTTTGTATGTAAATAAGTTTACCTAATAAACAGACTTTGTCAGCCACTTAGAACTTTAAATATAATCTGAGAGGCTGGATTTTAAGTACGTAGACATTTTAAAGCATATATATATATATATACATATATATATATATATATATATATATATATATATATTATTTTACAATAATGTATTTGGCACAAATCTTTGTGTTTATTATTGTCTACTGTTACTGAGGTTTTGTTGTTGCTTGGTTAGTTTTTGTTTTTTAAGACATGGTTTCTCTGTGTAACAGACCCGGCTGTCCTGGAACTCTACCTGTAGACGAGGCTGGCCTTGAACTTTCAGAGATCCGCCTGCCTCTGCCTCCTGAGTGGTGAGATTAAAGGTGTGCGCCACTATACCCAGTGGGGAATGAGTAGTTTATTTTCCTTTTCAAGCTTTTTGCAAAGCCTAGAGTAACTTAAGATGAACTAGCTTATTATTTTTCTATCTCTAAAAATAAGTACATTTTTCATATACTTTGTGGAAAATGTTCTGATACAAAGCATATCTGTGTACTCTGGCAAGAAGTATCATCTTTATAAGATCAATGATTAACAAGAGTAACTGAACATAACTACTTGTGTTGTAGAATTTTAAACAATTGCAATTCAAAATGTTTCTTAAGACACTGATAACACCCTAGATTGCAAAGGAGAAATTCTATTTCTCCAGGAGGTTCTTTCAGAGTTTAGAATGCTTACGTAGTCCAATGCCAACTTGAATTTCAAAATGTTACCATGATTACAACGCACACTAAGACTAATATGCAAACAGCCATACAAGTTGACAGGATCAAGATGAGACATTTCACAGTTGTAACAGGGCTGCAATAAGACAAATGCTTCACAAGGTTGGCTCACATACCCTGGTAGACTTATTAACAGTAAAGGCTTTACACCATTCTTTCAGCTAACTCTACTTACTAAAGAAACTCACTCAACTGAACTTGGCACAAATGAGTTTAATTATCATAAAGTGCATCAGTTGGCTAAGTACATATAAACAAATCAGCCATAGTACAGCATAATATCTTCACATACATAGAAATACATATGGAACCACCAGGAGTCAAGATACTTGGGAACTTTGTAGTATGTATGTCTTTTTTTTTCCTTTTTCTATAACTCACTTGCCTCAAATCTGTAGTATATTTTGAAAAGAATATGCCTTGATTAGCAAAAGGAGGTAGTGTTCTGAATGAGGCAAACCCCAGTGAATTTATGGGTAGAAAATTGAGTTGAAGATTATGCAGAAAATATCCAAGTGTAATATATTAATGACCTGAGACACTTACAGTAAGTATCTTGACATTAATTAATCATCATTTGAGTCAAGGCTATTTTATCGCTTTGCCTATCTAATTATAACTCTTCATAACATATTATCTTTGGTTCTAGAAAATCATTTTCTTTTAAATAGTATTAACATTTCAAATAAGCAATTTTTATCTAGAGATTATAGACATATTAACATTTCAAACTGGATTCTTATTTATCTTTCCTGTGGTGTTCACTGATTTAAACCTTTATCATGTCTGAGATAGAAACATTACCCAGATTCTAACATGCAATTAATCTTCACCTATATAAGTGGTGATTCAAGACCAGCAAGCACACACACATACACAGTCACAGTAGTCTGGAGCAATATACAGGCAGGACACTGTAATAACTTATGTAAAGTGTTTAAGAACATGGGCCCTCATGACAATTCTGCTTTTTTTCAGTGTAGTAAATACAATGCTGGATAAAAGACATTGAAAGCAGCAGTGAATATAGTTCCTATTCCAATAACTTAAAAAAAACTTTATGTAAACTTTATACACGTGCATTCTTGTTCTCTTCTGTTTTAGTCTCTTAAGGTAGCACTGGCCACTCTGCTGAGTCTGCTGAAACGACGGAGGGAGCAGTCACCAGTGTGTTAGTCATCTTCAGCACTATATGCCAACTGTGCGACTTCTACGTCAGCTATCGCACTTCCGGCTTCTCTAGAGTTGAAGTGTGGCTTATGATCAGCTCTGTAGGGGAAGAGGAGTGTGCTAGTGAAGGGGCAGACACATCTCACTTCATTGTGTCTTCTCACAGAAAGGCTACTTAATACATATGACACAGTATAGTGACAAATTCAACCAGAAATTCTTTGTGTGCTTTTGTGTGAATGTACACGTATGTGCATACTTGTGGTGATCAGATGTCAACTTTAGGTGCCATTCCTGAGATGCTATCCACGTTCCATTCATCTATTTAGATTGTGTGTGTGCATGACTTAAGGGAGTTATTTCTCTCCTTCTGCTGAGGGGGACCAAGGAACTGGATGTCAGCTGTCATCCAGCAGGCAAACACAGTTCTCAGTGAACTATCACTGGCCTTCTCCTACTTTTTGAAAACAAAGTCTCTTACTGGCCCGGAGTTTGCCAATGGGGCAAGGTTGGCTGGTCAGTAAAGTCTTTTCTTAGGGACAAACTAGTAAACTTTAATTTGTCTTTGTTTCTTTATGAGAGTAGATTCACGATATAGCAACACGAAGTCCCTAAACAGTTCTCTTAGGGTTTAAATGATCAGGCTTTAGTAAGCTAAACACTGTGCTGTACTGAACACAAACTAGTCATCAGAGAGGAAAGAACCTCCATTGGGAATGTGCTTCTAAGATTAAGCTGGAGGCAAGCCTATAAGGCATTTTCTTAATTGGTGACCACAGGGAAGTGTCTAGTCCATTATGGGTGATGCCATCCATGGGCTGGTGGTCCTGAGTTCTATAAAACAGGAGGCTGAGCAAGCCAGAGGAATTAAGCCTGTAAGCTGTAACTCTCCATGGCCCCTGCATCAGCTTCTGCCTCTAGGCTCTTGCTTGTTTGAATTCCTGTCTGGACAACTCCCTTCAAAAATGAATATTTAAGCCAAATAAACCCTTTCCTCCCCAAGTTGCTCTAAGACAATTATATACCTAGATTCTTCATCCAAGACATTCCGATTGACTTGAAGTACAGAGGACTCCACCCTTAGGATCTGTCCACCTTCCGCTCTTGACACACACAGTGACGCTCCAGGTTCTAAGGACAATGTTCTGAAGGTATGTTACAACAGAAAGTTATTTCTTCTGAACAAGAATGGTGTGCCTTCACTGTCATGAAAACACAGCATCTTAATCAGCTAGAGGTTTATTTTCCTGAGGTTTCTCATCCTTAAATGTTTAGGTTCCTACATTCAATTAGTTTATAAAGAAGTGGGCCAAGAGCCCAGGACTTTCAAATTAGAAACTTCCTAAGTCACATTAAAATGTAAAAGGCACTGAACTGGAGTCAGACTAGCCAGATTGCAGATACAGTGTCAGGACTCACCTGATTCTGGTCTCTAATGCATCTATGTGAAGTTGTTTTTCCCCAAGCAGTTTCTTCAGGGATTCTACCTCTTTCTGCTTCTCAAGCAGTTCTCTCTGTAAATGGTAGTTAGTCTCTTCTAAAGTCTCACAGAAAGCCTTTACAAAGAACAGAAAGGCGAATTATGTTCTGAAGCAGTACCTCTCTCAAAATCATCACTGAAGAGTCAGCACACAGATATCAAAGTTGTATGTGTAAAGTCCAGACAGTCTGTTCTTCACACTCATCTGCTTACATTAGTACTATTTTGCACTCAGTTCTCACGCATCAGGGGTACCTGTTAGTTCTCTTCCTAGAGAACAACTGTAGTAGGAAACACTGATAATGGATATATAATTACAGAAAAACTGAGAGAATATCATTTAAGAAAATGAAGACTAGATAATCTGAATAAACTACAACCATTTATTAAACACAGTAGAGTTGGTTATTTAAACTCTGATAAAGGAATTACCAGTTAAATTAGTCTAATGGGTTAAATTCTATGAAGACTGTTTAGGTAGCTCTGGAGAACAGAAAAAGAGGAACTATCCTGAGCTTAGAAAACTAGAATAATCCTGACACTAGAGATAGAAAGAAAAACAATATATTCGGTAATTTGACCCAAAATTATTATCATCCTAATCCAGCAATTAAAAATGAAAATTTTGGGGTTCGAGAGATGGCTCAGCAGTTAAGAGCATTGACTGTTTCTTCCAAAGGTCCTGAGTTCAAATCCCAGCAACCACATGGTGGCTCATAACCATCTGTAATGAGATCTGATGCCCTCTTATGGTATGTCTGAAGACAGCTATAGTGTACCCACATGAAATAAATAAATCTTTAAAAAAATAAAAATTTCTCTAATAAACAATTATTATTTGAAAAATCTATTGAATATAATTTGTACTTATGTAAATAAAACCATCAAGTACATGGAAACATATGTCCTACAACACAGCAAACTAAAAATAGGGAATAAGTTCCTTAACCACAAAAGGAGACACTAACAAAACTATCAAAAGCTCACAGAAAACATGTAACATGACACCGAATTTCTTTAAGGTGAGGAAGAAGGGCAAAGCAAGAACTTCAACTTATTGTCAAGAACACTGGCAAACACAATAGTAGAGCAAAACACATGCATGACATTAGGGAACAGAGGAAAAACTGTAACTATTAGTATTGTAAGATTATAATTAGCAATACATACAATTCAAAAGGATCTACAAAGATACAGTAGGTATGTAAAACAAATATACAAAATCTAACAACTCAATCGTAAAAGTTTAGATTATAAGAAAAAAAAGAAATCAAACCTTTACTGAAGATATTCTCAACTAATCCTAAATATGATTTTCAAAGTATTCACAAGCTGATTATAAAAATTTCATGAAAGAATAAATAGCCAATTTTGAAAAACAAAACAAAAACCAAAGCCAACCCCAACATGGAAGAGAATCTTTGCAATGCGACCCTGAAGGTTCTAAAGCTACTTTAACTGCTCAGAACTGGCAGGAGGGGAAACTCACTGGGACAGAGCTGACTGGTGACACAGGGAAGGCGGATGACTTACAGTTAACTCATGGAAACTGTAAATGTCAGCTCATGAAGGAAAGTGAACTCTAACAAGTGCTACTGGCATGAGTGGTTACCCATATAGAGAAAAGCCAAGTCAATTAATCTACTGATGCGAAAAGCAAGTTCTACTACCAAAAACAATGTAAAGATTGTATCCCAGAAGCTATGATGAAGTATGGTAATGGGGCAGTTCTAGAAGAGGTCTATGTAGCTATTGGTGCAGAACATCCACCTAGTAACCAAGGGGTAAAACTAGCCTAGAAGAACAGCAGTACTATAAATGGCAGTGACGATGGGAAACACATCGCTGAAGCTGTGTCAACTGACACAGCAAACTTTGGGAACAACTCTCCAAATGCACTGAAACTGAAGAGGAAAATATACAACAATCAAACGATTCCACCGTACAAATAAGCTTTCTATAAATCTTTGGGTTTAAAACCATCTCCACAAGGAACTGTTACTCTATGGACTAGGCTTTTAGAGTAATCATTAGAAAAATATGCCTATAGAATGATTTAGCTATCACTGAGACCTCAAAATGGTTTGTATTCTTAGAAAACAACCAATCCAAAAATCACTCTGCACAACTGGCTCTGTCAAGTAGTGATGAATGTGATGTATGTAATCTTCTTCTGTGATCAGCAGTGGCTTCTAGAAAATGTCTAATAACCCAGAGACATCCTTTACTTGCCTTTCTGGTTTCCTCAAACTTGAGAACAAGAAAAATTATGTTTCTAAGCTGAAGAATACCTCAAGGTTGGAGTTTATGTGAGAGAAAGTCTGAAGATTTAGGTTTTAATTATTTGTAGTCAAAACATTTCCTTAAACATTTTTGAATCCATAATACATTTCTTTGTTGAGACTGGTCTGACATGAGTCAAACCCACCACTGATCCACCTACTGGTGCTGGGATTACTGGTATATGCCACTGGCTTTTACTACATATTTCCAATCATTATCTATTTATTGCTACTATACCCCAACCTCATTTCTTCCACTGATTTATTTCCAGAGGTATAACTCTGAACTTCCCCAAGTAGGCAGTCCAGGTTAATGTACCCAGTTGTGGTTTCCTCCTGGGTACGGGCACTTGAAGGGGTAGAAATGTCTCCCTTTAGCAGGATGCAGGTTGAAAAAGTAGGTACAAGTTTTACTGGATTAAGGTCCCTTATCTTTTGAGTAATTTCAATTTGTACTGAAAAGATGTTGCTAACTGTATTTTAGATATTCTCTTACATACAAGGCTGCTAGAAGACTCTGCAAGCCAGTGTTATATACATGCCACTGTAGTCACCTTTTGTTTTGAAATAAAACAGCTACTGGGGAATTTCTAAATAAATATTAATTTTCAAATACAGTTATAAGAAACTACATTTGTTTTATAGAAAAATTCTAGATTTATTTGGAAATGAACTGATTAGCACCCCCTTGCCAAAGAATTATCCAGTCCCTGATGCAATAGTGTGGAGTTTCAGAAATCCTAACTCAAACCAACTCCCAGTCTTTCCCAACTAGCCAGTATATATTTTGAATTAATATATTTTGAATTAAAGATATTTAAAAGATTTTTTTTTTGTAAAAGGAAAAATGTAAAGTGTTTAAGAAATGTTTTTCAGTTAGAAAGAATACTCTATTTGAAAGGAATGGAAATCATGAGCTCTATGAGTTGAAAAGGTAATAATGCCAACTGTTGAATATATATATATTTATAAAACAAAACTTTTAAAACACATTCTAGGTCAAAGTAACAAATGAGATAAGACTCAGTGACTACATATGCTGCAGAAACAAATCCCACAGTTATTAAGTGAGAAGACCAATAGCAACAGTCTATAGAGCAGAAACTAGATCAAGGTTGCTAAATGCATTTGAAGTGTTTAACATTCAACAAAACAAAAGGATGTATATATGTATATATTTATATATGTATATCTGTATATAATATTTCATATATCTGAAAAACAACAGCTATTAGAAACTATCTCTAAATGACCTCAAATGATATATAGAATAATGACTTTTGAAGCAGCTAGCTTATTAGGTAAACTAAAAAAAAATTTAAAAATTTAAAGGTATATTTATTTTGCAGTAAATCAACAACCTGAATAACGAGAAAGGATGACAAATAGAAGCAAATGAAAATTCCAGAGTTGAAAACTTCAAGGACTACAGTACAAATGAGTAAGAGACACTCAGCAGTCTGTAGACTTGACAGGACAGAGCTGTGCGCTCCTGAATTCAAAATACAAACCTATAAACAACTCAATCTTGTAAACACAGAAATTATATAACTGAGTAAAACTAAGTGGAGAAAAATCAACACTTAAGAGTTGTGCAACAAAGTGAAAATTACAAGGAGATCCAGGGGGAAGGGAGGAGGGGACTGCAAAGGCCCAGGAAGTATGTGTGTAATGAACACAGGGGCCACATGTTGATGTATCCCAACCAGATTATTAAAAGTCCAAGACGGAGATCTTCCAAACACAGCAGAGGTATCCACCATATACACAGAAAGGACAATAAAATTAAAGGCTGACTTTCCCTCTAATTGATAGTGAAGGCAAGAAATGACCCATTCAAGGGGTTGGACAAAACAATTTGGGGGGAATTTGAGGGCATGGAGAAACAGAAACTCCCCTAAAATATCAGTCATGAGAAACAGTCCATTAGTTTAAAAAAAATTATAAATTTTTTAAAAGGTTAAACACCAGGATGCATTACAAGAAAATAATTCTTTTCCCAGAAATAATTATAACTCAAGAGAAAGGAAAGCATGCATGTATCAGTGTTTAAAGGAAATTGTCCATAGTGACTCATGATGGAATAAAACTGCAAACAATGTAGGTGTCACTCGCTGGGGCTGGGGATGCACATTGGTCATGCACTAACCAATGAGAGAAGGCTGAGGAGCGGTGAGGGAAGTGATACCGTGGGATAGACCATAACATGCCAGGTGAAAGAAAGCAGAAAAGATCAGATATGTAAGCGGTCATGCACATCACATACAAAACATTATGCACACTGTAGTATGTGAATTATACATATAAACATGCCCTGCATTATTGCATAAACCTATATATACACGAAACAAACAGAAAATGTAAATTTACAGGGAAGAAAAGCAGATCATGGGTTGTCTTAGGCTAGGGGTGCAGACTGTAAAATGTTTTTAGGAAATTCTTTGAGAAAATGTTAACTATTCTAAAACTAGATTATGATGATACCACAGCTGTAAAAATACCAAAAATTACTAAGCTGTATATTTACAATGAAATAACAAAATAAATGAATAAAGCTTTTGAAGGTTTTACTTCAATAAAGCTGTTTTTAAAAAGGCTAAGCATTTACTCAGCACAAAGTTCTGCAGTTAAACTAACTGCACAAAAGGACAAACCAACCATCAGATCAGTTTCATTTAACTGTCACTGAACATTGGGGGTAAACTTGTATACAGTTCTAGCTAATCTATTACTACCAAATCTGTCTTGTGAATCTAGCCCATTGCTTCAAGAAATGGGCCACTTTAATGCGTCAATTACTGTAATTTGAGTACCATCGAACATGAGCTGAATTGCTAACAAGTCAATCCTGTCTATCTCTACAGATCAGCTTAATTTGAATGTAACAGTAGGTTCCTCACTAACATATCTTAGAAAAGGAATGCTCAGCATAAAATCATGGTGCCAAATGAAGTAAATCTAAATAACTGTAGCATTTTATTAATTTTTTGAAGCAGTAAAAAATAAAGGATTTAATTTTAGATTTTATTCATTACATGCTACCTATAATTTTTATCTGTTCACTAAACTAGGTCCATGTTTTTCAATGAAAGAAACCTTTGATTCAAATATTAAAAGCTGCCTGTATAAAATAACTGTAGTTTGAACTGATAATAATTTGCTGTTTGCCAATCCACCTGCGAAACAGTGTAGTAACTGTACTGTATTTAGCTTTCTTTCATGTGACATATAATACAGCACTTACCCTGCTTTCTTCTAGGCTATCAAATGGACCTGGTGGATCATCCAGACAAAGAAATTCTCTCACTGCAAGGCTTTTCAAAGGCAAAAAAATTAGCTGGCATACAAATAAATTTACAAAAGACAGCAGAACACAAAAGACACATTGAAGAGTGTGAGGCAAATGATTTTGTAGATAATATAAAAATGAACAATTTGTGTCTCTACATAAGTAGCCACATGCAAATATACCACACTATAAAAGCTACAAAGGTTTTACTCAAGTTATTGAAGCTCACAAACGTGAGTGAAAACCCCAAGGTTCCTGTTACATGCAGACCATATGACAATCAACACAATTCAGAACAATGATAGAGGACAGCAGCCCGGGTAGCAAACCTCCCCCTTGACTTTCACAGAGCAAGAGTACCGACAGCTGCATGGGGTCCCCTTGCTAGGAAGGAAAGCAATTCTTAGTTTATATTCTCCTTCAAGTCCAAGAAGCTTGTACTCTGAAAAACCTAAAGACTGCCCTTCTCTGTTTATTACTTCATATACACAGTCCCTCAGATATTAAGAGGAAACTTCTGACCATCTCTCAATTAGCAAATGTTTTAAATAATGAAATATTTCCATGGATATACTTTTGTTGTGGGTTAAGACAGTGGACCATCAAACTCCTCACAATAAACACACTCTCCCCTTCCAAACAGCAATTTCGGCCTGAGAGAGAACTTGACATGTGCAATTTCTTATTTGTAAAAGGCAAGAATATGATTAACTGACACACTGCATAAAGGACATGCCACACTGTGTTGAAAAGAGAATAGGTTTTAGGGTCATATTGGGCCAGGGAGGTTTATAATGACAATGCTGTGTAATCATGAAGAGGTAAGTTGGATATTCAGTGAGATCTCTTTCAAAGAAAAATAGGAATATAAAAAGTAGTATTAAAGAAATAAAAGTCCAAAGCCAGCACAGAGAAGCTGATGGTAAGTACACGTTAGACTGTCAAATGTTTACAGTCTAGGGAAAGGACACGTGGAGGATGAATCAATTGCCCACTACACTTCTTGTCCCTTTCAATCTTCAGACAACAACAGGTGATGCTGTTTCTGTTTTGAGCAAAAAACACCCTGTGAGTGAATAAGTTATTTCTTTTACTAAGTGGTAATTTGTCTCCCTAAAACTTCTACTAATGATTGAGCCAATCAGGGTAACCCCACATCTTTTACATGACACCATCAAACATTGAGGACGGTCCTCACTTCCCCCAGTGCTTCATTTTCTAGAAGCATCACCAATGCAGTAACGCTTGCACACTGTCACACTGCTCTCCCACAGAGCTGCTCTGAAGGGCACTGGGGGCTGGAGAGATGGCTTGGTTGTTAAAAGCAATGACTTCTTCCAGAGGTCCTGAGTTCAATTCCCTGAAACCACATGGTGGCTCACAGCCATCTGTAATGGGATTCGATACCCTCTTCTGGTGTGTCTGAAGACAGCTGTAGTGCACTCATATACATAAAATAAATAAATAAGTCTTAAAAAAAAAGGCAAGGTACTTTTCTACCTCAGAAATGATATCAAAATCTAGAAAGAAAAATGACCTTTTCAGTCATATATGCAAGTGGTAAAGAGACCCCAAATCTGTCTTTTGAGAATAAATCTGTGCCCCTTGTTATCTGAAAATGCCTCCGTCTTAGGTATTGGTTAAGATAAATACTTCCTTGTAGGCCACACCTCTCTGAACACATTCAATTGCACTACCACTCTCAAGTTCTGGCATTGAGAATACTGCAAACCGTTAACAGCACAAAGGAGACCAGGATTACCGGTGATGTAAAGTTATGACCCACCTACCAATGAAGCGCCCACAGTTAGATAAAAGTGAAGTGAGGCTTCTGAGGTAGTGGGAAGTGTGGTACAGGGAGCTGAGGTAGATTCTGATCACCTGGATGCCATTAGCTCACCAGCACCTGAACCAATCAGTTTGGTCCTTTGTGACCCATGGCTCATAATTCCATCTATAGCTCCTCTAACAAGAGGGAGCAGAGCTAAGGTCTCAGAGCTGGCATAAAGCCATTACCTACAAGAGTGCTAACTTTCTTTATGACACTCCAGCAACCTCTCTCCTTGTGTTTAGAGCTGTGTCTCATGCTGTCCAGCCCTAGTCATGCCGACTGGTACCCTGGATCAGCCTTCCCACCTCAACCTACAAATGCTTCTCATTAGCTCTCCCAGCCTCCCACTCTGCCCCTGCTACTCTGTGTAATGTCTGAGAGCTTTTTTCCCACAGGTTTAACTGGTAGATTAAAGAGTTTAAAAGGAGAAGAACATTGGAAATAGGATGTGAAGTAACTGTGAACACTTGGAACAGTAAGTGTAAGTACTGAGACGGCACATAAGGATGGAAAGACGTCAGTGTAGGAGAGCGCATTAGACAGCGGTGCTTTAACCAGGCAAATGACTCAACTGCACTTCTGTCCCCAGCATATGACCTGTAGGCCTCACTTCTGTAGTCTGACTAGAAAATTCTCTTTCATCTGACAAATCCTTCTTAACTGTCTTAAAGATGGGCCAAATATTATTTCTTTAGAGCTCAAATGTCATCCTGCGTTAAGTTGACATTTCTTTCACCAACAGATGTATGTCTTTCCATTATCACTTTTGGGGGCACATCTTCTCACTTAGATACAATACAGGGCTGGCACCTAACTCATCTTTGTGTAGCCACACTTCCACACAGTAAGCTCTATGTAAATATTGTTAAACAGGTAAAGTGTCTAATAAACTCTGTTATCATGAAAATAGTCCGTTTGCTTTTGCTTTGTGTTTTATAAATAGACCTGAACACAATACTCTCAATAGTTTTAAACTAGCAATTTTAAATGTCCTTTCATCTTTTCTCCATTTTGGCCTGTCACAGTTGGAGCAATTCTAACAGTACTAAGAGCTATCGAATGACAACAGCTGTGTGTAGGGCACACAGGCTATCAGAACGTTAAGTGTGCACATTTATCAGAGAGAAAAGTTAGAGTAGCTTAATGCATGCACAATCATCTGGATATGCAAAGATACACTAAGTTTATCTCCAATTGAATTGATGTGTCTGGGTGCTTTTTCTGTGTGTATGTCTGCACTACACATGCAGAGAAGAGGGTGTCAGATGCCCTGGAACTAGAGTTACACATAGTTGTCAGCTACCATATGGGTGCTGGAATTTGGTCCCTTGGAAGAGCAGTCAGTGCTGTTAACCAGAGCCAACCCTCCAGCCCAAACACATGCTCGCACACACACACACACAAACACACACACAGTCTCATCTACAGGCTAGGTTAGTCTGGAAATTGAAGTCCTCCTG
Source organism: Micromys minutus (assembly GCF_963924665.1). Classification (NCBI taxonomy): domain Eukaryota; kingdom Metazoa; phylum Chordata; class Mammalia; order Rodentia; family Muridae; genus Micromys; species Micromys minutus. The sequence continues at coordinate 14,720,206 of NC_137984.1, forward strand.
CCTCACTTCCTGAGTGCTGGGAGTGTATAGCACACACTCTATGTTTCTCTGTGGTAATCTATAAATGACATTTAATAAAGTGTAGAAATTTGGTCTCTTCTCTTCTCCCTTGTGGGAAATCAATTCTGTTCCCTTCTCAGCATAAGGAAATGAAAAGACTCTCCTCTCCTATATTTTTAAATACAATAAAGCCCTTGAAGAGAGAATTTTCTTTTTCTCTCTACTGTGTGATAAGAGGGAGGTGGCCAAGGACATCCTGTTCAGAGTGCACCAGAACAGTGAGAGCAGACCTGTGTGGCGAGTCACTCAGCCTCTGACAGGATGAAGAGTAGGCATTATGTTTACAGAAGAAAGTCATGAAAGGTGGAGAGACAATGGAGAAACAAAGCAGGGCACACAGCTCTTCGGCAGCCTCAGACTTACAACCCATGTTCTAATTCCTCCTTTCTGATCATACATTTTCCTGCTCCCAGTCTCAACCTTACTTTCCAGCCATAGAACTCCTACGATTCCTACAGACACGAATTCCGGTACTGCTCCTCCCGCCTAGTATCTCTACTTTAATAATCTACATCACACAGAGCAGCAATTGACAAACTTCCTTTTTTCCTTCAAACAGTTGCCCAACTTCTCTACATGACATGTGATCAAGCAGTTACAGGCCTAACAGTTGTGACAGATGAATAGTCCTTCTTGTCACCTTCTCATCCTAACTATTTAAGGAACCTCTTTCACTAAGGTCAACGTTAAACACCTTATTTTAAACAAAGTTAAAATAATGTATACTTTATTGCAAAGTACTCTATTTTCAGGGTAATACAAGCTCTTAAATGGATTTCCTAGATGTCTGATGATGTAAGACAAAAGCAGTAATAGAACTAGGTCAATAAATGTGGGGTGAACTAAATACTTTCTAAGATTTAATACTCTAGCATGTAAGAAAGTGAAAACTCTCACCAACTTTCACTTTCCTGAAATGAACATGTATGAACTGAGGAAAGCTCAGTATGCTGTTTCAGGAATCTTTAAAAATGATTTTACATTTATTTTGTGTGTATAAGTGGCCTGTCTGCATGTGTGTACGTATACTACGTACACGCCACCAGCGTAGGGAGGTCAGGTCTTATGTAACATATTCATAAAATCCACCAGAGGATCTGAACCCAGGTCCTCTGCATGAGGAACAAGTGCTCTTAACCACGGAGCCAACTCTCCGGTCTGAATGTCTGTAGCAAAGTAAACTTCTGTGCTACCTTTCTTACTTACTTGTTTTGTTTTTGAGACAGGCTCTCTCCATGGCCTGGCTGCCCCGGAACTCACTATGTGGAGCAGCCTGGCCTGGCACTCACAGAGATGACTTGCCTGACCTTACGGCCTGGTCTGAAGACATGCTCCACTGTGCCTGGTCTACGCCAACTCTTCTCACTTGCAGTTCTGGGTTCAAAGCCACAGCCCTGTGCATGTAAGATGCATGTCCTCTACTCACCTTTCCCCCTTTTCTTGCTAAGTAGATTTGATTGATTTAATTCCATCTATTTTACTTTTTGACATGACCTTTGTAGATAGCCCAGGCTAACTCAAACATCCAAACTCTCCAGCCTTTACTTTCCACGTGCTGGCATTCCAGGCTCCTGTACTGTATGACACACATGGCTGCCATTCCTAACGTTCAATGGCTTAAATCAGTTATGGTAATTTTAAAAAGAGTTACATTTTGCTAGTTAAAGTTATTAAACTGGCCCCAGGTGTTTAATTTAGCACATTTTCAGTATCAAGACTTACTGAATATGGGGCAAGAGAGCAAAGAGAGCATCTATGGATTTCTTATAGTTTTTTTAATGATATAAACTTCAAAGGTCTTTTATGATTTATGTACACTAATTTTTGTTAGTGGTTTTCATGAAATGTAAATTTATTTCTATTTCTCAAAAAATATATCTCTTTACAGTCTCATTTGCACAAATTCATCTTTTCTAATAGGATGCCAACAGTCCTGCCATCCATCCATCCATCCATCCATCCATCCATCCATCCATCCATCCAGTCAAGAGACACTGAGCAGTAAGACCTGCTTGCACTAGGATGAAGATGGCAGTGAGACAGGAAAAGCAGACAAGTCTGGACAGGTCCTAAGGGAAGAGACTGAAGGATGTGGGAAGATGACTTGGTGGGCTGCATAGACAATGATGCTGGAAAGGGGGACAAATGCCTGAAGCCTATTCTTCAGCATTTTATTAAATATAAGGCTCTCTCTCTCTCTCTTTCTCTCTCTCTCTCTCTCTCTCTCTCTCTCTCTCTCTCTCTCTCTCTCTGTGTGTGTGTGTGTGTGTGTGTGTGTGTGTGTGTGTGTGTGTGAGAGAGAGAGAGAGAGAGAGTGTGTGTTTCATGTAAGAACCTAGAACATTGGCGCAGGTAGCAAAGACCTCACTGCTGTGGCTGGGGGATTAGAGTGGATTATTCAACTACTGCACCATAACTGCAGACACACACTATATATTCCTGCTCACTATAAATGCTCTCTGTAGTTTTTCAAAACAGTTCTAATTTTTCTAATAACACAAATCCTTCAAGCAATATATTTCTTTAAGAGATTTTCTTATATTCAGAAGTCAAAATGTAAAATCTTTGATCCTTTTCATACTATTCAATGTTTCCAGAAATTTTATTTTACTATATGAATTCATCTAAATTTCTAATTTTTATATTACTTAGAAAAGATATAAAAATTAGCCACAAAATTTTTACATTAATCAAAAATTGACTATTATGTGAGCCATTTTGTCTAAATAATTACTGATATTTTTCTTTTCACATTTAAAGTTTTATTAAAAGTGATATACAATTCTCAACTGAAAAAAGGCAAAAAAATTTCATGTATTTGAGAGAAGTAATTACATCCCCACCCTCCAATATATGCTGATATGAAGTTGGTCCTAAATTTATCCTTCAGTTGAAACTTGTTTTAGAAATGATTTTATAATTTCTTATTTCAGTTTGTTACATACCAGTTAGCGATGTCCTTGTGAGCCACCAAGTTTTGAAGAAATGCCTGTAATCCTAATTGTCTGTCTTCTAGAAAGTCCACATTATAGTTATCTTTAAACCAGCGTTTTGGAGGAAGTGCTAATCGAAAGCCTGGAAACATCTCTTTTAACTAGAGGAAGAGAGAGAGATCGAGAAGGAAGGAGAGACAATGTTTAACTCAATTACATGAACAGAACACTGCTCTATACCATGGACTATTAGCAATTATTCACCAAACAACTCTATGATAATTAAACCAGCTAAGCCGTTTTCTGTTGCCCTTGGTACCTGTGTAAGCAGGCACTCCAGGTGCCCCATACAGTGCCTGCACGTGGTCTTTCTCACCTTCTCATGTCAGACATCCTGTGGATAACGAGTCGGAATCACTGCAACTGTAGTTCCTTCTTCTGATTTCATAAACACTGACAAATACTGCCTAACTGGCTTTTTGTATCTTCTCTGGTGCATTATGATTTCAACTTTTGACTAGACCATTTAAAAAGCTAGGCTGCAACTTTAAAGGCAGCAACTACATACAAGAACGAGCCATGCTTTAAGAACAATCTCTGGGTAACAAACATCAATCAAACAAGTGCTTTGCCCTACAACATTCAGAAACCAAACTCTGTCCAAAACCTGAATGAGCTTGGAAGTTAATTCTTCCCCAGAGACACCAGATAAGAGTCCTGCCTGGCCAGAAGCTTGACTGTGAACTTGTCTGGTCCTGAAGAGCACCGCTCCCCATCCCAACCACTATTAATGAGAGTTTTAACAGTGTCGGCAGCAATAGGACTAATATTAACACTACAGACTTCTGTTCTCTCTCCTTTTATTTATTGTAAGTGACTCCATGTAGATTTCCTCAAACATTTGAGGTTATATAATCATGTATGAAATAGATCAGAACGATTTTTCATAAATATGCAGCTAACTGTGCAGATGATGACACTGATGATTACTACAGTAAGATGAACTACATTTTCCTGTGCAGTGAAGGTGCAGGGAACAGACACGTAACTGACAACTGAAGGTAGCTCGGTCTGACTACTTACTTTGTCATTAAGCCTGGAGAAGTCAGTGTATCTTCTGAAAACTACCCAGCTTTCTTCTGGGCTTTTCTTTACTAGGATTTTATATACCTAGAAAGAGAGAAAGAGAGAGAGACAGGCAAAGGAGATTAAGAGAGGGAAGAGGGAGAAGGGGCGAATGGGGCAGAGGGAGAAAGGAAGAATCAAACATTTGCAGAAAACTTTACTTGATATATCAAGCAATCTTTATGCAATAAATAAAAATAAAATTTTAAAGTATGACCAAGACAAAATGCCACAGCACATGTGTGGAGGAGGTCAGAGAGCAACATTTGGGAACTGTTCTCTGGTTCCACCACGTGGGTCCTGGGAATGAACTGAAGTCACGGGGCTTGGCAGCAAGCACTTTTACTCACTGAGCCAAGTCACCAGCTAGGATCCACCTCGTAGCAGCACCAACTTGGGGGTTAAGCTTCAACGTATGAATGTAGGCAGACACAAGCATTCATACTGTAGCACACTGTTAATGAGTACGCTTTCTTCATTCGATGGGTAGGCAGGTGTAAAGAAATAGCTACCAAGTTGTAACTGGTAAAATGCTTCTTCCTATCCCAGCAGTATAACTGCGTCCTATATGCTAGACTGTGTTTTCAAACATCATGCCAACCCTTCTCCATGGAGAGCCTCTGCTCCCAGCATCTGTTAACAGCGTGAAGCGGCAGAACAAACACAAAAACTTCAGCTCAAGAAAATCCAAAATCAAACTCTTGGACTTAATGGGACTTCAGCAAGGTTAATGATAAACACATACTGACCAATGTGCATCAGCACACAGTATTAAAGTATTTTAACCAAGCTGGGAATGGCGGCCCGTGCCTAAGCCCAACACTTAGGAGGCAGATGCAGGCACATCTGTGTGAGTTCAAAGCTAGCCTGGTTGACACAGTGAGTTCCATAAGCAGACTACACTGAGAAATCCTGTCACGAAATACCAAAAAAGAAACAATATAAACCCAAACCCAAAAATATTAAAGCGAGATAGATTTTTTAAAAATTAGCTTAAAAAAAAAAGGAAAATAAGTAAATGTAGATTTCTTCCATGAATATCAAATGGCTCTACCAGACAGAAATCTGAGCACAAGGCCTCTGCGTGGACAATACTAAATGTTATTAGGAGAAATCCAAGAGAAGTATCAATGGGTTTATCAGTTATCTGAGGATAGTACTGTTAAGACCATGTTCTCTCCAGATGGCCTACAGACGGAACAAATCTCAGTGCACAGGGAGAGAACAGCACAGGCTATCCTGAGTAACAGCAGTGTGCTGAAAGTACTGGGTACCAGCATCTACTAACTGCTTTCCTGATTGTGGAACTGGTTTCCTGATTGTGGAACTGGCAGAACATGGGGCACAGGAGATGCACTTATGATATGTAATAGGACACACTGGAAATGAAGGCCTTTAGTTATTTAAGTGCCTGATTAAGTGATCTCACAGAAAAACATAAATGGCTGGGCCTTTCTTTACAACGTGGACTTAAGAACCACATCTGGATGGTCTGCAGATATGTTAGAGTTTATAACAAAAAGCTGTTAGACAGAAACATGGGCAACATCTTTAAAGCATTATAGGAGGCACAGATTGTAGAGAAGTGCTAGCCAGAAGTGCTTTCTAGAAGACAGAAAACTGCAAATGGAGATGTTCAGGAGAACGTGCAAGAGAATTTTCAAATAGTCAAAAAGGTTTCAGTGCTTACGTAACTAGTCATTAAGAAAACTCACATTTTAAATAAACTAGAAAACTTAAAGAAGGAAGGAAAAAGGAGGTGTGGAATGAGCAGAAATCCCACACTGCAATGGTAATTCTCCAGAGAGCATGGCTCACCAGTACTTTCCAAGGCAGGGCTACGAAACTAACATCTTTACTACTAAGTAGGCTGTAAATAGAAATGTGTACATGTACTCCCCAAGTGATCAGTACTAAGTGATCACAGTAGTGGTGTCAAAAAAACTTCAAAAAACAAGTATTGCCTGAAATAAAAATGAGGTACCTAAATTTGTGCAAGATTAAGGGTGACTCCCAAAACAGAACTGGATCCCAAGGACTGTACGGTCAAGAATCTGAAGCACAGGCTTGCTCTAATCACCGCACACAAGCACACCAGTAAACAATCTTTCTCTTGTTACTGGTGTGCAGCAGAAGCCAATACTTACGGTAAATTTGGCCCGTTCTTCCATGACCTCATAACCTAGAATTGTAGGTGTTGAAGGTCTGTCTTCCCAATTCACTGCGTCAGGATGCTGCTCTTCCGTGTCTCTTGGTCTAGTAGAATATTCAATGGATGAGTCTGTCCCTGTGAACTTAGTCCTAATGAGAGGACTGCCACAGACTGATGAAGTGCTGTCCATGTGATCCTGGACATTCGTCTGCTTAAAACTGCCCACAGCCGAGTCTTCTAACTGGCCTTTGGAAGAGTTTGAGCTTGTCGACACACTGCCGAAAGAAGAACTCCTTTGATTCCTGTTGCTTGCAAAGCTGGAAGCAGAGTTTCCTATTGGCATGGGAACTGGGACATAAGGGGTTGCCATCTTCTTTGGCCTTGGCAACAGACTCGTATACCTTCGTCTCCAATCACTTAAAGAACAACCGATACACAGTTCATTGTTTTCTTTCTAGGAACTCACTACCTAAAAATGAGAAGGACACACTTAAGGATTAGTCTTAAACCTGGAACTCGGTCCAAAAGAAAACAAGGCGCTTCTCTTAATTTGTGACACTCAGTTTCTTTCTGAAGACACGTGACTAACACCATCCTTTAATCTGATGTATCTCTGTGGACTCTTGTGTACATGGTGAGGAGAACAAACATTTTTCCGACCCTCAAGATAAACCTTATCCTTTTTTTCCTGTCTACTTTCCTTTATTTTTTGCAATATTCATTTTAAATGGACTTAATCCCAGCATACAAACACATTCCTTGTCCCCTCTCCCAAACCCCCCCCCCCCCAAAAAAAAAGAGAAGTTTTGTCATCCTGGTAGTACTATACACAACTAAGGAACAGAAGAAGGAAAAAGTCATTCATTTTACCTTTTTATACAATAACTGAAACTCCCAAGGATTTACACAGCTAAGCACAGTCAGTCAGAAGTTTAGATTATTATTAAGGAATGCTCTTTTATTTTGATTGAGACTTGCAAATGCTATGCACTTATTCCAAACCTTTTCTTAAAAAATGTTAATTTTAGACAAAGCCTTACTACCTTACCTAGTTGCTACCTGTGAACTTGCTAAGTAGCCCAGGAAGGCTTGAACTTTTGATATTGCTGCAGCCTCCAGAGATGCTGGGAAACACACCTGCACTACCAAACAACTGTTTTGAAAGTAACATTATTTAAAAACTTAGAATCAAATATATTTCAAAAGTAAACTTGATCAAGTTAATGAAAAAAAGGGGGAGAGGGGATCAGGTTTACAGTCAACGATATTAAATGACTAAAATTTTTGCTTTAGCTTCTAGACTATTAATTTTCAATAACCCAAGGTCCAAAAGGTGGTTGTATTTTACGTCACAATAATTTTGTAGAATAAAGAAGTAATGATTTACCATTACGTCATTAAGTAATAAACTCTGAATTTTTCGAAACCGACCAGGAGAAATGACAGGTGTATTTATTCACAGCAACAGGGGATCTACCAACCCAACTTTATTTACTCTGCTCTTTGCAAGCCTCTGGACGTGGGAAGACGCTGAGACAGGGTGTTCAACCTCGCGCGGCCAGAGTAACCTTCCTTTTTGTTGAACATTCCAGAAACCTGAGCTGCAGATTCACCCCCTGGGTTCGTCCTGACCCCCTCCCCCCAACCCCCCAAAAAAGAATAACTGAGCAGGACTCCGACATCTGCCACCCGAGGCTCTGGGCTGCCAAGGGCGGCCTAAGTGTGCGCCCCGGGGATTCCCACCCGCGGGAGCTGCCGAGCCTGCGGAGGGCGTGTCGCGTTCTCCGGGGGCGCTTGACGTCCGTCCCCCAGGAGGATGCTTCCGCGCTACCTGTGACATGGGTGACAGCACGGTGGCGGGACGCAGGCCCGGGGGACCAGACGGGGCGAGGTGGTCGGCGCGGGCCGCGACCCCTCAGGCCGGGCTCCGGAGCCGCCAGTCCTCCCGGGCGAGCGCAGGTCAGGCGCGGCCACGGCTCCCTCCGCGTCCCCGCAGCCTCCCGCGCGCCCTCCGTCCAGGCGGCAGGTACCCCCGCGCCCTACCTTGGCGCACTCCGCGACCACGCGCCGTCAGGTGAAGGAAGGCGGCTCCTCTTCGACTGCAGCTGGTCGCGTCCTGCCCCGGGCACTCGGTCTCCCCACGTGACCCTCAGCCCGAGGGCAGCCGCTCGGAGCCCTGGCACAGCCACCCAGGCAGGTTCCCGCGAACCGGAGGGAAGGGACGGCCTGATGTGGGAGGGGGAATCTATGCCGCTCCAGGAAGTGACGTCACACCACGGCGCCGCCCCCAGAGGCTCACGCTGGAATTGTTGGTCCCTGTCTCTGCAGCGGCCCGAACAAACCTAATTCCGTCACAGTGAATACACAGTTTTTTTCCCACAGATTTTATTACTAAAAGTGAGTTTCTGAGAAATGGCGCTACAATATCTAGTTTGCCAAGTGGGTGACGAGAAGACTTCAATTCCCAGGAGGCACCTTGTGTAACATAGGCTCAGGTTCGAGCTTTGCATCATGGGACTTGTAGTTATCACTGGTTTGGGGCTCTAGAAGGTTAGTCATTTCCCATAATTAGCATCTCTTTGATGGATTGAAAACTAATTTGAAGATCAGACAGATAAAACACTAGTTTATTGTATATTTGTCCATGTAATTTTGGACTATGGTAAAGATTCCTGATTTTCTTAGTAATTTTTCCCAAGTGAAAACAGTATTAGGCTGCTTAGATTTGCTCATTTGAAAACCTATAATGTTTTAGCAACACTATCATTTAACGGTTATATATCAAGGTTTACAGAACCATTTATCAGTACAATTGGGCAGTCTGATATAAACACCATCCCATGATTTCTAGGGATTTGGGGCGATACCAAGAAGAGGAAAATCGAGAGCGGCGATTCCACAGTGATTAAGTGACTTCTGACAGGGTGCAGCTCTTATTGGAGAAACAAGTATGAATGAAACTGAATTCTTGGAAAACAGAAAGGTAGTTTTCAGGATGAAATTGGCAATTTTGTCCTTGAGTAATATCTATCATTGAATAAAGGGAAGAAAAAAGTGACCTTGGAATATTTTTCTTCGTATGGATAGGAGCATGGAAAGAAAGTAAGAGTGTACAGGGACCATAATTTGATGAAAGATGAAGATCTTGTAAAGATTGTTGGAATTGCTCAAGAGTAATTTTTTTTTGCAAATTATTGAATGGAGCATAACAGGACATGCATATATACACACATATACATATATTTTCTGACATTGATAAATGACTAGATTCGAGTTTCAGGAAATAGTTACAAAGGAAGAACATTCTGTGTGTTGTCAGATAAAAGCTACTACATTATCATAGTCTATATATCCTGGCCAATTCCTACTTACAGAACATTTAATTTACACTCTACACAGTGGTTCACAATCGAACTGAATTGTTTGTACAATTTACAGAATAAGATTATTTTCAGACTATCTACCTACCTATCTATCTATCTATCTATCTATCTATCATCTATCTAATGTGTGTTTATGTATTAACAATAGAAGGGCATTGAGCTCACCCAGGGTATCATTAAATAAGATGTTTAGCTATTATCAGTCTGAGGTGCTAGTGGAGTGAGAGAAGACCATGTAACAACTACAGGAGAAGAGGTATTGAGAATGGGAAGGTGTATTTCCCTCTCCTAAGGAACTGTGCCATCTTCTGTACATTTGGCTTCTCTAGTCGCCAGGCTTATATTCATTCTTTATACACATTTTCATTAAACTGGAGTTTTTTTTTTTTTCCAAGTGGCATATTCGATCCAACTTCTGTTCAACAGGAGCTCTTCTCAAAGAATTAAAGTGGCAGTGGAGCTGAGCAGAGGCACAGGACTGATGTCACAGAAACTAATGTCACAGGAGTATCTGTGGTGAGAAGTCCCTGAAAGCCCCACTGCTGATTTCTCTAAGACTGATGAGTTCTTTCTCGATTCTTGACTTCCCTTGGACTCTGAAATAACCTAATGAGTTATTTCATCGTATTAGCTTTTTGCCTAAATCTGGCCAAAGGCTATGTTTTAGCGTAAAAGCAAACGTGCAAGTAACACAGGCACACTGAAAACGAGCCGTAGACACCGACAAAAGTCTTACAATGATTTCAATTGGATAAAGCCTCAGTGGATAAAGCACTTGGGCGAATGTGAGAGCCAGAGTCCGTTCCCCACTACCAAGAAAGAACATCCAGGAGTGGTGTGTGTGTGTGTGTGTGTGTGTGTGTGTGTGTGTGTGTGTGCGCGCGCGCGCGTGCCCAAGTGCATTGTGTTTCCACCCAGTTCTTGGCAGGTGATCTCGGGAGCAAACTGGCTCTGCATTAGTTCCAGGTTCAGTGACAGACTTGGCCTCAGTAAATTAAGGACGAAGGGTAACACCTGCCCAATCTGCATACAAGTATACAAGCATCTTCATGTACCACATGTGTGGAGGCACTCGGGAGAGCATACACACAACACATAAACATACACAGATAATAAAAAATGTGGCAGTTCATAAGGAAACATGTTTATCCCTTCGATGACTCTGTATGGAAACATGATGTTTATAATATAGGAAAACAATTCATCCGTGTTTTATAACTAAAAACGAACATGAAATAACCCCGTTAAATGTAAAAACAATTAATGCCGTGGTTTGCGCTTGTTCTGCACGGGGGCATTCCTGCAGTCTTGCTATTTGGGATCTGTACTCAAGTGCTCTGTTTTCTCACTGCCATGACTTGGTGAGTCCAGAGAAAGAACCACCGGAAGGTCAGCAAAGCAGCAGAAACCTGATGTCTGACTCCAGCGCCATGGATGTGTGACCTCTCCAGCTTCTACCGTTCACAACTAGAGCCATGTGATCCGCGTGAGAGGCGCAGAGATGACTGCCGCGGATGATTAGTTTTCTCGCGTTGTAGAAATCCTACCGGGAAAAAGTTCCGGCAAGTCAGATTCAGGGTCCTAGACCCGAGAGGATGAATGCGATCCGTGATGGGTGAGGAGGAGCCTCGGTTTTGCTGAGAAGGGTCCCGACTATTTTCTTGAGCTTCGAAGAGAACCACCAGTTCATACTTCTCCCTTCTCCCTCTTCCGGGGTAGCTACACGCTCTCCTTTCCTAGCTGTCTTTGATATTCTTTCTGCTACATTTTCAACTAGCATCTGACGCGTGGGGAATTTCCATGGACTTTATGTATGGGGAAGTCTGCTCTGGCCTTTAGGGGTGAGCAGAGGTTGTTAAAGGAGGGAGCCCGGCCTCTCTGCACGTGGTAAAAAGAGGACACGGTACAGTGTGGGATGTGGAGGGAGGGTTAGGGAACAGCCTGACGGAACTGAAAGGTGGTTTTAGGGTGGAACTGGACGTAGAGACAAGCTTCTGGTTGTCTTTTAGACGACATCAATTAAGACCTTATCAGCAGTGATTTCCTGTGACTCAATGGAACCAACGAGGCCTCGATCTATTAGCCTATTGTTATTGGTTCCTGAATGGAAACTGACCTCTTCTTCTATCGTTCCTGCTTACTCGCTCGTCCTCGGGGGCTGGGTTATGTATTAAGATCTATCTGCCAACAGCTCCCAACACCAATTAAGGAATCCAATAATTACAGTTTTTTTTTTTTAAGTAGCTGGACCTTTATAAACACATTTCCACAAAATCATTTTAGGTATCTGTACTTTCTGGTTCTAATTTGCAAAACAAAATACTTTTCAGAGACTTACGAGCTCCTTCAAGAAGTTTTTATTACCCACATAACAATCAGTTAGTAAATCAACGGATCAGCTACTTTCTGGGGACCTGCCATAGGAAAATGTGTAGATTTATGTTAAGATGATACTTGATTGGACAGGAGAGAGACGGGCAGGGAAAGGTCGAGGAGCAGAAGTAGAGGCAGGAGATGGAAAGGAGATGGGGCTGGAGAAGGAGGACCAAGACCCAGGTGGACTTAATTGACATTAGGTAGATATGAATATTTTTAAGGAATTCTATTGGTCTTTTTATCTCATATAGAGGGGCAGTTTATATCTTTGTCCATCAGATGTAATCTTATTGCGTAGAGGGTTTGTGGATTGAGAATTTAATATATAAACCTGCTTGAAAAGCTATCGGGCTTTGGAGTCATTTTTGTACAGGGTGCAGGAGAAAAGAAACATGCCAGGGCGGTTGTATCCACCCGGGACAGAAGCAACAGGGGCAGTGGAGTGAACTGTTCCTAAGTTTTAGAGGTGGCCTGGAGTGCCAAGTGATGTGGGGACCAAATGTGTGCTCTGCTCCACACTGGAGCGGCGTCTGTGGAGTGAGATTTCGGGGGTGGGGGGAGCGGTGAAGGTTAGGTTAATTCCTTTTAATATTTATCACAATAAAAAAATGCACTTTCCTCCCCTCTTTATATGATTTGCTGCTGCTTTTGCCTGTGGTTTTTCTGTCCCCTTACCTCAGTGCTCACATTCCTGTGACAACCCCCTGGATGGGTTGTCCACCCCAGTCTCAGCAGATAAGATTATCTCTGTGTTTGCCTTTTGGGACCAGAACAGAAACACCTTGAGGCCAAGAAAGGTGGGGTCTTCTCCATTTTTCTCAGCAGAACCTTTGGCTAAATTTGGTGGGGGGTCAAGTTGAATAAATAAATGAATGGAAGTGAGCTAAATTTTAAGGTGTTTTCATTTCTGGTCCTCAAGTCCAACACCTACACCTCTCCAGTGGAATTCTGTTTTGCAGAAACATATGGAAGCGGTAAGAACAAAAGCCTGTGGTTGAGGAGAATGAATACCAGTCATTCCTGAGAGCAATCTGTAAGCCACCGGGCGGGCCAGGAGACTTGCAAGTTCTACTTCAGACCTGACACTTGGAGTCTGTTGCTTGGAGTCAGAACTGTGTATCAGAATGATCCCCATAGTGTAGTTAGCTGCAGTAAGGTCCGTGTAAAGCCTTGGAAGAGCTTAACTAAATGGCAAACCAGAAAGTCAAACTTAAGCAAACCAATGAATCAGAGAGTATAGTACATTCAAGGCTTTGTCTTAAGCTGGCTTGAGAAATGCTTCTGACATAGGACTAAGTAAGGAAACCTCAGGGCGTCAGCATTTCCAACATCTTGGTTTGTAAAACAATCTTCCGACTTAACAAATCCCGCCTGGTGGAAAGCTGAGACTTGGTGGGCAGCATGGCCTTCAACACTGGGGTTATTGCTCATCTGCTGGGGGAGGCTGCCGCCTTCGCAGGGAGTCTTGTTAGGTTCCCCTTGGCTTTCCAAGTGCAGTGTGGGGCAGTGCTCATTCTCCACGCGATGGATTATTCTGAGAGCTGAAGTGATTGAACCTTCAGAGGGCTTAATACCCACAGAAGGAACAATAGCTCCTCCCGCCATTTCTGCAGTCTCGAGGTAGTTATGCCTAAAACAAGAGAACGTACCTGAAATCATACACTGAGATGCATGTTGAAAGAGCGGATGTTGGAAGCCTCTACAGAGAACTGTGTATTGGCTTCATGTACGTTAATGCATGCTTTTGTGTTTTCTCTATTGACTTCTAGTTACTTCTGTTGGGATTCTGTAAACCACACCCCTCAGTTACCTGGCAATAGCCAGCTATGCTCCGCCCCAGTGACCTGACACTATAAAAGGGGCTGCTTGCTTCCTCCTCTCTCTCTTGCCCTCCCATCCTTACCCCTCCTCTTCCCCTTCCCTTCCCCCTTCTCCTCCATATGCTCATGGCCAGCCGGCCTCTACTCCTCTCTTCTCTCTCTCTCTTTCTCTCCTCTACTACCCCATGACCTGAATAAACTCTATTCCGTACAATACTGTCCTGTAGTTGGTCCCTCAGGGGGAAGGGATTCCCAACATGGATCCTGCAGAGGCATCTCCCTCTCACTTTCAGGCCTCACCACAACTCCATGGGCCATATTCCCCCTCCCTCACTCTTTTCATCCTTTTTCTAACAACCTCTCTCTGCTTTATTGAGATGTAGTTGAAAAACTGTATACATTTAAAGTATGTAATGTGGTGATTTAATATATATGTGTTAGGAATTGATTTCCCCAGTAAAACTAGTGAACACGTTTCATTGAGAGAGAGAGAGAGAGAGAGAGAGAGAGAGGGAGGGAGGGAGGGAGGGAGGAGAGAGAGAGAGAGAGAGAGAGAGAGAGAGAGAGAGAGAGAGAGAGAGAGAGAAGGTCTCACTGTATGGCCCAGGCTGGCCTCAAACTTCATATTCTCCTGCCTTCATCTCCTAAGGGCCAGGTTATAGGCATTGGTCACCATGTTTGAATTTTCACCCGAGCATATAAAATGGTCCCAGCTCTGTGAGGAGCCACATCTTCATATTCACCTAACAATATTTACTGAGCACTTTGCCATATGCAGAAGTTATTGCTCTAAGCCTAGAGGAATTCACTAACAAGATATGCAAGGTCCTGTGCTCTTGAAAATCGTATTCTGGTGGATCCGTGTTCAGGGATAGTCAATAGATACATGAAACACGTAAGACTTTAGCTAGACTTACATTCTTTGAAGATTATAAAGCACAGAAATGTAGTGATTATGGCAGAAGCAATGAAAGAGTTCTCTGTCAGAGTTCCAACTCAAGTTGTTCTAAAAAAAAAAAGTCCTGAACTGCTGAGATTTTAAGTCTGTAAGAATACAATCTTGCAAAAATCTAAAGGTCAGGCCTCCAGCAAAGCAGTCACGTGTGTCCTAGGAGAAGAAAGGACGCGAGCAAAGCGTCTATTTTCCTTCTGAGTTCCATGTGCATTTCCTGACGGGGACAGGTGTTTCCCTAATCCCAAATGTGGTCTGTGTGCCCCCTGAGACCTGGGGTTTTTAAACATTAATACCCGCTGCCTCTAAATCCTCATTTCAGGAATCCTCACGGCCTGTGAGGTTTTCCTTTCTGGAGTATTCTCAGCATCCCCATGGGTGCGGTCAAGCTCCCAGGAACCTGTTCTGGTCATTGCTCCCTGCCACTCTTGTTGGATGACCCCACGTAGCGGTGGCGCTGCTGGCTGAGTCGCGCTTGCCTCCACGGCGCTACAGTAGCCTTTGCCCTAACGGAGATGAGAAGTGCAATTGTCTCTTGACTTCAACGCCGACAGGGTTGCGAGCTGGAGCTCAGCCAACTGTGCAGCCCGACCCCAGTGAAGAGGGAGATGCCAGGGGCAGTGGGCGGCTGATATTAATTATGCAGAAGCTTCATGTTCTTCAGCTGGATTCCCGAAGCGGTGCTGAGTGCGGAGTCAACCCTCTGGGTTTTGTTTTCAGGGGAGCTGCCTGGCGCACGTGGGTGGCTCATGTGAGACGGTCTTGTAACAACCTCTGAGTGGGCCTTACCGGGAGCCACTCTCTGAATCTCTCTGTGTCTAGAGCATTGCTGCCCTATGACTCACGAGAGGTCTGCGCCCACAGGCCAAACATCTCAAAGGCCACGTACTTGCTCTCGTGCAAGCACTTTGGGTTGGGTGAGCCGTGAGGATGCCTTGTTTCCTAAGTACCTGGGATACAGGGATTAATGCTTAAGAGTTTTGAGGTTTCTCTTAAAGGTTGCTATTGGCCATGTTGTCCCAAGACTTCTTGAATTTACGAGCTAGATAGCATCTTTAAAAAAAAAAATTGGACAGAGCTTGCCTTGTAGTGTGAAGAAACAAGTCAAGAGAAAGACCAAGAGAAGAGCCCAAAGCCCCAGGGGCATTCCTAAGGACACACGGACAAGGAAACCCAGCTTTTAATTGTTGTCTAGAGAAATTTTTTTGAAAAGGAGTCAGAACCAGGGTGACAGAGGGAAGCCGAGCAATACTTCCGAGCGACACCGTTGAGCCTCAAGTCTCTTCTGCTGCTGAAGCTGAAATTGCCCGAGGTAAAGCATTTCCTAGTGATGAGCAAGTTTAATGCTGGCTTCTCTGTTGTTATTAGCTTTACAACAGCTAATGGAAGACTTAACACTGTCTTAGTCAGGGTTTCGATTCCTGAACAAACATCATGACCAAGAAGCAAGTTGGGGAGGAAAGGGTTAATTCAGCTTACATTTCCATATCACTGTTCATCACCAATGGAAGTCAGGACTGGAACCCAAGCAGGTCTGGAAGCAGGAGCTGATGCAGAGGCCATGGAGAGATGTTACTTACTGGCTTGCTTCCCCTGGCTTGCTCAGCTTGCTCTCTTATAGAACCCATGTCTACCAGCCCAGGGATGGCACCACCCACAATGGGCTGGACTCTCCTCTTGATCACTAGTTGAGAAAATGCCTTCCAGCTGGATCTCATGGAGGCATTTCCTCAGCTGAGGCTCCTTTCTCTGTGATAACTCCAGCTTGTGTCAAGTTGACACAAAACCAGCCAATACAGTCCCTATGAGACATAAGGATATGGAACTAGGGTGATGCCTCAGTGGCTAAAAGCACTCACTAAGAAGCCTGGCAACTTGCATTTCATCCCCAGACCAACATGGTAGAAGGAGAGACCTTCCAAACACATGCTGTGGTACTTATAACACACACACACACACACACACACACACACACACACACACAGAGAGAGAGAGAGAGAGAGAGAGAGAGAGACAGACAGACAGACAGAGAGAGAGAGAGAGAGAGAGAGAGAGAGAGAGAGAGAGAGAGACACCACATTTAAAAAGCAACTTAAGGAAGAGAAAGTTTGTTCTTTTTATTCTAGCTCACAGTTCCAGAGTACAACCCATTGTGGTGGGGAATGTCAAAGCAGCAGGCTGCTCATACTCCTCTCTGGACTCCACAGAGGATAGATGTCTCTTCCCAGCTTCCTTTCTGCACAAACACAGGACAGGATCAGCCAGACGAACGGAGGGCTCCAGAGGTGCGTGGGGCTCTGAACTAAAACTGGGCCTGAGGAGTGAGACCTCAGGGCCGGTAAAGAGATAAACCAATTATTATTTTTTAATATTTACTGCAACAGCCACCGACTCGGCCTGATATTGTCTTGTCTGTGTGTCCTTCAGGTCATTTCACATGCTTATCCCAGGTTCAGAAGCAGATAGTATTGGACAAATATTAAATTACTGCCGAAACATAAATAAAAAAAAGATATTGGCTCAATTAGACAGAAATGCATCATAGAGGAGCCTTAATGGTTCTGTTGCACATGTGACGTTCATCGGATTGACTTGTAAATGGAAGATGGCTCCTGAGACTACCCCAGAGTTTTCATTTCTCCGTATATGCCAGCATCAGGATGAAATTCTATTAGAACGTTCCAACTAAGGATCCTCCAGTTCATCTTGGTTTCACTGCTTGTCATATGCCCAATAACGCACTACTGACAACGTGAGAATGGAGTGAGTTTGCCTCCTCTGTCACTCCAGGCCTATCCTTGAGTTTAGAGACGTTGAATCAACTTCATCCAGTGTTGCGTGGGGGGATGTAGGTGGATATCTGAACTGAAGTATAGAAGTCCATAGGACGGGGCACAGACCAGAAATGATTATTCAATCAATAATGCCCTCTCCTAGGAGAGACAGTGACTTCATGAAGGCGATCAGTCTTGGGGGAACCCTTTAGATCCTAGACAAGGGACAGAAGGTGGACATAGTCCGGTGGGTAGGTAAAGACATGCAGTGTCTACAGAGAGCCTGGGATAACTTTGAAGATGCGTCCTCAATAAAACTCTTGAATTTCACTTGAACTGTGCTCGTTCGAAGGCAGGAGGACAGGGGAGGAGGTGCCCACAGCAAGCTGAGCTCGGGTGCCTCCATCCCGCATCTGTTAGTGGAAGGCTGCATCCTGCTCTTGGTGATGAAGAACTCCGCCTGGTGGAGAAAGGGTTAAGCTGGCCACACCCCCAGCTTCTGAGAAAATTGTGCTCTGTGGAGAAGGAAGAAAAGGAACACTACTCTAGCTTATGTCTGAAGGCTGGCTGGACCTTTATCTTGCATTGCTACAATGTTTCAAAGCCATTTCTCCTCTGTCACTCTCCTTTCTCTGTAGGTGGACATCCTTTCTTATTTATTTATTTACTTATTTTTTAGTTGCCCAAATTAAAAAAAAAATCTGGATTACATTAATTTCCCTTCTTCTGTTCCTTGCCTCTTATCAGAAGCCATCTCTGTAAATTGCGTACTACATACCTTCCATGACGCCTTCTCTCCCATTTCTCTCCCATTTCAGTGGGAATACGGTCCCCAGCTGCTCACACTTGGTTCCTGACACAGCACACCCCATCTCCAGTGCCCTACTAGAGTGAGAGCCCACATGTGCTATAATTCATCTCCTCAGACTTGATCACTGTCCCTGTCACTTACGAGGTGAGATGGAAAGACCTCTGTACTCAGGAACTTGCTGATGTGACCCTGCCTCCCTCTCTAGCCTCATCACCCCTAATTTCTCTTATTCTCTCCTCATTCCCCAGCCCCGATGAGTCATTTCCTATACACGTAATGTTAGTCTTTACCTGGTCTACGCGGTTTCTTCCCTTTCCTTTGGAAGAAAAGATCAATGCATGAAGCTCTTACTTTATTTATTTGTACTTTTTAAACTGTGAAAATTTTACGTGTGTGTGTGTGTGTGTGTGTGTGTGTGTACATGAATGTGTGTACCACAGTGCTCCTATGTGCCACAGCGCTCCTGTGGAGGTCACTGGACAACTTTGTTGAACTGATGATCCACTTTCACCTTCGTGTGTTTCCCGAGGCACTCGGGTGCCAGGCTTGCAGTGTAACGGTTCTTGGCCATTGAGCGTCCTTGTTCACATTTACACCTCTCTGTCTGCTCTCTTTCTTAAATAATGTTCTGTAGCTTCTCTGGCATTTCTTTCTCAATGCTGCTGTTTGTCCTTTGTGTGGTTTTGGCCTTTGTCACGCGGTATTAAAATCGCTCCCCATCCATTCAGCCAGCCTACACTTCTTCAACACTTTGTGTGTGTGCAGAGGCTCTGGCTGAATAGAAATGAATGCTTTATACTGGTTGGCCTCAGTCAGGAGTTAGAGACAGGCATTGAAGTTCATAAATATGAAAGCAGTCTGGATACTAGGTTGGGATATTGCCATAGAGGACCCGACCAGTAGAGAGAAGCGAGGAACAGTTTTCAGGAAAATCATGTCTGCTTCAGTACATGTCATCCTGACCATGACTGGTAAACCTCAAGCAACTCACACAGAGGAGGGGAGCCAACCAGGCTGTGGAGTGTGGAAAAAGCAGAAGATTCCAGAAAGAAATGACATTTAAGGTCAACCTGCACG
Source organism: Micromys minutus (assembly GCF_963924665.1). Taxonomy (NCBI): domain Eukaryota; kingdom Metazoa; phylum Chordata; class Mammalia; order Rodentia; family Muridae; genus Micromys; species Micromys minutus. Next base: position 14,739,669 of record NC_137984.1, read on the forward strand.
ATAGGAGTTAGGCAGGTGACAGGATCCTCTCCCCCCACATCTCTGTTTGTGTATGTCTCTGCCTCTGTCTCTGTTTCTGTCTCTCTATGTGTAATATCCCAACCTCATATCCAGACTGCTTTCATATTTATTAATTTAAATGCCTCTGTGTGTGTCTTGGCCTCTGTCTCCCCCCCCCATGTGTGTGTGTGCGCATATGTGTATGTGTGTTTACAGTATTTCCAATAAATAATGAAAAACCCAGTGCAAAATAGCATGATAGAATCAGGTGCTTTAGAGGCAATAATAGATTATGCATACATATAATTTTTTTTGCATGTCCTTGACTTTTAAGGCCAAGGGTTCATTTTGTTGATTAAGACTTTGCATAACTTAGAATTCAGTGCCCTTCTTCTCTCCTCTCCCTCCCCTCTTTCCTGTCTCCCTCTAACCCTCCCTCCTCTTTTTTCCTTCTCAGTAACAGACATGAAGTGGATACCATCTTCCCCAGAAAATCCTCCATGAGCTTTCCTTCCGATAATGTGGAAATCAAGGGCCTGAATCTGCTGGTTACGTGTCTCTTTTAGACTACCCCAGAGGAGATGAACTTGGCCTTCAGGTTCGGTTGTGAGCCTCTTATCCACAGGTTTTGGCATGGAGTGTCGAGCTTCCTCCATGGACAAAGAGTGAGACCTTTGGAGAGCAGCATAGAGTGGGGGAGCTTTGGGGAAAGGAGCATTAGATGGAGATGCTCAGGAAGCCTCCACAAGGACTGGGTACCATTCTGACACCATCTTTAAGAATCCTGTTTCCCACAACTTTCATTCGTTTAAACATTCAGAGATGGGCCAGGGACTGTGGCGGGGATACCAGCAGAGACTGAATTTCGAATTTACTTGAACTTCAGAAGGAAATGTAAAACGAAGTAGGAAAAGTTAGGGTAGAGCAAGAGGCAAAGGAGGGCCATCAAGGGCTCCGAGAGCAAGGGCTTAGAAATGCACTTAGAAACGCACTACTTGTGGGTGGAAGTAAGACAAGGAGAGGAGGTGTAAGTCCCCCAAAGGTCTCAGCCTAGGTGCAGCGCCGCACGGAACACAACGTGACGATAGATTGCTGCAATGTCAAGAGCTTTATTGATCTGACGTGCGTGGGGTTGCTCAGCCTCACAGGGAGAGTCAACCCCGAACTCAAAAAGCATATCTTTCATACCTTTTTTTTTTTTTTGGAGGGGGGTGAACTACTATATTACGATTGATCAGCAAAGCAGTAGCATAATTTTCAGAAAGAGGAGAGGAAGTGGGGGGGAAGAAGGGGGGAGAAATTTTTGGCAGTAAGGTTGTTGACAATATACGGTTCTTCTCGGAATTCAGTACAGGGAGGGGCAGGGGAGCTGTTCTTAAAGCAGTTATTTTTGTTTTGTCTTAACTCAGCTTGGTCAGTATAGCCTGGTCATTCTGACCTGTCCACTAAAACTTTGTTTTTACATTTTTAGAAACTTTTTTATACATTTAAAAAACATTGAGGGGTTTAGGCTGATGATAATGCATATTTGGACTTTCCTATGAGACCTTGTGGCTGTCAGCCAGTAAATTTTGTCCCTGTTTATTTTCTCAAAAATGGGTGTTTTGGAAAAGTCGCAGAGTCCCTAAAAACTTCATCTTCTACAGAGGTTGGAGTTGTAGCTCAGTGCCAAAATCTTTGCTTATTATTTATTTATAAATTGACTGCGTTGAGCTTAATTACATTGGCCTAAGATGACAAAGAAACCAAAAACTCCGAACCATCACCAAGAAAAGGAAAACAAGGGAAGGAAGTCAGAGTCGGACTAACACTTCAGACAGGCTGCTTTGTCTCTGGCGTCCAGAGTAAATCAGAAGCAGGCAAGACTAAAAGAAGAGGTGGCTTGTGAGGGGTAGGGTGGCCATCATTATGTCTAATGATGCTACCGGTATTATGTCTAGCCATCTGTATCCACAATATGTCCAGTGATGCTGCAGGTGTTATGACTAGCCATCGGTACCCACAATATGTCCAGTGATGCTGCAGGTGTTATGACTAGCCATCTGTATCCACAATATGTCCAGTGATGCTGCAGGTGTTATGGATAACCATTGGTATCCACAGAATGTCATCCACGACTCAGCCAACCTCAGACAAAGTATAGTAAAAAAAGAAAACTCCCCGAATCCCTTCTGAATTGGCCTTGTCCCTTGTTGTTATTTTTTGAGCATCTTAGTGTAACACTTGTTTATTAGACGTAAGGAACAGACTATGCAAAGTCTCCAGAAGGATTGTGTAAGGTATATGTCATTAATGTGTTCTTTATCATTATCATTTTGTGGGATGCCAGCGATTAAGCCTGGAGTATAGAAAATTCTCTATCACTGAGTCCTAGCTCCATTTCTCCTGTGCAGCAGACATTCCGAACAAGGTAAGAAAATCATAGGTGTGTTTGAGAGCAAGCACCGATGGCTACAACCTCGAACTACAGCTTCAAAGCTCACCCATTTCTCAGCAGATAGCACGTCACTGTGCACTAGGCTACAGTGTTCTTCAGGTACCTGTCTCAGTTTGAGGTCATAGTGTTAATTATGGTTATTCATTTGTGTGTGACTAACCACGGATAAAGGTGGCAATTAAAACCCCCATTTTGCCCACCAGGCTTAACTCTGCTCTGTTTCCATGGCTGGGGTGGCTTTGAGACTGGGGACTTGGATCCTCCTGGTCTCCTTCATGCACGTACAGATTGATTGATGCTCATATAGCATACCATGGAACCTTAGCTGAGTCTTCTTGGCCAAGTATCCACAGATACTCATAAAAGCAGTTAGTAGTCTCCGAGTGTAAATCAGGGCGGATGGCTTTGAAGTCTCATCAATTGTTTTCTAAGCATTCTTGATGGGGTGCTCAGAACTAACCATCAGGGGTTCCTCACCAGGGCCAGCCCATATCTGAATAGAAAAGAGACTTAGAATTTATTTATTTGTTTATGACAGGGTCTTACTCTATAGCCCTGTTGGCCTGGAATCCACAATGCAGAGCAAGGTGGACTTGAACTCTGGAATTACAGGTGTGAGCTTGTGCATTCCTGGCTTGAGAATTTGACTCTTGATGGGAGGAATGCCAAGAAATCCATCAAAGAGATTAAACTCACCACCATGGATTTAATAATACTAATACTAATACTAATACTAATACTAATACTAATACTAATACTAATACTAATGCTAATGCTAATGCTAATGCTAATGCTAGTGCTAGTGCTAGTGCTAGTGCCAGTGCCAGTGCCAGTGCCAGTGCCAGTGCCAGTGCCAGTGCCAGTGCTAGTGCTAGTGCTAATGCTAATGCTAATACTAATGCTAATACTAATGCTAACACTACTAAAAACAACTAACATAAAGTACTTAAGCACCGCAAACCTCTGTGAGCCTTCCTTATGCTGACCGCTTTTACCTTCACGGTGATTTGTTATTATTATATACACCTCCCATTTGAGGAAATCTAAGCAAATTAAGTATTCTATCCAACCTCTTGCAGATTACAGCAAGCACAGACACTCCTGGGGCCCAGCCAGTGTGGGTGCTGGGTTTATATATCTTATTTCATTATTACTTTTTAAACAGGATCTCTCTCTACACAGCCCCGGCTGTCCTGGAGCTCACTTTGTAGACCCGGCTGGCAGTGAACTCATAGAGATCCACCTGCCTCCGCCACCTGGGCACCAGGATTAAAGGTGTGCGCCGCCACGCGCAGTGGTCTCGGCATTTAAAAGAAGACCTTCGATGCTCTGTTTACTGTGCGTGGAAAGAATATCCTGCTGGAATAAATGGCTGCTTTGTTCCCTCAAATGCCAGCAAAGCTGTTTCTTAAACGAACAACTTCAAACGCCATCCCGCTTCAGACACTGAACGCAGGGTGCGCTATTGTGAGAGGTCCAGGAGAAATAACCCAGGTTTCCCTGGTAAGAGGTGAGACCCCATTCTAGATGCTTCGGCTGTGGAACAGCTGCTTCAGTCTTGTTTTCTACATGGTTACTAGGAGTGTGGAGGCCTCTCTCCTTTGGATTAGCCTTCTTAAATTAGCATATAAAGTAATAGAACTCACTTAGTTCTTGTTTGTCCTCCTCCCCCAGTCTCCCTTGTACCCCCTTGTTGGTCCCTTTCCTTTCATGAGAGCGTGACCATCTCCTAACACACACACACACACACACACACACACCACATAGAACTTACAGTTTCCTCTATTTCCTTAAACTGCGTTTATTCCACTGCTATTTCTTTTAAAGGATCTTTAAAGGAATCATGTGCTTTCTATGGCAAAAAAAAAAAAAAAAAAAAAATCATTTGTTCACGCGATTGACTATGAGAAGCGCCACCTAGTGGCAAAATGTTTGTATGCCACTCTAAAAAATCAGTTGGGCAATAAAGTAAAATGTATTAATGTTGCATCTTAACCACGAGGTATGATTACTGAAATATATATTATTTCGTATAAGTATATATGAGATATTGTATTGTTGTTACTGTTGTTGTTGTTGTTTGGTGCTGGGAACCAAACCAGGGCCTGGTGTGTTCAAGCAAAGCACTTGACCACCGAGTTACAAGAGCTCTCTGGCTCTTGATCTACTTTGAAACCATCTTGGGAAAAGGCCTTAGTAACTTTCCCAGGCTGCCTTGAAATTCAGCTTTGCCAGCCTTCCAGGTATCTGGCAATCACAGGCTTACATCATCGGGCCGGACATGTTTAGAATATATTTTTTAACATCAGCAAATATTATTCACAGACATTCACCGAGAATTTCAAATTTCTAGATTACAACACTCGAGAGATATTACGTTTAGCATGAGTTTACAATTCTTGGGTCAAAATTTCTGTTCTCTCCGGCACTCTCAGCTTCGGAACGGACTGAACTTTAAAAATAAATACTCCGAAGGTCTACTGAATTAGATTTTTTTTGTCATATTTAATTTCAGGAAAGCTTAATAATACTTGAATATACCTTATGAAGTGAATTATAAATACGTGTCAACGATCAAGACCATTACTTTTTTTTTTTTTTTTTTGATGTAACTATTCCAAAGGCATCCATACATTTTCTGGTTTTATTTCTAGTAACTTGGAAATCTACTAAAGTCTTCCAATCTCCAATTGCTACATCAAAACAAACAAACAGACAGACAAAACCTTATTTGAGTATAACGGTGAATTTGCAACTTTGTGAGCATGCGCTGGAACTGAGGTGGGCGTGGCCACTCGTGGGTAGCCCCTTGCTTTCCTCTCCACTGGTATCTGAAGCCTGGGCAAAAGAACTTGCTGGGTGTTCTGCATCCGTCTTTCCTCCCCTGCTTTCCATTTCTTCATCTTTCCTCTTGGAGTTTTATTTGTGACTGTTGGCATTCTTGGGTTGCCAGCTCCATCAATCCTAACTCTGGATCGCCAGAAGTGGGCTTTTAAAGAAATTAAGCCTAGCCAGAATAATTTGAGCCAAAAATGATTATTAGACAGCATCGAGAAACAAAAGATGTTCAGAAAGCTCTTCCCAGCAGTGTGTGGGACAAGTTTCTCACTGGTCAAATGCAGAAGTAAAGTAGCAAATTAACCGAGTGATCACAGGTGGTGTATTCTGGACTTTCTGCGTCTGTCGCTGCCTGTGATTGGTTAACGCTAAACCGTTTGTTCTACACCTAAGCTTGGTGAAAGTTTGGAGATAGCTCCTTGCTTATTTAACTTAGGATATGGAAGGCATATAGCGAAGCGAGGGTGGTTACTCCTGACTTGCTCCTGTGTCTCAGGGCTCTTGTTTCCATGGTCGACTATCCCTCTATTAGTTTCATAATGTCTAGGGAATTTTGTTCTTTTAACATTTAAAGAAATAGGGAAACGTACGTTTACCTCTTCTTGATGCAAATGCCTCACTTTTGATTTTTTCGAATTCACTAACACCAAATTTCCTTTGGTCCCTATATAGAAAACATATTTAGAAATGAAGAATGGACACAGCACAACCCAGGAGATCAGCTGAAGTATTTTAATCCACCAGTCACAAGATGGCGTTGATCTGGAGAGATGGCTTAGCAGTTAAGAGTGCTTACTGTTTTTAGGGGAGCTTACTGCTCTGGGTTTGGTTTTGAGTTACTTGCACGGTGGCTCAGAACCTACCTTCAGTTCCAAAGTGTATCATTCCCTCTTCTGGTGAATGGAAGGTCTGCACATGGTGCGCGTACATACATGTAAACATTCGTACAGATAAAATAGTCCTTTCAGAAAGGATGGTGTCAGCAGGCTACTTGCTGGGACACGGCTGCAGTTCCAGCTGATCCACGGGCTGAGGCAGGAGGAGCCCCTGAGCATAAGAGTTCTGGGCAAGCTTGGGCAACATAGCGAGACACCATTTGAAAAAGAAGATTTGACCTGCCACAAAGCTGAAAGTTGCACACATCTGCTTATACCAGACACTGGTCCAATAGTTACTTACTTAAGCTTTTGTTTTCCTCTAAATCCATTCTGTACCATGTCTTTCTCTACTTTCAAGGCCGTTGACTATGCAGATTGTGCATGGATGGTTAGTATTTGGTTGGTATTCACAGCTTCTGGTGTGGACAAAGTATTAAGCAAATGTCTGCTCTGTGAAGGAAGAAAAGGATGGGGGGTGATAGAAGGATGGATGGATGTACAGAGGGAGGAATAAGGCCTGCAGAGGAAGGGAAAGTTCAACCAGTATAATTTTTATCACACAGAGACCTTTCAAATTATGACTCTGTCTCTCTCTGTCTCCTTCCGTTTCTCTCTGTCTCTGTCTCTGTCTCTCTCTGTGTGTGTTTGTGCATGCTTGTGTGTGTGCATTCTCGTGTGTGTGTGTGTGTGTGTGTGTGTGTGTGTGTGTGTTGTATTGGCTTAAATAACAATAGGAAAACAGGAAGCATGCTTATTAGAAGGTTGTCGTCTTTTTTTGTTAACTTCTGGACTATATCTGTTTTCAACCTTTCACATCACTACCTTCCAAGTTAAAGTTTATTTACAGGAGTCAGTGATGTGTGAACATCATTAAAAATCTCTGTGCCCAGGTCGATCCCTGCTTTTGGTTGCAATCTTGAATAATATCCTGTTGGGAACCGAGGCCTCTAAAGGTCCGTTTATGTTCAGGTGGCAGTTTACATGGCATCTAGGGTGGGTCCAGATGGGTAAGGCTGGATGTCTGATGAGGATGGTCTGTCTCTGAGGCAGCACAAGATGGCTGACACTGGCTATCCCGGGAACCCAAAGGTAAATTTGTTACATTTGGAATTTGTTACATTAACTCTTGGACACTTTTGTGTAGATTCTGTATAAAAGGGGCCTTGAGGTCAGAGGCCAGAGTTTTGGTCTTTACCTTTGACACTGTCTTTGTGGGTCTTTCTGAGGTCTGTGTGCTAGTCTACAACTGTGCCTGAGTTTACCTACGTGTGCCTGGGTGTGCCTGGTGCCTGAAAGCATCTGCCTGAGGGTCTGATCGGCAGCCTCGTCCAGAGTGAGTTATCTGCCTGCGACTCCTCACATCTTCTCCAGCATCCTCTGACCCTCTTTCTTTCTTGGCACCAGAGCACGGAACCTTCCTGCTCCAGTGAAACAATTATGCAAGGCAAGAATTTTTATTTTTTATCACTCAAAGAAAACATATGGAAAATATACTTCAAGATAGCAGTATAGGCAAGGGTTATTTGAACGGGAGTCCTAATACAGAAAATAACCCCAAGAGTCAACTGCAAAGGATTATATGAAATTAAAAAGCTACTCCGTAGCAAAATGAATAATTGTCAGAGTAAAGAGAGAGTCCATACAACAGAAAAGGCATATACTAAGTGCATACAATGGATTAACAAAATAACACGCAGCTGAGAGGGAATAGTGATGTTTGGGACAGAGACAGGAGAGAAATTGGCTGGGGGGGGGGAGAGGAGGCACTGGAATAGTACACATTAAATGCATGTATACAATTCTTAAAATAATGAAAGAGGGAAACAAGTGAGAATGGTGCTGACAAGGGTGTAGGGAAGGAGAAACCCTTGGTCACTGCTGGTAGGGATGGAGTAGCCATAATAAGTCTGGGTGCTGCTCAAAAGCAGAAACAGAGCGACTGAAGTGACTCACAACAATCTTGCTCTATCTGGAGGGCACGGAGGTATTCCATGTTTGTACTTGTTGCTGTGCTAGTCACGACAGTCAGGAACAGGAACCCGTCTAGATGTCTGTCACAGATAAGTGGGTAGAAAACACAGGACACTTACACAATGAGATTACACAGCCACCAAGAAGAATGAAATTGTGACATTTTTCATGAAAATGGATGCAACTGGAAATTATGCCCAGTAAAGTCAGACTCAGAAAGACCGTAAGTGGTTTTTTTTTTTTTTTTTACTTCTCATATGCAGAAGCTTGATTTAAAGGATGGCATTGTTGGGCATCAATGGGAGGAGAGGTCCTTGGTCCTGCCAGGGCTCGATGCCCCAGTGTATGGGAATGCCAGGGCAGGGAGGCAGGAGGAGGTAAGTGGGTAGGGGAGCACTGTCACAGAAACAGTGGGAGGAGGATGGGATGGGATGTGTGTGTTTGTATGTGTTCTCACATGGGCATAGTTATACAACTGGAAAGGGGGTTATTGTAGGGTAAGAGGAGGTCTTCAGTGAGTGGGAAACAGGGTAATGGAGTCTGTGTTATGAGGAAGCAGACGGTACAGAGAGCTGGAGGAGAACACAGACGTGGCTGGAGGTCAGAGGGGGCTGACAGGAGAGCTTCGGCGGAGGGGAAGAAGTAGGAACAACTAATGGCACATGCGTATGAAAATGCAGGGCTGAAACCTAAAACAAAGACAGCAGTCTTTATAGAGTATGGCTTTCTAAAAGTGAATTGCTAGGAGAAAGAGGGTGACCAGTTTTAGCTGTGATGAGTTCTGGGAATATGCTTCCTAAGACATAAGGAATTTTATAGTTTAGTTTTTAGTTTTGCCAGAGTTGACGTTGATGTGACTGAGCTGGGGAAACTGAGTCACTGAAAGTAAAGACTCACCATTTCAGTGAAGAAGGGATGCTGGTTGACACCTGGCTTAGCATCCTTATGCTTCTCATGAGTAGCCAGTGCTGTGATCCTGGGCAAATGCATGTCCCTTTCTACCCCAGAGCCTTCACTTATAAAACACGGGTAATGGCAGCATTTCCAAAACTTTAAAAAGTTGAAGAGTAAGAGAAGTAACTACACACGTCCAAACATACATACAAACATACACACGTGTTAGATGAAATTCTTAGAAATTGAAAATCCCAGTTGAATTCACTTTTGCTTTTCTTCATTAAATCTGTATTAAACACATTACTTTGGAATATAAACTGTGCAGCAAAATTTTGATTGCCTAGCGAATTTCAAAATGAAAACACTTCAGATTTCTTCTGAAATTATGCTTTCAATTAAAACAATCCCACTGGGAGGAGATGTTTTGATTTTTTTTGTAGTCCTCACAAGCTGTATGTTGGCATGCAGTCATTCAAAGCTTCATTTGATTTCTCTATTCAGCCATATAGCGACAACCATTGTGTTTATTGATATACTGGAGACTTACGAAAATAATTTGACAGTGTTATATCATGCGACTCAGGAAGATGTGTTCAGTTTTTTTCCCCCATAGTTTTTTGTGATGCTGAAATTGCTCAGTTTGTAATGAGTTTGAGAAAAAAAATGAAAAGAAAGAAGGTATTGGAAAATGAAATATGTTTTTTAATTGAAAAGAGACTATGATTTTTTTCCCCCTCCAATCTAAATCAAATTAGTATGGTAGTGCTTTCAGGCAATTGGAAAGAGGAATTATTCTCTGAAAATAATGACCTCATTATATAGTCTAAAAATACAAGTTAAAAAACTTTTGTTGTCTTTATGCTGCTAAAATGATTTAAAAGTGAAAGTATTTTTAGAACACATGTGTAAACTTTTGTCTCAAAATACTTCATAAGCAGTAGAAGAGTTCTTTGTTGTAATTTGTTTATGCTGCAGTAAAATATGTTACCTGGAACAGAGAGGCAAGGTTCTTTTTTATAGCATACAGTAACTAGATGTTTCTATTTTGATTCATTTCACAGAAATTTTAACAAATTACCTTTTAAATTTACAATTCGGTATAGTTTAATTTCTATGGACTATAATGCTAGCTTTCAGGCCATATAGCTTAGGGTTACTACCACTATGATAAAACACCACAGCCCAAGAAATTCGGGGAGGAAAGTGTTGGGTTACACTTCCATAGTTCATTACTGATGGAAGGCAGGACAGGAGCTGATGCAGAGGACATGGAGGGGTGCTGCTTAGTGGCTTGCTCCCCAGGGCTTTTTTACAGAACCCACTACTACCAGCCCAGTAAAGACACCAGCTACGATGGGCTGGCCCTCCACTACCAGTCATTAAATGAGAAAATACCTCACAGGCTTACTCACAGACTGCTCTCCTGGAGGCGTTTCCTCAGTTGAGGCTTCCTCCTCTACAATAACCTCAACTTGTTTTAAGTAGACATAAAACCAGCCAGCACACTGCGCTAACATGGATGTAGTTGGAATACATGAAAGAGAATCCCATACATACGATTCGGGCTGTCCTAAATGTTGTTGCTTGTTAAGGGAGCAGAGCCCATCATGTATGTGCTTTCATCACTGAAGTAAAATGCTATGTCTCAAACGCCAGCTCTCGCCAGACTTCTCAGTGATGTAAAACACAGCACAATTCAAGCCTTAGGAACAACGATTAATAGTCTAAACCCAGATGTTAGTGACAATTACTGATGCCTTCAGTCATTTCCCTTTTCCCATTTACTGGTACATGAACCATGTAAATCATGACCCAAATGTAGCTTTTTTAACTCTTGGAATCCTATCAAGATTGCAACTCCCACATTTTAGATACTGGGAAATTGACTAATCATGTGGTAACACTTGTCTGTCTGTCCATGTATGCATATACTCAGTTATGACATCTGTCAGTCTATCTGTCCATCTACTTCTTACTAATCTTCCCCCCAGTACTTATACCCCTTCCCCACAGCAGGGTTTCTTTCTGTTGCCTGACTGCTCTACAGACTAGGCTGGCCTCGAACTCAGAGATCTGTCCACCTCTGCCTCCCAAGTGCTGGAATTAAGTGTGTGCCCCCATGTGGGAAGCCACTGCATTCGCCATTACAAGATGGCGCCCAGCCTGAAGGGAGGTTGGCCAGTTTTGAGATAAACAACCTAAGTGCGCATGCACATATGCCTGTTTTGCTGACTCATGCTGACTCTGAGTATGCTAATTAGGGCGCACAGAATGCACCAATCAGGTAGTGACACAGTCCTCCTAAGCATATATAAGGAGGGTTGGTTTCTGGGCTCGGGGTCTTTCGCCACTGCAATCAAACCCGCAATAAACACCTGTAGAAGGATCCTGTTGTGGCGCGTCTTCCTTGCCGGCGAGATAGGCGATCGCTACACCCCCACTGCCAGCCTTATACTCCTCTTTCTCCTAAACATGAGCATGCTAGACTTCTCTTTTCCACGACCAGATGTGCATGAGAACGGCTTAAAGGAGGAAGGGTTTTCGTAGGCCGATATTCTCACTCTATCCGAGGCTGTCTGTTTCCATTGCCTTCAAACAGGTAGACAGGCAAGAGGAGAAGAAATGGATCCCTGGAGGGAAAGAGGAAGGACAAAAGAGACTAGGGGAAGGTATAGTCCCTAAGTGCAAGTGCTGGGTGACCTCTTCCTCCAGAAAGGTTTTCACAAACTCCCAGGATGGTGCCGTTAGTTCGGGACTAAACTTTCTAAGTGCATGCTGTAGTCAAACCCCAACCACGGTTGTGGTATACGTGTGCCAGCAACTGTGTTTCTTTCCCAGTTTCCAAAAAAACAAACAAACAAACAAACAAAAAAACCCAAACAAACAAACAAACAAACAAAAAAAAAACTCAGTAGATTGAAATTTTTGATTTAGGATTAAAAACACTCAGAATCAGACCATCCATTTGCCTTTTGGCTGTTGTAATTTAGAAACATTCTATGCTGTTTTGAGCCAAAGCTTTAGGTTCTACCCACAGGGCGCCGTACTCCTAATAAAGGCTGACCTGTGTTTCCTGTAATGCTGTTAGCGCCACCTGCACCTTCTATCTCAGCAGCCTTCCTGCACCCTATTGGGTTTGTTTTAAGTATCTATTCTAAAGTGAGCGGCATTTGAGATCGTGAGAGCACAGAGCTATCCACCTCCCTGCTCTCTCCCTGCTCTGCGTGCCTACTCTACCGCATTCTCCACAGGTCCTACTGGTAAACCTTTTCTAGAGCTGCCATTTACATGCATGTTCTTGTGCAGGGCTTGGAAAATAAATCTGAGCTAATAAGCCAGTACTAGTAGTAAATCAGCCTCATCACTCTGAGCAGTACTCCCTTGTGTAAATGTACCACATTTTCCATATCTATTCCTCTGAGGAAGGACATTTGGGTTCTTTCCAGCTTCTGGCTGTTATAAATAAGGCTGCTATGAACATAGTGGAGCATGTGTCCTTGTTATATGTTGGAGCATCTTTTGGATATATGCCCAGGAGTGATGTATTGGGGTCCTCAATGTCTAATTTTCTGAGGAACCGACAGGCTGATTTCCAGTGTGGTGGTACCATCTTGCAATCCCACCAGCAATTGAGGAGTTTTTTTATTCTCCACATCCTTGCCAGCATCTGCTGTCACCTGAGCTTATTTTTCTTTATTTTTTTTAATTAGATACTCTCTGTATTTACATTTGAAATGTTATCCCCTTTGCCCACCTTGCTCCCATCCCCCCCTTTACTTGTCTTCAAGAAGGTGCACTAGCTCCCAATCACCCTCTTCACCTCAGTGCCTTGGCATTTCTCCACATTGGGAAAACGTGCCTTTGCTGGACCAAAGATTTCTTCTCACTTTGATGCCAGACACTGATATTCTCCACTGCATATGCAACTGGAGCCATGGACCTCTCAATGTGTGCTCAGTAGTTGGTGATCTACTCCATAAGAGCTGTGGAGGATTTGGTTGGTCAAGAACTTGTTTTCCCATGAGGCCACAACTCCCTTCAGCACTTTCATTTTCCCACCCCCACCCCAGCACCCTTACTGGGGGTCCCCATGCTCAGTCTGATGGTTAGCTACAAGCATACTCAGCTGCATGACTCTGGCAGAACCCCTGAGGAGTCTAACCCTAACCCTAACCCTAACCCTAACCCCTAACTGGTTCCTGCTAGCAAGCATCTCTCAGCATCAGCTACAGTGCTTGGGCTGCACATGGGGTGTATCCCCAGGTCACCTGAGCTTTTGATCTTAGCCATTCTGACTGGTGTGAGGTGGAATCTCAGAGTTGTTTTGATTTACATTTCCCTGATGACTAGGAATGTTGAGCATTTCTTTAGGTGCTTCTTAGCCATTCGATATTCCTCAGTTGAGAATTCTTTGTTTAGTCCTGTACCCCAATTTTTAATGGAATTACTTGCTTCTCTAGAGTCTAACTTCTTGAGTTCTTCGTATATATTGGATGCTAGTCCTCTATCAGATGTAGTACTGGTAAAGATCTTTTTCCAATTTGTTGGTTGCTGTTTTGTCCTTTTGACAGTGTCCTTTGCCTTACAGAAGCTTTGCAATTTCATGAGTTCCCATTTGTCAATTCTTGATCTTAGAGCATAAACATTGGTGTTCTGTTCAGGAAATTTCCCTTGTGTCTATGTGTTCTAAGGTTTTCCCTACTTTCTCTTCTAATAGTTTCAGTATACTTGGTTTTATGTGGAGATCTTTGATCTACTTGCACTTGAGCTTTGTACAAGGAGATATGAAAAAATTGATTTGCCTTCTTCTGCATGCTGATGGCCAGTTGAGCCAACACCATTTGTTGAAGAGGCTGTCCTTTTTCCACTGAATGATTTTTAGCTCCTTTGTCAAAGATCAAGTGACCATAGGTGTGTGAATTCATTTCTGTGTCTTCAATTCTATTCCACTGATCTACCTTCTTGTATCTGTACCAATACCATACAGCTTTATCACTAATGCTCTGTAATACAGCTTAAGATCAGGGATGGCTATTCCCCCAGAAGTTCTTTTATTGTTGAGAATAGGTTTTGCTATCCTGGGTTTTTTTATTATTCTAAATGAATTTGGAATTTGCTCTTTCTAACTTTATAAAGAATATGAGTTAGAATTTTGATGGGGATTGCACTGAATCTGTAGCTTGCTTTTGGAAAGATGGTCATTTTTACTATATTATTCCTGACAACCCATGAGCATGGGAGATTTTTCCACCTTCTGAGATCTTCAATTTCATTCTTGAGAGGCTTGAAGTTCTTGTCATACAGATCTTTCACTTGCTTGGTAGAGTCACACCAAGGTATCTTATATTATTTGTGACTATTGTCAAGGGTGTTATTTCCCTAAATTCTGTCTCAGTCTGTTTATCATTTGAATAGAAGAAGGCTACTTATTTGTTTGAGTTAATATTATATTCAGCCACTTTGCTGAAGTTGTTTATCAGCTGTAGGAGTTTTCTGGTGGAATTTTGGAGGTCACTTTCTTTTCTGGTTCAATCTATTTGAAGTTCTGTAGGCTTCTTGTATTTCATGGTCATCTTGTTCTTAAGGGTAGGGAAGTTTTCTTCTATGATTTTGTTGAAGATATTTACTGTGCCTTTCAGTTGATATTGTTTGCCCTCTTCTACACCTATTATCTTTAGGTTTGGTCTTCTGATTGTGTCCTGGATCTCCTAAACATTTGGGTTAGGAGCTTTTTGGTTTTTGCATCTTCTCTGACTGTTTAGTCTATGTTTTCTATATTGTCTTCGGCCCCTGAAATTCTCTCTTCCATCTCTTATAGTTTGTTGTTGATGCTTTTATCTGTGACTTCTGATTTCTTTCTTAGGTTTTCTATCTCCAGGGTTATCTCTTTTGGTGATTTCTTTATTGTATCTATTTCCATTTTCAATTCCTTCACCTGTTTGGTTGTGTTTTCCTGTAGTTCTTTCTTGAATGATTTCTCCTGGTTCTCCTGTAATTGTTTAAGAGAGTTATTCATGCACTTCTTGAAGATCTCCATCATCATCATGAAGTATGATTTTAAGTCTAAATCTTGTTTTTCTGGAGTGTTGTGAAATTCACTACTTTCTGTGGTGGGAGAACTGGGTTCTGATGTTGCCAGGTTGTCCTGATTTTCATTGCTTGGGTTCTTGTGCTTTCCTCTTGCCATCTTGTTGTCAGTGACTGTAGGTGCTCTTTTTGTTTCTGTCTGGTGCTTTTCTCTACTGTGGGTCTGAAGGCCTGTGGACTCAGGAGGGAGATTGCTCCTGGGTGTTCGACTCTTTGTGGCCAAGCAGTGAGTTCTGATGGCAGTGACTCTGTTCTGTCTTTGTGGACTCAGGTATGAAAACTCTTTTGAGATTATTCTGGGAGCTCAGTCTTCTGCCCACAGGTCCTGAGTCCTAAGGGTGGAGACCTAGCTCTAGGCCAAAAAGGACCATTTTCCAGAAAGCACCACACTCCCTGCACTCTGAGAACTCCCTGCGTTCCCTCGCCGGACAGCCGGCAGGCCTATGCGTCAGGCTCACCCTTGGTTCAGGTGGAAAAGCAGCTGTGTAGCTGTACTGAGAGCTCAGCCTTCCTTGGGAAGATCATGCTGGCTAGTTTTATGCCAACTTGACACAAGCTAACGTCACTGGAGAGGAGAGAGCCTCAGCTGGGGAAATGCCTCCATAAGATCCAGGCTATAGACACGTTTTTAGTTAGGGTTTTACGCAGTGAAGAGACATGATGATAAGGCAACTCATATAAATAAACATGTTACTGGGGCTGACTTACAGTTTCAGAGGCTTAGTGTGTCATCACCAGGGCAGGAAGCATAGCTATAAGCAGGTGCTGAAGAAGGACCTGAGAATCTACATCTTAATCCATAGGCAGCAAAAGGAGACTATGTTCCACATTGGGTGTAGCTTGAGCATAGGAGACCTTGAAGCCTACTCCCACAATGACACACTTCCTCCAACAAGGCCACACCTACTCCAACATGACCACCCCTCCTAATAATGCTACTTCCTATGGGCGAATCATTCAAACACATGAGTCTATAGGGGCTATACCTACTCAAGCCCCCACAACAAGTCCGTAGGGAATTTTTAAAATTGGTGTTTAATGAAGGAGGGCCCATCCCATTGTGAATGGGATAGCCCTGGGCTGGTAGTCCTGGGTTCTCTAAGAAAGCAGACTGACCATCTGATGGAAAGCAAGCCAGGAAGCAGGACTCCCCCAATAGTTTTTGCATCAGGCCTCACCTCTAGGTCCCTGCCCTGTTTGAGTTTCTCTCCTGACTTCCTTTGATGATAAATAGTGATGTGAAAGTATGTGCCACATAAACCCATTCTTTTCCCAAGTCAGTGAGGATTCTCTAGAGTCACAGAATTTATGGAATGTCTTTCTATATTAAGGGTGCTGACAGAGACTTGAGGCAGAGACTTGAAGTTTTGCTGTAACTCAGCCAATCTTTTAATAAGGACTTCAGTTTGATTTTTTTTAACTTGAGCTCTGTGGTGGCTAGAGAGAAGATTCTCTTCAAGGGCACACTTAGAAACCTTTCGATTGTTTATGTGCATCTGGTGACATTCAATTCATACAGCTCATTCTTTTCCGTTATCAGTGTGTCCAGAGATACCAGGAGCAACAGGCCAGTAAAATAACTTTTATTCTTTCAAAGTTCCACATGTTTATGCAATGCCCATTTATCATATTCACTCAGATTATTACCTGTTTACAACATTCCTAGTGTACCCTTCTTGCCTACTGCACATTTTTAAAAAAAAGTATTTGTTATTGGACATGTGGTGGCTCATGACTTTAATTTCAGCATTCAGGCCGAAGCAGGAGGATCTCTGTGAGTCTGAGGCCAACTAGGGCTTCATAGTGTGACTATGTTTCAAACATACAAAACAAAACCTAAACAGACACACACACACACACACACACACACACACATACACGCACGTGTACACGCACGCATGCACGCACACCAAACAAACAAACAAAAATCCTAGAAAAAAATAACCTAACCAGACTTCTTGTTTGGTCCTTTTCCTTCTCAAGTGGAGTAAGAGTAGGTTCTACTGAGGTAAACCTGTCACGTTACTAACATATTCTCAGATCAGTACACATGGTGGCCTACTCTTTATTAGAGCAGAGCAGGCAATTAGCAATAAAATAATAAAATGTGTTTTCTTTTTATATCTCTTTTGCATGTTTCTCATCAGCTCACAGGCTCTGCTCAAGAATTCTTCATAGCAGACATGGCACCTGTAGATAAGGACTTAAGCAAACTCGCTTTTATTTATTAGACAATAGTGCAAAAAATAGATATATCAACATTTACTCATTGTGTTGAGAGTGAGGACTTCTGGAACCAAGATACCATGCTAATTGCATGCATCCCCAAGTCTAGACATCCAAAAGGATGTTCAGTTAGACCTTCTGAAATCAATGGACCTGGCTAGCCCCGTACCCACACTCCTTCTACACTGTGTAATCCAGCCATCTTGTTCTTGTAACAGCCGTGGAAGCAATGTCCTTTCATGAAGCCATACAGACCATCATGGTGTACATGCTGTGAACACGCTTATGCACAGTTTGAAGTGTATCCTTGTCTCTAGTGAGTTTTACCACTTTATCCTTTTTGTACAGTGGTAAGTGTGCACACACTTCACAGTTCAGCAGCTACTTTAAGAGTGTCTATACACTTTAGGCAGCCAGATTTGATACTGGTAGTTACTGAGGGCAAAAGCAATACATTGTAACAGAATGGCTAAATATTTGATAAAATAGTTGGTATTTTTGAAAATGGTATTATAACACTAAATCTGAACCCCCAAACTCTTAGAAATCATTTGGTCAACTACTCCGCATGTCCTCAGGGGTTCCACTTGTAGTGGGTCATTGTCACTCTTATGGTGCTCCCCTTTTGCAAATCACCACCTTCACTTGGCTGAGCTCAGTTAGTTGTCCATATGCGTGCATGGGTGCTGGGGCCGAGTGTCCAACCAATACCATGTTCCCAAAGGACAGTGATGCTTTCAATAGAGAAAGGCCACTGATGTGTCAAATGAAAAGGTAGCCTGGCCTGCCTTCTGTTCTGCTTTTATTCTTTAGGTGAATCCCACAGGAACAAGGGAAAGGTACCATATAGTACATGGGTCAGGAGGCAGGTAGAGAGCGGGATGGGAGGGACCTGCAGGAAGGACATAGCTCATACATTCAAGTTTAATGAGGAACAGGAAGGAAATAAAGTCCACAATCAAATTCTCTTGCTCTTGTGGTGGAAAATGGTAAAGAAATCCATTTTTTAAACTTAATTTTCAGCTCAGTGGAAGCTAGAGGGGCTCTGAGTACTTGGTAGAATTGGGTTTGAAAGTCACGACATGTCTGGTCTCTTCTTGAATGTGTGTAGATCCTTCGGGGGGCTTAGCTGTATTAACCTAACGCCAAATGATTTGTGGGCTACGCTTTTCTAAAGAGTCCAAATGATGAACCGGGAACAACAGATGACACAGCTTCAGGTCTAACTCATTTTGAAACCAATCTGTCTCTGGAGTTGGTCTAGAAGGCAAGAAGTCCAGAAGGCAGAACCAGGATCAAGTCAAATCAAATGCTTCTCCCAAAGAGCACTGAACTGACACAGTGGGGTCTAAAGAGGAGTACTCAGACCTTGGGTTAGCTTGTTAAAACACTCATAGGTTTATTCTGGTCTACTTGAAGCCGTAAACTCAGTGGGAGAAAACAGGCAAAAGGTTAATTTCTGCATCAGGCACGTGAGAGGGAATTCACATGGATGCTGCCTTCTTGTCTAGATTGTGGCATTTGAAACCCTGCTGGCAAATTCAGAAGCTGCTAGTGGTTGGGGGAGCTTCAGGAAGCAGACTTCATTTAAGAAGGCTTTTGGCATCCAGAATCCAAAGCCTCATGCCTTCGCAGTCCTTCCGCACTGTTTGTCTATGCCTGATACCAGTCATGTAGGACCAGAAGCTTAAGACCATGGTGTAGCATTTAACACATGTGGCCATGACCATGAAATAAATATTGAAAAGTCCAAGGCTTTTAAAGCCTTCCAAAGGAGCTCCGAGGAACAAAACAAGAACAGCAGCACCATTGCAAGTGTCAAGTAGCCAGATGTACAATTCTACACATGGACAAAGTAAAAGCTGAAGGGATGTGTCATATGTGCCCAGGACACCTCAGTTTCGACATAAGCATGTTAGCGCATGAACCTGTACTTCTAGTCTCTGCTGAGAGGTCCCTGCTATTTGGATTATCAGACACACTGTCATTATGAGTCTCCCTGTCCTCCATAGGCTAAATCTTATATGCTGGCCTTGAATAATCCAAAACAAACCCCTTGAGGGAGTTTGGCTCCCAAAGAACAGAAGGAGCTGGTTGTTCATTCCCAGTTTGGGCTGTGGCAGCCACAGGCACAATTGCTCTTCAGTTCATGTTCCCTGGGATCCCCTCTGGGTAGTAAATGGTATCCGGGGTGGGTGCTGGCCAGTTTCTGAAGACTGTTTGCCTTTCGACTCTGAGAGGAAGGCATAGGTATCCTGGGACATGGAAACCCAGGAACCACACAGTTCTGAAGGGAGAAGGCACCCCAATCGAAGTGTATCCTGCAGACAGGGAAGCCTCCTCAGCAAAGGAATAGCAGCTCCCAAGGGAGAGAGTCCCCTGCTGAGGTGAAGTGTTCAGAAGCCTCAGCCCTGTCCCCACTCTTTTCTTGTTTTTATTGCTTCTTGTCTACTTCCGATGAGAGCCACACCAGATTTATAGGAGGGTCGAGGATGTGGAGGGACAAACCCAGGAGTGGCTGTCTATGCTCCTCAGAGGGAGCAGGCCGTAGTGAATTGGATGAGGTGCAGTGTGTGTATATGGGTGTTTGGGGGTGTGGTGCTGCCGCTTCTTAGAGTGCAGATTTCTAGGGTAAGGACTGGTGGGATTTCAAGTCCGGAGCATGGAGGAGTTCAGGGATTGGTAGTTTTTTGTGCTTCAATTAGTGGGTTTCTGTGGTAGATTCAGGGATTGGTGGGATTTCTGTGGGAAGTTCAGGGATTGGTGGGATTTCCGTGGGAAGGTGTGGGTTTGGTGGCTTTTCCTACTCAGGGATTGGTGGTTTCTGTTCAGACTTTTCACCTAAAATTAGCATAATCTGGGCTGGGTCCTGTTGAGGGGCTGGAGGTGACCTTTGTGAAGGTTGTGACAGTTGGGAGGGTCTGGGGGAGGGGTCAGGCTGCTGGGGCTCCTCAGGCCTGACCACTTTCCTGAGCTGAGGAATTAGAAAGTTTACAAATTATACAAAATATACAAAGGGAACCCACAGCAGGAAAATCCTTTCCTGCCACTGGAGCAGCCTGAATATGTAACAGTTTCCACAGGCAATTTTGGATGTGGATTTCCATTGGTTTTGTAAGACCTCTGCTGGAATGACTTCCCTTACCCAGTTCTCAAAGAGGATTGGCCTCTCAAAGTCTTCTTTCTCATTCGTGTTTTCCCAAGTACACCTCTTGAGTCTAACTCATGTCTACATTGTTCTCACAGAGCTCCAAGCTAGCGGTTACTCTAGATTCATCAGGTTGTTAGATTCTGCCCCACTAGCCCAGGGCCTCGTGAGAAAATATGAATAACTCTGGAGTTTAGCATCACAGTGCAGACTTGGTCTGCTCTATGATTTCGTTAGGAGAAGCTGGCCTATTTGTATGAATTAGATTTTCACCACTGTGACAAAAGCCTTACAGGGCGATTGAAAGGGGCGATTAATTCAGGCTCACAGTTTCATGGTGGGGAGGGAGAGCAACTCCGCCTACTCCTGGCAGGTCCAAAAATGTTGGAAAGGGAAGGCCAGAGCCTACTCGGTTCTCTCTCCCTCTCTCCTCTCCCATTTCTCCTCTCCATCGTCAGTCCCCTCCCTCTTTTCTCTCTCCTCACTCCCTCCCCTTTCTCCCTCCCCCTTCCCCTTACCCCCTTCCCCTTGCCCCCTCCCCTTCCCCTCCCTCCTCTACTTTTATTATTTTGAACTTTCAGTTCATAGAATGATGTTACCCACATTCAGGGAGGTTCCCCTCTCAGTTGACCCCCTTTGCAACACCTTACAGACTCATCTAGTAGAGTTGCACCTTCATTTCTAGATGACTTTAAATCTAGTCAAGTTGATAACAGTAGTCACGTGACTATTGGCTTACTTTAAATACATCTACATAAAATACATATTCACGAAATTGGCAGTGATGGAATGTTAATGTTGTACAGGCCTTTGATATGGGCTCTGAGTGTTTAGAAAGTGAAATAAAATGACAACTATTGGACTTTTAGATTTTCAAGTGATTGCTGCTGTATCTTAGAAACACTATGGCCTCCCAGTTACTGCTCTTAGTGCATTTACACTAGTTTATTAAAGTTGTCAGAACCCACGCAGCCGCTGAGTTTAGCATGTCTGATTTATTCCTTTCCTTATGGCACATAGTTATTTGATTTCACAGAACGCTCTCTTCAGAGATGTCTGGGACCTCTGACCTCTTCTCCATCCTTTCTGACACCACTCCTCTCACCTCACGTGACCTGTTCCAGTCATCTCAGCCTCAAGGCTTCTCTTCACTCCTCCTTGTGACTTCAGTTGATTCATTTGTGATTTATAAATCAAATTACCTTAGCCCCTTTCTCAGAAACTGCTTCCCATTACATATCTGTAAAATGAGCTAACACTATGATGATATAAAAGGGCCTTTATAGCGTGACCGACCGCCTTTGTGACTCACACTGATAAACTCATGTCCCGTGTTTCACACACACTGAGGGATGAGCTAATTTCACTTGCTGCCTATTTCATTTCTAATTTAGGCTATGGGTACTTTCTAACATTCTGAGCTTTTTCCTCATTTCCTCCTGGCATTCTCTAAATTTCTTTTAAGTCTAGCTCAAAATAATATCTTCTCAAAGAGCTTTCAGAACATTCTCAGAAAAACTAGTCATCTAATATTTACTGTTAAGATCTCCTGTGTGGATGTATTATAGCACTCTGACTATACTCAATCATTTACATGTGTCTCTGCTCCTTTGATTGTGAAGACCAAGGAGAGTCATGTTGTTACATGAGCTTAAGAAAAATTCTAATTTCGTTGTCAAGATTTTGTAAATTATCAATTTCTGATCCTCATGCTTTATCCACTGAGCCATCTCCCTAGTCCTGCAATTTAAAATTCAGTATCATGAAATGTTTGCCTTTCAGCAATTATTATCCATGGACCTATAACATGTGAAAATACTTACGGGACGTGATCACATACAAGCGTCTCTCACATCACAGCTACAAAGAAAAGTTTTAATGACAAATGATCCCAAAAGCGACTGAATACCTGTTATGGATTATATTTAGTCGTTCTTTCTTTTTTGCTTTACAAAAAATATCCTAAACATAGCCCAGTGTGCCCCAAATTTGAACTTCATGGAGAAAACATTAAACAGCTGATTAACGGTGTCTGTGCATTATAAATGAAGCACAGATACTGGGTATAGATGCACTTAATAGCCTTGTTTTTACTGAGTGAAGGGAGAAGACATTATCTTTCCAGGTCATGATTTCTTCAGCTGAAGAATAAATGTTTTGGAGCAGGTTTATTCATTTATTCAAGGAATTCTGTACACTTGCTGGAAATACAAAGATGAGGAACACATAGAGAGTCTCTGTCTTCTAGTGACTTAGCAGATATAAGCAAAATTTACTTTATCTTTAAGGTTTTATAAATTATATATAAAATAAAATATTTATGTCTATTTTTGAACATATTCAAATGCAATTATTGATGTTTATTGTATTATTTCTCATTGGAAGGCTAGCTTTGTGATAAATGTAGTGTTATTGGTTTTGTAGTAATTGTTTCTTCACTGGGGGGAGGAGCGACCTGGTGTCTGGGGCTTGAATAATCTGGAGGTATGTGGCTTTGGCTGCTAAGTCCATAACCAGTTATGATCACCTATGCTTGGCCTTTACACATGGCCTGGTTCTTAGAACACTGCATCCTATGAGAGCTGTGCTAGAAGGTCTCCCAATAGAAATCTCTCCATATATCCACGCCTTATATGACAACTCACTATTCCTGAAGAATGGTTTAGTATACAGATGTGGGCTGTATTGTTCTTTATTACATTTGTTTGGAAATTTCTTTTTTTAAATGTACTCTATATTAGAGCAATTATGAGACCATCTAGGATGAAATATGTATACTTTCATATTTTTATATATCTGCTATTAAAAATTAAAGTAATTTTGAGTAGCAAGCTGATTGGTGTTGATTGATGGTGTTGGATGGATGCTGTACAAGAGTGAGTGATAAAAGATGGTGGTCTAGTAATCTTTAGCAAGTACAAAAATCAGATATTAGGCATTCTTAATTCAGAGATAATGCTGTAGGAGGGGAGTGGTCAGGTAAAGTGACTATTTATAGATGATACTTATAGTAAAGTTAAAAATTTCCTGCTAGTCAGCTGAGCACAGTTCAATGGAAATGGTTTTTCCTTTTTATGTAATAGTGGTGGAATGGATTTGATTTACAATACCACTGTTAGCTTAATTGGTATGCTTAGCTGACAGTGTACTTTATTCTAATGATATTTTAGTTGTTGTACCTAATCTCAGTTATAGCTGTCTAACAATAGGAGTTTCCACTTGTTCTATAGCTTTTAATAATCACTTGTTTCTTGTGATCTCAAAAGTCCTTTATCTTGAACACTCTCCAAATACCTTTAAGACCACATCATCTCAGATTGTAAGCTCACCTTCTCCAGGTGCCATTTTTCTTTGCTTTAGGCTTCATGTTGTCTCCCCAAGTGATTATCCCTCCCATGTCCTCTTACTACAGTCCTAGGTAAACTTTGTGTTTCTCAACTTGTCTACTTACTAAATTAGACTTTCTCACTGCTTATTTTATTTGTTGAAAAAGTTATTATAAACTATAGTAACAGATGCATATACTTAAATTGAGAACATTTCTGATTATTATAGAATAATCTAATAGCACTATGCAAAAACATTTAATCATAAAATTTTGGGATAGAGTAGAGGAGGCCAGTCAAGTCACTGATGAACATTCTCAGAAACAACTTCTATACCCAGCATCCTGGGAAAGTTGAGAGAGCCAAAGACAGGCTAGTGAGGAAGAACAGTCTAGGGGCTGTCTACCTGTCTATTGTCACTGAAATGAAAGGAATACCAGGATGATTTTCTTAAACAGCAGAACCAACCACGTCTTTTCCTGACAGCATTTACAAGCTTTAATTTTAATATTAGCAAAATTATTCCTGTAATCTCAAAAACACATTTAAATAGAACACGTCTAATGTTTTTAGTTATTGCTATAACTTATAGAAAAGACAAAAATTCAAGAAAGGCAATCATGACCTGAAGCTATAATCTCATCCTAGTTAGAAAAGCAACATTTTTAAAAAGGCAGAAAACAAAGGACAAGGAAGAGAAACTCATGCACTCTTGGTGGTAATGTGAGATGGTACAGCCATTTTGAAAACACTGTGGATGGTCATCAAAAACTAAGGACAACAAGAAACTACAAATAAAGCTATCATATTGAGTTATTCCATTACTGGGTTTCATCTCAAAGAAATAAAATTGCTACAGCAAGAGTTTCATTCACTCCCATGTTTTCTGTAGCACTCTTCAGAATAGCAAAGTATGGGGCAGACAAGCATCCATTGATGGATGAATGGATAGTGACTATACACACAGTGGGATATTAAGCCATAAAACAGAATGAAATTCTGTCACTCATGAGGACATGGGTAGAACTGGGTAGTATTAAATAATATAAATCAGTCATAGAAAAATAAATGGTATTTCCTTGCTTATATGGGAAAACTAAAGGAATTGATTTCATCGATGATAGGTAGGTACTTTGGATAGAATTTGGATTATTCCCAGGAACACATAGGTTGAAGGATTGGTCCAAGCTGGTGCTGAGAGGATTTGGATCATAAGTATGATAACTCTATGAATGGATCAATCAACTGATGATTGAAAGCTGATTGGGCTCCAAGAAGTGCTGTATATTAGAGAGAGTTGGTCACTGCAGGTGTGCCTTTGACAGGTGAGCATTCTGGTTGACTTTCTCTTTAATATCTGCTACTTGCCTGTCATGTGAGCAGCCTAGGCGACCGCCTCCTATCATTTTCATAGAGTTTAAGAGGGGAGGTTAGAAGAAGAACAGACAATGAACATCAAAACATAGTTAGAGAGCCAGGTTACCGCCATCAGGACTTAGGGCTCTGCTCTGAATACCCAAGAAATAATTCACAGACCTTAGGAAGCTCAATGACAGAGCTAGAGAAAGGACTGAAGGAGCTAAAAGGGTTTGCAACCCCATGGGAAGAACAACATTATCAACCAACCAAACCCTCCAGAATTCCCATGGACTAAAACACCAACTACTGAGCACACGTAGAGAGACCCATAGCTCCAGCTGCACATGCATCAGAGAATAGCATTGTCTGGCATCAATGGGAGAAGAGGCTTTTGGTCCAGTGAAGGCTTGTTCTCCCGGTGTAGGAGAATAGCAAGGCACTGAGGTGGAGAGGGTGGTTGGGAGAGGGAACACTGTCATGAAAGCAAGTAGTTGGGGGTGGGGAATGGGAGCGGAGGCAGGGGTGGAAGGGGATAACATTTGAAATGTAAATACAAAGACTATCCAATAAAAAAAAAACCATAGTTAGAAAGAGGAGAGTGTTCTATTGTTCTACCTCAAAGTAGGGTGAAGGTAGCTCACAGAAGTTTGTTACATAGTTCATGGATACTAGAGGGAGGAGCTTACAGATATTTAGTATAAAAATATGTTTAAGGAGAGAGACATAAAATTTCTAATTATCTTTACTTCACCATTTCTTGGTGTGTGTGTTAATATCTCAAAATATCATATAAAACATCACATATCAACACACAGTTATGTGCCAATAAAAAGCCTCTTGGTTTCTTATTTTATATACAGGGGTATATATACACTCTCCACTGCACGTAGGCATACCCATACCAATCCATATAGTTATAGATTATGTTTCAATGATGTAGAATGGGCTTCAGCTCAAAGACATATTTAGACCTATTCTCACATATTATAGAAAGCTATTTCTCTTTTTTGGGGGGGGGGCTTTAGTTTGCTTGTACAAAATTATAGAAATGTGGTAGATAAAATAATTTAAAATTTTTGTCTAATATTGATAAATTATTAGTTTTTCTTAAGTT
Source organism: Micromys minutus (assembly GCF_963924665.1). NCBI lineage: Eukaryota > Metazoa > Chordata > Mammalia > Rodentia > Muridae > Micromys > Micromys minutus. The sequence continues at coordinate 14,765,950 of NC_137984.1, forward strand.
AAGGAAGAAATAAGGAATAATAAAAAAACCTACAATTTAATTTTGTACAAAATGATTCTCACGAATATCTATTTTCTACTTGGGCACACACTGACATTTTACAAAGAACTTATTTTAGGAAGTTTTGACTACTTCTTATTCACATGACCTTAAATAGACTTTGCAGAATCTTTATGCGATTATTGAAGCAGCTTTTATTATGAAGGTAGAAAAATTCCAGAACAGCAACAGTTCTTGCAATGAATTCAGAAATACCACAAAAGAACAAATTGAAATTAAATTATCCTTGAACTCCAGATATAAGGCATAATTTAATTTTACTGTTATATTCAAATGCTGCATTTCTATTCACACTGAAGAACAGAAAAACAAACTCATAGAGATTAAGATTACCTTGAAAAGAAAATAGTCAATTTCAGTCCAAATAACAAGAACATAGTGGGATGCATACGATACACTATAGTTATTTTAGGAAAGGGTAGCTAAGTACTGAAGCCCTTTCTAGACTGCGAGTGTCTTATGCTAAGTTGTGGCTGAAATGTTTTGCAATATTTACTTACCCTGAGATTTTACGTAATATTTTGTTATAAGAGTCAGTAGCTGAGAAGAGCTGAAACACATTATTTTACAAGCAGAATGATCTTTTCTAAAGGGTGAAGACTAGATGTTGGTTTGTCATACTTTTCTTTTGAAGGACGCAACTTTATACACATGCTTCTGATTGGTAAGAATAAAAAAGAATCCCTCAAACACTGTAATGTGGTGCTATCATTGGTGTTTAAAGTGTCTCCCAAAGGCTCAGATATTACGGGCTCACTTACCAGTCTGTGGTAGGGTGGACTGTTGGAACCTGGCACAAAGAAATTAGGCTAATGGAGTATACCCTGGAACAGGGTAATGGGGTCCCCACACTCGGTCTTTTACTTCCTGATGTCAGTGGGTAAGTGGTTTTGCTGCCCTCTGTGATTCTCAGTACAGCCTGTCCATCTCCCTTGACTCCTCCAAAACTGGACCAAATTGAGTACAGATGGTTGTGAATTTTTGAGCTGAAATGAGACCTTTTTTCCCTTTAAATGGATGCTCTTAAGTGTTTGCTATAGCAGGGAGAAGCTCAGTTATGAAGGCCTTGAGCACTGGCCTCTTAATTTTCTTTTCTTTATTCAACCAAGTCCCTTTTTTTACATCCCCCAAACCAGGCCACTGGAAAAGCTGCCCAAGAATCAGTATCTTAATGAATAATGTAAGTCTGCATTAGTATATAAATAGTAACCTGGACTATTGTTTGTAAGTATGACCAACAGTAACATAAACAATGTTTGAGAGAAGCAAATTGTATGTATAAAAATTTTCCCATATAAACCTAAATAATTTCTTACAGCTAATGAATAGCACATCCTTAAGGTTCAAGAAACTGGCCTATGAGAGAAGGGTAAACTACTTCAGAATGGTATTCCCGACTACTTAATAATTAAACAAACTGGGAAGTTTTTAACAGAATAGCAACAATTATCCTTAGGTGAACTAAACTATTGCTTGAAATTTGTTCCAATCATGACTTTAAAATCCAGGCTGGAAGCCGATGTCTACAAAAAACACAACACCACTGATGCATCAAAATAATAAAATCATTTTACTTTGGGCTATTTTTTTGGACTGCCTTCTCATTGGAGGATTTAAGATGACTGGTATTTCAGACCTGGATGTTTCTCTGGATGTTAGTGAGCTGTTCAGATTTATTCAGACAGGGCTTGTGGGAGATGGAAGTCCCTTGAACATGTTTGATGGTGGACATATAACGTTTTGCTCTTCCCATGATGCTTACCAGCAAGCATCTTCCCCAGAAGCAGCCAATAAATACTTGACTCACAATATGCAGAGTGTCTAAGCTAACAGATGTCTTTGTTGACAGCCTCAATATTGCAGAAGCACCATGGTCTATAAGTTTTCTTATCTTTCTGCTGGCTGTCATCTCTAGTCATAAACTGTGCCATCTCCTCTCAGTGTGTAATCTCAGAGTCACGCCACTGTTTCCCCATTTGTTATTCTCTTAGCCAGCAAATCAACAGAAGTTATCATCTGCCTGGTCCCACAGAGCCACGGCCATATTTTAAAACTTTAAACTTCCATGTCTTTGAGTCAGAATTAGACTATAGCAGTGAGAAGCTGGGAAAAGGGCTGTTGGTTCTTCGGTTTGTTTGTACTTTTTGAGGAAGGATAAGGGCACAGCAGAGACTGGAGTGATGATCTTGCCCTCTGTGAGGCTCTCACCCTGCACGCCACACTGGAGATGTTAAGGATGCTTCAGGGTATAGGCATTATCTGCATCCCGAGCTCCTGAGCCGTCACCATGGAGACGTTTCTGTTGATGAACATGTTGTGTCTTTACAATTACAATGGCCTGGAACCTGCTTCATAGAAACCAAGAGTGATCTTTGCCTTTAAGGAAGGACTTTAGACTGTCTTAGATGGGAACCACGTGGTTTAGAAACAAAGACTCTGGAGACATACTGCCTTTGTTCAAACCTCCTTGTAAATATGGGTGGGCTATTTAACTTTCTTATCCATTAATTTCCATGTCTTTAAAAAGATTTGTTTACTTTTACTTTATGTGTATGAGTGTTTTGCCCGTATGTATATGTGCATACTGTGCACGTGCCTGATGTCCGAGAAGGTCAGAAGAGGGTGTCAGATCACTCAGAACTGGAGTTACAAATGATTGTGAGCCCTCACGTAGATATTGGGAATGGAGTGTTCATAACCACTGATACAATTCTCCAGCCTCAGTTTTCTTACATCTTAAATGAAGTTAGTAGGATTCACCATTTCATATAATTTTGAGAATAAAACGATTCAATACAGACAACTTACAAGCATCAACATCAGTACAAAATGTCTTGTATATGGTAAGCATTAAATGTCTTTGCTGTTATACATGACAGGACATTTAGTTTCTTGTTTTTATGGGTTACATACATTTTGAACCACTAAAATAAATCCCAAGAGTATGTGTTTTCTGCTGCTATTTGCTTCAGTTGAAATTCTGTGTGTGTCTCTCTCTCTGTATCTGTCTGTCTGTCTCTCATTCTATGATGCACCAGAAGGAGAATGATTTAAGGAATGAAGCCAGTGCTTTGCTATTTTCTTTCAGTCAAGAAGATGGAGCTTGAATGGCTGTGCTCAGAAGACTGACAGAGCTATTGCTCTGAGAGTGATCTGGGCCTTTAAGAATCTACACAACGAGGGAGTAAGAAGCTGAGACTCTCAAGTGAGACTCTGTGAACAATAAACAAGGGTGAGTTTGGAGTGTTTCAGAATAGCTTCTAAGGGCTGGTTTTATTGATTAGTCATCGCTTATTCCACTCCACTCCAGTTTACTTGCCCGGTTTCAGTAGATCAATACTCCTTTAACGCTGCACTTAAGCAAACTAAGAAGAAAACTATTTAGTGGGAACACGCCCAACATAGCAAAAGATAACTGTAGTTTTCCACACTCCATTCACCCACTGCTGGTTTTGGAGCGGAAAATATTAATGGGGATGTCAAATTCTTGCAGATAGAACTGACTAATGTAGGTAGTTCCAATACGCAGGACCCCTTCAGGAGCATGGCTGTGGAACCGAGTCTCATCTTCCCAGTCCTAAGAGTGGTAGGAGAGGGTTGATTTTGGTGGACGGGGGCTACCATGTGGAGCAATTCTGACCTGTTGAAATGTATTGCTTTCTTCCTTCCCCAGGATGCTTTTGTTACCATTACCAGCACCTCCTCAGGAGGTTGCTGTGAGCTCTACCTCTTTGCTTTATTTTCTTCTAAAAACAGAGGGTGACCAGAGGCCTCAATTGCATTAATAATATAGAATAGACCAGATCGTCTATATTTGGAGTGCTTGTGTTTGATTTCTTTCCCATCTATCTATCTATCTATCTATCTATCTATCTATCTATCTATCTATCTGCTATCTATCTACTGTCTATCTATCTATCTATCTATCTATCTATCTATCTATCTATCTATCTATCTATCTATCATCTATCTATCTACTATCTATCTATCTATCTATCTATCTATCTATCTATCTATCTATCTATCTATCTACTATCTATCTATCTATCTACTATATATCTATCATCTATCTATCTATCTATCTATCTATCTATCTATCTATCTATCTATCTATCATCTATCATCTATCTATCTATCTACTATCTATCTACTATCTATGTATCTATCTATCTATCTATCTATCTACTATCTATCTATCTATCTATCTATCATCTATCTATCTATCTATATATCTACTATCTATCTATCTATCACCTATCTATCTATCTATCTATCTACTATCTATCTATCTATCTATCTATCTATCTATCTATCTACTATCTATCTATCATCTATCTATCTATCTATCTATCTACTATCTATCTATCTATCTATCTATCTATCTATCTATCCATCTATCATCTATCTATCATCTATCTATTCCATTTGCATCCCCCTTCAAGACCTCCCTCACACAAACCCTTCCCTCAGGGTCTTACCTTCTCCTCTGGGAAGGGGGAGTTCACACCTGGGTACCAACCTATTCTGGTACCTCAAATCACTGCAGGACTAGGCATCCTCTCCCACTGAGAGCAAACAAGGCAGCCCAGTTAGGAGAGTAGGATCTACAGGCAAACAACAAAGTCAGGGACAGCTCCTGCTCCAGTTGTTGGGGTACCCATGTGAAGACCAAGCTACCCATCTGATAAATTTGTGCAGGAGACCTAAGTTCAGTCCATGTATGTTCTTTGATGGTTCAGTCTCTGGGAACTCCAGTTCCACATCCCCCATGTCCTTCAATCCTTCCCCACACTCTTCCACAAGACTTCTCAAGCTCCGTCTAATATTTGGTTGTGGGTATCAGCATCTGTTTCAAATAGCATCTGGGTGGAGCCTGTCCAAGGATGGTTATGCTAGGCTCCTCCTGTCTGCAAGCATAACATTTCATTAATAGGGTCAGGGATTTGTGATTTAGGCCAGTCATTGGTTGGCCATTCTCTCAGTCTCTGCTCGGTCTTTATCCCTGTGCAAATTGTTGGCAGGACACATTTTGGGTTAAAGGATTGTGGATGAGTTAGTGTCTTTTTTTTCCCTCAGTGGGAGTCCTACCTGGTGGCTACTTCAGGCTCCATGTCTCCCACTGCTAGGAGTTTCAGAGTTATTCTCATATATTCCCAGTAGCCATCCTCATCCCAGGTCTTAGGCAAGTCCTAGAGATGCCCCTTCCCCCGCCATTCCATTCACTCCCCCAGTCCCCACTCTAGCTCTGCCTACATCTGATCTCCCACTCCAACAATCCCTTTCCCCCCACCTTTTCCCACACAGTTCCTTCCCTCCATCTACCAGCAATGACTATTTCATTTTTCCTTCTGAGTGAGGTTCAAGCATCTTCCCTTGTGCCCTCCTTGTTATTTATCTTTTTTGGAGACTGTGGATTGTAGGTGGGGATCCTGTGCTTTATGAATAACATCTACTTATTAGTGAGCACAGACCGTGCATGTACTTTTAGGTCTGAGTTACCTCATTCAGGATGTTTTCTAGTTCAACCCATTTGCCCGAAAATGCCATGATGTCCTTGTTTTTAATAGCTAAGTAGTAGTCTGTTGTGTAAATGAAGCACTTGTCTTTTATCCATTCAGGTGAGGGACATCTGGGATGTGGGTTGTTTTCTGTTTCTGGCTATTATAGATAAAACTTCTATGAATATAGTTGAACAGATGTGCTTGTGGTAGGGCAGAGAATCTTTTGGGTATATGCCCAGGAGTGGTATGGCTGGGTCTTGAAGGGGAACTGTCCCAGTTTTCTAAGAAACTGCCAACTTGATTACCAGAGTGGTTGTACAAATTCGTACTCCCACCACTTTGCCATCATGTGCTGGCCCTTGATTTTTTGAGCTTAACTATTCTGATGGGTGTAAGGTGGAATCTCAGAGTTATTTTAGTTTGCATTACTAAGGACGTTGAACATTTAAGTATTTTTTGCTCATTAAAGATTCCTCTGCTGAGAATTCTCTGTTTAGTTCTGTACTCCATTTTTAAATTGTGTTACTTGGGTGTTGGTGTTTAACTTCTTGAGTTCTTTGTTTATTTTGGATATTTGCCCTCTGTCAGATTTAGCATTAGTGAAGGTCCTTCTCCAATCTGTAGGCTGACATTTTGTTCTATTGATGGTGATCTATGTCTTACAGAAGCTTTTACGTTTCATGAGGTTCCATTTATTAACTGTTGATTTTAGTGCCTGAGTTATTGGTGTTCTGTTTAGGAATTTGTCTCCTATGCCAATGAGTTCAAAGCTATTCTCTGTTTCCTCTTCTGTTAGATTTAGTGTATCTGGCTGTATGTTGAAGTCTTTGATGCACTTGAACTTAAGCTTTGTGCAGGGTGACAGATATGGGTTTACTTTCATTCTTCTACATGCAGACATCCAGTTAGACCAGTGCTGTTTGTTGAGATGCTTTCTTCTTTCCTATTGTTTTGTCTTCTTTGTCAAAAATCAAGTGTTTGTAGGTGTGTAGGTGTATTTCTGGATCTTCAATTCAATTTCATTGATCACCCTGTCTGTTTCTATACCCATATTATACAGCTTTTATTACTATTACCTTGTAATATAGCTTAAAGTCAAAGATGGTGAGTGTTTGTATCTTTATTGTTCAATACCTGCACATAACTTAAAATTAGTCAAATTGAAATCCTACAATAATATGTGTTTTACATACCTCTCTACAACAAATCCTCCCACATGAATTTCTTTGAATCTCCTTTGCTAAATTTTTATTTATACGGTGGGTTGACTGATTTTCATATTCTGAACCATCCGTGTATCTCTGGCAGGAAGCCTCCTTGACCATTAAGGATGATTTTTTGTGATGAGTTCTTGGATTTGTTTTATGAGCATTTTGTTGAGTATTTTTGCATCTATGTTAATGGGAGAAATTAATCTGTAATTCTCTTTCATTGTTGAATTTTTGAGTGGTTTAGGTGTCAGGGTGACTGTGGCCTCATAAAATGAATTTGGTAATGGTCTTCTGTTTCTATTTTGTGGAATAGCTTGAAGATATTGATGTTAACTTGTTGAAAATCTTATTTTATTCTAAAATAGTTCTAAAAGAGATTTTTTGGGGAGTTGGTAGAAGGGAGAATTTTAATGACTTCTATTTCACTAAAGATTATTGGTCTGTTTAAATCTTTTATTTGATTCTGATTCAACTTCAGTAAGTAGTATTTACTGTAAAAACTATTTCTTTCAGATTTTTTTTTTAATTTGGAGGAGGACAGGTTATTATAAAGTAGGATCTAATGATTTCCTCAGTGTCTGTTGTTATGTCTCTCTTTCTTTCTGTTTTTGTTAACTTGGATATTCTCTCTTTTTGATTTTCTCCAAGAACCAACACTTTATTTTCTTGGTTCTTTGTATTTTTTCTTTGTTTCTATCTTATTGATTTCAGCCCTCCAGTTTGATTATTTCCTTCCATCTACTCGCATGGTGTGTGATTGGTTATTTTTGTTCTAGTGCTTTCAGAGGTGCTGTTAAATTGCTAGTATGAGATCTCTCCAGTCTCTTTTATTTTTACTTTTTAAAAATTGAACAACTTTATTTTAAAAAACAAAGATAAGTGTATAGATTTTAAAAGCATTTTTGCATAAAAGTATATGAATACATTCTTGTCAGTGCTTGATTTTTTTAAAGGTTTGATAATATGCATTAAAATCTTACTAGTTACAATGAGCATAAAGCACATGTAAAACAAGATGTAACCTGGAAATAGTCAAAGTTTTCTTGGTGTGTAAAGATTAAACATAATGGTTTTTCATTTTTATTTTTTTTGGCCTTTGTTTTTCTTGAACTTCATATAGTCTGTGAGTTGTTTCTGGGGTGTTCAGAGCTCCCTGGGGTTAGTATCCAATTATCAGTGACTGCATATTATGTCTGTTCTTTTGTGACTGGGTTATCTCACTCAGGATGATATTCTCTAGATGCATCCATTTTCTTAAGAATTTCATAAAGTCATTGTTTCTGATAGCTGAATAGTACTCCATTGTGTAAATATACCACAGTTTTTTTGTATCCATTGATCTACTGAAGGACATCTGGGTTACTTTTTAATATTTATTTATTTGCTTACTTTATGTTTAGGTACTTGGTGTTTTAAACCATTTTCTTAACACCACTCTCATTCTGTCTCATAAGTTTGGCTACGATGCCATTTATTTTTATTAAAATCTAAAAAGTTGAGCCATGAGTCCTGCCCTATTTCCTCTGTACTCCATTTTCTGGTCCACACCACAACCTACAATTCCAGAGGCCTGCAGCCATCAGGGACCACTAGCTCTGCCAGAATCCTTAAAAGCCTGCTGCCACGTATGATATCTGGAGGCCTAAAACCATTAGGGACTACAGGGTCTGCCTGCATCCATGAAAGACTTCTTCCATCTGGGAAAATCAGCTGATCTCGCAATCTTAGAGGCCTGAGGCTAGCAGGGACTACTAGCTCAGCCTTCATCCATAGAGGCCTGTTGTCCCCAGGACAACCATCCCTATTTGCAATCTCAGAGGCATGCTGCCATCAGGGCCTATAGGCCTGCCAACAAATAGATGGCTAATGGCCAACATAAGAGCAAAATTAACAATAGCCAAGGCAATATCACACCACCAGAACACAGACATCTTACTATATCAAGCACACCTGGATATCCTAACACACCTGTGGCACAAAAAAAAAATAATTTTAAATCTAATCATAACAAGATTTCCTTTAAAGAGGAGATAAATAAATCCCTTAAAGAAAAACAAGAAAATACAATAAAAATGTGAAGGAAATGAACAAAACTGTTCAGGAACTGAAAATGGAAATAGAAGAAACAAAGAAAACACAAACCGAGGGAATCCCAGAGATAGAAAACCCAGGAAGGAGAACAGGAGCTACAGACATAAGCATCACCAACAGAATACAAGAGGTGAAAGAAAGAATCTTAGGCATGGAGGATATAATAGGAGAAATGAATACATCGGTCAAAAAATGTGCCAAATCGAAAAAGTTTCTATGAAAAGACCAAACCTAATAATGATAGGAATAAAGAAGGAGAAGATTTCCATATCAAGGGCCTAGGAAATATCTTCAACTTGTTATAGAAAAACATTCCGTAGCCTAAAGTAAGAGTTGCCAATAAATGTACAAGAAGCTTACAAAACACCAAATAGATTGGACCAGAAAAGAAAATCCACCTGCTACATAATAACCAAAACATTAAATGCACAGAACAAAGAAAGAATATTAAAAGCTGCAAGGGGAAAATTCCAAATATATAAAGGCAGACCTATCCGAATTAACTTCTCAACAGAGTCTCTAAAAGCCAGAAGGACTTATACAGATAGATGTCTTGTTGACCTAAGAACCCAGACTGCAATACCCAGTAAAACTTTCAATCACCATAGATGGATAAAAAACGATATTACAAGAGAAATAAAAAATTAAGCAGTTTCTTTCCTGTAGTCGAGTCTTACAGAAGATATTAGAAGAAAAACTCCAACATAAGAAGGGTTACCACAACCAAGAAAACAAGAAATAAAAATATCACACCAGCAAAAGAACACACACACACACACACACACACACACACACACACACTCAAATACTATCAACATCCAAATAACAGAAACTAGAAATTATTGGTCATTAGTACCTGACAACATCAATGGAGTCAATTCCCCAATAAAAAGGCACAGACTAACAGAGTGGATGTATATATTGGATCCATTATTCTGCTGTATACAGAAAACATACACCAACAACAAAGATATACAGCATCTCAGAGTAAAGGTCTTCAAAAGGTTTTCCACATAAATGGACCCAGGAAAAAAACTGGAGTAGCCATTCTAATCGCCAATAAAATAGACTTTCAATGAGAAGTAATCAAGAGTTGGGAAACACCAATTTATACTCATCAAAGGAAAAATCCACCAAGATGAAGTTTCAGTTCTGAACATCTATGCCCCAAATGCAACAACATCCACTTTGGTAAAAGAAAGATTACAAAAGCTTAAATGACACATTGAACTCTATGCATTAATAGTGGGGGGTCGTCAACAACCCATTCTCACCAATGGACAGAGCATTGAAATAGAAAGTAAACAGAGAAATAATGAAACTAACAGATGTTATGACTCAAGTGGACCTAATAGACATCAACAGAATATTTCACCCAAACACAAAAGACTATTCTTTCTGCTTAGCACCTTACAGAATCTCTTCAAATTGGTCAGTTACTCTGTCACAAAGTAAGTCTCATGAGATATAAGAAGATTAAAATAACCTCTTGCATCTTATCAGATCATCATAGATTAAAGCTGTATTTCAACAACAACAGAAACAACAGAAAGCCTATAATCTCATGGAAACTGAGTTCTCTACTCAGTGACCACTGGGTTAAAGAAGAAATAAGGAATCAAATTAAAGACTTTATAGAATTCAATGAAATTGAGAGCACAACATACCCAAACTATGGGATTCAAAAAAAGCAGTGTTAAGAAAAAAATGTTCATAGCACCAAGTGCCCTCATAGAGAAATTGGAGAGTTCATATATAAAAGCAACTTAACAGAACACCTGAAAGCTCTAGAAAAAAAGAAGCAAACATACCTCTTTTTAAAGACATCAGGAAATAGGAGGAAATGATCTAACTCAGGGCTGAAATCAATAAAACCAAAATAAAGAGAAAAATACAAAAAAAAAAAAAAATCAAGGAAACTAACCGTTGGTTCTTTGAGAGAATCAACAAGACAAAACAAATACTTAGTCAAACTAACTAAAAAACAGAAAGACAATTTTCAAATTAACAAATTCAGAAATAAAAGTTAGACCATAACAACAGACACTGAGTAATTTTTTAAAAAGTTCTTAGGTCTTACTTCAAAAGCCTGTACTCCACAAAATTTGAAAATTTAAATAAAATAAATTATTTTCTGGATAGAATTTAAGTAAACTAATAGTAAATTAAGAAAAGGTAAACAATCTAGAGTCTTATAACCCCTAATAAAATAGAAGCAGTTATTAAAAGTTAAAAAAAATACCAGGGCCAGATGGTTTTAGTACAGAATTATACTAGGGTTTCAAAGAATAACTATTACCAAATACTTCTCAAACTATTCCACAAAAATAGAATCAGAAGGAACAGTTCTAAACTCATTTTATGAGGCTACACTCACCCTGATAACGAAACCACACAAGGACTTAACAAAGAAAGAGAATGCCAAACCAATTTCTCTTATGAATGTTATTACAAAATACTCAACAAATACTAACAAACACATCAAAAACATCATCCACCATGATCAAGTAGGCTTCATCCCAAGAATTCATGAATGGTTCAATACAGAAATGTCCATCAACCTAACCCATTATATAAACAAACATAAATAAAAAAAAACCACATAATCATCTCATTATATGCTGAAAAAGCCATGGATAAAATTCAACACCCATTCAAGTTATAAGCCTTGGAGAGATCAGACATACAATGTACATTTCTACACCTAATAAAGGTAGCACACAGCAAGCTGATAGGTAACATGAAATAAAAAGGAAAGAAGCTTAAAGCAATTTCACTAAAATTAGGGACAAGGTAAACATGTCAATTCTCTCCCCATCTCTTCAACATAGCGTTTGAAGTCCTAGCTAGAGCCATAAGACAACTAAAGGAGATCAAGGTGATACAAATTGGAAAGATGGAGTCAAAGTATCACTACTAATAGGTGATATGATTGTATACATAAGTGACCCAAAGAATTCTACCAGAGATCTCTACAGCTGATTAACATCTTCAGTGAAGTGGCTGGATACAAAATCAACTCAAAAATGAGTAGCCCTCCTTTATGCAAACAATAAATGGGCTGGTAAATCAGGGAAAAAACACCCTTCACTATAACCACAAACAATATGAAATATCTTGTTGAAACTCTAACCAAGCAAATGAAAGATTTGTATGACAAGAACTCAGGACATTGGAGAGAATATCAGAAGATTGAAAGTTCTCTATGTAGTAAAAATGGCCAGCATACAAACAACAAAACAAAAACAATCCACCGATTCAATATAATTCCATTCAAAATCCCCACACAATTCTTTACAGAACCTAAAAGAACAATACTCAACCTCATATGGCAAACCAAAAACCCAGGATATGTAAAACATTTATGTACAATAAAGGAATTTCTGGAGGTATCACATCCCTGCTTTCAAACTGTACTACAGAGAAATAACAATAAAACTTCATCTTATTGGCATAAAAAACAAGCAGGTTGGTCAATGGAGTCAAATTGAAGACCTAAACCTAAATCCACGTGCCTAAATCCACTTTTTTTTTTAAAAAAAATAAAGAATTCAAAGTTATTAAATAAAAAGAAAGCATCTTCAAGAATCAGTTCTGTTCCAGTTGGGTGTTTTCATGCAGAAAATGTAAATAGGTCACTATTTATCACTGTGCATATAGCTCAAGTCCACATATATTGAAGACCTCAATATAAAACTGGACACACTAAATCTAAAAGGAGGAAAAGTGGTAAATAGCTTTGAAAACATTGGTACAGGTGGTAATGACCTGAGCAGAACATGAACTAAGATTCATGTACTAAGATGACAAATTAATAAACAGGACCTCATGGAACTGGAAACCTTCCATAAGGCAAAGGACACTGTTGGTATGATGAAACCACAGCTTACAGATTGAGAAAGGATCTTTACAAATCCTATATCTGACAGAGAGCTAATATTTAAAATCTACTCAAGAAGTTAGACACCAACATATTTAAAATCTACTCAAGAAGTTAGACACCAACAAACCAAATAACACAATATAAAATCAGGGTACAGACCTAAAACAGGGATTCTCAACAGAGGAATGTCTAATGGCTGAAAAACACATAAAGAAAATTCAATGTCCTTAGTCTTCAGGGAAATGCAGATCAAAAGGATTCTGAGATTTCACCTTTATACCAATCAGAATGGCTAAGATCAAAAAAAAAAAAAAAAAAAAATGGATAGCACATGTTGAGGATGTGTAGTTACGGCACACACCTCCATTGCTGGTAGGAGTGCAAACTTGTACAACCACTCTGCAAATCAAGCTGGCAGTTTCTTAGAAAATCGGGAGTAGTTTTACCTCAATATTTAGCTATACCACTCCTGGATATATCCAAAAGATGCTCCACTCTAGCACAAGGACACTTGCTCAGCCATGTTAATAGCAACTCTATTCATAATAGCCAGAAAGTGGAAATCACTGAGATGTTCCTCAACTAAAGGAAAAAAATGTTTTTAATTTAGACAATGGAATACCACTCAGCTATAATTATAAAACAAGGATTTCATGAAATTTGCAGGCAAGTGGATGGAAATAGAAAACATCATCCTGAATGATGTAATGTAGACCTAAAAGTACATGCGTGGTAATTATTTACTTATAAGTGAATATTAGCCATAAAGTACAGGATTCCCATGTTACAATCCACAGTCCTAAAGAAGCAAAATTACAAGAATGGCCCAAGAAAGATAGTTTAGATCTCAGAAGAAAAATAAAATAGTCATTTCTGGTGGAGGGAAGGAACTGAGTGGGAGAGGGGATGTTGAAGGGAAATGGGGGTGGAGATCAGGTGTTGGGGAGAGTGAAAGGCAGTTGCTGAGGGCACAGGGTATGAAGCATCTCAGTTACCTGGGATGGGGGAGACTCTAAGGGGCCTATGAGGGTGACTCCTAGCTGTGAGAAATATGGAACCCCGAGTGCCCATGCCATTTAGGCAGCAAGGACTACATGTGGTGGGATAAGGAATGAATATGTGGCCTATTTTGGAGAAAGTTCCTTGAGATACTGGGAAAAATATATTCTTTTGGGTGGGTAAAGTATTCTGTAGTTACGTTAGATCCATTTGGTTAGAACTCATATTAGTGCCAGTATTTCTCTAGTTTTTATCGGGCTGACATACTCATTAGTATAAGTGGGGTATTGAAGTTTCCCACTATCAATGTCTGAGGGCCAATGTGTGGTTTAAGCTTTAGTAATATGTGGATGCCCTTTTGTTCAGGGCATAGATGTTAAGAATGGAAACATCATTTTGGTGGATATTCCCTTTGATGAGTATAAAGTGTCCTTTCCTGTGTCTTTTGATTACTTTTGGTTTGAAGTCTGTTTTGTTTGATATTAAAATGATTATTTCAGTTTGCATCTTAGACCAATTAGCTACACTTTACTGATGTAATATTTAGCTTTGACAGTGAAATGTGTTTATTGCATGCAGCAGAAAGATTGATTTTAATTTTGTATCTGTTCCATCAGTCTGTACATTTTTATGGTTGGATTTAGTCCACTGATATTTAGGGATACTCGTGTCTCTACTTCACTTACATAGATTTTTTTCATCTCCAGCACTTCCTCAAAAAGCTGTTTTCTTTTTCTTTTTTTTTTTTTTTACTGTTATAATAACTTTAATTTATCTTGAATTTTACGAAAGTCTATGAATAATTTTAAAAAGCACCTCCTTACCCCATCACTTTTCTCTGGCAATGAGTATGTCAACAGCTTGAATATTGGTATCTTGCAAGGATTTCAGAACAATCACTCACCAAAACACTTGGCAGTTTCTCTATCTTGTTTCTAACTTGATGTTACATCCACTCTGATGGTAACCCGTCCACCTAAATCTCCACCACATTTTGGAAAAAATCAAGGTTGATTAGCAAATTAGTTAGCTTTAGCAACCTGGAAGCCTGGAAGCAAGTTTTGATACTGGCAACAGACCATCAAGAATGACATGTTGTGGTAACTATTAAAAAGAATGACTTAATCTTTTATCGGTCCCCACTGTGAAATAGAGTTGGGTATCCTGTAAGATTGTGTTTGGTGACCGGTATGTGTGATGAATGATATATCTTCTCAAGACATTTTCTGTTTCTGTTGGTCAAGAAAAATGCAAGGAGATGTGTTTGAGTTGAAGATGTAATAGTTTACAGATATCTGTAAAATTGACAAAAGACATTTTCTTGGTTCCTACTCAAACGACCAGTTGAGGTTTCATAACAAATTTCCTCTTCTCAGCAACCATATTTGGATTCTTTTCTCTCAAGATGTTGGACACTCGGTTCAGCGACTCCTCATATGTGTTGTCTCTTTGTGAGCCTGCCTAAGCAGGCCCAGCTTGGTTACTGAATGAAATGACATTGTTGTTTTTGCTGTCTTCATCTTTTTCTACTATTTCATCTTCATCTGGGAATTGAACATTTTTCTTTTTCTTTTTTTCAATGCCAGGCATAATACCGAGGTCATCCTCTGGACCAGCTGGCTCTTGACCACCATTTATAGCTTCTTCAGCTTCATCAATATCAAATATTTTTTTTCTTTTTCTTGAAGAACTTCAAGTCATCTAAGTCGTCAGAAGTATCTGTTTTTCCTACTGTCTTCATCAGCTTCCACATCCTTTTCTTCAGTTGGTTCTGGCTCCACTTCTTTTGTCTCTGAGGGCTGGGTTTCTTTGGTCTGGGCATCACCTGCTTCATCTAACAAAAGAGGATTCTACTTCTTCTTTTTCTTTTTGCTCATAGTAGAATCAAAAATCATCTCCTCCTCGGACATGGCTGAGGTTCCAGTGCGTTCAGCAAGGATGAAGAGTCAGACCAGTCAGCTTTACACCCTGAAGTCAGTGCAGCTCCTAGCAATACCTCTCACAGCACTATGCTCCAGCTCTCCAGCTGTGTGTGTATGCACACCCACATACACACACACTCACACACACACACACTCTGATCATTTCTTAATGTGTCCCGTTTTCTTCCATCAACTTCTGACTAATAGGCTGAAATTTAAAGCTGGTGCAGTTCCTTCTGAGACAGAACAAAGGCCGTATTACTTAATCCCCCTGCCATTAGCCTATAGGTATCAATAGCATAAGCCAGCAGCCTTTTATCCTCAGAAAGAGCAAGAAATGTTTTAGAACCTTTTAGAAGTCATCATGACCATTTCAGTACAGTTCGAGAGCTAGAATCCTGAACCCCCACTAGAGTGCTCTCTGTGCACCTCCCCAGTATGCTCCCAGCCCAGTTCCACAAACTTTAGTCCCAATACTAATTCTAGTTTATTGTTGCCTCCCAAAATAAGTGATCCAGCTGTGATTTTTTTTTAAAAAACTCCATTTACCTTGCTCTGTAGTGTGGAATGATTTCCAGGTAAATGGTCGAGGATTCTGCACTTTGTATGTATTTATTTCATAGGATTCAGGATTGAGTGTCCTCCTTGGATAATATCTTAAAATTCTGTCTTATATGTTTTGCCCAGTTTTATACTCATTTACCATCAAAGGAAAAGTCTGGTACTAGCCACTTTTTTTTTTTTTTTTTTTTTTTTTTTGTATTTGTAATCAGTTTTCTCACTGCCAACTTGATATCTTTGCTTAAATGTTTCAAAGGCATTCCAAATACAATGTATCAGAAAAACCCTGCCTTTCATTTCTAAATCTGGTCTATTTATAAATGCCAGTAACTTAGAAATACTTTGACAACTCCACATTCCTCATCTCTCTTATCTTGAGCATCATAAAATCCCTCAGTAGCCTTGAATTTCAACATAACTCTATCTCCATCACTCACTTGTTAGGGAAATTTATCAAGCTGAAATGACATCCCAGACGATGTTCTCAACTTTTGCCTTCTTCTCCCATCAATCTGTCTTCTCACTACAGCCATATATTTTCTGTCAAAAGTAAACCTGCCCATGTTTTTTCATTCTTTCATTACTTTGTTAAGTGTTTTTCAGTGATTTCCCAGTGGCTGGAGCATGTCTGTAAAACTTCAACATGGCCCATAATATCTGTGTGATTCATTCTGTGCAGCATTTAGTTCTTCTGAGGTGCCTCCATCTTATTCTCTTTACCAGATCCTCTGCTCACGCCAATAACTCCTTTTAGGAATATAATCCATTCATGTTATTTTATTTTTTACATATACCCCAGTGTTCTCAATTTTAGAGAAGCATTTCTTGAGCTAGTTGACTGAGCCAAATAACTCAGTTGATATGTTCAGATGCATACCAGGTTAAGTTTTACATGTATGGAATGTTGATTTATCTCTTTTTCCTTCACTATAGTAAGTCCTGTGAACTACTTTTTTGATAATTGTATTAACCATACTTAAGTGTCTGAAACAGAAGTGGTAATCGGTAGAATTAAAGTAATATTGGTAGAATGAGCAACTTCATTGTTCAAAAACAGGAGTATGGTGCATACAGGTCTTCACGTTCACAGCTATTATTATTGCTCTTATCTGTTGTAAGAATTACAGGCATTGGGCTGGAGAGATAGCTCGGTGGTTAGAGCACCGACTGCTCTTCTAGAGGGCCTGAGTTCAATTCCCAGCAACCACATGGTGGCTCACAACCATCTGCAATGGGGTCTGATGTCCTCTTCTGGTGTATCTGAAGATAGCTACAGTGTACTCATATAAATAAAATAAATAAATAAAATTATAGGCATAAATTTTAATAATATGAATGTAATATCCATAACAATGTCATAATGATCACAATATCAGCCTGTAATAAAATGTCTCTCTAAATGTAAATTCTACTTATATGTAGTTCTAAGTAAATATTTATTTAAAATTTTCTTTCTGTTGTTTCATTACAAATACTTAAGTTCTAAAGGGATGTAAAAAGGGGCTCCTAAGATCATATACATGTTATAACTATCTAAAATGAATGACATCTAAATTTTTATTTAACATTGTACTCTGAGGTACTTACTAATTTGTGTGATTTTTCTTGTGTGCCATACTTTAAGTGATTTATGACTACAAGCTCATTTAATTATTATAACAACAGTAAAAGGAAGACTTTTTTGTACAAGGCACAGAAAAGTTAAATAATCACCTGTTCTAGTTTGACTAAAATGTCTCTATAGGTATACATTTTGATGGCTCAGTTCTGAGTTTCATGCCTTGTTTTAAAGGCAATGGAGCCCACAAGGGGTATTGCCTGGCTAGGTGAAGTAGGCCACTTGGTGACTCATTGAGTGCTATACCCAGCACGGGACCCAGCCAGCCTGCTCTGATTTGTGGTCTGGTACTGTATGATACAAACTCCCGACACAAGGAGCGTAGTCATTCCTGCAGCTCTTTCTTCTCTGTCATAATGAATTAAACTGTCTTTTACCCCCTGGACCAAAACAAATTTTCTCTCCTTAAGTTGTCTCTCCTAGATATTTTGTCACCAGTGATCTAGAGTCAGTTTCCCCTCCTTCCTCTTCTTCTAGTCCTTTTTCACATCTCTTTTCCCCTCTTCAGAAATGGGGAGAGCTCCCATGGATATCCACAGGCATTGGCATACCATGTTGCAGTAAAAACTATGCTCATCTTTTGTTGAGGCGAGAAGAGGCAGCCTAGTAGACAAATGGTCCCAAACGCAACAAAGAGAGTCAGAGATAGCGCCCTGCTCCTGCTGTTATGATTTTCACCTAAGACCAAGCTACACAGCTGTAACACATATGCAGAGAGCCTAGGTTAGACCTATTCATAGTCTCTGGTTAGCAGTCCAGTATCTGCGAGCTCCTATGGGCCAAGGGTGGTTGATTCTGTAGGTTTTCTTGTGGTGTCCGTGACCTCTCTGACTCCTATAATCCTGTTTGGCTCTGGGTTTCTGCACAAGTTTCCATCAGTTGCTGGATAAAAGCACTCTGATGACAGTTATTCTAGGCTCCTGTCTACCAGTAGAGCAGAATATCTTCAACAGTGTTGGGCTCCCCCTCACGCAGGAGTCTCAAGCCAGATAGGTCATTAGTTGGTCATTTCTTCCATTTATGTTCCATCTTTACTCTAACATACCTTTTAGGTAGGACAGATTGCAGTTCTAAGATTTTGTGGCTCGGTTGGTGTTCCAGTCCCTTCCTTGGAAGTCTTGCCTAGTTATAGGAAATGGCCAGTTCAGGCTCCATTTCCCCCATTTGCTAGGAGTCTTAGCTAGGCTCACCCTCATAGAGTCCTGGGAGTTTCCATTGCTTTAGGTTTCTAGCTTGTCCCAGAAACCTCTCCCTCTGACTCCAGTTGTCTTTCCCATTACTCTCTCACTCTGTCCTCCCCACACCTGATTTCTTCTGATCCCATTTCCACCCTAACCTTGTTTAGTCCCCACTCCAATCCCCTTCTCAATGATATTCATGTTTCCACATTTGTCTGTGGTTTGTGGCATGGTTATCCTTTACTTTAAAGCTAATATACAGTTGTAAGTGAGGACATACCATTTTCATCTTTCTGGGTTTGGGTTACCTCACTAAGGATGATCTTTTCTAGATCTATCTGTCCATTTGCCTCAAAATTTCATGATGTTGTTGCTTTTAATAGCCAAGTAGTACATTGTTATGTAAATGTATCACATTTTCTTTATTCAGTCTTTCATTGAGAGACATCTAATTTCTGGATATTTCAAATAAAGATGCTAGGAAAATAGTTGAGCAAGTGTCCTTGTGGCATGGTGGAACATACTTTGGGTATTCACCCAGGAGTGGGATAGCTGAGCCACAAGGTAGATTTATTTCCATTTGTTATTTGAATCACCAGATTAATTTCCAAGTGGTACTAGTTTGCATTCTCTCCAGCAATGAAGGGGCGTTTCCTTTGCTCCACACCCTTGCCAGCATGGGTTGTTACTTGAGCTTTTGGTCTTAGCCATTCTGATAGTTATAGGATGATAAATTTTAGAGTCATTTTAACTTGTGTTTCTCTGATGACTAAAAATATCGAGCATTTATTTAAGTTCTTCTTGGCAATTAGAAATTCCTTGGTCTAGGATTCCTTGTTTATATCTATATCCTATTTTAAAAATAGAATTATTTGGTTTGTTGATATCTAGTTTCTTGTGTTTTCCATATATTTTGGATATTCGCTCTCTGTCGAATGTGTGGTTGGTGAAGGTCTCTTTCTATTCTGTAGGCTGCTGTTTCCTCCCACCCCCTATTTAAAGAATTCTGTTTGTCTTACAGAAGCTTTTCAGTTTCATGAGGTTCTCTTTCTTAATTGTTGATCTTAGTGCCTAAGCTATTAATGTTCTTTCCAGGTGTTTTCACTTTTTTTCCTTATTTTTTTTATTAGATACTCTGTATTTACATATGAGACGTTATCTCTTTACCCCACCCTGTCCTCTCCCCCTCCATTTACCTTCACAAAGGTGTAATCATTCCTAATCCCCCTCTCCACCCCACTGCCTTGGAATTCCCCTACATTGAGAAAATATGCCCTCCCTGGACCAAAGGCCTCTACTCACATTGATGCCAGACACTGGTATCTTCAGCTACATATGCAGCTGGATTAATAGGTCTCTTCATGTGTGCACAAAGGTTGATGTTTCAATACATGGGTGTTTTGTAGGGTTTGAATGATTGATAATGTTCTTCCTATGAGGTTGCAATTTCTTTCAGATCCTTAGGTCCTTTCTTTAGCATTCTCATTGGGGTCCCTGAGTTCAGTCTGATGGTTAGCTGCAAGAATGTTCAGCTGTATCTATATGACTCTAACATACATAGTCCCTGAGGAGACATCTCTATCTGGTTCTTGCCAGTAAGTGCTTCTTGGGATAGTGCTTGGATTTTGTGGCTGCATATGGGGTGGATCCTCAGCTTCTGAGTGATCTTTTCTTTAATTCCTGATCCTCTATTTGACCTTGCATTTCCTCCCATGAGTGTTTTGTTCTCCTTTTTAAGAAGAAATGAGGCATTCCCATTTTGGCCTTTCTTCTTTTTGAGCTTCATAGTGTCTATGAATTGTTTTTGGGAACTCAGAGCTTTCTGGTGCTAGTATCCGCTTATCAGTGAGTGCATATCATGTGGGTTCTTTTCTGACTGGGTTACCTCATTAAGAATGATAGTCTCTAGTTCCATCCATTATCCTACAAATTTCATGAAGTCATTGTTTCTAATAGCTGAGTAGTACTCCACTGTAAATGTACCACATTTTCTGTATCCATTCATCTTTTGAAGGACATCTGGGTTCTTTCCAGCTTCTGGCTATTATAAATAAGGCTGCTATAAACATGGTGGAGCATGTGTCCTTGTAATATTTTGGAGTATCTTTGGGGTATATGCTCAGGAGTGGAATAGCTGGGTTTTCAGGTAGTATTGTGTCCAATTTTCTGAGGAACTGCCAGACTGATTTCTAGAGTCGTTGTACCAGCTTACAATACTACCAACAGTGGAGGAGTGTTCCTCTTTCTCCACATCTACTGTCACCTGAGTTTTTGATCTTAGCTATTCTAACTGGTATGAGGTGGAATCTCAGGGTTGTTTTGATTTGCAGTTCCCTTATGACTAGGGATGCTGAGCATTTCTTTAGGTTCTTTTTAGACATTTCATGTTCCTCAGTTGGGGATTATTAGTTTAGCTCCGTACCCCACTTTTAAACAGGATTATTTAATTCTCTAGAGTCTAGCTTCATGAGTTCTTTGTATATATTGGATACTAGCCCCTCTTTCAGATTTAAGATTGGTAAAGATACTTTCCCAATCTGTTGGCTGCCATTTTGTCTTCTTGACACTGTTCTTAGCCTTACAGAAGCCTTGCATTTTCATGAGGTTCCATTTGTTGATTCTTGATCATAGAGCACAAGCCTTGGGTGTTTTGTTCAGGAACTTTCCCCCTGTTCCTATGTGTTCTGTGTTCTTCCCCACTTTCTCTTCTAGTAGTTTCATTGCATATGCCATTATTTGGAGATCTTTGATCCACCTGGACTTGAGTTTTGTACAAGGAGATAGGAAAAGAATAGATTTGCCTTCTTCTGCATGCTGATTGCCAGTTGAATCAACACCATTTGTTGAAGAAACTGTCCTTTTTCCATTGAATGTTTTTAGCTCCCTTGTCAAAGATCAAGTGATCCTAAGTGTGTGAGTTCATTTCTGGGTCCTTGATTCATTCCATTGATCTACCTGCCTGTCCCTGTGCCAATACCATGCAGTTTTTTCTTTTAAATCACAATTGCTTTGTAATATAGCTTGAGATCAGGGATGGTTATTGCCCCAGAAGTGTTTTTATTCTTGAGAATAGATTTTGCTATTCTTGGTTTTTTTGTTATTCCAGATAAATTTGCAAATTACTCTTTCCAACTTTATGAAGAATTGAGTTGAAATTTTGATGGGGATTGCATTGAATCTGTAGATTACATTTGGCAAGATGGCCATTTTTACAATGTTGATCCTTCCAATCCATGAGCATAGGAGATCTTTCCATCTTCTGAGATATTCTTTAATTTTCTTCTTCAGAGTCTTGAAGTTCTTGTCGTAGAAATTCTTCACTTGCTTGGTTAGGGTCACCCCAAGGTATTTTATAATCTTTGTGACTCTTGTAAAGGGTGTAGATTCTCTAATTATTTTTTCCAATTTTATTGGATATTCTCTGTATTTACATTTCAAATATTATACCCTCTTGCCCCACTCCCCTCCATTCAACCTGTCAACTTTTTTCCATGAACGTGCTCCCTCTCCCAATCACCCTCTCCACCTCAGTGTTTTGGCTGATGATGGTGTTGTTCTTCTCATGATGGTACAAACCCTTCACTCTTTCAGTCCTTTCTCTAGCTTTTTCATTGGGGTCTTTGTGTTCAGTGTGATGTTTAGCTGCAAGCATCTACTTCTGTATCCATATGACTCTGGGAGAGCCTCTGAGGAGACACTCATGTCTGGATCCTGTTAGTAAACACTTTTTGACATCAGCAATAGTGCTTGGGTTTGGTGGTTGTATTTGGGGTGCTTCTCCAGATGAGGCAGTTTCTGTAGACCTTTTCTCCAATCCCTGATCCTCCAGTTGACCTTGTATTTCTTCCCCTGTTTTATTCTCCCTTCTAAGAAGGATTGAGGCATCCTCATTCTGTTATTTCTTCTTTTTGAGGTTCATAAGTTCTGTAGATGGTTCCTTGCGTATTCTGAGCTTCTTTTTTGGGGGGGGGGAGCTAGTATCAATTTATAGGTGAATGGATTCCATTAGTGTTCTTTTGTGACTAGGTTACCTTGCTCAGGATGATAGCTTTAAGTTCCATCCATTTGCCTAGGAATTTAATGAACTCATTGTTTTTAATAGCTGAGTAGTACTCCATTGTGCATATGTACCACAATTTCTGTATCTATTCCTCTGTTGAAGGATATCTGTGTTCTTTCCAGCTTCTGGCTTTTATAATTTAAGGCTGCTATAAACGTTGTTGAGCATGTGTCCTTGTTAGATGTTGGAGATATTTTTGGGTATATGCCCAAGAGTGGTATAGCTGAGTTCTCAGGTAGCACTATGTTCAATTTTCTGAGAAACCTCCAGACTGATTTCCAGAGTGGTTATACTAGTTTACAATTCCACCAACAGTGGAGGAGTGTTCCTCTTTTTCCACATCTTTGCTAGCATTTGCTGTCACCTGAGTTTTTGATCTTAGCCATTCTAACTAGTGTGAGGTGGAATCTTAGGGTGGTTTTGATTTGTATTGATGTATCTGATTTATATTTGTATTTGTACTGATGATGTTTATCTGATGATTAGGGAAACTGAGCATCTAGCTCTAGAACAAAATGAAGCAGATATACCCAAGAGGACTAGACAGCAGGAAACAATCAGAGCTGAAATCAATCAAATAAAAATAAAAAGAACTATACAAAGCATCAAAAAACTAAGAGCTGGTTCTTTTGGAAAATCAATAAGATTGCTAAATCCTTAGCCAGACTAACTAGAGGGCACAGAGAGAATCATAAATGAAAGGAGAGACATAGCAACAAAAACAACAAACTCAACAAAACCTGAAAAATCCAGAGTAAATGGACAAATTTCTAGACAGATACCAGGTAGCAAAGCTAAATCAAGATCAGATAAACCATCTAAACAGTCCCATAACCCCTAAATAAATAGAAGCAGTCATTAAAAGCCTCCAAATCAAAAGGAGCTCAGGACCTGATGGGTTTAGTGCAGAATTTTATCAGACTTTTATAAAAAACCTAATACCAATACTCTCCAAACTATTCCACAAAATAAAAACAGAGGGAACACTACCCAACACATTCTTCAAAGCCACAATTACACTCATTCCTAAACCACACAAAGACCCTACGAAGAAAGAGAACTTAAGACCAATTTTCTTCATGAATATCAATGCAAACATACTAAATAAAATTCTTGAAAATCAAATTCAGAACAAAACGATCATTCACAATGATTAAGTCGGCTTTATCCTAGGGATGCAAGGATGGTTCAATATATGAAATCCCATCAATGTCATTCACTATATAAACAAACTCAAAGGGCAAAAAAAAAAAAAAAAGCATGAGCATCTCTCTAGATGGTGAGAAAGCATTTGACAAAATTCAACACCCCTTCATGTTAAAAGTCTTGGAAAGGTCAGAAATTCAAGGCTCATACTTAAGCATAGTAAAAGCAATATATAGCAAACCAGTAGCCAATATCAAACTAAATGGTGAGAATCTTGAAGCAATCCTACTAAAATTATGGACTAAACAAGTCTTTTCACTGTCTCCTTACCTATTCAATATAATACTAGAAGTACTAGGCAGAGACATCAGACAGCAAAAAGATGTCCAAGGAATACAAATTGGAAAGGAAGAAGTCAAAATATCACTATTTGCAAATGATATGATAGTATACTTAAGTGACCCCAAAAATTCCCCCAGAGAACTTTTCCAGCTGATAAACAACTTCATCAAAGTGGCTGGATATAAAATTAATTCAAATAAATCAGTATCCTTCCTTTTCTGGAAGAGCAAACAGGCTGACAAAGAAATTAGAGCATTGACACCTTTCATAATAGTAAAAAAGAATATAAAATACCCTGGTGTGACCCTAACCAAGCAAGTAAAGGATATGTATGACAAGAATATCAAGTCTCTGAAGTAGACCTCAGAAGGTGGAAAGATCACCCATGCTCATGGATAGAAAGACATTCTACAGATTCAATGCAATCCCCATCAAAATTCCAACTCAAATTTCATAGAGTTAGAAAGAGTAATGTGCAAATTCATTTGGAATAATAAAAAACCCAAGATAGTGAAAACCATTCTCAACAATTAAAAAACAAACAAACAAACAAACAAAAAACTTCTGGGGGAATCACCATCTCTGACCTCAAGTTGTATTATAGATCAATTGTGATAAAAACTGCCTGATATTCATACAGAGCCAGGCAGGAAGATCAATAAAATAGAATCGAAGTCCCAGAAACGAACCCACACAGCTATGGCAAAGCTATAAAACCACTACTTTTCATCTCTAGGGGTTCTTCAGTTTGTTTTGGTTATTGCTTTAATTTTTAGTTTTAGGTCTTTAACAGTTTTATTTATGTTCTTTACCTATTTTCATTGTGTTTTCCTATATTTCTTTAAGGAACAACATTAGCATGAGGGAGATAGAACTTGAACAGCCAGCCCACCTCTAGTAGATGGCCCCAGTGGAGGAAAGCACTTGGTTCTTTGGAGGATTGAGGCCCCAGAGAAGAAGGATGCTGGAGTGGTAAGGTTCAATGCAAGTGGCTGGGTAGGTGATGATTAATAATTTTTTAATATTACATTATCCTTTAAAGTTTTTATATCTATCACACATACCTATCTTTCTACCTTTCTATCATTAATATCTATGTATATCTATTATCAATATCTATCTATATCTATTATCTATCTATCTATCTATCTATCTATCTATCTATCTATCTATCATCTATCTATCTACCTATCCTTTCTCTTTTTACTTATTCTTCAGGTACTTTTTATATACCTTATGGCATCCAGTTTAGTTTATTAAAATAATTCATAAGTGTGTGAACAAGTGGGTCTCTGCATCTATATACAATGTGTCTTTTGGGGGGTTCTTTTCCTTTTGTTTGTTTTGTCCAATTCTGGGGTTAGTTTTGATTTATCTTAATATATATTGCATTGTATTAGTCTATTCTTTTGTTGATGCTTAGAAGATTTTTTTTATGGTTTTCTAATCAGAGACAGTTAGGGGGTGGATATGAATGGGAAGTGTTGATAGAAAATGGGAGGAATAAGGGGAGAGAAACTGCAATTAGAATATATTATGTGAGAAAAGAACCTATTTTTAATAAAAAAGAAACACACTGTTATAGTTAGTAGAAAGAACCCATATGAATGATAGATAATAGAGAGGCTGGTTATGCGTAGATATGTCTGATTCATTGACTGACTGTTTGATAGAAAAGTAGATGATAATACTAGATACATAATATATATATATCATTTTCTGATAACTTAATATACAACACAAGCAATGTCATCAAAAGCTTAAAGTAATAAAATGAATGAATTAAATCTAAAACTCTATATAAAACCATATGCTTTTGAGATTTCATCTGGAAATTCTTTGGCTGACATATAGGTCAAATGTAATATCCCACATCTGTAGAATATTTCATGGCTGGTCACCTTCACATGTGAAAGCAATGCCTTAAATGACTTTACTATTCTCTAAGTAAGCTTAGTTGTTTTAGACAGGTTTTTCTAATATGCCCATCTACAGTGCATGCAATGTAATATGACAACTGTGCCCATTAACTTGCACTCTGAAGTAGCCTTAAGTAACTGACTTAATACAATATTTAGAATGGTGCAGTCAGCCGGGAAGCCCTGCTCTTCACCATGGTGGCTGATGGGCACAACGGTCAGAGCAGTTTCCTGCCAGCCTCTCTTTGGATGCTTTCAGTGGTCATTTCTTTTCCCAGAATTTTGTTTCTCCAAACAAAAATACAAGTTTTTCAAGCTTTGGGAGCACAGCTTTTAGACAGAATGGAGAGAGCTTCTCCTGCTGGCTTAACTACATTCTGTGATACTGGGCATCACACTCCACCCCTACCACTAACTCAACTAAAATTTATCCAGAACATTAAAGTTAATAAGGCTGATAGCCCTTTATTTCAGAATAATTTTCTGTTAGCTTTTTTGGCTTGGGCTTTACTTTCTACACTCGAAGTGCAATTGCAGAACCCACCATTAAACCACACTTCTCCTGCCACTACTGAAGGAATCAGCATCCCCAAGAGAAAGAAACGTTCCCCCAAAACTCTTTGGAAATGAATTTGGAAGTGTCCCATAATAGATTAAGAAATTCCCTACCTGGAGTCCTAGATTTATCCCTTGAAGCGTTATGAAGAAGAGGAAAGTAAATTACAGAGATATGAATAGTAAAATGACACATTTGCCTTCCAGTTCCTGTGCCCACTTCCCCACCCTGGGGCCACCACTCCTGTCTACCAGCAATATCGATTCTATTTCCCCGTCACAGCGAGATTCGTGAGTCCCCCCTTGAGCCCTTCTTGTTACTTTGCTTCTCTGGGTCTGTGGATTGTAGCATGGTTGTCTTTTACTATACATCTAATATTCACTTATAAGTGAATACATAGCATGTTTGCCTTTTGTCTATATTAGCTCACAAAGAATGACCTTTTTCTAGTTTCATCCATTTGCCTGCAAATTTCATGATGTCCACATTTTTATCAGCGGAATACTACTCAGTTGTGTAAATTTACAACATTTTAAAAGTCTATTCTTTGGCTAAAGGACATCTAGGTTGATCCCAGATTCTGGTTATTACAAATAAAACTGTAATAAACATTGTTGAGTAAGTAAGTGTCCTTTGTGGTATGGTAGAGTGCCTTTGGGTATATCAGGAGTGGTACAGCTGTGTCTTGAAGTAGATTGATTCTCACTTTTCTGAGAAACCACCAAATTTACTTTCAAACTGGTTGTACAAGTTTGCACTCCCACTAGCAATGGAAGGGTGTTCCCTTTGATCCTTATCCAGAGTGAGCTCTCACTTGTGTTTTTGATCTTAGCTATTCTGACAGGTGTAAAATGGAATCTCACATTAGGTTGGGGGCGAGGAGAGGACAAAGGGAAAGAGTATGGGAAGAGACAATTGGAATGGGGGAGGCGGTACCTCTGGGATAAGCTAGAAAGCCAGCAAAGTGGAAATTCCCAAGAATCAACTAGGATGATGCTAGCTAGGACTCCTAGCAATGGGAAATATGGAGCCTGTACTGACCATTTCCTGTCACCACTGCAGAGATTGTGACACAGCCACAAGCCGTTGACTTACAATCTGTCCTGCCTACAAGATATGCTGGGGTAAAAGCACAGGAATTGTGGGAGTGGCCAACCAATAACAGGTTCAGCTTGAGGCCCATGCCGTGAGAGGAAGCCTACCCAATACTCTTAATGATATTCTTCTATATTTGCAGGCAGGGAGTCTAGCATAACTGTCAGATCGGAGAGGCTTCAACTTGCACAGTTGGCAACAGATGCAGAGACCCACAGCCAAATATTAGGTGAAGATCCTGGATCATTGTGGAAGAAGAGAGGAAGAATTATAGGAGCCAGAGAGTTCAAGAACACCACAAGAAAATCCACAGAATTAAGCAATCTGGGCCTCACAGAGACTGACAACCAGGGAACCTGCATGGAACTGACCAATTTTACAAATGTTACAGTTTTGTAGCTTGATCTTCTTGTGGGACTCGTAAAAGTGGAAGCAGGGGGTGTCTATGGATCTTTTGACTGTTTATGAGACACTTTTCTTCTGCAGACTTGTTTCATCCAGTCTCAATATAAAGGGAGGTATATGTACTTACTGCAATTTGATAAGCCATGGTTGGTTGATACTCATGGGAGGCCTGCCCTTGTTTTGTAGAGAATCAAAGGAGGAGTGGGGGGGTGGGCAGGCAGAAGTGAAGTGAGGGAGGGGAGCTGGAAGAAAAGGAGGGAAGGGAAACTGGTAGCAAGACTGAAAAAAAAAGAAAGAAAGAGAGAAAGAAAGAAACTGTATTTACATAAATAAATAAAAATAACATTGTCAAAATATATTGAGGCTTTAAGCTTAAATTCAATAGCTATACAATAATGTTTATTAATGTTATTGGAATGTGCCTGAAAATAGCACAGATCGAAAATCTGATCAATAAAGCCGTTGCTTATTTTAATTCTGCAATGCATTTATACTAATCTTTTAACTCACACAGGAGAAGCAAAATGGCTTAGACATAGTCTTTCTGGTAAACTACATCAATCTTTCTGGTAGACTCTGTCTCTCTGGTAGACACAGAGTTTCTAATAGGCACATTTTGGGGGAAACAAACTTGTAGCCTTTTACTCTCTGTGTTTGTGGGTGTGGTTGAAGCCATTTAGCCGCTGGCATTAAGCCCCTAAAGAGAGTGAAGGAGAATTAATAGCAAGTACCTAATTTACTTAGTGAGTGAAAGAAGGAAGATTGAGTACAATGACGCTAAGGAAAAGTGAGGGTCAAAACGCTGTGAGTTTAGTCTATGAACACTGTATGTAAGCCAAAAATAAGATTTTAAACATTCAGGACATGGAGGACAAATAAATTAAATACCTAGAAAACAGAAGCTCGAATGTAATTAAAAACACAGGGGATTTTCCTACCAAGAGTCATGTCCCCTTGCTTCTATCAGAAGGGAAATAGGAAGAAGTACCCACAGCCACTAAGAAGCAAGACCACAAGCAATGTTCTGTGATTTTCAGAGCACAGGCAGGAGTCTGATCTAAGATTAGTGTGTCATGGGATTCAGGGAGGAAAAATAAAGATAAAAGGCATTAGAAACAGAGAGGAAGGGTCTGGTAAATAGAAATAATCTCTATCCAGCCATTTGAGATTCCTCAGTTGAGAATTTGTTGTTTATCTCTGTTTCCCACTTTTAAATAGAGCCATTTGGTTCTTTGGAATCTAACTTCCTGAGTCATTTGTTTATTTTGGATACTAGCCCTTTATCAGATGTAGGATTGCTAAAGATCTATTCCCAATCGTTTGGTTGCCATTTTGTCCTAATGACAAAGGCTTTGTCCTAAAGCCTTACAGAAGTTTTGCAATTTTATGAGATTCTATTTGTCAGTTATTGATCTTAGAGCCTGAGCCATAGGTGTTCTTTTCAGGAAAATTTCCCCTGTGCTGAAGTGTTCAGGGTTCTTTTCCACTTTCTCTTTTATTAGATTCCGTGTATCTGGTTTTATGTGGAGGCCCTTGATACACTTGGACTTGTGCTTTGTACAAAGAAATAAAAATGGATTAGTTTGCATTCTTCAATATGCAGATTGCCAGTTAGACTAGTACCATTTGTTAAAAAGGATGTCTTTTTCTCCATTGTATTGCATTGGCTTCTTTGTCAAAGATCAAGCAACCATAAGTGTGTAAGTTTATTTCTGGGTCTTTAATTCTATTCCACTGATCTACCTGTCTGTTTTTGTACCAGTACCCTGCAGTATTTTTATTACCATTGCTCTGTAGTATAGCTTGAGGTCAGGGGTGGTGATTCCCCCAGAAGTTCTTTTATTGTTAAGAATTGTTTTTGATATCCTGAATTTTTTTATATGAAATTGAGAATTACTTTCCCCCATGTCTTTGAGGATAGAATTTTGATGGGTATTGCAGTGAATCTGTAGATTGCTTTTGGCAGGATGGCCATTTTTACTGTGCTAATTGGATCAATTCATGTAAACAAAACATCTCTCCATTTTTTGAAGTCTTCTTGATTTCTTTCTTGAAAGACTGAAAGTTCTTGTCGTACAAATATTTCACTTTTTTGGTTAGAGTTACTCCAAGATGTTTTATATTAGCTGTGAATATTGTGAAGGGTGTTGTTTTCCTATTTTCTTTCTCAGCCCATTTATTATTTGTATAAAGAAAGGCTACATATTTGTTTGAGCTAATTTTTATCCAGACACTCTGAGGAAGTTGGTTAACAGGAATTTGTTGGTAGAATTTTTGGAGTTGCTTATATGTATTATCATATCATCTGCAGACAGTGATACCTTGATGTTGTCCTTCTTAATTTTTATCCTTTTAACCTCTTTTTGTTGCCTAGTTGCTCTAGCTAGAATTTTAAGTACTCTATGGAATAAAAAGGGAGAGAGTAGGCAGCCTTGTCCTGTCCCTGATTCTAGTGGGATTGCTTCAGGTTTCTCTCCATTTAATTTGATGTTGATTATTGGTTTGCCGAATGTTGCTTTTATTATGGTTAGGTATGTGCCTTGAATTCTTGAGTGTTCAGAGACTTTTAACCTGAAGGGCTGTAGTATTTTGTCAAGGTCTTTTCAGCATTGAATAAGATGATCATGTGGGTTTTTGTTGTTTTCTTTTTGTTTTTATTGTTTTTTGCATATGTTTATATAGTGGATTGTATTGATGGATTCACACACACACACAGACACACACACACACAGACACACACACACACACACACACACACACACACACACACATAAATGGATATTCTCTGCATTTATATGTTAAATGTTATCCCCCTTTTCCGCACTCCATCCCCCTCCCCTTGCCTCCATGAAGGTGCTTCCTCTCCCAACAACCTCTCTCACCTCAGTGCCATGGAATTCCCCCACACTGCAAAAGAAGCTTTCACTAGACCAAAGGTCTCTCCTCCCATTGATGCCAGACAAGGTTATCCTCTGCTATATATGCAACTGAAGCCATGGCTCTCTCCGTGTGTGCTCAGTGGTGGCTGTTTTAGTCTCTGGGAGTTCTGAAGGTTTTGGTTGGTTGATAATGTTGTTCTTCCCATGGGTTTGCAAACCCTTTTAGCTCCTTCAGTCTATCTCTAGCTCCTTCATTGGGGTCCTTGTGTTCAGTCCAATGGTTAGCTGCAAGTATCCTCCTCTGTATCAGTATGGCTCTGCCAGAACCTCTGCGGGGGCATATGTATCTGGCTCCTGCCAGTAGGCATTTCTTGGCATCAGCAATAGTGCTTGAGTGTGGTGGCTGCATATGGGGTGGATCACCAGGTGAGGCTGTTTCTGAGTGATCTTTTCTTCCATCTCTGCTCCTCTATTTGTCCCTGTATTTCTTCCCGTGAGTGTTTTGTCTCCCTTCTAAAAAGGACTGAGGCATCGACATTCTGGCCTTTCTTCTTTTTGAGCTTCATAAGGTCTGTGAATTGTTTCATGGGTATTCAGAGCTTTTTGGGCTAGTATCTGCTTATCAGTGAGTGTATACAATGAGCATTTTTATTTTTTTTTGTGTGTGTGACTAGGTTACCTCATTCAAGGTGATAGCTTCAAGTTCCATCCAATTGCGTAGGAATTTCACAAAGTAGTCTTTAATAGCTGAGTAGTGTTTCATTGTGTAAATGTACCACACTTTTTGTATCCATTCCTCTGTTAAAGGACATCTGGGTTTTTTCAGCCCTGGCTATTATAAACAAGGCTGCTCTGAACATTGTCGAGCATGTGTCCTTGTTCTATGTTGGAGCATCTTTTGGGTATCTTTTTTGCCCAGGAGTGGTATAGCTGGGTCCTCAAATAGTACAATGTCTAATTTTCTGAGCATCTGCCAGACTGATTTCCAGAGTGGTTGTACCATCCAAATCTATTCCCACCAAAAATGTACTAATCCCACAAAAAATGGAGGGGTGTTCCTCTTTCTTCACATCTTTGCCAGAATCTGCTGTCGTCTGAGATTTTAATCTAAGCCATTCTGAATGGTGTGAGGTAGAATCTCAGGGTTGTTTTGATTTGCATTTTTCTGATGACTAGAGATGTTGAGCATTTCTTTAGGTGTTTCTCAGGCATTTGAGATTTCTCAGTTGAGAATTCTTTGTTTAGCTCTGTACCCCATTTATTTTTATTTTTAAAAATTATTTTATTGGATACTCTGTGTATTTACATTTCAAATATTATCCCTCCCCCCTGCTTCTATCCTCCCTCCCCTTCAAGTTGTCTCCACAAAGGTGCATCCTCTTTCAGGATTATTTGATTCTCTGGAGTCTAGCTTCTTGAGTTTTTTAAATATATATATTATATTAGCCCTCCATCAGATGTAGAATTGGTAAAGATCTTTTCCAAATTTGTTGGTCGCTGTTTTGGTCTATTGACAGTGTCCTTTGCCTTACACAAGCCTTGCAAATTTATGAGGTCCCCTATGTTGATTCTTGATCTTACAGCACAAACCATTGGTGCTCTCTTCAGGAAATTTCCCCTGTGCCTGTATGTTCTAAGCTCTTCCCCAAATTATGTCCTATTAGTTTTAGTGTACCTTGTTTTATGTAGATGCCTTTGATCCACTTGCACTTGGACTTTGTACAAGGAGATAAGAATAGATCAATTTGCATTCTTCTTCATGCTGACTGCCAGTTGAACCAGCACCATTTGTTGAAGAGGCTGGCCTTTTCCATTGAATGTTTTTAGCTCCTTTGTCAAAGACCAAGTGACCATAGGTGTGTGGGTTTATTTCTGGGTCTTCAGTCATATTCCACCAGTATATGTTCCAGTCTCTGTACCAATACCAATTTTATGATTAGTCTGTAATACAGCTTGTGGTCAGGGATGGTGATTGCCCCAGAAGTTCTTTTATTGTTGAGAATAGTTTTCGATATCTTGGGCTTTCTGTTATTCCAAATAAATTTGCAAAGTGCTCTTTTTATTTTAATGTCTGAAAAAACAGTACTGACAAAAATGTATAATTTTAAGCAAAAAATGTTTAAAATCTTTACATGTATCTTTGTTTTGCAAAATAAAGTCGTTTAAAAAAATGAAAAAAAAAAACACTATGAAGAATTGAGTTGGAATTTTGTTGGGGATTGCATTGAAAACTCTGTAGATTGCTTTTGGCAAGATGGCTATTTTTACTATGTTGATCCTTCCAATCCATAAGCATGAGAGATCTTTCCATCTTTTGATATCTCCAATTTTCTTTCTTCAGAGACTTGAAGTTCTTGTTATACAGATCTTTCACTTGCTTGATTAGGGTCACACCAAGGTATTTTATATTATTTGTGACAATTGTGAAGGGTGTTGGTTCCCTGATTTCTTTCTCACCCTGTTTATGCTTTGAGTGGAAGAATGCTACTAATTTGTTTGTTATTTTTATAACCAGCCACTTTGCTGAAGTTTTTTATCAGCTGTAGAAGTTTTCTGTTGGAATTTTTGGGTTCACTTAAGCATAGTACCATATCTTCTACAAATAGTGATATTTTGACTTCTTCCTTTCCAATTTGTATACATTTGCTTTCATTTTGCTGTCTGATTGCTCTGGCTAGGACTTTGCATTGTATATTCAATAAGTAGGGGAAGAGTGGGCAGCTTTGTATAGTCCCTGATATGAGTGGTATTGCTTCAAGTTTCTCACCATTTAGTTTGATGTTTGCTACTGGTTTGCTTTATATTGTTTTTACTATGTATGGGCCTTTAAATCCTGATCTTTCCAAGACTTTTATCCTGAAGGGGTGTTGTATTTTGTTCAAGGCCTTTTCAGCATCGAATGAGATGATCATCTGTGTTTTTGAGTTTGTTTATGTAGTGTATTGTATTGATCAATTCTGTATATTGAACTATCTCTTCATCCCTTGGATCAAGCCTACTTGATCATGGTAAATGATGGTTTTGATGTGTTCTTGGATTCATCTTTCTAGAATTTTATTGAGTGTTTTTGCACCGATATTGATAAGGAAAATTGATATGAAGTCCTCTCTCTCAGTTGCTTTTTTACTGTGGTTTAGTTATAAGCATAATTGTGCTTTCAAAGAATGAATTGGGTAGCATTCCTTCTGTTTCTATTTTGTGAAAGAGTTTGAGAAGTTTTGGCATTAGGTCTTCTTTGAAGGTCTGATAGAATTATGCAAAAACATCTTGGAAGTCAAGCTGTCTCCAGGTGTGGGAGGGTATCTGGAGCACTGCTTTGCCCTGGGCTGATTTGTGGGCTGGAAGGTGTTTGTAAGTATTTATTATCTGTTATCCTATAATTTGTCTATCTTATATATCTACCTATGTTTTATTTTATCATCTCTATATGAATCATAATTTAAGTGTATTCACAAATATACTTTAAAGTGTTTTAATTTTATTGAATTTGTGAGGTTGTTTGGCTTGTATGGTTGTGTTTACACATCTCACTTTTATACCTTAGTGCCCACAGAGGTCAGAAAAAGGTATCAGACTCCCTGGATCTGGAGTCCCCAATGGTTATGAGCTGCCACGTGGGTACTGGAAATCAAACTTAGGACTTTTGGTAGATTAGCCAATGTCTTTAACAGCTGAGCCATCCCCCTAACTCCCATATTCAAATATCTTAAGACCAAAAATATTCAAGAATATCTTTTAAAAATTCTAAATGGTCCTAAAATCCTTGCAAAGCAGACCAGGATTGAAAAAAATCTCCAGTGATTTTTTTTAAGCTCAGTAATTCTCTTCTCCAGATAATTCCTTTATTGGGCCTGACTAGAGATGGGTACTTATCTGATATCCAATTCAAAGCTCAATGGATATGGAAATTTTAATTGCAATTTTAACTTTGAACAGGTAGAAATGAGGAAAATGTTAGGTTGGACATAAAGTAGACAGTAATGATGATACCATGGTTCTTGGACATGACAGAGTGGTTGTACACATGCAGTTATAAAGGCACACTCTTACATTTCATCTGTGAACCTTCTTTTTTTCTTTATACTTTTTCTATTTTTTATTTATTTTATTTTTCCTTTTATTGGATATTTTGTTTATTTACATTCCAAATGTTATCTCCTTTCCTGGTTTTCCCTCTGGAATCTCCTTATCACATTTCCCCTCCCCCTGCTTCTATGAGGGTGCTCTCACAACTCACCCACCCACCCTCCCACTCTCTCCCTGGAATTGCCCTACAATGAGTTATTGAACTTCCAAAGGACCAAGGGCCTCTTTTCCCACTGATGCCCAATAAAGCCAGCCTCTGCTACACATGCTGCTGGAGCCATGGGTCCTTCCATGTGTACTCTATAGTTGGTGGCTTAGTCCCTGAGAGCTATGGGGAGTCCGGTTAGTTGATGTTGTTGTTCTTCCTGTAGGGTTACAAACCCCTTCAGCTCCTTAGGTCTTTTCTCTTTCTCATGCTGTGTTACTAGTTGCTGAAGCAAATAAGCTCTCCAATAAGATGATATGGTATTAATCTATTTGCAACTGAGTTAAGAAAACTAACAAAGAAGTACATTCTTGAGTCACCATGAGCTATGGTTTTTTTCTTTAACTATACTCCTATAAGAAACTGAATAATTAAGATGGCATCACGAGAAGTGTAGATTTTTTCTTGAAGTTAGAGTGTACCTGTGGAGAGTGGACAGAAGAGGCACTTTCCTTTCCAAGGCTGTGTTCAGCTGTAGGGTCCTCAGCATACAAAGGAAAGTAGGTGTGAACGGACAAGTACTTAAGATTTATGAATCTAATTGAGGTGAATCGAGTCCGAGCAGGAGGGATGAAGCTGAGAAATTGCAAGACAGTTAGCTTTCAGGATTTAAGCTTGCAGAACATTGTATACTTGCAAACTTCTAAATTTCATATTCTTTACATGGTTTGGTGCATGACATTTCTAAAAGTATTTTAAAGGAGTTTGTAGTTTTATATGGCATAGAGGAAGAGAGAAAATAAATAGAAAGCCTTATTAATCTTATCATACTATCTTGGATGAAGACATATTCCATATTTTCTTAATTGGTGTTGAATAAATTTGAGCCAAATCATTGTGAATGGTTCAGTAACTCTTGTGAAGATGTTGAAGGAAATGACAGTGTGTTTCATTATTCATCGATATGTCTCAGTACAGAGGATGATTAAACAGTTCTACATGGTACAGTTTGGATCAGGAATGTACCCTGAAGGCTCATGTGTTGAATATTTACACATCTTGGGGAGCAATTATGAGGTAGTGTGTTTTTGGGGGAGTGGGGCCTCATGGGTGAAAAGAAGTTCAGTGAGGGGAGTCTGAGAGCTCACAGGACAGTTAGCATTATGGCCTTTCGTTCCTTTCTTTTTGTTTCTAGGTTGTGAGGAGGTCAATGAACTGTCTTTGCTCTGTGCTCCCATTATTTATACTTTAGATGTATCTCCACAGAGTGCCAGGAAACTCTGGACTGAAAGCATAAGTCCAAATAAAACTTTACTCCATGTAAGTTTATTATGAAAGGTATTTTCCACTCTTTCCTTAGGAAGAGAACTAAGGACAAGTGAAGTACTTCATCAGTTAAGTGTGATTCCCGTACCAGCCCGTCAACCTGAGTTTGATGCTTAGAACCCATGTAGAGACACGCTATGATGTGAACCTGCCATCCCAGTATTTCTACAGTGAGTTGGAAGGAGAGACATCAACCTTGGCCAGAAAAATTGCAGGCCAGCTAACCAGGAGTACACAGAATACGGACAGAAATGCACTCTGTCTACAGAGGCAATTAGAGAGACCCTGCCTCTCAACAAGCCGGAAAACAAGAACTGATTTCTAAGATGTCCTCTGACCTCTACACACACACTGTTGTGACACACGTGTACTACTGCAAGCATTTGCAAAAACTCACATACAAACATCAAAATACTATAAAACGATCAGGAAGCTAAATTAATATGCTTTGAAGAATTGTGTTAAAGTATGTAATTATTGAGTAGATGAATACCTTCAGTGGTGGATGAACATTGTAATTGCTTGAATATTGATTTTATATAGGTTCTAACTTACACAAGAGTATTATAGAATATTTAGAAATACAATTATTTTTATTTTTATAATGAAACACAAAGATTATTTTCTATCTATGCATATGGTATGGTTCATCTATAAGAAATTTGCTTGAATCTTAGTTTTACATGATCCCCCCTTTTTAAAATCAATGACAAAATGTTCATGGTGTATTATTAGTTAAGGATATATATCACTATATGTGAAATACTTGCTCAAGTTTTATTTTAAATTATTCAGTTTCTACCACAACATAATGGCCATACTCCAAGTTCAAGTAGTAAAAAAGAGCTTATAATGAGACACTGCCTGCACCTTCTCTGCACGCCTGTCAGGAACTCTCATTCTCACACGTAATGAGACCTTTGCTTGATTAATCCCATAATGCTATATAACAGCCCGCTTCTCAAAATACTACTTTAGAAATATCAAAATTGTCTCAATTTTGAAGATGTACATGTAACTCATACTATTCAGTCTTTTTTTCTTTTCAGTTATTGAAATAAAGATTATCCCTTTAGCTCTCCTCATTCTTTAAGCCTTGGACAGTATATCATTTCACACAGCATCCTTATAATATTACATGTAATATATACATGCAGCCTTCTATGTTAATTCAGAGATTAACTCGGATTTTGCACTGTTATTGGTATGAGTACCATTCCTTTTTCAAAAGATGCGAGGTGTAATTTTATTTTCATTTTATTGGTATCAGCTATGTTTATATATGATTCTGTGTTCACTCTTGCTTGTGTTATTAACCTACAGGCTGACTTGATATCAGTACACTGTGCATTATTTATATTCTTCTCTATGTAGTTATCTCAAGCTTTTCCTGCATTTGAATGCATACTTATTTCAGAATCTAGGTCAAGTCTAAATAAATTGTATCATCATTTTGATGATATTTATTTCAGAATTGTGTCAGTTTCGAATGCAGGTCTGCACAAGCATATTCACTTTTTAAAAACGTTTAAAAAGATTTATTTATTTGTTTTATGCATGTGAGTACACTGTCACTGTCTTCAGACACACCAGAAGAGCGTTCGGATCTCATTACAGGTGATTGGGCACTACCGTGTGGTGGCTGGGAATTGAACTCAGGACCTCTGGAAGAGCAGTCAGTGCTCTTAACCACTGAGCCAGCCCTCCAGTCCTCAAATTTTACATCTCTAGCTTACCCAAGGGCCCTACCTGCAGAATTTTTTTCTTAAAATTCGATGGTCAAGACTTCATTGTGGAAGAATCTC
Organism: Micromys minutus; assembly: GCF_963924665.1. NCBI lineage: Eukaryota > Metazoa > Chordata > Mammalia > Rodentia > Muridae > Micromys > Micromys minutus. The sequence continues at coordinate 14,804,738 of NC_137984.1, forward strand.
AGCTAAACTAAAGGCAAATGTTACCTTGATACTCATTAGTTGTCCTAAATCATGCCCCTTTGTAGTGTGTTTTATGGGCAGTGTTTCCTCTTGTGTTGCCCCTGGAACTCCTTATAGAGGATTCTTCTTGAAGTCTGCAGCCTTCCTTTTCTAATTTGGACCAGGGACTTTGTCGAACTGCCACACAACTGCTTTCTTTCTTTTGAAATCCAGAGAGACCTTACTGATCTTCATGTTCCAGCTACCCACCTTTGATTTCCCGTAAGCACTGAAATTCATTTTCTAATGCGAATAGAAGTCCTTAAAACTGTGACTGTAGCCAGACTGGAACTTGATGTTAGTTAAATTTTGTCTGATAGTTTAGAAAATGTAATTAATTTAACTTCATTTTTCAGGATGAATCACTTGATAATAATTTTATTTCCTCAACATCATCAAATCCATTCAGGCTCTGTATAATATGCTCGTTTAATAGTTTTGCATGTAAATATAACATTTAACGTAATTAATATTAATGGGAATAAAACTTGTCTCCTGACCCAGAGAATTGAGAATGTATTGTGATAGCCACTTTATGTCATTGTATCACATTTTATGTTATGTTCATTTTTTTCAACTTTTTATTGATTCTTTGTGAGTTTCACCTCATGCACCATAGTCCCACTCACCTCCCCTTTCTTTCATATCCCCTTGCAACGCTATTCTCAACCCCCCCCCCCCGCAAAGCAAACAACCACCACCACCCCACTACCACCAAAGATCTCATCTTGGAAACTGTAGTATGTTAGATGGTATCCCATAGTATTTCTCTCTGTCCACACATCTTCACTTGCATATGTTCACTCAGGGAGTCATTGGTCTGCGTCGAGATTTCTGGCTCTTGTGATACCATCAATATTGGATCCTTATCCAGATGCTTCCTGGCTATCTTGTTATTTCTCTGTATTATGGTGATCCGCAGCTTTGTACTAACAACGGTGGCCTTTTCATAACCGTTCACAGGTGATGTAGATTCTGGGGTGGGCCAGTTCAAAGGTTGGGATCTGTGCATGGGTGGCAGCTGAGTGGGTCGTCTACCTTCTTTTCCTTACTTGCACCAACAGTGAGAGCTCTCCAGAACTGATCAGGCCAGGCCATCCAATGGACAGGGACAACTCCCCCAGTCTCATGACCCTGGGGCCAATCTCTGTGTGCCAGAGGTTGTAAGAAAAGTGAGGGAGGATCTCCTCTGTACCCATGCTACCTCAAGGAGATGTGTGTGTGTGTGTGTGTGTGTGTGTGTGTGTGTGTGTTCAGCTCTTCCACACACCCGCCCTGGAGCCAGCTCACCCACATTGCATCCACCAGGGCCAGCCCCCCCCCCCCCCTGTGCTGTACCAGTGAGGTGTGGTGCTGCCTCTGGTGAAATGTGGAGCTAGTTCTCCAGAGCACCAACAGCTAGTGAGGAGTAGGGCCAGTTTTGTACAGTCCCTGGACATCCACGTGGTTGCCTTTGGCTGCCCCAACAAGGGATGTCCCCATCTTCTCTAGTGGTAATATCAGCCGCAGAATCAACACGGACCCATGCCATAGACTCAGATGTGGCCCCCAGCCGCAGTTCTGACTGGAACCTCACTATGGCCCAAGTGGTGGGGCTGGTCACTCACAATGGGCTACTGCTCTTCACCCTTGAGGTTCTAGATCCATCTCTCTCCACAGTGTTCAAGATGTTCCACTGCTCTTTCTTTCTCATCTGACCACCACGTACTCGCACATTGTGGTGGCTCCCACTTTAATCTGGCCTTGAGCTGGCCTCTGTCTGTCTTCCTCCCCCTATACTGGGGGTATGATTATTTTTATACTTCTCACATTTTGTTTTCTTCCTCATCAATGACATTTTACCCCCCACCCCCAGAATTGTCAAGCTACAAATTACTGACCTACAACTTTATGGCATTTAAAAAAATTAACGGAAGCATTTCAGTTAATTAAAAAAATCCACAGTTTTGGCATTTGGCTTATGAAAGATGATGATATATGAAAGTCTCATGCCAAGGTTGTTTTACAAACGAACTGAACTATGTTCATGTCACTATAGCAACATGCTATCTAAGAGCAGGTGCTTTGGTGCCAAATGGAAATGGTTTCAAACAAATACATTTTTTTTTGTTATTGCCTCTAAAAACCTTTAAAAGTTGACTATACGTTCTTAGTGAAAGTTTACTCACTCCTACAGCACAGCTAACTATTCCTATTCGGTGGCTTTATATCCCAGTGTGAGGGATGGCCTGGTAATCGGAGCACACACTACCATTGTCTAATGCCCCCATCTTCTTTTCAGGTCTTCAAGATCTGGGGCTGCCATGGTTTTAGTGTTAACGAGGCAATTACCTTTTCCCCATATCGTCAACAGGACAAATCTGCAATCTATAGATTGAAAAAAATTTCACTAACCCCATATCCAATTGAGGGCTAATATCCAAAATATATAAAGAACTCAGAAGGTTAATCACCAAAAAACAAACAAACAAACAAACAAAAAAACCCCCCAAACAACTCAATAAAAAAATGGGGTATAGAACTAAACAGAGAATTTACAGCACAGGAATCTTGGAAGGTTGAGAAACACCTAAAGAAATGTTCAAAGTCCTTAGTAATCAGAGAAATGGAAATCAAAACAACCCTCCACCTCATACCAGTCAGAATGGCTAAGATCAAAACCTCAGGTCACAGCACATGTTGGCAAAAATGTGAAGAAAGGGGAACACTCCTCTGTTGTTGGTGGGATTGCAAACTGGCATGAACACTCTGGAAATCAATTTGCAGGTTCCTCAGAAAAGTGGAAATCGATTTACCTGAAAACCCAATACTACTCTTGGGAATATACCCAAAACATGCCCCACCATGTCACAGGGGCATGCGTTCCTCTGTGTTCATAGTGGCCTTGTTTGTGATAGCCAGAAGCTGGAGACAACCCTGATGTCCCACGATAGAAGAATGGATACAGAAAATGTGGTTCATTTACACAATGAAATATTAACTATTAAGAACGAGAGCATCCTGAGTTTTGCAGGTAAATGGATAGAACTAGAAAACATCATCCTGAGTGAGATAACTCAGACCCAAAGGCTATGTACTCACTAATAAATGGGTATTAGCCAAAGGAAAAAGAAAGCACAGAATACCCAAGATACAGTTCGCAAAACTCACAAAGGTCAACAAGTTGAAGGGTCCAAGGATACCTCAATTCCACTTGGGAGGGAAGAAAAATAAAACAATCACAAGGTGGGGGGGGAGGGGACTGTGTGGGGAAGAGGGGATTTTGATCAGGTATTGGGTGGGGGAAAAGGACTGAGGGCCAGCGAAAGATTGGAAACAGGCAGCCTTGAGACGTAGGAGGTCAGGGGACTCTTCAAAATGCACCAGAGACTTGGAAAGTGAGAGTCTCTCAGAATTCAAAGGGAAGGACCCTAAAGAAAATGCCCTACAGTGGGCAGAAAGACAGGGCATCAAGTGAGGGATGGGGTTGCTATCTCATAGTCAAAACTCTGACTCATAATTGTTCCTGTCTGGAAGAACTGCAGGGATGGAAATGTAGAAGAGCCTGGGGAAAACGAAGTCCAAGCGACAGGCCCAAAATTGAATCCAGCTCAAGGGGAGGCCCCAAGGCCTGACACTATTACTGAGGCTATGGAGTGCTCACAAAAAACCAAAACCAAACCAACCAAACAAACAAAAAGATTTATCATGATTACTCTCTAAAAGACCAACACATAACTGAAAGTGTCAGATGCAGAAATTTGTACCCAAGCAATAGACATAAACTACTGACTGCTGTGATTGAATTAGAGAAAGGCGGGAAGAAGCTGAGAAGGAGGGCGACCCTCTAAGAGGACCAGCAGTCTCTATTAACCTGAACCCTGAGATCTCTCAGACACTGGACCACCAACCACGCAGCATAGACCAGCTGACATGAGGCCCCCAACACGTATACAGCAGAGGTCTGGGTTCAGTCAGAGAAGATGAATATAACCCTCAAGAGACTGGAGGTCCCAGGGAGTTCAGAGGTCTGGTGGGGTGGGGTTGGCGACATCCTTGTGGAAACAGGTGCTGGGGAGGAGGTATGGGACAGGGAACAGTCAGAGGGTGGAGCAGGAGGGGAGTAAAATCTGGAGTATAAAAAAAAGATTAAATAAAATTTAAAAATTCTGATTAAATATATTAGAGTATTACCAAATTTGTTGTTCTTTTCAAAAAAGTAACCTTTGGCTTTTCAGCTTTACTCAACTCTCAGCTTCTCGATTCTATTTCCACGTTTATAGTTATTGTTTCTTTACTTTTATTTATTGTGGATTTTACTTTTTTAGCTTTTTCATGCAGGTCAGGATGCTGGATTTAATCATTTTTATTTTCTAATAGAAATGTTTACAGTTAGGCATTCCCATTTACACAGACTTCAGTAGTACCCTATTATTTTATCTGTTGTACTTTTATTTAGTGGATAGATAGCCTATCACTCTCTTCTACAGTCTGTTCCATGGCCGAAGTACCGCTCTATTCCTCTGACCTTCACCACCAGAGCAGATGGTGAAGGTCAGAGTGAATGGTGAAGGTCAGAGTGGATGGTGAAGGTCAGAGTGGATGGTGAAGGTCAGTGTGGATGGTGAAGGTCAGAGTGGATGGTGAAGGTCAGAGTGCATGGTGAAGGTCAGAGTGCATAGTGAAGGTCAGAGTGGATGGTGGCTGTTTATTTACTCTCCACACTGTCTGCCTTTTGTTTTATAAACACATTTCTATGAAAATCAGTGCACTCTTTTTTTTTTTATTTTTAAGCTTTTAGTTACGTATAATCACGGCCAGTTCTTAACTGATGTATGCGGTCCACTTGTATTTAATTTCAGTTTGGGCTTTGCTGGATTTTCTGCATTAGTTTGTCTTCTGACCTTCTTCGCCCATTTTCATGTTTACTTTCCCTGACACTTTCCAACTTCCAGATTGTTCGGTAAAACCCCATTTTTAAAGACTCGTCTACTCAAGTTTTTACCACATCTCTTTGTTTTATGTTTAGGTGCCCGCTGTTGGAATTACAGTACATACTTACCTTTGCGCACTCTGGCTGAAGTTGTTACTCAGCTACTTCTCTTACAGTATGAGATTTAAATGTTCTCTCAAGTAGAAAACATGCATTAATAAGAGTCTTATAATTCTTAAAAGAAAGCCTTGCCTATAAACTCCTGGATGTTTTAAGGACGCAGGCCCATAATAACTTTATAGAAGTGAAGGTATTACAGGAGGTAAGATTAACCTTATTAGCTTTTTAGATAATAATAATAATAATTATTATTATTATCAATCTATCATAACTAATAGAGTGACTCATCTGGTATGTTTAAGAAAACTATACTATATGAAAAAATAAAAAACCCCCAACAAACAAAACAAAACACAAACTTATACATGAAGGATTGGAGTGAGTTGAAAACAGAGAGGAAAAGAAATTAAAAGGCTAAATATATTGGGTAGAAAATGTTCTAATATTTCTTTCTTTATGCTACCTCTGGCAAGGGTCATGAAAGTACCCTTAACAAACTTATTGTAGGTACATCTCATGTTTACTTGATGAATTCTACAGTTTATAGCATATCTTTAAACCCTAATATTTTTGAAATTTATAGCTGACTATACAGTTTACCACATTGATGAATTTATTTTAAAAGACAGAAATTACATTTTCTTAATAGTTTTTTTCCTGGCTCTGTAGGAATTATATCTATAAATAAGTAGTGATAAACATGTCAGCCCTGATTATTAATATCACAGCATGCATTTAAAAGTTTCAGAATTATCTATTAACATTTACTATTTTTAGTTGCTTGGAATCCTATTTTTTATAGATCTTGTTAATGAGACTCTTAGTGGAAGACAAACTTGTCTTATATTCTCCTGTGAAGATTATAAATTACCATTAATCCACTAAAATTAGGAAGGGAATGGTTACATGTGGAATACCAATTATAAAGTAGATTCCTGATTTCAGTGAAAATGTTCACAACCTTCGTGGGATACACCTAAAACCTTTGCTAAAACTGTCCCCTGACCTCGGCTCTAACAGTCAGACTATTTCGGTTTCACCATCTCATTTTCCAGACACTCTTGTTAGTTTGATCAATATTATCATTTGGGTGTGATCCAGGGTGTGTACAGATGCTGATGTCCCTCTAATGCTCCATGACAAATAAAAAATCCTCATGAAAATGTCCTTTACCAATTCACATTTCTGAATGAATGTCCGTTATATAGATGAAAGGATCATGCTCTAGGAACAGTATAATTTTAAAATCACACCCGGGTCCCATCTTCTTGTTTGAATACTTAGGAGCTGAGGTCATTTATATGAGTAATTCAGACCACATGTTATCTTTTTTTGTTTTGTTTTCTTACAACTTTATTTAAAAAAGAGAGATACATGTACAGATTTTTAAAGCATTTTGGCATAAAACTATATGAATACATTTTTTGTCAGTACTTGTTTCTTTTAAAGGTTTTATAGTATGCATTGAAATCCCACTAGTTACCATAAGTATAAAGTACATGTAGAACAGAACGTAACATGGAAACAGTCAAAGTTTTCTTGGTGTGTATAGATTAAATATAATGATTTTTGAATACCAAAAGTTGTCATAAGGCTATATTCTTAGGTCTTGAATTATTAACGATTTAAGGTCTAGGTGTACCACACTCTGAAAGGGTGCTATACACTTATTTTTTTTTTTCTAAGAAGGACTGAGGCTTTCATTTTTTGGCCTTTGTTTTGAGCTTCATATGGCCTGTGAGTTGTTTCTGGGGTATTCAGAGCTTTCTGGGGCTAGTATCCAATTACCAGTGACTGCATATCTTAACGTAAAGAAACATGTACTCAAATAGCTAGAATTGTTGAGGCTTGGTGTGGAGTTCTCTAGTTATTTGGAATGTGTGCATTACAATATGTAGGATGAATTTGCACATGTGTGCACACAGGGACCATGTATATCAAACCCTGATGAAATGTTTAAGGAAGATTCTTGGTATTTGAGTTTGTCACCACACTTCCGGTTTTATTGTTAATATGTTCAGCTCAAGAGTCTGTATCAGGAATTTTCAGTTTTAGCCCAGTTGGATGGTGCTGTGCTGACATATGTTTTCTAAGTTGCTTAGCAATGTTCTTGTCCTTCAACCAGAAGATCATAATAATAAGGTCCCCTCTATAGCTAAAACTTCTTGTCTTCAGAAAGAGCCAAGTAGTGCTACCTTTTCACCATTCAATGGTGCCTTGCTGAGGCCTATATATAGCCTAAATCTTCTGGGAACATGTACAGGGACAACTGAACACCACAGTGATTCTGGTAATGCCTAAACATGAACCGGAGAAGAATTAACCAATCCGCATGCTTGTATGGACAGGGGGAAAGCTCAGGAGGTTTCAACCCAATCCAAAGAACTAAAGGTAACTAAGTAATATTAAGAGTGGGAGAAATAGTCTTCCCCAGGTAAAAGCACAGCAGTTGGTTACTGAATAACAAATGGTTAACTCTGAAAACACGTGTGTGTGTGTGTGTGTGTGTGTGTGTGTGTGTGTTTGTGTGTGTGTGTGTTATATATACAATTAATATTATACAGATGGAACAGGTTACATATTTTTACTGGTATCTTACTAGAAACTTATTTACAATCTATAGGTTGATACATTTAGTTTTCTTTATTCTCACTGAATTTATTCTGTCTACATGATATGCAGAAACAATGGATGGAGCCAAGACTGACGGAGTGACCAACCACCAACCTGCCCAACTTGAGATCCATCCCAAGGGCAAGTACCAGTCCCTGACACTATTAATAATATTCTGCTATGCTTGTAAATAGAGACCTAGCATGACCATTCTTTGAGGGTCTCCACCCCTCAGCTGACTCACACAGTTGTAACAGTGAATGGCACTTGGAATCTCTCATGGAAGAGTCCTACCTGGACTCTTATGGAAGGATAACAGGCTCTGAAGGAGATAGCAACTCTACAGGAAAACCAACAGTCAACTAACCTGGACCCTTGGGGCTCTCAAAGACTGAAGCAACACCCAAAGAACATACATGGGCGGGACCTAGGCCTCCCTGTACATATGTAGCAGATGTAGCTTGGTCTTCATGTCAGACCTGAACAACTGGAGTGAGGACTATCCCAAAAGCTGTTTCCCGAACGTGGGATGCGCTCTTCTAGCTGGACTCCCTTGTTTGGCCTTCATGGGGAGGAAGCACCTAGCCTCACAGAGACTTGAAGTGTCAGGGAGTGGGGAGTCCTAGAGGAACCCCCTTCAACTTGCTCTAAGGAGAAGGGGTAGGGCATGGGGAAGGATTGTGGGAGGGGTGACTGGGAGAGGGCAGTGAGGCAGGATGTAAAGTGAATAAGTAAACATAAAATTAAAAAGAATTACTTTAGGTCACAATGAGTTAGCTTCAGTGGGTGTTTGGGAAACTGTCACAGCATTTTAGAGACTGAAACTCTTTCCTGGGTTTAAACCAAAAGGAATATGTTAGGTGTTTCTTTCTTTCTATTGAAGGAAAGTCTAACACAATTTGGTCTTCTAAAATTGATTCATTCTTTTTCTATTTTGTGCATAATTTGATGGTGCCTAACAATTTTCCTTCAGCTTGAGGATTGGAAAAAAATGGGATAAATAAAAGAGTAATACTTGTGAGTAATTATTATTGAAAAAAGCTACAACCTTTTAAGGCTAAACCAGAGGTCTGCAAAATTTCTCTTTATAAACAAAATAATAAATATTTTAAGATTTGTAGGTTGCATGGTTTCTCTCCAGACTGAGTATATTGACAATCAGAATAAGGAGTGTGATTATGAAACCAAAACCTAAATATTATTTCTTAGAAAGTCCCTCAGGAAGGAGAAGTGTAATATCAGAAAGATGTTATTTTACATCTGTCTATAAACACCTATTATCCATGTAAGCCTGTGTATAGATACAAATACATAGTTCAAAAAAATATCCTTAGGATGATAATGCTCCCTCCAAAGGCCAAAGATAATCTAACAAAACCCAAACACTAGGTATAGGGAGAGTTTCCCCTAATTGTTTGATTAGGTAAATAAAGACCGCAGAAGCTAATCCTTGGGCAAAGATATGGAGGTGGGTTTTCCATGACCCAGAGAGAAAAAGAAGAACACAATACAGAAAAAGGGTTTTTTAGCCAGGTAGAGGAGTGAGGAGACGGGCACCCTGTAGCCCGGCTAGTTCAGGTCAGATCCTGTGGTAGCCTCAGCCACCAGATGAATTCTAACATAGAATAGCTGATGTGTTTCGGGACAATAGATTCCAAGTACAGCAGTTGTGACATCTGGCAGATTTTAAATATTAAGGTGACGGTCTGGTGTATTCTGTTCGCCATGATTCAGGTGGGCAAGAGAGGGCATGGTTACAAGGCAGTTGGAAGTCAATAGAGCCAGCCACAGGTTGGGGGTATGTGGGGATGGTCCAGGCGTTGTCAGAAGGGACGGTTGCTGAGCTGCTTAGCAAAGCCAACCAGAGGAACGAACACAGATCTTGGGAAAAAGCCACTGGCAACATGGCGGCGGCTGTTCTCAGAACATAGCTGGGAAGGCATTAGTTAGCCATGGGGACACTGGTGCTAGAACCTAGAAAGAGTAGTGGTTTTATTAAAATGACACACAAAACTCGGCATGAGACGCCTTCTTTGGAGTTGTTGGTTAGGGTGTCCATAGGACTCCCAAATCATTTAAAACCGCTGCTATTGTTCTTGGTTCTCACTCTGCCCCACCCCCACCCCACCACGGGAGGAAGTAAATTGCTGAAGACAACATGCACTTCAGACCCGGGGCCCAGAGAACCTAAGCTGAAACTTAGGAGAAAGTCTCCTATCTGAAGACAAGCTTTCATGGTTCTAGGAGGCAACACGAAAGATTCCAAAGGAGAGAAGCAGCCCCGAGTCCTACCTAGCTGTGATGCCTATGAAGGATAACAGTAGCAAGCAGAGCACAATACCAATCCGTGTGAGGTAGTGCAAACATAGCTCAAAGTTAACCAACACCCTGATAATTAGACTTAAGGCTCACCCAATAAGAAAGAGATTATGTCTGATTCTGGAAACCTAGCCAAACTACCCAGGGTTGTTATAAATCTTGGAGCAGAACTCACAACTGACAGTTCACTAAGCCAGAAAATTCCTAACTACGTTCAAAAGACTTGTTCTTCTAACAACAGGTAAGTGTAGTCCTTACCTCTCATCAAGAAAAGGTCTCTTTGCAATGGACAGAGAACAGTAAGTTCAGAAACCCACAACCAATCCAAATGCGTAGTAGTGGAGCCCAGTCCAAAGAAGTAAATTTACAGGACAGCTCCTGCACCTAAGGATTGTGAAATACTACAAGAGACAGAGGAACAAAGAGTTTGCTCTGAGATTCTGTGTTTTAGGAATGTAAGAAGCACACGTATAGTCCCACCAACGTGACTGTCTAAATATGAGATGAACAATAATAAACCAATAGATAGGTTGTGTGTACAGAACAAAGCTAGGAAGTCTCAATCCTATACACAAAACTATAGGCAACTAAGGATGCTGAGAACAGGAGAAAGAGTCTTTCCCAGGGGAGAGTATAGCAGTTGGTTATTCAGTACCAAATAATCAGCCCTGAAAACACACATGCAACACTCTTGCGTACACACACACACACACACATTTACACATGCACACACACAATTCTTCAAACTCACGTGTATAAAAAACATTTTATAGACACAGCAGGCCGTATTTACATAATTAGGAACACACACATAAAGTCTCACACATACCCGTTTGTAACAATAATTAACGAAAAGAGAGATTATGAATATGAAATAGATTAAGGAGGAGTATATGGGAAATTGAAAGGGGAGAAAGGGAAGGAGGAAAGATAAATTATATTTCAATAAAACTAAAGAAATAGAATTAAAAACTTCTTCATGATTTGATGTGCATGATACCTACGAACACAAGTGTGCACTGAAATAGGCACTGACAGCAAATAAGCAAATCGATGTGACTTTGCACTAAAAAACCATTTGCTCGCTCAACAGCCAGCCTGGCCTGCTTGGGAACACGAGCAATGGTTCCTCTCTTGCTTCTCCTCACCTCACAGCCCTGCCTCTTTTTCAGAGAACCCTGAGTCACGCCTCTGTTTTCTACTCATGATTAACTATACATAAATGGCGACTATTTATTTATATTGGAACATGTAAATAAAAATGTGCAATATGTTTATGATAAATAACATGTTTAACCTTGCTTTTGCATTTTTCAAAATTATATCAGGCTTTTGGAAGAATGACTATGAAACCAAGAAAAGTATAAATGGAATTTTTTATGACACAAGTTAATTGGCAGTAATTTCTTGAATCTTTGCATCTGTTTTTTTTTTCACTCTGATAGCAAATTTGTCAAGAAAGATTGAGTGTTATTCTTTACATTTTTGTACTTTTAAAATAGAAATTTGTTCAATGATCCCATGGTGCAAAGCAATCTTAAGAAATTTATAGAAATATATTATTTTCTTCAACATTTCGTGTGTTAGCATATGTTTTTAATTTGTGTGTGTGTGTGTGCATACAAGTGCATGTGCACATGTGTGCATGCATGTATGTATGTGTGTGTGTGTTCATGTAGTATGGAGTGCACACACAGAGATCAGAAAACAATTCAGGTCTCTGTTGTTTTATTTTGTTGAGACCTCTGAGAGTGGAACTCGGGTTGTCAAGCTTGTGTGGTAAACCTGATGAGGCATTTTGCCATTCCTTGAATATATTTGAATATATTTGAATAAGTATGTTGACAAGAACAATTATCACAGAATGCATAGAAATAGTTCTTGCTTTCCCTCTCCATCTCTCCTCTTCATTCATACACAGAATACTTTATGTGTCTATCTGTCTCTCTGTACATTTGCCTTTATTTTTTAACCTAATCAAGCTCATGGGACTAGCAGCTGAGCCACCTGAAGATGCTTCTAGAGGATATGACTATTGAGGAACAATGTAAAATTCAACACAAGAGCATAAAATTACCCCATGCATTTGTTGTCAAAATATAAAGTACAATTTCTGTTTAAATATAACTAACCACAAAAGGCTGAAATATCAGTGGCCAAATGTTTAGCATTATAGAAGTGAAAATGTGTAAATCAAGTGTAATTGATGTGGAAAATATGGGACCACAGAGTGTTAACAGTCTTTGAGTGACAACTTTAAATAACGTCTCTAAATTGGCCTGTTGCCACAGGGTTAATAACAACTCCATAACTGTGGATGGTTAATTTTACAGCCTTGCCACGTTCTGTCTGCAGCATTTAATGTGATTTCTGTTTTAGGGCTCTGATCTCCTGGCTGTGACTAAGTAATGTGGATGCATAAAGAGATTTTAACAAAAGGATAAAATAGCATGTGGCAAATTAGAAGATTCATTGGGAAAGGGTTGGGGGTCGTGCAGATTGTTAATGGTTCTAAAAATAGTTTACATTCTGTTAATTTATTCCCTGACTTGTTTTCCAAGACAGCTTAACGTGTAATCATTTCTCAAGGCCTATTTTTCTAAAATATTAGTGTTGAAAATAAGATAGTTTCCTTTTTTGGTTACAACTTGGAAACATTTTCTGGCTAGCTCATAAACAATGATTATCCTAGTGATTTCTCTTTCTTCTCTTCCTATTGTTCTTCTGGCTCCTCCTCTTCCTCCCCCTCCCTTTTCATTTTTTTGCGGGGGGGGGGGTGTGAACAGTCAGATATGTCTGTAGTGTGCTCTCAGGACAGGTGAAACACTCTCTGTGGCTAGAAAACATTTAATTGTTTGTTGACTGACCTTTACATCCAGTAGAGATTTCTTGTTTCTGCTTTAGAGTTAGTTCTAGGGCCCCATGGCATAGCAGTGCATTCAGTCATTTTTACCAATGAACAATTAGTTTATCATATTGTACAAAACAGGTATCTTAACGTTTTGTTTTTGATGTGTGTATGTGTGTATATCTAAATATGTCTGTGCCTCGTGTGTCAATTCTTATGAAGGCCCAAAGAAGACATATATATATTGAACACGAAGTAACTGGAGGTTGTGAGCCACCCAGTGTGAGTGCTGGGAATTGAACTCCTGTCCTACGGAAGTGCTCTTAATCATCTCTCCATTCTCACGAGAAAGTTCATAAGCAACAATCTTGCTTAATGTACTCCAGGTTATTTTGCTTAATTTGAGTTATAGTTCATCTTATTCCTTCCCAATTTTATATTATAAATGGGAAGTTTAGTCTCATTTATTTCAAGTAGAAAAACCGAGACTTAGTGTGGTAGACAACAACTTCATCCACAGTCACAAAACTCACAAGAAACAAATGCAAGGTTTCAAGTCTTTACCTTCAGTGCTATTGCTCATATGCACTGTGATTAAGCAGGCAGGAAATCAATTTAAGGAATTATAGGCTGTGTGGGAGTGGGGGCTGGCATTATGTTTCAGAATATTTATTTAAAATATGCATAATCCATACCTTGGGAGCTGAACAACGATGGAGGTCAACACTCAGAAAAGATTCCCTGGAGTATTAGCTCACAAGACTATAGTAACGGGATTGGGCTCGTCTCCTCCACATACACTCCATTGCTTCTCCACTGTAAAGCACTGTGCAATTGGAGGGATTTAATGTAGCTCCAGGGGTAGAAACTGATTGATTTGAACAATCCTTTGTAGCTCTCTTCAGAGTTACCAGTATAATTGTTTTAGGCTCATGGGCCCAAGTGAAACAGTCTGTAAGATTCCCTAGGGGGAACAGTTATTTGGCTAGCATGCTAATAAGATCAAATAGAAAGTAACTGAAAGTCCAGCAGAAGGTAGAGATCCACAGTGGACCCAGGGTATGCTGACACTAATTCTGGGGCCACTTGAAGTTTGTGTGCAAGAAAACGAGTGTGAGATGTTTATGATAGTGTCAATATCCTGAATAGAAAGACCATTGACCTGTTCACTGGTGGCGTTCTGAATCTCTGAAACACATATTAATAATGACTAATTGACGCTTATAAGGTTTAGACTATGTGCTAAGGACTATTCTAAGAGAGTTACATTAACTATGCAAAGCAAGTTATAACCTAAATAACCCATTTTTTTTTTTTTTTTTAAGTCGTATTTTACAGATGGGGAGATGGGCAGAGCTACGCTTTCAGGTTTCACAGGAAGCATGAAAAGGATGGTAGCTTAACAAGAGGCCATTGTGGATCTACGATATGTCCCCACGGACCCTCACACAGTGCAATGTTAATGCTACATGCTATATTTTATACCAACACACTGAGTTTTCTCTATGGAAAAAAGTTGAGGTTTTCAATAGTTTCTAGGTTGTATATATGTGCATTTCAGAAAACATTGTACATTAGAGGGATCAGATCCTATGTAATTAAGGGGCATAGTGAAATGTCTGCTCTGAACCCTGGAGGCTGGTATTGGTCTTGGTGTTCTCACAGGTTAGATAGGATGCCGTTCAGAAGGAGAATAAGACAAGGAGGAGCTCCAAACAAGTTAGATATCTAGTCCACCTCATTCCCCTCTTCTCTGATTTTTGGAGCAATCTTCAAGTAAGCTTGACATTCTTTGCCCAATATTTATGTGCATGTCAGCTTCATATTATAGAGGCAGGAGGAGTGGTGGAGGTTGGGGCCTAGCTATCCCTCTGCATGAAAGGATGGGCTTGCAGTAGATGAGCTGTAAGTGCAGCAGGTACCACTGGCCTCACCCTGACTCCCAATGCAGGATAAAAAGAAAATGCAGGAAGTAAGACAGGGACAGAGTCAGGAGAAAGGGGGAGTGAGAAAGAGAAGGGGTGGAAAGATACGAAGGAGTGAGGGCAGGACGTCGTTGCTGTTTTCTAACTATTCATCTCTCCTCCTACTCCGCCTTGGCAAATCTCAGCCAGAACTACACAGGAAAGAAACCCTAAGACACATAGACCTCATCCGTTTAAATCAGCCATGTGAAGAGGCATCACCATCTTCATCTCCTCCCTTTGGTCTCTTTCAAGACTTGTCTGCAAGCTTGCTCAAAATGGAAGTGCAGGACTCAAGTAGTTATTATTCCAAATATAATTTTATAGATGTCTAAAACCAAATGAAAATGGAAAAACCCTGCGTGCTACCGGTCATTCTTGCCCATTAAAATTTAATACTTTAAAATTTAAAAGACGCTTGAGATCACAGCCTGTTAAACTTGCCACTCTTTCCAAGAGAATTATTCAATTTTTACACTGTGTTTTATTTATTTATTTTTTTTATGTTTCTGTAAACCAGGTACATCTCAGCTAACAAGAGGTGCCACTGTTAGCACACAGGTCTGACACGTAAATGGTAAAGCTGCTCATTCTTGTTGTAGTAACTGTTTATCTTCTTGTAGTGCTGAATATGGAGGCCACTGTTGTTCTCTTGGTCAGCTGTACCTGTTTGCTATACCTTTTAACAAGTGTTCTGACAACAGGAAATTGGAGGCATTACATCTTCCGTATTGATCTTAAGCATATTACTACCATTGAAAGATTAAGAAAATCATTTAGGCATAAACTGTATTTGACTTTCAAAGTCTTTTCTAGAATTGAAAAAAAAAAAAAAGCGTTTTGCCAGCAAGTATGTCTGTGAACTACTTGTATGCTGAGTGTCCACAGAGGCAGGGCAAGGGCATCAGAGTCCCTGGAACTGGAGTTATAAATGGTTGTGAGCTGCCAGGGTACTAAGAATTGAACCCAGGTACTCTAGAACTGAACCTAGGTCCTCTGTAAGGGCAGGCAGTCCTTTGAAAGCTCTCTAGCCCTGATCTTTTTTTTTTTTTTTCCTTTTTAATATTTATTGTTCCCTCATGTAACAATCCTGACCACAGCTTTCCCTACCTCTACTCTTCCCTGTTCCCCACATCTTCCCTTTCCCTCATAGCCACTCCCCAGAATCTCTCTTCAGAAAACAGCAGGACTCCCAGGGATATTGACTGAATTCTGAACAAGATACAACAAGACCACCCTTACATCACGGATTCTGTACAAGATACAATAAGACCAGGTACACACCCTTACATTGAGGCTGAACAAGGCAATCCAGTAGGAGGAAAGGGGTTCAGAAAGCAGGCAAAAAGAGCCAGAGGCACCTCCATTCCTGTTGGTAGCCGTTTGTGCCGCACCCAAAGATGGCGCCAGCTTCCTGCCGATGATTCAGCAGACAGAGCTGTTGTTCAGCCTGAGGGACGTAGTGCGCATGTGCCACAGCCCGCTCTCCGGGCATGCTAATGAGGTACTGGAGGGTGCACCAATCAGGTAACGACACGAGTCTCCTGGGCATATATAAGCAGTGCACTTTTCTTCCTCAGGGTGCTGTGCTCAAGAATACTGTATAATAAACGTTGTTCGCAGAAGAATCCTGTTGCCACGTGTCGTTCTTGCTGGCGAGACGTTAGGCGCGCAACACACTCCCACTTCAGGAGTCCCCTCACAAACACCAAGCTGACAACCGAAATATCAATGCAGAGGATCTGGTGCAGACCTATGCAAGCTGTGCTCTAGCTACTCCAGTCTCTGTGAGCCCTCATGAGCCCTGCTTAGTTGACTTCACTGGTTGTGCAATTCTGGTCTTGGACACCTTTGACTCCCACAACTCCTCCTCCCCTTTGCTGAGTTCCTAGAATTCCAAGGGGAGGGACCCAGTGGAGATCTCCAACCTCGTCTAGCCCTGACTTTTATTTTTTAAGTAGGATCTTCTCTGTATTTACATTTCAGATGTTATCCCCCTTCCCCATATCTCATCTCCTCTCCCCCTCTCATTGCCTCCATGAAGTTGCTCCTCTCCCATCCCCCCTCTCCCTCCACTTGCTTCTATGTAGGTGATCCCTCTCCCAACCACCATCTTCACCGCAGCACCTTGACATTCCCCTACACTGGGAAAATGAGCCCTCGCTGGACCAAAGGCTTCTTCTCCCATTGATGGCAGAGAATGCTGTCCTCTGCTGCATATGCACCTGGGGCCATGGATCTCTCCGTGCAAACTCATTGGTTGGTGTTTTAGTCACTTGGAGCTGTGGGTAGGTTTAGTTAGTTAATAATTTTGTTCTTCCGATGTGGTTGCAGAGCCTGTCAGCTCCTTCAGTCCTTTCTCTAGCTCCTTCACTGGGGTCCCTGTGTTCAGTCTGATGGTTAGCTGCAAGCATCCTCCTCTGTATCAGTATGACTCTGGCAGAGCCTCTGAGGAGGCGTCCATATCATGTTCCTGCCAGTAAGCACTGCTCGGCATCAGCAATAGTGCGTGAGTTTAGTTAGCCCTTACTTTTAAGTCTTAAATCAATAGTTGCCCCTTTCCTGAAGATGTAAACGAAATACTACAACAGCTGTCAGCACTTACAGGGAGTTATGACGAGACCTGGCTTTTCCCAGGAGTGCAGATTCCCTTTGCAGAATTGTCTTGCTGCACAGGGTGCTTTGCTCTCTTCACTACGTACAGTAGCCAGTGTGGGTAGGTTAGGATCTTCAGGTACCACTTTATAAAAAATCAGAGGAAGTAGTGTGATTCATCGGCACACATGCCTGTTCATATATGTCTCATCTCAGAATTAGCTAATGAGCAGGAAAGTGTAACTACATTTAACAGCCTCAAGCGTTTGTAGCAGAAATTACCTGCTGCATTGTAGTATATATTAGTGAATGCAGATTACATGCCAGCTTTGTTATGTGTCAACTTTGCCATATGCAGCTTGGGTAAAACTCCCCTCCACCAGGAGCTGTTATTTCATATGTAGAATGTGTATGCATATATGTACTTATTTTGGTTATTTTTCTCATTTTTTTGATATAATCCCCGACAAAAGTAACTAATGAAAGGCAAGACTTGTTTTAGTTTGCAGTTTGAGTATCTTACGCTGTGGTGGCTAAGCTGCTTGTTAGCTGGTCACATGGCATCTATAGTGAGAAAGCAGAAATGGATGCATTCTGGTACTTAGCATGCTTCCTCCATTTAAGTTGGCCTAGAGCTCCAATGTAGGCAATGGTGGTGTTCACATTGGGTGAGTCTTCCCCACTAAGTTAAGTTCTCTAGTAACACCCTCACAGACTTGCCCACAGGTGCATTTCCTAAGTGACAATGAGTACTTTTTGTACACACTTTGAGAAACCTATTGATCCAGTTGCATATGTAGCTGAAGATAGCAGTGTCTGGCATCAGTGTGAGAAGAGGCTTTTGGTCCAGGGAGGGCATGTTTTCCCAATGTAGGGGAATGACAAGGCAATGGGGTGGAGAGGGTGATTAGAAGGGAGTGCACCTTTGTGAAGGCAAATGGAGGGGGAGGGAGAGGGGAGTACAGGATGGGGGGAGGGATAACATCTCAAATGTAAATACAGACTATCTAATAAATAAAAGCAAATTATGTTGTATGTATGGAGGACACCAAATATGTCAGCAAAGCACAGCATAACACTGTTATAAGGAGAGTACACGTAAGGAAGAAACCAGGAAGAGAGGCATTAGAATGCACAGGGAATTGGCTGTGGGTAAATTAGGATCCATACAGACATGGAATCAGTAGTGGAGCAATGACCAAGGTTGGAAATGACAGCTGAAGGCTGTGCACACAGAGCCTTTGGGCCTGCAGGAGGTTCACCTTTTCCATTCAGAACAAAAGCCAGTGTACTGGGGAGGTAGCCAGATACTCCCTGTTAACAAAATTGGTGACTTCAGTGGGAGGGGGTAGTTAGAAAGATTTATTATTCTGCTTGCTTTACTCCCCATTCCCCCATTAAATCTTGTAACAATTAGTATGAAGGAAAGTGCATGCAGTACCTTTCAGGGTGCACTGTCTCCCAGAACGTGAAAGTTAAGAAGTCTGGGAAGTTACAACAATATTCTTTTCCTGATTTGCATTTTTATTATGATGAATTTACCTAACACCCGTGGGAAGGACAAATAAAGCCTGTGCATTAATCTATACTTAGTACATTTGTTTGTTTCTTTGGTGATCTTGCGAAATATAATATTTCTGAATATTTGCTTTTTGGACATGAGTCACTGCATTTATTCCAAAAATGTGTGCTGTGGAACATATCCCTATCCAAATTCTAGTATAGTCTGCCCAGTGAAATATACAAACTACATTTGTCACAATGGAACCATTCCTGTGTCAACAACCACTTCCCACTTCAGATGATTTACTTGGCTACTCTCCACCAGGTACAGTCTGTGCACTGTCCTATCACCTCACCACTGTGACATATCAAGATGGATGTGGCATAAGAAAGATTAAGTTTAGGGGAACCACAAATTGCATTGACACTCTGGGCCTTAATGGGATGGTTAGGCCAGGAAGTAAACTCATGTTTTTAATTATCATGGTCTGAAGTGATGAATAACGTATGCAGAAATACTTTTCCACTAACACAACCATTTGTGCTCATCTGAAGCACTAGTGAACAAATTGCTCTATTAGTGCTCACAATGAACCTCATCAAATAAGACTTGTGCTGCAACACTACTGTTAGCTGCTCCCATGAACCCGTGAGACTTGCTCTACATAACAGTGATCCTCACTGGCTCCTTACTTTGGCTCAAGGATGAAATAGCCAAGGAGCAAGGGTATGCCTCTTCTGATAGACTGCTTTTATATATACTAGAGGCAATAAAATTTATTTTAAGCAAATCTGTTATCTATTTGCCTTTACTGAAATCCAAATGATTTTAAGCTTAATAGTTTAGTAAAAGAAGCGATCACCTTTTAATGGATGGCTGTGTTTATGAGATGAAAAAATTAGTCTAGTCAGTAGACAACATTGTGACATATAAGAGACAAGTGACTTTAGTTTCACTTGTGATTTTCAGTAAAAACTGATAGAGAGAATGTTGCAGCTCTTTTGCAGAAGAGAGGCAAGTGATCTTATCAATGGTATACAGACAAAGCTGGGCTGTTGCAGTAGGTAGAGCTGGACCATTGCAGTAGACAGAGCTGGACCATTGCAGATAGGAGAGTTAGAGTGCAGACATCTACTGTTTAAAGTGTGTAGTTTGGTATCATGATAAAAATCCAGGCGGTAAGAAATTAAACAGTAGTTGTTGGTTGGACTGGATTAGGCATGGAAAGGGTTATCTGATGTCTTGTCTTTCCACTGACATCCTTGTCCTGACAGTGGTGTGGCCCTTGCTGGAGGGGTGAATGAGGAGTATCAGTTTATAATGATTTCCTTTTGCTTTTCCAGTGAGTTTTGCTTCCAGCAGCAAATACTGTACTCAGGGGTTTGAGGCGTCATACTCGAGGAAGAGTACATAGGATTGGCCAACATGGTAGAGAAATGGAAGCTGGAAAGATAAAGAGCCCAACAGTATCATCTCCAGGGATGTATGGCAGTGGCACAGTGGAGGCCCAAAGCTGAGGTTGGAAGTGACCCCTGGACACATGGTACTAGTCCCCCGTGCCCCCAGTGTTGGCGTACCCTTACAGTTTGTGTGCCTTTCCGTGATTCATTTCCTAGTCTGTCATGCTGAATTATGCTCATTGTGCTTTGGGGTTCTTATTAAGTAAAACATGGGTGAATTGAACCCCACACTGTAGCAACTGATCTAATAAACCTTGTGGCTAGTGTAGTGGGTGGGCGAGTACAGCTGTGGATACAAGAGAGCAGTCACTCTTCCGCTGAATGTCACCTATCCACCAACACTTATCTCGTTCCTTAGAATGACCTTGTATGGAGGGTCATCTGGGTTTGAGAGTCTGCTATAGAGCAAGGATTTACAGGAATGAGGTATGGCTCAGTGGTAGAGTACTTATCCAGCATCTCTATGGTCCAGGGCTGGGTCCCCAATAACACTTGAAAGTCTTAACAGGAAAGTTGAAGAATTGTTTTTATAATATTAAACATAGTAAGATTATGGCGTTTTCCTGGTGTTCTTGTCCACTGTGACTGTGCAATTAAGATGTCCATTACTTTTATACTTTTGTTAAATTATAAGCTCCTTAGAGACTATGTCCTATTAAGTTATATCACTGACTTTATTGTAATTTATAATAGTGTCCTATTCAGCTCAATGACATCATATTTATGCTAAATGAAAAAAAGTAAGTAAGGATTCTTGGTTAAACAAGTCAGAAAGCCATAGGGAGAAGTAGTTATTGAAATGTGTTGAATAACCTGCTTTGTTAAATTGAATTCCTTTTCAAAGGGGTTGTGGAATTAATTTCTGATCCATTATTTGTAGAGACACATTTTATTCAAACACTAAAAAAAAAAAATCCCAAATTTGTCTTTAGATCTTGCCACTCTCTCTATAAAGATGAGATCTGTATTTTGTGACAGGCCTTTAAAAAATTTATCCTCTTACATATTACACCCTGAACACAGATTTCCATCCCTCCCTTCCTCCAGTCTCTTCCATCTCCCTTCTCCTCTCCCCTAGACTTTCCCTTCCCCACACCTCCTCTCAGAAAAAAACAAAACAAAACAAAACAAAAAAGACATCCCAGAGACATCAACCAAACGTAGCGTAACAAGCTACAATAAGACCAGGCATGCACCATTACATAAAGGTTGGACAGGAGTACCATAAGTAGGCAAATGAGTCAAAAATAGCCATGGCTCCCACTGTTAGGTGTCTCACAAAAGCATCAAAGTACTTAGGCAAAATACCTATGTAGAGGACCTAGGTACAGACTGCTGAGCTCTGAGTCCTATGAGCTCCAGTCAGTTGATTCTGTAGGCAATGTTCTCATGGTGTTACTGATCTCCCCTCCCCGGTTTCTCCAATTCTGACTCCCCCTCCTCTGCAGGACTCCCTGAGCTCTGCCTAATGTGTGGCTGTGGCACTCTGCATGTACATCCATCAGCTGCTGGATGAAGTCTCTGTGGTCCCATATACATACATACATACATACATACATACATACATACATACATACATACATACACATATATATTAATAACAATTCTTCTAGGCTCCCGTCCCAGCATATTTTGCAGGCAGGACAAACTGAAGGTTTTGTGGTAGCCAGTTTGATGTCCCATTCCTTACATTTTAGGCCTTGCCTGATTACAGGCTCCATGTCTCCTGTTACTAGGAGTCTTTGCTAGGTTTACTCTCAAGGAGCCCATGATATTTCCATCGTACTGGGTTTACACCTTGCCCCCAAATGACCCTCCATTGAAGTTGTTTCTCTAAATATTTTCTCCCTACCTCTCTGTCACCCGACTCCTCTTCTTCCCATCTCTATCCACTCCCAGTCCACTCACAAAAGTCTATTCTATTTTTTCTTCCCAGGGAAAGCCTTACTTCCCCCTTTAAGCCTTTCTTGTTGCTTATCCTCTCTAGGACTGTAGAGTGTAGCATGATTGTCTTTTATTTTACAGCTAATATCCCTTTTTAAGTGAGTACATATTATGTTATTCATTCTGGGTTTGAGTTACCTCATTCAGGATGATCTTATTTCAATTTCATCCAGTTGTCTATAAATTTCATGATCTCATTGTTCTTTACAAATGAGTAATATTCCATTGTATAAACGTATCACAATTTCTTTACCCATTCTTCTGTTAAGGGACATGTAGCTTGTTTCCAGTTTCTGGCTATTATGAATAAAGCCACTAAGAAGATAGTTAAGCAAATGTCCTTGCAATAGAATGGAGCATCCTTGGGTATATGTAGCCCAGGAGTATAGCTGGGGTTTGAGGTGGATCAATTCCAAATGTTCTGAGTAACCTTCATATTGACTTCCACAGTGGCCTTACAAGCTTGCACACTCATTAGCATTGGAGGAGTGTTCCTGTTGCTTCACATCCTCACCTGCAGGACTTATCACTTGTGTTATTGATCTTAGACATTCTGAGATGTGTAAAATAGAATCTCAAAGTAGTCTTGATATGAATTTCCCTGATGGCTAAGGATGTTGAACATTTCTTCCAGTGTTTCATGGCCATTTGAAATTCCTCTGTTGTTAATTCTCTACTTAAATCTGTACCTCATTTTTTAAGTTGAATTATTTTTGTTTATTGATGTCTAGTTTCTTGAGTTCTTTATATATTTTGGATATTAGATTTTTGTCAGATGGGGGTTGGAAATGTTTTCTCCTATTTTATAGGTTGCCATTTTGACATTTTGATTTGCCTTACAGAAGGTTTTTGGTTTTATGAGGTCCTATTTATTAAATGTTGATCTTAGTGTCTGAGTTATTGTTGCTCTATTTAAGACTTGGTCTCCTCTGGCTATAAGTTCAGGGCTACTCTATAGTTTGTCTTCAATCAGGCTTAATGTGTCTAATTTTATGTTGATGTTTTCGATTCATGTGGACTTGAGTTTTGTGCAGGATGATAAATATTGGTCAATTTGCATTTTTCTACATGCAGACATCCAGTTAGACAAGTACCATGATTTGAAGATGCCATCTGTTTTCTACTGAATATTTATGGCTTCTTTATCAGATGTTCATAGGCATGTGGATTTACACGGGGGTCTTTGATTTAATTCCATTGATCAACTTGTCTATTTTTATGTTAATATCATGTGTGTTTCGTTTCTACAACTCTGTAGTACAGCTTAAGTTCAGGAAAGGCCATACTTCTGCAAGATCTTTATTTTTGGGAATTGTTTTAACTTTCTTGTTTTTGTTTGTTTGTTTTTACATATAAAATTTAGTATTATTCTTTCAAGGTCTCTAAAGCATTGTGTTGAAATTTTGATGGGAATTATGTTGACATTGTAGATTACTTTTTGTAAGATGGCTATTTTTACTATAATTACCCTGCTTATCCAAGAGCATGAGCATCTTTTTATATTCTATATCTTTTTCAAATACTTTCTTCAAAGACTTGAAGTTCTTGTCATATTGGTCTTTCATTTGCTTGGTTAGAGTTTCCCCATTATACTTAATTCTATTTGTGGCTACTGTGAAGGGTGTTATTTCCTGGAGTTTTTCTTAGTCCTTTTATTTGTATATAGGAGTGCTACTGATTTTTTTTCATTAATTTTCTGTGAAGCCACTTCACTAAGTGGGTAGTATTTTGTCAAATGCTTTTTCAGCATCTAATGAGATGATCATGTAATTTATTTCCTTTGAATTTCTTTATATAGTAGATTTATGTTAATAGATTTTTTGATTTTGATATTTAAAGTTTATATGACAGAATCACATTCACTAGATTGTGCTCAGCAAAATGAAATTTCCATATTGATGTTAATAGATTTTTACATATTGAACCGACCTTGCATCCCTGGGCTGATGCCTAATTGGTCATGGTGAATGAAAGTTTTGATGTGTTCATAGATTTGGTTTGTTAGAGTTTTATTGAGTATTGTTGCACAATATTTATAAGCAAAATTGGTCTGAAGTTCTCTTTCTCTGTTGTCACCTTGCACAAAGCTCAAGTCCAAGTGGAACAAGGACCTTAAGGAAAAACAAGATACACTGAATTAATCTAATAGAAGAGAAAGTGGGAAAGAGCCTTTAACTCATTGGCATTGGGGGAAATTTATTTATTTTTTATCATTTTTATTGGATATTCTATGTATTTACATTGCAAATGTTATCCCCTTTACCACCTCTCCTACTCACCCCCCCTCCTTTTGTTTCATGAAGATGTTCTCATTCCCAACCACCCACTCCTACCTCTTCGAATTGGCATTCCTCTACACTGGGAAAACAAGCCTTCACTGCACCAAAGACCTCTCCTTCCGGATGATGCCAGACAAGGCCATTCTTCGCTACATATGCAGCTGGAGCCATGGGTGTCTCCATGTGTGCTCACTGGTTGGTGTTTAGTTCCTGGGAGCTCTGGTGGGGGAGAGGGGCGGTTTGCTTGGTTGATATTGCTCTTCCCATGGGGTTGCAAACCCTTTCATCTCCTTCAGTCCTTTCTCTAGATCCTTCATTGGGGTCTCAGTGCTTAGTCTGATGGTTAGTTACAAGCATTCTCATCAGTATCAGTATGGCTTTGGCAGAGCCTCTGAAGAGACTTCTATATCAGGCTCCTACCAATAAGCTCTTCTTGGCATCAGCAATAGTGACTGAGTTTAGTGGTTATATGTAGGATAGAGCTTTCTGGATGATCTTTTCTTCCGTCCTTGCTCCACTATTTGTTTCTGTATTTCCTCCCTTGAGTGCTTTGGTATCTCTTCTAATAAGGACTGAAACATCCACATTTTGGTCTTCCTTCATTTTGAGCTTCATAAGGTCTATGAATTGTTTCTTGGGTATACCCAGCCTTTTGGCTAGTATTCAATAACAGTGAGTACATACCATGTGTGTTCTTTTGTGACTGGGATACCCCACTTAGGATGATATTGTCTAGTACCATGCATTGCCTAAGAATTTCATAAGGTTTTTAATATCTTAGTAGTATTTCACTGTGTAAATGTACTACAATTTCTGTATCCATTCCTCTGTTGAGGGACATCTTGGTTCTTTCCAGCTTTTGGCTATTATAAATAAGGATGCTATGAGCATAGTGGAGCCTGTGTCCTTGTTGTATATTAGAACATCTTCTGGGTATATTCCCAGGAGTGGTATAGCTGGATTCTCAAGTTGCAATATGTCCAATTTTCTGAGGAACTGCCAGGTCAGACTGATTTTCAGAGTGGTATTACCAGCTCACAATGATACCAACAATGGAAGAGTATTTCTCTGTACCCACATCCTCGAAGTATTTGCTGTCACTTTGTTTTTTATCTTAGCCATTCTGACTGGTGTAAGGTAGAATCTCAGGTTTGTTTTGATTTGTATTTCCCTTATGACTAAAGATAGTACTTCTCAGACATTTGGTATTCCTTAGTTGAGAATGCTTTGTTTATCGCTGTACTCCATTTTTTAATGGGATTATTTGAATTTCTGGAGTCTAACTTCTTGAGTTCTTTGAATATGTTGAATATTAATTCTCTATTGGATAAAGGATTAGTAAAGATCTTTTCCCAATATGTTGGTTGCTGTTTGATCTCCCTTTGTCTTATTGACAGTGAATTTTGCCTTACCGAAGCTTTTCAATTTGTTGATTCTTGATCTTTGAGCATAAGTCATTGGTGTTCTGCTCAGGAAAATTTTCCATATATCTATGTATTGTAAGCTCTTCCCCACATTCTCCTCTATTAGTTTTAGTGTACCTGGCCATATGTGGATGTCCTTGATTTACTTGGGCTTGAGCTTTGTACAAGGAGATAAGAAAGAATCAATTTGCATTCTTCTGCATGCTGAATGCCAGTTGGACCAGCACCATTTGTTGAAAATGATATTCTTTCATTGAATGTTTTTAGCTCCTATGTCAAAGACCAAGTGACCATAGGTGTGTGGATTCATTTCTGGGTCTTCAGTTCTATTCCACTAATCTACCTGTCTGGCTCTGTACCGATACTGTGCAATTTTTATAGAACTGATCAGTAATAAGTTTGAAGTCAATGATAATTATATTCCCAGAAGTTCTTTTATTGTTGAGGATAGTTTTTGGCATCCTGTTTTTTGTTATTCCAAATAAATTTTCAAATTGCTTTTTCTAATTCTATGAAGAATTGAGTTGAAATTTTGATGGTGAGTGGATTGAATCTGTAGATTGCTTTTGGCAAGATGGCCATTTTTACTATATTAATACTTCCAATTTATGAGCATGGAAGATCTTTCCATTTTCTGAGATCTTCAATTTCTTTCCTTAGAGACTTGAAGTTCTGGTCATTCTTTCACTTTCTTGGATAGAGTCACACCAAGTTATTTCATATTGTTTGTGATGATTGTGAGGGTGTCAATTTCCTAATTTCTTTCTCAGCCTGTTTATCCTTTAAGTAGAAGAAGGCTACTAATTTGTTTGAGTTAATTTTATATCCAACCATTTTACTGAAGTTGTTTATCAGCTGTAGGAGTTCTCTGGTGGAATTTTTTGAGTCACTTAAGTATACTGTCATATCATCTGCAAATAGTGATATTTTGACTTCTTCCTTTTCAATTTGTATTTTTTTGACCTCCTTTTGTTGTCTAATTGTTCTTGCTAGGACTTCCAGTACTATGCTAAATAGGAAGGGGTAAGTTGGCATTCTTGTTTAGTCCCTGATTTTAGTGAGATTTCTTTAAATTTCTCTCCATTTAGTTTGATGTTGGGTATTGGTTTTCTTTATGTTATTTTTACTATGTTTAGGTATGCACTTTGGTTTCCTGATATTTTCAAGACTTTTATCATGAGGGGTTGTTGTATTTTGTCAAAACGTTTCTCAGCATATAATGAGATAATTATGTATTCTTTTTTCCATTGAGTTTGTTTATATAGTGGTTTATGCTGAAGGATTTCTATATATTGACCAATCCCTGCATTCCTGGGATGAAGTCTAGTTAATCATGATAATCGAGCATTTTGATGTGTTCTTGGACTTTTATTGAGTATTTTTGCATCGATGGTTATGAAGGAAATTGGTTTGAAATTTACTTTCTTTTTTTAAGGTCTTTATGTGGTTTAAGTATAAGCTTAATTTTGGCTTTGAAGACAAAATTGGGCAGTTTCCTTCTGTTTTTATTTTGTGGAATAATTTGGATGGTATTGGTACTAGGTCTTCTATGAAGGTCTGATAGAATTCTTCATGAAACCCATCTGTTTCTGGGCTTATTTTAGTTGGGAGTCTTTTGATGACTGCGTTTATTTCTTTAGGGGTTGTGGGACTCTTTAGATAGTTTATCTGATCCAGATTTAACTTAGGTATCTGGTATTTGTCTAGAAAATTGTCCATTTGTTTGACATTTTTCAGTTTTTTTGAGTATAGGCTTTTGTAATAGGATCTGATAATTTTTCGAATATCTTCAATTTCTGTTCTTATTTCTCCCTTTTCATTTCTGATTTTGTTAATTTGAATACAGTCTCTGTGCCCTCTTGTTAGTCTGACTAAGGGTTTATCTATCTTGTTGATTTTCTCAAAGAACCAGTTCTTGGTTTTGTTGATTTTTTTTTGTGTAGTTCTTTTTGTTTATATTTGGCTGATTTTGACCCCAAATTTGATAATTTTCTGCTGTCTACTTCTTTTGGGTATATTTGCTTCTTTTTGTTCTAGATCTTTGAGCTGCACTGTCAAGCTGTTAGTGTATGCTCTCTCCAGTTTTTTTTTTGGAGGCATTCAGAGCTTTGAGTTTCACTCTTAACACTTCTTTCATTGTATTTCATAAATTTTGGTATGTTGTTTCTTCATTTTCATTAAAATATAAAAAGCCTTTCATTTTTTTTATTTCTTCCTTGACCAAGTTATGATTGAGCAGAGCATTGTGCAGCTTCCATGTGTATGTGGGCTTTCTGTTGTTTTCTTTGGTATTCAAGACCAGCCTTAGTCCATGGTGATCTGACAGAATGCATAGAGTTATTTCAATCTTCTTGTGTTGGTTGAGGGCTGTTTTGTGACTGATCATATGCTCAGTTTTGGAGAGTGTACTGTGAGCTTCTGAGAAGGTATATTCTTTTGTTTTAGGATGAAATGTCCTATACATGACTCTTAGATCCATTTGATCCATAAGTTCTGTTAATTTCACTGTGTCTCTGTTCAGTTTCTATTTTCATTGATCAGAATGGGTGTTGAAGTTTCCCACTATGATTGTGTATAGTACAATTTATGCTTTGAACTTTAGTAAAGATTTTTTTGAATGAATGAATGTGGGTTGCCTTGCATTTGAAACATAGATGTTTAGGACTGAGAGTTTATCTTGATGGATTTTCTTTGGGATATTTTCTAAAGAGAACTCCAATGGCTCAGGCTCAAAGATCAGAAATGATAAATGGGACCTCATGGAACTAAAAACCTTCTGTAAGATAAAGTACATAGTCAATAGAACAAACTGACAACCTCCAGGTTGGGAAAAACTTCACTAATCACAGATTCAATAGAGGGCTAATATCCAAAATATATAAACAAGTCAAGAAGCTAACCTCCAATTAAAAAAAATCCAACATCACAACCAAAAACTAGGACATAGAACTAAACAGAGGATTTACAACAGAGGAATCTCAAATGGCCAAGAAAGACTTAAACAAATGTTCAAAGTCTTTAGTGTTCAGGAAAATGCAAATCAAAATGATTCTGAGATTCTTCCTAACACCAGCCAGAATGGCTAAAATAAAAATTCAGGTGACAGCACAAGTTGGTGAGGATGTGGAGAAAAAGAAACACTCCTCATTGTTGGAATTGCAAACTGCAAACCACTCTGAAAATCAATCTGGAGCTTCCTCAAAAATTGGAAATAGATCTACCAGAAGATCCAGTTATACCCAAAAGTTGTGCCATCGTATTGCAGGATCACATGCTCCACTATGTTCGTAGTGGCCTTATCTGTGACAGTCAGCTAAAAACAACCTATTCAGCCATTAGGAACTAGGATGTCATGAGTTTTGCATGTTAGTAAACAATATCATCCTGAGTGAGGTAACTCAGACCCAAAATAACATGCACGGTATGTACTTACTAATATATATAGATGTTACCCAGGATACAATCTACAGCACTCAAGGAGGCTAACAAGGTGAAGGTCCACAGTGAGGTCACTTCAATTCTACATGGCAGGGAGAAAAAGGCAATCATGGGAAGCAGAGGGAGAGAGGGAATTGAATGGGAGATGGGAGGTAAAGGGGAAATGGACAACATGACCATGCATCACGTGAGGGGGACAGGTGAGAAGCCCCAAGGGCCAGCAGAATGCATGTAAATATGCAGCTTCAGTTGGTGGGATATAGTGGTACCCTCTAGAATGTTCCAGTGACCTGGGAGGTGAGAGACTCTCAGGACTCAAAGGCAGAGACCTTAAATGAAATGCCCTACACTGGGCCGAGGGAACTTTTAAAGTCTAGATCCAGTAGAAGGTAAGGCATCAAGTGGAGGGATGGGATTGCCTCAAAACTTCTAATCCAGAGTTATTCATGTCTTAAAAAAAAACTGCAGGGAAAAAATGGAGAAGAGCAGTAACTGGCCCAACTTGGGATCCAGGTCAAGCAGAAGCTCCAAGGGCTTTTACTATTACTGATCCCATGGTGTGCTTATAGACAGGAGCCTGTGGGCATGGCTGTGGGAAAGCTGACCCTGTCACTTGTCTGCCACGAGGGGGAGTGATACCTTGTTCCTCACCACATACAGAGAGCTGGCCTGAAAGTCATGCGAGTGGACAGAGCTGTCCCTTCTCACTGCTGGGAAAGCTGGCCTTACACCTTTCCTAGATAACACAGTGGAACTGGATGCAGATGAGCCAGTCACAAGGATGTGAGAGGTGGAGAACTGGCCCCACTCCCTTGTCGGGAAAGTAAGTCCTAGGTCTCAACTGAGTAGCACAGTGGAGCAGGCATCTGGAGGTGTGGGTGCAGTTGAGCTGGCCCCCATGTGCATGAGAGCCGGAGAGCTGTCCCTGCCAGCTGCTAATGGTGGCATTGGGTGCCTCACCTGAGCACTGATGGAGAGATCGCCTTGGTGGTATGGCTAAGGGAGACCTGACAAGCCGACCAGCTCAGCTACCACCAGACCTAGATTCGGGGCTTTGAGCTGGCTCACCCCAAAATCTACATCATCTGTGAATTGTTGGAGTGCATGAAAGGGCTGGTCCTGTACATCCAAAGCTCCAGGATCTTCATAACAGGGGGCAACAACAGGGTAACAGGGAGGAGTCTGGGTGAGGATCAAATACTGATGGTTTGACAGAAGCCAGAGATCTCGAATTAGAACAATGACTCATTGCAATTGACATTTGCAAGTGAAAATGCAGATGGAGGAATAAACTGTGGGACACCCTGTGACATACTGCAGCTTCTACCACAAGATGTTTCCTATGCTTTATTTAGTGTGTGTGTGTGTGTGTGTGTGTGTGTGTGTGTGTGTGTGTGTTTAGGGAGCGAAATTGCAAGGGCAGAAAACAGATACAAGGAGATGGATAGATGAGTGGGACTGGGGTATATCATTTGAAGTTCATTTAAAAAATATCAACAAAAGGTTAAAAAATAAACAAAAATCAGAAATAAAAAGGAAATCCAGAGAATCAAAATTATTCTTTAAAAACTTTTACATCATTTGTATTCCAGGTCACACCTTCTTAGGAATCCCTCTATTCCACCAGGGGCCCTTCTGGCACATAGCATTTTAGGTAAGCCCACCATTCAACCGCCAGCATTTCCTGAGTGCCTGCCCAGCCTATTCCCGACTGAGCTCCTTTTATCTTCATAACCATAATCCTGCTCACAGAAGATGCTGCTCCAACAGAGGCCACACCAGCAACCAAAACCCAAGATAGCCCCACCAACGGACTTCCAACTCTCCCTCTGTGTTCACCCAACTTTCCTTCAATCACTCCTTCTTTTCCCATCACCATATCCTGACTGAACCCTGTTCCACCAGAAGCCATTCAGTGCTCCGGAACCCCAGGTCATAAGAACTCCAGTCTACAACTCAGGTAGAAGCCATCTGCCCAACCAGAGGTCTCACTGGCCATCAGAAGTCCATTCCTCAACTTGGGTGGAAAACGTCTACTCCACAACAAGTCACTCTGGTCACAAGATTAGAGAGGAAACAGAAACCATGGAACAAAGTACCCATTCAGCAAAGGCAAACTCAGAAATTGGCTCTTAGACCTGTAATCACTTCATGTCCAGGTACATAGATGCCAGCCTACAGACATAATCAACAACAGACAGGGCAATATGTATCATGGGAGCACAGTTATCAAACTATAGCAAGTCCTGAATATTCTAACACAGCTGAAGCATAGGAAAATGACCTTAAAACCAACTTTAAGGTGATAGAGGTCCTTAAAGAGGAAATGAATACATTGGAACAAATCAATAACTCCCCCAAAGAAAGCCATAAAAGGCAAAAGAAAACAAACAAACAAACATTTGAAGAAAACAAAACTGTTCAAGACCTGAAAATGGAAATAGAAGCAATAAAGAAAACACAAACTTGAGGCAATCCTGGAGATGGGAAATCTAGGTAATCAAACAGAAACTGTAGATTACCAACACAATATAAGAAATAAGAGAATCTCAGATATTGAAGATATGATATAAGAAATAGATATATTGGTTATAGTAAATCTTAAATGTGAAAAGTTCCTGGTGCAAAATATCCAGAAAATTTGGGATACAATGAAAGATAAAATCTGTGAATAATAGGACCAAAAGAAGGAGAAAAATTCCAGCTCAAAAGTCCCAGAAAATATTTTCAACCAAATCATTGAAGAATTTTTTGACCTAGTAAAAGTAGATATGTCTATTAAAAGGTACAAGAGCCTTACAGAACACCAAATTTATTGGACCAGAAAAAAAGTTTTCACACTACATAATAATCAAAAGACTAAACACAGAGAACAAAGAAAGAATATTAAAAGCTGCAAGGGAAAAGGCCAAATTGCATATAAAGATAGACCTATTAGAATTACACCCAGCTTCTCACTGGAGAACCCAAAACCCAGAAGGGCATAGACAGACATCCTGCAGACTCAGAGATCACAGATGCTGCCTCAGACTACTATACCCAACGAAACATTCAATTACAATAGATGGAGAAAATGAGATATTCATGATAAAGTCAAATTCAAACAATGTCTATCTACAATCCCAGCCTTACAGAAGGTACTAGAGAAAATAAACTCTATTGAACCCACCAAAATAATAGGATATGCTGGATGCAAGCAACATACCTCAACATCAATGGTAATGTTACCCAAGAGTTATGGGTTAGAAAAGTATTTTCCAAGTAAGTGGACCTAAGAAACAAGCTGCTATAGTTATTCTATTATCTAAAAATTAGACTTCAGATCAAAGTTAATTAAGAGAGACAGGAAAGGACACTTCATACTTATCAAAGGAAAAATTTAACATGATCAGTTTTAAATTTTTAACACCAGTGCCCCAAACACAAGGGTCCCCACATTTGTAAAGGAAAGATTACTGAAATGTAAACCACACATTAATGGCCAGTTCATCCAGACAAAATTAAACAGACAAATGCTAAATCTAATAGATGTTATGAACTCAGTAGACCTAACATATCTACAGACCAGTTCATCAAAACACAAATTAATACTCGTTTTCAGCACCTCGTGAAACAGTCTCCAAAAGTGACCACATATTCTGTCACTTAGCAAGTCTCAACATATACAAGAAAATTCCAATAACTTTCTGTATCCTATCAGAGTACTGCAGATTACACTTTATTTCAATAACAGACACAATTAAAAACTTATGAACTCATAGAAATTAAACAACTCTCTATGGAATGACCACTGAGTCATGGAAAAAAATAAAGAGAGAAATTAAAAACTTCCTAGAATTAAATAAAATATATTCAAAATGTTCAAACTTGCGGGGCACAATGAAAGCATTACCAAGAGAAAAATCTCATAGAACTAAGTTTCTTCATTATAAATGGAGACATTTCCTATTAGTAACTTAATAACCTAAAAACTCTGGAACAAAAGAAGCATGCACATCTAAGTATAGTAGATTGCAAGAAATTATCTAGCTAAACACTGAAATAATCAAAGAGAACAATAAAAAATAAAATAGTTGGTTTTTGAGAAAATGAACAAGATAGACCAACACTTAGCCAAACCAATTAAGAGATAGATAAAAAATAACCAAATTAATGACATCAGAAACAAAGTGGGAGATATAACAGAAGACATTTAGGAAACCCACAGAATCATTATGTCATACTCTAAGAACCTGTTCTCTACAAAATTGGACAATTTAAAGAAAGTTTATGATTTTCTTGATACATACCATTTATCAAAGTTAAATCAAGATCAGATAAATGACATAAATATACTTATAACCCCTATGAATGTAGAATTAGTCATTAACAATCTCCCAGCGACAACAAGAACAAGAAGAACAGCAACAGCAACAACAACAAAAGAATAACACAGGGCTAGATGGATTTAGCATAGAATTCTATCAATTAAAAAGAAGAGTTAATACCAATACCCTTCAAATTCTTCAAATTATTTTACAAAATAGAAACAGAAGGAACACTGCCAGTAAAACTAAAAATATTCAACAAAGAAAGTTTCCTTACGAACATAGACGCAAAATAACTAAATAAAATACTTGAAACCAATCTAAGAACAAACCAAAAAGATCATCTATCACGATCAAGTTGGCCTCATCTCACAGATACAGAGATGGTTCAACATAGAAAAATCAGTCAAATTAATTTATATAAACAAACTGAAAGGAAAACAAAGTCAACATTAGATGCTGAAAAGTCATCTTTGACAAAATTCAATTCCCTTTCATGATAAAAATGTTGGAAAAAATAAGGAAAAGGGGACACATGTAAACATGATGAAGGCAATTTATAATAAGTTTATAAGTAGCATCAAATTAAATAAACAGAAACTCAGCAACTCCACTAAAATCAGGAACTCAAGCTCTTGTAGGAGCCCAGAAGTTTGTGAGTGGATTCCCAGTTACTGGTTGGTTAGAGAATAATTTTGCTTTTGATTGTGACTGTGCTCTGATATTTTTCCATCTTGAAGTAAAAAGTAGAGTCCACGTTAAAAGACTTTGAATTATAAAAAAAAACAAAAAAAAACTTTGATTTTTAAAGAGACTGTGTTCCAGTAAATATTAAAAAATAATAAGTGGTTTATCTCTTTTTCGGCCCTGAGGTCTCAGGCCCGACCCTGATACGGAGCCACACGCATCACTGGCTCCGGGTTCGAGTCAACATGGCCCAACTTGTCCGTGCAACTCCCTTCCCTGGCAGTTTTCTATCGACTGTTCTCTGTCTCTGTCCTGGGTGTTTCTCTACCCCCAAATACCATAAACACAACTCTACAGCCTGATAGCTTTTTATATAGGTTTATATGTTCAACTCTCCATCCACAAATCCTCTACACAGCAAGATTAC
Source organism: Micromys minutus (assembly GCF_963924665.1). Lineage (NCBI taxonomy): Eukaryota > Metazoa > Chordata > Mammalia > Rodentia > Muridae > Micromys > Micromys minutus. Next base: position 14,839,618 of record NC_137984.1, read on the forward strand.
ATCAAAGAGACAAAGATAAAAACTACCCTTCTATATGAGATACTAGACCTATAAAATCCTTAATGTTCATAGCTTTTTAACTCAAAACAAGATCACTTGGGTCTAGCTGGTCCTTGGGAAGTTTCATGTCTCCACGACCTTCCCTCTGTATCCTCTGACCTCCTCTGACCTCTCAGCCCTCTCTACCCCCCCTTACCCTGCCTAGTCTCTGGCTTTCCTTTATTTTACTAATTAAAATGGGAAGGTTCAGTTGGAATCACATGACTAGGCAGCCCTTCTTAGGGAAGTGGAATTAACATTAAAATACAAACAGCTTCAGGAAAATCTACAGGACTGGATGTTTTAAAGGCATTGCAATTTTAATATGGCAGAATTTGTAAAGACTGTGGGACTCTTACAGTTATTTAGATCTTGGGGAGGTTGAGCTGGTGCCTACATATAAGCTTCACCTCCATGTTCTAGTGTCTATGACACAGAAAGGTACTGTGCAGGCTACCAAAAGAGAAACATAAACGCCAGGCCAGCCATAATATCTTTGTTCAACAATCTCTCCTGTCTGGAAACTATCCTAGGGCAATGGTACCATAAACTTTGTGGGAATTACCTCCCAATGTCTTTGACTTAAGGCCTACTCCATTAGACACTGCTTGGGTGACCAAGAGCCAGAGACAGGTAACACAGAGACCTTGGATAAAATCAAATACCACTAGCTCAAAACAAACAATAAAATGACTCCTAATGATAATCTGTTATACTCATAGCTTGGTGTCTCAGGCAGCTGTCTTCAGAGGTATTTCCTCCTGAAGCAGATGGAAACAAATTCAGAGACCTATAGCCAGACCTTACGGAAAAAGAGAGCATCTAGCTGTAAAACAGACAGTGTATGATTGTGAGATACTCAGAAGAGATGAGCCTAAAATACTTAAGAAAATAGAAGTATCATGTTATCTCTGTAATGATAACTTAGAAGATGACACCTTGATGAATAGGATGGGTAGGACCTTGGTGAGGAGTCTTGGTGAATAGGATGGGTAAGGACCTGGTAAGTGTTGTGTGTGTGGGGGGGACTAAAGAAAAGATGGGAAAAGAATGTTGATCTCTATGATGAGGATTTAGTGAGATTAGATTACAGGACTGGAGGTTAGGAAAGGATACAGGATCACAGAGTGTCTTGTTTGATATGCTGGATAGTATGGCATCGAAGGGCCAAGGGATCAGAAGTAACAAGGACAATCAGTGACAAGGACAACCCAAATCTGTTTAGGATGGAAGAGATGAGGATTGAGATAAAAGATTCAGTTATTTGAATAGAATGAGGATGAGGGCCTGGGAACTGAAATGGAGGAATAAGATGGAGTGGGGCCACTGCTGGCAACAAGGGTGGCAGCGAATCACCTCTGTACTTAGAGGGTTGGTACAGCCGAGGACAGTACGAGAGGGGTCTCACTGGCAGCAAAGGGAGCCGGTGAAACACAGCTAGGAAACAGACAGGCAGACAAACTTGTCAGCATGCAGATTAAACAATGGGAGGCCCTCTCATTTTGCTTGTCAAATTAGGAGACTTTCTGTCAAGAATTAGAGACTGGGAAACATTAGTAAAAGGAAGGTGTAAAAGACGTTTGTCTGCATTGCAGACAGGACCGAAAGTCAACATAATATCTGTGGATACAGTTGTATACTGAACTTGCAAATTGCTCTTAGTGACCATCCAATCCCTAACATTAAATCTGAGTGAAGGAAACAATTTTGAAAGTGGAATAAACAATACTTCCTTGGGAGATTTTGATAATGAAATGAGATAATTTGTCTAAACTCCCGTGTTTTGTGTTCTGTGCATTTAAATTGTATATGTGTATGTTTGCGTATGTCTCTCTGTATGTGCTGGTTATCATAACACAACTGTGAGTTCTGAAACATATTTCAAGTTGCTCCCAATAGCAGCCATTTAAAATACTGCTTTACAGAGTGTAACAATCTTAATTCATTCAATTATACATAATTACATAATCAAATTATAAATCAAAAATAATCTTTCAAGCAATGATTTGACAACCACACGAAGAAAGCACACAATTTGAGAGGGTTTTGTATGCAGAAAAATCCTTTTGCTATAGGAACAATACTGCAGTTCACCATTAAGGAAGAATGACAAAATTCTGAAGAGAAACATGAAATAAAAAAGATTCCTATCTAAAAAAAATAAATTCCTGTCTAGAATTTAATAAGAAAAAAAATCAGAATGGCCCAGTAGATACTTGAAAAAATATGTGCTGTTATCTGAAATTATCTTTAAATGGAAGAATTAAGGCAAGACTTGAAGCAATTTTCCTTATGGTCAGGAGGCTGTAACCTAGCTGGCGGCAAACGAATAGAAAGCAAAATTATAAGCGAATGATGGGTAATGGCTTAAATTGCACTTTTGGAAACCACATGTAGTCTTAGCTTTGGGACAAGCCATTCATAGGGTTTTCAATTTGAAATGACTTTCTCAGACTTAGAACTGCATCATGAATAGGACTAACTTCAATTACCTGGCAAATGGTTATTGACATTTGGTAAAATATACACAGTGGCAACCTTTGGTGTTCGAGACTAATTTCCCTTTGGAAATGTGTTTGTCTTAAGGAAATGAGATGTGCACAGCACACTACATCCGGTAAAGTGGTGGAGATTGAACTGCTAGATTGGCTCCCACCTCTGCACTTACACAGAACAGAGCACACCTGATTTAGTAGTTAGAACTTAATCACTGCCATCTTGGAGTCATTCTGAACTTGACATGCACCAAGAATAGATAGAAGGGGGAAGGGAAGAAATTGCTGCTCTGCACGGGCCACATCTCCATTGCCTTCCCAATCTTTCCCTCCCTCCTTTCTTTTATCTATTCTCATTTTTTAAAAAATTTCTTCGTTTTTAACTTTGACTCTTGACTTAGCCAATCGGACGATTGAGTTGGGCTTGTGCAGAGTTTGAGAGGTGAGAATGGTTTTGAGTATCCCCATGGGCCTGAAAGCTAGCTCAATGCCAAGATCATATTCTTGTAAAATGAACATGAGTTTTCGAGGCAGACAGACTGGACTACTGAAGCTCTCTTAATGAACCATGTGATCTCTATCAACATGTCATGTGATTTGTTTTCTTAATAATAGTGCCATTCATAAGAACTGGTTTGCAAGGTTCTGATAAAGTGTCCATCTTTACAGGTTCGATATTTGTTATCAATTATATCCCTTCTACTCAGACCAAAACCAAACCAAACAACAATGAATCAAACAAAAGTCGCCAAATGTCTTGAGTTTCATGAGAGATCTGAAACATGGAATAATGAGGGTTTATCATTGTTGGTTCCATGGTATATTGTTCGGGGCAGAAAGGTAAACAGAATCCCTGCAATTTTTCCTTTAAGGCTCCACTATTCGTTTGTTTCTTACATTATACAAGAGTATTAAAGTACAGTATTTGGGCTGGGGAGACTGGTCAGTATGTGTTGTGTATGCCTAAAAACATCACTGCAAATCCCAAGTGAAAAGCTAGGTGTCCCTGCAGTGCCCCAGTCAGCCCAATGCTGTGGGAGCTGGGGGCAGGATTGATGGGCTAGCTTATTCACCACCTAGCTCTATGTTTATTTTTTCTTTTTACTTTTTATTTTTTATTGGATAGTTTATGTATTTACATTTCAAGTGTTATCCCCTTTGCCAGTTTTCCCCTCTCTCATTCCCCCTCCCCTGCTTCTATGAGGATGCTCCCCCTCCCACCTACCCACTCCCAACTTAACACCTTGGCATTCCCCTACACTGGAGAAAAAAGCCTTCACAGGACCGGAGCTTCTCCTCCTACTGATGTTAGACAATGCCATCCTCTGCTACATATGCGGCTGGAGCCATGGGTCTCCCAATGTGTACTCTTTGGTTGGTGTTTTAGTCTCTGGGAGCTCTGGGGGGTCTGATTGGTTGATATTGTTGTTCTTCCTGTGGGGTAGCAAACCCCTTCAGCTCCTTCAGTACTTTCTTTAACTCTTCCATTGGGGTCCCCATGCTCAATCGGATAGATAGTTGCAAGTATTCTCATCTGTATCAGTAAGGCTCTTGCAAGAGCCTCTCAGGAGACATCCATATCAGGCTCCTGTCAGCAAACACTTCTTTGCATCAGCAATAGTGACTGGGTTTGGTGGATGCATGTGGGTTGGATTCCCAGGTGGAGCAGTCTCTGAATGACCTTTCTTTCAGGCTCTGCTCCACTCTTTGTCCCTGTATTTCCTCCCATGAGTATTTTGTTTTCCCTTCTAAGAAGGACTGAAGCATCCACATTTTGTTCTTCCTATTTCTTGAACTTCATATGGTCTGTGAATTATATCTTGGGTGTATGAGACCTCCAGCAGGATACCAAACATCCTTCTCTAATATTCATGAATACACACAAGGCACACTTCTCACACATGTACATTGTATGCACACACATGCGTGAATATCCTAAAAGAATTGCAATGTTTTAGATATACCTTTGGATGTAATTTAGCTTTAGAAAGGTGTTAGAGTTTGCTTTTTGTTTCTGTGACTGACACAAATATCCAAAACCAAAAGGGGTTATTCTAACTTATAGGTTACATTTCACCATACAGGGATGCCAGGTTAGAAGCTAAGGGCAGCAACCCCGAGACAGGGACTGGAGCAGAGAGTATGATAGAACACTGCTCGCAGGCTTACTTTGTCTGGCTTGCTCAACTAATATTTTATACAACCCAGACCCACCTACTTAGGGATGGCAACAGCCACCATGGTTGATGCTCTGCTACATCAATTAACAACTGTGAAAATGCTTCCCAAACTATTTGATGAAGGCAATTCCTCAGCTGAGGTTGGGTCCTCTTCTCAAGGGTGTCAAGTTGGCAACAAAGATTAGCCATCATGAATAGTAGGCAAAATCTGTATTTTGTTATATAAACTGCTTAAGACACATTGCTTAACTGGCTATGAGGACTTCTTCACTTGAGAACATCTGTTTTGGATGCCACAAAACTTCATAGTAAAATGCTATGGCTAGAAGACTAAACTGTAAAACTGAGGTAAAGAAGGGGGTAAACTTGATCTTATATTACTTATGCTTTAATTAAAAATATGTAATGATACTCTGGAAAATTCTTGATAATTGTATTCACTGTTACCACTAGATGGTCTTATTTTGTGTACAAGAAACCGAAGTTACTTAAATTTATGTTACAAATAGAAAACAGGTAAGTATTTATATTCTCTATCTTTCAGTCATGGATTCAGTCTTCACCTGGAACATGTCTGAATTTTCATCTGCTAGTTGAGAGGCCAAGTCGTATGCTATTAGGTAGACTGCTTTAACATTCTGTGCTGCTGTGAATATGATTATTCAGAGAGGCGCCCTGTAACTGTACAGTTATCTAAGCACAGATGAGAGCACAGACTTTCCTAATGTTGTAAAGGTAGAGGGTCGAGGAGAGAAGGAATAGCAGACAGGCTTTGATCTACCTATTGAGGCGAGCCCCTCCATCAGTGGTTCCCACTGCTGCTTCACAGTCTGTTCCAGAAGCACTCAAGTATGCTCTTAAATCATGAAGCTATAACTGTCATCTGGTGTCACAAGACAAAACAGAGCAGCATGGTTACAAAGCCTAAGAATCAATCAAATACAGAAGACTGGCAATAACGTTTCAAACTCTTATCTCATTCTAACTTGATTTGAGCAGCAGGGTGTCTTCATGCCTAAGAGGATGGTAAGCCTCTTAGGTGTATTGCTCATTTCTATAACTAGCAGTTGCTACAAGCCCTTAGTATGGAAGACAAATACATTACAGTACAAATACCGTTTTCAGTTATTGACTTGTTAGTTACACATAGGAGAGCTTCTTCCTTATATAAGACATGATTGACTCACCAATTTTGACTTTGATCCTGATGTAAGATTCATTTCCTTCATTCTCCCCTCTCCCCATCACTGTTTCATAAGATTAGACATTACATAGCTCATTCTTCCTTTATAGTGCATTGGAAGCCTATCTAATGCCACTACTCTGACAATAAATGATGTGAGGGTGGTTTCCGTGTCCAGGCATCCTAGTGTTGATCTTCTGCGCAACATTTCATGTCGCTTGGTGTGAGTCATTCCTAGCTGTATTAGACTGTTACACTAGACCCACTGTGGAAGTCATTTACTCTAGATTTCTCAGCTGATTTTCTTACTTACACAATCCCCACCAGTCTATTATATACATTATTGTCTGAAAATAACCCTACAACCTTAGTATCATAGATATCCCAAGTAGAAAATTACAATATGTTCAGTTAACTGGATACCCTTAGTTTTCTGTATTGCCAGGATAAATATGTGACTAAAGAACTATACTAGTACACTGGCTGTCTACCTCCACTTGGTATTTGGTAATAATTTCTTCTGAGATGCAAACATTCTATCCTGCAGTGAGATCATTAAGTCAAAATAGCTTCAAGAAGTTCCTGAAACTGATCACACCCATTAGGGTCCTCCTTGTCACAGTAAACAATAAAAGCTGAGAGTTCCTCTCAAAGGATTGAAGCTGATCTTGCAGAAAAAAACCCAGAGAAGCCAAGATGCAAAGACTCTGAGACCAGAAGAGCTGCCTGGAAGAAGAAACCAGACAAGTTTCCTAGAAGAGGTTTATATCAGAGTCACTTGGAAAGGACATTCACCAAACTATTGTACTGCCTACAAGATGTGTAGTGTGGTCCAGGGTCCCATCTTAGTGAACTTCACCCACGCTGGGGTGAGCCTTGTGGGTAGTTGTTTTGAGTTATTTCTGTTCCTATAAGTATCCGCTCACCCACATTCCTGCAAGCAAGCTCAATAAAACTCATGGTTCACTAGATTGGACTTTGATGGTGTCTATACTTTGGTCTATCCTGGGATCCACATCTGGGATAAATAGATATGTGTATTGTATCTTCCCCAGGAAAAGTTTTGTTTCAGAACAAGTGGTGTGAGGTGAGAGATGGTTGAAGCAGAGAATCAGCATAAGTTTGAGGACAACCTGGGCTGCTTAGTGAGTTGCAGGCTAGCCTGTTCTGCCATGTAAGACACTCTTAAAGAAACAATAACAACAAAATAAAAAATACCCTAAATGAGACAAAAAGAAGTGTACTGCCAGCCTTACTTTGAAGGTGATCTTGCTAGTCTATAGTATTTTACCGTCTATCCCCTTCTCCGACCTTATCTATTGCATTGAAATCCCCATTCTCAGTGCTCAGTGTTCCCCCAAGAGCCTTACAGTTCGTCAGTGTCGCCTTCCACAGGCCAGGATTTCAGAATTGTATGTAGTTATCTGTGTAAAGCACAAAAGCTCCCATCAGCTAGGGCTTAGAAGCTGGCCAGGAACACTGTTGCTTTCAGTCACATGTGGTGCAAATGTCCTCAGGAAGAAGATTGACCAGCAGGAGGACCTCAGAACCTGAATGCATCCCAGCTGCTTAAGCTCTTGGTGGCTCTGGGCAGACATGGGATTGAGCTTTAAGACCAGGATCTTCCACTAATTCCATAGAAGCTCATACCTATTGAAACCATTAAAAAGTACAAGTTGAGGAGAACCATTTATCGCCTACGTTACAGAGGCTCTGTTATATGTAATTAATTAAATCATGACACATTTTATTTTGAAAAAAGAAAAGATTTAGATTTTAATAGCACAGAGTACACTATCACAACCATAAAGTGTTTTAATATTTTATAATTGAATGACCCCCCAAAATACATACATGTGAGATTTTTTTCCTATTCAATACAGAAACCATCATGTTCAAACTTTAATTTCTGTTTTGAATTTACTTAAACTTATCAGTTAGAAGACATGTCCTTTGCATAGCTGATGTGTCATAAGTATTCTAGATGTCATCTTTCTTCACATCAGCAGCAGAAGGGAAAACAACTGTAATACAGAAACTGAGTAAACCAGGGTACTTTTCTGTCCAAATGATTTGTTTTTCATCTTCCCTTCAATCACGCAGGGTTAAGTGTGTTTTTAGATGGAAAATGAATTTCTGATACCATATGATTTTTTATCTGGGTGAAAGCATTCTTCATTGCTTTAGCCATCCTTCAGCTAAGTAGTGTCAAGATTTTTCCCTGCCCTCGTTACTTTTCCCCTGAAAGGCTCATTGTGCTTATAAAAGCATGGTGTGTGTTGCTGGGACCCCCTGAGTCCCCGAGGTAGTCACAGTTCCCATTTATTGCAGGTTTCCATGCCTTGCCTGGAATCTCTAGTCGGGCTTTCTCAGTGTGATATGTTTTGAGTCAACTCCTCTGTCGTTTATTTACATTGAGATTTGAGATCTTAATCGTGGTTTCGATTCTGGGAAAAGCCTACTCAGATTAGCTCCGTAAACTCTCACATTGGTCTTTTCACTCAGTAATGTTGCCTTTCTGTGGGTTTTTAGAGTCAGGCAATATTAAGATATTAATGTTTTTTAGTATGCCAAATTAAGAGTTTTTCCTTTACATTTTTCTTAAAAGTAAGCATACAAAGTAATGGGTTTCATTGTGACATTTTCACACATATATGTCATCATGTTCTACCTCATCCTTCCTACCTGTCCCCTCATGATATTCACTTACCCCTTACTAGTTCCCTTTTCACATCAAAGGGTTGTCTCTGTATTTCCTTTGACTTGAAACAGTTCTTCTTGGAGGGAAATGGGCTCATAGACCGAAGAAGCTCATGAACCTTAAGACGTTCAGAGAGTCATGTGACTGACAAATTTATATCAACAGTAAACATTTTTTTGGGGCGGGGGACGGAACGCTTTGGTGGGACGGCCTGAGGGTTGTACAATGAGCTCTAGGCATACAGGTTTTGAGAATCATCACCTATTGAGGTGGCTTTTGATGGTGTGGCTGTCTTTGAGTCACCCATGCTCCTATAAATAACACAAATTAAGCTAGTGGCCCACCAAGCTATACTTGGGCAGAACCATTTCATTGTCTAGAATTAATAGAGATTTATTTATGTCTCTTTAGGAAAAGTTACACAGTCCATATCCTCTGTTTTTCCAATCCTTGGAAATATTCATCTTTTTCTCATTTTTGGTTCTACATTTGTAAACTTCTCCACATGTATAAGTATTAAGCACACATGTGTGCACACACCCACCCACACACATGCACAAATACATGTACACATACAGACATGCTCACAAGAGAGTGCACACACACACACACACACACACACACACACACACACACACACCTCAGATCTTCATGCCAGAGAATATATGTGCTTGTGTTTCTTTGTGTGGCTTATTTCACTTAACAAGATGTCATATATTATTCATTTTCCCTGCACATGTCATGATTCCACTTTTCAATACAGTTGAATAAAATTCCACCATGCATATGTACCGTATTTTTTGTAACTACTCATCTGTTGATGGTTATCCAAGTTGGTTCTATTTGTTAGTTATTATGAATCATGAGACCAAAAATTTGTTTTTTATTTGACTGTAAAAGTAGAAGTCAGTTATTGATGGAGTCTCCAGCAACAGAAAGACCTGATCCCTTGGAAACTGTGCAGGAGGATTTGAGAAGGAAAATACTTAGAGAGCATCTACATTAGGAATGTTCTCAGGTAGTGAGTACATGTGGTGGCTGACTATGATGATGACACACGTGAATCAAACTGCCTTAAAAATATTTCCAAAGAGAAGCTGACAGAGTTTGGTCCCTAGTGTATATTCAGTGAAAATGTCCTAATGATTGGGAGGATATTGATGCTTTTTTCTTATGGGTGAAGAAGTTTGGGAAGTGGGGACGAGAAGCCTTTTACCTTTTAACATGTGTTGTGCATTGAAATATTTGTGTGAGACTGAAGAAACATGAGCTGTGTTAGAGGGATAAAGCATGTTTATAAAGCCAGCACACAGCATTCACTTTAGTCATTCAAAAGTATTTTCTACTTTTACACCATCTGTACATTTTTTCAAAGATTTATTTATTTGTTTTATATATGTGAGTACACTGTTGCTGTTTTCAGACCACACCAGAAGAGGTCATCAGATTCCCATTACAGATAGTTGTGAGTCACTGCGTGATTGCTGGGAATTGAACTCAGGACCTCTGGAAGAGCAGTCAGTGCTTTTAACCTCTGAGCCATCTCTCCAGCCTTCATCTGTGCATTTTTATATTGACTGTTTTGAGTTTTTCTTGTTAATAAAATTATGTTTGGTTTTAACAATTTAGACTTCCACTTGCAAATCAAGAGATAGGAAGAATGTCAACAAATGTGGAGCTTGTGTCCGTGGATAAAATAATAACCATGTGGGTGAACATAAAATAATGATGTATATATAGAATACTTAAAAAGAACCCCAGAACAGAAGAAGAAAACATGCTTTGTTTCAAGACTCTGCCTTTACAACTACAGCGAGAATTACTTAATTTAAACAAAATTAATTGGTAACATAGCGTACCTTTTTGTTTTCTTAAGTGTGCATGCATCTTTGTGCCTGGAAAAGGTGAATAAACAAAACATGCTCTCTGAGATTCACACTCTAATGAAAATGGGGAGGCAAGAGCAGATAGTCAAAAGATAAGAAAGGAACATAAACAATTAAATATTATCCCAGTGAGTGCTGAAAGGGGTTCTGAAAAAAGTGCTTGAAGAAGTGCATCAAAGTAAGGGGCATAAGGAAGTGTGTTGTTTGATGAAGCTGACCAGAACTTCTGAGAAAATGAGATCTGAGCAGATCCAACCATTTAGCCAGTATTGGTGCACATCCTGTCTTCATGTTGTGACTCTCATAAATGCTGACATGCACAGAAGGATGAGCAAATATCTCATATAAAACAACGCATCGTTTGCATGCAACATATGAAAGATTTCTTCTATTTTAAAAATAGTTTCTATAGTTTTATTTCAACTTGACATAGGTAAAGATATCCGAGAGGAAGGAGCCACAATTGAGCATAGAGCCTTTATAAGATTGGATTGTCGGTAAGCAATCCTGTTGAGCATTCTCTTAATTGGTACTTGATGAGGAAGGCCTAGCCCATTGTGCATGGGGACTCTCTGGGCTTGTAGTCCTAAGATGTGTAAGAAAGGATGTTGAACAATATGGGAAGAAGAAAACTATTAAGACACACTCCGCCATAGCCTTTGCAGCAGCTCCTAAATAAGCTTTCTCTCTTGATTGAGTTTTTGCTTTTGGTTATTGATTTTTACCTTAGTAAGAATAACCCTAACTATGGCACTACCTAAGACAATGTTATTGCTGTGCAAATAGATGTTATCCTCTATTATTAAGGGAATAACAACAGTGCTAAAATTATTGTGCACGTTTAGTAGACACAATTTTCTTCAAAACACTTAAATCCACCATAGTTGATGTCATGAAATTGGGACCCATAGCTATGGAGAACCTGATGTATTTATGGTAGCTGTTACAGGTTAAATCTGAAATGTTGTCCTTGCAGGTTCATGTTTTGAATGCCTGATCCCTAGCTGTTGCTGTTGTTTGGAGGCTGTTGAATTTTAAGGGTTGGGTCTACCTCGTAGAAGTAAGTCTTTAGAATTGGGCGTCTGAAGGGTATACCTGAGACCTGGCCCCTGCCGTTCTTCTGCTTCTTAGTCTATCACCATGATGACATTCCTTGGTTGTTTCTATCAGTTCCTGTGGACAATGAGATGCAGAAGTGAGCAGGACATGGGAAAGGATGCCAGCTAAGACAATGTTTTCAGGAAAGTAATGGATAGATCAGCTGGAGCAGAGACCCTTAGATAGGAGCAGATCTGGGTAGTAAAAAAACCCAGGGAGACCAGCAATCTGAAACATAATAAGAAAAGAAGTTACAGACCACCAAGCAATGCACAGTGTTATGGGATGTTGGGAGAACTTTAGTTTTCATTGTGGGTAAAATGGAGAGGCAGTAAGAGACAAAGTAGAAACGTTTTATAATTCATATTTTAAAAGGTAAGCAGGCTTTTGAGTGGAGAAAAGACCAGGGAATGGCAAATAAGGTGGTACAGAGAATAGAGATCAATTAGGAGGCTTAAAACTCTGTATATGAGGAGATAGAAAGGCAGGGAAGAGTGCTTCTTGTGACAGCATGAGGATCTGAATTTACATCTCCAGTACCTACATCAGAAGTATGCTCCTGTAGCACCAGGATGCTGATGCTGAGGCAAGCTAATCTACAGTGCTTGCTGTCTAGACAGCCTAGTTGAAAGGGTGAGCTTCTCATTAAGAGAGAATTCATGCCACAATGTTAGCATTATAGAGAAAGATACGAAACAGCCTCTTCAGGCCTCCGCATCTGAACAACATGTCTGCATGCATATCCACACATGTGTATACATGTAACACACAGGTGAGCACACACATGCACATACACTACAACAGTGTTCAGGGAACAGCTTATTTAGGCTTGGATTTGCACCAAAGTAGAAGAGGATGTAAGAAGTAGCTAGACTTTTTACATGTATTAAAGTTGGCCTGGTTCATGGGCTGCTGGTGTAGATGTGAAACAAGAAACAGAAGGTTAAATGGCATTAAGGTTGTTGTCTTGAGCTAGAGAAATTAAGATAGAGTTGCTTTTGAGAAAAGAGAAAATACTGTAGAATAGCAGAGGTGTGTGTGTGTGTGTGTGTGTGTGTGTGTGTGTGTGTGTGTGTGTATGCCTAGAATTAGAAGCTCAGATTGGATCTGTTCAATTTAACTACTCATAAAATAACCAAAAAGATTAAATAGTAACATAATACTGGTTATCTGAATATGGATAATTTATTCTAACCCAAAGTTTTTAAATCATTTATCAGATATTTTGTTTGTTTTGTGACATAATAAGTGACACTTTTCTTATGTAGGGAGGTCAAGCCTGAACTTGAGTTTACATATCTGTTGCATATTGGGGGCATTAGGCATATTAAAAGATAAATTCTCAATAAAATTCTTGAAAACCGAATCCAAGAACACATCAAAATGATCATTTGACATGATCTAAAAGGCTTCATCCCAGGGATGCAAGGATGGTTCAATATACAGAAATCCATCAATGTCATCCACTATATAAACGAGCTCAAAGAAAAAAAAATTACATAATTTCTTTAGATGTTGAGAAAGCATTTGACAAAATCCAACAACCCTTTATGTTAAAAGTCTTGGAAAGGTCAGGTATTCAAGGCACATACTTAAACATAGTAAAAGCAATATACAGCAAACCAGTAGCCAACATCAAACTAAATGGTGAGAAACTTGAATCAATCTCACCAAAATCAGGAAATAGACAAGGCTGTCCACTCTCTCCCTTCCTATTCAATGTAGTACTGGAAGTACTAGCCAGAGCAATAAGACAACAAAAAGAGGTCAAAGGGATACAAATTGGAAAGGAAAAAGTCAAATTATCACTATTTGCAGATGATATAATAGTATACTTAGGTGACCCTAAAAATTCCACCAGGTAACTTTTACAACGAGTAAACACCTTCAGCAAAGTAGCTAGATATCAGTAGCTTTCCTCTACTCAAAGAACAAACAGTCTGAGATAGAAATTAGAGAATCAACACCCTGCACAAGAGCCACAAAGAATATAAAATACCTTGGTATGACACTAAGCAAGCTAGTGAAGAATCTGTGCAACAAGAACTTCAAGTCTCTGAAGACTGAAACTGAAGAAGACGTCAGAAGATGGAAAAATCTCTCATGCTCATGGATTGGAAGGATCAACATATTAAACATGGCAATCTTGCCTAAGACAATCTACAAATTCAATGCAATCCACATCAAAATTCCAACTCAATTCTTCATAGAGTTAGAAAGAGCAATTTGCAAATCCCTTTGCAATAATAAAAAAATCCAGGATAGCAAAAACCATTCTCAACAACAAAACAACTTCTAGGGGATCACTATCCCTGACCTCAAGCTGTATTACAGATCAATTGTGACAAAATACTGTCTGGTATTGGTACAGAGACAGGCAGGTAGACCAATGGAATAGAATCAAAGACCCAGAAAAGAACCCACACACCTATGGTCACTTGATGTTTTACAAAAGAGCTAAAACAATTCAATGGAAAAAGAAGAGCCTCTTCAACAAATGGTGCTGGTTCAACTGTCAGTCAGCATGCAGAAGAATGCAAATTGATCCCTTTTTATCTCCTTGTATAAAACTCAAGTACAAGTGGATCAAAGACCTCCACATAAAACTAGGTACACTGAAACTAATATAACAGAAAGAGGGGAAGAGCTTAGAACACATAGGTACAGGAAGAAATTTTCTGAACAGAACACCAATGGCTTATGCTCTAAGATTAAGAATCGACACGTGAGACCTCATGAAAGTGCAAAGCTTCTGTAAGGCCAAGAACACTGTCAAAAGGACCAAACAGCAACCAACAGATTGGGAAAAGATCTTTACTAATCCTACATCTGATAGAGGGCTACTATCCAATATATACAAAGAGCCCAAGAAGTAAGAATTTAGAGAATCAAAGAATACTATTAAAAATGAAATACAGAGCTACACAGAGACTTCTCAATGGAGGAATATCTTTATGGCTGAGAAGCACCTAAAGAAATGTTCAACTAGTCACCAGGGAAATGCAAATCAAAACCACCCTAAGATTCCACCTCATACCAGTCAGAATGGCTAAGATCAAAAACTCAGGTGACAGCAGATGCTGGCAAGGATATAAAGAAAGAGGAACACTTCTCCACTGTTGGTGGGATTGTAAACTGGTGTAACCACACTGGAAATATCTGGTGGTTCCTCAGAAAATTTGACATAGTGCTACATGAGGACCTAGCTATACCACTCCTGGGCATATACCCAAAAGTATCTCCAATATTTAACAAGAACACATGCTCAACATTGTTCATAATAGTCTATTTATAATAGCCAGAAGCTGGAAAGAACCCAGATGTCCTTCAAGAGAGGAATGGATACAGAAATTGTAGTACATATACACAATGGAGTACTATTCAGATATAAAAACAATGACTTCATGAAATTCCTAGACAAATGGATGGAACTTGAAGCTATCATCCTGAGTGAGTTCACCCAGTCACAAAAGAACACTCATGTTATGTACTCAATTATAAGTGGATACTAACCCCAAAAGCTTGAATAAACAAGAAACAAGTCACACAACTTTTGAAGCTCAAAGAGAAGGAATGCCAGAAGGTGGATGCCTCAGTCCTTCTTAGAAGGGAGAACAAAACACTCACAGGAGGAAATAAAGGGACAAATAGGGAAGCGAGGATTCCTGAAAAGATCATACATAAACTGCCTCACCAGGGGATCCATCCCATATATGGCCACTAAACCCAAGCACTATTGCTGATGCCAAGTAGTGCTTACTGGCAGGAATCTGCTATGGTTGCCTCCTTAGAGGCTCTGCTAGAACCATACTGATATAGAGGAGGATGCTTGCAGCTAACTGTCAGACTAAACATGGGGACCCCAATGAAGGAACTAAAGAAAGGACTGAAGGAGCTGACAGTGTCGATAAACTCATGGGCAAAACAAAATTATCAACTTATCAAACCCACCACAGCTCCCAGGGACTAAACCAATGAGTTTGCACAGAGACCCATGGCTCCAGGTGCATATGTAGCAGAGGATATCCTTCTCTGGCATCAATGGAAGGAAAGGCCTTTGGTCCAGTAAAGGCTCATTTTCCCAGTGTAGTGGAATGCCAATGTGCTGAGGTGGGAGAGGGTGGTTGGGAGAGGGAGAATCTTTATGGAGGTAATGTGAGGGAAAGGGGAGATGGGATTGGGAGAAGAAGATAACATCTGAAATGTAAATGCAGAGAATATCCAATGAAAAATGAAAAAAAAGAGATAATTTATGAAAAACAGACTGAAGGGTTACATGGAAAATGAGTTACCAGGAAAAGAAGAATATCAGTCAAGCTTAATCTAATAAGTTAGAAAGCTTCAGAATAGCATCTACCTCAGCTTTTTCCTAGATCAGCCTCTTCTTTATGTGATAGATGATAGACTCCTTTTTGGCTATGAGAGAAAGGGCTGTTAGTAAAGCATCAGAGAATTGCTTTCACTAATGCTCCTGTGTGGTCTTACTACAGAGAATGCATTGGCTTTCTGCTGGCAGCTGTTACAGATGAGCTAAACAGGTGGATGCTGAGAAGCTTTGCTGGCTAAGCATTCATGTCATCAGCATTACTTCCAAGGTCATGACTCAGGAAGTGCTGCACAGTTAGATTTGGAGGACTTGGAACCCATGGCAGTGCCACAAACTAAATAGACTACGTGGACTGATTATCTGTGCCCCTCAGCCATGTTGGAATCCTAGTCCCAAATGTGATGACACTCAGCAGTGAGATAACTGAAGTGTAATTAGGGTGTAATATTAGAAATCTCCCAGGACTCACTAAACCTTAAGAAGTGACATAGAATATACTATCACTCCCCCTTTTGTCCTTGCTATAATAAAAAGAGAAAAGGAGAAGACAACTCAATATCCAGGAAGATGTCTATTTCTGACTGTGACAGCTTCCTGTCTTAGACTTCCAGCCTTCAGAACTGAGAGGCTGTTTACATCAATGGTCTTATAACAACCCAAACAGACTGATAGCACATTTCCAGATTTAAATGAGAATTCTACTGGAGTCTGTGGTAGGTGCCTCTCTTGCCCCTGCCCTTTCTCCCAGAAAAGAGTCTAGGTTAGAAAGATAATGACAACTACTCAGAGTGGCTAATATCTGAAGCATATTCAACTTACTTTACAGACACATGGTTTTTAATTTGTATAGCAAGACTGAAGAAATCTCTTATAATCCTCATAATCTTATAATTTCCCATTTGTAAGTGAGGAAACTCAAAATCAGGTATGCTCTGAAACTTCATTTCATACAAGTGGGTTTCAAGCTGTTTATTTACATCTAAATCTCTTAGACTTTGAGGGCTACTTTCTTGATGCACACTGGCTACTATTAAATAATGCTGCAAACCAAACTAAAGAAGAAATCAGAGGATTTTGATGACAAATTTGTTTTTTCTTTACTACAAAGTCTAATTCTGCTGAGGTAGCTCTACGTTAGTCTATAGATCAGCTTGAAAGCAGGGTTTGAATTAAGCTAAGGTTGGGTTTGAGTTTAATGGTACATTGCCTTTTGGGTGCACACGGTCCAGTGAAAACATGTTTTGGAAAATGTTTATCCATATGACAGCTACATATATTTTAATGTCAGCCACAAGGCTTAGCCTAATGCCAGTGGGATGAGATAGCATCACATCATGAGAAGAAGTGGAAAAGGACATGGCTAAGTGGATGCAGTAATAATTTAAATAATTTATTCTTTTGTAACCTCATGCATATATACGATGTATGTGCAAGGGTGTAGGACTATCCGCTAAGGCATGGGCAGCCCACACCGGGCATAAGATGTATTAGAAGATGATTACTCTTCCCTCAGAAACTATCAATTGCTAATAGATCCTCAGCTAGAAATGAGGGCTCCTGAATGCCTCCCTTCACGCTGGAATGCTGTCTGGCTTGCTCCTGTGTATGTGACCTCAGATGCTGTGAGCTCCTGAGTGCAGTGGTCCTGTGATTTACAGAAGATACCTGATTGACAGCAGCCCTCCTAGGCTTCTTGAGCTTATAGTATTTCTGTGCCCTCTTCTGTGATGTTCCTTGAGACTTGGGCTGGGGATGTAATGGAGATGTCCTGTCTAGGGCTGAGCATTCCCCAGTTACTTGCTCTCTGCACTGGGATAAGTTGGAAGAGTCTGATACTTATCAGAAGATCCAAATGAAGTACTAAAGTTTGCAATCACTCAATTGTGATTCTGTGTCCTACTACTTTGTGCTGAGAGGGATACATTGCTGCTTTAAAAATGGGATTCTGACTATATTGTCTATTGGCAGCAGTTTGTAAGGGTTATCTTTTTTTTTCTTCTTGGATATTCTTTGTGTTTACAATTCAGGTGTTATCCCCTTTCTGCCAATCCCATCCCCCCCCTCCAATTGCCATCATGAAGGTGCTCCCTCTCCCAACCACCCTCTCCCACCTCAGCACCTTGGTGTTCCCCTACACTGTGAAAATGAGCTGAACCAAAGGCTTCTCCTCTCATTGATGCCAGACAATGTCATCCTCTGCTGCATATGTGCCTGGAGCCATGGGTCTCTTTATGCAAACTCATTGGTTGGTGTTTTAGTCCCTGGGAGCTGTGGTGGGTTTGGTTAGTTGATAATTTTGTTCTTCCCATGGGCTTGCAGACCCTTTCAGCTCCTTCAGTCCTTTCTTTAGCTCCTTCATCGGGGTCCTTGTGTTCAGTCTGAGTTTTAGTGTAAGCATCTGCCTTTTTATCAGTATGGCTCTGGCAGAGCCTCTGAGGAGGCATCCATATTCAGATTCCTGAAGAACTGACTACCTACAGTAGAGCTGAAAAACAAACTGGTTTACTGGGAAGCAATTTATTTTCTACTTCTATGGGTCTCCTTTTTCATGTATTCATTTCTCCTTAAAGAGACAGATTAACATCTACGCTTTAGTTAGATATCTGAGTTCTAAAACTTTACACTGTTTCATAATTAATATTTTTTATTCATTATGTTCTTCATTTCTTTAGTTTTTTATATATGATAGGGAAACAATCAATTGACTTATTAAGGTCAGAGTAAAAATATCAAAGAATTATTTTGTCTCAGGAGTGCTAATATTGTATTTGACATTTTCTATCCTCCTCAGCAATGGTCCTAATAGTTTCACTCAGATACCCCTTTGGTTTATAGATATGTAGGGGTCTTAATGTTTGCACATTCCTTAACATTCACATTCCATACTTGAAATTTTGCAGAAGATATATGCTAAAGCTCTACATACCTGTGCAGAAGAACCTTGCTATTTGGAGGTACGTTTGCCAACATTCGTGTAGCCTTCGAGCATCCTTCCTACATATCTTGTCTGCAGGTCTCTAAAGTTTACAGAACCTTCAAAATAAGTCGAAAAGCATTCTATTTTTATTCTTCATTTGTAGTTTTAGCTTTCTGTAAGGGCTCTCTTTTGAGAGTGCACTGTGGTGAATCTGGAAGTGGCTACAAGAGAAGACAGCTTCTTTCAGAGAGAAAGCTTCACTTAAACATTTCTTTGCTTTAATGCCTCCTCCCTGCCTTCCATCAGAAGCATCCATCAGGGGGTTGTTAGAGCACAGGGCTGTACCCTGTGAAAATCTGTTCACCTTTGACAGCCAAGATCAGAAGGTAGTCAAAGGTGACCTTTGCTTCTATTATGCAGCACTGCTGAGGAACTTGCCTTTTTGAACTTTGGCAACTTAGTGTCTTCTCACTACCCATGTCTCTCAGAGGCTAAAATGCAATGGCACAGCATGCACGTTAATTACTTCGAATTGTAACAACCTATAAAGCCTCTTTTCCAAACAACCCACAGTGAGCGGTATGGAGCTTACCTTCAAACATCACACAGAACCTTTAGAGGCCAGCAAACAAAACACTTTATTTCTCTTTAAACTGGATGACAGGACCTGAGCTCCTGGCTCAAAGTGACAGCTCAGAGAATGGGATGCTTAGAGTTATCTTAGAGGTGAGGGGTCTGAGGGCAACAAAAGAATGGTTCACCCAAGGAGGTGATTCATTTAAATATCTAGATAAACAGTACACCCCCCTAGGCCTCTCTCATGTGAGCTGCTCGTTTGTATTTCTCGTAGGTGGGCAAGGGAAAAACATAACAGGTGATTAGATGTTTAACTTAAAAACCTATTTCATATGTGTGTGAGAGATAGACAGACAGACAAACAGATGGACAGACAGACACACACACACACACACACACACACACACACACACAGAGAGAGAGAGAGAGAGAGAGAGAGAGAGAGAGAGAGAGAGAGAGAGAGAGAGCTCTAAACCAGAGTCTTTTCAGAAGAAATTGTGATTCCCCAAAATAGTTCAGTAAAAATTCTGACAGAAGGTCATAGACTAGAATGTTAAAGCTTATAGAGGAAAATTGTATCCAGAAAGTGTAAGGGTCTGAGATTGCCTGAGAACGACACCTCAAACTCAAATAGTATGCAGAAGCTGAGCATTTATTTGTGAATTTCCTTCATGCCGAGGTCTTCCCATTCAGCCATGGAGACACCCAGTGGAATCACATTCCAGGGAGGAGCATGTGCCCTTACCCTTGATTGGTTAGGTCTATTTCTAGGAATCTGACTGATTCTATAATTGGTTAGGGCTCTAGGGATTTTCCAGGGTACTTGCTCTCTCATTCTAGCTACCTATTCTTACTTCAGGCCAGATAATGTGTACTTGCATCGCCTGCCCATGGCTTTGGATGTGTGACCACAGGCCCTGGATCTGGGTTCTCATGTCTGGAAAATAGCAAGTTAGGCCTACTCTTGTCAGTTACTAAATTTCAGCCTGTCATGGAGCCAGCTTTGCCTGAGCTCAGTCCCTTCAAAGCCATCCATCACCTTTGACTATGACCTCTGCATAAATGTCTCATGTATCAAAGTTCACTTTCCTTATGTGAAGGCCCTTTAATCTCTATGTGAAGTCAATGAACACAGATATACGACAACATATATGTAATTATTGTAGGATTGAGTCTACACCAGAGAATTTCTGTTTCTCTTGAGAAAATGTTCATATGTAAGAGAATGAGGCAAAATATTTATTATACGATTTTGAGCAATGCAACAACTTGACTTTCATAAATATTTTATAATCTTGGTGGAGTTAAGTACTAGTTTGTACTAAGTAAAGGGAAATATTGGAGAAAAAAATCTTTACATTAATGCTTCACATATTTTTAAATAGCCACACACTAAGGCTTATAAAACTCTAACATAAGTATATAGACATTTGCTTTCTTTGAAGATTTTTTCAAAGACCTCAGTATTATAAATTCTTTCTTTTTCTAAAATAAAACAGCTGTTTTCTTTAAAAATTAACATGGGAAAAAGTAATACTGAAACAAAATAAAACTTAAATAGCTTTCTCATGTAATTAACCCCAATAAGCACTAAAAAAATTCAGTATTTTGAAGAGGAAGATTTAATTGTACTTTAAACTCCAGAAAATTGCCTATGATCAAGATGACAACAGTTGCCTAGAACAAACCTGGCATCCCAAAGCTATACAGTGGTGTTTAAAATGTTTGGAGCATGCATTGTGTTAGCATCTCCTGTGAAGGTTCTCATTTGATTGTTTAACAAGTGTAGCTTGTGAATCAAAGTTTCAAACACCGCTCTTTAAAATGTAGATCATTGGACTTATAGAAAACTGTAACCCATTGGACCATGGAAAATACTACAAACTTCCTAGGACTATACTCTGGAGGCTATAGAGAACCAGTGGTTTTCAACCTTCTGATAACCATTCCTCTTTAACACTATACCTCATACTATGGTTACCCACAACCTTAAAACTATTTTCATTGCTACTTCATAACTGTAATTTTTACTGTTATGAATCTTAATGTAAAAATATGATATGCAGGTTATCTGATATGTGATCTTGGTGATAACATTATTTGATCCCACAAAGGGGTAATGACTCACAGATTGAGAACCACTGACCCAGACTGTTCATAAAGCATTCTTGGATGACCAAGAGAATTGGTAGAAAGTTATGGCTTATCTTCTGTTGGGAACACTTTGAATCTCGCAGAGGAGGACTCAGATACAATTCCTGTTTCACGGGTCTCATAGGGGAACCAGATACATTTTATGATTTGTTTTATTTTTTGATCCAATTAATATTAAACCTTTGAATAGACAGTGGCTTTCCAATGCAAGTTGTCTGTATTATTTTTAACTATACATTAATAACTCCAAGGTCTTGTTCATGTTAAAATAATAGGACATAACAATTAGCTCTAAATTTGGTTAATCTGCATACCAGAAAATGTTTTTTTTTTTTTAGTCATCTAAAACTGGGTTTTTTTTTTTTTTTAAGTTTTAAGGCTAATTAATGTGTTAGAACAGGGTATTTAATTTGACATATTATCTGTGAATTTAACAAAACAGACTTTCAAACACTACTGAAAGTATTTAAGGTTGGGCAACTCTGCGAGGCTTCATGATTAGCAGTTTATATAATTATGAGCAATAGTTCTTAAAATGTCCACTGGTAAGGTTTTTCACTTTTTGTTTTAGAATTCATGAGATAAGATCAGAGTGCCCACACCCTTGTTTTTGAACGCAAAATTTCATCACTCACTTTATAACTGTTCCTTGGACAAGTTTAGGTAAATGTCTCGTCCTGCTGATTCATGGTCACTCATGCCAACCTTAGGACAGAATGAAATTTCACTTTGGCATGCCTCTCTCCATCATTTCTCAGAGACTTTGCACATAAATAATTTATTAGGCACAGAATGTGCAGCAATAGAAAGAGGAGTGGCTGATGAGAGGGCAAGTCAGGAGACATTATTAGAAATGGGCGACTGACGGAAGATTTAAGATGCAAAGTGTTTAAAGGTAATCTGCTGGTGGGAATGAAGTCCTTGAGTAAGAGAAAAGTATAATGAAACTGTCTTATAATGAGACCTTGATGTAGTACCTTGGATATGCTGACTGGGAAGAAGGATGTTCCAATAATGTACTGAACAGGATGTGATCATGAACTTTTAATGGTTATCTTAGAAATACCATCAAAAGTAAAAGCAATGTTTTTCTTTTCAATGTTCAAATAATTAGAATAAAATTAGAAAACAATTAGAAATAATTAGAATAAAAGAATTCAGACATAATTTCCAAGAAACTTAAAAAATAAGTATTAGATTTTAACTGTCCGGATAAATTATTCACCTCAGATTTCTTCATTTTATACTTCTGTCTGTTATGAAACAAAAGTAACTATTCTTAATTGAATGGTTTAGAAGTAATTGTAAATGTCAGTAAATAAACATTATTAACTCAAAGAAAAGATTTTATATAACTCATTGTAATCTGTTTGTTATATATGTGTTTATTTGTCGGCTTGTCTGTCTATCAATCTCTCTACCCATCTATTTATTTACATTTTTCTATAGGTATAATATTCTACATGAGTTGATACATCATTATTTTACTAACAAAAATAGATATTATAACATTGCTAATGTTTTATCAGCACCATTTAGTCATAATCTCAGTAAATATTTATTATCTTCATGAAGTCATAGTTAGCAAGTGTAAAATATTGCAGACTGCCTTAGAAAGATCAGTGTCAGCTTTGACCTTGTATTTCTGAGTTCCTATATGTTCTAAACTCTTCCCCACTTTCTGTTCTATTAGTTATAGTGTACCTAGTTTTATGTGGAGGTCTTTGATCCACTTGAACTTGAGCTTTCTACAGGGAAATAAGAATCAATTTGCATTCTTCTTCATGCCGACTGCCAGTTGAACCAGCACCACTTGTTGAAGAGGCTCTCTTTTATCCATTGAATGGTTTTAGCTCCTTTGCCAAAGATCAAGTGACCATAGGTGTGTGGCTCGTTTCTGGTCTTCAATTCTATTCCATTGATCTACCTGCTCCTCTCTGTATCAATACCATACATTTTTTTTTTTTTTAAAATCACAATTGGTATGTAATACAGCTTGAGGTCAGGGATGGTTATTCTCCAGATGTATTTTTACTGTTGAGAATAGTTTTTAATATCCTGTTTTTTAATTATTCCAAATGAATTTGCAAATTGATCTGTCTAACTCTGTGAAGAATTGAGTTTAAATTTTGATAAGTATTGCATTAAATCTGTAGATTGCTTTTGTCAAGATGGCCACTTTTACTATGTTGATCCTTCCAATCCATGAGCATGAGAGATCTTTCCATCTTCTAAGGTCTTCTTCAATTTCCTTCTCCAGAGACTTGAAGTTCTTGTCATATAGGTTCTTCACTTGCTTGGTTAGGGTCACTCCAAGGTATTTTATATTATTTGCGACCATTATGAAGGGTGTTGATTCTCTAATTTTTTTTCTCAGCCTATTTGTCATTTGAGTAGAGAAAGGTTACTGATTTGTTTGAGTTAATTTTACATCCAGCCACTTTTCTGAAGTTGTTTATTAGCTGTAAAAGTTCTCTGGTGGAATTTTTGGAGTCACTGAAGTATACTGTCATATCATCTGCAAATAGTGATATTTTGATTTTTTTCCTTTCCAATTTGTATTCCGTTGACTTCTTTTTTGCTGTCTGATTGCTCTGGCTAGTACTTCCAGTACTATATTGAATAGGTAGGGATAGAGTAGGCAGGCAGCCTTGTCTACTGTTTTAACCATCCTTGCATCTCTGGGATGAACCCTACTTGATTATGGTGAATGATCGTTTTGATGTGTTCTTGGATGGGTATTTTTGCATCAGTGTTCATGAGGGAGATTTTTCTAAAGTTCTCTTTCTTTGTAGAGTCTTTGTGTGGTTTAGTAATGAGCATAATTGTGGCTTCAAAAATGAGTTTTTTTTTCTTTTTTTTTTGGTAGCTCACCACTTAAGTTAGAGAAAACAGTGAGGTCACATAGGTTGCTACTAGAGATTTACATAGGTGAAAACCTGTTTCATAAAACACATTACAAGAATTTAAATACACTGTATATAAAATTGTATACAGTGTATATAAAGTTCTGTAAATTTTTTTTGTTCAGACATATCTTTATTAATAATGAACTGTGCGACCTAGCTTGCTTTTATTCATCTTCTGTACTAACCAAATGTGGCTAATTTGAACTAAGATATGCTGTTTGCATAAAATATAAATTGGATTTATAACATTGAGGTAAAAGGATGTTAGACATATTGTCTATATTGATAATATCTTGAAATACTTTAAAATATTAAACTAATATAAAGGGTTGAATTATTTCATTATTTTATTTTTTTCAAGTAAAATAATAAAACTAACAAAATTGCTCAAATTTGGTACATGATCCACATATTTTTATAAAACAACTTGGTCCAAATTAAAAATTTTTGCCAAGATTTGCACAGATGAGCAGACCTATGAAGATTCTAATTGCCAGATTTTCTTTGGCTCCTTTGTCAGTGAAATGCCATGTTTATTGGGGTTTGAATGCTCTTCCACTCTTTGGTTCTAGTGCCCACCCATGTCATTAGGCAGGAAAGCTAAAGCATTCTGCCTAAAGTAAACACCAGTGTATACTCACTTCTATGAAACAGACAGATAAAAAGGAGAGGTAGCTTTTCCTACATTTTCAAAGACCTTTTAAATTTTAACTCAAAACTGCACTTTTACATGGCAT
Source organism: Micromys minutus (assembly GCF_963924665.1). Classification (NCBI taxonomy): domain Eukaryota; kingdom Metazoa; phylum Chordata; class Mammalia; order Rodentia; family Muridae; genus Micromys; species Micromys minutus. Next base: position 14,864,820 of record NC_137984.1, read on the forward strand.
GTGGATGCTCTGTCTTGCCAGTTCTGTCTCAGCTCAAGGCATCTGAGATCTGTGATAATCCTTGAGTCTGCTAAGGGCCATCACATGTCACTGAACTTTGAATCGTGAGCAAGTTAGATTAATCTGTGGGACCTTAGCAATAAAAATATAATGCCTCAGAGAGAAAAAAATATTACCTTTTCATTTTTGGAATCACAAAATATTCCTCTGATGAGATAAATATTTGGAAGAGTGAATGGTCCCCAGCTTCTGCCCATTGGTTGGGTGTTAGTATCTGCATCTGACTCTTTCAGTTATCTGCTTGTTAGGCCTCCCAGAGGGCAGCCAAGCTAGGCTCCTGTCTGCAAGAATACCACAGAACCAGTAATAGTAACAGTGGGGCCCTTCCTTTGCGCTTGATTTGAATTTGGGCCTGTAACTGGACCCCCTTTCCCTCAGGTTCTTCTTCTTTTCCCCATTTTTGTCTTTCCAGTTCCTTCAGATAGGAACAATTCTGGGTCAGAGCTTCTGACTATAGGATGCCAACCCCATCCCTCCACTTGGTATCCTGTCCCTCCCCCGGAGGTGGACTCTACAAGTTCCCCTTCTGTAATGTAGAGCACTTCATCCAAGATCTCTTTCCTTGAGTCCTGAGAGTCTACCACCTCCCAAGTCTCTGGAACATTCTAGAGGGAAGTTTGCCTGTCTCCATTCTTTTTGCTGGCCCTCAGGGCTTCAGTCCTATCTCCTTCTCCCCCAATACCTGATCATGTTATCTTTTTCCTCTCCCTGTCCCCTTTCCTATCCAGGTCCCTCCCTCCCTCTGCCTCCAGTGACTGCTTTCTTCTCCCTCCTAAGTAGGATTGAGACATTCTCACTTGGGTCCTTAAGCTTAATGACTCTCTTTTTGATGTTTGTTATTTTTCATTTCCTACAATTAGTAGTTTGGAATAAAAGTTGCTTTAAAAAATGTTTGTTCCATTCCTTTATTGAAAATAGATTATTTTCTCTTATAGTACATCCTGCTTATAGTTTTTCCTCCTTCCACTCCTCTCAGTTCCTATTTACCTCCAGATCCACTTTCTTTCTGTCTCTCATTATAAAAGAATTGGCTTCTATGAAATAACAATCAAACACTACAAAATAAAATATAATAAGATGAAAGAAAAAAACAATCACATCAAGGCGGAACAAGATAATGCAACAGAAGGGAAAAAAGCCCCAAGACCAGGAATAAGAATCAGAGAACCATTTGTTCACACGTTTAGGAGTTCCTTAAAAATATTAAACTGAAAGCTGCAATATGTGTGCAGTAGACATGGTAAGACTTGAGTAACCCTGTATTTGCTGATTCATTCTCTGTAGGTTCATAGGAGCCTCACTCAGTTGATTCAGAGGGCCTTGAAACATCATAAAATACGTGAAAGAGATCCTGATGAGGTCTCCTAATAACAGGGAATAAAGAATCCCAACTGACCATCTCCTGTCACCAAATGAAGTATTTCAGTGCTAGGACTGGATTGTATGCAATTGAGTTGTTCGCCAAGGGGGTCCCATAGAGATCCCTAAACAACCCACGTAGTTGTTAAGACTAGGTTGCTCTCAACAAACTGACAGTAATGCCCTATTGCCAAGGACAACATCCACACAACTTGTTGAACATGAAAAGTTTATCTGGTCCCTACATAGAACCTTTACCCCTATGTTCTAGTATCTTTAGTGTGGTAGGATACTATGCAGGCTACCAAAAGAGAAAGATAAACACTAACTGAGCCACAAAACTCTGACCTACCTATTTGCAAAATGCAATGGTTCTCAGTCTGTGGATTGTATCCTCTTTGGGGGAACAAATGTCCCTTTTATAGAGGTTGCATATCAGATATTGTGCATATCAAGTATTTACATCACAATTCATAACAGTAGCAAAATTATAGTTATAAAGTAGCAACAAAAATAACTTTATGGTTGGCGTCACCACACGAGGAAGACTTGTATTAAAGAATGGCAGTATTATGAAGGTTAGGGTCACTGTGCTAGGGCAATGGTGACATAGAACTTTTGGGAAGATACGACCAACTTATGATTTGTCTTAAGCCTCATTCTATGAGATGTAACCTGTTCCCAATACTGCTTGGGTGACTAAGAACCATAGAGTCTGAAGACCTCCAGTAGGTGTAAAATCAACCACTCTGGTCTAAAAACAATGTAGCAATAAAATGCTTTTTTAACGATGGTCCCCTATGCTCATAGAATGATGCCTTATTAAGTCATTATCAAAGAGCTTTTTTCTATATAAGATGAGAACAGATGCAGAGACCCTCATTCAGACATTACATAAAGAGAGTCCTTGGAATACATAGTTCTAAATGGAATCTCTCCATCATATCCCCTTAGTGCTAAGGGAATCCTATGGAAGAGACGGCAGAAGGAAAGTGAAAATTGATTTTTAGGCTATGAAGCACACTGAATTTTTAGATAGCCTCATTTATAACCTTCAGTAGTTATCTTTTGGTTGCAAAGACAAAACACCACAGCCAAGACAATTTACATAATTTGTATTATTTGACCTTATGGTACCAGAGCAGTAGAAATCCATTATGCTAGGCACAATGTTGGAAGCAGGTGTGAGTTTGGGAGTGGCACAAGGCTTTAATTGAACGAAGCTTGCCTCCAGTAGCATACTTTCTCTAGTAAGGAGTTATCCATTTTAATTATTCTTTCTCCAGAGAGACATAAATGTAACATTTATAGATCTAATGTCTGTCTCCATTTTCTAGGAAGAAAGCAGCAACGCCTACTGGAGGAACATTTCAAAAGATTAGCCAGCACTCTGTGCGCCTGTTCCTCCCTAAGCGTTCCTCCTCTACAGCTCTTCCGCAGTCGCCTCCACGAGGGAGATCAGATTGTGCACCTCCACGCTGGGCAGTGCGGCAACCAGATTGGCGCCAAGTTCTGCCAGGTAATCAGCGACGAGGATGGCATTGATCCCACTGGCACATACCATGGAGATAGTGGACTCCAGCTGGAGCGCATCAACAGGTACTGAAACACGGCCACAGGTGGCAAGTACGTGTCCTGCTCCGTGCTCGTGGACTTGGAGCCCCGCACCATGGACTCGGTGCGTTCAGGGCCCTTCGGCAGATCTTCAGACCTGATAATTTCGTCTTTGGTCGGAGTGGGACTGGGAGCAACTGGGTCAAGGGGCACTACACAGAAAGTGCAGAGCTGGTTGACTCAGTGTTGGACTTTGTGAGGAAGGAAGTTGAGAGCTGTGACTTCCTGCAGGGCTTCCAGCTGACCTACTCTCTGGGTGGGGGGGACTGGGTCTGAGATGAGTACCCTACTTATCAGCAAGATCCGGGAGGAGTACCCGGACAGAATCATGAACACCTTCAGGGTGGTACCTTCCCCCAAGGTGTCGGACACAGTGGTTGAGTCCTACAGTGCCACTCTTTCAGTCCACCAGCTTGTTTAAAACAGAGATGAGACCTATTGTATTGAACATGAAGCACTCTCTGACATCTGCTTCAGAACCCTACAGCCGGCCACATCCACTTACGGTGACCTGAAGCATCTAATGTCTGCCACCATGAGTGGGGTAACCATTTGCCCGTGATTCCCTGGCCAGCTAAATGCTGACCTGCAGAAACTGGCTGTAAATATGGTGCCCTTCCCTCGCCTGCCCTTCTTCATGCTTGGCTTTGCCTCCTTGACCAGCTGGGGAAGCCAGCAGTACCGTTCCCTGACAGAGCTCACCCAGCAGATGTTTGATGCCAAGAACATGATGTGATCCCCGCCACGGGCTGTTGTGTTCAGGGGCCGCATGTCTACGAAGGAGGTGGATGAACAGATGCTTAACGTCCAAAACAAGAATAGCAGCTACTTCGTTGAGTGGATCCCCAACAATGTGAAAACATCTGTCTGTGACATTCCACCTCGGGGCCTAAAAATGTCCGTCACCTTCATCGGTAACACCACAGCTATTCAGGAGCTGTTCAAATGAACAGTTCACAGCCATGTTCCGACCCAAGGCCTTCCTCACTGGTACATGGCTGAGAGCAACATGAATGATCTGGTGTCAGAGTACCAGCTGTCCTGTGTCCTGACATCATTTGAATAGATACCACCATTAAAGCAATTCATAGTGAAAAAAAAAAAAAAAGATTAGCCAATGAGCTGAATGGAGAGAGATGAGGATGTCTTGTTTGTTGAGACAGCAGTTCCCTAAGTCCCTGGCTTTCCTGAAGCTTGATATGTTTAGCATCTATCTCAAATCTTTGGCAATGACTACCCCTGAAGCAACTAGTAATTGATGCTCAACTACTAATAAATGCTTGAAAGAGAAGAAGAAATCTTCAAATCACCTTGTTTTGAGAGTTTTTTTTCTTTTTTTTTTGCATCTGTGACTTAGGAATTGCATATTATATGTTTACTATATTATTCAATAAAATTTAAATTTATCTATTCTTGAATATAGTCAAAGGTCAAGGTATCATGGTATATGTTTGGATATTGCCAATGTTGGGCTTTTCTTCTTTCAGTGGACCTCTGACCATTCAGGTTGGAAGTCAAAACATGACATAGTATTGGAGAGAGCATCTGAAGGGCCAGTTCCTGCCAGGCCTGATTGTGGCCAGTCACAGTGGAGTGACAAGACTGATATTCAAATCATTAAAATCTTTGAATCTTCATGCTGCAAAGATCCACAATGTAGGAAAGTGGTGTGATATTTTCAGTGTAAGAAGGGTGAGAAGGCTTGTCAGAGGAAGTCAGGTAAGATGAATTTTCACTCTTTTTAAAATATTTTCTGATGCCGAATTTGTAGAGTTGGATAATGTTCAGTCAAACTATTTTATCTATTTGGACTATTTCTCTTCTATGATTCCTTGGATGCAATAGACATTCAAAATACAAATCAGCTCAGTTATGATTTTAACTAGGACTTTTCCTTCATCTTCACAATGTGGCTCAAAATTTATTAGACATTTCCCTGACCATAAGGATATTGTATTAAAGTGTATAGCAATTTGTACTAAAATTGGTTCTTAAATTCCTGTGGTCTCATTTTGGTAAGAATTGCTTCTGAGTTTTTTTTTTTTTTCTCACTGTTCTGAGAATAAGTAGATTTAACAGATGAAAACACTGAAAACATTTGTCTGTTTTTCTTAATGTTTTTATGCTCTGGAGCCATTCCTATCCTCTGAAGTGATTTCAGATTTTGAAGTGTGATATAATGTGTTACATTTTAATTCAAATATAATGATCCTGTCACTTGAGTTTTCTTCTTCTTTAAAAATTTAAAAAATTTTGTTGACATTGTTGAATATGCATTAGGAGCATGTAAAGGCAAGACAGCCTAAAGTGGGTGTTGTGAAAGGTGACTGTGAGATGCTAATGAAGATGCTCTTGTAAATGCTGCCACAGCCAGAGAGCAGAAACGCTACTGAGCAAGTCAGTTCCCTACTGACTCAAGCCACCCTCCAACTTTGGGTCCTTACACCTCCATGTCCTGGCCTTGGGATGCAGTATCTTGTTTTGCATTTTTTGTTGTTTACTCTCTGTCCCTGTCAGCACCTTCACTTGTCTTACTCATCAAGGGGTCTTGCTCTCTTCACACTATAATCCTTCAATACAAGATCATTTAATAAACATCAATTAATCACCCATAACCAGTAAGAAATCATTCACTGTGTAGAATGGGTATGCTATGCTATCTGGCTTAATTTTGCAACCTTAAACTGTTGGTCCAAATGAGAAAACTCATAAGTAAAATCTCAGTAAAATTACTGTGTTCTCTTATATTCTCCCTGGTGACTTTGAAATCCCATCTTTATTTAAATTCTTCTTCTCTCTGCACCCTGCACCTAATCCTGTGGCACACTGGATGTGGGAGGTGATGTGGCTCTTTGGAGCCTGTCACCTGTGCTTTCCCTGCTGCAAGAGAGGCTCCAGAACCTCCATTATCATGCAGCCCAAACACCCTGAGATCTTTCCAGATGTTAGGTCTTAGCACTTCTTATTTCCTTTATCCAGAATATGTTCCTCTTGATCATTTTGAAGGAAGTCCTTCTTACTATGCAGGTTTCAACTCAAACATTCCTTTGTTAGAGAGGCTTTACTTATAGCTCTAGTTGTTCAAAAATCAATCAAACAAACAAACAAACAAACACAATGAAAACTACCATCCTTAGAGTTCATTACTGCATACATTTAAAACATCTAGTTTTACTTTTCTTTTTCAACTCTTAACTTCCTGCTGTGTTATGGGGTCAAGGATCTTGTAATTTTTTTCTAATTATTGCATATATTAACTTTCAGTTTACTTCCTGGCTTACTATTGAGTAAATCCTACAGTGGATGAGCTATCACAATATAGCTTTTACTTTTCATGTAGTAGCTGTCCCACCTCTTAGTGTGTTTGTGTGTGTGTGTGTGTGTGTGTGTGTGTGTTAGGTGTCTTCCTCTATCGCTTTCCACTTCACTTTCTAAGATATGTTTTCTCATTGAATCCTGTATTTCACCAAATCAGGAAGACTAGCTGACTATAAATCTTAGGCCAGGATCATGCTGTTTCTGCATCTCAAGTGCTGGGATTATAGGTATGTGCTGCTATGCTGGGCTTTCTGTGTGGTGTTAAAGATACAAACTCATAATCCATCATGCTTGTCCTGCAAAGACTTTACCAGTTTACCCTTTGAGTCATTTCTCTATGTCACACGTACACCACACACACACACACACACACACACACACACACACACACACACTCACACATACACACACACACATGCAGGATTTTTAGAAAGATTGTTAAGTATCTTGCGTCAGAGAACAGAAAAGAAGAAAAACAGTATCTGAAGGACTGTATTTACTACCCAAATGAGCTTCAGATAACCTTCTTTCCTTCCTTCGTTCTTTCCTTTCTTCCTTACTTTCCTCCTTCCTTCTCCAAAAATGACTCATTGAGGAAATAAAAATTTCCCAAACTGTTCAAAGAGCAGAAAGAAAACCTAACATAGATCATATGTCAGCACCTGTGAAGTACACTTTGACTAATTGCTTCTCAGAGTTTCTTGGTTTGATGCTAATCATGATTTGGAAGCATGTATGCCCTGAATCTATCTTACTAGATTTCAGGCAGAGAAAGACAATTACTTGGGCACAAATGCATTTCCCTCCTTTCCCAGTGCAGAGCTCTTGTGCTTCTGTTTGATAAATTGCCTAAACTACCTGGCTGGCTTGAAGGGAAAGTTATGTTTTTACATTTATATTAAACAAAAAACTCGTGCTTAGGAAATAAATCATCCCCATCTGATGGTATTGCCTCTCTTTCATTTGTTTGCTATTGAGTGTGAGTTAAAGGTTATGCGCAGAACAATCTCGGGGGTGCAATTTACACGTCCAAGTAGCAGGGAAGCCCTGTAACCAATAACCATCACGATGGAGGTGCTGTCAGAGCCTAGATTCATTGCCTCCATTCCCAGAGTCCTTTTGTTTTTCAGAAGACGCTGAAATATATTCTCTTTCCTTAGCCCACGGGAATTTCTGAGATGTCCTTTAACCTGTATTCTTACCATTCAATAAATATATAAAAGAAATAAGAACTCCTCTTTAAGGTCACAGTTTTGAGAGCAGGCAGGCAGTCAGTACATAAAGTTTATGCTAAATGACTTTAACTATCCAGCCTCAAAGACATTTAAATTTGGTGCCAAGCATGGAGAACCCAGTATAATTTTTTGTTGGCAACATTAACTCACTCCAAGACTTTCCTGGGAAGAGTAAACATTTTTAGATACATAGTTTGCGTTGTGTTTGGCTTGTCTAAGTCATTGGTCCTCTGCGGGTCTTTCTCAGGGCTGTGAAGATTATAAAAGACTTTTGCCTAGCCCATTCTTCAAAGTTTTCTTTTCCTAGGCTTTCTGAGTGAGGAGAAATTCTTTGTTCTGTGTCTCTGTGTTTCTTTTAAACAATTTCTGATATTTTTTTCTGGACCCAGACATCAGTATTTGTAGAGCATTATGGTTGATCACATTGTCACAATGGAAACACTTTCTCAGTTTTAAAATAAAAGTGACTAATCAATGTGCTTATCCGCATGAGGCAGTTGGCTCTGAGAAGATATGAGGATAACAGTGAACCTTTTCATTTTGGCTTTTTTATTTCATAAAGAAACAGACTAGCTGTGTGCTTTGTTAATGTTTGTAAAACTCCTTGCTAAATAAAGAAGGCACTTAGGATATAAACTTTATTATTTGACAGGAATTCTGATTTTAGCCCAGCTGGCATTTTGGTATGGGAAATAGCCAGGGGAGTGAGAACTACACAGAGCTAAGGAGTACATGATATGCATTGGGGGAGAAAGGTGATTATTATTAAAGACCTAGCTTCAAAAACGTTTGCCCAGGAGAAAATCATTTGTCATTACAGGAAAGATTTGTTTTGAAAGTAGTTTATGAGTTTTCCCTGGAATCTATTCTGTTCCTTGTGCATTAATGATACACTAAGTGGGCGGGGACTAACTCCAGCAGAGTGCTTGCCTAGCATGCAAAAGCTCGAGACTCTTCCCTAGTCCTGAGAGATGACTGGAACAAAGCAGATGCTGTTGCTTTCACAAAAATATAACCTGCTGAAGTGTAAGATCTTCTATCCTTTCCCCTATCTACAAAATTTACGATGGGAAGCATTCATTTCTCCTACCACCTTTGAGTAGATTTTGAGCTTCTCTTATATTGGCTTTGAGGTTGAGTAGGAAATCCCAGAGTGATGAGACACATGGCAGTAGATTCCCTTATAAGTATATGAAGGGTTAAAGCAATGGCTCAGAAGTTAAGAGCCCTGCCTGATCTTCCAGCAGATCCAGGTATGTTTTCCAGCATCCATATGGCAGCTTACAATGACCTGTTACTCCAAATGCAGGGAACCTGAGATTATCTGACTTCCTTAAGAGCCAGGGAGGCACACTGTACGCAGACACTCCTCCACTCCTCTCTACTCACAAAATAAGAACAAGTAAATCTTAAAACTATGGAAAGTCTTTAAAAGCTTGAGACCAAAGAAGGATAGTTTTTCAAGGAGCAGGTATTCAACCTTGGATGATTGCCTCATGGCAAACAAATGTCAGTTTTCATAATTAACCAGACCCTATTACAACACCATGGGATCTTAGGTTCTACTCATGCAGGAATCCCACTAGCTAAAAACCTGGCACTACGAATTCAGTGCAATAAAATATGTTTGTTTAAAGCTTAATGACACACACTCATGTTTGGAGAAAGTCTTTTGATTTACATAATTTAAATATTAAATTTCCCGGCAGTCAAAATTGATATTCTGTCATCTTAGCAACAATTGCATAAACCATTGCCTAGAGTGGTGTGGCATAACAACTATAAAGATCACTTATAAAATATACATTAGAGCAGATGGCCAAGAGGAGAGCCAATTGGACTGAATAATAAACAATACAAATTAAGAAACTCATACTTAATTAAAGAAGATTAAGGGCACATGAAGGGGACATAAAGACTGTGGGACCTTCTCAAAAAGAGGATTAGCATGTTGGTATTTTGCCACACTCTCCTTTCCAATGTGTAGCTAATCGAGAGACAGGATGGGCAGGACAGATGAAAGACTTCATTAGGATGCTATCTTCAAAAACCCAAATCTCTTGATTCAACACACAGGGGCAGTGTCATAAATTCTTGTGTAATTTGGGCTGAGTATTCCTCTCTTTACTCTGCTCTATGCATTTGGATCCCATTAACTTTTAAAAGGACTTTCATGCACAGACGATAATAGGCACATTTCGTGGGCGCAGTGACTTAGCGTAGTTTATAGTCTTCAGCTCTGGGACGCACCGCTTGACCGAGAATGTTAATTCTCAAGGGCTTTACCCTTCGCAGGTACTCTTCAATCAAAATCCCTATGAATGAAGAAGGTTGTTCAATATGAAAAACAAACTGTTTCCCCTGAGATCTAAAAGCGCTTCACAGCTGTATTTGAAAGGTCATCTGTTAAGCACCATTCATTTTTCAAGCTCCTCCTCACGTTAATATCTGTATGATTCATCTGTTCATCCACTTGCTTACATACTCATTCAAAAGTCAACACTGACTGGGTGCCTAAAGGGTGCTAGCTATTTTGTTAGATCTGACTAATAAAACAGAAACTTTATTCCTGATGGGTTCCCTGTGTAGAGAGACCACTTGAACTTATAATGTCGCACACAGTGAAACTGTAACAGAAGTATAAGCTCTTCATGAAGCTGAAAAAGATTTTTTTCCTTCTGCTTGGTGAAAGAGATGGTAAGAAAAGCTGGCCTCACTGTACATGTAGCAATCTAAGACTGTACCACAGGCTACTTTCCAAATACATGCAAAGATATACCGTGACTGTGTATCTGGCCAGGTGGAAAACACATCATTGGCAGTCTTTGCAGGAGACATTTTCCTAATACTTGGTTTGGAAAATTTTTAGTCTCCTGAGGGATAAAGTCAGAAATTGTAGCACACCCAGAGAACACGGTGGGGAAACACAGCTTCTTTCACCCATTCTATATTTATTATGTATCAATACTGTAAGATCTTTCCACATTTACAGTTCTGCTATTCATGTAATCCCATGTATATATTGATAATATTATTAAGAGTGGAAATCTATAAGCAGTTTGTGAATTTTTGTTTTTATAATAAAATAACTTTCCTGTTAAAAATATCTTTTGTGGTACGCACATGGCATAGATCCTATTTTGTTAGTATATAAAGGTTGTATTTACTGTAAACAGCCAGATGCTTTAAGATGTATGTGACAGAATATCTCAACAGGACTAACTAGCATAACATTTGTGGTGTGTGTGTGTGTGTGTGTGTGTGTGTGTGTTGGGAACACTTAAGGTCTATTTTTTGTGGCTTTCAAAATGAAGTGCATTAGTCTTGTGGTCTCTGTGGAGATTAGTTCTAGGTCTTTCCACTTGTACTAAAATCTGGGCATGGGAGGCAACTTCCGGACGCAGAGCGGAGCCTGGCCTACCTGCCACGCTGAACGGCGGCTCATAGAGGCTGAGCAACTGGTGAGTGGGAGACCAAGACTGCAGGGGAGCAGAGAGATCTCTGCAGAGTGCACACGGAAAGTGCACACCGTAACTTGCCCTCAAGGGAATACAAATCGGAAAGGAAGAGACAAAAATATCACTCTTTGCAGATGACATGATAGTGTACTTGAGTGACCCCAAAAATTCCACCAGAGAACTCTTACAGCTGATAAACGAGTTCAGCAAAGTGGCTGGATACAAAATTAACTCAAACAAATCAGAGCCTTCCTATACTCAAAGGACAAACATGTGGAGAAAGAAATTAGGGAAAACGTACCCTTCACAATCGTTACAAAAACTATGAAATACCTTGGTGTGACTCTAACTAAGCAAGTGAAGGACCTGTATGACAAGAACTTCAAACCTCTAAAGAAAGAAATTGAGAAAGATTTCAGAAAATGGAAAGATCTCCCATGCTCATGGATTAAAAAAATCAACATCTTAAAAATAGCCATCCTACCAAAAGCAATCTACAGATTCAATGCAATCCCTATCAAAATTCCAACCCAGTTCTTTAAGGAATTGGAAAGATCAATGTGAAATTTCATATGGAATAACAAAAGACCTAGAATAGGGAAATCCATCCTCAACAACAAAAAAACATCTGCGGGAATCACTATCCCTGACCTCAAGCTATATTACAAGGCAATTGTGCTGAAAACTGCATGGTACTGGTACAGAAATAGGCATTTGGATCAATGGAATAGAATAGAAGATCCAGAAATGAGCCCTCATGTATATGGTCACCTGATTTTTGACAAAGGAGCAGTAAACATTCAATGGAAAAAGGACAGCCTATTCAACAAATGGTGCTGGTCCAACTGGCACTCAGCATGCAAAAGAATGAAAATAGACCCGTTCTTATCTCCTTGTACAAAGCTCAAGTGCAAGTGGATCAAAGATCTCCACATTAAACCAGATACACTGAAAGTATTAGATGAGAAAGTAGGGTAAACCTTAGAACACATAGGCACAGGAGAAAATTTCCTGAACAAAACACCAATGGCTCAAGCTCTAAGGTCAAAGATTAACAAATGGGACTTAATGAGATTGCAAAGTTTCTGTAAGGCTAAGGACATCGTCAAGAAAACAAAATGGCAACCAACAGAATGGGAAAAGATCTTTACCAACACCACATCAGATAGAGGCCTAATATCCAAGGTGTACAAGGAACTCAAAAAGCTAGACACCAGAGAATCAAATAACCCTATTAAAAAATGGGGTATAGGGCTAAACAAAACTTTTTCAATTTGAGGAACACCTAATGGCCGAGAAATATCTGAGGAAGTGCTCAACATCTTTAGCCATCAGGGAAATGCAAATCAAAACAACCCTAAGATTCCACCTCACACCAGTCAGATTGGCCAAGATCCAAAACTCAGATGACAGCAGATACTGGCGAGGCTGCGGAGAAAGAGGAACACTTCTCCACTGTTGGTGGGGTTGCAAGCTAATACAACCACTCTGGAAATCTGTCTGGCGATACCTCAGAAAATTGGATATAGTACTACCTGAAGACCCAGCTATTCCACTTCTGGGCATATACCCCAGAGACACTTTAATACACAACAAAGGTATATGCACCACAATGTTCATAGCGGCTCTATTTATAATAGCCAGAAGCTGGAAGGAACCCAGATGTCCTTCAGAAGACGAATGGATACAAAAATTGTGGTACATATACACAATGGAATACTACTCAGCCACCAGAAACAATGACTTAACCAAATTCTTAAGAAAATGGCTGCATCTAGAGAATATCATCCTGAGTGAGATAACCCAGTCACAAAAGAACAGTCATAATATGCAGTCACTGATAGTGGGATGCTAACCCCAGAGGCTTGCACTCCCCCAGAAACAACTCACAGACTGTATGAAGTCCAAGAAATAAAAAAAAAACAAAAAATATACATATATTTACAAAACAAGAAGATTTGACTATTTCCATGTTGTGTTTTGTTTTGCATGTACTTTACGCTCATTGTAACTATTAGGTTTTCAATGCATACTGTCAAGCCCTTGAAAAAAATCAAGTACTGACTAAAAAATATATTCACATGGTTTTATGTAAAAATTATTTTAATGTCTGAAAAAACAGTACTGACAAAAATGTATAATTTTAAGCAAAAAATGTTTAAAATCTGTACATTTATCTTTTTTTTTTTGTAAAATAAAGTCGTTTTAAAAAAAATCTGGGCATGTTAAAATTCCTTAATATAAAGTCGCGTAGTGTTTGCATATGACACACTTATATGTTTCATGTGCTTTAAATGCTAATCACAATGTAAGCATTTTGTAAGTAGTTGTCACATTATATATTTTCAAAAGGCAACATGAAATTTTTTTGAAAATTAGCAAGATTTATTAGTGTATAATATTTTTTTAATTTTTTATTTACACTCAAGATTTTATTCCCCTCCTGGTACAACCTACTCCTGTTCCACATCTTATACCTCCTCCCCACCCCCAGCCTCCATCTTCACAAGGATGTCCCCACCCCATCAACCCCCACCCCACCAGACCTCTAAACTCCCTAGGGCCTCCAGTTTCTTGAGGGTTAGGTGCATCTTCTCTCCCTGAACCCAGACCCAAGAGTCTTCTGCTGTATATGTGTTGGGAAACTCTTCTTAGTTGGTGTTTGCAGCTTGGTTGGTGATCCAGTGTCTGAAAGATCTCAGGGGATCAGGTTAATTGAGAATGCTGGTCCTTTTACAGGGTCTCCCTCCTCCTCAGCTTCCTGATCCCTTATACTCCACTTATCCTCCTGGGGTAAGAAGTCCTTTGTGCTGAGAACTTGATGCCTGGGTGTGTTCTGTACCAATTCTGAGAGCCCCTTTAAAGTTACAGTTCCTTATCCCATAATATATAAGAGCCTATTGTGGAAATGGGAAGTCAGAAACTCTTGGCAACTCATTCATGGAAGGAAACTGCAATTGGGAAAGTTAGCTGACTGCCTCCATCTTCTGTTTGCTTTCGGCTGGATGCTATAAGTACCTGAGTTGATGATGTTATCTATGCTATTTGTTCTTTTATAAGGAAGACTCACCTGAAGAATGCTCTGTTACACCTATGAATCACTTTCAATTGGGAACCCCAAATGACTGCTTCTGTGGGGCTTACCATTAATACCTGCCGGATATATGCATACTGTCTTTCTTAGATGCTTACCATCTATTTGCTGTGCCTATTTGCTAATGGCTGTTATTTCACTTTTCTTTGTTTGCTATATACTTAATGAGCTCATTCAAAATGGAAAGAACAGTCCATTCTCTGGCCCTTACAGAACAAGGAACCTCAGGTCTTTCTTTCTTAGGAATGCCTTTTAAACGAGTTCATACTTTTACATAATTACTGACTTTTCCATGAGGTCCGGTCAATTCCAGAGACTTCAAGTCATTTCTTAGCATCTTAGTGTAAATCCTTGCAGCCTTTCAAACAGTGCTATTCTCCTTAGCAGCCATAGCATCATTGGCCCCAAGTTTAAGTGTGTTTTGGTTTTAGTTCACCTGAAAGTTTGTTAAATGTCAGTTCTGTCTTCCACTATACACCTAGTTAAACACCAACATCAATACCTGTACCACAGACTGTGTGCTCTACTGTTAAGAATTCTGCTACTAAATTAGTGACATCTCTTTAAACTCAACCATACTCACTGAGTTGGGGCATAAAAAAGAAGATGAATTGTGACTTATCAAAAGTATTCATTGCATTCTGCTCACATTTGATGATTTACTTAATCTGTGTCTTCTTCCAAATGACTACAAGCCAGTTCCAATGGCTTCTTGTCTGTACAGCCAGAAATTCACAATCATGATCCTACTTGGTATTAATTTTCTGTTAGGCATTTTATATTGCAGTGATAAAGTCTCTGGGAAAATCAACTGTTTATTGAAAATTTAAATTTGCATTTTGAAAACTTTTTTTGTGAGCTATGTATATTGAACTACTTTGCAAGTGAAAGTCACTGTGTAGTTTTTGATGTTTTATCTAAGTTAAAATAATCAAACCATTCAAAAATTCAATTTTTTCTCTTTTATCTATAGATTTAGTAAGGTTACAGATACAGTTTACTTTTCGTGAAATCCTTTGTTCTGTAAAAATGATACAAAATAAAAAAGCATGAATAGAATTCCTCCTGATCCTGAGTTTTATATGAGACCCCAGGATATGTCTTGAGGCAAGATGTGGGCTTCTTTATGCTTAAAGAAATGACTTGAATTTTAGGCCTTAAGGTGGTAACTATGGATGAATAAGATTCCCAAGCTGTTTCATGTGTGCCAAAAATAGCCATTTAAAGTCAACTTTGTAGAGCCAATTCTTTTTGTAAAGGTATCAAATAATCTACTGTTTTGTTAGCTTTTTAAATTTGACATTATAATTTTTTCATTTCTCCCTCTCATTCCTTCCTTCTAAACCTTACCGTATATCATATATCTCTTCCTGGTCTCTTTCAAACACATGGCTCCTCTTTCATTAGTTTTTATTACATGCATATATGTATACACATATGTATTCCAAAATGCAACATGATTGGTTTGTACAATATTTCTTATATGTATGTTTTCAGGGATGATCACTGAGTATTGGATAACAACTGCTGTGTTTTTCACTGGAAAAGACTATTTCGCTCACTCAGCATTCCTTGGTTTTCTGTAATTCTTGTTGTAGGGTGTAACTGTAATTCTTGTCGTAGGGTGTAAGGTTCGTGGCTTTTGCCCTTCATCACATCTATTGTTATTGTCCTAGTTCAACTCATGTTTGCACAGTCACACGGGCGAGACCGTCTCAATGTAGCTTCTGATATACTAGGACATAGAGCAAAGTCTCAGTCCTCTGGCTTCTACCATCTCACTCCAGGACTCTACATTTTGATTGCGGTTTTCTGTAATAATCTCCATTTGTTGTGAAGTTCCCTTGATGGGGGAGGGGGTGAAGACTATAGTTATCTCTTATCCGTGGGTATAACTACAAATGCTTAGATTGTTCTCAGAGATTATGATGGCTTAGAAAAGCAGTAGTTGGATGTCTTCTCTAATATTCATGATTTTATTAGTACTGAGTAGTTATTTAGGTTCCCAGTAGCAGGCCCAATTTTACTTTTGGTGAGTGGTCTTAAGTCCAATGAGAGAGCTATTGATTACTACCAAGGTATGTGTGTCACTACTGAAATCTTAAGGCCATCATGCTATTCTGTTCATTGATATGGTTCATCATAGGCATTATAGCTATGACTGGCTGAATCCCTCCTTTGGAAGCTTGCATGGCAGGTAGGAATGGGAAAGGGAGAGAGAGAGAGAGAGAGAGAGAGAGAGAGAGAGAGAGAAAGAATGTATAGTTGTGCTATCCATGTACATTTTTGAATGAATTGAAGCCAGAAGTAGCAATGAGGTTTCTTCCTTAGTTGCTCTCTACCTCTTTAGATAGAGTCTTTCACTGAATCTGGAGCTAATTGATTTGGTAAGTGATCAAGAAGGCCCAGTGAGTGATGCTCTTTTTCTCCATGGTCAGCACTAGGATTCCATGCTGCTATTCTTAGATTTTTTTTTTTTTTGACACTTCGCTTTTTTATTTGTTTTTTTGTATACCAGCATTTAATATCTTAAATATGACTGATTGGTTTGTTTTACAGAGCTTCGATATAACCTACCAGCATTATACAACTTTTATAAAAAGAAATCAGTAAGTTTTCCAATTGTGGCCTGTACCCATTCAGTACTCAAAAGCTTTGCAATGGTCATTTCCATGTTTATCAAAATACAAAGGTAAACAGAAAGCCAGCTTGAGAGACAGACTAACTGTGGGAAAGGCTCACACTTCAATATTCTAGTTGAAGATTTTGTGAAAAGAGAAACAAAAGGAAGAAAGGACTATTGGCTATTTTTTTTTTAAATGATTTTATTTTTCAAAACAAAGATAGATGTAAAGATTTTAAACATTTTTTGCTTAAAATTATACATTTTTGTCAGTACTGTTTTTTCAGACATTAAAATAAATTTTACATAAAACCATGTGAATATGTTTTTTAGTCGGTACTTGATTTTTTTCAAGGGCTTGACAGTATGCATTGAAAACGTACTAGTTGCAATAAGCGTAAAGTACATGCAAAACAAAACGCAACATGGAAATAGTCAAAGTCTTCTTGTTTTGTGAATATATGTATAGTTTTTGTTTTCTTTATTTCTTGGACTTCATACAGTCTGTGAGTTGTTTCTGGGGGAGTGCAAGCCTTTGGGGTTAGCATCCCACTATCAGTGACTGCATATTATGTCTGTTCTTTTGTGACTGGGTTATCTGACTCAGGATGATCTTCTCTAGATGCAGCCATTTTCTTAAGAATTTGGTTAAGTCATTGTTTCTGGTGGCTGAGTAGTATTCCATTGTGTATATGTACCACAATTTTTGTATCCATTCGTCTTCTGAAGGACATCTGGGTTCCTTCCAGCTTCTGGCTATTATAAATAGAGCCGCTATGAACATTGTGGTGCATATATCTTTGTTGTGTATTAAAGTGTCTCTGGGGTATATGCCCAGAAGTGGAATAGCTGGGTCTTCAGGTAGTACTATATCCAATTTTCTGAGGTATCGCCAGATCGATTTCCAGAGTGGTTGTATTAGCTTGCAACCCCACCAACAGTGGAGAAGTGTTCCTCTTTCTCCGCAGCCTCGCCAGCATCTGCTGTCATCTGAGGTTTGGATCTTGGCCAATCTGACTGGAGTGAGGTGGAATCTTAGGGTTGTTTTGATTTGCATTTCCCTGATGGCTAAGGATGTCGAGCACTTCCTCAGATGTTTTTCGGCCATTCGGAGTTCCTCAACTGAAAAAGATTTGTTTAGCTCTGTGCCCCATTTTTTAATAGGGTTATTTGATTCTCTGGTGTCGAGCTTTTTGAGTTCCTTGTACACCTTAGATATTAGGCCTCTATCTGATGTGGTGTTGGTGAAGATCTTTTCCCATTCTGTTGGTTGACGTTTTGTTTTCTTGACGATGTCCTTAGCCTTACAGAAACTTTGCAATCTCATTAAGTCCCATTTGTTAATCTTTGACCTTAGAGCTTGAGCCATTGGTGTTTTGTTTAGGAAATTTTCTCCTGTGCCTATGTGTTCTAAGGTTTTCCCTACTTTCTCATCTAATAATTCCAGTGTATCAGGTTTAATGTGGAGATCTTTAATCCACTTACACTTGAGCTTTGTACAAGGAGATAAGAACGGGTCTATTTTCATTCTTTTGCATGTTGAGTGCCAGTTGGACCAGCACCATTTGTTGAATAGGCTGTCCTTTTTCCATTGAATGTTTACTGCTCCTTTGTCAAAAATCAGGTGACCATATACATGAGGGCTCATTTCTGAATCTTCTATTCTATTCCATTGATCCACTTGCCTATTTCTGTACCAGTACCATGCAGTTTTCAGCACAATTGCCTTGTAATATAGCTTGAGGTCAGGGATAGTGATTCCCGCTGATGTTTTTTTGTTGTTGAGGATGGTTTTCGCTATTCTAGGTCTTTTGTTATTCCAGATGAAATTGCACATTGATCTTTCCAATTCCATGAAGAACTGGGTTGGAATTTTGATGGGGATTGCATTGAATCTGTAGATTGCTTTTGGTAGGATGGCCATTTTTAAGATGTCGATCTTTCCAATCCATGAGCATGGGAGATCTTTCCATTTTCTGAGATCCTCCTCAATTTCTTTCTTCAGAGGTTTGAAGTTCTTGTCATACAGGTCCTTCACTTCCTTAGTTAGAGTCACACCAAGGTATTTCATAGCTTTTGTAACTATTGTGAAGGGTACCTTTTCCCCAATTTCTTTCTCCACATGTTTGTTTTTTGAGTATAGGAATGCTACTGATTTGTTTGAGTTAATTTTGTATCCGGCCACTTTGCTGAACTTGTTTATCAGCTGTAGGAGTTCTCTGGTGGAATTTTTGGGGTCACTCAAGTACACTATCATGTCATCGGCAAAGAGTGATGTTTTTATCTCTTCCTTTCCGATTTGTATCCCCTTGATCTCCTTTTGCTGTCTAATTGCTCCAGCCAGGACTTCCAGTACTATGTTGAATAGGTAGGGAGAGAGTGGGCAGCCTTGTCGAGTCCCTGATTTTAGTGGGATTGCTTCAAGTTTCTCGCCATTAAGTTTGATGTTGGCTGTTGGTTTGCTGTATATTGCTTTTATTATGTTTAAATATGGGCCTTGGATTCCTGTTCTTTCCAGGACTTTTAACATGAAGTGGTGTTGGATTTTGTCGAATGCTTTCTCAGCGTCTAGTGAGATGACCATGTGATTTTGGTCTTTAAGTTTGTTTATATGGTGGATTACATTGATGGATTTCCTTATGTTAAACCATCCCTGCATCCCAGGGATGAAGCCTACTTGGTCATGATGAATGATGGTTTTGATGTGTTCTTGGATTCGGTTTGCAAGGATTTTGTTGAGTATTTTTGCATCAATGTTCATAAGTGAGATTGTCTGAAGTTCTCTTTCTTTGTAGGGTCTTTGTGTGGCTTAGGTACGAGGGTTATTGTAGCCTCAAAAAATGAGTTGGGTAATATTCCATCTGATTCTATCTTTTGGAATAGCTTGGTGAATATTGGTGTTATATCCCCAATAAATGTCTGATAAAATTCTGCACTGAACCCGTCTGGACCTGGGCTTTTTTTGGTTGGGAGGCTTTTGATGACTTCTTCTATTTCTTTAGGTGTTATAGGGTTATTTATTTAGATGGTTTACTTTGTCCTGGTTCAACTTTGGTACCTTGTATCTGTCTAGGAATTCGTCCATTTCCTCCAGATTTTCCAATTTTGTGGAGTATAAGTTTTTGTAGTAGGATCTGATGATTTCTTGAATTTCCTTAGTTTCAGTTGTTATGTCACCACTTTCCTTTCTGATTTTGTTAATTTGGATACTCCCTCTTTGCCCTTTAGTTAGTCTGGCTAGGGGTTTATCAATCTTGTTGATTTTCTCAAAGAACCAACTCTTTGTTTTGTTGATTTTTTCAATGGTTTTTTTGTTTCTATTTGGTCTATTTCTGCCCTAATTTTGATTATTTCTTGCCGTCTACTCTTTTTGGGTAAATCTGCTTCCTTTTGTTCTAGGGCTTTTAGCTGTGCTGTCAGGTTGCTGATGTGAGCTCTCTCCAGTTTCTTCTTGGAAGCACTTAGAGCAATGAGTTTTCCTCTCAATACTGCTTTCATTGCATCCCATAGGTTTGGGTATGTTGTGTTTTCGTTTTCGTTGAATTCTAGAAAATCCTTAATTTCTTTCTTTATTTCTTCTTTGACCCTGCTATCCTTTAGCAGAGTGTTGTTTAGTTTCCATGTGTATGTGGGCATTTTGTTGTCTTTGTTGTTGTTAAAGACCAGCCGTAGACCATGGTGATCTGAGAGGATGCATGGGAGTATTTCAATCTTCTTATATCGATGAAGGCTCGTTCTGTGTCCAATTATGTGGTCAATTTTCGAGAAGGTGCCATGGGGTGGTGAGAAGAAGGTGTATTCTTTTCCTTTAGGATAGTATGTTCTGTATATATCTATTAATTCTAGTTGGTTCAAAGTCTCTGCTAGTTTTGCAGTGTCCTTGTTCAGTTTTTGTTTCCCTGATCTGTCCATTGGTGAGAGTGGGGTGTTAAAGTCTCCCACTATTATTGTGTGGGGTGAAATGTATTTTTTGAGCTTTAGTAGAGTTTCTTTTATGAATGTGGGTGATTTTTTATTTGGAGCATATATGTTAAGGATTGAGAGTTCCTCCTGACAGATTTCTCCGGTAATGAGTAAAAAGTGTCCTTCTTTATCTTTTTTGATAACTTTTGGTTGGAAATTTACTTTATTCGATATTAGAATAGCCACTCCAGCTTTCTTCTTGGAGCTGTTTGCTTGGAAGTTTTTTTCCCACCCTTTTACTGTGAGATAGTGTCTGTCTCTGTCTCTGAGATGAGTTTCCTGTATGCAGCAAAAGGCTGGATTTTGTTTATGTATCCAGTCTGATAGTCTGTGTCTCTTTATTGGGGAGTTGAGCCCATTTATGTTAATAGATATTAAGGAATAATTGTTTCTGTATCCTGCCATTTTTGCTTTTTTGGGTTGAGTTGTGTCCCTGTTTTTTTTCTTTTTTTAGTTTTCTTGTTTAGGAGTTTTCTTGTTTTTACTAGGCTGTATTTTCCCTCCTTATATTGGGTTTTCCACCTGTAATTCGTTGTAGTGCTGGGTTTGTGGTCATATATTGTGTGAATTTTGATTTGTCTTGAAATATCTTTGTCTCTCCATCGATGGTGATTGATAGTTTTGCTGGGTATAGCAGCTTGGGCTGGCACTTGTGCTCTCTTAAGGAGTGCATGATGTCTGTCCAGGCTCTTCTAGCTTTCATAGTCTCTGCTGAGAAATCGGGTGTGAGTCTGATTGGTCTGCCTTTATAAGTTACCTGACCTTTTTCCCTTACTGCTTTTAGTATTCTTTCTTTACTTTGGGCACTTGATGTTTTTACTATTATGTGTCGGTAGGTATTTCTTTTCTGGTCCAACCTATTTGGAGTTCTGAAGGCTTCTTTTATGCTCGTGGTCATCTCATTCTTGAGGGTAGGGAAGTTTTCTTCTATGATTTTGTTGAAGATATTTACTGTGCCTCTTAGTTGATACTCTTCTCCCTCTTCTATTCCTATTATCCTTAGGTTCGGTCTTCTCATTGTGTCTTGTATTTCCTGGACATTTTGGGTTAGGAGCTTTTTGTTTTTTGCATCTTCTCTGGCTGTTTTGTCTATGTTTGCAATGTTGTCTTCTGCCCCTGAGATTCTCTCCTCGATCTCTTGTAATCTGTTGGAAATGCTTGCTTCTGTGACTCCTGATTTCTTTTTTTGGTGTTCTGACTCTAGGGTTATTTCTTTTAGCGCTTTTTTTATTGTGTCAATTTCTGTTTTAATTTCCCTCTTCCATTCCTTTATTTCCTTGGTTCTGTTTTCGTCTCGTTCTTTGAGTTCTTTGAGTGTTTTTCTTGTTTCTTCTTTAAAAGCTTCTGAATCTTTTTGCTTTTCCTCCCTTTCTTGTTTAAGTAACTCTATCAGCGTCTTGAGGCATGTTTTCAGGTCTGTGTCTTCTTTCTCTGGAGTGTTTGGAATTCCTATGTTTGCTACTATCGGAGAGCTGGGTTCTGGTGTTGCTAGATTGTCTTGGTTTCCTTGGGATATACTCTTTCTCTTTCCTCTTGCCATTTTGTTGTCAGTGATATGTTCTTGCCTTTCCCTTGTATCTGGTCTGTGTCCCTGGTACAGTTTCCGTGTGCACTCCTCAGAGATCTCTCTACTCCCCAGCAGCCCAGGTTCCGGGTGGCAGCTGGGCCAGGCTCTGCTCTGCGTACTGAAGTCACCTCCGGGTGGGAACAGATGTTCCTAAGATTTGTTCCTGGTCACAGTAGCTCAGCCTGTATGAGCTGCCTTTCCGGCTGGTGGTTGGGCCAGGCTCTGCTCTGCGACCTGAAGTCGTCTCCGGGTGGGAACAGAAGTTCCTAAGATCTGTTCACGGTTACTGGATCGGGGAGGACAGGGCAGGTCAGGGCAGGGGGTGCCCTTTCCGTGTGCACTCCGCAGAGATCCCTCTGCTCCCCCGCAGCCTAGGTCTCCCACTCACCAGTTGCTCAGCCTGTACGAGCTGCCTTTCTGGCTGGAGCCGCCTTTCCGGCTGGTGGTTGGGCCAGGCTCTGCTCTGCGACCTGAAGTCCTCTCCGGGTGGGAACAGAAGTTCCTAGGATCTGTTCCAGGTCACAGTAGCTCAGCCTGTACGAGCCGCCTTTCTGGCTGGAGCCGCCTTTCCGGCTGGTGGTTGGGCCAGGCTCTGCTCTGCGACCTGAAGTCCTCTCCGGGTGGGAACAGAAGTTCCTAAGATCTGTTCCAGGTCTCAGTAGCTCAGCCTGTACGAGCCGCCTTTCTGGCTGGAGCCCCCTTTCCGGCTGGTGGTTGGGCCAGGCTCTGCTCTGCGACCTGAAGTCCTCTCTGAGTGGGAACAGAAGTTCCTAAGATCTGTTCCCGGCTACTGGATCCGGGAGGACAGGGCAGATCAGGGCAGGGGGTGCCCTTTCGTGTGCACTCCGCAGAGGTCCCTCTGCTCCCCCGCAGCCTAGGTCTCCCACTCACCAGTTGCTCAGCCTGTACGAGCCGCCTTTCTGGCTGGAGCCGCCTTTCTGGCTGGAGCCGCCTTTCCGGCTGGTGGTTGGGCCAGGCTCTGCTCTGCGACCTGAAGTCCTCTCCGGGTGGGAACAGAAGTTCCTAAGATCTGTTCCAGGTCTCAGTAGCTCAGCCTGTACGAGCCACCTTTCTGGCTGGAGCCGCCTTTCGCTATTCTTAGATTTTGACTTGAGTACTGGGGATCTGAACCTAGGTCTTCATGCTTATAGGAAACATGTTACTGACTGGGCCACTTTCCTAGTACTAGTGATCTATATTTTTGCATGTGTGTATGTGAGAGACAGGCATAAGCATGTGTGGTATGCATATATGGTGTATGTGATATGTGTATATTGTATATTATGTGTGTGTATGTGCATTTCCTTGTGGATGTATGTATGCCATGACACATGTGTAGTGGTCAGAGGAAAATGTTGTACATTTGTTTTTTCCTTTACTTTCTTTGAGACTGGGTCTCCTTGTTATCATCTTCTGTGTATTTCTGGTTTCTGGACCTGTGAATTTCTGTACAGTCTGTCTCCACTTTCTTTTTGTCTTGCCATAGAATCATTGGGATTACACATAAATGCTATTTTACCTATATTTACATAGGTTTTGGAGATTCAAACACAGGTCTTCCCATTTGCACAGCAAGCATTATACCCATTAGGCCATCTTCTCAGCCTCTTTTTGATTAGTAAAACATGTATGTTATTATCAAAGGTGAAGGTTGTTTCTCACTCTTAATCACTTTACATTATCACTGAGTAAATATAGTGGGAAGATGATGACAAAAACTGTTGTTTAAGTGAAAGGAAAATTCCTTCCAACCTCTCTACACAGAAGTAAATTACAGGCTTTCAAGCTGGGGCAGACACTGCCCATTTATCAGCCTAAATTGTCATCTGTATGGAAGGTAGAAAGGCTCTTGAGGACAGAGTAAAAGTCATTCTTTTGTAAGGTGGCGTTCTTATGATCTTTTCATTAACTCTCTCTTCTAACATCTAAGGATTTTTCTTTTAGAAAAAGCAGAATAATAAAAAAAAAAGAACATTGCTCTGAGAATTCAGTAGTATTGGCTGATTTTAAATGTTGCACCCTGAATCTAGACAGGTTATAAATTCCCATTATTAGAAAAGATAAATGCCCTGCTATCAACACAGCAGATCTTTAGCAATCAGAACCTGGTAAGTTTTAAGCAATATTTTGGGAGGCGATTCAGTGTGTGATTGCTGTGAGAGGAAGAGGGAACAGGGGAGTCAAAGACAGAGGGACAATCAATATGTTTGATTTGCTAGTCTCTCCTGGCAAGCAGTGACAGCTTTCAAGGGTACTGTGAGAAGTTTTTCATGAGCTCCTTGCATATTTCATGTTGAAGAATATACAAATCTATCTTTGTCTTATGTACCCAGAATCCAGCCATGCAGAGCAGGTTCACAGGTTTAGAATAATTAATCATAACATGACTCAGCATCACAGAGACTGTCAAGAACAAGGGCAAACTCACTGGGTTTTTCTGAAAAACAGACACAGTAATTACAATTATTTCCTAACTGCAGAAACATGTACATTACATGCTGCAACCAGCAGTGGCATGGACGGTTGTGTAAACTGTCAATCTGATACTGGTTTGTGAATGATGAACAGACTAAGCTGAAATGTGAGGTGAATCCAGGCCAATATAGGCATGCATAAGTTTTTACTAGTCATCAGCAAAGGGGTTGGAACGTGACACCTAGGCTGAATGGCAAACTGGATTCCCTACTTTCAATATGCACGATTAGGTGTCCACACAGAAAGGACAGCAAACAAAAGCATTATTTTGAATGGCATATGCAACATGGTAAGGGGTCATAGCGACTGCTATGGGAGAACTCAACCCTTAAAGCACTTTTAGCAAATGAATGAATAAATGAATGAACAAATGAATGAGTGAATAAACTTATCATTCTTTGTTTCTTAATTTTTTCAAGTCTTTTCTGCTCATCCATGGAGGCACGCTCAAGTTTAAGTTAAGCTGTTTGTCAGACCATTGTCTAAAGGGAACTTGAAATAGAAAGATATATAAAGGAATCTGGAAGAAACTGTGTGTCCTTTAGAGAATACAGTATTTTCAATTAATTGTATATGCATTTTAGTGAAGTGAATAAAGATTTTACTGCAATTGAAATCATTCGAATATTCATTTGTCCTGAACATTCTTGTGTCAAAATCAGAATGTCTAAGGCAAGAGGAGGCAGGCTTTTGGATGATAACTATGTCATGAGAGCAGAGCCTTTATTCATGGAATTCATGTTGTTATAGAGGGGACCTGAAAGTTCTGTGTGGGGTACACCTGTGATTCTAGCCTATCAGGGGCAAAGAGAAGAAAAAGATGAGTTTGGGCTACATTGACCCTGACGAGCAACTGAACAATGAAGAACAAAGAGAAGCAAACAAAACAAACACAGAAAAGTACCAGAGGAAAGCGCATTTGTCCACACAGGATTTGAGGACAGAGCAAAATGACAGTATCAGCAAAAAAGGAAGCAGTCCTCAGCAGGCATTCAGTCTGCCAGTTCCGGTCTTACTTGTGGCATGTCTAGCCTCTGCAACTGAAAGAAATTTTTGTTGATTAGCTACTCATTTGTGGTGCTTTGTTATAGTATGGAGTGGATGAATATAGTAAATATGCTCACATTACTTAGTGTATTCTTTGACTCTCTGAACAGGTCAGAGTGTTAGAATCTGGAGAAGGCTTTCCTGCTGTGTGATCCCACTGAGGAAGGAAAAGCTAAAGAGTGAGCAAGTTTACCAGTGGCTGAACCTGCTTTAGGAGTATGCCCATTCTCTTGTTAATGGATTAGTCCATGCGGAAGAGCACAAGTCTCATGACCCCATACCTCTCATTTGGTCCAGATTTCCAACACTGGAGACACCAACACCCTTTGAGGCCACATGCATACCAACAGCCCTGACATTGGAGAATAACTGTCTGAGTCACTTCTTGATGGCACCATGTCCAAAGCAACTCTTATAGAAGAAAGTGTTTAATTGGAGGGCTTGCCTACAGTTTCAGAGGCTTGGTCCATTATTATCATGGCAGGTATGTGACAGAAATGGTCTTGGAGTAGTAGCTGATATCTACATTCTGATCTGTAGGCAGATAGAAAGAGAAATATGGGCTAGATGTGGCATTTGAAACTTTAAGGGATACCCCAGTAACATGCTTCCTCCAATAAGTCCACAGCACCAAATCCTTCTAATCTTTTCAAAGAGTTCTGCTCCCTGATGACACAGCATTCAAATATTTGAGACTGTGGGTGCCATTCTTACTAAAACTACTATAAAAATGATAATTATCTTTGAATTTAAAACATCACGGAAAGCAATGGTCAGAAGAAAATGGCTTTTCTATTTTTCTGAGAAAGTGCTTTTAGCTATTCTAATTAGCCTGGATCTAATTATGCAATACAGCCACTAAAAGGATTTGCCAGTGGGGTTGTTAATCCATTTTCAGTGATTATTGGGTAATTGTGCACGGTAGACTTGGTTAAGAAAATTGGGAGGTCAAGTGTAATCTGTTTTCTGGAAGTTTATAGGCAGTGGGGTAAGCACACTGTGAACCAGTGGCATGTTGGAGGGGTCACGTATGGAAAAGTTGTGGGATGTCTGTAGGCATCATCTGATATTGCTTTTTGCTGCTCCATGTGCTAAGTCCAGAACAGCCAAGTGTGTATAAAATTTTCAGCACTGTCATAGAATTTTTAGTTTCTTTGGTCTGATAATAAATTTTGTCTAATAAGTTTCAATGAACATTAATAAAAATGAAGCTATGTTTTCTTCTTGTCTTTCTATTTATTCATTTTCTAAGAAATCATGTTTATTATATTTTGTGGAAGTCTCTCTGTCTTAGATAGTGTGGGAAAAATAATTAATTATGACAGCTAATTTGGGAAGTACTGGCTTGAGTATTTCTTTGTTTATATTTTACTTATTTTTTTAATTGAACAACTTTATTTTAAAAAAATAAATTAATGTACAGATTTTAAAAGCATTTTTGCATAAAAGTATATGAATACATTTTTGTCAGTACTTGATTTTTTTAAAGGTTTGATAGTGTGACTTAAAATCTTACTAGTTACAATGAGCATAAGTACATGTAAAACAAGATGTAACCTGGAAATAGTCAAAGTTTTCTTGGTGTATAAAGATTAAGCATAATGGTTTTTAATTTTCTTTCTTTCTTTCTTTCTTTCTTTCTTTCTTTTTTTTGCCTTTGTTTTTTCTTGAACTTCATATAGCCTGTGAGTTGTTTTTAGGGTGTTCAGAGCTTTCTGGGGATAGTATTTAATTGTCAGTGACTGCATATTATGTCTGTTCTTTTGTGACTGGGTTTTCTCACTCAGGATGAGATTCTCTAGATGCATCCATTTTCTTAAGAATTTCATAAAGTCATTGTTTCTGATAGCTGAGTAGTACTCTATTGTGTAAATATAACACATTTTTTGTATCCATTCATCTACTGAAGGACATCTAGGTTCTTTCCAGCTTCTGGCTATTATAAATAGGGCTGCTATGAACATTGTGGTGCATGTATCTTTGTTGTATATTGGAGTGTTTCTGGGGTATATTCCCAGAAGTGGAATAACTGGGTCTTCAGATAGTACTATGTCCAATTTTCTGAGGAATCGCCAGACTGATTTCCAGAGTGGTTGTATCAGTTTACAACCCCACCAACAGTGGAGAAGTCTTCCTCTTTCTCTGCATCCTTGCCAGCATCTGCTGTCATCTGAATTTTAGATCTTAGACATTCTGACTGGCATGAGGTGGAATCTCAGGATTGTTTTGATTTGCATTTCCCTGATGGCTAATCATGTCCAGCACTTTCTCAGATTCTTCTCAGCCATTTGATATTCCTCAATTGAGAACTTTTTGTTTATCTCTATACCCCATTTTTTAAATAGGGTTGTTTGATTCTCTGGTGTCTAACTTCTTGAATTCTTGGTATACCTTGGATATTAGGCCTCTATCTGATGTGGGGTTGGTAAAGATCTTTTCCCAATCTGTTGGCTGCCGTTTTGTTTTTTTGGCAGTGTCCTTAGCCTTACAGAAACTTTGCAGTCTCATTAACACCCATTTGTCAATCTTTGACCTTAAAGCATGAGCCATTGGTGTTCTGTTCAGGAAAATTTCTCCTGTGCCTATGTGTTCTAAAGTTTTCCCTACTTTCTTTTCTAATAATTTCAGTGTACCTGGTTTAATGTGGAGATCTTTGATCCACTTGCACTTGAGCTTTGTACAAGGAGATAAGAAAGGGTCTATTTTCATTTTTTTGAATGCTGAGTGCCAGTTGGACCAGCACCGTTTTGTTGAAAACTGTCTGTTTTCCATTGAATGTTTACAGATCCTTTGTCAAAAATCAGGTGACCAAATATGTGAGGGCTCATTTCTGGATCTTCTATTTTATTTCATTGATCCACATGCCTATTTCTGTACCAGTACCATGCAGTTTTCAGCACAATTGCCTTGTAATATAGCTTGAGGTCAGGGATAGTGATTCCTGCAGATGTTTTCTTGTTGTTGAGAATAGTTTTTTTTTTTATTCGAGGTCTTTTGTTATTCCAGATGAAATTGCACATTGCTCTATCTAACTCTATGAAGAATTGGGTTGGTATTTTGATGGGGATTGCATTGAATTTGTAGATTGCTTTTGGTAAGATGGCCATTTTTAAAATGTCGATCCTTCCAATCCATGAGCATGGGAGATCTTTCCATTTTCTGATATCTTCCTCGATTTCCTCCTTTAGAGATTTGAAGATCTTTTCATACAGGTCCTTCACTTTCTTTGCTAGAGTCACACCAAGGTATTTCATATTGTTTGTGACTATTGTGAAGGGTATCTTTTCTCTAATTTCTTTCTCCACATGTTTGTCCTTTGAGTAGAGGAAGGCTACTCATGTGTTTGAGTTAATTTTATAACCAGCAAGTTTGCTGAACTTGTTTATCAGTTGTAGACGTTCTCTGGTGGAATTTGTGGGGTCACTTATGTACACTATCATGTCTACTGCAAACAGTGATGTTTTTATTTCTTCCTTTTCAATTTGTATCCCTTTGATTTCCTTTTGCTGTCTAATTGCTCCAGCCAGGACTTCCAGTACTATCTTGAATAGGTAGGGGGAGAGTGGGAAGCCTTTTCTTGTCCCTGATTTTAGTGGGATTGCTTCAAGTTTCTCACCATTAAGTTTGATGTTGGCTATTGGTTTGCTGTATATTGGACTTGAGCATTTCTTAAGGACTAAGGGGAAAATCGTCCTTGGAGATCCTATAGTTGGGAATGGTCCTTGGGAAGTAGCTAAGAGGAGGTGATGTTTGTTTTTCTTTTAAAAGGCTGACAAATCTAGTAGTATCTGGGAAGCGCCCTGTAAATCACAAAAATTTTTACTTATAGATTTTATTGTGACAGGCTTTATTGGTGGGGATGAAAAGTTAAAATTTGTGCTGCGTACTAGACTGCAGATTAAATGTACTGTTGGTGTCATATTAATGTCTACACTCTGGTTCCTTCACTTGACACTCTTCCTTGATATGCTTTTACATCTGGGGTCACACTCTCAGCTCCTTACTACATTTCTCACCTCCTCCTCATTCCTCATTTGTGTTGCTATTCCAGTGCTGAGGGATAATGCATGAAAATATCAAAATAGGAAGCAAGTGTTATGTCTTAACATCAGAGAGAAGATGATGCACAGGATGCTGAAAGTCAAAAGGAGCTTGAAGACTCTAGCTTTGGGCTTCTCACAGAGATTATACAAGCAATAAACAGTTGCCAGGGGAGTGCATATTTCTTAATGATGTAGCTGCCTGCACATTGAAAAGGGAGGCTCAGTAACTGGCTTCCATGAGCAACCTATGCTGGGGCAGCTTTTATGAATTATACATCACTAATGCTAGGTTCAGTGGGTTCAGTGATTCAGCTTCCATGAGTCAACCAACACCCTTACATGGATGGGGCTCAGTGATGCACCTTGTTTGAGTCATCCGTTACCCATGCATGGGCAGGTTCAGTGACGAAGCAAACTCCTGTTAGCAATCTCATATAGTTCATTGGTTCACCAAGGTATGTGTAGGTAGAACCATTTCTTTGGTTTGTTGTCTGTCTGTTGAGGTGTGCACATGTCAGAAAGAGTCAACAACATAAGTACATGTGCCGAGACATATGCATGCCTGTTGACTATAAAAATGTCATTTGGATATCAAAACAATGTAAATAAATTTAGACTTCTTTACTAAAGTTTTCAGATACATATCAATCTATATTTAAATTTTCTACTACACTAGATTTCAGTTTATATATATATGCTAAAAATATCATTATTATTATTAAAAATCTTTATTTTAAAAAACAAAGATAAATGTACAAAATTTTAAGCATTTTTGCATAAAAGTATACAAAAACATTTTTTAAGGTTGTAATTAAGTATTTGTGGGTACATATACATACACATATGTATGTATATAACAATAATATAGAAAAAGAGGGTATTAATTTGAGGAGATAGGAGAGAAACTGGGAGAGGCTGTAGGGAGGAAAGGGGGATGTGATACAGTTCTATTTTAATTAAAATATATATATTTTTTCTTGAACTTCACACAGTCTGTGAGTTGTTTCTGGGGTGTTCAGAGCTTTCTGGGAATAGTATTCAATTATCAGTGACTGCATATTATGTCTGTTCTTTTGTGACTAGGTTATCTCACTCAGGATGATATTCGCTAGATGCATCCATTTTCCTAAGAATTTTTTAAGCCATTGTTTCTGATGTACAATGTAGTACATCCATTGTACTCCATTGTGTAAATGTACCGCAATTTGTGTATCCATTCATCTACTAAAGGACATCTGGGTTCTTTCCAGCTTCTGGCTATTATAAATAGAGCTGCAATGAACATTGTGGTGCATGTATCTTTGTTGTATATTGGAGTGTCTCTGGGGTATATTCCCAGAAGTGGAATAACTGGGTCTTCAGATAGTACTATGTCAATTTTTCTGAGGAACTGCCAGACTGATTTCCAGAGTGGTTGTATCAGTTTAAAACCCCACCAGCACTGGAGAAGTGTTCCTCTTTCTCCACATCGTTGCCAGCATCTGTTGTCATCTGAGTTTTGGATCTTGGCCATTCTGACTGGTGTGAGGTAGAATCTCAGGGTTGTTTTGATTTGCATTTCCCTGATGGCTAAGGATGTTGAGTACTTCCTTAGATGTTTATCAGCCATTCGATATTCCTCGATTGAGAACTTTTTGTTTAGGTCTGTACCCCATTTTTTAATAGGGTTGTTTGATTCTCTGGTGTCTAGCTTTTTGAGTTCTTTGTATATACCTCTATATATTAGGTCTCTATCTGATGTGGGGTTGGTAAATATCTTTACCCAGTTCTTCACTGAGTTGGAAAGAGCAATGTGCAATTTCATCTGGAGTAGCAAAAGACCTAGAATAACGAGATTCATCCTCAACAACAAGAAAACATCACTATTCCTGACCTCAAGCTATATTACAAGGCAATTGTGCTGAAAACTGCATGGTACTGGTAAAGAAATAGGCACGTGGATTACTGGAATAGAATAGAAGATCCAGAAATGAGCCCTCATGTATATGGTCACCTGATTTTTGACAAAGGAGCAGTAAACATTCAATGGAAAAAGGACAACCTATTCAACAAATGGTGTTGTTCCAACTGGCACTCAGCATGCAGAAGAATGAAAATAGACACTTTCTTATCTTCTTGTACAAAGCTCAAGTGCAAGTGGATCAAAGATCTCCACATTAAACCAAGTACACTGAAACTATGAGAATGTAGGGAAAACCTTAGAACTCATAGGCACAGGAGAAAATTTCCTGAACAGAACACCAATGGCTCATGCTCTAAGGTCAAAGATTGACAAACGGGACTTAATAAGATTGCAAAGTTTCTGTAAGGCTAAAGACACTGTCAAAATAAAAATATCATTAATCTACTGAAATGATTAACTCAGTTACATGTTGCTATAGTTTAAAATCTAGGTCTAAAAATTTTTTTGAACTCTGTATCATTGCTCCAAAAAATAACTCTTATGGCTAAAAGTTTTTCTGTAGGAAAAGGTGTACTTTATCCTGAAAGCTAAACGTTCTTTATTTTTCTAGAAAGGCATTGATTGTTATTGTTCACTAATAAACATTTGAAACAAACCCAATACTATGAGTACTTGTTTTTGTTTTAATTTTCTTACCACAGCAGTTTGAACAAAATTGAGCGGAACACCTAATAGGTTGTTTCAGGGTGACCGTGGGAGAGCCCAACTGGGCAGATGGGGATGGGGCTCTGGAACCATTGTGTGCAAGCACACCTTAGTGTAGTTTGATCCCTGTCATCCTTGGACCACAATTTGAGAAACGTTTATCTACAGGAAGTACTGAGTATTTTCCTCGGATATTTTAATCACAATTGAGCCACGAATAGCAATCCCTGGTGTTGTGACTGCTATTTGGCAAGACTGTGGACTCCAGAAAGTCAGTCTTGCTAATTTAAGAGGCAAGCATATAATTTAATCTTAAGTGTTTCCTGCTCAAAGCTGATTTTGAGGAGGAAAGTTGACATCTGCTGTGTTGCCTTGTCTTCTTTAGCTTCTCAGTAAACATGCCAAAGGTGGGGTAGGATTTGATCTTGAAGTGGTGAAAGGATCTATGCAGAAAAGTTCTTAAAGACAAAACATAGATAGTCTTTCGAGTTTCACAGGTGATGGAAAGACTATGTGAAAATACCATCTTTAAGGTCAAACCAACAAACATCTTACTTAACCATTAATTAGCAAATGATTTTAGGTGAACTGGGGTAATGTCCTTTTATTTATTCTGTTACATGGTTATATACTACATGACTCAAATGGGCTAGTATCTTTTATAAAACAAGGTTCAAAGTAATGTGTTTGATAGCAGAGGAATAAGTCATGTGTTTTGAAGATTTTAGGCTCTTTCACAGACTGAGAAGCACATGGTAGGGGGTGAGTACTAAATTTCTTAGAATTTGTGTTACTGATCCCCTGAAAGGGTGTTTGAACTAGCCTCAAAAGAAATTTCAGTCACCTTCTTACGACTCTGGCAGTATTAAGAATCAGAGGACAAGATAAAAAGAGTTTGCTCTGTGCAAAAGAAACTCTTTTGAAAGGACTTCAGAAAAGACTGAAACAAAAGAAATAGGTGTCCTAGATGGTGAAACATCTTTCAATTTTATACATAAACATGGGGCCAAATAATTCTAAATCCATCTTAATGTTTTAAGGCTCATGCAGTTCATTGTATCTATTCTAAAAGTGCTCTATTTTATGAAACATGTTAACTACAACACAGAAATTCAGGTCTTAGCAGGGAACCACCTTTGTGTTAACATAAATGTACTGCTTCAGTTGTGTAAGTTCTTGAAGTATTTTGCATTTCTTCATGAAACTTAAAGTACAGATCTTTTTTTTAAAATGACTTTATTTTACAAAACAAAGATAAATGTACAGATTTTAAACATTTTTTGCTTAAAATTATACTTTTTTGTCAGTACTGTTTTTTCAGATATTAAAATAATTTTTACATAAAACTATGTGAATATATTTTTTAGTCAGTACTTGATTTTTTCAAGGGCTTGACAGTATGTATTGAAAATCTAGTAGTTACAATGAGCATAAAGTACATGCAAAACAAAACGCAACATGGAAATAGTCAAAGTCTTCTTGTTTTGTAAATTTTTTTTTTGTTTTCTTTATTTCTTGGACTTCATACAGTCTGTGAGTTGTTTCTGGGAGAGTGCAAGCCTCTGAGATTAGCATCCCAATATCAGTGACTGCATATTATGTCTGTTCATTTGTGACCTGGTTATCTCACTCAGGATGATATTCTCTAGATGCAGCCATTTTCTTAAGAATTTGGTTAAGTCATTGTTTCTGGTGGCTGAGTAGTATTCCATTGTGTAAATGTACCACAATTTTTGTATTCATTCATCTTCTGAAGGACATTTGGGTTTTTTTCCAGCTTCTGGCTATTATAAATAGAGCTGCTATGAACATTGTGGTGCATATATCTTGTGTATTAAAGTGTCTCTGGGGTATATGCCCAGAAGTGGAATAGCTGGGTTTTCAGGTAGTACTATATCCAATTTTCTGAGGTATCGCCATACTGATTTCCAGAGTGGTTGTATTAGTTTGCAACCCCACCAACAGTGGAGAAGTGTTCCTCTTTCTCCACAGCCTCACCAGCATCTGCTGTCATCTGAATTTTGGATCTTGGACAATCTGACTGGTGTGAGGTGGAATCTCAGGGTTGTTTTGATTTGCATTTCCCTGATGGCTAAGGATGTCGAGCACTTCCTCAGATGTTTCACGGCCATTCGGTGTTCCTCAACTGAGAACGTTTTGTTTAGCTCTGTAACCCATTTTTTAATAGGGTTATTTGATTCTCTGGTGTCTAGCTTTTTGAGTTCCTTGTATACCTTGGATATTAGGCCTCTATCTGATGTGGTGTTGGTAAAGATCTTTTCCCATTCTGTTGGTTGCCTTTTTGTTTTCTTGACAATTTCCTTAGTCTTACAGAAACTTTGCAATCTCATTAAGTCCCATTTGTTAATCTTTGACCTTAGAGCTTGAGCCATTGGTGTTTTGTTCAGGAAATTTTCTCCTGTGCCTATGTGTTCTAAGGTTTTCCCTACTTTTTCATCTAATAATTTCAATGTATCTGGTTTAATGTGGAGATCTTCGATCCACTTACACTTGAGCTTTGTACAAGGAGATAAGAAAGGCTCTATTTTCATTCTTTTGCGTGCTGAGTGCCAGTTGGACCAGCACCATTTGTTGAATAGGCTGTCCTTTTTCCATTGAATGTTTACTGCTCCTTTGTCAAAAATCAGGTGACCATATACATGAGGGCTCATTTCTGGTTCTTCTGTTCTATTCCATTGATCCACATGCCTATTTCTGTATCAGTACCATGTAGTTTTCAACACAATTGCCGTGTAATATAGCTTGAGGTCAGGAATAGTGATTCCCGCCGATGTTTTTTTGTTGTTGAGGATGGTTTTCCCTATTCTAGGTCTTTTGTTATTCCAATGAAATTGCACATTGATCTTTCCAATTCCTTAAAGAACTGGGTTGGAATTTTGATGGGGATTGCATTGAATCTGTAGATTGCTTTTGGTAGGATGGCCATTTTTAAGATGTTGATGTTTCCAATCCATGAGCATGGGAGATCTTTCCATTTTCTGAGATCCTCCTCAATTTCTTTCTTTAGAGGTTTGAAATTCTTGTCATACAGGTTCTTCACTTGCTTAGTTAGAGTCACACCAAGGTATTTCATAGTTTTTGTGACGATTGTGAAGGGTACCTTTTCCCTAATTTCTTTCTCCACATGTTTGTCCTCTGAGTATAGGAAGGCTACTGATTTGTTCGAGTTAATTTTGTATCCAGCCACTTTGGTGAACTTGTTTATCAGCTGTAGGAGTTCTCTGGTGGAATTTTTGGGGTCACTCAAGTACACTATCATGTCATCGGCAAAGAATGATGTTTTTATCTCTTCCTTTCCGATTTGTATCCCCTTGATCTCCTTTTGCTGTCTAATTGCTCCAGCCAGGACTTCCAGTACTATGTTGAATAGGTAGGGAGAGAGTGGGCAGCCTTGTCGAGTCCCTGATTTTAGTGGGATTGCTTCAAGTTTCTCGCCATTAATTTTGATGTTGGTTGTTGGTTTGCTGTATATTGCTTTTATTATGTTTAGGTATGGACCTTGGATTCCTGTTCGTTCCAGGACTTTTAACATGATGGGGTGTTGGATTTTGTCAAATGCTTTCTCAGCATCTAGTGAGATGACCATGTGATTTTGATCTTTGAGTTTGTTTATATGGTGGATTACATTGATGGATTTCCTTATATTAAACCATCCCTGCATCCCAGGGATGAAGCCTACTTGGTCATGATGAATGATAATTTTAATGTGTTCTTGGATTCGGTTTGCAAGGATTTTGTTGAGTATTTTTCATCAATGTTCATAAATGAGATTGGTCTGAAGTTCTCTTTCCTTGTAGGGTCTTTGTGTGGTTTAGGTACGAGGCTTAATGTAGCCTCAAAAAATGAGTTAGGTAGTATTCCATCTGATTCTATCTTTTGGAATACTTTGGCGAGTATTGGTGTTATATCCCCAATAAATGTCTGGTAAATTTCTGCACTGAACCCATCTGGACCTGAGCTTTTTTTGGTTGGGAGACTTTTGATGACTTCTTCTATTTCTTTAGGTGTTATAGGGTTATTTAGATGGTTTACTTGGTCCTGGTTTAACTTTAGGATCTTGTATCTGTCTAGGAATTCATCCATTTCCTCCAAATTTTCCAATTTTGTGGAGTATAAGTTTTTGTAGTAGGATCTGATGATTTCTTGAATTTTCTCAGTTTTAGTTGTTATGTCCCCCCTTTGCTTTCTGATGTTCTTAATTTGTATACTCTCTCTTTGCCCTCTAATTAGTCTTTCTAGGGGTTTATCAATCTTGTTGATTTTCTCAAAGAACCAACTCTTGGTTTTGTTGATAGTTTCGATAGTTCTTTTTGATTATATTTGGTCTATTTCTGCCCTAATTTTGATTATTTCTTGCTGTCTACTCTTTTTAGGTATATCTGCTTCCTTCTGTTCTAGGGCTTTTAGCTGTGCTGTCAGGTTGCTGATGTAAGCTCTCTCCAGCTTCTTTTTGGAAGCACTTAGGGCTATGAGTTTTCCTCTCAGTACTGCTTACATTGAATCCCATAGGTTTGGGTATGTTGTGTTTTCATTTTCGTTGAATTCTAGAAAATTTTTAATTCCTTTTTTTATTTCTTCTTTGACCCTGCTATCGTTTAACAGAGTGTTGTTTAGTTTCCATGTGTATGTGGGCTTTTTGTTGTCTTTGTTGTTGTTAAAGACCAGCCGTAGACCATGGTGATCTGAGAGGATGCATGGGAGTATTTTAATCTTCTTATATAGATTGAGGCTCGCTCTGTGTCCAATTATGTGGTCAATTTTCGAGAAGGTGCCATGGGGTGGTGAGAAGAAGGTGTATTCTTTTACTTTAAGATAATATGTTCTGAATATATCTGTTAATTCTAGTTGGTTCAAAGTCTCTGCTAGTTTTGCAGTGTCCTTGTTCAGTTTCTGTTTCTATGATCTGTCCATTGGTGAGAGTGGGGTATTAAAGTCTCCCACTATTATTGTGTGGGGTGAAATGTATTTTTTGAGCTTTAGAAGGCTTTCTTTTATGAATGTGGGTGATTTTTTATTTGGAGCATATATGTTAAGGATTAAGAGTTCCTCCTGACAGATTTCCCCGGTAATGAGTAAAAAGTGTCCTTCCTTATTTTTTTTGATAACTTTTGGTTGGAAATTTACTTTATTCGATATTAGAATAGCCACTCCAGCTTGCTTCTTGGAGCTGTTTGCTTGGAAGTTTTTTTCCCACCCTTTAACTCTGAGATAGTGTCTGTCTTTGTCTCTGAGATGAGTTTCCTGTATGCAGCAAAAGGCTGGATTTTGTTTATGTATCCAGTCTGATAGTCTATGTCTCTTTATTGGGGAGTTGAGTCCATTTATGTTAATAGATATCAAAAAATAGTTTTTTCTGTTTCCTGCCATTATTGCTTTTGTGGGTTGAGTTGTGTCTGTGTCTTTTTCTTCTTTTAGTTTTCTTATTTAGGAGTTTTCTTGTTTTTACTAAGCTGTATTTTTTCTTATTGTATTGGGTTTTCCACCTATAATTTGTTGTAGTGCTGGGTTTGTCGTCAGATATTGTGTAAATTTTGGTTTGTCTTGAAATATCTTCATCTCTCCATCGATGGTGATTGATAGTTTTTCTGGGTATAGCAGCTTGGGCTGGCACTTGTGTTCTCTTAGGGTGTGCATGATGTCTGTCCAGGCTCTTCTAGCTTTCATAGTTTCTGTTGAGAAATCGGGTGTGAGTCTGATTGGCCTGCCTTTATATGTTACCTGACCTTTTTCCCTTACTGCTTTTAGTATTCTTTCTTTGCTTTGGGCACTTGATGTTTTTACTATTATGTGTCGGTAGGTATTTCTTTTCTGGTCCAACCTATTTGGATTTCTGAAGGCTTCTTTTATGCTCGTGGTCATCTCATTCTTGGGGGTAGGGAAGTTTTCTTCTACGATTTTGTTGAAGATATTTACTGTGCCTCTTAGTTGATACTCTTCTCCCTGTTCTATTCCTATTATCCTTAGGTTTGGTTTTCTCATTGTGTCCTGGATTTCCTGGACATTTTGGGTTAGGATCTTTTTGTTTGTTGCATCTTCTCTGGCTGTTTTGTCTATGTTTACAATGTTGTCTTCTGCCTCCGAGATTCTTTCTTCCATCTCTTGTAATCTATTGGAAATGCTTGCTTCTGTGATTACTGATTTCTTTTTTATGTGTTCTACCTCTAGGGTTATCTCTTTTTGTGTTTTCTTTATTGTGTGAATTTCTGTTTTAAATTCCCTCTTCCATTCCTTCATCTCTTTGATTTTGTTTTTCTCTAGTTCTTTGAGTTCTTTGAGTGTTTTTCTTGTTTTCTCTTTAAAAGCTTCTGAGTCTTTTTGCTTTTCCTCCCGTTCTTGTTTAAATATCTCTATCAGCATCTTGAGGTATGATTTCAGGTCTGTGCCTTCCTTTTCTGGAGTGTTTGGTATTCTGATGTTTGCTGTAATAGGAGACCTGGGTTCTGGTGTTGCCAGGTTGTCTTGGTTTCCTTGGGGTATACTCTTTCGCTTTTCTCTTGCCATTTTGTTGTCAGTGATATGTTCTTGCCTTTTCCTTGTATCTGGTCTGTGTCCCTGGATCTCCACTGGTCCAGGTGGCAGATGGGTCGAGCCCTGTTCTATGCCTCAGAGTCGCTGGGTGGGGCAGAAGTTCTAAAGTTCTGTTCCTGGTCGCTGGATCAGACGGAGCGGGGCAGGGCAAGGCAGGGGGTGTACTTTCCGTGTGCACTCTGCAGAGATCTCTCTGATCCCTGGCAGCTCAGGTCTCCCACCCACCAGTTGCTCAGCCTCTATGAGCCGCTGTTCTGGGTGGCAGATGGGCCAGGCTCCGCTCTGCTTCCTGAAGTTGCCTCCGGGTGGAACAGAAATTCCTAAGATCTGTTCCTGGTCACTGGATCGGGCAGGACAGGGCAGGTCAAGACAGGGGGTGCACTTTTTGTGTGCACTCGGCAGAGATCCGTCTGCTCCCCAGCAGCCTAGGTCTCCCACTCACCAGTTGCTCAGCCTCTACGAGCCGCTGTTCCAGGTGGCAGGTGGGCCAGGCTCCGCTCCAGATCTTTTTTTTTTTTTTTTTTTATGCAATGAGAATCTGATCATTCTTGTCCACAGAATAAAAAAAAAAGGGAGCCAGATATTTTAATTCTGATTTTATGTTCCTTCCTTAGTACATATATTTGAACACACGAGTACAATGTTCCCTATACCAGTAGCAGATTCCTTCTTTCTGTGTCTTCTAGGTTCACACTTGATCAGATATTTCTTAAGATAGGCTTACCATTCTGCAAGGAAGTCTCTTACTATGCATTGCTAAGCATTGGAAAGAATTTAGGTTATAATTTCTCTTTCTATAACTTTCCTCTTCTATGACACAGAAAACCCAGGCAGGTATTAAAAAGGTCTTTTGGATATTTTGCAGTTATCTTTGGAATTCTTCAAGTCTCTCTCCTAGCAAGAATGTCCCGGTGACCTCACACTTCAGTTCACACTTCAATTATCTTATGTATTTCTCATAGCCAGAGGAGAATTGCTGGGCTCTAGATTTGAAGGCTTTCTTCAGTCATTATTTTGGAAATCACCAGTCTTGGGTAACATAAATCTGGTTGTCATTGTTTATCAAAATTAATATTTGACTTCTATAGTCATACTCTTCAATTGTCAGGGAACACAACATTTGTGCCCAGTTGTATCAGTTGTTGCTGGTGTGTGTGTGTGTGTGTGTGTGTGTGTGTGTGTGTATGAAAGAGAGAGAGAGAGAGAGAGAGAGAGAGAGGGAGAGAGAGAGAGAGAAAGAGAGGGAGAGAGAGAGAGAACAATGAACTCTAAACATGGCAGCTTATCACAAGCTTTTATTGTCTCACAGATACTGGGGTATCTTGGATGGACGTCTCAGGATTAGGCTTGCTCATGAGTCTATAGCAGGTGTGTAGTTTTGAGAAAGTTCAAATTTCCACTGGTTCTGCTAACTCAGTTCCAAGCTAACTCAGATGGCCAATTTGATTCCTTGTTGGATTTTAGTTGGAGCATGGAGGTGAAAATATGCCTGGGAATCAAGAAGCAGACATCAGGAACATGACCTCAGAGGTGATGGCCATGAGGTAGAGGCTGCACACACCGTCCACAGAATAGAGTAGGAAGGGACAGGAGTGAAATCAGGAAGCTAGAGCCTGGTGGCTGACTGAGAGGGGTTGGCATAGAGCACTCACTTTCCTGTCTGTTGCACTGTCGTCAGAGAAGAAAGAGTTCCTTTGGCTCACATTTCCAGAGCACAGCCATTCCTGAACCTGCAGGCCATTCTTAGCTAGTTCTCTTCTGCAGACCAAAATCCCCCCACACAAACAATTATGCCTCCCAAATTGATAGTTAAAGCTAACTGGGGTACCATGCAAGCTTACAAACACTTTAGGGTTTTCCTGAGAATTAGTAGTTTTTACTGAAATGAATAAAGTTGAGGTAGGAGGGTGGCATTATGAAACGTTCCATGTCTTCTGATTTCAAATATTACGGAATGGTCATACTCCGAATAGTCTTCCAACAATTCACATTCATCTAGTCTTCAGAAAATGATCTAAACTATCCTAATTTTCACCTCAGTTCCTTCCACCATTTTCAAAGATCAAGGTGAATAAATGTTCTTGCCCCATACAGAGACTAGTCAAAATCGGCATATATTCTTTGGAACATTTGATTCAGTTTTAGAAATGTAGGTATACATAAATGTATTATAATTGGGTGCAAAGTGTGTTGCACACAGTTCATGGATTAATTTCCGCTTTTTAAATTGGGCAAGCTAATGTTTTCAGTGGGGAAGATGACACTTCATTCTGTTCCCAAGGTGTATCCAGTCCGGTCTGCATTACATAGCTAAGCCATAGAGTTTTTGATATGCTAAATTTACCCTGAGGCTGAAGGGAGTTTGTTATCTGACCATAGATCTACATAATTCAAATACTTATCCCCTTTAATACAGAAAAGAAAACTATAATCATCTTGCACCAGCTTTTGCAGTGCTGTACTTTTGAATTCTGAATTCTCAAGGAGTAATTTCTAAAAGTGTCTCTTGGTATTGTACTGTTGGCAAATGATGGCTGTATTACTTTAAGAAAAATCAATATCTGAGGATCATTATTTACCAAATACATAGGGGATAAAAATGGCTACTATTCGCAACATAAAAAGATTTCATTTTACAGCATGACGTACTGTGTGGTTCTCAGACAGGGAGCTCTTCCAGTGCACTCAAGAATGTGAGCTGCATGGCTGATGTGTGCTGGGCACAGGGTTTAGTCATGATCTAAAGGGAGATAGCTTCCCCCCCCCATATAAGTTTGTTTATGATTCATTTGTATTCAGGGTCAATTTTAGCCATTTGACAACTACCTCAATCCTTCCTCAAAAATCTTGATTATTTCCATGAGTGATCTTGTCATAGATTCCTTCAGTCAGTGTGATCACATTTATCTTTCAGTTCATCTCAGCCCATGGAGTTTCTCCGAATTACATCATCAAGATGCTAAATGAGGTTATAGGACATCTATGCTCTCCTAATGCACTCGTTGCCATGGAAGCTGCTCTTCTGGCCTGATTTCATCAATTTTTTTTTTTTTCAAGCAAGTAATTTGATAATTCTTTCCAAAGAGAAAATGTCATAATGTTCTTGCTTCCAAATTGAAAGAACCAAATGATTTCTTTTAGCTCCTCATGGCCTCATCCTAATAGGCATATTTTGATTATTTAATTTACACTCAGCAGAAAACTAAGACTTGATTTTATTCTAATGCATATCACTAGATAATGTTTTACTTCAAACTTCTTTCTCTATGCTCCTAAAAAATATGATCCTAACTAATCTTTAAATACTCACAGGGCTTTCTTTGAAGAAGAACATTTAATGGTGTCACAATTAATGACATCCGTAGCCACTGTCTACTAGCATCATTAAATGCTGCATCTGAACACAGCATTTATCACCATCGGCAGTTGACACCCTATTTGGTGTCACTTGTCCACCTGCTTGTGATACCTGCTTCCTGAAATGAGATGCAGCAGGGACGAAAAATGCCTCGTCTGCTTTGCTGTGAGATGCCCTGAGCCCAGGGGGACATTTCAGCTTCCTCAACTAATCGCAAACTCTAGGCAGCATTTTTATTTTACGATTATAGACACAGACCCAGTGGGCACTTGCATATTTAACTTTAATGCTGCATGAAAAACAGGGACATCATGAAATTAATTAGGACATTTATTTTCAGCCCTGAGAAGGAAAACAAGTTATTTTGTGCTGGCTGCTAAGTGTCCTGTAGGTGGCAGTGTGTGGCAAGGAGAGGGTGCCTGCAGGGCCCTCGTGCAGATGGATTACCAAAAAGTTAATAAGAATAAAAAGCAAAGACAACTCTGAGTTTCCTCTTAGAAATGCGTTCTTGCATTGCCTGTCTTCGGGCTCTCTCTAATGTCAGAATCCAGCGTGAGACCCCCAACATACAAGCCCTGTGTGATTGAAATAGCTGTTTTGGTTCAAAGATGTGATCTGTTCTTACACATACATCTCCAATCACCCGCAGCAGCACTATGTGCCCTGAGGGTGTGACGGGGTATTTTCTGATGGACTGACTGACTGTCAATACTCGGTTCAAAGTAAACATCTCAACTGTTTTCTCAGTTCGTGTTTCAAAATTGGAGCACAGAAGTTGTCTGGCAAGCACTAGACAAGGAAAGAATAAGTACATAAGCACGTGACCCCCCCCCAATACCCAGAGATAGGTATTTGTTTTGGAATTCTGAGTGTCTCTCCGTGAGATGCCCTACAATCTGGTTGTGTTGGGAATTAGACTCTGACAGAGCTGCCAACTCTTCTGCCGGGATTTCTGCAAGGATCCAAGTTTATCCCTGCCTATTACAACCATGTGTTCACACAGACCCACGTTCTTTAACTGTGAATACAATTTCCATATAAAAAATGCTAGTAGAGGAAACGTGTGTGTGAATCTTCCTGAGGTCCTTTTCTGTCACCCTAAACAGAAAGCGCTGGAGTCCCCCAGACGT
Organism: Micromys minutus; assembly: GCF_963924665.1. Lineage (NCBI taxonomy): Eukaryota > Metazoa > Chordata > Mammalia > Rodentia > Muridae > Micromys > Micromys minutus. Next base: position 14,908,321 of record NC_137984.1, read on the forward strand.
TGAAGATGTGTAATCACAGTCCTCTCTTGAGAAGAAGACAATGGGTGGAGAGGAAACCCTCTGGATGTTGCAGTTCTGAGGTTTGAGCAGAGGCTCTGGGTCGTTTTTTTCAGGGAACCATATTCAGTCGGTGTCTGATTCAATTAGATGTCTTTCCAGACGAGCAGGTTATATCATCTGAAGTTTTTGATCTCCTTTAAGCTCCTGATGGCAATCACACCAAATGATCACTTCAAAAAGAGAACGCAAACCCTCAGAAACGATCACCCCACTTCCGAATGATTCCAGAAGCCCTGCGTGCTTTCTGCAGCTGTCACCGGAAGGCAGCCCACAGCTGGGGTAGCTGCGGACATCAGGCAGAAGTACTGCAGGCCTTCTCAAACATCTCTTAATGCCATGTTTGTCAACAGTGGTTCGTTTTCTTTGTCTACTTTTAAAAAGGGCACTGAAGTCCAACTTATTAATTCAGTTTATTAAAAAACAAAAGGAGAACGCTCAAAGAGCTGCTTTTTAAGATGACCTTTTCTAGCTATGTGGAATCGTGCAGCTTTGTAAGGTTGAAGGGGCTTTTCTGTTTCCTTGGTGATTTGAGTGTTTTAAGATTAATGCACCCCCTCCCCCACCCTCCAAATATACCAAGTCTCATCTCTGTCTTAACTTTCATCTTTCTGGCTTCATGCTCTAAATGGACACTGCTGCTTCTTCTAGAGGGTTCTCCTGGGTCTGGATCAGCTGCTGGAGAGTGAAGCAGGCACTTCCTTTCTGTCTGTAAGGATATCAGAGTGTCGTGGTCTAGAACTGGCATTCTTCACTATTATTAGATGAACTGGCCACGTCCAAGTGGCTTTTCATTTCCTGATTGAAGAGAGGCTGTCAAGGGCGGGGTTCTCCCCGTCAAATGGAAAAGGCCAGCCTTGCTTCCAGATACAAAGATTATTCTCTTCTGCCGTTTTGGTAAAGACTCAGCCTTTAGCACCCCGAAGTTCCCCTCTTTTGTGACAGTCAGTGATATTTGGAGGAAAATGTCACACATTATATGTCTGTTGAATTAAAAACAAAGGGAAACAATGCCACCCAAACATATGGACTGCTCAGCTAATTATGTTGAGGACATTCGGAGTGTTGGATATGTAGGGGTTTTTCTTTGTTCATAAGAATCTCAACGAAAGCATTTATATATGGATACCCATTTATTTTCTTTGTATCAAGAGTTTCTTTGTGTTCATGGGCAAATGAAGCGAGACTAACTGAGCTGAGATACAGTGACAGAGGTGGGCTGATGTCTCCCGATTCTAAGCTTGGTGCTTCTGGTCCTTTGAAGCTGCTGGCTTCTGTGAAAGTTAGTGATATTTGGAGGAAAATGTCACCATTAGAGCGTGCTGTAGCTCCTACTAGACCAAAGGGATTCTGTGGCTACCATCCGCACAGAATGACACAAGGTTTTGAAAAGCCTTGTGGACCTGCAATTGCGAAAGAAGGTTTAGTTTTCTTTGATTATTCTGAGTCTGTTAACTTATTAGAAAGAATTCTGAGTTGTAGTGGCCCAGGACCTGCTATGAACATCTTTCCACTGTATACTCTATGCGGGGCTCATTATTAAAACCCTGTTAAATCTGTAAAGTACATGCATATTGTGGAACAGACAATGCATCCTGTCTGCAATAATAACCAATTTTGCTTTTCTGAAGAAGTCAGAATTTTATTTTAAAAGCCTGTGTGTGTGTGTGTGTGTACACATATATGTAGTTATGAACTATTTTCAAATTTTTGAGTTTGTATGAACAGGACATTTTTAAGGCATGGATTTATAATTTTCAAGGGAAACTCATTAGCTACTGTCCTTCTACATCATCGCAAAAGTAAGAGAAAAACCATGTCAAACAAACAACGGAAGCTACAACATTATCCTAAATGTTAGGAAACCAGATGCAGAGCATTTGGCTTCATATTTGTGTGTGAAACACAATCGGGCGTTCCAGAAATGCCCCACCCACTTTCCAGTAGCACCAAACTAGAGCTCACTCATGCTGAAAGTCTGCCCAGACTGCCCAGATTTACCCAGAGCAGCCAGCAGTGAGGCAGGTAAAGGTATGGTCTGTGTGGGAAAAAGGCCTTCTCACACACAGAATCACTATCCAGTCTGCCTAGGTGTCCTAGCTAGTTAATACATGTTGCAACATCTAATTTCATCTTTGTTAATGAGCAGAGTTATTTCCTTTTCATGAACTATTCAATTATTAACTGAACTTAGTGCCAGATGACTGAACACGCTGAAGGGTGGTTCTTGTTCATGAGTTCAAATGAATATATATGGTTGGCCAAATATGGCTTTGGAGACCCAGCAGGCAGTAAACACTGGTTTCTATATTATTTAGTGATTTAATAATAAATCTAGGTTGCTATTATTAGATGAAAATTTGTATCAGGGGACGCATGGGAGAGTGTGTAGTTTTGTTTTTACTTGAGTTTCTTAAACTCTAACTATTCAAAGTAGACTAACAGAGTTTCACAATCTTACCTTCTGAACTGAAAAACAGCGAGTCAGGTGAAGAGACAATCTTTAAAAATGAGAGAAAAGATGTCTTGAAAGTATCTATCTGACAAGGGGCCAGTATCTAGAAATAAAAGAAAATTTCAAAGTTCCTTGACAAAGAAGAGTGACAATAACCCAGTCGAGACGATTCTAAACAGCTCCACACAGACAGTTTTGAAAAGAAGTTAACTGTCCAATGATCGATAAACAAACACCCAGTGTAACGACTCGTCAGAGAAATGAAAATGAAAGTCACAGCAAGGTATTTGTAGGGTGATTGGGGTCCTGCATCCTCTCCACCACAGGGCTAGGCTGGTGGGGAAGGCAGGACTCGGGATTGCTCCATGCTAGGGAAGCCCGGAGACACCACTGCAGGAAGCAAGGTAGGGCTGCCTGGTGCTCAGGCTCTTGGACACCCAGGCACTGTGGGATGCTGTGAAAGAGCTGAGAACTCTCTGGATCTAGCCTGGGGTTGGGGGATGGGGAGAGGGAGAGGGGCTTTGGCTGGTTTCTTGGGGGAGCTCTTGGCTTGTCCACAGCTGGCTTGGGCTTGGCTTGGCCTGGTGGTGGTCATGGTTGGGAGCACAGGGGAAGGAGGCCTTCTATAGGAGACTAGAGGGTGTGGCTTTATAGGAGATGGCCTTCTCTGTGGCTGCCCACCGTGGATCCTGATGAAAAGAGGCAGTCCATGGTTTTAAAGGCTTTTATTGTCCGGTGCAAGGTGGATGAGTAAAGCCTTACCCCACTTCTAAGAGTGGGCCTGAGGGTAAATATCGTTTGCAAGGAGGAGTGTCTGGGAAGGGAAGCTTATTGGCTAAGCCCTCCAACCCTTTATGTAACTCATTAAAATGGAGATCTATCTTGAGCCTATGTGGCCACAGGTCACATGTGGAGGGGCTTGGGGCATTGCCCTTACATGACTGATGGCCACAATCTATGGGGAGTTTTGGCTAGTGACAGAGGCCAGGTGCTGGGGAATCAGGTGAATCTCCTACTGTCCCTTCAGGGTCTCAGGGGTTTTGAGCAGAAATCAGGCTGCTTTTCTGTCTCACAGTAATATGTCACCTAAAAAAGAATGGCTATTCTAAAAATACCAACCCAACCACAAGCAAAAGCCACAAGTGCTAACAGGATGTGGAGAAAGGGAACTCATATGCACTGATAGAGGGAATATAAATTTTTCAGCCACTGTGGGAAAAAATCTAGTTCCCAAGTAACCAAAGAATCATCTTACAACCCTGGAATCTGAATAATATCTATATTTGCATCTGCACATCTGTATCTGAAATTAAATCAATATGTTCAAAAGATATCTGTCCTCATGTGAATTCTGGTCCTATTCACAATAACCAAGAAATGGAAGCAACCTAAGTATATTAATAAGTGAATGGACAAAGAGGATTGGTCATACACATATGTAGTCATAGTAAGTATGAAATTATCATTTGCCACTATCTGTACATATGTTGCTATATATGCACATATTGTCAGTAGATATACATATATGTGTGCACACACAGACACACATAGACACACACAGACACATACACAGACACACACACAGATATGCACAGAGACACAGACACATGCTTGGAGACATATACATAGACACACACACAAAGGCACACACATAGACACAGACACATGTACACAGACAGACACATATAGACACACACAGACAGGTACACACATGCACACAGACATATACACACAGGCACACACAGACATATACACAGACACACATACACAGACACACACACAGACACATGCAAAGACACACACAGACACACACACATGCAACAGATATAGACACACAGACACACACACAGACACACACACAGACACACACACTAAGGCACACACTGACACACACATGTACACAGACATACAAATACAGACACACACACACACACACACACAGAGGGAGAGCACTATGTTAGATGACCAAGTACACAAAGACAGGTAGTTCATGATCTTACTCATGTGTGGAATCCAAACTGTTGTTCTCACAGAAGCTGAGCATAAGAAGGTACATAGCAGAGGCTGAGACTCTTGGAGGAAGGTTGTGAGAGGGACATACAACTTGCTGAACATGTTCTGAGTGACAGAAGGAAGACATTTTCATGTGGGAGAGAGAGCGGGTGACAGTAGATCACAACTTGCTGGGGCTGCAAGAAAAGACTCTGAATGTTTCATTGTAAAAAAAGGATAAATGGTCATGGATATGAATATATTTAGCCTCACTTAAATATTTAGTGACTTGTACATACAGTAGGACATTATATAGTTCCTATATGTACACTAATAGGTTTTTAATATAGTGGCTAAAAATACATTGAATTAAATCACAACATAAGTATTTAAAGTAACAAACTTTAAATAATTTAAATAACCAGTGAGAACTTAATAGAAAGAACTCAGCTGCCCCTTGACTCATGGAAAATGAGTACAATTGATTGTCTGTACATCAAACACAGAGCCATATCTGAGGATTTTGTGGATTCGCACAGGGGTACAGTTTACATCAACTTTTTGATTTTTATTTTTGAGCACAAACTTGAATATGTAAGTTAAGGTAGCCTCATGTAGTATAGAGCTCAGTCTGGCTGCAACTCCTGGTTGCAAGTCAAGTGACACCAAACTGATGAGACTCTCGGTTCGTCTTCTGGTAGATTAGTATGTGTTGAGCCTTTAGCTCTAGAATAGAGAATCTGGTTTCTCCCCATCATTATCACAACAAACTCATCTTTCTCTTTCCTCTTTGTTAGAAGCCTCTGTATTTTCCAGTCCTTTACATCAATAAACTTGAAATAGAATGAATTGAAAATTTAAATCAGAGTTATATTAGCAACTTCAAATCCCACAAAACAATTAAGCATAACCCCTAAATAACATCTACTAAGCACATCTGTGGTCCTTCGAAGTAGTAACTGTAAATAGTAGTTAGTTTCCAAGTATTTAGTGCAAGTTAATAATATATAGAATATGCAATAAAATTGCTGACCCCAAGAAAATTAGCATCTAAAATGTTAAATGTTTTACACCAGGGAATGGTGTACATTCCACGGTGATACTCTAGGGAATTCTTCACACTTTTGTATTTGTAATAATTGGTCTGGTAACTGTTGATTTGGCCACAATAATTAATATTTATGAACTGTGATTGCTCAGTATGTTTTTTTATAATAACGTGTGCCACTGTGGAATTCCTTACCAATTGGTGTCTGCTTGTGCTATGAATAATGAAAAGAAAACATCATATAAAACAGTCTTTGGAACAAGGGAGAATTTACAGTGGGACATTTTGGAACAGATTTCCGATGCATGCATTAGTTGATATAGAGGTGAAAAATACATTTTGGGTTGGAAATGTAAATTCTGTTGCTCATCATTTTCATCCATCTTGGGAAACTCTATACCTCAAGACAAAGTCAGAATTTAATAACTTCTATTGCATAATTAGGATATTTTCTCCATGAAGCTAGTACTAAAATAAAGTGGTCTGTCACTTTTAAAGTTACTTGTGATACTCGGCTTTGGGTAGCAACTTGACACCACCGTTCTAGAGTCACCTATGAAGAGGAAACCTTAACTGAAGAACTGTTCAGGTCAGGCTGGCCCGTGGCCAGCATGTCTATCAAGTATTTTGTTAATTGCTAGTTTATGTAGGAGGACTCCGCCCAATGTAGGCGTGTCACCCCAGCCAGGTGGTCCTGGGTTGTATAAGAAAACAAGCCTCAGAAAGCTGGCAAGTAAGCTGCATTCCTCAAAATCTTTGCTTCAATTTTTGCCTCCAGGTTTTTTCTTTCTTTCTTTCTTTTTTTTTTTGAACAACTTTATTTAAAAAAACAAAGATAAAAGAACAAATTTTAAGCATTTTTGCATAAATGTATACGAATACATTTTTGTCATTGCTTGGCTTTTTTTTTCTTCAAAGGTTTGATAGTGTGCATTAAGGTCTTACTAGTTACAATGAGCAAAAAGTACATGTAAAACAGGATGTAACCTGGAATTAGTCAAAGTTTTCTTGGGTGTAAGGATTGAGCATAATGTTTTTTTTTTTTTTTTTTTTTTCCTTGAACTTCACGCAGTTTGTGAGTTGTTTCTGGGGTGTTCAGAGCTTTCTGGGGTTAGCATCCCATTATCAGTGACTGCATATTATGTCTGTTCTTTTGTGACTGGGTTATCTCACTCAGGATCTTCAGCTCCTGTCTCTGCCTCTCTCAGTCAGGGGCTGGGTCCTGTAGAAAACAATAAAACCTTCCTTGCCCTAGCTGGTCTAGTGATGATGTTTATTTATCACAGTAACAGAAGACTAGAGAATTCACTATTATTTAATGTTAAAAACCATATTATAATAGTAACTTCTCACCCAACAATTCATACAATACTGCAAACCCGAGTCATCATTCGTGTCCTGCTTAGCACTAAATCATACACTCAATGGAATTATTTACTAATATGCATAAGAAAATTTACATTTATCATGTAAAATAGTTAGATTTAGATGTGATTCTTTTATGAATCATGTTTTGCTTCTGTTTTTCCTCCAAGACCTGTCTTGGTGATGTGTTTACTCTAAGATTTCTCTTCTTTTCATTATATGCATTTAGAAGCTGTCTGTAAAATTTCCTTTCCTTGTCAGAAATTTTGTTTCAAATATTTTACTTTTTTAGACTAGCCTTAAAAAGAAAAACTTAAAACTTCTTTTTTGCAGTTATAGAAGAGAAAATTTAGATACATTAGAAAAATAGTTTTTCATCTAAATATAAACATTTAAAAATTAATATAATTTTATTAATTTTCTTTTGTTTTAATATATTTTAATGTCTTATAAGTAATTTTCTTTATTATTTGAAACCTTAAAAAATGACATCATTATTACTTTCTCTTTCCTCCCTCTAAACCTTTCTATATACCGCTACTCTCTTTTAAATTCATGATCTCACTTTTTATGTGCGCTGTACATAAAAAACACCTGTGTCTGAAAAACCTTGCCTCTATAGACTGCCCACTTGGCTCTGGGTAAACAATAAGTGTGCTCTTTCTTGCTGAGGGCATGAAATCACCTTCCCCAGGTTTTCATGTTTAAGCATGCACATCTGTGTTATGGTACTGTAGCACATTGCTTTTTTTCTGCTCTTGACTCTCTGATTTATTCATAGCTGTCATCATATGAATGCATATTTTTATAAATGTTTAAAAATAATACAGGATTTTGATGATCAAAAGAAAGAGGATTCCCCGAGTGAGGGAAGAGGTAAAGTATCCTTTCAGAGACAAAATGTGATGGGGTGATGAACTCTAGGAGGGGGAACTGGGAAGGGCAACATTTTGGATGTAAATAAATAAAATAATTTAAAAATTAATATAAGACTCATAGCCTTCTTGCAGAGAGCTGAGCACCCAGGATCCTTCGAAGTGCTCTCCCCCCTGAACCTCACTTTCTCTCCACTGACTATCTGGGGAAAGACCAGCAGGAACTCTCAGGGCACAAGTATTGAGGTGCTGCCTGGGATAGGACCCTTGTGGACTCCATCTGGGCCCAGAGCTAGTGCTGGTCCACTGGCATCAGGATTCACAGCCTGCCTGCAGAGAGATGAACATCCTGGTATAATCTCCCTTCTGAGCCCATGGGCCAAAAGGCCCACAGAAAAGACAAGCTCCAGTAAGAGACAAGATCAACTAGCATCACAGACAACAAGATGGCCAGAGGCAAGCACAAGAAACTAAGCAACAGAAACCAAGACAACCTGGCAACATCAGAACCCAGTTCTCAAACCACACCAAGTAGTGGATATGTCAACATAACAGAAAAACAAGATTTGGATTTAAAATCATTCCTCATTTTGATGATGGAGGGACTCTAAAAGCAGATGAATAACACACTTACAGAAATACAGGAGAACACAGGTAAACAGGTGAAAGCATTAAAGAAGAAACACAAAAATCACTTAAAGAGCTATAGGGAAACACAACCAGACAGGAGAAGGAATTAAGCAAAATCATCCAGAATCTATAAACAGAAATAGAGCTAATAAATAATTTATGAAAGGAAACAATCCTGGAGATAGAAAACCTAGGAAAGAGATCAGGAGTCATAGACACAATTATTATCAACAGAATACAAGGGATGAAAGAGAGAATCTCAGGGGCAGAAGATATCATAGAAAATATTGACACAGCAGTCAGAGAAAAGGCAAAAAGCTCCTAACACAGACCATCCAGGAAATCCAGGACACTATGAGAAAACCAAAACTAAGAATAATAGGTAGAGAAGAGAGTTGAAGACTCCGAACTAAAAGGTCCAGTAAATATCTACAACTTTCCTAACCTAAAGAAAGAGATGACCATGAACATACAATAAGCCTACAAAACTTCTAATAGATTAGAACTAAAAAGAAATTCTTCCTGACACATAATATTCAAAACATCAAATGTTCAAAACAAAGAAAGAATCCTAAAAGAAGTAAGGAACAAAAAGCTCAAATTACATATAAAGGCAGACTGATCAGAATTACACCAGACTTCTCAACAGAGAATATAGCATACGGAAGTGACCCCAAAAAATTCCAGCACAGAACTTCTATAGCTAATAAACAACTTCAGCAAAGGGGCTGGATATAAAATTAACTAAACAAATCAGTATCCTTTCTCTACTCAAAGAATACACAGGCTGAGAAATAAATTAGAGAATCAACACCCTTCACAATAGTCACAAAGAATATAAAATACCTTGGAGTGATCCTAACCAAGCAAGTGAAAAATGTGTATGACAAAAACTTCAAGTCTCTGAAGAAGGAAATTGAAGATCTCAGATAATAGACAGATCTCTCATGCTCATGGATAGGAAAGATCAATGTAGTAAAAATGGCCATCTTGCCAAAAGCTATCTAAAGATTTAATGTAATACTCATCAAAAATCCAACTCAATTCTTCATAGAGTTAGAAAGAGCAATTTGCAAATTAGCTTGGAATAACCAAAAACCCAGGATAACAAAAACTATTCTCAACAATAAAAGCACTTCTGGTGGAATCACCAACCCTGACATCAAGCTGTATTACAGATCAATCATGATAAAAACTGCACGGTATTGGTACAGAGACAGGCAGAGAGATCAATGGAATAGAATTGAAAACCCAGAAATGAACTCACACACCAATGGTCACTTGACCTTTGACAAAGATGCTAAAAACATTCAATGGAAAAATGACAGCTTCCTCAACAAATGGTGCTGGTTCAACTGACAATCAGCATGCAAAAGAATGCAAAACCTTCCAGTCTTATCTTTTTGTACAAAGCTTAAGTTCAAGTGGATTAATGACCTTCATATTAAACAAGGTACACTGAATCTAGTAGAAGAGAAAGAGAGGAAGAGTTTAGACCACATAGTCAGAGGGTGAAAATTTCCTTATGCTCTAAGATCAAGAATCAACAAATGGAACCTCTATATATTTGCAAAACTTCTGTAAGGCAAAGGACACTGTCAATAGTACAAAACAGCAACCAACAGATTGGGAAAAGATCTTTACCAGTTCTACATCTGATAGAGGGCTAATGCCCAATATATACAAAGAATTCAAGAAGTTAGACTCCAGAGAATCAAATAATCCTATTAAAAATGGAGTACAGAGCCAAACAATAAGTTCTCAACTGAGGAATAGAGAATGGCTGAGGAGCACCTAAAGAGATGTTCAACATCCGTAGTCATCAGGGAAATGCAAATCAAAACAACCTGAGATTCACCTCACACTAGTCAGAATAGTTAAGATCAAACTAAAGACTGAAAACTTGGGTGACAGCACGAGTTGACAAGGATGTAGAGAAAGAACACTCCTCCATTGTGTTGGTGGGATTGCAAGCTAGTACAACTACTGTGGAAATTAGTTTTTTGGTTCCTCAGTAAATTGGACATACTACTACCTGAGGACTCAGCTATACCACTCCTCAGCATATACCCAAAAGATGCTCTAACATATAACAAGGACACATGCTCTATTATGTTCATAGCAACTCTATTTATAATAGCCAGAAGCTGGAAAGAACCCAGATATCTTTCAACAGAGGAATGGATACAGAAATTATTGATATAGAAATTGTGGTACATATACACAATGGAGTACTACCCAGCTATTAAGAACAATGACTTCGTGAAATTTTTAGACAAATGGATGGAACTAGAAGCTATCATCCTAAGTGAGATAACCCAGTCACTAAAGAACACACATGGTATTTTCTTATTGATAAGCAGATACTAACCCAAAAATCTTGCAGTACCCAAGAAACAATTCACAGACCTTATGAAGCTCAAAAAGAAGGAAGGGAAGAATGTGGACCCCTCAGTTCTTCTTAAAAGGGAGAACAAAACAGTCAAAGGAGGAAATAATGAGACAAATAGATGAGCAAGGCTTAGAAGAAGATCATTCAGAGTCTGTCTCACCTGGTGATCTACCCCATATGTAGCCACCAAACCTAGTCACTATTGATGATGCCAAGAAGTGCTTTCTGGCAGGAGCCTGATATGGATGCCTCCTTAGAGGCTCAGCCATAGTCATACTGATACAGATGAGGATGGTTGCAGCTTGCCATTGGGCTCAACATAGGAACTCCAATGAAGGTTCTAGATAAAGGCCTGAAGGAGCTGAAAGTGTTTGGAAGCCCATTCGAAGAACAACATTATCAACTAACCAAATCATCCACAGCTCCCAGAGACTATAAGACCTACTAAGGAACACACACAGAGAGATCTATGGCTCCAGTTACATATCTATCAGAGGATAGCATTGTCTAGCATCAATTGGAGGAGAGGCCTTTGGTCCAGTGAAGGCTTGATTTCTCAGTGTAGGGGAACGGCAAGGTGGTGAGGTAGGAGAGGGTGGTTGGGAGAGGGAGCACCTTCATGGAAGCAAGGGGAGGTGAAGGGGGATGGGAGTGTGGGGAAAGCTGATAACATTTGAAATGTAAGTACAGAGAATACCCAATAAAATATTAATAAAAAAGAATAATACAAATATTTTCTCAAATAGTTTTACCTTATTTTCTGTTAGGATACTTGGTAAATCTTATGATTTCTAAGTAATAGTCATTCACTCTTAGAAAAATTAAATGTATGTGAGTATGTAACTCATGCACACACATAAAACCAGAAAATATCTCATACAGTTTAAGGGAGATTATAGCTTTGTGTTCAGTTTGATTCACAGCTATTTTTGGCCATGTGTGTAGCCCGACAGCCTACATCAAGGTAATGGCCGTGGTCATTCATATCATAGAAATGAGGCTGAAAGAGCAAATGTTGCAATTTGCTTGCATGTAACATAAAACACAGAAAGTCCTGGGAGCTGTTCTTTCGTCTGTAGCTATGGATGTTTTTCACTTACATGTAGTGTCTGTGTCTTGATGGTTCAAGGTATAACTTAACCCCTCTGTGCACAGTGGTGGTGCAACTCAAAAATGAAATGGCCTTTGGTGTTTGGTAACATAGTTGTACTGGCTGGTTTTGTGTCTACTTGACACACGCTGGAGCTATCACAGAGAAAGGAGCCTCAGGTGAGGAAATGCCTTCATGAGATCCAGCTGGAAGGCATTTTCTCAACTAGTGATCAAGGGGGGAAGACCCAGCTCATTGTGGGTGGAGCCATCCCTGGCCCAGCCCATTGTGGGTGGAACCATCCCTGGCCCAGCCCATTGTGGGTGGAGCCATCCCTGGGCTGGTAGACCTGGGTTCTATAAGAAAGCAAGCTGAGCAAGCCAGGGGAAGCAAGCCAGTAAGTAACATCCCTCCATGGCCTCTGTATCAGCTCCTGCTTCCTGACCTGCTTGGGTTCTAGTCCTGACTTCCTTTGGTGATGAACAGCAGTGTGGAAGTGTAAGCTGAATAAATCCTTTCCTCTCCAACTTGCTTCTTGGTCATGATGTTTGTGCATTAGTAGAACCCCTGACTGAGACACATAGTGTTTCCTTTACTGCTGTGATTTATTACTCACCTGCTTATGTCCTTGCAATTTCACCCATACCCATTCTTTTTAAAAAGTTTTCTTTTTTGATGTGTCCTTGTTCACAGCTGAGACATCTTTGTGACATCATGGAGAAGTCTCTCTCTCTCTCTCTCTCTCTCTCTCTCTCTCTCTCTCTCTCTCTCTCTCTCTCTCAACTCAAAGCCTACTTTTTTCTAGAACTATTTGGCAATTTTTCTTTTCTTTCACTTAAAAATGATGTACATTTTATTACTCCCAGTCTATATTGATGAAGCTATATTAGAAATCAAAGGCCCTGTCAAATTCTAAAGGGTATATTTTGTGAGAGTTCTTGCATGCATGTCAACAATGCTGTTGCTGGGGACAAGAAGAAAGTGATTTTTATAGCTTTGCCTTAGGGCAGTCACCTAATGCATAAGATAGCACTTAAGAAAACATTCTTCATAGATCACCTTTTTGAAGAATAGTGCATTCATTTATTTTTTATAGCATTGTTTGATCTACAAGCTTAACTGTATAATTTAAAGTCATAAAGCAGCCACTAAGATAACCCAAGTTAGTGATTCAAGGTAGAGAGAGAAGATGAGAGGGCCAGGTGTGCGTGATGATTCCTCTATCTTTTCTCTTAATGATAAAATCTGTACTCTTCTGTTGCATTAAATAATTGAAAAGGGAAAGGCACCATGCCATGCTAGTGCCGGCTACTCTCTGGCCCCCAGCATCTGGCTGCCTCCATGGCTAGCCTCATGTAGAGACCACCTATTTCACGGCTTTCTTGCTGCGGACTCTGCTCACATTCCCAGCATCTGCTCCCCGTGGTTATTGTCACAATTCCCAGTAACCCCATAAAATCAAAACTCTAGAGGCTTGTAATTTATCAATCAGATCTATACCAGTAATTTCTCACCTTACAAAACATCTACACAATAAACTCAGAGTCAATTGATATTGATATATTCTGCCCACCTTGATAAGACAAATTGTCCTGTAATAATCCATCCCTTAGAAGATATTCAAAGTTAAAGCCACACAGATGGGTCATCCTTCTCTTCCCCCATCTTTCTTCCTTCTCCCCTCTCTCCTATCTCTCTTGCCTTCTAAAACCTCTCAGTTCTCCCCTCTCCTTTTCTACTGTCCATTCACAGGCTCTAGCTTTGTCTTTCATCTGCCCTCACCTGCTTACAGACAGCAATCTAATTCTTCCACATTTATGAAAAAGGAACACACACACACACACACCCTTGCACACACCTATTGTGGTGAGGGTAGGCAGTATAAGAAACCCATAAAATCTCTGTTTCTGAGATAATCAAAAACGACAAGGACCTTGAACGAGATAGGGACAGAGAGAGAGAGAGAGAGATGGGGACCGGGAGGATCGTTTCAGAAGACCTAGGGACGAAGGTGGCTGGAGAAGAGGACCAGCAGAAGAATCTTCATGCTGGAGAGATTCAAGTCGCCGTGATGATAGGGACAGGATGACTGTCGACGGGAGAGAGATGATCGTCGTCGTGATCTGAGAGACCTGAGAGACAGAAGGGATTTAAGAGATGATAGAGATCGGAGAGGACCTCCTCTCAGATCAGAGCGAGAAGAAGCAAGCTCTTGGAGACTCACTGATGACAGGAAAGATGACCGGACTGAAGAAAGGGATCCACCTCGTCCTGTTCCTCCTCCAGCTCTTTCAAGAGATAGAGAAAGAGAGAGAGGAGGAGAAGGTGAGAAAGAAAAGGCATCCTGGAGAGCTGAGAAAGACAGGGAGTCCCTTCGTCTTACTAAGAATGAAACTGATGAAGATGGATGGATCACAGTCCGACGTTAAATCTCAAGATGACGGAGTCAAACTTGCGGCTTACATAGGTTTGATCACATTCAAGGATTATTATACTTGTGCTTCAACCAGTCTAAATTGAATTCTTTAATGTTGACTCACCATAACACAAAAAGCATGAACTTGTATTAATCATATATAATAGATTGATCATGCACTGTATTCACAGGAGGTTGGAAACCATGCCATTTTCTGAAACTTAAGGTGTTACATTATTTCATCAATCATTTGTTTAAAAAAAAAAACTAAAAAATAAAAATGTGAACCCTTCAGGTGTAAACACCTTATCTTAATATACAGTTGATCTTTTTGTTTTGTTTTGATTTTGAAATATCAGATATTAATTTGGAATAAGGTAAGGTTTTCTTGAAACATTTGAAAACCCTTTAAGCCAACTAATCTGTCGTCTTTCCCATCAGTAGTAGTGGAAACATACCTTCTTAGGTATTTACTATTAACTACATTTAGGCAGTTTATAGCTTCTGATCGGTGTAGTAGACATTACAAACACTGGTTGTAATGGGTTTTCAGTAGGCTTTACGTGAGAGAGGTGAGTATAAAAGCATTTTTTAGTCATGATGACGCTGCTCAGTGCAGATCCAGAACAGTGCAGCTTTGGGTTCCGAGAGCATTTGGTAAACTGTTGTGGGTTTCTTTTCTTTTGCCAGATGAAAACTGCTTTTCCACTAATTTCATGCCTTCCAAGCATTTTAAATACGAAAATATTTATAAATGTGTGGTTTGGAGGAATTGTTTAAATTCTTTTTCCTAATTTTCTTTTGTCAGGATAGATTATTTCAACAAGTAATTTGTAGTGATGACTGTGTTGACTTCAAGTTTGGATGTAGTAGCTGTGTTTAAGAAAAAAGTAACTATTTGGTCTTATTGAAGCCAACACAGAACTTGCTGCTGTGTGTTTTTTTTTCCCCCTTTGGTGATAAATAAAATACTTACATAATTGGAAAAAAAAATCTCTGTTTCTGTGACCTGTTTTAGGAAAATAGGAGGATGGATTTCTGATTTTGTTCTAGGAATGGACTTTATCTTTTATTATTTGGCTTGTGTGTTATTTGTGTGTTTGATTTGTGTGTGAGCCTATGTTTCTACTTCCATGTGCATGTGTAGATATGTCCAGGAAAGAAAAACAGTTCCTTTGGTGGTTTTTGTCTCTGTTCTCGTTGCTTATACCTTTTACAAACACATGTGGCTTTATTAAAGTCTGAAGTGGCTTAAAATAAATCTCAAGTACTTTCAATTACCATTCCTATCTTCTCTGAGAACGTCACTTCCAGGGTATGGTTTTCTTCCCCATCAATCTTCAGGTGGGGCCCTCAGCACTGTTCCGTCGCTGTCACCATGAAGAGTGGTGAATGCAAAGCAGGTGTTGCAGAATATGGTTTCCAAGATGACAAGAAAGCCACACCACAGACACGGAAGTGGTGGGGTGTGGAGTAGTTTACTCAAAGATGGGAGAAATTTCTGCAGGCGACAGTGGGAATTTGTCACCAAAAGGGTACGAGTGACAAGGTAATCAGTGAGATCGAATTTTGGTTGAACTTCTGCTTTCCTCGGACCGAGGGGATTTGCAGGGGTCTTGCCTGCCTTGGATGTTCAGAAGATCAAGGAAAGCACAGGCTCCATCATGGTGCCTCTCAGGTCTATCCATTGATCTCATGCATGAGTGTCATCCTGGCTTGAAGGGAAACGGCCGTATCCCAGATGATGCTGGAAGAGAATCTTTTGAGTTGGAGACCGTGGCGGTTCCTATGTTCCCCAGGTGTCTCTGGTGTCCAGTAGCACGAGAGTCTCTGCTGAGAGAGTAAACGCTGTGCCGGGTGAACATTGGCCGTCTGGCGATGCGGTTACCGTCACAGCGCGCACAGCAGTGTCTGGGGATTGTGGTCAGTGGTAAGAGCTGTGAACATTTGTTTTATCTCCTTGTTTTCATTTCTGTTCTCGCCACACTATCGCAGGAGTGAAGGATGGTAATGAGGCACTAGTTAATCCCACCCCAGGCATTCATTTTTGCTGATTATTTGAAGCTGGAGCAGCTCTTAGCAACACAGACTTACCTGCCTAGAAGATTAAGTAATTAAAAGCTCAGGTTGGATGGGTTTTTTTTTCCCTCTTCCTGTTTTTCATTTTCTTTCTATTAGCTGGGTGAGAGGAAGGAAAGGCCAGCAAAAAGGCCGCTTTTACTTCTATTTTCACTTTATATTAATAAAATAGCATACAATACTTCAACACTCTAGGCTAATATGAAATACTGCAGAAGGCTCGGTTAGAAGATAAATCGCCCCTTATCCCATAACATTTATCTCGAAAGATATAAGAAAATCGATATTTTTGACAAATTATCTGATAACTAAAGGAAAACAATTAAAGTCCCCAATTTTAAAACCTAGGTAGATTAAAAAAAAAAAAAGTACCATCTCAAGTCACTGAGCTTACAGCCTCTTACCAGTGCTTCAAATTATTATTGTCTATTAACAGATCAAGGGGACATCTGTAAAATTACTAATCTATGCAAAACACACCATGTTACTGTTGGTGTGAGAGGATCTATGTTTGTTACTTTGTTCTTTTTCTTAGACAACTTTCAAATGAAATCTGTTAATATGTTAATATCTTTTGCCCAGTCTTGTACTTTGTCAGGTTGGTGCTCAAGTGTGCCATCATGAGAGCCTGTGGTGCACTTGAATATCCATTTACTTTCCAGCCTGTGTGTTTCCAAACCATCTTTAAAAGGAAGACTGTCTTTCAGATGGCAGTATTCTGGCTTTAAACGTTTCAGGAATCCTAGCGTTTCAAGGATGCTAAAATACCTGCTCTGGGCAGCAGGGTTTTGACTAAATTTCACACGTTATTAATCTCTCAGTATTCACTTCTTACTCTGGGCCATTTGGTTACATGTTACGTCCTAAACTGTGGAGTGATACCCCACTTCTTTCTCTGAGGTGCAGCAACAGCAGCGTGTGGGAAATAATGCTGTTTATCACTTGAGGTCATCTTGTTAAGTCTGGGAGGTGATTAGGGGGACGGTTGGTATGAGACGCATGTTAAAAGTAGGCTGACAATGACCATGTATGGTTTCAGATTCATGCAAGTAAATGGCAGCCATCCTCCTTTCCTTCCCTTTGAAGCACAGAGATGAGAACTATTAAAATTCTTCTCTAAGATGCTCTGTGCTTTTTGGTAGAATGCAAAATGCAGCTTTATTAAATATTCATCCAATCTGCAGGACTCATACGGCATTTATCACCGTTTCAATTTTGAGCTTTTATTATCTGCCTCCAGCACCGCCACCCTGGACTGCTCTCTTCTCTCCCTTTGATTTCAACAACAAAAGATGCAGATTCTTTTGAAAATATATCTCACACTCATGTGTAGCCTTAGTAAACAATCTTATAACACTCATTCATGTGTAGTTGTCTCCTGGACTAAGGTAGCCATGTTTTTTTTTTTTTTTTTTTTTCCTTTCTTTCTTCAGTTTGTTCTCTTTTCTTGTTTGAATTCGGAAGCTTGTTCTTATTTCCCAAGGCATTTTTTTTTTTTCCAAGCTTGTCCAACTTTCTGTGGAACAGCTGGGGATGGTGATGGGGATGCTTCGAGGTACAGCACTCTGTCCATGTTAGCCAAGCAGCTTCAGAGAGTACCAGACGGGGTAGGTGTGTACCACTGCCCTTGTGGCAGATGGACATTCAAATAGCATTCACTGAGAGCTTTCCAGATCACATCAAGAAGCACGTGCTGTGTACCCTACTTAGTATGGTGAGATTCACAGATTGTACCTCATATATTTCCCCTTTCACTTGTTGGGGAAGAAAGGGAATTGAGGTTTCCTTTGCAAACAAAACATTTTTTTTGTTCCTAAATCCCTCTCCCCACACAACATCCTGTGAATTGTGACTACCCCAAATCTATTGGATGAAATTCTATGTGTTTTCTAACTGCGTGTGCTGTGCCCATTGTCTACTGGTGGCTGCCCAGAGCTGGAAAGATGCAGGACACATCTCAGTTTGCTTCATTACCTGTTGGCTCTGGGATTGCTATGCTCAAACGCATATTTTTGTTTAGTCACTGTTAGCAAAGTGACTTTTGTGCAATTTTTTTGTTTGTTATTCTTTACAAGTTTCAATACTAATGTATCAAGGGTTGAAGCTCTCACAGAAATTGGTGCTAAAAACATCTACATCAGACAGCGTGATGATATCAAATATGGTATTTATAAAATCTTGACAACATAAAGCATGACCCAGTTTAGTATATGGCAGTGCTTTGTACTGACTTTTATATTGTATTCTTGGACAATTAGATGGCCAATTTTCTCAAATGGAAGAAGTGAGGTTTGCCAACAAGATAGGTGGATTGTTCGGAAGTCTGCAAGCTTCTTCTAAAGGAAGAAGGCAGTTTCATATATCAAGAACCTTTGAGCAGTAACTGTGATTGTTCCCAGTCATGCAGTAAATTTGGCTATGGAAAATTTAATACATTCTGTCCAGACAGGCTGAAGATAAGCAAGTGGACTGTTTCTTCTTGGGTAACTGCAAATTGTTTTCTTTAAACTTGTGATTTGGCAGGTAATCCTCCAGGGAAACCCTAACAATTTAGTTACACTGTGACAGTGGACTACCATATGATGCTGAAACCCAGGTCTCTGTATGCTGTGTAAGCCCTTTACCATTGAGATTTGCTTTAGTCCCAGGTCCCTTAAACATTCAGTGATGTTTGATTTGGCTCTGAAAATTTTTGTAAGTATTTAATTAATTAATTAATTAATTAATTAATTAATTAATTTATGGTAAAGCTGGGTCCTCAGATAGAACTATTTCCAATTTTCTGAGGAACCATCAGATTAATTTTTATTTATTTATTTTTTGTTCTGAATTGTTTTTTTAATTGAACAACTTTATTTTAAAAAACAAAGATAAATGTACAGATTTTAAACATTTTTGCATAAAACTATACAAATACATTTTTATCAGTACTTTTTTTTTTTAAAGGTTTGATAGTGTGCATTAAGATCTTACAAGTTACAATGAGCATAAAGTACATGTAAAACAAGATGTAACCTGGAATTAGTCAAAGTTTTCTTGGGGTGTAAAGATTAAACATAATGGTTTTTCATTTTCTTTTTTTTTACTTGAACTTCATATAGTCTGTGAGTTGTTTCTGGGGTGTTCAGAGCTTTCTGGGGTTAGTATCCAATTATTAGTGACTGCATATTATGTCTGTTCTTTTGTGACTGGGTTACCTCACTCAGGATGATATTCTCTAGATGCATTCATTTTCTTAAGAATTTCATAAAGTCATTGTTTCTGATAGCTGAGTAACTACTCCATTGTGTAAATATACCACAATTTTTGTATCCATTCATCTATTGAAGGACATCTGGGTTCTTTCCAGCTTTTGGCTATTATAAATAGAGCTGCAGTGAACATTATGGTGCATATATCTTTGTTGTATGTTGGAGCTCTGGGGTAAATGCCCAGAAGTGGAATAACTGGGTCTTCAGGTAGTACTATGTCCAATTTTCTGCGGAATCACCAGACTGATTTCCAGAGTGGTTGTAAGTATTTTAAAGTCGGCACCATGAGTGTAACTCTTGCAAATCCAAACCCAACCTAAGCCCACCAAACAAATCAACGAAATACAAAACAAAACACCAAAACCCAAAGGAAGAATCTAAAAGAAACAGCAAAAAGTCAATGATCTGAAAGTTCTTTCAGTTGTGTCAAGAATAACTCTTTGGGTTTTGGAGGAAGCAGAACATGTGTACCTTGGCCATGGCCCCTTGATCCGGCTCACTGTGACAAACCATTCTCTTGTCTGCTCCTACACTTGTAAACCCCAGTAAAGGCACAGATGTTCCTACTCAGATTTGATGCAATGAATCTCAGGGATGCTCTGTGTGTCTGGCTGTATTTCACAGACATGCCCCTCCCCTGGTTTCTTCTTTAGAGTTATGAGAGTGCTTTTACTATTGCTAGTCCATCCATTGCTGGGTCTCCATAGTTAGTTCTGGCTCATTTCTTCACTCTGGGCAAACATCCCTTCCTAAGACTACATGTGCTCAGATGAGCCGGAGTCATTTTCTGCTCTCCCAGTCTGTGTGACAGTAGCACAGGTGTTGGTGGCAGGAAGCTGATCTGTTTCTTTCTGCCAAGGCATTCCTATATGAGGATAGTTAGTGGGAACCCCACCCCCAGTACCTTCACCCCAATTGCTTCTGCTCATGGTTACCACCTTGAACAGCCCATCCCTTTCCTTCTGTTTTCATTTGATCCACATTTGCCTTTGATGTGGTGTTTAATTCTTACTGTTTCCAGTCTTACAATATAAGGTGCTGGTGCATTTTCGATGCTGCTTCACTGTGAAATGTGTTTGCTCGGCCGTAAGGAAGGACGTACAGTTCATGTTTGGAGTAAAACCCCATGCTGAATTTGAAGCAAAGTAAGATGTTGGAGGAAAAAGTTGTGGATCAGAAAATAAACAGCCAAACAATGCCACCTTCCAAATCCATAACAAAGAAGACAGAGGAGATCAGTTCTTGTTTATAGAGAAATGTGTCTGGCTTTCAAGGCTTTAATTAGTTCTTAGCTGACCATGATGGAATATTTTTTAAATATTACCTATTAATACAATAATTCTAAACAAGATGGCATGATTGTGTTATTAGAAACTTGAAGCTATTTAATACTTTGTCCTCATACTGTTTCCGTGTCTCCCTGTAAAATATTTACTGAGTGCTTAATTTACATTAAACACGGAACTAGTTCTTAGTTAGGTGGTAGAACTTGATAAACATGATGGCCACAGTAAGTGCTCTTTTGAGAGGCATTATCTTTTGAAGATATTAAAATAAAATAATAGTCAAGCAAGCATTGTAACCATCATTTTAGGAAGTCTGATGGTTTTTTTTTCCTCTGGAAAATCCACATTTACACTGAGACTGTGTCGAAGTTAAGAGACAAAGAAAATGTGCTGGAAAAGTAGAGAGAGGGCTAGGCAGAGAACAGCAGTTATACAGACACCCCAAGGAAGACAAAGCCGTGTTGCCATGTACCAGATGGGACAAATGTTCCAGAGCTGAAGATAGGGAGTCAAGGGAAGCCATGGGGCCACAGTGGAACTAAAGAACCAGATCAGACAGGGCTCCAACAGATGTGGCTCAGATGTGCTCTAGCCATAGCAAGAAGCCACAAGTCAGCAACAAACCAGAATGGCAAGAAGGACATGAGACTAATTGATAGATTATTCAATCAAATAAAATCAAATCTGTGGCAACAGAGCTGGGCAGTCTTGTCCATCAGGCAATTAGGATGGTTCCCACACTGCATAGGCCTCCTGCATACATGGAAGTGCTTCCTGGGGAACAAGACCATGCCAGATTTTCATCTCTAAGAAAAGGCAAAATGGCTGTCTTACCCTGGCCGTTCCTTTAAAGTTCAGTGTTCAGATGGATAATGCTAAGCTCCAACAAGGATTGGAAAACAAACATTTCTACAGTCTTGTTCTCAAAAGGAATAGTCTCTTTCTGTTTTTATACGTAATCTGATAGCATATATTGGAAGCAGGTATTAATCTAAACTGAAATAGCTTCTTCAAACTCAGTTCATAAATGTGAGCCATTTTATATTTCTTCTGAATTTTAGTGTGATTTCTATGATTCAGGCTAAATAGCCAAGTTGATTGCATATAACATTGTGTCTGGCAAGGATCTAATATTTCTGTATGTCCCAACTTACTTTGATAAATTGTTCACCTTTATATGAGTTTTATTTTGCTCTGAAGACATTGCAGGGAATTTCAAAGATGCCAAAAATTGAAGCGAATGCAACTTCTAATTTCATTTTGAATTAAAAACCCATCAACAGTATAAAACTTGACAATTACAACAAGTTAAGGCTTTGTGTAGGAAAACATATCCTTGGAGGAATTAAAAAGCCAGTCATCTTACGACAATAAACACTTGCCGGTATTGTTTATGTGTGGCGTTCTGCTTGTTAAAGAGGCCTGGATTCTGCATCAGTGTGTGAAGTTCATGCTGCGTAGGTGAATTAAGAGTTGCTAACTGCTTGAATCGTCAACTGTGCATTTTGGTAGTTTTATGTCTTGAATGCTAATGTGCTCTTTTTTTTTTTAAAGTATCACTGTGATGTATTTTATTGTTACGTTAGAAACAGCCTGGTCTTTACCTCTTTTCCGCTCCTGTTCACTTTGTCACTGTCAATGTGCGACCATAACATTAACTATGACCAGAGGTAAGTGTTAGAGAGAGCTCGGCCCGCCAATGCGGTTTTACAGGAGCTCGACTCTGATTTTATTTCCTTTGATTTTATGCTGATATGGGCTGCAGCAATATTTGCCTGCAGCCTCTCTCAACTTTTCCTTTTAATTAAAAAGCCTAATTGGGAGTAATAAAAACTTCCAATTAAGCCTTTTAAATAACAACCGAATGCTCCAAGAGTCTGTGGTAGCAGACAGACGCTGGTTCTCCCTGGTTCATTATGGAGGGTTCGGTTACTGCAGTACTGTTTGGGGCACACAGGTCTAACTTGAGACCTGTGCCTTAGGAGCAGCGGATGTCAGAAAGCGCCCAGACAAGCACAACTAACTGTGTGGCCAAGCAGCTAGGGAAGGTTTTTTTTTGTCTTTTGCTGTGGGACTTTCATCTTTACAGAGGCTGGAGAATTCCAAAGAGATGACAAAAAAGGAGTCAGTGTTAGACGTGAAAACTATTTCAGTCTTTGTATCACACTCATTTACATAGAGACCAACCATATACATAAAACGTGTCATGTAACAGTTTAATACATTTCTATTTGTTTATTGATTTCTCTGGAGTAATAGGAGAGACAAAGCCTGCTGAGAAGCCTGTGATGATTTCATTTAAACTGGGGCAGATTGCTGCACAGTTTGATCCTTATGTACTAATTGGATAACAAGAACCTAAACAAACTTTTCACAGTACTTGGAAAGTGTAAATGAATGGTGTTCTGGGGTTTGTCGGCAAATACAATCTTTTAATGTCAACTTTAATTCCCATTAGCTTTGCAGTTTCTTTTCTATTTGGGAATGGGGTGAATTCCCAGCGAGGTGGTGTTTGGTTGTAATGGGAAGGTGGGGCTTGTACCTTTGTTTCGTCATTGGCTCTTAGCTGTCTCAACATGTTCTATTTACGAATATCTCAGTTAAGCAAAATAGTTTCAAAAATAACTTTACATTCTGGTCATTAACTTATGTTTACCATCTAAAATGGCTTGTTTATTTGCTCATTATATCATCTGATGGTTATCAAACATGTAGATTGTATAAAATAAAAAAAATACACAATCATAACTGAAACTAATGCTTTCGTGGATGTCTGTCTGTGTTGGGAAAGCATTCTTTCTACCTAACCACGAAACTCAAGGAAAGACAATAGACGGAGGAGATATGGTTTATAATGCTCTCGCAGTTCTTTTTACCAGCGTGCCCAACCACTTGCTCATTCCCAGAGCGTGCAAATGTGTACTTTCTCCTGGTATTTGGATGCCTGGGAATAAGGATGTAAACACGACGGTACTGAAAGCGCAGGGTTTGTAGTTACAATTTTGGCTTGAGTTTTATTTGCAAGATCAGCTAGCTCTGTCATATTTTACAAGTTCCCTTCCTGAGCTTTTGTTTGTTGCTGCAAAAAATCTGGAAAAGTAATTTACTTCCCATTAGGTAGACACAGAATGGGGTAGGTTTCCATGCGATGATGCCATGGACCAGTGTGAGCACAACAGAAGTATTATCTGTTACCATTTCCAATCATTTTTCTCTTTTCAATAATTTATAGATTTCATATACGATTTCTATCTTGTTGCACTGGATAAAATTTATTTATTCCTTGAGCACTTCACCTTTCTAGGTTTAAGAGCCATTTACTAAAGTCTCTGATGATGTATCAGAACATTCTGAGTGTGTTCTGCTCATGTATTGACAGCATATTTGTGAGGATTACTCACATTCTTTATGTTGGTTTTGCTAGCTATTTTAAATGATTGTTTTGTTTCCTCATTGCATCTTGAATTGGCTGTTATTTATACGACAGTCATTGATTTTTGTACTGCCTTCTCATCTATCAATTGGCTGAACTTTTAGTAACAAATGAAATTCAATATTAAAGATTATTAGAGGCATCATAGTAAAAGTAACCAGTCTATAAAAGTTCCAAAAATGAATATCTTCATAGATTTTAGATGTTTTTCCTCAGCTGAATTTTATCCATTTTAAAAATGATTTTGTTGCCTTCCAAATTAATATTATATTTCATACCCAGAATATTTTAATCACATTTTTATTTTATTTTTGGTGACAGGGTTTTGCTTCACTCTGGCCTTGAACTGTGATCCTCATGAATCAGTCTCCCAAATTCTGGGATTCTTGTTCAAAACATATTTAAAATTTATTGTGTATGTGTGTATATGTGTGTACGTGTGTGTGTGTTTGTGTGTGTGTGTATGTGTGTGCACGTCTTTATGTGTGTGTGTGGTGTGCAATGCATGGGTGTGGCTCATCAATCTGTGCATGTACTTGTCTGTACAGAGGGCAGACATGTCAGGCATCTTGTTCTGTCATTCTCCACCTTCCCTAGACCAAAGTCACTCACTGAAGCTGTCCGAGACTAGAAAGCAGAAGCCTCAGTGGTCTGCTGCCAGCTCCCATCATCAGTGTTGCAAGTACCTGTGGCCATGCCTGGTGTTTTACATGGGACCTGGGGATTTGAACTCATGTTTAAGCTCTTAACTTTCTAAGCCTCCTCCTTGCTCAAATATTTTAGCAGTTTTGCACTTAATAGAATAGTAGGTCTTTCTTACTTTGCCATCTGACATTTTGTTCATGTTTATTTTTTTAACTTTGTTTGTTTCTATTTTGTCTATATAGTTTAATCTTTCTTTTATTCTTGATAAGCTGTTATAGACATTTACTAATATGCATTTAATAGACATTAATGTAGACTAGTAGACATTTAAGATGGTGGGTCTCTATATTTGTTTTAGTCAGCTGCTGGGTGGAGTCAGTGGCTTTGGTTTCCTTGTCCCTCCACTGGAAATCCTGCCTGGATACAGGAGATGGCCACTTCAGAATCCATATTCCCCAGTGCTAGGAGTCTCAGCTAGAGTCACCCTATAGACTTCCTGGAGAATTCCCTATCCCATGTCTCTGGCAAGTCCTAGAGAAGCCCCCATCCCCTGCTACCATGTTTCTGTTCAACCTCCTTCCTCCCCATACTTGGTCCTACTTCTCCTTCCCCTCCCTCACCCTTCTCACCCAGTTTTCTCTCTCCATCTCTGGCATATCCTTTTCTGAGTGAGGCTCAAGCATCCTCCCTTGAGCCCTCCTTGTTTAGCTTCTGTGGATTGTAGTGTGACTACCATGTACTTTATGGTTAATATCCATGTATAATTCAGTATAAATAAATATATTAATGGAAAAATATATTGGCTGATTTTTATTGTATTATTTCCCTTTTGTTTCTAATTAACATCCGCCTTTTATTTTTCAGATTAATTATTTTTGTAACTTCCTTAGGTGAAGGATGAGCTAATTAAATTAAAAAATAAAAGGAAGGCAATATTTTTACGATTTTCTTGCCTACATCTTAGTGTATTCTGTCATTCAATTCAATCTCATCTCCTTTTTTTTTTTTTTGCTCCTGAGTTTTACAAAAGTTGCTTTTATAACAAAAGTTACAAATGTTGATATTACTTGAGTTCCTGCCCATAAGTTTCACATACTTTCTTGGTTTATTTATTTGCTGCGTTTGCAATTTTTCTTTTCTATATCCTGTATCACACCAGGTTCCAAACTGCTCCTTGGTGTGTTTGTTTCTTTTGTTCTTCCCCGTCTCTCCCTCCTCTTTTTTTTTTTTTTTAATTGAAAGTATATTTTTCTTTTAGTATATTTTCTGATTATGGACTTCCCGTGTTCTGCTCTTCCCAGCTCCTCCTGGTTCCCCTCTGGACCTGTTCTTTTTCTAGCTTTCATTTGAAAAATATAGTAGGCTAGAACAAAAACTGACACACCAGAACAGGGCGCACGTCCTTCCTGCCTCCTGGGAAGCAGCTCACCATTCCTGCTGTTCACCATGGTCTCTTCCCTTGGCCACTCTGTGCCTTTGTGCATCATTCCACACACTGCCCGCTGTGGAGGGCTCACCGGTCTCTACAGGGCACGTTCCTACACATGAAGTTAGAATGATACATCTCATTCCACAGGGGCCATTCCTCACTGTGCTTGCTTCCTGTACTTGATGAGACCATGAAACATGCCTTTCTGACTTTTATGTCATGCCCTATAGTTAGTCATTGAAGTAATCTTATGAATTAGACAGTGACATTTAAGTTTGGAAAAATTAAGATTTCCAAGTTATAGAATTAACTGGGAACATAATATTCGATTTATTCAAACTGACATCTTTGGCACTGTTTACAATCTTCGAAAATAATATCTTCTTGTGAACAAAGAAAATGTATGAAATGTATTAAATGTATGAAAATGTATGTCTGCAGGCTTTTCCTGAATAATTAAATGCCACTACAGTATCCATTGACAGTACTTTCTTTCAGCATACACCAGACCTGTGCAGGTTCAAGTCAGATGGGGCATTAGAACTGAGCGGGAGAACTAGACATGGGGTCTCATGCCCTAACTCAGGAGCTATTTGCAATTGAAAGTACTTTCTTCTGCCATATGCTTCTTTGTTTATGTTTACCCTGTTATATGTTCATACATGTCTTAATGTAAAACAATAGCTTGTTGTTTTCCTTTAAAACAAATAATATTTTCTGTGGCCCCGATGGTTGACGCAGGCTGTAAGTATAATGTGTATCACGTTGTGATTGTTAGTCTGAATATCAAGAGATGAGCTCATGATTTAAATTCATCAATGAGACATTTTATTTTTCTATTCATGCAGGCTCCCATGATGGCATAGATACAAATAATAACACAGGTTAGCTCGCTGTCTAGAATTCTGCCACAAAGTGAAACAGTGAGGCAGATTTACACTGATGTTGATCCTTCTCACCTTGTTGAAACAGAAAATCACCTTTCATATGTGAACTGAAGGTGTATCTCAACCCTGGGCCTTTTCCCATTTCCAGAAAGTTATTTTCAAGGGACAAGAATACAATTCCTAATTTTAGTACTAGCATCATGCAAGCAATTAGTAATGTCTGCAACTGACTTTCTTTGTCAAACTTCCAGACTTTATTGTCACTGATTCATGTGTTTTCTACAGTAAACATATTCATAATTTTGCATAGCTGTAGTTAAGCACTCACCCTTAAAAAGAATGTCTGCTTGATGTACTAACTTTATGAATTGCTCTATTATCAAAGATATGAATGAAGCAGGTACTTTGTCATTTTTTTTTGTTTTCATCACAAAAAGAATAATGTACTGCAGCATTGAATTATAAGCCTCCCATCACTGACTTCTGAAGCCACAAGGAAATCTGTGCAGCAGAACCATTCTTCATATTCACCATTCGTGAGATTATGTTTTATAGACGAGCAGTCGTAGTGTATGCTAAATGGTTCTTTTTCTGGCCACATTTACCATCTCTAATACTTTACTGAACACACTGAGATGACCTAGAAGCACATGAATTCCTGTATTTGTCTCTTAGCTCACTCCTGTAGACGGTCTAGTTAATCAGATAGAAGCTAACTTTCCTGTGTTTGTGCACTACAAAGTTTGTCTCCATTCACATTAAACTACCCACTCATTGACTTTCCTAGTCAATAGGATTCTTTCTTGTAGACAGCCTCAGTTAGATTGGTGGAAATTTGTATAACAATTGTTACCATTAAACAACTGAAAGTGTACATGCCTTAGTATTTATTTATTTTACATATATATGAGTGCTCCGTCTGCATGTATACCTGCATACCAGGAGAAGGGATCAGATCCCAGTATAGTTGGTTGTGAGCCACCATGTGCTTGATGGGAATTGAACTGAGGACCTCAGGGAGAGCAGTACTCTTAACCACTGAGTCATCTCTCCAGCTCCAAAATGTAAATGTTTCAATAGGTATTTTTTTCCTAGACATGGGGTGCCATGATCTATAAAGACGTTTCCTATAGAAATGTTCACCGTTCAACAGAGTCCTTCACCATCTTTTTCATACTACATTGGCTTTTTGTTAGAGAAGTTGATTTGGAAAGAAATCCAGCCATTTTAAGCATTTACTTGTTTGAAAATCATTGTATTTCATTGTATTATCCTAACTTACACCTTCCAATCCCTTAACTGTTCACAAATCAGCTCAGAAGTCTGCGTTTCTTTGATATTGGAGTTTAAAAGAATGCTATGAGGTAGCAGAATTTTCATGTAAAAGTAGGATTAAGGGATCGGACTTTGCTTGGTAATAAAACTAATGCTCTAGAGAGCACCTAATGATTTTTGCACAAAATTAAATGTACTTTTTGCTAATTTGCCAAGTGTGTGATTGGGCTAGAAGCATGATCATCTTTTTCGTCCATGTTCCTCTGAAGGGGCAGCAGTAGTGGAGCCAGGCAAAGACTGAACTTCTTCACCATCCTGAACAGATGCCGGGCAGGCTTTAGCTTTGCCCTTTGTAGCGTCACATCATTCCATGTGAAAATGATTTAAGTTATTCACTTTAGAGAGGTGAAGGAAAACTGGTCATGAAATATGCAGAGTTGGTGTTTCACTGCTTAACTATTGACAGGGGGTGAAAGATAAACTCAGGTCTTGTATTTTTGAAAGTGAAAGTTTGAGTTTGTACTATATTACAAGGAAGTTAATTTGATTCATAGAAGTCAAATTGTGAGAATGTGTGGACTCAAACCTTAAAAAATCCATAGAGCATCATGTTAAGAACTCTTTAAAGGTAGAAAGTGAGGAGTTTCAGTCTTGTATGTCTGCACAGACTTCCTGAGTCTTTACAATTATGGTATCTCCTCTTCTGGACCAGTTTGCTCTATATACCATGTGTTGTTCCCTTTAGAGTACATCTCCAGTGTCTATGTATATCTACCTTTGCGGCAAAAGAAATAGAGTAGATTTTCCTCTATTATTATCTTTAGCTTAGTTAATAAAGTAATACATTTCAATTTTATGGTCATTCATTGTACTGTCTATATCCTACTGCCAAATATTTGCATGAAAAAAATCAATTTTCCAGAAATAAAAATGTAATTATGACAATATATTATGCATAAATATGATAAAGACTGGTCTTTCCATCGCCAGGCTTCCTTTTCCATCTTTCTTCCTTCCTCTTCTATTTACTCCAAACTTCCTCAGGTAACTTGACCTTAGTGTACATTTGAAGAAAAGAAATCTTGGTTTCAATGACAAGCCTATCTCACTTAGAGACTTCCCAAGTTCTTGTCATAGTTAGAATTCTAAGGCTTAGATAAAACACCATTACCAAAACCATCACCAGTGGGAAAGGGTTTATTTGGTTTACGCATCCCTATCATAGTCTACCATTGAGAAAAGCCAAGAAATGGAAGCAGAGGGAAGGGAGAATTTTGCTCACTGGCTTGTTCTTGTTCAGCCTGCTTTTCTTATACAATCCAGAACCTATTCACCTACAGTGGGCTGTTCTCTTATACATCAATTATTCATCAAGAAATGACCCTTAGACTTTGCCACAGGCCAAAACTAAATAAGGGCATTTTTCCTATTGAGAATTTTTTTCTCTCTTGTGATTCTAGGTTGTGTTAAGTTCAGAGTCAGACAGACAGACAGACAAGCAAGTGAACAAACATCAACACAGCTCTACTTCAACCCATTCAACTTCTATGCTCAGCACAGTCTTTTCAGTTGAGGATAGTCATCATTGACTGCATAACAGAGCCAGAAAGATGAAAGGGTGTGAACTTCCCTATACAGCTCCTGCTACTATTGTCCTGCCCAGACGTAATGGATTTATAAACATTTACTATACAATTAGTGCAAGCTATAAAATAATGTAAATAAAATGTTCTCTAAAAGGTTTCATGAAATCATATATTTATCAGAAAGTGAGTATATATGAAGGAAAATCACAAGATGCACACATACATTTGCAGTGATGGTTGGGTTTAAAAATGCAGTGATTAAGGTAAAATGTAGTAGTTATAACTAGACATGCTTTTTGAAACCCAGTTGCTAATGAATGACAATTATCCCTGAAATTGCAACCTGAAATCCTGGTTTCTTTAACCTATCATTCTGAAATATAAGTGGTCTCACACAGGATTACATTTTACCAAATCTGATTAAGTACTTTTTATTTATTCATCTGTCTGTCTGTCTGTCTGTCCGTGGCACTGAATACCCAGGCAGGAATAGAGCTCCCCACCAAAATGTTGAAAAGATAAATTACAAGGTGGGATTTGTAGAATCTTAAAACAGTTTTTGGGTATTTCTCACTGTACTTTAAAGATGACATTTTGTAGCCAGAGAATAGGAGGTTCCAATGGGCAGAAGAGGAAGAGAGCACTCTTAGTTCTGTCTACTTCCTTCAATCGACTTCACCTTTATCCTCTAGACCTGTGTGCTCTAGGCTGGGATGAGCTCCTAAGTAGAAATAAAAATGGAAATTCTCCTTTATTTCTTCTTTTACCTATACACTCAAAATAGAAAGACTTTCATTAATGGGAAGATAAAAAATGTGAAACGCACTTTCCTTGAACTGTCTTGCTGTTCTATAAAATGTTCAATTAACTGCCCTTGCCACCATCCATATTTCTTTCCTTTCGCTCCAGATCACATGAGCTTTCTCTGGTGGCTGAATTAACATGAAAACAAGAGACTCAATTATTTTTACTGAAGATAAAAATAGCTGGTGAGGCTACTGTTACTAATCATTTCATTTGCTTTGTGACCTGTTATGTTAATGTTTAGGGAACCACAGCACAGCAGGAGATAAAACTACCTTCAGAGCAAACTGGGGTTAGCTACTAAGAGGAATAAAACATGCTTAGTTCCCTTGTCTTTGTGTTCCATATCTAAGCATCTCTTTAAAACATGCAAGCAAATCAGCAACACCTAACCAGGTAATTCCATTATGCACTGTGCTTGCAAAAACAGCAGTGACAGAAACTGCAGAAGTGGGGATACAACTGGGAATGTGACACATTGACCCTGGGGACATCTGTCTGAATATCAGTGCTGTGATCTAGCAGCAGTGTGGTCATCTTCTTTTGAGCTTCCTTTCTCCTTCCTACAACAGACAGTAAAACTTTATTCACGAGTTGTTGCAAACATTTAGTGACACAGAGAATGAGAACCATGAAGAATAACAAGTGTCAGAAGACATTTTAGCCTGTGATGTTGTTATCATCACTAGAAACCAAACAAGAGCTTTTCTTCATTGGTATAATCAAGAGATTATCTTCCTTAAGAGAGGAAGGACAAACTGATTTCTCTTCACAAGAAATGTAGCAGAGTATTTCTGCCAGTTTCTTCTACTGGAAAGAGGTGAGTATGAGAGAGAAGGGGTTTGTTACAGTGGATGGTTATGTTCCTCCTAGGATACTGTTAGGCAGGTTGCTTCAAAACATTATTTAATGTTAGTGTAGTGAAAAAGATGATGGCCATAGAATTAACAAAAGAAACAAACAAACAAAAAAACTTGGGCTTATATCATGCCTATATTTCATTAGTGATTCTATTAAAGTAATGGTTTGTGTGGGTGCTCAACAGACGTGTAGCAGAATCAAAGACTAATGCATTGCTGGTCCCCATTGCTGGGGTTGGCTTTAGTCTTCTGAATTCTGCTTCATTTAAAGATCTGAAGACAGTGGCAAGAACATCAGAGCAGAATCAGGAGGACTAGGTGCCTGCAGGTGAAATACTCAGAGGCTGATGGAAATTGATTCCTTCAGAATGTTCTCTTTACTGACCCGTAGCTACTGATTCGTCCTCCATTATCAGTGACTATGTACTTAGTCTAGTGATACCTAAACCTCTTTGGATTGTGGAATCCTTTCTCAGTTTTAGAAACAACTGAGGAGACCAGAGATTTATTGGCTATTTAAATGATATCTATGCTATGTCGCTATATTAAAATTGAAAATAAAAACATTTAAATTATCATGAATAAGGTTTCATGCTGAGAATTTTTTTTTTAAAATCTTAGTTATGTCTTGTTTACTAAAAAAAGCTAGATTCTTATTTTGGCATTTGCATTCTGTTTGTAAATGCTATATGCATAGCAAATTAGGTGTGATAAAGCAGTCACTATTTTTAGAATTTTACTAGAATAAATATTGATGTTTCAGGATCACAGAAAATATCTTGAAGATTCTTCTGGCCTCTTGACTCCACTGCTCAGAGCTACTGATGTAGGCTAGTCAGTTTTTCCTTATGTCTCACCTTTTAAACTCAAAGTCTTTTAGAAATAGAACTATCATTCTTGGGCATCCTAATATGAACTAGTACACCTTTGTACTCTTCCTTGTGGGTGAGAAGGAACCATTGACAATGATGTAGGTTTGAGAAGTTAGACATGGTCACAATCAGTGGTAGCTACATTTTGTCATTTGTACATTGACTCTAACACTTAATAGCTTAAATGTAACAAGTTCCTTTCTCCTTACAAAGCTTTAGTTCCCAGCTTGTAAGACAGGGATAATAATATTCAGTTCATGATGCTGTCCCGTGATGAAATCAGGACTTAGATGTGAAATGCTTAAGGTCTGAAAAGGAAAGTGCTCCACTATTAAATAGTTGCTTTTCCTGGAAAGATACAGAGAAACATTTACTCACCCCAGGTGCAAAGGGCACTAAATAAAAAAAGATTCAGTCCAAGTCTAGTGTAGAGAGCCAGTGATCTCACTTATTGGACCACAGGCATCTCCCAGGAGACTGAGCCACCCAGATGTCTCTCCCAACCAAATGTTTACTCCTTATAAAGTAGCTATTTGCTCTTCGGGAGGGAAGTGAACCCATATAAATCTTTTGAAAGTCAACTGAAGGTCATTTGAGTGGCTCAGAGTCTCCCCCCTTCCTCCAAGATGAATAAGTACTATGACCTCAGTCCTCCCTCCATGATGGGTAAGTATTATGACCTGTGAATTTCTAAGGTCATCAAAGTTGTATCACTGTCCTACAACATGAAGATGGTCTTGTCCAAGTCAGGGGGAACAGCTCGGCTGTGTTAAGTCATCCTATTCCCTATTATTTTACTCATGCTCTGAACTGCTTATAAACACATGCAAATTCTCTCTTCAGGGCTATACTCTTCTGCAGCACGAAATACCCTAGGAAAAACCTTCCCATGTTTACAATAATGTCCTTAGGGGATGATCTCATTGGACTTATATATCTCAGTAAACAATTGCAAAGCTTTAGACTTTTATGTTAGGAATTTTAGTTTCCAAGGGGCTCTGTCATTTTCGCTCCTATTAGAAGAGCAAGTGTGCTTGGAGAGTGTCAGTAGATTCTCCATCCTGGGCTAGAGTAGTAACAGCACATAAGACTTGTTTTCTTTGCTGTAACAAGTAAGGTAATTTGTTTAAATTTTCACACATTTGGTAGATAAGAGACTATGAGAGAACACAAACATTTGGGGGTGAAAGGTGTGGTCTTGATACACAGGAAACCTTTTAGTTTTGTGACTTAACTAACAGCTAATAAAAGCGAATGTCTCATGTGTTCCTGAACGCCTAGTACTAAAGGTTTTGTTTTGGCTGGGAGACCTTAAAAGCTTTCTTAGGATAGTTTTTCAGACAATTTATTTCCCAGGCAGGAGCTTACCCTTGGGAAATATATTCTAAGGGCTCAGCATTTTATCTTATTTTCAGATCATGGTAGAGATGAGGCAAGAAAGAGGGCACTCTAGAGGGTCAAGTGAGAGGCTTACAGTGGGCATGGAATTCTCAGGAAGGAGATCTGTACAAGGCTGGCGGAAGTGGAGCTGTCAGGAGGGCCTGGTGGTACCATGATCTTAGCTATGCCTTTTCTCTGTTGCTGGCATTACTCACCACACTTTGTGCTGTGACTCTTTTTTGGAGACAGTTTTTATTTTTATGCTTATTCATTTTTTACTTTTTGAGACAGGGTCTTGGGACTCACTGTGTAGAATGACCTCAGAATTACAGAGATACATGTATATTTGACTACCGTGTTCTGGGGTTAAGGACATGTAGCTTCCATGTCTGGCTTGAGACGGAACTTTAAAGAGATAATTATGTCTTCATGAGGTTATATGAAAGGGTCTAATCCGATATGATTGGTGTCTGAGCAAGGTGAAAGTGGGGGTCTGGAAGTGCTGAGAGGTGTATGTGCACTCTAGAAGGGCCTGGAGCTTC
The DNA here is from genome assembly GCF_963924665.1 of Micromys minutus. Lineage (NCBI taxonomy): Eukaryota > Metazoa > Chordata > Mammalia > Rodentia > Muridae > Micromys > Micromys minutus. Next base: position 14,942,970 of record NC_137984.1, read on the forward strand.
CTCAGTGACCCTTGACATGCTGCCCCTCCCCCCCAGTATCTAGGTTGTTTGGGAGACAAAATTCAAGAACAATTTTGGGGCTGTATTAACTGGTAAAGAAGTCTTCTTTACAAAAACTGAGAGAGATGCTATTCTCAGGAATTCATCCCAAAGGACAAGAGTTGGTTATACTACAACTGTAGATAATAGGGAAAAATAAAAACTGAAACCTAGTGGTGATTAAAGGCTGACTTCTTCATGTTTACATTCTCCAGAAGACCCTATGGGGCCATAAGGATGACGATGGCTATATAGAATCATGCACATGGTAAACTGAATGTAAATTCTGCCTTCTAGGGCCATGGTGCTGAGATCACTGGCACTATAGCAACTGGATAGTCTGATCCTGGATGACTCTGGAGAGTGGGACAAGTGCAGAGCCACCTTCTTAGACTTCTATGCAAGGAAAAGAAACGAGTGTATATCACTATCATGGGTTTGATCACTATTTTTCTTTTCTTTCTGCCCCTTGTAGTCTGAACATGTATGAATGTGACCAAGTTATAGTAATTAGCGTATTTAAGCATTTATCATTTCTTTCTGGTAAAACATTTCAAGTCATTTTTAAAAAGATAACTCTTGATTTTTATTAGTGTTTGAGGGCAGTAAACAAAGTAACGGATTTTCTTACAGGCTTCCCATGTGTGTGAAGCCAGTGAGCATGTGTACTCATGACAACATCAGTAGTCACTGTTTCTGGACCACAGGACACAGTGATTTATCTTATCGCCAGACACATCTTACAAAAACGAGTCAGGAGAAAAATATAATTCCCTTGACTTTTGCCCTCCAGTTTCAGTTCAGCGATCACATTCTTACCTGCCCTTTGTCTGTCTACAGAGCAGTGACTCCGAATAACTCCTCACCCCACTTCTTTTCTTTGTCTGATGCTGAGGCCCAAGCTTAGTCTGCAATTCTCTGCTCTGCTCTACGGCGAGCAAGAAAAAACAAAAGAGAGAAAAAAAGCAGCAGCAGTTACAGCAACAGTTGAGCCACCTTGTGTTTCCAGGAGGAAGGCAGACAGACATGATCTGTATTTCTTTCATTTATTCAATACACATGTCTGCTGGGTCTTAGGGTCCTGCCAGTGTTTGAGGCAAGGTGTGGAGCATCAAAAACGTCATTGCTCCATAAAGTACATGATCTTATAAAAGGTACAACACTCAACCATCATTTACTTATTCCTCCATGTTGTTAACGAACACAATTGTATGAAGTTATAGAGGACAATGTGATGTTGGAATAAACATTTGCCTTATATAATGGCTAAAATCAGGGCAATCGGTGTGTTGGATCACTTCAAACATTTCATCATTCCACTGCTCTTTTTCCTATTAGGACAGATGTGCTATCATTGACAGCAGGGACCCTGTTGTATAAAAATTCTGGAAGGAAACACAGAGGACAAAACAACACAAGCACATACTGTAGGGTCATGTGAGGACACTGGGACAATCACCATCTCTGGACCAAGGAAAAGAGCTTGCAGAAGGAAGGAGGTCCACAGACAGCCCTAGCTTTGGATTTATTGCCCCCAGAACTCTGAGTAAATGAATTTCTGATATCCAAGGCACCTACCATGTGAAAGTTTGTTAACTACCTGGCAGAGGCATCATCTGGGGATAGAGAAGGTGAGTCCACATTCCAGAAATTTTCGAGGCCAGAAGTGGCAGTATTTTCTGTCTTTGTTAGGGTAGTTTCAGCATAGTGCCTGTTGGGTGTCCATGTCTTTAAGGCTGACTGGGTGGGTGATGAGGGTCAACAATGTAACCAAGGGGCTCATTTTTAGACTATTGTCTTTAGTCTTACATGTAAACTTAATTCATTCTGCTCTGAGTAATTGTCAAAAGAATCTCTTCACTTGTTCTAATAACATTTGCATGTTCTTACAAGCATCAGATTCTTGGTCATTTATTTTATAAATGACTTTTGACTTACTTTGAAATTTTAAACAAACAACTCGGGTTCTTTGCAGGATAGCTTTTGCATTTTACTATTAAACTCCTTGTTGTAAATGTTGCAAGCTGAATTGGAATAAATATAAACTTCCTTAATTGAGTTAGGTTTTATTAAAGTTATAGAACTATGGATAATTAAGTCAAGACCAATAAACTGCATGGAAAAAAAATCAATGCATGCAAATCCTATTGCTGCTTTTTCTAGAGATGCTAAATTAAAAACTGAAGACTGCTTTGGTGTGCTAAATTTTAAGCCTCTGCTTTAGCTGCTGTACATTAGCAGAATGATTGTTTTTAAAAGCAATTGGGATGGTTCAGATAATGGCATTAATTTCTTTGTTCTTCTGAATATTGAGGCTTCATTCTCAAGAATTCTTTTAAGCAGAGACTGTTAGTCACATCATGTTTTCTTCCTAGTATCCTTCTATGTAGCAATGTTAAGAGATTTGGCATTAAGAAAAATGAGTAGGTGGTAAATAATTCTTTTAAATAGGCTTCAGTAAATTTTTTGAAACAGAGATTATTTATGTTCTTTAGTTATAGGTTATTGATAGAGTCATTACATTATTAAATCTTTTGGTACTAGTTTAAAGTTTGAGATGGTAAGATATAGATCCATTCAGTCATCTTTATTTCTACAGAAATAGTTGGGAAATGTGTAGAACACTTATTTTTAAATGGAACATAAATCCTTTTAATGAGTAGATCTTTTTATTTCTTTGCTTCTATATCTGGGTCAGGTGTTGTGGGATATGATTTGTATAAAGGTTAATAGAGAAATTAAATGGAAAGCCATAGACTATATTCCAAAGAAAACCACACAAGCATGGGAATGGAACTATGCAACTAAAATGTCAAAGAAAAAATCACAATTTATATAAATTATATGCACTTATATTCTCTCTGTATATTTTAATTTTGGCTACTGGTCTTGCTCTCACTTCTCTTCCTTTTCCTCCTTCTTTCTTTCCTGCCTTCTTCCTTTTTACATACCAGCCTGGTTCACAAGATTACCTCATGGTACAGTGTGACTCTTCAGGTGCACACTGAGTGCAGTATTCCTGACAGCTCCAGGAGGTAGGCTGAGTTCAGTTACCGTGACCCATAGAGCATCTTCTCAGCTGTCATCTATAATAGTTTCTATATGTTCTCTGTGCTTTCTTTTCCAGTTTAAACTCATATAAAGGAAACATAAAGATTTTAGTATCAGAATGGCTCTTTCTTGAAGCGAGATGCCCACAGGTGCTGTAAATATTCCTGAAGGAATGGACCATACATCAAGTACATCAAGGCCTGATTTACATAACCAGCCTATTTTCCGACTTACATATTGCCAATCTAATGATATATTTTGGTATCTACAAAATTCATGGGGATTTAACACCAGCAGTGTTAAAAATCGATATTTTAAAAACATGTAGGTCTTTGCTTCCTCATCTATAGGAATGCTGATTATGGTATTTATTCAAGGCAATTAAACTCGGAATAACAGGGACACTTGTTAGAATACAGATTTAAGGTATGCTCTACTCTTTGACATCCCCAGCACTCAGCAATGATTCTAAAATGATACTAGAGTGCTTCTGACTGAGAAAAAAGTGGCTCTGAATCCATATATACCAAGCATCGCCTGTGGCTTCATTGGCTCAGTTTTCATTTATATATGAGAGTTTACACAATATGGGGTAACATCCCTGCCTCCCATCTCACCAGGTTCATTTGACTTGTTAGCCAGTGTGCTTTCTAAACATTTGAATTCCTGTGTTTGCTAATTGTTTTCTTTCTGATGAAATGTTGCCATGTTGATATCTGTTATGCCACAAAACTATCACCCATGTTTACTTTTTCCACTCTCAGGTTCCTTACTATTTTTAAACACTTCTTATTAATGCATGAACTTACATGACTGGATAGATATATTCTATCATCAGCTTATTGTTCGTCCTCATTGATGTAGTCTGTTTCTTTATTAACAATTAAATGGAGTTCCCAAACAAATATAGAACAGAAATTGCTAAATTGTTTGAAAAATAAAGCTACTGTAGTTTGGCTTACTTGAATAAAATATTTTGGGGTAGATTAAGAAGACAGACCTAAGAGCTACTTCTGAAGTCAGCATGGTTGGAGACATAGAAAACTGTGGGAGGAAAGGAAAGAAGAAAAGAAAAGGTAGTGAGGGCCACTGGTTTCCACAACAGGGTTTACCAGTCACTTATGCTTTATCAGATTTCCCTCATGATACAGGTGTGAATAAAAGAGTGAAGGTCTTCTCTTATCTTTATTGAGTACATACTGGTGGGAGACAGGTAGTCAATAATCAATCAATAATGCACTAAATAAATGTTAATATTAAGACACGATATTTACTACAAAGTAAAGGAAATAATGTGCTGGAGTTGTGTGGTTTCTCTGTACTGGGGCTGGGTAAAGTCCCCCTGAAACTGTTAACAAGAATGTTCAGAGTTCCTTGAACAAAGACAACCGTGCAAGGTGAAAGAATAAGCTGCCTTGTCTGGCCTCAGCGGGATAGGATGTGTCTAATTTTGAAGTGACTTGTGCCAGGGTGGACTGGCATTCAGAGAGATTCCCTATTCTTATCAGAGCAGAAGGGGAAGGGGCTTGGGGAAGGGGATATGTGAGGGGGAACTAGGAGGAGATGATGGGACTGAGATTGGGATGTAAAGTCAATAAACACAATAATTAATGAAAAAAGGGAATAGTCGGGGTGAAGGGCAGTTAGAGCAAAGGCTCTGTGTTGAAAGACATATGGGAATATTTAGGGAGCCACGGAAATGTCTTGGGGAAGAATAGGCACCTGGAAAGATGCTGGGAAGTGGAGGAGTCACATGTTTCAGGCATTTGCAGGACTTTTAATAACTAAAATCAAAGCCGTGTAGGTAAGAAGCGGCATTCTTTCATTCACCGTATTTGTAACAGCATTTGGAGAAATAAAGAAAGGAGCCGTACACGTGCTTCAGAAGCTGGGCTAGCTCACCGGGAAAGAAAGAGAGTAGATTACAGTATTGGAGATGGAGCAGCAAAAGTGTGTGAGGCTTGTTGATTGATTTTCCAGGGAATTCAAGAGTCAGAAAGCATGTGCGATGCATGTTTGGAGCCTCTGGAAATGATGTCATTCAGGACTATTTACTGACAAAAGAGGTCCTTGCTTTTCTACTTCTTTACAGTACTGAGGCTGTTTGAAATGGACTAGAACTTCCAGCTGTTGGAACATCTATCCTGTGTCCTTAATGTTTTGGGCATTGGACTATTTACACAGAACTTATGAACTTAAACTTCTAATGTGTAATCTTGGTCTTAGATGAAATCTTGAAACACTCATCACACGAATGAGTGTGCACACATGCACGCCCCCACAACACATAGTGTTGACATACCTGAGGTTATGAAGTATTTGTGTCTGACTCCATTCAGTTTTCTCAGTGTTCCCAAGACTCACCCATGCTGTGGCAAATGGCTAGGTTGCCTCCTTCAACAGAGCTTATTGTCTAATGGCGTGTGCTGTGCAGGTGTACTGTATTTCTTATCCACTCATGCCCATTTTTTTTTTTTTTTGCCACATCATGATTTTTTTTTGAAGAATGCAGCAATGACCAAGAAGTGTAGATGTGTTTATAAGATGCTGATTTTATTTCCTTTGAACATTGATCTAGTGTCCAGGTGGCTGGACTGTGTGTTACCTATCCTTTTAAAAAAGTTTATTTTTAGGGTTTTTTTCCTCATTTTTTTATTAGATACTCTGTATTTACATTTGCGATGTTAAATATTTTTATTTTTAAACATCTATGTCTGTGCACACCTGTGCAGGTCCTGGAAAGGTCAGAAGAGAGCATCAGATTCTCCATCGGTAGAGTTACCTACAATTGTGAGCCACACCCCATGTGTGCTAGAAACCCAACTCAGGTCCTCCGCAAGAGCAGTGCATGTTCATCCCACCATTTTTCGTTACGTTTTCTATCAAGGGCATGGTCTCTGTTCTGACCAGCAGTGTTCCCCTTCTCTGTACCCTCATGGACAGGACATTTCTGTTTTCCTTTTGACAGTGCCTCTGACTAGGGGAAAGATGGTGTCGCATTGTGTGACTGATTTGAATTTTCTTTCTGTACACTGGTGGGAATTTGGATAGCCCTCATTCTCAGTTGACTTATTTGCTTTTCTGCTATTAAGTTGGATAAAGTCTTTACAAGTTTTGAATATTAGCCTAATTTCTTCTAGGAATTATGTGGTCTCAGACTGCATTTAAGACTCTCATTCCTTTGGTACCACTCTTTGTGGAGTGGAGTGTAAGAGAAGGGTCCAGTTTTATTCTTAGGAAAATGGAGGTCCAGTTTCACAGCACCATTTATTGAAGACGTCGATCTTTGTCTTTATGTCTTCTTGGTTCCGTGGACTAAAATGGGCTCAGGTTTACACTTTCAGAAGCTGCTTTGCCACCCAGTGGCACAGGAGACTCCTCCCCACGTTGTGTGTTCTCTGACACCCTGACCTATGACCCCTTTTATCTCCTCCATGAATGAACCGTGCCTTGCCTAGGCAGCTTTTGGACCACTAACAGAATGGAGGGAGAGTTAGAGGGGAAATAGGAAGACACAGGAGGAGAAAGAAGTTTCTTTAAGATGGCGGTGTCTCCTTCCGGGAAGACAAGAGAAGAAATGGCGGGAGGGCATGGAAGCAACGTCTAAGCAGGACGAACCAGAGAAAAGGGAGAACTCAGGGGTTCTGGACAATACTTAAGGTTGTACCTACTTAATGAATTCTTAGCCCCGTCATTCCTCCCAGCTCAAGGCGACAATCCATTGCTTTCCTTTTCCCAGTGGCTAGTGTCCTTCCCAGATATTAAATTCTTTATTTGTGCCAGGAAGTGAGCTCAGTGACTGCCCAGCTTTTTATGGGTACACTGTGGCAGAACATCAGCCCCATCAGTTTTCCATTCTCTAAGTGGGTCTAAGTGGGGCAGGACATTCAGTCACTAGGGTTGCTGAATCATTCATTTGTGACTTTGGCTCGTACCGTAGAATCAATCGGCAGCAGCTGCATCCAGATGGAGATACCCTGCACTTTGAGTATAAACTATGATTGGGATTTTGATACACTAATTCATAGATTTAGTCTCATATTTTTTTCCCATGGATACTGGACAAATTGAATTATTTTTAAAAGTGGAGTGGATTTCATGTTTAAAGAAGCCTGCATAATTGCCTTTAGCTTCTTTCTATATTTAAACATTTCTTTGAGGGGGAAAGCATAGTGGCTAATACCTTTGAAGCTAGAATTAAAGTGCATTAAAGCTTGCTTGAAACTTGTTATCTGTCATCCTAAATCCTCTTGAAGTTTGGAATAAAGAATAATAGATATGTATGCAGCCAGGATACTGAAGATTTTTACTGGCCTTGGGATTAGAAGATTTTCAACCATCAGTGTCTAAGCTTCAACTGTCTGACAGTCTTGACAAGGCCAAAATAAGATTCTAATGGCTCTGATTGTAGAGGGTGTTTTTTCATTAGATGAGGCAATGTGTCAATTAAAAGGGTATTGAGATAAAGAAATAGAAACTAGATTAAGTTTAAACTTTTTCATGGATGATAAGAAAATCCATTTTCGAGTTACAGTGCATGGAAGATAGACTACAGAGGCAAAGAGAGAACACCTTACTAGTTAAAGGATTGCCTTTGGTCCTCAGAGCTTATTGACTCCCTGATACTCATTTCAAAACAGTCTCTGGAGGTCTATACACATATGTTTATATGTATAGATGTATACATGTATATCCATGTATATATATATATATGTATATATATATATATATGTATATATATATATATATATATATATATATATATATATATATATATACATACACACATGCATAGACACACACACACACACACACACACACACACACACACACACACACACACACAGTAAGATAAAATTCCAAGGCCAAATAATGACAGCAACTTGCAAAGAATTTATGATCAGCTTTTTTTTGGTCTCTGTCTGTTTCCATATTCCATACCATTTAAACACTGAGTATTTGATGTCATCTGTGGAGTTTCTAACCTCATAAGAAATACTGGAAGCTATATTTAATGTATATACACAAAATAAATCCTGTGTATGTTTTAGCATGATTGTCCTCTTGTAGAGCCTCAGTGAAAAACTGAGTGTGTCTGTAAGGTACACCAACACCTATGTAACACTGTTGCCTTGAATAAAGAATGATTGGATGAAAGATGTAGGCTGTGTGTCCAGTAAGAAACTGAAAGGACTTCGGAGGCTTCTGGCTCCAGTGGTGTGAAGTTATCTATCCACAGAGAGAACCATTTGGAGCAGTGATTCGGTCCAGTTTGCTTCTAGCTAAGCACCTGACATTGATCTGTTTCTTTAAGGGTGTGCTTATAAAAATAAAAGCATGATGTTGATATTCAGCAATTCCTTCTGGTTTCTGAAGCTTGGTATAAGAACAAAGGTATCTCTAGAATTCTATGTCTCTGTTTGAGGTACAGCAAGTCTCTGAGGGCTTTCTCCTTTTTAGTTTTGAGAATTTTAATTATGAGAAACATTGGCAAGGATTTAGGTTGATCTTTTCAGTTAAGGTGAATTAAGTTCTTGACACAGACAAACTTAAGGTGTCTTGAACTTACTTTAATGATTGACCTTTTCCTCTACTTCTGAGGTTGAATTGGTGTATTCATTTTGGACATGTTTACTGTCATCTTTAGGTCTGTCTGTTTCTCTTATAGCTGTTTCCCCTTTGTTTTTTAGACAGAGTATCACCTCTTTGTCTTTTACTAACCCAATTCTGTTAGCCTACATTTTGAAGGATTTTTAAACTACTAATCATTTTATTTGTTTGCATTTCATATAATATCCCTTTACTCAGTTGCCCCTCCAAGAATCCATCACCCCATTTCCCCTTACACTCTCCCCTTTGCCTCTATGAGGGTGCCCCTCCATCCCCTCCACTCCTGCCTCACCCCTCTAGAATTCCCCTACACTATGGTATCAAGCCTTCCTTCCTACCCACTGATGTCAGACAATGTCATCCTTTATGACATATGTATCTGGAGTCCTGGTTTCCTCCATGTGTACTCTGGTTGGTGGTTTAGTCCCTGGGAACTCTGCTTTTAAAAGCACCTAAGATGTTTAAAATTTCTCTCTCTCTTTTTTTTTTTTTTGGTAAGTTTTAACTTCCAGTTCACATTTAGTTTATTTTTACTAATTCTATTTCTTGATTATGTTTTTTATTTATTTAAGGGGAATTTGTAAGTGGTTGTTAAAACGTTTTGTGGTGGATACTTTAGGTCCTTTCTTGATGACTATAATTTGCAACTCACCAGTTCACATTAACACTTCTCATTTAGTTTACAGTTTTGTAGCTGGGGTATGATGTGTAATTTTTATTGCATTCAGTACATTTTGTCTATTTTGGAAAGGGACTGTGTATCCTTTTAAATCCCTGCTTAGTAAATAATTGTTCTGATTGACTGAGCATTTGCCCTGCTTCTCTGAGCTTTGGTTCCAAAACAGCTTCTGCAATATTATTTGTCTCTCCTTGGACTATTAGGCATAGACCTCATCATTTCTCTGCTAGTGCAACCTCAGAAAGCAGGCAGTGTTCTGTGAGCTGGGGATCCAGAATCTCTCTGTAGGAGGAAGGGATCTCAGATCTGGAGTATTGTGAAACACTGAACTGGGAATTATGATGAGATTCTTCTTGGCTCTGTTACTGGGGCTACCAGACACACAGACTTTGGATGGAGTTAAAACAGTACCGTTATTTGTTAGTGGGACATCTTTCCATCTGCCTTACTGGTGGTGTCAATCCCATTGGGAATTGCATTTGAAAGGAATACTGGTCCTTATGTAGGGGGTCTTATTAAACAGATATTTTTTGGAATGAAGGGGTGGCATGTGTAAGATTTCTTGTGTATTTTTCTTGTCATAGTATCTTTACTTTAAATTTTTACTTTGACTGCTCTGATCTTATTCCTGAAGTTCATATTATGCTTAAAGAGGAAGGGCCCCAGGCCCTTTTGCCCACATCTCAAATTGTTATAATCCAGAGCACATACAAAGCAGAATAGAATTCAGGGGCCGAATAAGTTCAGCTTGGAGTCATGGCTCAGGTACTGTTCTGTATTACTGCATGTGTGGGATGAATTGAGTTTCTTAGGGTCTCATTTTCCTCACTTGCGAAGTGGACTGAGCCATCGATTCTTCTGCTCTTTTATTGAACTCAGTGTCCTTTACTGAGCTCTTATTTTCAGGTGGGCACTGCCCTAGTGTGGGGAATTTGGTGGAAGCCAATCTGGAATTCCTACTCCCAGTCATCTCTGTATCCCAGACTCTAACACCATCAGGTATTCCATGTGAACAGCTGAGCAGAGCAGTACAACAGGAAACACAGCCACCACACTCTGGAAATCCAGAGAGAAAGCACAACCAAGTAACAGAACATACACTCAACAAAGACAAAACCAAAAAGCACCACTTAGGTCTATAATCATCCCAAACCCAGATGCCTACACACCTTCATAAGAATGCAATCAATAATAGCCAGGGAGATGTGTCTTCTCTGGACCGCAGCTATCCTTCTGTAGACAGTTCTGAATATTCCAACAAAGATGAAGCACAAGAAAAAAGACTTTAAGACCATCTATACAAAGATGATAGAGTTCCTCAAAGAGAAAATGAATAAATTCCATAAAGAAATGCAGGAAATAACAAACAATCGGTGAAAGTGAATAAATTCATGAAGAAAAGCTACAAAATTACCAACAAATAGTTAAAGAAAACAAATAAAATCATGTAAGACTTGAAAAAAAATAAAAACAATAAAGAAATCACAAACTGAGGAAATGAAACCTTTAGGAATTTGCCAATAGGAAAAAAAAATAAGATACAAGAGAGAATCTCAAGCATTGCAAGCATTTGGATGAAGTGGATTGGTCAAATAAAATATTAGATTAAAAAATTCCTGGTATAAAACATCCAGAAATTTTGGGAAACTTTGAAAAAAATTAAACTTATGAATAGTAGGTTTGTACTTCAAAGCTATAGTAATTAAAACAGCATGGCATCAGCACAAAAATGACATAATCTGACATAATGATCAGATGAAATATAATTGAAGACTGAGACATAAACCCAGACAATTATGAGCACCTGACTTATAAAGAAACCAGAAATAAACACTGGGAAAAAAAACTTCATCTTCAATTGGTGGTGCTGGCTAAATTGAATATCCGCTTTAAGAAAAATACTAGTTGACCCATTTTATCACCCTGGACAAAATTCAAAGCTAAGTGAATCAAAGACTTTAACTTAAAACTAGGTAAGTTACACTGAACCTGTTTTAGAAAAGAAAGTAGGCAATAGCCTTGAACTCATTTGTACAGGGATGACTGACTTTCTGAATAGAACACTAACAGTATAGGCACTACTATCAACACTTAATAAATGGAACCTCACAAAACTGAAATGCTTCTGTAAGACCTTGTCAATTGGACAGAAACTTACATAATGGAAAAAGACTTTTACCAATACCACATTCAACTGAGATCTAATATCCAAAATATAAAAGAACTCAAGAAACTAGATATTAATAAAAATCAATAATTAATTGAAATGAGGTTTATGTATAAATAGACTATTCTCAATAGAGGACTCTTAAATGGTAAAACTAAGAACACTTTAAAAATTTTCAATAAACTTAGCCATCCAGGAAATGCAAATCAAAACTACTTTGAGGTTCCATCTTACATCTGTTTGAATGTCTAAGTTCCATAACACACATGTCAGCTCATGCTGGTGAGGATGTGGAGCAAAGGGAACACTCTTCCATTGCTGGTGGGAGTGCAAGCTTGTACTGTTGCTGTTGAAATCAATATTAAGGTTCCTCAAAAAGACCCAGCTATAGTACTTGGCTATATATCCAAACAATGTGTCATCCTACCAGAAAGACACTTGCTCAACCACATTCATTGTGGTTTATTCGTAATATCCTGAAATTGGAAAGAACTTTGCTGTCCTTCAATAGCAGAACGTATAAATAAAATGCAAATTTACACAAGAGGGTATTAGCAAAAAGAAAATTTGCAGGAAAATGGATGGAACTAAAAAAGTGAAGTCATCCTGAGTGAGGTAACCCAGATTTAGAAAAATAAAAATGATATGTATTACTTATAAATTGATATTAGTTATTATTAGCCATTACATAAAAGATAACTAAGTTACACTCTGTAGGTGAAGATGGAGGTTAGGTAAAAAGGAGGGCTCTAGGGGTGATGCATGGATCCCCTTGGGAAGGGGAAATAGAATGGATTTTACACATGGGTATGAGTGGGTGGTGTGGGAGCCAGAGAGATCAGCTGAGGGGATGGGATGGAGGGGAGAGAGTTTGGGGAGAGACAGCTGGAATTGGGGTGGTGTGAATACTTGGTTCAGTGGAAACTTCCTGGAATCCATGAAGGTGACTCTAGTGAGGACTCTGTAGTAATGGGGTTACGGGGTATCGGTTTACCTTCTCTTGTAGTCAGGCAAGGCTTCCAGCGGGAGAACTGGGTTGCACGTGATTGAGTCTATAGCATCACATAGAAAGTCTCAAACAATCTAGGTGGAGGTGAAGAAGAAGGGCTGCTTTTTCAAAACTAACACTGGAACCCCGTTGCTGAGGACAATGTTCACATAACTCTCTGACCATGGAAAGTCAAGGACTTACATGGAGCTTTTACCCCTATGTTCTAGTCTCCTTGGTACATGAAGGTACTCTGCAGGTTACTAAAGGAGAAACCTGGACATCAGCACATCTACAGAACCTTTGACCTACAATCTGGCTTTACTGCAGAATTCCTGGCACAGAATATATGGGAGTATCCAACCATTGTCTGATTTGACTTCAGGCTCACTCATTGTGCAGGCACTCACACCAGACAGTGCTTGGGTAACCAAAAACCATAGAATAGATATTCCAGAGACCCAGGATAGAACCAAACACATATGACTGGTCTAATAATATTCTGCTATATTCATAGATCAGTGCCTTACCCAGTCATCATTTCAGAGGCTTCCTCTAGCAGCAGATAGGAACAGATGTAGAGACTCACACCCAGATATATGAAAAGAGAGACTAAATTAATGGTCTCCATTAAATCTCTCCCCTCAGAGCTTAGGAAATCCTTTCAAAGATGAGGTGAAAAGATTGTGTCAATGGGCCATCAGGAGACCATAGGTCTATGAATCAAATAAGCAAGTCACATATGAGCCCACAAAAACCGAAGCAAGAAGTACAGGCTATACAGGAATACACATGAATATACATCAGGACTTCTGCATATATATTGTTAGCTATTAGCTTAATATTTTCAAGGGACTCCTGGCTGTGAGACTATAGGTATCTGACACTAAAGCCTGTTCTTGGGACTCTTTTCCTCATGTTGGGTTGCTGTGTCCTCAAAAATAAAAGTTTTGGCTTCATCTTATTATGTTGTTATAACTTAGAAGCCTGTTTTTTCCCCCTAATGAAAGACACAAAAGGTGTGGGTTGCAGAGGTAAAGAAAGTAAAGAAGTATTGAGAGGAATAGAGGGAGGGGATGTTATAATCAGGATATACTGTATAAGAAAAGAATTAATTTTCAATAAAAATATTCCAAGTAAAGTTAAAAAAAATCTGAGAATTCACTAAGGCTATTGATGTGTCCTCTAGATTGGTTGATTTGAACATAAAAGATATGTCCTTTACTGTAAAATATTTATACTTACTAGCAGGCATGCACTGACCCAGGCAGGCCTAGTCATTTCCCTTCTGAGGTAGTAAGACTCAGATGGAAAAAGAATCAAAATGCAGAAAGAAAGTGACCTGTCTAGGAGAGTTGTAAACATTTACTATGTAACCCAGGGACAATTTATATTGCTTTATTTTCATGTCATTCCTTAAGATAGGACTTATGATTCAGTTTTATAACTGAAGGAATTGATGTTGAGGGTGTGAGAACAGACCTAGTTTGGGTTAAGTCCCTGTCAGTATTACTGCATTTGCTTGGTGGTGCAAAGAAACATGAATGATCTGTGAGGTTTCTCTCTGGATGTGTTACCTGTAGTGTCCCAGTGAGGAGTGATGTGAAAAGGTTGGCATGTCTTGTGTGGAAAGCTGTGATGACAGGCATTTCCCTCAGACAAGCATGGCCTTAAATGTGATGGTACAGCGGCACGAGTTAGCCTCCCTCATATATCCATGATGGTCTTTTTGCATCAACATGCCTGGAAAACACTGAGTAATTTTAGCTCCAAGGATTCAGAAACAACTCCAAGGCAGAATTGTTTGTGTTTCTTATGTATTCTATCATACCACCTGCAAATTGCGATACTTTGACTTCTTCCTTCTGATTTATATCCCATTTATCTACTTACTGCTCTAGCTAGGACTTCAAGTACTATATTGAAGAGATATGGAGAGAGAACAGTCTTGTCTTGTCCCTGATTTCAGTGGAATTATCTTGAGTTTCTCCCCATTTAATTTGATGTTGGCTATGGGTTTGCTGTAAATTGCCATCATTATGGTTAGGTATGTCCCTTTTATCCCTAATCTCTCCAGTACTTTTATCAGGAAAAGGTGCTGGATTTTGTCAAAGGTTTTTTTTTTCTATATCTAATAATATGATTATGTGTTCAGTTTGTTTATGTAGTAGATTCATTGTTTTTTATATGTTGAACCATCCCTGCATCTCTGGGATGGAGTCTACTTGATCAAGTGGATGCTTTATGATGTGTTATGATGTGTGTTGATTCAGTTTGCCAGTATTTTATTTATTGAATGTTTGCTTCTATGTAAATGAGGGAAATTGGTCTGTATTTCTCTTTCTTCGTGAAGCCTTTGTGAGGTTTGCGTATAAGGGTGACTATGATCTCATACAATAAGTTGAGCAAGTGACCTTTCTGTTTCTATTTGTAGAATAACTTGAGGAGTGTTAGTGTTAATTCTTCCTTGAAAGACTGTTAGAATTTGGCACTAAAACCATCTAGATTTGGGCTTTTATTGGTTGGGAGACTTTAAATGATTGTTTTTATTTCCTTAAGGGCTATGGGTTTATGTAAATTGTTTATCTGTTATTAATTTAACTTTGGTAAATGGTATCTATTAATAAAACTATTTATTTCCTCTAGATTGTCCAATTTTATGAAATATAGGTATTTAAAGTAATACCTAATGATTCTTTTGATTTCATCGGTATCTGTTTTTACATCTCCGTTTTTATTTCTGATCTTGTTAATTGAAATATTCTGTCTCTGCATTACATTTGATAAGACTTTGTCTACCTTGTTGATTGATTTTCTTAAAGAACATCTTTTAGTTTCATTGATTATTTATTGTTCGTTTAACTACTGTTTTACTGATTTCAGTCCTACCAATGGCCTCTAATAATGAAAGACATGAGGCCTTGCCTGGCCATCTTCTGTAGCCAGGCAAGGCCTCAAGTGAAGGGAT
The DNA here is from genome assembly GCF_963924665.1 of Micromys minutus. Lineage (NCBI taxonomy): Eukaryota > Metazoa > Chordata > Mammalia > Rodentia > Muridae > Micromys > Micromys minutus. The sequence goes on from NC_137984.1 coordinate 14,958,472, forward strand.
TGAAACACCAACTTAGCCACAAAACTTTCTACCTATAGTTTGTCCTGCTGGCAGAGTGTGTGCTGGAATTGTCAGCAACGAGACAGAGAGACTTCATCCAGCAATTAATGGGAACAGATGCAGAGAACCGTGGTCAAATATTAGGTGGAGCTCGTGGAGACCTGTGGAGGAATGGGAGGAAGGTTTGAAGGAATGACGATGCATCATGAGAACACAGCCCACAGAATCAATTGACTGGGACCCAAGGGAACTTGCAGATATCAGGAAACCTTTAGGATGTGGGCCAGGTCCTTTGCATAAATGTTATAATGGAGTAGCATGTTTTTCTTGTAGAAATCTTAACTGTCAGAGTGAATGCTGTTCTTGACTCTTTTGCCTCTTGTGGGACCCTTTTTCACTTATTGTTTTTTTTTTTTTTTTTTTTTTTGTCCATTCTTGATGTGATAATATGTTTTGGGATTTCTTGTAACTTGCTTTGCCATCCTTGATTAATATTCCTGTGAGGCCTGCTCTTCTCCGAGGGGAGACAGAGGAGAGGTGTATCTGGGAGAAAGGGAGGTTGGAGAGATACACTGATAGGGAGAAGAAATTGTGGTCAGGAACAAATATATGGGAGGAGAAAAAAATCCAGAATGTGTGAGGTTTTAGAACTGTGTAGAAGAGCTGAGGTGAATGAAATAAAAAAAAAAAAAAAGAAAGAAAACCAGCTGGTGACATGTTAGTTATGTGGTAGTAGATTTCCATAGGGTAATTTTACCTGCTGACAAGCTTCCAAGGAAATGGGAGTATAGTTAACTTCAAGAAAATCTGTAAGAACCCAGATGTCCTTCAACAGAGGAATGGATACAGAAAATGTGGTGCATTTACCAATGGAGTACTACTCAGCTATTAGGAACAATGACTTCATGAAATTCGTGTAGGCAAATGGATGGAACTGGAGACTATCATCCTGAGTGAGGTAACCCAGTCGCAAAAGAACACACATGGTATGCACTCAGTGATAAGCAGATACTACCCCCAGAAAGCTCTGAACACCGAAGAAACAATTCACAGACATTATGAAGCTCAAAAGGAAGGAAGGCCAAAAAAATGGGGATGCTTCAGACCTTTTTAGAAGGGAGAACAAAACACTCATGGGAGGAAATGCAAGGTCACATAGAGGAACAGGGATTGAAGAAAATATCACTCAGAAGCCATCTCACCTGGGGATCAACCACATATGCAGCCACGAAATCCAAGCACTATAGCTAATCCCAAGAAGTACTTATTGGCAGGAACCAGACAGAGATGCCTCCTCAGGGACTATGCTAGAGTAATATAGATACAGCTGAACATGCTTGCAGCTAACCGTTGGAGTGAACTCAATTGGAGGGGACCCAATGAGGTTGCTAAAGAAAGGACCTAAGGAGCAGAAAGGGGTTTCAACCTCATGGTAAGAACAACATTATCAACAAATCAAACCCTCCAATACTCCCATGGACTAAAACACCAACCTTTGTGTGCACTTTGAGAGACCTATTGATCCATTTGCATGTGTAGCTGAAGATAGCAGTGTCTATCAATGTGAGAAGAGAATTTTGGTCCAGGGAGGGCATGATTTTGGAATGTAGGAGAATGACAAGGCAATGGAGTGGAGAGGGTGACTAGGAGGGAAACAGGGGATGGGAGTGGGGTGGGGGGAGGGAAAATATCTCAAATGTAAATGCAGAACATCTAATAATAATAAAAAATAAAAAAAAATAAAAAATGTGTGTGGCTGTTAAGTGTAGAGATTTCTGTTATTTATTTATTATAATGTTTATTATTATTACACACCTTCACCTTTCTTAGTTCTGTAACACTGTTTCTCTGGTAACTAACCTGGTGCTTGTGAATTAGCATTTATTATGTTCTAAGGGTTTTTGCTATCTCTTAAAGTAGACTCGATGTATTTCAGGAGAGTGACTATGTCTACATACTCAAGCCTCCAGAATGTTGTGAAGATATTCATTCCCAACGTATCTGCTTTTGAAAAGGTCCTCGGGGCTTTTAATTTTCATATCATAGTCTCTGTGCTGAAGAAACTGGATGAGGGGCTCATCCAAATGTAAAGGCAAGTCATGAGTATCATCACAGTCCAGCATCCTACTGTCTGTGACACCACTGCAGGCCGAACAGTCAAATAGTCACCTGGTTCTTCCTTAATCTTTCTCATAAGCGAGATGAGCTTAAAGAGAAAAAACTAAATTCATTTAAATATTTTACACGTTCTAATGATCTATAATTATAAAAAAATTCTTAGATGTTTTAATTTTTAACAAGGCCTTCCTTCATTTTGTCATTTGTCATCGATACTGGAGACAGAAATAAAATATATATTAAAATGTCAAATGTGCTGGGATGGTGACATTTTATCTAAGTGCATAATTAAATTGCATTTTAGAACTGATAATCTATATTTCAAAGGAGGTGAACTGTATGTGAGAATCCTTTCTTTTTTTTTTAAATGACTTTATTTTGCAAAACAAAGATAAATGTAAAGATTTTAAACATTTTTGCTTAAACTTATACATTTTTGTCAGTACTGTTTTTTCAGACATTAAAATAAATTTTACATAAAACCATGTGAATATGTTTTTTAGTCAGTACTTGATTTTTTTCAAGGGCTTGACAGTATGCATTGAAAACCTACTAGTTGCAATAAGCATAAAATACATGCAAAACAAAATGCAACATGGAAATAGTCAAAGTCTTCTTGTTTTGTGAATATATGTATATTTTTTGTTTTCTTTATTTCTTGGACTTCATACAGTCTGTGAGTTGTTTCTGGGTGAGTGCAAGCCTCTGGGGTTAGCATCCCACTATCAGTGACTGCATATTATGTCTGTTCTTTTGTGACTGGGTTATCTCACTCAGGATGATCTTCTCTAGATGCAGCCATTTTCTTAAGAATTTGGTTAAGTCATTGTTTCTGGTGGCTGAGTAGTATTCCATTGTGTATATGTACCACAATTTTTGTATCCATTCGTCTTCTGAAGGACATCTGGGTTCCTTCCAGCTTCTAGCTATTATAAATAGAGCCGCTATGAACATTGTGGTACATATTTCTTTGTTGTGTATTAAAGTGTCTCTGGGGTATATGCCCAGAAGTGGAATAGCTGGGTCTTCAGGTAGTACTATATCCAATTTTCTGAGGTATCGCCAGACAGATTTCCAGAGTGGTTGTATTAGCTTGCAACCCCACCAACAGTGGAGACGTGTTCCTCTTTCTCCGCAGCCTCGCCAGCATCTGCTGTCATCTGAGTTTTGGATCTTGGCCAATCTGACTGGTGTGAGGTGGAATCTTAGGGTTGTTTTGATTTGCATTTCCCTGATGGCTAAGGATGTTGAGCACTTCCTCAGATGTTTCTCGGCCATTCGGTGTTCCTCAACTGAAAATGATTTGTTTAGCTCTGTACCCCATTTTTTAATAGGGTTATTTGATTCTCTGGTGTCTATCTTTTTGAGTTCCTTGTACACCTTGGATATTAGGCCTCTATCTGATGTGGTGTTGGTAAAGATCTTTTCCCATTCTGTTGGTTGCCGTTTTGTTTTCTTGACGATGTCCTTAGCCTTACTGAAACTTTGCAATCTCATTAAGTCCCATTTGTTAATCTTTGACCTTAGAGCTTGAGCCATTGGTGTTTTGTTCAGGAAATTTTCTCCTGTGCCTATGTGTTCTAAGGTTTTCCCTACTTTCTCATCTAATAGTTTCAGTGTATCTGGTTTAATGTGGAGATCTTTAATCCACTTACACTTGAGCTTTGTACAAGGAGATAAGAACAGGTCTATTTTCATTCTTTTGCATGTTGAGTGCCAGTTGGACCAGCACCATTTGTTGAATAGGCTGTCCTTTTTCCATTGAATGTTTACTGCTCCTTTGTCAAAAATCAGGTGACCATATATATGAGGGCTCATTTCTGGATCTTCTATTCTATTCCATTGATCCACTTGCCTATTTCTGTACCTGTACCATGCAGTTTTCAGCACAATTGCCTTGTAATATAGCTTGAGGTCAGGGATAGTGATTCCCGCAGATGTTTTTTTGTTGTTGAGGATGGATTTCGCTATTCTAGGTCTTTTGTTATTCCATATGAAATTGCACATTGATCTTTCCAATTCCATGAAGAACTGGGTTGGAATTTTGATGGGGATTGCATTGAATCTATAGATTGCTTTTGGTAGGATGGCCATTTTTAAGATGTTGATCTTTCCAATCCATGAGCATGGGAGATCTTTCAATTTTCTGAGATCCTCCTCAATATCTTTCTTTAGAGGTTTGAAGTTCTTGTCATACAGGTCCTTCACTTCCTTAGTTAGAGTCATACCAAGGTATTTCATAGTTTTTGTAACGATTGTGAAAAGTACCTTTTCCCTAATTTCTTTCTCCACATGTTTGTCCTTTGAGTATAGGAAGGCTACTGATTTGTTTGAGTTAATTTTGTATCCGGCCACTTTGCTGAACTTGTTTATCAGCTGTAGGAGTTCTCTGGTGGAATTTTTGGGGTCACTCAAGTATACTATTATGCCATCGGCAAAGAGTGATGTTTTTATCTCTTCCTTTCCGATTTGTATCCCCTTGATCTCCTTTTGCTGTCTAATTGCTCCAGCCAGGACTTCCAGTACTATGTTGAATAGGTAGGGAGAGAGTGGGCAGCCTTGTCGAGTCCCTGATTTTAGTGGGATTGCTTCAAGTTTCTCGACATTAAGTTTGATGTTGGCTGTTGGTTTGCTGTATATTGCTTTTATTATGTTTAAATATGGGCCTTGGATTCCTGTTTTTTCCAGGACTTTTAATATGAAGGGTTGTTGAATTTTGTCGAATGCTTTCTCAGCGTCTAGTGAGATGACCATGAATTTTGGTCTTTAAGTTTGTTTATATGGAGGATTACATTGATGGATTTTCTTATGTTAAACCATCCCTGTATCCCAGGGATGAAGCCTACTTGGTCATGATGAATGATGGTTTTGATGTGTTCTTGGATTCGGTTTGCAAGGATTTTGTTGAGTATTTTTGCATCAATGTTCATAAGTGAGATGGGTCTGAAGTTCTCTTTCCTTGTAGGGACTTTGTGTGGTTTAGGTACGAGGGTTATTGTAGCCTCAAAAAATGAGTTGGGTAATATTCCATCTGATTCTATCTTCTGGAATAGTTTGGCGAATATTGGTGTTATATCCCCAAAAATGTCTGATAAAATTCTGCACTGAACCCGTCTGGACCTGGGCTTTTTTTGGTTGGGAGGCTTTTGATGACTTCTTCTATTTCTTTAGGTGTTATAGGGTTATTTAGATGGTTTACTTGGTCCTGGTTAAACTTTGGGACCTTGTATCTGTCTAGGAATTCGTCCATTTCCTCCAGATTTTCCAATTTTGTGGAGTATAAGTTTTTGTAGTAGAATCTAATGATTTCTTGAATTTCCTTAGTTTCAGTTGTTATGTCACCACTTTCCTTTCTGATTTTGTTAATTTGGATACTCTCTCTTTGCCCTTTAGTTAGTCTGGCTAGGGGTTTATCAATCTTGTTGATTTTCTCAAAGAACCAACTCTTTGTTTTGTTGATTTTTTCAATTTATTTTTTTGTTTCTATTTGGTCTATTTCTGTCCTAATTTTGATTATTTCTTGCCGTCTACTCTTTTTGGGTATATCTGCTTCCTTTTGTTCTAGGGCTTTTAGCTGTGTTGTCAGGTTGCTGATGTGAGCTCTCTCCAGTTTCTTCTTGGAAGCACTTAGGGCTATGAGTTTTCCTCTCAATACTGCTTTCATTGCATCCCATAGGTTTGGGTATGTTGTGTTATCATTTTCGTTGAATTCTAGAAAGTCCTTAATTTCTTTCTTTATTTCTTCTTTGACCCTGCTATTCTTTAACAGAGCGTTGTTTAGTTTCCATGTGTATGTGGGCATTTTGTTGTCTATGTTGTTTTTAAAGACCAGCCGTAGACCATGGTGATCTGAGAGGATGCATGGGAATATTTCAATCTTCTTATATCGATGAAGGCTCGTTCTGTGTCCAATTATGTGGTCAATTTTCGAGAAGGTGCCATGGGGTGTTGAGAAGAAGGTGTATTCTTTTACTTTAGGATAGTATGTTCTGTATATATCTATTAATTCTAGTTGGTTCAAAGTCTCTGCTAGTTTTGCAGTGTCCTTGTTCAGTTTCTGTTTCCCTGATCTGTCCATTGGTGAGAGTGGGGTATTAAAGTCTCCCACTATTATTGTGTGGGGTGAAATGTATTTTTTGAGCTTTAGTAGAGTTTCTTTCATGAATGTGGGTGATTTTTTATTTGGAGCATATATGTTAAGGATTGAGAGTTCCACCTGACAGATTTCCCCAGTAATAAGTAAAAAGTGTCCTTCTTTATCTTTTTTGATAACTTTTGGTTGGAAATTTACTTTATTCGATATTAGAATAGCCACCCCAGCTTGCTTCTTGGAGCTGTTTGCTTGGAAGTTTTTTTCCCACCCTTTTACTCTGAGATAGTGTCTGTCTCTGTCTCTGAGATGAGTTTCCTGTATGCAGCAAAAGGCTGGATTTTGTTTATGTATCCAGTCTGATAGTCTATGTCTCTTTATTGGGGAGTTGAGACCATTTATGTTAATAGATATCAAGGAATAATTGTTTCTGTTTCATGCCATTTTTGCTTTTTTGGGTTGAGTTGTGTCTGTGTTTTTTTCTTCTTTTAGTTTTCTTGTTTAGGAGTTTTCTTGTTTTTACTAGGCTGTATTTTCCCTCCTTGTATTGGGTTTTCCACCTATAATTCGTTGTAGTGCTGGGTTTGTGGTCAGATATTGTGTGAATTTTGATTTGTCTTGAAATATCTTTGTCTCTCCATCGATGGTGATTGATAGTTTTGCTGGGTATAGCAGCTTGGGCTGGCACTTGTGCTCTCTTAAGGAGTGCATGATGTCTGTCCAGGCTCTTCTAGCTTTCATAGTCTCTTTTGAGAAATCGGGTGTGAGTCTGATTGGTCTGCCTTTATATGTTACCTGACCTTTTTCCCTTACTGCTTTTAGTATTCTTTCTTTACTTTGGGCACTTGATGTTTTTACTATTATGTGTCGGGAGGTATTTCTTTTCTGGTCCAACCTATTTGGAGTTCTGAAGGCTTCTTTTATGCTCGTGGTCATCTCATTCTTGAGGGTAGGGAAGTTTTCTTCTATGATTTTGTTGAAGATATTTACTGTGCCTCTTAGTTGATACTCTTCTCCCTCTTCTCTTCCTATTATCCTTAGGTTCGGTCTTCTCATTGTGTCTTGTATTTCCTGGACATTTTGGGTTAGGAGCTTTTTGTTTTTTGCATCTTCTCTGGCTGTTTTGTCTATGTTTGCAATGTTGTCTTCTGCCCCCGAGATTCTCTCCTCGATCTCTTGTAATCTGTTGGAAATCCTTGCTTCTGTGACTCCTGATTTCTTTTTTGGTGTTCTAACTCTAGGGTTATCTCTTTTAGCCCTTTCTTTATTGTGTCAATTTCTGTTTTAATTTCCCTTTTTCATTCCTTTATTTCTTTGGTTCTGTTTTCGTCTCGTTTTTTGAGTTCATTGAGTGTTTTTCTTGTTTCTTCTTTAAAAGCTTCTAAATCTTTTTGCTTTTCCTCCCTTTCTTGTTTAAGTAACACTATCAGCGTCTTGAGGCATGATTTCAGGTCTGTGTCTTCTTTCTCTGGAGTGTTTGGAATTCCGATGTTTGCTACTATTGGAGAGCTGGGTTCTGGTGTTGCTAGATTGTCTTGGTTTCCTTGGGATATACTCTTTCTCTTTCCTCTTGCCATTTTGTTGTCAGTGATATGTTCTTGCCTTTTCCTTGTATCTGGTCTGTGTCCCTGGTACACTTTCCGTGTGCACTCCGCAGAGATCTCTCTACTCCCCGGCAGCCCAGGTTCCGGGTGGCAGCTGGGCCAGGCTCTGCTCTGCATACTGAAGTCGCCTCCGGGTGGGAACAGACGTTCCTAAGATCTGTTCCTGGTCACAGATGCTCAGCCTCTCCGAGCCACCTTTCCGGGTGGCAGGTGGGCCAGGCTTTGTTCTGCGTCCTGAAGTCGTCTCAGGGTGGGAACAGAAGTTCCTAAGATCTGTTCCCGGTCCCTGGATTGGGGAGGACAGGGCAGGTCAGGGCAGGGGGTGCCCTTTCCTTGTGCACTCCGCTGAGATCCCTCTGCTTTCCAGCAGCCAAGTCTCCTACTCACCAGTTGCTCAGCCTGTACGAGCCGCCTTTCCGGCTGGCTGTTGGGCCAGGCTCTGCTCTGTGTCCTGAAGTCGTCTCCGGGTGGGAACAGAAGTTCCTAAGATCTGTTCCTGGTCACTGGATCGGGGAGGACAGGGCAGGTCAGGGCAAGGGTTTCCCTTTCTGTGTGCACTCCGCAGAGATTCCTCTGTTCCCCCGCAGCCTAGGTCTCCCACTCACCAGTTGCTCAGCCTGTACGAGCCGCCTTTCCGGCTGGCAGTTGGGCCAGGCTCCGCTCTGTGTCCTGAAGTTGTCTCCGGGTGGGAACAGAAGTTCCTAAGATCTGTTCCAGGTCACAGTTGCTCAGCCTTACACTTCCACGTTGCTGTTTATCACCAGAGGAAGTCAGGACTGGAACTCAAGCAGGTCAGAAAGCAGGAGCTGATGCAGAAGCCATGGAGGAATGTGGCTTACTGGCTTGCTTCCCCTGGCTTGCTCAGCCTGCTTTCTAATAGAACCCAGGTCTATTAGCCCAGGGATTGCTCCATCTACAATGGGCTGCGTGAGAATCCTTTCTTAAGGTGTCTCCAGTTGGTGTTCTATAGCTCTGTACCCATCATCTCTATGTATGGTTGAGCTGCCAAGAGAGGCAAAATGATGCTTCCCATAGCACCATGGGAAGACCATGTGAAATTAAAGATGTCTAAGTGGTTCTTCAAGATATAGAGGAGAATGAACATTTTGTGCCTCATAGAATTTCCTGGTGCCAAAAACAAACAGATCGTCTTCATGACAAATGGGGACGGGAAGTATGATCCAGTATGGGACGATTGAGAATATTTACTTACTAGAAAACAATGGCATTAGCTGGGCTGCCAGTGATAGCAATGCATGGGAGGCCACCCAGCAGTGTTTGGTACCTCTGTTTCTTTCCATGTTGTACGAAGTTCTTAAATTTCCAAGCTTTCCACTGGGAAACAGGTTAATTGAAATTGTTAAAATGTATATATTATGATTATGCTTTACAGTTACCTAAGCATGATCCTATAGGATGGAGATATTAGTAAGGATGAAAATGTAATTTTATAGATCTTTATACAAATTAAAATTTTGTTATTTTTGTATATATATGTATATGTATGTATATGCACAAATGTATGTATCTGTAAAACCACAAATAATAAGAGCTTTCCAGAGAGTTTTGTCTTTCCTATGGAATTTTATCACAAGTAAAAAAGCTTTTCAACTCCTTTCAACCAATGCAGATTTACATTATGTTAATGTTCCTGTTCAAGGTGCTTTGGAGAACTGCTACATAATATAAAATGACCTTAGCTTAAAGTTTGGAATGGTGACTGCTCTCTCACACTGATCAAGTCTCCCTAATTCTGGCCATGCAAAGACAGAGTGCACTTATCTCATGTCAAAGTGTGCCAATAGCCCTCACACTGTGTAGGAAAGCAAATAACAATTTGATGGAAAGTTCAGAGTATCATCAAACCTACTGGTTAGGCAGAAATGTGTGAAACTCCATTTACAGAGCACAGCAGCAACAAAGGATGGTAATGTCCCACAGGAACTTAAGAAGAGCAAGTTTACAAACATTGAAACTGTCTGTCTTTCCTGCCTCTACAAAGGTTTAGCACATCAACTAAGAGTAACATCAATCAATGAAGAAAAAGGGAACAGCGTTGGTGCCCAGCGTTCGGCAGTCTCGAGAGCATTCCTCAGTTTTCAGTCATTTCAGTTAAGAGTTGACTTATAACAGATGAAATAACACAAAAAACATTATCACCTCATAGGAAAATATGAAAAAAATACTGTTAATTTCATGAAGTAGTTGAAAGTAATTCTGTTTCCACAAATAACTAAAATGGTGTTTTTAAAGTTTTAATTATTTTTGCTGGGGAAAAATGTACTCAACGTTACCCCAGTCTTTAAAGATAAACATTGGTTATTTAGCAGGTTTGGAAACCTAAACAGCATTTTTGATTGCTGGTGGTATGCTTTGTTCTTGACAGAAACATCTTTGATCTTCTCTTTTAATCCTGATTATAAGCCCTGGCTATATTGACTCCTGTACTGGTAAAACTGATCTGGAAGAAAGTCATGGTTTTCCTCCAGGGAATCAAGATTCTTTGTGGAACTCGATAAATTCCTTTCCAGCGATGCCTGAGCTTCATGAATATCATATTCAAGCATTACATTAGCCCTGAACAACAGGCACACTTTGTCAGTGGGAGCCACTGAGGCTTTGCAGTACAAGATTTGCCAGGAAGAATCTGGTCTTCATTGATTTGGTGGGCTCTCTTTCCTTTTGCATGTACTTTAGAATTTCTAAAGTCTGTTTAAATTCAGGAAGTCTGACCTTTCAGCACACCTCCCCGCCACTCTTTCAGCAAAGTTGAGTCTCAAAAACTTATATAATATTGTTAATCTGTCTTTTTTAATGCTGTGGCTGCAGTCTTGTTTCCAGGTTGCTTCATGAAAGAATCAACATTTTCCACAAACACTGCTTTTGGAGTCTCTGGGTGGAGGCAGAGTCATTTCTCAGTAACTTCCCTCCTTAGCTTTGACCATCTTGAAAAAGCTACCTGTTCTTCTCTAGTGAGAGACAGAAAGTGAGTGATCTTGATGGAGGGATGTGGGGAGAAACTGGAAGGACTAGAGGGAGGGGAAGCTAATCAGGGCATATTAGATGAGAAAAAATTATATTAGCTTAAAGAAAAAGAAGTGAGAGAACTTTGTTTCATTGATTCTTTCTATTGGTTTGGTTTGTTCATTTTTATTGACTTCAGCCCTGCGTTGGATCATCTTTTGCAGTTTCGTTCTTTTGGGTGTGACTTCTATTTTTGGATTGGTGCTTTCAGGTGTGCTATTAAGTTAGTAGTTTGAGATCTCTTCTTTTTTATTATTTTTTATTTTGTTGTTTTATTTAATAATTTAGGGCTATGGCATTGTCTCTTACCTGCATTGTGTCTCATAAATTTGCCTATATTGTGTGTTCATTTTCACTCTATTCTATAAAGTCAGTTATTTCTTAATTTCAATCTTGGCCCATTTTTCTCTCAGCATACAATTGTTCATTTTCCAGGAGTTTAAACTTTCTGTTACTGATAATCAGCTTTAATTCATGGTAGTCATGTAGGATAGAAGGTATGTGTTTTGAATTTCATTGAGATGTTCAGTAAATATCTGTTAGTTCCGGTATTTGTTTGTTCAATGTTTGTCTGGATGACCTATGTATTGGCAAGAGTTGGGTGTTGAAGTCTCCTACTATCAATGTACAAGGATAAATATGTAATTTTAGGTGTACTGTTGTTTCTTTTACATTTATTGTTTCTTTCTATTCTATAAAATCAGTTTTTTTTCTTAATTCCTATCATGGCCTATTTTTCTTTTAGTATACAGTTGCTCATTTGCCATGAGTTCATAAGCTTTCTGTTGATATTCAGCTTTAATCCATGGCAGTCAGATAGGCTAGAAGGATAAAACCTCGCAGGCTTGTGCCTGGTGAAGAGATGTTAAGTATTATAGTGTCTTCCTGTTGGATTTTTGTCTTTGTTGGGTGTGCAGTATTCTTCCACATGTCTTCTGATTAGTTCTACTGTCAATTCTATTTTTCAAAAGATATTAAAACGGCCATACTAGATTGTTTCTTTGGTACGTTTGCTTGGAAATTTTTTTCATCAGTGTATCCATTTCTTTTGTTTTGTTTTTAATGCCTGAAATTCTCTTTTCCATTTCTTGTATTGTTTGGGATGCTTGTTTCTGAGGTTTTTACTGAGTTTTTAAATTTTTCATATCTGAGTGTTGTCTTCATTGATTTTATTTATGTTTTCAGGTACTGAACTCTTTTGTTCATTTTCTTTCATGTTTATGTTCCTATATTTTTTTGAAGAGATTATTTGTTAAATTGATAAAATACCTCTTATATCCATGAAGGCTATTTTAACGACATTGTCTTGTGTTTCAGCTGTGTTACAATTGTCAGAGCCTGTAATGATATGCTTGCTGGAATCTAATACATACATGCATAGTCCTTGCTCTATTGACTGCATTTTTATCCTGGCATCTAGACATCTGGGTTTGGGTAACTGTAATTCCAGGTCTTGTGTTTGTTGGGTAGCCATTTTGTTCATTGAGTTTTGGTCCCTTCTTTGGTTCTTAAGCATGTGTGGTCTCTGTGCTTTGCCTGGTGGAAAATTCCTCTAGGTTCCTGCTAAGTGTGGCCACTGGGGGCTCCAGGGAAATGTGTTTCTAGGTATTGGTAGCTAAAATTTTAATGAGGCTGATGGAGGTTGGTGTGCTGAGAAAGTTCACAGGAAGGAGGGTGTTCCACCAGGATTTGCCTAGTCCCCTGGGAATGAGGTAGAGAGTGAGGAGAGGCCACAGTAGGTAATCTGCTCCAGAGCTGCAGGTGGGGTTGGGGTATAGATATGGAGGAGAGGAGTGAGAGTAAAGGTATGTAGACTGCCTGTGTGCTTTGCTGGCCTACATTGGCAGGTGTGGCTGGTGGGTTCCCAGGAATGTCTGCTGAAATTGGGGGCTGGGAAAACAGCATGTATGGGGAGGAAGTTTGGAGATGCTGTGTGATCTGCTTGAGACAAGATCAGAGAGGAGGTATAGGCCAGAACAGGAGGTCTTCTAAAGGTTGGGCATGAGACTGGGAGACTGGATTTTAAGAAGAGTAGGGAGAAGTGAAAACCAGTTAGGCCAGATTCCCTGGCCAGACTGGCCTGAAGGTCCCTAGGAATTGCCCATTGGAGTTGGAGGCTAGGATATGGCTTTGAGTAGGGGCAGGAGGTTTGGAGAGAAAGATCTGTGTGATCTATGAGAGGAAAACAACTGAATCTAATAAATAAGTAACTATAATCTTCCTGTGAGCAGAATACAGTAGTTAAAATGTTTTAAATGAGTTATCAAAAACGTCTTTTACTCTGCATTCAAAATGTCAGTAATGAAATGGCAAAAAAAACCCTGTCTTTTAAGATGAAACTTAACTCTAAATCAGTGGTTTTCAACTTATGTGTCACTGCCCCTCTTGAAAACCTCTATCTCTAAAAATATTTATATTACAATTCATAACTGTAGCAAAATACAGTTATAAAGTAGCAGTGAAAATAATTTTATGGTTGGGAAACACCACAACACAAGAAACTGTATTAAAGGCTTGTAGCACTAGGAATGTTGACAACTACTAATCTAAATAATAACTAAATTTATAAGAATCAAAGTGATACCAGAAAGTGATATAAAGCAAACCAGATATTAGTAGTTTGTTGTTAGTATAGTTGCTAATTAATCCAATTATCTCAATCTAAGGTTTGTTTTTATTAAAGAATTTATTAATGGATAATAGCAATTATTAAGAGAAGAAATACACTTATACTATTTGTGTATACATATGTCACTTTCATTGTTACCAGTATATTTTATTTAATCTGTCATCTATCCTTCATATCTATCATCTCTATCTATCTATCTATCTATCTATCTATCTATCTATCTATCATCTATCTTCAGTGCTTACTAATCTATGCATCAGCTGCCTTTCTGTCATCTAGCCTATTATCATCTATGTATGAACTACTATCTATGAACTGAACAATTGAATTTTGTGTCTCATCCCAATATATCCCCTTTTCTGTCTGTGAATTTCATATCCACCAATCTACCATCTGCCCAACTGTTTAGAGGAGAATTGTCATTCTCATTTGTTTAACAACTAAAATGTAGTTCACCTAGAGTGTTAGCATTTTTCTCTCTAGAGGAGACGGTGTGAACAGTGTGCCTGCCACCTGTACATTCTGGTCTGGGTCCAGTTGCCATCACTCACCATGGATTTATGGGTAATTACCAGTCTCATACCTGTGCCTACTGCCTCTCTGTTCACCCAGCATTTTTCTACAGTTCTTTTCATTTGGTACATCTTAGTTATCTTGCAACAGAATAAAGTCATACCCTCCTTGAGCCCTTCCCCATGTGTCTTGACATCTGTTCTTTGGTGGATTTGTGCAGCCACAACTTCTATATTTAGATCTTAGTTTCAAGACCATATCCTAAGAAAAACCCTGTTCACCATATAGACGAAGGCTTTTTTTTTTTTTTTTTTTTACTGTCCACGGTTTCTTTCTAGTTTAATTTAATTAATGTTTTTAAAAAGCATTTGAAGACATACATACAAGTAATATTATACAGACTGAACTTACAACTCAAAAATAAAATTTAAAGAGCCAAGGAAAGATCTCGTCTTGTCTCCAAGATTGTTTATAACTGTGGCTTTCTAGAGTTAGACATTAGACATTAGATAATAGAGCAGAACCACAGATACATTCATTAACAAAGAACCATCAGACCAGAATGCACAAAGCCTAAAGTCCCAAAGATAAGGCAGGAGAGGAAGGGGCTGATTACAACATTAAGATGAACAAAAAAAGAATATTTTTAAGGCAGGCTATTAAGAGAAACTAGATTGGCAAAGAAATGTTTAGTACAAATGATATGAAAAATTTAGTATGAATTTTTCTCCATGACTCATATGGTTTGGATATTAATTTTGGTATTTTTTCATGTGTCTAAGACATATACAGTGTCTGTTTTCAGGTCATGGGAACAGATTTTGAGATGAGTAAACCATCCAGTCTTGTTTGTGATGACAGAAATCAACAATGACAGCTTGTCAAATCTGGGCCAGGTAAGGTAGGATATCAAGGGGAAAGCAACAAACTTTTCTCAGGCTGGACATGTTGGATAAAATGGAGCAAGTCCAGTTGGAGGCTTTTCCCATTCAACCTGTGCCTACTGAATGGCCAGAGAGTGGGTGGTACCAATAGAGTTATATGATATGATCTGGATTTGCACACTAGTAAAATACATCTAAAATGAATTGGTGATAAAGCAGGGGTAAGTCCAACAAGCTGACTTTAGAAGTACAGAAATAGACAGAGCTTCTGGGTCATCACTTGCCCAAGATTTAGATGATTAAAGAAAAGAGAATACAGAGGAATGAAGGTGGAGACAGGAGGATATTATAAAGTATTGCCTTTGACATGGCTGTCTTTGGTTTTGGCTTGTACATGAATGTGAAGAAGCAAAGCACATATGAGAAGGAGTCTCGTGGTCCCGGCTTCAGGTTCTTAGTGTTCAGCATTATCAGGAGGTCCTGAAATCATCACTCCTGGCTCTACGTTTTACGTAGATAATTCGAGGACAATTTTGGTACCTGAGATTAAATTAGGATACTTTATAGCTCTGATAAGTCTTTACTACAGTCCAGGGAAACTGAGATCAGATTCTCAAAAGTAAAAATGTTTTCATATTTATCGAATAATCTCAATATGTGATAGTATACAGATTTGTAGGTCTTTTGTGATATTGCAAGAGCTTGTTTTTGTTTTGTTGTTGTTGTTATTGTTTAGTACCTAGTTGGATTTTGTAATTAAGCTCCAAAGAAAGTTATTTTTCCTTCATTTAAATTAGAAATATTTTAGCAGTAAGGAATATTGTTAAAATACAGCAAAAGAAAGAGATTAGTTTTATAATTTGGAGAGAGATGCCTGTTTCAGAGTAGAGAAAAGATCAAAGACTTGTCTTGCAGAAGAAATGATTTCCTTGAATGACCACACCAAAGGGTAAATGAGGAGACAGATAGAAAGGCAGGAATTTTCAGAGTGAGTCTCCTCTCTGCAGGTGATCCTAAACAGCTTTCTAGAGAAGGAAGCTCTGACACCCGGGAAGAACCACAAGTGACAATATGTGGATGATCAGTGGTTGTCTGGGCCTGGTACAAACACCAGCTTACTGGAAACCATGCTTTCTTTAGGTATGCAACTCCCAGAAACTGTGTCCTTCTGGAATTAGTCCCAGTATCCCTCGAGAACCATTCTTCCTCACCATTTTGATTCCCACAGAACATTTGCATATCAGGATAGACACATGACCTTGATAACAGTACTGATACCATATGTTTAGAGAAACATTGTCTTAGGGTTTCCACTGTTGACAAGAGGCAACTTGACTAAGGCAACTCTTATAAAGGACAACATTTAACTGGGGCTGACTTATAGGTTCTGAGGTTCAGTTCATTATCATCATGACAGGAAACATGGCAGTAAACAGACAGGTGTGACTCTGGAGGAGCTGAGAGTTATACATCTTGTTCTGAAGGCAAACAGAAGATGACTGGCTTCCAGACAGCTCTCTCAAAGCCCGCCTCCATAGTGATATACTTCCTCCAAGGAGGCCATACCTACTAACATTGCCACTCCCTGGGACAAGCATATGCAGTCTACCACATTCATGAAACTTTCAGGATTTTCAAAGTTTGTAGTCAGCAACACTTTTTGAGAGAGATTGGGTGTGGTCAATTAGATAATCAGTTCTTGCCTTATTTTTCTCCTTTCCTTCCTGCTATCTCTTCCCTTTCTTTCTTGCCTTCCTCTGTTTACTCTCTTTCCAGTTCTTCAGACAAAACAATCCAGTACGCTTTATCTTTATCATCTTTTAATCTCTACCTCTATCTCTACCTTTATCTTTAAACAAAACCTTTCTGTGTCCCACTGTATGCTGGGGCTGGCTAGCAGGCTGAGCTTCACACCTGCGCATTGGTCTTCTTCCCAGAAAAGAATATTACTATGTTAAATGTCCAACAAGTATACCTCATTGTTGGACTTACACAATTCTAGGAGTGTGGCTTATCATGATTCAGACAGTATAAAGGCTGAATGTCTACTGTAAATATCTTGAATAGAAGATGGAATAGGGAAAAAAACCTCACAAGCACAGAGATTGGATGGTGTGAAAATCAATAGTTTCCTTACTTCCTCTTAAATCGACTTTCTAACTCAAAAGTCAGGTAGACTCCAGCCCCAAGTCCTCTGAAGTACATTTAAACACTCCTGCTGAAAACTATTTTATGTCATTTATATAAAGTCTGATACAGTCTTTCTGAAGTCTGAGTATTGATGTATATTTTATTAAAATCTTACAGTTTTTATTCAATTTTGTTATTCACAGCTCTCAAACATTAATAAGAATAATGCAAGCATTCTCTAATTGCATTTCCTGTCTTCTTTAACTGTTTGAATAACCCCATCTAGTGCCAGAGCTATCATGTCCTCTTCTGCCAAGAGTGGAGTACTTACCTGGGTAATTCTGCCTCACTCGGGGCAACAGACTATGAGTGAAAAGCTGAAAATAGAGTTTCTGCAGAATTTTGTTAACATCCAAAATGAAGGAAAGCAAGGTCATTTTTGTTTGTTTATTATTTGGTCTTATTTTTTTTATGATTGTCTGTGGTTGTGGGTAAAATATTTTATATGATTGTAGGAGTAGATTAAACGGAGGCTTATGTGTGAATCTAAGGAAACTTTCCATGAGAAGGGAACTAACCTTTCTGGTCATCACACCATGTTAATTCAGTGAGGGCAGATCCAGACCACTGTATACTGTGGAGCTACTCACTTGGGCCAGGTAATCTGGCTGGTGATCAAATGAAGAACCTTGCAAGCAGTCAACTGACAATACTCTTAGTCTCCTATCTCCTATGAGCCATTTAAAATTTCTATTTATAAGTTGCTCTTAGCAGTCTGCTTTTTCTAATCAATATTCTTAATCTGTTAAGTGTGCAGCATAAAACCAAAGTTTAATTATTGCTTGCCAGTTGAAATATCTAGGTTTTTTTTTTTCTTACTGGAAACTTGTCAAAATGTCTGAAGTAGATTTTTAAGGATATTACTTTTTATCAGGAAGATATTTTTATCATTGAAATTATTGAAAAAGCAAGTTAAAAAATAGAGGAACAAAACCTATTTTTGCTATTAGCAAAAGGTTTAGGCTTTTGTTAATAGTTAGGAAGAATTTTGTCCACAAGCCAGATGAAATCACAATCAGTTTTAGTATTTAAAGGGAACAAAAGCTTCATGCAAACTGAGAAATTATCCAGGAAGGAGAAACAGGGTAGCAGTCCCTCCCATCTGACTGGCTGCCAGTTTCATGTTTATTCTTACATTCTTTATACTTGCACAATCTAACACATTTATCCTTCCCACAGGAGTTACTCTGGTATGCATTGCACATTAATATGCACATTTAAATGAGGAGTCAGGTTCCAGGTTATAATAAAAACCACTTATAAAAAGTGGCTTCCTGATTTCAAATCTTTGAAACAGCCACAACAGATAAAAATTATTTTTCAAGGAAGGTAAGTTGGGCTTTATTGCTTCTTTCTAAATGTTCAAAATTTACTTTATTAGTTATTTTATAGTGTGTCCCTAAATGAATACATTCATATCAGACCAAGGGGAATGAAGTCTGGCACTGCGAAGGCTCTCTAATGAGCCATGCAGAACTGAAATAAGTACATATACATTCCGCAAATGGACCATTAATTGGAAAAAGTACCAAAGTGTGAAGACATAATCCTATAGGAAGGAAATCAAAATGGTGATATATTTTAAGGCATTAAGAACTTTCAATTGACTTTCGTGAAAGGAAAAGTAAAGGTAAATGTGAAATCTAATTCTTTTCCTCGTCTACCTCAGCTGCAGAATTTCCATCATACTGTGGAAATATGGAGAAAGAAATATTTATTTTTAGAGAATTTTGTCAGCTGAAAAAGAACTCACCTCTTGATATACTCTTTTATTCCTTGATATTTAGATATCTTATATCACCACAGTGGCTGGTTACTCTCGCAGGTGCTTCAGAAACTGATTAAGGCTTCTCTGACTGCAGGAGAGACAAGGACATGTTAACAGTAGTGGGTCCCAGATCAGACTTGACTGTGTCTAGATGAGTTCATCCTCTGCACTGGGATCCTTTGAGAGGAGTGTTTCATTACTACTGCAGCACAGGTGTACAGTGGTCTGTCTGGGATGCACTGCGTCTGTGGTCAGCCAATTCCCTCCAAAGAGCAGCTCACTACGGCATTGGGGCGCTGTCCATGGTATTGGGACGCTGTCCATGGCAACTTAATGAGTTTCTCTTACCTTCTCTGAAGTGAAGTCAGTCTCTTCCTTGTTCAAATGTGTGCTCAGCACTCATTTCTCTTAGCTCCACTCATGGCTTTTCTCTACCTCTCTTGTCTCTGTATATAATTTTATCATGTTATTTAAAAGCCATGCTTTGTAGACTATTCTCTGTGAAAGGATGTGGCTTGGTAAGTTGAAGACTGGAGGCACAGTGAGTTTTCACACACCGTCATAGCTTCAGTTATGGAAACTCCCCTTTTAGTTTTTAGTTCTAGTCAGCTTTTTTTCTGAGAGCAAAAACAAGTTGGCTGAAATGCATTAGAAATTGTTGCACCTATTGCTTTTGTTATGATAAAGATGAGATAGATTAGGCTACAAGATACACAAAGTTAGATATATAAAAAGATATAAATGTCTCCTGAACTCTGTTTCACTAGAAAAGCTCTTGTCTATTGAATATTTTCATTATTTACAGTTCAAATGTTATCCACTTCCCCTGTCTCCCTTCCAGAAACCCCCATCCCATCCTCCCTCCACCTGCTTCTATGAGGGTGCTCCCTCACCCACCCACCTACTCACTCCAACATACCCACCCACCCACCCACTTCTTCCTGCCTTTCTGACCTGGCCTTCCCTTATACTGGAGCACTTAGCCTTCATAGGACTAAGGGCCTCTTCTCCCATTGATGCCTGTCATGGCCATCCTCTGCTACATATGGGGCTAGAGCCATGAGTCCATGTGTATTCTTTGGTTGGTGGTTTGGTCACTGGAACCTTGGGGGCTCTGGCTGGTTGATATTGTTGTTCTTCCTTTGAGTTGCAAACCATTTCAGTTCCTTCAGTCCTTTCTCTAACTCCTCCATTGGAGAACCAGTGCTCAGGTCAATGGCTGGCTGTGATCATCTGCCTCTATTTGTCAGGCTCTGGCAGAGCTTCTCAGGAGACAGTGATATCAGGTTCCTGCAAGCAAGCACTTCTTGGCATCTGCAATATTGTCTGTGTTTGGTGTCTGTATATGGGATGGATTCACAGGTAGGGCAGTCTCTGAATGGCCTTTCCTTCAGTCTCTGTTCTACATTTTGTCTCTGTATTTCCTCCCTTGAGTATTTTGTTTTCTCTTCTAAGAAGGATTGAAGCAGCCACACTTTGGTCTTCCTTCTCCCTGAGCTTCATGTGAAATGCATCTTGGGTAGTCTAAGCTTTTGGGCTGATATCCAATTATCACTGAGTGTGTACCATGTGTGTTCTTTTGTTTTAAGCATATTTTAGAATAAACTATTTAATATACTCTCATTAATATAAAACTAATGTGTAAAATCTGCAACTTGTCATTGTAATTATTTAATATAAATTCATAAGATGTGTCTGAGTAGAAATAAATTAAAACATAAATATTTAAAATGAAAATTGTTGGATTTTTCTGTTAGTGAATCTGTGTTTTAGCTTTACACAATTGGTGAAGCTGTATGTAAAATATGTTTATTCATACAAATTGCATACTTTCTGAGTAGAGGACACACATTATGTTTCTCAGTTGTTAAAAAAAGTTTACAGCAAATTAAGAAAAACTGGTCAAGTGATGTGTATGACATCCTGAGTTTTCTGAAGGATTTATGATTTAGGTAGGATGCACCAGGGCTTTAAAAGTGCTGATCACTGATAGATACATCATCCCTTATTACTTTGTTGGGATCACTCATGAGATGATAATGGGATGGTACAAGAAGTGGTCATGCTAGCTTTCATGTGGGCAAACATGATACTCGGGATACTCAATAGCCTCCACTGAGACATGGCAGAACAGGAAAAAACATTGTGTTCTATTGTTGCCGAACAGAAATTCTCAACACTAGACTTAAAACAGCAGCATTTGTCATTTCTCATGACTTTTGTGTTGGGCAAATATTTCTTCATTGCTGTCTGGGATCACCTTGGCTGTGCTCTGGGCCGAGAGTACAACCTGGACACCCAATTCTCTCCCTAGGGTCTTGTCCTACAGTCTTTCCACACGTTCGTTCTCTAGAAGGCTCTTCTCTAGCTCTCTGCAACATGGAGGCTGAATTCCATGAGAACAGGACTCAGGACAAGAGCTTATAAAACCTCTGCTTGTGTCACTTTTGATAAACGTGGCCACCAAGTCCCACATCAAAGTACAGAATCCGTATGGAACATATTCACCTTAAATTTGGTGAGTAGGAGGCATTGACTTTTTAGGAAACATTAGTGTGGTGTCCGGCTTTCTGAGGGACTCATGAAACTGTGTGCCAGCCTCGTCAGTAACTTACAGACAGAAATTGATTCTATCATTTGTTCAAAGATGATGACATTCTAAACATCCAACTTAAGAAGATTTATCTAGACAACTAATTTAAAAAAATCATGATTTAAAAATCTTTGGAGAACAGAAAAGAATAACAAACTATTCTATTCAAAACATTTTCCTAAAGCACTCAGAAATGAAAAATCTGTGGAAACATAGTAAGGTTAAATTAAGTTTAATAATTTGAAAGTCATTCTTATTACTGACTTTTATAAAAATTTATTCTATGCAAAAATGATAAAATTTTTTAAAATGTAAGTAAAATAAAGCACATATATAGTGAGTAAGCAAAATCAATTCTAGGAAGAAATATTTTTATGGTTACTTCTAGGGTCACTAATAATGATTTGTTGAATTTGTCTATATAAGGAAGATAAAGGAGTTGTTCTAATAGACAAGCTGAGCATCCACTTCTGAATCTCAGAAGAAAATAGTTCTCCTCTAAGGGCTTTGGGGAGGAAGGGCTGTAAGACTGTGTCTGCTTTGATAGACAGACTGTGGGAAAGGAACTATGTAATTATGTGCATTGACTGTGGCTAATTCAAATGGTGCTAATTGTTCCCCAGCCGCCAGTAGAGGTGGCGCTCTGAGACTCCACAACTCTGCTGAATCTCCTGTGAGAGATGAGAGCAAGGCAAGAAGTTAACCCAGTGTTTGAAGGAGAAGAATGAGTTTTGCCTCAACAGTGTGTAGGAGCCTCCCAGCATTCACTGTGGGAAGCAGGCAGGTAGCAGTAAGAGGAATCTTGTTGATTTCTTGTTGTTAATATGGTCTATAGCTTATTTTTGTCTGTCAAGAAATGCTTGCTTTGTTTGATTTATTCAAGACAGCACTCTTTACAAACAGTCACAGACAGATGATTTGTGAGGTGGAGAGCAGAGGCCCAGCACAGAATAGCCAGGAATCTACGCCAAGAGCCCAGAGATAGTCTCTACACAATCTTGTGGTTCATGCAAGAATAGTTTGCTTCATCTAAGGCAAAACAGCTAAGTGCCTTCTGTGAGGCTGAGAGCTCCTGTTTAGGATAGACCCTATTCTAATGTATTTTTCTAAACTGTGGACAAGCTTAGATAAAACAAGGCATTGTACCATGATCAACTCAGGAGGAAGAACAGATTACTTACAACCAAAGTCCTGTGTAATTTCAAATGTATACATATAAATATTTATCATTTATTAAACAAAATCATCAACTACGCTTAAGAACTAAATGGTTCAAGTGTACTCATAATGATACTCTGCCAAATTCTCCATTATCCGTTCTAGTATTCCAACCTGTTTCCTTCATTTCTCGGCCTTTTCTCCAACTCTTTCCACACGTATTCCTCATTCATGGCTTTGGATAGCCAAGTATTAAAGGGATCTGGCTTAGTTTAATGACATTTTGTCCGAAGAACGTGACGTTTTGTTAGGAATTTGTGCCCATTAGTAGCTGTCAGGGTCCACTCAGGGATTCCCACTGGCAGGTTTTCACCTCCATCTGGAAATTTTCTTCCCTCTTCTTTCTAAGAAGAAAAGTTATTTTATTTTAAAACCAAATGATCAGAACTTCTACTTTTTAAATTCTGTTTGAAGTCTGTAGAGAGCATTTCTGTTTTAAAGTTTGCAGGGAAGCCTAAAATGGTATCTGCTACACAGCCCATCTGTGTAGATCCCTGTAAACACCTGAGGACCTCTGTCATCTCCCTGGACAACCTGGTATGTCTGGTTACGTTAACTATATTCCCCCCACCCTTTTTTGATGTGCCTCTTTTTTACTCATCTCTATCCTGCTGTTTGGCTATCAATTCCCTCTTGGCTAGACTGTCTTTGGAGCTGAGATGAATCTCATTCTTGTAATAACAGTATTCAAGTATCTCCTTTCTAGTCACGATGGAGCTGAATAGAATCTGCCTTTCAATGCTTTAGCAGGGTTACTGAAATCATCCAATGTACCAGTGTGCATTTGCATCCTAGAATCTGTGAAGTTAATAGAAGTTGTATTTATTGGCTGTATAAAGTATCATTTTTCTCACTGGGTGAAGATCAGTATTTCTCATATGGGAAGGCACACACCCCCAAGAACCCTTGTCCCATGTAGCCTGTTCATGACCGGCTCATTTTCGTCTCATTTACTCTTCAGTTTCACTTTCTCTTATTATATCGATTCCTTCTTGATGATGTGGATAGGAAATATATTGTTTGTAAACATAGAAAATGATTTTCGTGGTGTTTATATCAGAGATAGAAAAGAATGACACGTTTATATTTTCCTTGTTAAAATGTAAAACTGTCTTGTTTTCTGCCTTTGGCTTATTTTCCTAACTGTATGTCATTAGATGTTTTGAAACAAAGGGTAAAACAAACAAAACAGAAAAAAACCCACCAGATTCCTTTTGATTTAAAAAATGTAAAAAAAAAATTATAATTTTGAGGCATTTGCCTCTCAAAACCCCAACATTTTAAGGCATATTAAAAGAATAAGTTATAAAGACATTTAATCCGCACAGATTTTAAAATCTCCCTTGCACTTTGTATTTACCTCATGGTCAATATTTGTTCCCTGCCTACGATGGGAGGCCAGGTGGGATGCTTTCTGGCATCATTGACACTTAAGGTTTCCGGTTTTGGAGCCTTTACCTTTTTGAAACTTTGAACTGGGGTTTTCCAACCTGTAATTGACATGGAAGAAATGCTTAGAATAAGATTTAGGCAAGAAAAGAAGGTAGGCACAGAACTTTGTAGCACAGACTGGTTGTTACAAAGGCCAGGATGGAAACTGATCGTAGTCCTTCCCACTGACAGAAGCAAGGAAGAGAGAAGAACAAGGAAGAAAGCAAAGAGGAAAGGGAGGCTTGAAAGCTAGAAAGAGGGAGGCAGGCATGGGCTGAAAGCTGGGTTAACACCGAACAGTAGCCAACACAAACAAAGGATCTAGGAAGCTATTAGATTACCTGAAGGATTTTAACATATCCACAGTTCTTTTTCTGCCATTAGTTAACTCTGCAGTATTTCCTTTAAATATCTCATCAGGGCCAGTCCTTGGGGAGAGAATGTGGCCTGCCTGGGGCCATGGCTTCCGCACCAGAGATGTATACCAGAAATGGTCAGCACACAATGAGAAAGTGAAGACGTACCCCTGGGAAGCCCTGTGCCTTGCTCTTCTACACTGTATATACTGTGCCCGACTGCGCATGACAGCAGTACCTTCCTGACTCTGGTTTGTATTTAAGACGTCGCTTGCTAAAGAAGTATGAGCTGGCTGTGTAGGGGATTGCCTGAGTTTCTGTACTTCTTGGCTGGGCTGGAACTTTTCTCTCAGCTTTGGCTGTATAGAGATCAGAGTGGGAGGAAGTAAAAATGGAACTAGTTAAATCTCAAGGTTACTTTTTCCTCGCAGTTGGCATTATGGCCATCAAAAAGGGGTGTATTGACATGAAACAGCGAGTTACTTGTATTATAGGCAATTCACTTTCAAGTTTATCCAAAGGTATCGTGTTTCCTGTGGC
Organism: Micromys minutus; assembly: GCF_963924665.1. Lineage (NCBI taxonomy): Eukaryota > Metazoa > Chordata > Mammalia > Rodentia > Muridae > Micromys > Micromys minutus. The sequence goes on from NC_137984.1 coordinate 14,983,430, forward strand.
AAGTTCCATATAAAATGTATAGCATTTCAGGTTAATGTTACTGAGCACTGGGGGAAGGCAGTGAAATTGAGAGTGTGAGCCAAATAATCTTCCGTAATAGTAGGCTCGTGCTTGCCTCGTTTGACCTTTGATTGCTGAGATGTTACGGGCTGCAGCATCTCGGATCAGTGCACAACACTCTGGACCTTCAGAGTCTCAGCATCTGTTCGAAACGTAATGATTCCTATCACCTGTTCTCTGCACCCACGGCCCATGCTGGCTCACGTGTATAACAAAAGCCGTCTCTGCCTCCGTGGTAGTAAATGATCTTAAATGCATTTTTTCCCCCCAAAGAACTTTTCCTAATAGAACAATCCACACTGTTTTTGACCTTGTATAGAACTCATTGTCCTTTACAGAAATAGTCATCGAGGACTAAAGAGCTAACATTCCGTAGCTGTCGTGGCTGGCTGCTCAAACTCTATCCATAGAAACAGAAGAAAAGGGATTATTGGCCTTTGGTTCTGTGAAGACTGGATGCCCCAGTGCAGAGGAACGTCAGGGCGGTGGGCTAGCCGTGGATGGGTGGGTTGGGGAGCACCCTCATTGAAGCTGGGTGAGCGGGGATGGGATACGGGATTTCCGGAGGGGAAACCTGGAAAGGGGATAACATTTGAAATGTAGATAAATAAAATATCCAATAAAACAAAAAAGGATTCTCTTGAATCTTGCTATGTACTGATTTTTTTTTTTGTCTTTTGTTGTTTGTTTTTTAAGTAAGGATTTATATTACCCAAGCGATTGGCTTTCTAATTTCCTTTGGGAATTATTAATCTGCATAATGCACTAACTGGTTTAGAGTCATATTTCTGCTTTGTGTCTTAGACACTTTGAATACTAGATCCCTTTGAATACTAAAGGGAGATTTCAGGTGGTCTAACTTTATCTTGACAAATGAAAGCTACCGAAGGAGCTTCTACTCCTTGGATTTGAAGGAACTCTAATTTTAAAATATCACGGGACTATTTTCGTGGTTGGATATGTTTATGTTTCTGTGTTAGCCGCATGCCCGTATCTTCTTTTTAAGACGCTATGATAGAATTATAAAGACACGGCTCAGCAGTTAAGAGCACTTGCTGTTCTTGCAGAAGACCGAGGATATTTTCCTGTTATTCACATGTTAGCTCCCAACCATCAGTGCATCTAGTTCCAGGGGACACAACACCTTCTCCCCTCTGTAGACTTCAGGCATACATGTGGTACACACAGCTATAACACACACACACACACACACACACACACACACACACACACACAAAATAACCAAAAAATTTAAAAGCTGTGATTTTAATGTATGTGAAATGTTACAGCAAAAGCTAGACGTGTAGAGGGAATATTTGCAGCTATGGAAAATGAAAAGATGGTTAAACAAACCTGAAAATGAGAAGACTAGTGCTAAGGCTGATGGACCAAAACATTTGTGTTTCCAGCAGCTTCCCAAGATCATTTCTGGATCTATTCTTTGAAGCTGGTTTGGATTGTCCTCTCTATGTGGACAGGATTAATCATTTCTTGGTATTCAAATCTTCTCTTTTAAGATCAATTAAAATTAATAAGAAATATGTGTTCCAATTAACAGTGCCTCTTTCACAGAAGGACCCTGAGCCTCTCACTGTAGATGCTTGGCAGAGCGTGTCTCCACTGGCCATCACAGCTTGTCTTGCAATGGAGCAATTACCAAACAGCTTGTATAGTTTGAAGTGATCATCTTGTCTGTGGAAAACAGGGGGACAGATGAAGAATGGGGAGAAAACTAAAGTCAGGGAGATTTCTGGCTTGAAGGTCACTCAACAGCTAAACATACAAATGGAAATCACCTTGACAAAAGTGAAAAACACTTTAGCGACTGATCTATTTCCCAGACCCAAAGATTTTGATTTTGAAAGTATCTGAGAAGAGGAAGAAATGTTCAGTGCTAGGTGCTAGACATCTTTTGGTATGGCACAGAGAGAAAGAAGATTATTGTAGTGTCCAAGGCTCACCTAATTGCATGGAAAACAACAACAACAACAACAAAAACCCAAAAAAACAAAAAAAGAAAAACCAGCCAGGAAAATCGAAGGTAGATTTGAGTAAACTATCCCACACTAGAGATCTGTTATGAAACAATTACCCTTATATTGTGGAACCATCTGAAAACGTAGTAGGATAGTCAGGACTTGTTGCTTCACACATGTGTCAATGCACACACATGCACACACATGCACACACACGCACACACATGCACACACATGCACAGTGGATTGCACTGGCTTCAGTGGTTTCTTGACTATGACACACAGAGTAGCGTTAGCATGTAGATCAGGGGGTCTACTTTTAGGCTTCTGCGTGTGCTTAATGCAGTTCGTAAAAAAAAAAAAAAAAAAAAGGCATTTTAACCTTGAGAGTTTCTTTCAGAAATATTTTTGATACTTCTAATAATTTTATTTCCCCACATAAAGTTTAAATCTAACCCGTTTTAATGCATTCTAACTAAACTGTGATTTTAATTGACATCTCATTCCATCTATGAATCTACTTGGAGACAGGAGCATTTTGGCATATGAAGCATTAAAATTCATGAACATGTCATTTTGGGTTTTTTATTTAGGACCTCCTTGACTCTCTTTTCATTAGCAATGTTTTTATCTCTCTGTCTCTGTGTATGTATCAGTTTGCGTGTGACTATATATGCATTTCTATTTATGCCACAGCTCACTGGGAGTTGTGTACAGAGGTAAGAAAACAACTTAAAGTGTAGATTTTGACTTCCGCTTTGTTGGTGCATATGGAAAGCTAGCTGGCCTGTGCACTTCTGAGGAAACTATTGCCTTCACCTCCCTTTTTGTCACAAAAATGCTGGGATTACAGATGCATGTGCTCTTTGCCATTTTTATGTGGATTCTGGGCATTGGAGGTCAGATCCTTATATTTGAGTAATAAGTGTTTTACCTACTGATCCAACTTCCCAGCCCCAGTGGTATAGATGTCTCATACCGATCTTCCACACATTTTCTTAAATGTATGCCTATGCATTTGTGTGATATTATTGTAAATACATTAATTTTCAAATGTCATTTTCCAATTATGATTGTTAATATGCCCATCTCTCCATTTCCATTGGGTCTTAATCAAGAATTCAACCAGCTACAAATAAAAGTACCTAGAAAGTTGCATGTGTACTACACAAAAATTTATTTTTATTATGTCACTATTCTCTAAATAATAGAGCATGGCACAGCCCTTACATTGTATTAAGTAAATAAGTAAGTCAGTGACAGTTTTATAGAATGATGCACTTTGGTCAATGCAAACACTGCCATTTTATATAAAGGTCTGAGCATGAGAAGTTGTTAGTATGTGTATGATCCCAAGAATAACACAGAATAACTGGGTGATTATATAACAGAAATTGACTGTTCTAAATTTGTCCTATAATCTGTGGCTTTATAAACTCAATTGTAGCAATGAGCACCTTTAATGCCCCTTGTGTTTGTAACTATGTGTGCCTGAACTTTATCCAGGATAACCTACAAGCTCTGGATGCTACCTTCAGTCTTGCTTACTAATGACCTTTCATTCAAGAGCCTCCATTAATTATTCCACAAACACCCTTGGTAGACCTTCAGCATTCCTATAAAACTGGGTCTTTTAATTATTCTTTGGAAGAGTTGCCCTGCCAGCATAGACTTGTGCTCAGTGATGTTAAATGAAAAACAATCTAATAGCTTAGGCTCATTGGATGCATTTTTAACTATAGCTACTGTTATCTCAATTTATACAAAGGAACAAGAGAAGATGTTTCTTCTAAACCCACTATTATTTTACTATTAGGAGAATTTAATGCTCACATTTGATCAACATTAAATCAATTTAATTTTAGCATATTTTAGAAGAAGGACCATTTATAGCTTCCCAAACTTAAAAACCTCAGGTTAAGGAGGAAAGACATAGAATAGCAAGAGTCTGTTAGCTATTGCATGTCTGTAAGCACAATACTTTGGGAGGTAGGAGGAGGATCAGGAGTTCAAAGCCAGCATCAATCACATAATGAATTCCTGGCCTGTTTGTTTTACATGAATCCTTGTCTCAAGACAAACAAGCAAATAAAACAGAACAAAATGCTACCAACAATAAATGAACCAAACCCAAGAATCTGTTAGGTGAATGACTCCAGGGGAGGCTGATAATGCTGCTTGGCTATTTGGCTTCAGGATCAGCTCAGTAATCCAAGCAAAGCCACAGGACCAGCATTCTGAGAAGTGCTGACATTTAGTTTCTGCAGCTAGAAGCTCCACTAAAACCTATGACTGCACTGCATAGAGTGCAAGTAATGTTGATTCAGGAAGGCTGGATGAAGGCAAGGGAAGCTAAGAGATTTACATGCATTTGAGCATTGAGAGGCGGCTCGTATTTATACAGCTCACAATTTCTTTAAGTCTGTTTTAATGCTAGAAGCATTTGCATAGTTAAAGACATCCACCTTAGTTAGGAAATGAGACATTGGCAGTTATAACGCGGTGATAATGGATTCATGTGCTTTCTGTGTGATGGAAGATGGTTTAGACTTCAAGGTTTATTTTGTCCTGCACCAGAGTCATTAATCTCCCTTCCTTATTTCCTTTCCACTGCTAGGATATGACAAGGATTTTCTTTCACCTTGAAAAGCCATATATGGTAGAGGGTTTCTTTGCCTCAGTCCTGCAGTCTTAACATATCCTATGGAGCAAAAGGAATTTTTTTTTTTAATTCTTCACTCCATTATATCCTTGAGAAATGGTTTTCAAATTACCGATTTGATTCCTCTCCTGGTACTGGAAGATCATAAACAAATGCATTTTTATGTTATTTTTCTTTAGTAGGCTTTATGATTTCATCCTCAGCAACTGGACTAATTCAATAAGCAGCCGACCATAAGACAGTGAATGGATACACTATTAATTTTTATTGCTAAAGTTTCTTTTATGTACTGTTTGATCTAAAGATGTTATTCACATTTTTATGATGACAGCAGCAGACTTTAAGCAGGTCTAAGTCCATAATTCTTATCGATAAAGCCTGGGTATTTGGAAAGTAACAGTCCAAGGAATGGCAATTACCCACTAACCAGTTGATAGAGCGGGAAGTAGAGCCTGAGAGGAGACTGGAGCAGGAGCACACCATTCCACTGGCCAATAGAAAGGACGCAATTGTGAAGGGCTGACAACATGGGCGGACAGGTTCATGGCAGTAACCTGGTGATGAGTAATTTTTTTTTTTTTTGTTCTTTTTCAAAATGAGAAATGCAGGCTCTAGAAACATTTTTTTCTTTCTAAATTGCCTTAATTCTATGGTTATGCAAAACTGCAGGTAAAGCAGACTGGTCAAGTTGGGAGAAGGTAAGAAAAAAATGAAGGCAATAGATGTAAGAATTTTTTTATTGCAAACAGACTGGTGACCTGGCCACATCCTGGATATTTTGCATGAACTTGCATCTGTAATTAACACATGCAAAACCCTTCCTCCTCTTTAGTTCCTACTGACTCATCCAGTGCTAATAATTAATATTTCCTTAGGAGACAGAGCAAAGAGTGCAGTGGAACATTTACAATGTAGGAGAAGAGTGATATTAGATAAAGCCTTGAAGGGATCATATTACATCGATTTGGCTGTATTTATGGCAGAATCATTAGGCATAAACTTTATGAAAATGCAAATAAGGTCTGCTATTTCTCAGAACTTAACCAGAGTAATAGCTTTTATTTGAAGAAGGCACATAAGATGTAAGTAAGGAAATAATTCCAATTAACCATATAGTCAACCTCATTATACACCAAAACATTCCTGCCTCTCTCCGTGGAAGGCAGGTCATGGGAGTGAACTGAACAGTGCTGTATCAGACCTCAGCTCCTCAGGTTTATGCTGAAAGTATTCTTATCCACTGATCCATCTTTCCAGCCTTGAGATACATTTTTCTTGTGTATGGTTTGAGATCATTCTTTGGTAAATGCCTATGCAGCTGTCTAAGTACTATTTGTTTTAAAGACTCAGTGGATGTGCTTTGACAACCTTTAAAATAATTAAAGGTCAGGGATGGTGACTCCCCTAGAAGTTCTTTGATTGTTGAGATTTTTTTTTTTTTTTTTGCTTTCTTGGGTTTTTGGTTATTCCAAATGAATTTGCAGATTGCTCTTTCTAACTCTACAAAGAATTGAGTTGAAATTTTGATGGGAATTGCATTGAAACTGTGGATTGCTTTTGGAAAGTTGGCCATTTTTATTATATCAATCCTGCCAATCAATGAGCATGGGAGATCTTCCCATCTTCTTAGATCTTCTTTGATTTCTTGCTTCAGAGACTTGATGCTCTTGTCATACAGATCTTTCACTTGCTTGGTTACAGTCATCCCAAGATATGCTATATTGTTTGTGACTATTATGAAGGGTGTTGTTTCCCTAATTTCTTTCTCTACCTGTTTATTCTTTGAGTAGAGTAAGGCTACAGATTTGTTTGAGTTAATTTTATATCCAATCACTTTGCTGAACTTGTTTATCAGGTTTAATAGGTCTCTGGTGGAATTTTTTTAGGTCACTTAAGTAGACTATCATATTATCTGCAAATAGTGATATTTTGACTTCTTCCTTTCTAATTTGTATTTCTTTGACCTTCCTTTGTCATGCAATTGCTCTGGGTGGGATTTCAAGTACTATATTGAATAGATAGTGAAAGAGTGGACAGCCTTGTCTAGTCCTTAATTTTAGTGGGATTGCTTCAAGTTTTTCACCTTTTAGTTTGATGTTGGCTCCTGGTTTGCTGTATATTGCTTTCACTATTTTTCAGTACGGGCCTTGAATTCCTGATCTTTTCAAGACTTTTAACATGAAGGGGTTTAAATTTTGACAAATGCTTTCTGAGCATCTAATGAGATAATCATGTGGTTTTTTTCTTTGAGTTTGTTTATAAAATGAATTACATTTATAGATTTTCATATATTCAACCATCCCTCCATTCCTGGGATGAAGCTTACTTGATCATGGTGAATGATCATTTTGATGTGTTCTTAGATTTGGTTTGTGAAAATTTTATTGAGTGTTTTTGTATCAATATTTATAAGGGAGATTGGTCTGAAGTTCTCTTGGTTGGGTCTTTGTGTGGTTTAGGTATGAGTGTAATTGTGGCTTCATAGAATGAATTGGGTAGTGTTCCATCTGTTTCTATTTTGTGGAATAGTTTGAGGAGTGTTGGTATTAGGTCTTCTTTGAAGGTCTGGTAGAATTCTGCACTAAAACCATCTGGTATTGGTTTGGAGACTTTAAATGATTTCTTCTATTACTTTAGGGTCTATATGGCTGTTTAGATGGCTTATCTGATCCTGGCTTAACAATGGTACCTATTATTTTTCTAGAAAATTGTCTATTTTATCCAAAATTTCAAGTTTTGTTGAATATAGAATTTTGTAGTAGGATCTGATGATTTTTTTTGACATTCTTTGGTTTCTGTTGTTATGTCACCTTTTCCATTTCCGATCTTGTTAATTTGTTTACTGTCTCAGTGCCTGGGGGATTCACCGTATCTGACCTCAAGTTGTATTACAGATCAATCATGATAACAACTACAGAATATTGGTTCAGAAACAGGCAGATAGATCAATGGAATAAAATGAATGAGCAGGAAAATGATTCCACACACCTGTAGTCAGTTGATCTTTGATAAAGAAGCTAAAACCATCCACTGGAAAAAAGAGCATTTTCAACAAATGATGCTGGTTCAACTGGTGGTCTGAATGTAGAAGAATGCAAATTGATCCATTCTTATCTCTTTGTACAAAGCTCAAGTTCAAGTGAATCAAAGACCTCTACATAAAACCAGATACACTGAAACTAATAGAAGAGAAGGGGTGGCCCAGAATACATGGGCATAGGGGAAAATTTCCTGATCAGTACACCAGTGGCCTATCCTCTAGACCAAGGATTTACATATGAGACGTCATAAAATTGCAAAGCTTAGTAAGGAAAAGGACACTGCCAATAGGACATAATAACACCCAACAGACTGGAAAAAGATTTTTTTTTACCAATTATACATATGATAGAAAGCTAATATCCAGTTTATAAAAAAAAACCTCAAGAAGTTAGATTCTAGAGATCCAAATAACCCTATTTTTAAAAATGGGTTACAGATATAAACAAGGATGACTAAGGAACTGAAAGGGTTTGCAACCCCATGGAAAAAACAACATTATCAACCAACCAAACCCTCCACAGCTCCCAGGGACTAAAACACCAATAAATGAGCACACATGGAGAGAGCCATTGTTTCAGTTGCATATGTAGCAGAGGATAGCATTGTCTGGCATCTTATAGGAGAAGATGCCTTTGGTCATGTGAAATCTCTTTTTCCCAGTGTAGGGGAATGCCAAGGCATCGAGTTGAGAGTGGGTAGTTGGGAGTGGGAACACCTTCATGGAAGGAAGTGGAGGGGGAGGAAAAATGGGAGTGGGGTTAAAGGGGATCAAATTTGAAGTATAAGTACAGAAAATATCCAATAAAAAAAAGGAAAAAATATTTCTCAACTGAGGAATATTGGATAGCTGAGAAACACCTAAAGAAATGTTCAACATCCTTAGATATCAGTGAAATCAAAACAACCCCACACCAGTCAGAAAGCCTAATATGAAAAACTCAGGTGACAAAAGATGCTGGCAAGGATGTGGAGAAAGAGGACAATCCTCCATTGTTGGTGGGATTTCAAGCTGGTACAACCAGTCTGGAAATCAGTCTGGAAGTTCCTTTGAAAATTAGACATAGTACTACTTGAGGACCCAGATATACCACTCCTGGACATAACCTAAAAGATGATCCAACATATAACAAGGACACATGCTTTACAATGCTCATTGCAGCCTTACTTGTAAGAGACAGAAGCTGGAAAGAACCCAGATGTTCTTCAATGGCACAATGGATACATACATCATTGTGCATTTACACAATGGAGTACCAGTTAGTTATTAAAAACAAGAACATCGTGAAATTTGGAGGCAAATGGATGGAACTAGGAGATATCATCCTGAGTGAGGTAATCCATTCACAAGTGAACAAACATGGTATGCACTCACTGATAAGTGGGTATTAGGCAAAAAGCTCAGAATACCCATGATAAAACTCACAGACCATATGAAGCTCAAGAAGAAGAAAGACCAAAGTGTGGATGCTTCAGTCCTACTTAGAAGTGGGTTACAAAATACTCACAGGAGGTAGAAGGTAGGAGAAACTTAGGGGGAAGAGAGGACGATAGGGGGAAGGGTCAAGTATGGGAGGAGACAGAGATGAAAAATAGAGGATTAGAAAACTGAAAAAAGGTGTGCAACCATGAAGAATGGAGAACTAGGCATAGGTCCCAGAAAGTCCCACAAAAAGCTAAAGGTTCCCAGATCCCAACTGGGATGAAATTAGCTGAAATGTCTTACAGTGAGAAGGGCAAACCTATAGAGACTAACTATATCCAGGGGTTAGGCAAGGTCCCAATTTGAGGGATGGTGCCACCCATTTATCTCCAAAATTTTTAACCCAAAATTATTCTTGTGTAAAGGAAATATGGAGATAAAGAGTATAGCAGGGACTGAAAGAAAGGCCATCCAGACACTTAGGGATCTATCCCATACACATAAACCAAACCCCTACTCTATTGTGGATGCCAAGAAGTGCTTGCTGGCCGGAGCCTGATATAGCTGTTTCTGGAGAGGCTCCGCAAGAGCCTTGTAAACGCAGAAGTGGATGCTCAGAGCCAACCATTGGAATGAGCACTGGACCCCAATGGAGGAGTTAGAGAAAAGACTGAAGGAGGTGAAGGCTTTGCAACCCCATAGGAAGAACAACAATATCTACCAATCAGACTTCCTCAGAGATTCCAGTGACAAACAACCAAATAAACAGTACACATGGAGACACCCGTGGTTCCAACAGCAATGTAGCAGAGGATGGCATTTTCGGGCATCAATGGGAGGTGAGTCCCTGGGTCCTAGGAAGGCTTGATGCCCCAATGTAGGGGAATGCCAGGGTGGTGAGGTTTGATGACTTGGGTGGGTGGGCAGTGGAGCACTTCATAGAAGCAGGGGTAGGAGAGATGTCAAGGGGGTTTCTGGAAGGGAAAGTGGGAAAGGGGATACCATTTGCAATGTAAATGAAGAAGATATTTAATAAAAGAAAACAAAGAGAATATACACAAATATATAACCACAATTAAACAAAATGTTACTAAAACTTATAAATGCATTTTCAAATAAAAAAATCCTTATTTCTTATAGGAATTTCAGAATCAGCTTGTGAATTTCTGCAAAATCTGTGAGTTGATATTTTGGGGGATATTAAGTCAAATTGTGGAGCATTGACAGTGGCAGTAAATTCTCATGCAAGTTCTTAAAAATTAATGTACATTTATATCATTTTCAATTTCTGTATATTTTTATTCCAAATAAAAATAACCCTTGAATTTTATTTTTGAACTCTCTGTTGCTAGTCTATACTTATAAAACCTAAATTTGGCCAGTGTTCTGTAAACTCGATACATGATTAGCTCTTTTAGTTTTGTAGATTCCTTAAAGATTTCTTTACATGAAAACAAGATATTTGAAAACATGTGTTGAATTTTGACATTATTTATTTTTGTATTCACATTTAATGCATTTTCACTACACTGACTTTTATCTCAGTGACAATTCACAGTTTTTATGTCTTTTTTGTTTTGTTTCTTTCACTACTTTCTTCGACATTAGGTGAGTGTTTTATTGTAATCCTGCAATAATTTTTATACTCCTGCATTATCACTTGCTCAGCGGCTCATCATATATCTCATCAGAATCTACCTCATTTTTATAAAAAAAGATTTTAGCACTATTATTATATGCCATTCCTAGGTGTGCCATAAGTGATTGATTTAAGAAGTATGGGAATGATGAGGTAACGTGCATCTGGGCTATATAGTCTGTAGTCTGGAAACCATTGCCATAATTTATCCCCACTTTCTCATGCAAACTTGAGGTTCTGTTTGATGTCTTTCATTACTCTGGCAAAGCATTGCTGAAAGATGCGTTCATTGCATTATTATTTACTTTCATTTTACAGTTTCTGACAATTTGATACATGTATATAATGTTTTCTCCCCACTCTAATACCTTTACGTTCTCTGATCATCTTTCCACATACCAGAATTCCCTCTGCAGTCCCAACTTTGCACTTCCCTGTCTTCTGATTTGTTTGGTTTTCGCTTTGCATGATTCGTGCCTTTTTCCCAGGGCTGCATGCGTGGGTGTGACACAGGCATGATATTAACAACTAGTGCATGCCTAATTCATGAATGTGTGCATTGGTGCATACAATGACTTCCTCTCCTCCCATACCCCTAACCTTGTGTTAGCTTACCTGGGTGAAGTGGAGGTCCTAAGATTCCTTCTCCGATGTACAACTGAATGTTTGCTAGGTCAGCCTTGTGGAGGCTTGATGCAGGCAATCATTGTGAGTTCGTGGGTGTGTGGTCCATGCCATTGCAAACCCACAGCATTTCACGGTTTTCTTCCCTGTCCTCTCTGGCTCCTATATTTTTATTTCTGTTCCTCTCCTCCAGAATGTTCATTGCACCACAGAGGGGGTGATGTAGGTTCCTTGATTAATATGGATCACTCAGTAGTTACTGGCTCTTAATTCCTTGACAAGTCATGCACCTTTATACTGTCATTCACTACACAGAGAAACTTTCTGACCAAGACTGAAAACAACACTATTCTATAGTATTTAGAGGTATGGGTAAATATTAAAGAGACAGTTTGACAAAGTGCTCATTTACAGAAACAATAGTAGTAGGTTTATCCCTATTGTTTATGGCCTCTAAGCTATGGGCTCTTAAGCAGATGCACAGTATCAGGCATAAACTTCCTCTTATGGAACAGGACTAATAGCCAACCAGAAATCAATTTGTTATACCCAAACCCGTGCTGCTATTGTACCACTGATCAATCACCCCTTGCTGGCAAAACTGATCTTGTAGCATGAAAAGTCTAAAGCTGAGAAGACCATCGTTAACTTTTCTCCCCAGTTGTCCAAATAGCAACTTCATGAAGTAGGAAGGTCTCCTACAGGAAGAAAGCTCCCAACTTTGTTTTAGTATGGTTTATTTGATTTCTGAACTGAAATATGTGATGTAAACAGCCGCAGGGTCTCACCATCTATTTTTGAGTGGGCGGCTAACAACGATGGCTGAATGGTTTGCAGGGAAGCTTCCTGCTCAACAACTCCTATGTAAGTGTTCCATACCTGGCAATGGGATTTTTATTTAATAATCTAACTTTTGGGATTGGCTTTATCTACAATACCTGATACCTCCGTACAACGTATTGTTTTTAAATATTTTTGAAATTAGTATACAAAGTAAAGGACTTCCATGTAGCTTATTTTTAATATTTATGTGCATGCTCTTCATTTTAAAATGTTATGTTTCCATGCTTGATGGAACTAACAATATAATTGTACTTCGCAATATTTTATTCAAGTTTTAAATCAGTTAAGAGAAAAGAAGAAACATTCATGATTGTTCTTGCAATATTATTTTTACTCCAGTCTTTCTTCCGTTTAAAAACAGTAGTAATAACGGTTTAATTGTGATGTGAATCTCCAAGGATTTACCTGTTTTCTTCCTTCACTGCTGAGGTTACATATGCTGAGTTTTACATGGGCGCCGGACATCTAAAATGCTTACACACTTGATCAGCAAGCTTTCTTCACTGACCATCTCCCTAGTTCTTCATATGCATATGCTGAGTTACTCACAAGGAACCTTCTGTTTATATTTATCTGTAAATACATTTACATTTTTTTAATATTTGAAAGCTAACTTTGTAGATGTAAGATTCTTAGCTGAGAGGTTTGCCAGCATTTTTAGCGATGTCATGTATTGCCTTCTGACAGAATTTGTTCCTGATGTTAGAGTCACTGTGGTTCCCAGTGGGAAGCTTTCAAGATTTTCTGTTTGTCTTTAGTTCTCAACAGGTTTAGGAAAAGGTGTCAGATTGTACAATAATTTTTAACCTAACATCTTTGAGGTTCACTGAAATTTTGGATCTGTCTCAAGCTTTTAAAAATTGGAAAGTTACAGTCATCATATCTTCAAACAGTCTTTCTGTTCCTTGCTTCAGCATCTGCTTTTGACGTGCCCATCTGGTGGCATTTGTGATGGCGCCCACCATTCCTATGAGGCTTCTGTTCTTCACCTTCATTCTTTACTCTGTTCTTCAGAGTATACCTACTCCATACATCTTCAAGTTTGGGTTCTTTTTCTTTTGCAGGCTCATGCCTACTATTTAGCTTCTTGGGGATGATTTATCCAGTTACTATATACAGGCAATAACAAGATAGTCTTAGTAAGGAACAAGGTAAATTGTATATTACCTAGTACATATTAACATGCTTTCCTGTGACGATTTCATAACATATATTTTTCTATGTCCCCTTCTAATCACTATTACATTTTCTTTACTTTCCCTATGATACAGCTCCCTTAACTTTCTCTAATAGTATCTTTGCTATGTTCAAGTCATTTAAAAAAGTCCAACATGCAAGCAGTTATGTTCGTGAGGGCAGAGTACCTGTGCATTTGTGTGTAAACGTGTGTAGAGAGGCCAGAGGATAACTTCAAGTGACCCTCATTTTTCTCACTGTTTTGAAGACATGGTTTTTTTTAATTAAGATTTTTATTGAATATTTTTTTTGTATTTACATTTCAACTGTGATCCCCTTTCCCCCCTCCCATTTCCCTTCTGCTTGCTTCTATGAAGATGCTCCCATTCCCAACGACCCTCTCCAAATTCAACGACTTGACATTCCCTTACATTGGGAAAAAGAGCCTTCACTGGACCAAAGGCCTCTCCTCCCATTGCTTCCAGACAATTCTGTCCTCTGCTACATATGCAACTGGAGCCATGGGTCTCTCCATGCATACTCATTGGTTGGTGTTTTAGTCCCTGGGAGCTCTGGGGAGTTTGATTGGCTGATATTGTTGTTCATCCTATTGGGTTGCAAACTCTTTCAGCTCCTTCAGGCCTTATTCTCTAGCTCCTCCATTGGGATTCCTGTACTCAATCTGATGGTTAGCTGCAAGCATCCTCATTTGTATCAGTATGACTCTGGTAGAGCCAGGCTTCTTGGCATCAGCAATAGTGACTGCAGTTGGGGTAGATTCCCAGGTAAGGCAGTCTCTAGATGATCTTTTCTTCAGTCCCTGCTCCTCTATTTGTCCCTGTATTTCCTCCCATAAGAATTTTGTTTTTTCTTCTAAGAAGGTCTGAGGTATACGCATTCTGGCCTTCCTTCTTCTTGAGCTTCATATGATCTGTGATTTGAATCTTGAGTATTTTGAACTTTTAGACTAATATCCACTTATCAGTGTTATTCCAGTGTTAATACAGTGTTATTCCAGTCTGAGTTACCTCACTCAGGATGATATTTTCTACTTTCATTTATTTGCCACAAATTTTATGACGTCATTGTTTTTAATAGCTGTGTAGTACTCCATTCTGAAAATGCACCACATTTTCTGTATCCATTCCTCTATTGAAGGACATCTGGGTTCTTTCTAGCTTCTGGCTATTATAAATAAGGCTGCTAAGAACTTAGTGGAGCATGTGTTCTTGTTAGATGTTGGAGCATTTTTTGGGTATATGCCCAGGAGGTATAACTTGGTCCTCAGGTAGTACTATATCCAATTTTCCGAGGAACCGCCAGACAGATTTCCAGAATAGTTGTACCAGCAGGCACTCCCACCAACAATGGAAGAGTGTTCCTCTTTCTTCACATCCTTGCCAGCATCTGCTGTCACCTGAGTTTTTATCTCTGCCATTATTACTGGTGTGAAGTGAATCTCAGTGTTGTTTTGATTTGCATTTCCCTGGTGACTAGGGATGTTGAGCATTTCTTTAGGTCTCTCGGCCAGTTGGTCTTCCTCGGATGAGAATTCTTTGTTTAACTCTGTAGCCTTTGTTTTAATAGAATTATTTGGTTCACCGGAGTGTAACTTATTGAGTTCTTTGGATATATTGGATATTACCCATTTATCTGATGTAGTATCGGTAAAGATCTTTACATTTTAATATGCCTTAAGCAGCACAGTAGCTGGGAGACTTTCTAGCCTCTATGCCTCTAGAATCTACTTTTCACCATTAATTTTGAGTTACTACTTACTAATTTCTATGTTCCATATTGGCTTCCCTGGACCCATTTGTGGTGCCCTCTGGACTATGCCTTTTTAGCCTAGAGCCTTGGATGCCCTTCTTGCTTCTCTGTCCCATGACAACCTGTCTCTCTTTCTCCCCTCTCCACAACTCCTAATGCCTTTCTCTCTGCAGTTCCAAGCCAGGAAAATCATAAAATCCTGCTTGCCTGTCCTTTCCAGCTAATAGCTATTGAAATCTTCATTTACCAATAAGAACCAACTGGGGGCAGGTTCCCAGAAGCTATGTGCAGACCCTCTCCTTCACACAGTTATTTGAGGAACATAATTAGTATTCATGGTATAACTAGCTACAGATTCACGGTCTCTAACTCGCATGGAAGTAAGCCGGGTAGGCTAAGCTGGCTGCCACTCTGCTAGGCTAGAATTATAAGCTTCTACACCTTGTCTGACATTTTTAAATAATTTTATTATAAAACTTAGTTTCCGTATTTACCAGACCAACACTATGTTGAGCTGGTTCTTCAGTCCTCTTCCAATTTAGTTTCTACATATTTAAAGAAGGTTGGATTTCTTTCCTTTCTGTATCTAATATCACTTAACCCAATATCTTCTTGTTCCACCCATTTTCATGCAGATGGAATTTCATTCACGTTGTCCTTATTCATTGTTTATTTATTGTTATTTAGATGGGTTCTCACACTTGGCTATCACGAATAGTATTATACTAGTCATGTTTAAATAGGAATCCTTCACGTCTGCTGATTTTTTGGGGGGCGTAGGACTGGTATACTGGGTATATACTCGTATATCTCAAAAAAAAAAAGCAAAGTTAACACTTAGATTACATCACAGTAAAAGCCACAGTACCACAAAAGATACAGTTAGCAGAGTGAATGTAGCCCACTAAAATCTAGAACACATGAAGTACTCAAAAACCAATACCTTCCACAAAACAATATAATCTGAAGGACTATTATCAAACAAACAAAAATAAATGTTGATGAGGGTCAGCTGAGGGAGACAACCTTTATACTTGTTGGCAATATAATTCAAAGTCATACCACTATAGTGAGAACAGGACTGACATTCCTCAGAAATCTGCAAACATAGCTATGTACTTTGTGGAGTGGTTCCTGGTGTCTTCTTAGGCACAGTTTCTGAGAACATCCCAGCGTGTTTCCCTTCAGAGAATATTTCCATAGTATTTCATCTTACTAAGTCTCCAAGTCCAATGTATGTTGTGCATATGCTCAAGGGTGTGTGACCATCCCTTGGTGGATAAATAACCTAATTTTTCTGGTCCCCCGAAGGTATTGGTCCCATAAAGCTGCTGTTATAAATATTTTAAGTATAGTTTGAGAACACAATACACAAGAACAGTGGGTTTCCTTATACTTTCTGATTCTCCCAGTCATGGGTTTTTGACTAGGCTTTTATGACCAGGAATGAAATCCCTCCTGGGTAGCATACCTCACAACCTATCACATTCTATTTGAGTACCCCCATAACCATAATACCACTATTACCCAGTGGGTGCATCTTGGAAGGTATTTCAGTATAGTAACAGTTACATGCAAGGTCCTGAGTTTTGATAATGCTATCAATACTTTTCTTCCAAAGCAGCCCTCAAAGCACTTTCTGGAACTCCATAAACTAGCCAATAGGACATTTACCCAGGTAGTTGAAGATTCCTTTTCTAAGTGAGATTTAGGGTATAAGCAACTGACTGGTAATTTTGAAGGTATAATTCTGTGGTTGGTTGAATAACTTCCTCTTAGAAATGAACCTATACATGTTCCTAGTCCATGTGTTACCTTACATGGTAAAAATACTTTCAAAGTAAGATCAAGGTTTTGCATTCAAGTGATCATAGACTTGTGTGTGATATTAAAATCAGGGAACCCTTTCTTGATGTGTGAGAGACATGACTGGGTGAGAAAAATGTGACACTCCTGCGCTGGCTGTGTGATGTTTGGATATGTGTGTATAGAATACAAAAAAAAAAACGTCTAGAAGCTAAAATTGGTCTTATATGTCAGAAAGCAGCAAGAAAATGAAGGAATTAGTCCTACAGTCCCAAATGAAGTAAAGATAGAAGGTAGAATATATGTGAATGTGTATGAGTACCAGGCATGTGTATGTATAACTTTTTCTTTTATTAAGCTTAGGCTTATGGGATTCAGTTTAAATTAAAATTGTAATATAAAATTTAATAGCATTTTATTATACTATAGTTCATACTTTCATAAAGGCATATGCCTTTAAAGGATAAACTTAAAGTAATAAATGTTTGTTACTAAGTAGTACATAAAATTAATATTCATTGTGCTGCTTTTTTTCTACACTTATATGGAGTTGAAATTTTCAATAATCAAAATAAAAAGAAAAATGTGCCATAGTTCACATGATTCCATACAGTAAATTCCATGGGGCTTAAATTTTTAAAAGTGTCAGAAGGATATTAAACTTTGATTCCATCATTCATGTTCTTTGACGTCTTTTATGTGTGTGGTAGGTGTTTGCCCTGTATGTCATTCAGTCAAAGACACAGTATCTAAGATATCTCATCTTCAAAATCAGTAAAACCCTAGACATTTGAATTAGCTGACGGGGAAGAAACACGTGAAGCATTAAAATTAGATATACAGGCTGAATATTAATTCATTACATAAAGTGTGTGCAGCTCTCAATATTTGCAAAAGTAGACACGTAGGGCTGTTTAAAGTCTATGCTGTTTTAAATATTTTTTTGTTTGTGATTTTTTTACAGAAAAAAGAAGCAAGTAGTAACTTTGTTAAATCTTCATGTATTATTTTTGCATTAAAATCTCTATTAATCACTAACATTATTAATGTTAAGATAGCTTAGTTAAACTTCTAAAATTTCAGATAAATTAATGGAGCAATAAAAGTGTACCTTATAATTTAATAACCTTTCTTAAAAATTGGTGCATCTTGGGTAGCAGATTATCAAATGGATATGTCTTCAATATTTTCTAAATAGCTAATGGTGAAAATCAGTTCAGACCAACCCTATGTTTTGATTTTTTTCTGTTATTACTTTGCTCTGGATTAGGGAAGACAAGAGTCAAGTAAAATTTCTCACCCCAGAGATTGATCTGTCAAATTCCATTTCTCTAAAATTAAACAGAAATGCAATTTTATTGTGATTGGAGTGAAAGACACACAGTTTAGTGTTATAATTTATTTCCCATCCCTTTGAAGCAAAGGAATAATGAGTCATTAGAACATCTGTTTTTCTAGCTTTCCTTTCAATGGCATACCTAACCCTACCAAACATCCCAGACCTGCTTATGTGTCAGTAATGAGACCACTTTTTATATCCCTGATACTTACATTACAACCTTCCAGATGCTGCCTCTGTATATTTTGGCCTTTGCTTTTATCCTTAGAACCTAATGGCATTAACTGAAATAGTGATGACTTCTCTGGACATGTCTTTAAAAAGCACCTTTTTTTTTAAAATCAGGGTTGAGGTTTTTCTCTATTCCTAGAGTGGAAATTGGCTTGTTCTGGCCTGATCTGCCTGATCCCAGAGCCTTGGAGTCACAGTTTACTTCCCAAAAAAGACAAGACCTAGTCTATCATTCACAAATAAAGTTACATCAATTCCAAAGTTACCAAGAGTTTACATTAGGTCTACTTCAGAAAAGCATTCTGCATGTCCACCTCACATTTTTCACTACACCCAGACCATCATAAATCTGTGGACGACTTCACTAAGGTGTATAGTGCTTTCCTGT
Source organism: Micromys minutus (assembly GCF_963924665.1). Taxonomy (NCBI): domain Eukaryota; kingdom Metazoa; phylum Chordata; class Mammalia; order Rodentia; family Muridae; genus Micromys; species Micromys minutus. Next base: position 15,002,406 of record NC_137984.1, read on the forward strand.
AATGACATTTTTGTTTATTTAGAATGTGGCTAGTCCAAAACAGGATGTGTCCATTAAATCCTTCTCAGGGATCAGGGTACCTATCATAGATGACCCAGGCGAAGTGTGGAGCCAGATGGAGGACAGTAAACAAACAGAGCCTTCTGTGTCAGTCTCAAGCAGATGTCCAGGGCCTGAACGAGTCTGTTACAGATACTCTATGTTGTGGAGTCGAGTTCAGTGTTCTCATGGTATTCCCAAGTGTGTGGTCGAGTGAGCCTCTGTTTCTTGTGCTTTGTTTTGGGCTCTTTTGCTTTGGTCTATTTGTTTTATCCAATTTTGTTAAGTTAGTTTTAGTTTTATCTCTTGTATTGCATTAGTACATTTTATTATTGTCCCCTAGAAGACTGTTCGTTGTCCGGTAGGAGAAAGAAAAGGAATACATCAGGATGGGAGGGGTGGTAGGGGGCAGCTAGAAGGAGCAGAAGGAGGGAAACCATAATCAGGATGGATTGCTTGAGAACAAGTCTATTTTCACTAAAAGACAAAAATCAAAGTAAACAAACAAAAGAAAAGTGGCCAATTATGTCATTATGGTCATGGAACATTTTTCTGTTTTTCATTTCTTGCCCATTCACTAGAATAGTTGTTCCTCTGTTGGAAGAGCCTTCACTCTATTTATTCACATTGGGAATTCCTCATCAGTCATGAACTTGGGTATCCACGAACTGTGTATTGGCCACAGTCTTTTTCTCTTACTAATGAGACATCACTTATGAAATATCATGTGATTTGAGTTGTCATTTCATAAATATTCAAACACTGGAGGGCTAGAGAGATGGGTCATTGCTTGAGCTTATGCATAGGGACTGGTGTTGAATAGAACCCAAGCCACAATGCCTCAGGCTTCTGTGGGCACCAGCACTAATGTGCACACCAGCAACAATGTGTGCACCAGCACTAATGTGGTCACACTCACAGAGAAACATATATATAATTCAAGTAAAATAATCTAAGAAGCAACAAATTCTAAAAGGTTAATTAAATTTTAACTTTGTCTTTTAATTTTATCTCTCACCAGCTTTGTCAGACTATGACTGTGAGCTATCTTAGACCTAATCTCTCACCCATGCTAAAAAGCTGTAGAGTGCAGGTAACAAAGCAATTCAGTTTAGGAAAAACACAAGAATTTTGTGTGATCTATTATAGAAACCAAGTTTCACTGAATTAGGGTGTGTGTGTGTGGGTGTGAGTTTGTGTAGGCAGATCTGTTATAGAAACCAAGTTTGCCTAGATATAGATTTTGAGAATAAATTTATGCAAAGATGTTGGAGGAGTGTTGACCTTCAGAAAATGTTATTTCTTTTCTTTATATGTCTGACAATTACTCCATCTGTATCACTCTGCTATTATTCAAGAATTTCTTCAAAATATCAATTATCTGAAGCGTGTCTGCTGTATAGGGCCATTTGACAAACATTAGTATTAAAATTGTGCATTTACATTTTACATATTTTGTCCTTTTACTTTTACAAAGTTATTTGTTTTAAACATTTTTTTCTTCCATTAAATATATGTTGGGAATATTTTTATGGAGGAACTAGCTTTTGTGAGTTTCCTTTCAGGAGACAGAGTAAAATGAAGGAGAAAACCAACATTGTTCAGCATAGAAAAGTTGGATAAAAAGAACTGAGACTTATTCTTGCTTAGTTTGATAGAATTTAAGAGGGGTTTTGAATAGTGATATACAGTCTGCAATGAATTGTTAAGATATTGATATTTTTAAATTCACCCTCTGGCCTTTTGACTGATCCATTATATATTAATAGCACACATTGATGTTCAATCAATTTAACAATAATTGAATGTAATATGACACAAGGAATCCACTGAGTGATTACCTTCAAGATGAAAATTCACTTTGAGAGTGCCGTGATATGCTTTGAAATGAAAAGTTCAGGTCTCACCCAGAGATAAAGTTACAATGCTTTTTCGATACAAGCAGCTCACTGGATTTTCAAATGCACTTAGAAGGGAGTGAGATAAGCCATTCATATGTGTTTCCTTTAAGTGATACAACAAAAACATATTGGTACTCTCTTTTCAATAAGTGCTATTTTATATCATTCTTCAGCATCTGTTTTAAGTAATATTTGTCACAATCAATTACTCAGGCCTTCCCACATCAATGCCATGAACAGTTGTTACCAAATACCTCCTGTCTGTTACAAAGTCTTCAGATCATCAATACCGTATCCATCATGGAAAGTCGATATGGGTTCCACCGCTGACCCTTCTGCATATTTAGTAGTTTAACATGTATAAACCTTACAGAAGTGTTTCCTTTAAGTGGTTAGATATTTGTATGTAAACATTAGGATTTTTATTAATGTTGTAGAAATTTTCAAATCTTCATCCTCAGAAGGATTCCCTCTAGAACCTATTCCTACATTCTGTTTAATGTCCATTGTTGAAGCCGTTTAAATTATACTTTCAAACTCATTATTTCCCTCCATGCAAATATAAGCAGTAGGAGACATCCCTCATGGGGTTTATTTTCTTATTCAAAATCATTGTGTGCTTGGGATCCTGCCTCATTAGCTGAAGCCATTTCTTGTTCTGTACCCATTTGTTAAGGCATTGGTATAATTTAGAGTGTGCTATTTAGCTTTGAATTGCTTTACCAAAAATCCTTAAGAGAAACACCTTAAAGGAGGAAAGTGTCATTTTGGTGACAGTTTCAGATACTTGAGTCTATAGTCACTTGGCTTTGTTGTTTCTGGGACAGTTGTGAGGTACAGTGTTAAGACGGGCTTGTGTACCTCATGGAGATCATGAAGAGAGACGAACTGAGAAAGGGTCCAATGCTTCAACATTCCCTCTAAATCCATGCCTGGACAAGCTTTCTCCCACAGGCCCTTACACAGGAAGGCTCTGTCACTTTCTAATTTATCATAGGCTAGTGATCACACACTTAGCACACAGGCTTTCAACGTAAGCTTAAAATCGACACCAGATTTGTTCCTGATTTCCAGGCACCTATATCCAGGTCACAGTTTCTTTACAAGGATCTCCAAAGTCAACTCTCCCAGCAGTGCTCAAAAGTCTGAGGTACAAAGACTTCTGTAAGGTTTAACGAAAACTCAGCCACAGACTGATGAGAAAGAAAAACTTGAATAAAGACATAAATAATTTGAAGATACAGAGGCATGAATACCGCTTTCTAAATGTGAGGAAAGGCTTGGACCAAGCCAGACCAAAACCTAGCTGAACACACATTAGACACTTTAGCTCCACGTTTGGCATTTGAGGTCCATGGTGGTGTGGTGTGAGTTCTAAACAGTTTGCCAAACCTTGTTTCTGAGACACTGCTGGCAGTAGCCTGAATAGTCACCCTCTTGGTTAGGTTCTGCCAACTTCTGGGAGCTTTCACAATAAAGGAAGAATGGCTTATGTTGGCTTTTAGCACATAGATCTGTGGGGGGGGGCGTTTATGACTTTACCTATTACACTTTACTAATTGTAATGGATTTTGTAACCCTAAATGCAGTGACAGGTGGAAACTATTCATATCATGAACATTCATAAAAAACAGTTGTGTGAATAGATTCTTTCCACCCCCAAACTAAAGACAAAACTTGTCACAGTGATGGGACTTTAAAATCCAGCTGTCAGTGTAGTGATCTGGGGACATGAGGCATTTAAGAAGCGGTTAGGTCACCAGGGCACAACACTCAGGGATTATCTCAGAGATGGGTGATATCAGTATGTGCCATGTGTCCTTTGTTTCAGTTCCTAGCCCCTCTCTCAACTGCCTTATTATGTGATGCCAGTGGCCATCTTGTAATGGAGCAATCAGGGCCCCGGGAGACATGACTTCTCTTGGACTTTGCAGCCCTCACTATTTTGAGAAGTGCATCTTACTTATGACACCTGGTCTGTGATATTCTGTTCGGTAGTAGAAAATGTATGCAGACACACAACTTACCCTCAACCGGCTCCAGTTCCTTCTAATACTTCCATGGCTGTGCGTTCTCCTCACCATTCCTTGACTTTGTTTTGCTGGAGCTCCTCTAGTTTCTAGGGTATCTTAATCATAATCTGGTTCCTACTCGGTCCGTGTTATTTATCCTTTTTATTAGTTAAGACTCCTCAGAGAAATAGTACCAATAGTGAATGTGCATGTATGCAGGAAGACACATGTTATAAAGACATGGCTGATGTGATTATAGACACAGGGAAGTCTCATGTGCTACAAAAAGCAAGCTGCAGGAATGGGTGCTGTCATTGTAGTGCGACTCTAAGCGGTTCGCCAGGTCATCTGACGGTGTCGTGTTTGGCACAAATTCAAGTTCAATGAGGAAACTGATGTTACAGCTAGAAGATACTCATGCAGAGATCCTTCTTTTCTCCAACAGTTTGTTTTATCCCCCAAACGTGGGCCATCACTGGGGTAACCAGGGTCATTCCACAGGAGGCCAGTGTGTTTTACTCAACCTACACTTCAAATGTTCATCTCGTCCAGAGCACAGAAGCACCTGATTATAACGCTGAAATGAATAATAAGACTACAAAACGATCCCCTGATGCGGGCAAGTAAAACTATCATGGCCTTCTTGTGACTGCCGTTCTCTTCCAAAAAAAGAAAAAAAAATCTGATGCTCAAGTCTGAGCAGACTGCATTCCACGTAACTTCTATGCTCCCAGAGTATGTGTTTACCTCTTATCCCATATGTAAGACTCTCCACTCAACCTGTGCGGGGTCTTGTTCCTTCTTACCCTTGTAATTCCTAACCTCGAAGTTACGCTGTAGCACTGTAGAGGTGTCCAATAAGTGTTCATTGAATGCATGAGCTGTTCCATTAACCTTTAGCTTGAATTCTTACTAACATTAAACAATATAATTATTTTGGCTTGATTGCTTATGTAAAGCCAGCATTTACTCCTGGCCAATTACCGTTGAATATATATGTAACAATATTCAACATTCTGATTTCATTAACTTTGCTCTGGGATTTATAGACTAAACCTGCTCAATTCAGGGTTTGGATATTTTATGCTGATTAAAGCTGTGGTTACCTTGATAGAATTCTCTTTGTTGCTCTCCATGAGGGAAAGGGATGTTCAATTTAGCTGTTTCAAATTAGAAAGAATATGAAAGAAAAGATGCTTCTGAATAAAACTGGCTTAGATTAGAAAGCTGGTGCCGAATATCTATGTCTCTACTTACGGCCTCCTCAGTCTAAAAATTGTTAGAAAACCACTGGAAATGAATAAGTTTCAGGAACTGCTGAATAGGCGAATCTTGATATGGTATAAACATTATCTGAGTCACATGATGCTTGTTTATATGTGAAGGACTGTACAACTGTTTTTAAATAGGGTGTATATGAGTTGACATATCAATTTGATGGCAGAGTCGATGTAACGTTAATCCTATTATATATCTTGCATAGTATCAGGATGTCTACAAACAGTCCCTCAATTCCTCCTGGTTACATGCTTTCTTTCTTTGTTTGCATGGATAAATATTCTCTGTGTTTTATATATACATACTGGCTGTTTAGCTCACTTTCCTATATAACCCAGAACTCCTCCACCCTCCATGTGCCTAGGGGTGGTATTGCCCATAGTGGGCTGGTTCTTTCCACATCAATTATTAATCAAGAAAATGCCCCATAGGCCAACCTGACAGAGGCAATTCTTCAACACGTTTCCTCTTTTTGGAAGTCTTTGGCTAGTGTCAAGTTGATAAAACTAACCAGCACATCTTAATAAAGTATCACTTTCCTCAACTGAAGAGAGAATTCTAGTTTATTAATAATAATTATTATAGCTATAACATTTTAAATCCCACACAGGTTTCTAGGTTTATCTGGCAACGAAATCCAGTGGGCATAAAAGTATACAGTTTTGGAAACACCTGAAATTTACCCCATGTCTATTAAAAAGGTAATTTATTTCTCCCTCGTACCCATTGGCTAACCATTTTTTTTTTTTGATTTGTATACAGAGTATGCCACATTTAAGAAAGTGTGATCAGTAGAGTTGCATGGCCTTCCCAGCTTTGCAGGAGGTAGTTTAAAGATGCATGACTTAGCTGCTCTGGGTTCTTTGCCAGCCTTGCCACACATGGCTTGGCTTGGATACCAGGGCAGAGCTGGAACTCGGAAGAGTTTATAGGAGGTCTTCCCTGGTGAGCTTAGAACCTCACAGATTGCTGGAGGGTTGCTGTGTGGAGAGCTGCTCGTCTTTTCTTTAAATCATTGTGGACAGTAAGCTCTGGCTGGCAACATGGAACCAGAGTGTCTGCAGCAGTCATTCTCTGGTTGTAGTGACGAAAAACAAAAAACAAACAACAACAACAACAACAAAAAAAAAAAAACCAAAAACAACAACAACAACCAAAAAAAAAAAAACCCAAAAAACAAAACAAAACAAAAAAACTGAAAGTTAAAGGAGGAAGAGTTGATTTTGGCTCATGGCTGAGATGTCACAGTTTATTACAGAAAGGAAGATGGGGAGGACCTGGGGCAGGAGTATGGAGTGAGGGAAACCAGAGCATGGCGTTTTGTTCACCTTTTTTATTCAGTGTAGGTCCCTAGCCAAACACTGGTCATTGTCTCTCACTTTCAGAGTGTCGCCTTCCTCAGTTGAACCTCTCTAGACATGTCCTCAGAGACTCACGCAGAGGCATATCTCCAGGCTGAGTCCAGACCTAGGGTATATAGTAATGTGAACCATCATAGGGTCTCAGCCCTTATTTACTGTCATATATAAAGTGAGTTTATGCCTCGTATCACCCCTAGTTTTAATACAGATGATGTGTTTCCACCCGTAGTCTAGCGCTTCTCCTTCCTTCTTAGTCCCAAATTCACCCTCACCCTATTTTATGTGCACTGATGTCCTCTTCACTGCAGTTGCTACATTTTTCTTCTTCTCCATGACTGACAGTACTCCCTTCTATTCTGCAATAAACATAACAACATATAATCCAAACTTCTGATTTTGCTTTTAGATTCTCTACTTCCTTTACCCACTAATGTAAGCATCTTGGAACGTGGTCATCTTAATTATCCCCATTGGTTGCCAAGTAATATAATTTTACTTTGCAAAAATATTTGATTGATTTTTTTAAAAAAAGTATCGACTAGAATAGTCACATAATTACATAAATTATCCCAATGGTGGAAATTGATTTCACTATTTAAAAGTTATACTTTAAATATTCCACAAAGCAATTTCATGTTATCTTGTTACATTTTTATCTCTATAGAATTAAAGTTTTATCTGTGAACAATAGGGCCACTTTTGTAATATTGTAAATCATTGTAAAATGTTGTCTATTTATTATGGGAGATTTATTAAGTAGATATTTATGATAAATTTTATTGTAGTAGAAAGATATTCTTGATAAAAAAATGTTTGTAACCAAAACAATATTTTCCAGACACAATGGGATCATTGCACATGTCAAATTACAGAGACTGTGGGTGCATGTATTAGATTTGTATAAGATCAAGCTAGGCCAAATTTCAACATAGATTGGTGGCAGGTCTCTGATATTCCTTCATATATCTAAGGGGTTGCTAGCAGTTGAAGGCTGTTAGGAAACGAAGAATTTGTCTTCTTTAGGAATGCTGCCCCTGGTAGGTTTCCGATACTTTATGGATTCTTCTCCACCCACATTCATACTGGAAGAAGTAAATAGGGTTGATGAGGGAAAAAAGAGCTCATGAAACTAGGGAAAAGTGGCATGGGAATTTTGGAGCTGTTGAAGGGGGAAATAGATTGGATAAAAATTACATTGTTTACATGAATTAAATTCTGAAATAATGAAAAAGAAATGGAAGCAATCTAAATACAAGAGTACCCTAATTGTTCTTGCTCTTCCTGTGTTCTTAGTCAGCAGACATTGCACACTCACACACACCCACACACATACACATGTCCCACACCCATACACATAAACATTACCCATACACACACATACACACTACCCTCTCCCACATAAACACTACCCACACCCACACACATACACACTGTTCACACCCACACACATACACATGTCCCACACCCATACACATAAACATTACCCACACACTCATACACACTACCCACCCACACACATACACACTACCCCACCACTTTAACCAACATCAGGCTGCCTAGCAGTGTAACTAGTGGGGTGAAGAAAAGAACTACTCTATGATTCAGTTTTAAGAGAATCTTGGACACCTGGTTCTTAGGAGTGGAAGCAGATACTTTAAGAAGGTATATACCCCAGAGATGCTCCAACATACAACAAAGACACATGCACCACAATGTTCATAGCAGCCCTATTTATAATAGCCAGAAACTGGAAAGAACCCAGATGTCCTTCAGTAGATGAATGGATACAAAAATTGTGGTATATTTACACAATGGAGTACTATTCAGCTATCAGAAACAATGAGTTTATGAAATTCCAAAGAAAATGGATGCATCTAGAGAATATCATCTTGAGTGAGATAACCCAATCACAAAAGAGCAGACATAATGTGCAGTCACTGATAATTGAATACTAACCCCAGAAAGCTCTGAACATCCCAGAAACAACTCACAGACTATATAAGCTCAAGAAAAACAAAGGCCAAAAAAAAAAAAAAAAAAAAAAAAAAAAGAAAGCCTCAGTCTTTCTTAGGGGGAAAAAAAAACATGTATAGCACCCTCTCAGAATGTGGTACACCTGGACCTCAAATCATTAATAATCCAAGAGCTAAGATAATAGCCTTGTGGCAATTTTTGGTATTCATAGATCATTATGCTTAATCTACACCCAACAAGAAATCTGTTTCCATGTTACGTTCTGTCCTACATGTACTTCATGCTTATGGTAACTAGTGGGATTTCAATGCATGCTACCAAACCGCTAAAAGAATTAAGTACTGAAAAAAATATTCATATAGTGTTATGCCAAAATGCCTTTAAAAATCTGTAAATGTATCCCCCGCTCCCCCTTTTTAAAAATAAAGTGGTAAGGGATAATAATAATAATAAAAAGAAGGTAATGCTTGGTACAGTACAGCAAAATGTTAGCTTATTTTCAGTCCAAAAATCAGAAAAACAAGTATTCAGAATCACATTCTGTGTAAAGACTTTTTGTCTCTCTCTTCTGTTAATTTTCATCGTTCATTTGTAAATGTTTACATAATATATCCAGTAAATAAGGTTTCTGGAAGTATAACCACCTCTAACAGATGTAGTTCTTAATTTTATGTCTCCACATTTACATTAGAGCTTAAGGTGTTTGCCTGAATGCTTAGCAGAGGAAAGTATTTGTTTATCTTTCTGATTTTTATTTTAAGCCCTGCTGAAACCTGTCATTGACAAAAGTGAACGATTGTCCTTATTTTTCCTATTACTGTGATGTGAATGTGGCGAAATATGTACGCATATAAATTAGATGATGAAAGCAGAAGTTCTACCTGCAATTACCAGAATGTGTACCTTTTTATTAATATGCTTACAAGAGGAGAAATGCAAGCCATTATTCTATTTTAATACATTGTTATTTTAGAATCTACTTACCATATTTGTTTCCAATTATTCAATTGCATTTATAAGAAAATTGACCTCTTTAAGTTATCTAACAATGAAATTAAATTCAACTTCAATATTACCTTATGAAGAAAACTTAATAACTTCTAAGTATTTAATTAACTCAGTTGTATAAGGGTTAACCATCAGATATATATCCAGGTCATCTAAGGCATACAATAGTCAGATGGTTGCTAGGCAACAGAGATTAGGTTCAGCTGATGCGTGTTTCTGGGCAAAGCTTATGGTGTGAAAAAGAAGAACAAATTACATGATACCTGCATTTTTGCTATTATACTTTCGAAAAATAAAGTTGTATTTAGAAAAAAGAATCTTGATTTTCATTATTCACAGCATTTTTCTTCTAATGTCAGAATGGTACCACTTGCTAGTTAAGGGGATAAGATAAGGGGAGAGTAAATTAAAATGACAGATGACATTGTATTTTTAATGTGGTCTTAGATATAGACCTTTCACATAATCATGGTTTTGTATATTTTTTGCAGTTAATTAATTTAAAATTAATTATAAAATTACTTATAATGACGTGATCTAAGCACAACACCAAATATGTCATCAGTGACAGAGATGATGTTAAGGGAGTGACTCCTGGAAATCTGGGATGAAGCCTTTTTTTTTGCAGTGGTTACAAATATTCCTGCACATATAGCTATGTTAATTACTGTCACTACACAGATATAACACAGAAGTGTGGATAAACTAAGAAATATATAGCACATAGGATGATGCCAATTTCATGGCTATAAAATTAGATCATCAAATATTTTCGTCTTTGATTTAACAATTATCAATCTCTGAACATATAGAGAGTGGGTGAGAATGTTGGGTGAGGCAAAGATTATACAAATATAGAAACATCCTAGAAGAGATAATGCAAGCCATCCAATAGAAGGGTAGAAAACAAAATTGTCACTTGGGCATACTTTTTAAAGCATGTGTTTAAGACAAACCCGAGAAGGCTGATTTTTACGCATAAATGAGGAAGAGACAAATGTCATTAAAATATGCTTCCACTAGTTTAGTTTTTAATAGAACACATTTAAATAGAATTTCAAAAAATTGAGCCAGGTGGCCATGGTACACAGCTTTAGTCCAAGCACTCAGGAGTCAAAGGCAGGCAGGTCTTTGAATCTGAGGGCAGTCTGGACTACAGAGTGAGTTCCAGGACAGCTGAGGCTACAAAGAAAAACCATGTCTCAGAAATTAAACCAACACACACACACACACACACACACACACACACACACACACACACACACACACACAAATATATGTATATGTGTAATTAGATATACTATTTCTCAAATTAAGAAAGTTTTTAGTGAATGTTTTACAGTTGGGATTTTGAGGACCAACCTAAACAACTTTATAAATCAAAAGGGCAACTATAAAGGACTATGAAGGGTTACTGTAAAATTTTGAATTGTGAGTTTGGGAGTTATTTGGGTTAGAGCTACTTTTAAAGGTCTTGTTTAGAGGTCTTCCATGCTAAGATGAGTGAGTGCAGAAGTGTAGAGGAGACTCTCTTAATTTTTTGTCAGTTGTGGTTATTTGTGTTTAAATAATGAGACCTCCAGTAGAAGTAGGAGCATTTCTTGCCTTACAGCTTCCTTTGAGTGGCTTGAGCACTAGGTATTTCCCCGCTCATTCCTTCAATGGAGCATCCCAGCTATCCCATACATGCATTTAAGAAATGATGACAGGCTGGTGAGTCTCAAGGCCACATGGCGAAAAATAATGGAGGTTTGCCTGGTACTGGCCTCAGCTATTTTATTCTCAAGAAACCATAATTTGATCTTGAGACAAACCTTTGCTCTCTGTATGGATACACTTTGCTAGAAGCTGACAGCATCCTATATTGGCTAATAAGTGGAGGCTTTCAAACCTGACTCACTGTGCATTTTAACATTATTAAGAATGCTCCAAACAGATAGATTGCTTAAGAATAAATGGAATAACTAAAAATATGTCTCAGGAGAAAGTAAATTAAAGAACAATCATGATGCAATAAAATTTGTTTATATTATATATGATCATATTATAGCTATGTTAGACAATATGTATGCCTTGAATGATGTGGCTACATCTAAAGCATCTTAACTCTAGAGTATCAAGACGATTAAATAAAACAACAAGCCGAAGCACTTAATGTCAAGTCTTGTGCCATGTAGGTATCTGGTAAATGTATTCCTATTTTTGTACCAGATGCTAACACCCCAATGACCACTCCACAGTATCCTCTCTTTCTTCTCATATCCTGTGGTTGTATGTTAAGATAGTCTTCACATTAGACTGGCTTTACAAGTGATATAAAGGTAATAAGAATAATGGTAACTGATATGCTTTAACAATGGAAAATTTATGATGATATTACGTATGATTTCTAGATATAGTTTTACAGTGCTGGGATTAGAACGCAGATCCTCACAATGCTACCCAGACAATCACAACAAGCTATGTTCTCAGCCAGGGAGAGGGGATTGGATCTTTAAAATCTATAAATGCATGTTCTAGTTAGGCTCAAATCTTAGCTTGACATAGTTCAGAGTCACCAGAGTAGAAAACAACAAAAACAATTGAAGACTTGCCTCAGTCACTCAGTCAGTGGCCATATCTCTGAGACACTGTCCTTGATGACTATTGGGGGATGTCCCAGCCCACTATTTGTGCCAGTTCCCTGGGCAGGTGGACCTTAGGTGTATTAAAAGCTAGCTGAGCATCAAAGAAGTCAGGAGTGAGCTGGTTAACAGCATTCCTTTGTAGTTTTTGATTCTGTTCTTACTTGAGTTCCTGGCCTGAATTTCTTTGATGATGGAGTGTGACCCGCAAGTATAAAACTAAGTAAACTTTTTCCCCACCCCCCAAAAAGAAATACAATGGAATTTTTTATTCCAGAAAAGCCTCTCTCACAAGACTAAGGCAAAGGACTCAAGATGCTTCCTTATGCAGTAGGAACTGTAACTGAGAAGAGGAGAAAATGAAAAATAGAGAAAAAGGAACTGTATTTATTAAATGTCTGGCACTTGATAAACAGTGTTAATTACTGTGCTAATATTCAAGTAGAAAGTGTCATTTACAAACCAAGAGGAGAAAACAGAACTTTCAGAAGCTACAAAAATTGTGAACAAAATCTTAAAGTGAAGGGCATTTTGATACATTATTTGATAGATGCTAAGCCTTACCTTATGCTATTTCCTTAAATTTTATAAGAAAAATACTCTGAGTTAGTTATTCAGAAAATATCCAAGTGTGATTATTTTCCTAAAAGCAATGCTGGTATTGTGAAAGAGGACAAATGCTGCATAAAGTTCAGTGGTGCTCTTCCCACCGTATATTTTCATACTTATTTTTGACTATGACATTTCCATCCCCAAAACACACACCCATACACACACAAACACACACATGCACAAAGACACATGCATACACACAAACATACGCACCCATAAACACACACACACACATGCACATGCACACGCATGTGTGCACACACAGAGACACATGCACACACATGCAGACACACACACAGAGACATACTTATAATAGTAGTAAAATTGTTCTAAAACTTAGCTGCATGTTCTGAAAGAGCAGTCTTTTTTTTATTTTTTCTTATGACTTTTTTTTAAGAAAGATACATGTACAAAGTTTTAAAAGCATTTTTGCATAAACTATATGAATATATATTTGTCAGTACTTGATTTTTTTAAAGGTTTGATAGTATGCATTGAACTCTTACTAGTTATAATGAGCATAAAGTACATGTAAAACAAAACATAATGTTGAAATAGTCAATGAAGTCATTATTCAAACAAACAATTCAGAGTAATTATAGTATATCCATCTCGATATGCTGAAAAAATCCATACTATGTATTGTTAAAAGATGACTTTCCAGGTTTCAGCACCAATGTTAGGAAAAAGATAAAGAGAGTTGGGGAATATGTCTAAGGCATGGGGGCAAGAGAGATACTTCTGGGTGGAACCGATGTTGGGAATCCCATCCCCCTGTGGAACAAGCCACTCGATGGTATAGTACAGAATAGAGTTTATTCAGGTCATGGCAGAGAGACAGAAGAGAGTCTTATCCAATGCATTTTGATTTATTTTACTTTACTTGATTCAACTCAGTTTCATTCCACTTAAATGTCAGATCATTTACAGGAGCATAAAATAACTCACTATGCACATAGCTTTGATTTCACAACACATGATGGTTCATGACTTTTGGTTTCTAAATGACTGACCATATAGTATTAGATAATGCTTCCAGGAAAGTGTATGCTGTTAGCTATGATGGTAGAATAAGAAAACAATTAAAGAAAAAAATGTGACAAAAGGTAGGACTGGAGAATGGCAAACAATTGTGCTTCAGGTACAGAAAAAGACATTGCAAAGGCCCAAAGGAGATTTTGGCATTGAATGCCCATCTTGGTTGGCTTGGAATTTCGAGATCACCCAGAGCTACACAAAATCCACAGAAAGATGGAAAGAGAGGGAAAGGGAGAGAGAAAGAGAGAGAGAAAGAGAGAAGAGAAAGAAGGAAATAAAGAAAAAAAGATGCTGTCCTTTGATCTTGTATATGAAAAGCTAGATGTCGCAACCCATGCCTGAACTTAAAAGAATTATACGGGTTATTGATCAAATATCCTTGGCCCTGGCAACGCTTATTAAGGACAGCACTTAATTGGGGCTGGCTTACTTTTCAGAGGTTTAGTCCATTATCATCATGGCAGGAAGCATGGCAGCACAGAGGCAGATTCCATGCTGGAGAGGCAGCTGAGAGTTCTGCATCTAAATCCAGAGGTAGCAGGAAGAGCCAAGTGCAATTCTCAGCCTGGTATGAGCATCTGAAATCTCAAAGCACACCTTTAATGCCACACTTCCTCCAGCAAAGCCACACCTATTCCAGCAAGGCCACACCTCCCAATAGGCTACTCCCTAATGAGCCTATGGGGGCGATTTTCTTTTAAACCATCATAATAATCAAACCAAGAATGTGGTGAACAGAATCTAAATAGTGTGGGCTGAGATGAAGATTTATGTATAAATATGGGCAATGAAGGTTTGTGGTGGTTTCAATATGCTTGGCCCAGGGAGTGGCACTATTAGGAGGTATGGCCTTCTCCATCTCCTTTTCCAACAAGTTCCTACCTGCCATTTGCCTCCTATGACTATTTAAATCCTCTTTCTAATTAAAATGGGAGCATTTTCACTTGGGCCTTCCTTCTTGTTTAGCTTCTTTGGGTCTTTGGAGTGGAGTGAGGGTATCCTGTACTTTATGCCTAATATCCACTTATGAGTGAGTACATACCATGTGTGTGTTTTTGGTTTCATTGTCTCATGAACTCTTTACTACGACTACTACTACTACTACTACTACTACTTAATTTATTTTCATAGTCCAGTCACTATAGCCCTCCTGTTCAGCTTCCCTGAACAGAGTGGGGAATAGGGAGGTGTCACAGTTGGGTGTGGAGAGAGATAAGAGAGCTTGGAGAGTCAATGGAGATCTGGTGTAGGTATATGGTGAGGGGCATCTCTACAACATGCCAGAGACCTGGGGTAGGAAAAGGTCCCAGGAGTCTCTGGGGGTGACTGAGACTCATAGCCTTGGAGATTTGGAACCAGAATGGTTCACCTCTTATAGCCAGGCAGGAACACAGTGCAGAGATAGAGACACCAACACACTCAAAAACTTTTAACCCAAAATATGTTCTGCCTATAAGAAATGCAAGCACAGGAGCTGGAGTGGAGACTAAAAGAATGGCCAACCAATAAGCAGCCCAGCTTGAGACCCATCTCATGGATAAGAAACAACCCCTAACACTATTAATGATACTCTGTTATGCTTATAGACAGGAGCCTAGTTTAAGTCTGAGATGCTCTATGTAGCAGCTGACTAAAACAGATGCTAAGACATGTACCCAAACGGTAGACTCTTACGGGACAGTTAGAAGAAAAATTGAGGGCCACCAAATGACACAGGAACTCCAAAGGATGAGCAGATGTGGATCCTTGGGAGGTCTTAGAGACTGAACCACCAAACAAAGAGTGTACACAGGGTGGATCGAGGCCTCTCACACATATGTAGCAGATGTGCAGCTCTGCCTTCATGTGGGTACCCTAGCAAGTAGAGTGGCAGTGGTCCATGAAACTGTTGCTTATCTGTGGAATCCATTCCCCTAGCTGGGCTGCCTTCTCCGGCCTCAGTGGGAGAGCCATGAAAAGACTTTATTTGCTTGAGTAAGGGAATACCTAGAAGAGAGCTCCTCCCTATCAGAGGAGAAGGGGAGGAGGGATGCGGGAGGACCTGTGTGAGGAGGGTCAGGGAGGGGAGTCAGCAAAAGAGATGTAAAGTAAATAAACACATAAAATAATTTTTTAAAATTTACTTATTTTATGTATGTGAGCACACTGTAGCTATCTTCAGATCCCTTAATTTGTTCAGAAATTCAACAAAAGATATCGTTTTGGAGCAGCAGTGGAGTAGTTAACCAGAGTCCAGAGTACTACAGAGGCAGAGCTGGAGAACTGACACAAAATTTTCGGAGGAGCCCAGAAGATCTTGTATGAATCCAAGACTTTGGAACAAGAAGGTGTAAAATTGAAGTTGCCTTAGATACTCTAAGATCTTAGAACTATGTTATACCTGCTGAGGAAAGCTGCTAACAGGGAATGAAAGCTGTCCAAGAGACAGAAGTTTGTTACAGTCAACAAAGATGAATGAGCTTGACATCAGACACAAAGATGCAGAGTTTAGATTTTTGCCCAGCTGGTTTTGGGTCTTGCTTTGGTCCAGAAGCCCTTTGCTATGACATTTTGGAATTGCAATGTATATCCTGTGCCATGATGTGTTGGAAGTGTGTGATATGCTAATTGTACTGGCTGGTTTTGCTTCTTAGTCATGATGTTTGTGCAGGAATAGAAACCCTGACTAGGAAAAATTGGCACTAGCATAGTGGGGGTATTCCTGTAATAACATGACCTCGTTTTGGGGAGGACTGTGAAAGGACTTTGGAACTTTGAGCTAGAAGAGCCATTGGGATGTTAAGAGCTCTGTGGGATGTTCTGTAGGAGCTTGGAAAATAATGCTAAAAACAGTGCAGAAGATGGAGATCTGGCTTGTGAGATTTCAGAGGGAAGATTTAAGACTCTTATCAGGGCTGTTACTGTTTTGATTGTGAAAATTCTGTGGTTGGTTAGCTGGGGCAAAGAATCAGCTGTGATTAACAAGATACCGGAACTACTAAAACAAAACCTTTGCATTACGGGGACCAGCATCACTGAAATGAAATTTTCTGTATTTTCTGAGAGCACAAAGACGTTGTGTTTCAGAGATAGTCAAGGTTGTACCTCGTGCTATGACTGGACTTGGTAATGTGTAAGAGTCACCGAGGTGGTACTGGTTTTGAAGGAATGAAGGGGTCATGGAGAGCAGCTGAGGCTCAGCACTGTGAGAGGCCATGAAAGGCCATTGGTGAAGGTGCAGCATCAGTTGCAATTAATGCCCCAGGACTGACAGTAGTGTTTTAGAGATGCCAGTACTATGCAATGACGACCAAGAACAGCATCAGCAGTGGAGAACAGGCATCTGGATCCTAGAAGACAATGTGTATGATACAAAGGGCATAGCTGGAGAAGTGACCCAAGCCCTTGGAGGAGCCCAGAAGTTCATAAGTAGATTCACAGACATTGAATGGTTAGAGATTGTTTTAGCTTTTGATTGTGACTGAGCCCTGATATTTTTCTCTCTTGAAGGAAGAAGTAAAGCCCACAGTTAAAAGACTTTGAATTGTAAAAAGACTTTGATTTTTAGAAGAGACTAGATATTTTTAAGTTATTGCAATTTTATTATGTAAGATTTTATAAAGACTGTGGGACTCTTAGGTTATTTAGATCTTCGGGATAAACAAGAAAGTAAGGGTTGAGGCCTAATATTGATGTGTTTGGTGTCAAGTTGACAAGGGGTCAATTGTACTGGCTGGTTTTGTGTCAACTTGATACAAGCTGGAGTTATCACAGAGAAAGGAGCCTCAGTTGGGGAAATGCCTCCATGAGATCCAGCTGTAAGGCATTTTCCCAACTAGTGTCAAGGAGGGAGGGCCCAGCCCATTGTGGGTGGAGCCATCCCTGGCCCAGCCCATTGTGGGTGGAGCCATCCCTGGGCTGGTAGACCTGGGTTCTATAAGAAAGCAGGCTGAGCAAGCCAGGGGAAGCAAGCCAGTAAGTAACATCCCTCCATGGCCTCTGCATCAGCTCCTGCTTCCTGACCTGCTTGAGTTCCAGTCCTGACTTCCTTTGGTGATGAACAGCAATGTGGAAGTGTGAGCTGAATAAACCCTTTCCTCCTCAACTTGCTTCTTGGTCATGATGTTTGGTTCAGGAATAGAAACCCCGACTAAGACATTATTTGGTTTTGATTTTATCGGGATTACAGTTACTTGATTGGATGAATCTCAGAGGAGTCTTTGAATTTTGGACCCATAACATTGTTGCAACTGGTGTTGCTAAATGAAGGGCGATTAACAGGATGGAAGGAGGCAACCTGTTGAATTGATAGTTCTAAGCAGGTAAGAAAATAATCATAGTAGAAGTGGGTCAGAAGTGAGACAGAGGCCAGGTTGGTTATGCTTGAATATTTATTTGTTTTATATTATTATTTATTGCTGGAGATCTAAGTCAGGGCTTTTCTCATCCTACTTCAAATATCCTTATTTTTTGGAGACTGGGTTTCACTCTGTAGCTCAAGCTAACTAACATCATAGTTTTTGATCCTACTTCCTCTGCCTCCAGATTGTTTAGATTACAAGCATGTACCACCATTCTTGAGAGGATGGTGTCTGAATTTAATAATCAAAGCTAAGAAATTTTTGCATATGATAATTTTTAGAATCAAAAGGCCTAGTTGGATGAACTAATACAGACATATTTACAGTGGAAGATAGGTTTCATATGATTTGATATCAACATTGACAAGTCTTCAGAGACCAGCACAAGGGTTCATGTGGATAACTGAGTCATGACACAACCCTTGACTTAGGAAGGTAAACACTGCAAGTTGCAGTGGCAAGCAGATTTTAGATGCTATTTTTGGTAAAGATACTGATCAGCATAGATTAATAAGGTGTACAAAAATATTTTATTATTGAAATTTTTACATGTATTTGTTGCCTTATTTGTGTTTGTGATTGTGTGTGTGTGTGTGTGTGTGTGTGTTAATGTGAGCATCAGTAGACAACTTGTGTGAGTTTGCCAGTCTGAAGTGGTCAGGCTTGGCAGCAAGCCCAGCTATCTCATTGGCCTGGAAAATAAATGTGTTACAGATGACTTTTCTATGTGGGATACAAGGAGAAATGTGCAGACGCAGTGTCACTAACGTGAATAATCTCTGAATGTGCATCCTATAACGCAGTATGGAAATTTTGTTGCTGTTCCTGAAGTGTTATCTTGGCATGCCGCAAATGTCTTCACTTAACAATGGTTAAAAAAGAGTAATAGGGGAAGCACATAGGAAGTAATTGATGACCCTAAGATGCCCTTCCCTTCTCTCTCCTCTGAGCCCCAACCTGGTAGTCCCTCAACTGCGGTTATCATTTTTACATTACACAACCTTATCTGCTCTTTGCTGACATTTTGTACAATAGAACACGTTAATGAGTGTGGATATTAGTTACTGACATTTTTTATAGTTTTAATGCTATTCTTTAATTTTATAATATTTAATATTAAACGACCGAGATTTGCTTCAGGCAGTTCCAAGTTTTCCATCCTTGGATGTGAAATGCATGAAGGTTCTTTAATGTTTGGGTGGAATGAGGAGAGATACAGGAAATTCTTGCTTAAGTGTAACCTGGCAGAATATTTCAAATTAATTGTCTGGTCGAGATTAACTTGTTACGAAGCTGATTTACT
The DNA here is from genome assembly GCF_963924665.1 of Micromys minutus. Taxonomy (NCBI): domain Eukaryota; kingdom Metazoa; phylum Chordata; class Mammalia; order Rodentia; family Muridae; genus Micromys; species Micromys minutus. The sequence continues at coordinate 15,021,896 of NC_137984.1, forward strand.
TAGTTGCTGCTTCAATTACTAAGGAAAAGTGGGTAAATAACTTTTGAAATTACTAAGCTACATTGCATGAGTATATTTTTTAAATTCATTACTAAATGCTCATGTGAAAAATGAATTGCTTCAGTTTGGTTTTCATTAGGGATTTCAGAATTGATACTTTGAATATAGTTCTCAATATGCAAATTTGTCTTTAAAGATCCACATAAACCAAACTGTCCTAATGAATTCCAGAGTAATCATGTAGTGTTTTTTATTTACAATCATGAGAATTTTGCTGTTATCAAAAATTATACCTTATTACATGGCTTATTTTTCTTTAATGCTAAAGGTGTTACCTAATTGCACTGTGATTACACATAATTTATCAAATAGAAACAAAGACAAAACCAGTAATCAGAGAGTCTCTTCCTCCTGTTGCAGATAGTGTGTGAAGGTATGCTGTGTAATTAGTTTACCAATGTTTATTCGAGAACAAGTAGAATAAATTGTCATCATTTCTCCTTTCATCATCTGACAGCATGCTTGGAATTCATTTGAATAACTTTACAATGGAAGTCATTACCTCATCAGAGATATAGTGTTCTATATTAAAGAGGATATAACAAGAGAAAGTAAGTTTATCAAGTGGATAGAGTCAAGATGATGCATTGACTTGGAGGAAGAGTGAAATTCCGATTACTTTTGAAGGGAGTAACGTGGTCTCTTGAGGTCCCACATCCTTTTCTATTAGAGTGCAGTCAGGACTTGGGAAGGTGAAGATCAAAGCCTGGAGTTGGAAACTTGCTTCCACATCATCCAAAGCAATAGAATTAAATGTTGGCAGTCTAAGTCTAGAGCTCCTAACAGTTACTCACTGCCTTAGTTATAGTTTACATTGTTGTGAAGAGGCATCATGACCAAGGCAACTTCTATAAAGGACAACCTGTAACTGGGGCTGGCTTACAGGTTCTGAAGTTTAGTCCATTAGAATGGCCAGAGAATGGTGGTGTCCAGGGAGACATGGTGCAGGAGAAGCTGAGAATTCTACATCATTATCTAAAGGCTGCTAGAAGAATGACTCCCATGGAGCTAGGAGGAGGGTTTTATTACCCACTTTCATTCTCAACAAGGCCACACCTCCTAATAGTGTCGCACCTTAGGCCAAGCATATTCAAACCACCACATTTACTGTCTGTAATGTAAGTCCTCTCTCAATTCTGTTGGTATAAGGGGGTTGGAGTATGTGGGAGAGGAAAGACTGCTTTCTTCTCTTCTTAAATCTTATTGCCCATAGTAATCCCATTCAGGTTTGCTCTTTTAACAAGATCACCATATTCATCTGGACCATAGATTTTTGCTGCATGTTTCCCATTCAGTGACCAAGTGTTTGAGTTTATGATATGAAAGTATCATATCCTCACTTACACACCTCTCTAACTCAGTCCTTTTTATTCCTGTGTTTCTGGATTCACATTTCCTTTGAACATACTTCTTCTACTTAAGTAGTTGGTATTAGGGTCAGACACATTGAAAATGTACATTTGTGGCTTTTTTTTTTCTGAGGAGCTGCTCACATAGTCCTGGTGTCTGGGAAGTTGTGGCTATCTGAATTCTAGAAGCCAAGGAACACTGGTGCCAACTCTGAGTCTGAAACCTGAGGAAGCAGGAGGCTTAGCATTCAATGCAGTCTTTGGGTAGCCAATGGTATATGTTCCTCTCAGGCATGGATGCAGAAAAAAAATGCAACGCAGGGACAGTTTTCTCCTTTGAGTTTTTTTCATGATGGTAGTCCAGGGATTGGATAGTGCCCACCCAAAATGAGGTGAACCAACGACTTTCTTGTTCCACGAGTACCATTTTTTCAACAAATTGTCAGACACACCTACAAATTTGGTTTATTTAGATATGGATAAGACAACTAAGTAAGAATGAATATCCCTTGTTCAATGTTGCTTCTCCAATAGAGGCTTCTCTCTCCTTCCAAAGCCCCTTTTGTTTAACTACAGGGTTATTCAAGCTTGGTTAAGTTATTCTCTAATTAGAGAAGATTTATAAAATAGGCATTTGTCTGTCAGAAATAACATTTATTTTATACAGGCCTTCACTGATTATGATAATATGAATTCTCCAAAGAGAAATGAGAGAAGGTGTAATGTCTAGAAAAAAATTCAAATTTGGTCTAGTTCATATTATGGCCCACTATCTGTTCACATATGCATTTTAAATTAGATTTACTCATTTTATTTTATATGGAGTATTTTGCTTGTATATATGTATGTGCATGGTGAGTGTACTTGCTGCTCATGGAGGTCAGAGGAGGGCATCAGAAACTGTGGTCTCCTGAGACTGGAGTTATGGATAATTTAAAACCACCTTGTGGGTGCTGGCAGCTGAACCAAGATCATTTGTAAGAACAAGAGGTTCTAACTAAACCATGTCTCTATCTTCTTTATGTGTATTTAATGTTTAGATGCATGTGTGATATTAGATATTTAGTATATTATTAGACCAGATAAGTAGAACCTCTGATACCACTGAACTACTGGGTTAGAGTAAGTTTAGTACCCAACACATAACTGACCCTGTGAAAAATGCTTTTAAACATTTAACTGTCAATCAGTTCTGAAGTTTCCTCCAAGAAAATGCTCTGTTCAAAATTTTAACATGGTAAACTATTGGAGAACTTTGGTCTGGATATAATACTTCATAGATCATGTTAGTGATAAGGACTGGTCCCTAAATATTCTTTCTACTTTATCAGTCAGCATTGTATAACTTTGGGGCAGAGATTGTAGATACAAATGGAGAGTTAAGAAATCATTTTTTCTGACTATACAGTGGATTTAAACCTAGGGCATGAAATATTAACATTTCTGATCTGTATTTATCAGATGTTTATTTACCCCCAAGGAAATATGAATTAATGAATGTTTATCTGGCCTTTAATATTATAGCTAAGTTTGTGGTTGTTGACTTGAGGAATGAATAATCTGTAATATTACTCTACCTGACAGTTAGCTTGTGTTTCAAAGAGAAATGTAATTATTTCTTCTTGGGCATATTGAGATCATAAATATACAGACAAAATTATAATGGAAATTTATATGCACATAAATTTTATAATCAAATGTTTTTTTCAATGTATACTTTATATCATCTAAGTCATATGCACATGAAGAAAAAAGTTTTTGTGAATTTTTTTGGACTCAATCCAGAAAATCCTATATAAATTCCCCTGTAAACTGTGCACTGCAAAGTAATAAAAACTGATATTTATAGCATTCTATCCTTATTAACTTAATCTTCTTTGGATACTATTTTGAATTCTGGATATATTTTATTTAAGCATTATCATTAAAATATTACAATAATAAACATTTTGGTGTATGATTTAAAAATATTTCTTTTATTTTTTGAAATTATAATGTGCTTACATAATTTCCTTCTTTTCTTTCCCTTCTCTAAATACTCCATAGACCTAATTGTTATTTCTCAAACTTATGACTCAGTCTGCCTAACATTTCTTGTTTATATGTTTTCAGGGCTAATCACTTGATATGCTCTTCCATTGGGAAGATGAGTGGTATGTGATTTAATATTTTTTACTTTCCACATTAATTAAAATTGCCCAAGGTCATTTTCTTTTTTTTTTTTACAACTTTATTTTAAAAAATAAAGATAAATGTACAGATTTTAAAAGCAATTTGCATAAAAGTCTATGAATACATTTTTGTCAGTACTTGATTTTTTTAAAGGTGTGATAGTATGCCTTAAAATCTTACTAGTTACAATAAACATAAAGTACATGTAAAACAAGATGTAATCTGAAAGTAGTGAAAGTTTTCTTGGTGTGTAAAGATTAAGCATAATGATTTTTCTTTTTTCTTTTTTGGCCTTTGTTTCTCTTGAACTTCATATAGTCAGTGAGTTATTTCTGGAGTGTTCAGAGCTTTCTGGGGTTAGTATCCAATTATCAGTGACTGTATATTATGTTTGTTCTTTTGTGACTGGGTTACCTCACTCAGGATGATATTCTCTAGATGAAGAATTTTCTGAAGAATTTCATAAAGTCATTGTTTCTGATAGCTGAGAAGTTCTCCATTATGTAAATGTACCACAATTTTTGTATCTATTCATCTACTGAAGGACATCTAGGTTCTTTCCAGCTTCTGGTTATTATAAATAAAGCAGCAATGAACATTGTGGTGCATGTTTCTTTGTTGTATGTTGGAGGTTCTCTGGGGTATATGCCCAGAATTGGAATAGCTGGGTCTTCAGGAAGTACTATGTCCAATTTTCTGAGGAATCACCAGACTGATTTTCAGAGTGGTTGTACCAGTTTACAACAATGGAGAAGTGTTCCTCTTTCTCTGCATCCTCGACAGCATCTGCTGTCATCTGAATCTTTGATCTTAGCAATTCTGACTAGTGTGAGATGGAATCTCAGGGTTGTTTTGATTTGCATTTCCCTGATGGATAAGGATGTGGAGGACTTCACTATATGCTTCTCTGCCATTTGATATTTCTCAATTGAGAGTTTTTTGTTTAGCTCTGTATCTCATTTTTTAATAGGGTTGTTTGATTCTCCAGTGTCTAACTTCTTGAGTTCTTTGTATACCTTGGATATTAGGCCTATATCTGATGTGGCATTGGTAAAGATATTTTCCTACTCTGTTGGCTGCTGTTTTGTTTTCTTGACAGTGTCCTTAGCCTTACAGAAACTTTGTAATCTCATTAAATCCCATTTGCCCGTATTTGAACTTAGAGCCCGAGCCATTGATGTTCTGTTCAGGAAATTTTCTCCTGTGCCCATGTGTTCTAAGGTTTTCCCTACTTTCTCTTCTAATAGTTTCAGTGTACCAGGTAAATGTGTAGATCTTTGATCCACTTACACTTGAGCTTTGTACAAGGAGATAAGAAAGGGTCTTTTTTCATTCTTTTGCATGCTGAGTGCCAGTTGGACCAGCACCATTTGTTGAAGAGGCTGTCCTTTTTCCATTGAATGCTTACAGCTTGTTTTTCAAAAATCAGGTGACCATATATGTGAGGGTTCATTTCTGGATCTTCTATTCTATTAATTGATCTACATGCCTATCACTGTACCAGTACCATGCAGTTTTTAACACAACTGCCTTGTAATATACTTTGAGGTCAGGGATGGTGATTCCTACAGATGTTTTCTTGTTGTTGAGGATGGATTTAGCTATTCTAGGTCTTTTGTTATTCCAGATGAAATTGCACATTCCTTTTTTCAACTCTATGAAGAATTGTGTTGGAACTTTGATGGGGATTTTATTGAATCTGTAGATTGCTTTTGGTAAGATGGCCATTTTTACAATGTTGATCCTTCCATTCCACAAGCATGGGAGATATTTCCATTTTCTGGAATCCATCTCCATTTCCTTCTTTAGAGATTTGAAGTTCTTGTCATACAGGTCCTTCACTTGCTTAGTTAGAGTCACACCAAGGTATTTCATAGTTTTTGTGATGATTGTGAAGGGTACCTTTTCCCTAATTTCTTTCTCCACATGTTTGTCCTTTGAATAAGAAGGCTACTGATTTGTTTGAGTTAATTTTATATCCAGCCACTTTGCTGAACTTGATTATCAGTTCTCTGGTTGAATTTTTGGGGTCACTTAAGTACACAATCATGTTCTACAAACAGTGATGTTTTTATTTCTTCCTTTCCAATTTGTATCCCTTTGATTTCCTTTTGCTGTTTAATTGCCCTGGCCTGGAGTTCCACTACTATGTTGAATAGGTAGGGGGAGAGTGGGCAGTCTTATCTAGTCCCCGATTTTAGTGGGATTGCTCCAAGTATTTCACTGTTAAGTTTGATGTTGGCTGTTGGTTTGCTGTATATTGCTTTTACTATGTTTAGGTATGAGCCTTGGATTCCTATTCTTTCCCAGACTTTTAACATGAAGGAGTGTTGAATTTTGTCAAATACTTTCTCAGCATCTAGTGAGATGACCATATGTTTTTTTTTTCTTTGAGTTTGTTTATATGGTGGATTATGTTGATAGATTTCCATATATTAAATCATCCCTGCATACCAGGGATGAAGCCTTCTTGACCATGGTGACTGATTGTTCTTATGTGCTCTTGGATTTGGTTTGCACGGATTTTGTTGAGTGTTTTTGTATCAATATTCATAAGTGAGATTGGTCTGAAGTTCTTTTTTTTTGTAGGGTCTTTGTGTAGTTTAGGAACAATGGTATTTGTGGCCTTGAAGAATGAGTTAGGTAGTGTTCCTTCTGACTCTATTTTGTGGAATTGTTCGGAGATTATTGGTATTAGGTCGTCAATAAATATCTGGTAGAATTCTGCACTGAACTGACCAGTACCTGGGCTTTTTTTGGTTGGGAGGCTTTTGATGACTGCTTCTATTTCTTTAGGTGTTATGGGATTATGTAGAAGGTTTACCTGGTCCTCATTTAACTTTAGTATTTGGTATCTGTTTAGACATTCATCCATTTCCTCCAGATTTTCCAGCTTTGTTGAGTATAGGCTTCTGTAGTAGGATCTCATGATTTCTTGAATTTCCTCAGTTTCAGTTGTTATTTTCCCACTTTCCTTCCTGATTTGTTAATTTGGATACTCTTTCTTTCCCCTCTAGTTAGTCTGGCTAAGGGTTTATCAATCTTGCTAATTTTTTCAAAGAACCAGCTCTTGGATTTGTTGATTCTTCGAATGGTTTCTATTGTTACAATATGGTCAATTTCTGCTTTGAGTTTGATTATTTCTTGCCATCTACTCCTCTTGGGTGTATCTGCTTCCTTTTGTTCTAGAACTTTCAACTTTGCTGTCAAGTTGCTAGTGTATGCTCTCTCCAGTTCCTTTTTGGAAGCACTCAGTGCTATGAGTTTTCCTCTCAGTACTGCTTTCATTGCATTCCATAGGTTTTGGTATGTTGTGTTTTCATTTTCATTAAATTCTAGAAAATCCTTAATTTCTTTCTTTATTTCTTCTTTGACCGTGCTATAGTGTAATAGAGCATTGTTTAGTGTCCTTGTGTATATGGGCTTTTTGTTGTCTGTTGTTATTAAAGACCAGCCTTAGACCATGGTGATCTGATAGAATGCATGGGAGTATTTCAATCTTCTTATATCTATTGAGGCTTGTTTTGTGACCAATTATATGGTCTGTTTTGGAGAAGGTGCCATGAGGTGCTGAAAAGAAAGAGTATTCTTTTTCTTAGGATGAAATGTTCTGTAGATGTCTATTAATTCCAACTGGCCATAATATCTGCTATTTTCACTGTGTCCTTGTTAAGTTTCGTTTTCCATGATCTGTTCATTGATGAGAGTGGGATGTTGAGGTCTCCCACTATTATTATATGGGGTGCAATATATTTTTGAGCTTTAGTAGGATTTCCTTTGTGTATATGTTTGCTCTGTGTTTGGAGTATATATGTTAAGGGTTGAGAGTTCCTCGTGACAAATTTTCCCTATAATGAGTAAAAAGTGTCCTTCCTTAACTTTTTTGATAATTTTTGGTTGAAAATCTACTTTATTTGATATTAGAATGGCCACTCTAACTTACTACTTCGGGCTGTTTGCTTGGAAGATTTTTTACCAATCTTTTACTGTGAGATAGTGTTTGTCTTTGTCTCTGAGATAAGTTTCCTGTATGCAGCAGAATACTGGATTCCTTTTATGTATCCAGTCTCATAGCATATGTCTTTTTATTATGGAATTGAGTCCATTTATGTTAACAGATATTAAGGAATAGTGGCTGCTGTTTCCTGCTATTTTTGCTTTTAGAGGTAGAATTGTGCCTGTGTGTCTTTCTTCTTTTGGTTTTCTTACTTAGGTATTTTCTTGATTTTACTATGATGTAGTTTCCCTCCTTGTATTGGGTTTTCCACCTATTATTCGTTGTAGTGCTAGGTTTGTGGTCAGATATTGTGTAAATTTAGTTTTGTCCTAGAATATCTTGGTTTCTCCATCTATGGTGATTGAGAGTTTTGCTGGGTATAGCAGCTTGGGCTGACACTTGTGTTCTCTTAGAATCTGCATGATGTCTGTCCAGGATCTTCTAGCTTTCATAGTCTCTGTTGAGAAGTTGGGTGTGATTCTGATTGGTCTGCCTTTATATGTTACATGACCTTTTTCCCTTACTGCTTTTAGTATTTTTTCTTTGCTTTGGGCACTTGGTGTTTTGACTATTATGTGTCAGGAAGAATTTCTTTTCTGGTCCAACCTATTTGGAGTTCTATAGACTTCTTTTATGCTCATGGCCATCTCATTCTTAAGGGTAGAGAAGTTTTCTTCTATGATTGTGTTGAAGATATTTACTGTGCCTCTTAGTTGACATTTTTCTCCCTCTTCTATTCCTATTATCCTTACGTTTGGTCTTTTTCTTGTGTCCTGGATATCCTAGATATTTTGGGTTAGGGGCTTTTTGGCTTTTGCATCTTCTCTGACTGTTCTGTCTTTGTTTTCCATATTGTCTTCGGCCCCTGAGATTATCTCTTCCATCTCTTTTAGTCTGTTGGAGATGGTTGCATTGGTGACTCCTGATTTTTTTTTACATTTTCTACCTCCAGGGTTGTCTCTTTTAGTGTTTTCTTTATTGTTTCCATTTCCGTTTTAAATTCCTTCTTCAATTCTTTCATCTCTTTGGTTCTGTTTTCCTCTAGTTCTTTGATTTCTTTGAGTGTTTTTCTTGTTTCCTCTTTAAAAGCTTCTAATTCTTTATGCTTTCCTCCCATTCTTGTTTAAGAATATCTTGAGGTATGATTTCGGTTCTTTTTTTTTTTTTTTTTAAAGATTTTAAACATTTTTTATTTAAAATTATACATTTTTGTCAGTACTGTTTTTTCAGACATTAAAATAAATTTTACATAAAACCATGTGAATATGTTTTTTAGTCAGTACTTGATTTTTTTCAAGGGCTTGACAGTATGCGTTGAAAACGTACTAGTTGATTTCGGTTCTTAATCTTCTTTTTCTGGAGTGTTTGGCACTCCATTGTTTTCTGTGATGGGAGAACCCAGTTCTGGTGTTTCCAGGTTGTCTTAATTTCCCTTGGGTAAGTTCTTTTGCTTTCCTCTTGCCATCTTGTTGTCTGTGTTTATATGTGGTCTTGTCAGTGATTTGTTTCCGTCTTCCAGTGTACCTTGCCTGTGTCCCTGAATCTCTGCTGTTCCCAGTAGCAGATGTGCTTAGTGTTTGGTCCGCATGCAAGGGTTCTCTGGGTAGAAACTGGGTCCCTATGCCAGAGTTCCTGCTCTCCTGAACCAATGAGGGTGGCGCTTTCCTCGTGTTTGTCCCAGAAGTCTCTGCGCCCAGGCTACTTTCAGCACAGTCTCACCAGCCCTGCATCCCTGGATCTCTGCTGGTCCCATGGTCATTTTCTTACTTGGAGTCATTTTCACAATAAGGAAGAATGAAAGTAAGAAAGGAAGAAAGGAAGGAAGGAAGGAAGGAAGAAAGAAAGAAAGAAAGAAAGAAAGAAAGAAAGAAAGAAAGAAAAAACATGTTCATCCTGATTTCAGTATGGCCTTTTATCTTGTGAAAATTCTGTGTCCATTAATGTTGTTTGATTAACCTTCTATGTTGCTATCATTAATCAAACGCATTTGTGCACATTGATATTTATAATAATTAATGCTTCATTTTATTCTGACCAGAAGAAGATAGGTACAGATGATATTGAGGTGTTTTTAGGTTAGTCTAGTATGACAGGATGTGACAACCAGGATTGGATGAAAAACAGGAATCAAATGTCCATGCTTTGTAGGACATAAGGACAGTACAAAGCTATTACTGTGAAAAAGGTAATTTTACAATGTTGAAAAAAAACCTGTTGTCTTTTAGGGTATTTTAACTTTCACATGTAAATTAATGCGGCTAAGATTAAGATGCCTGCAGAAGATTCTCTCAGTACTCAACCCCTGTTTAGTCTCTCTTTGGACTTACAATGCTCCCTACATCATAGATGTGAACCCATAATTGTTGCATATATGGTCACTGAGCAACCATTGCTGTTGCCGCCGCATGGAGGTGGATGGGGGGGGGGAGGCCCTTGCTGTCTCTTCCTCCTAGAGCATAGGTCATAGAAATAAGTTCCCTCCATTCTCTCTTGACATCCAGAACAAGTTTCAGTCTATTCCTGGCTGTGAGCTCACCAGCAGAGAAGCAAGCCACAGAAGAACTGCTACCCAGAGCGTCATTTCACGTTCTGGTCACTGTCTCGTTTATTCCAGGAGCAAAACGATATCATTGTTATTATCATTATTATGAAACCCGGAGCTAAGATAACTGGCTGGAATGGGAGATGGGGGCTTAACTTACTTCTCACGCATTTCTGTCTCCAAATTGGAGCCAAGGTTAAAATCACCCGGCGGTTATCACGCCGTCTGAGGCTGCCTCTACTTGGTAGAAACAGCCACATAAGCAGTTTTGCGCCCAGGAAAAACACAGACTGTGTAAATTGCTGTCTCAATCTTTTTGTGTGTGATATGATTATAAAATGAGAACTCTGGCTTTTTTCCCCTTACCTCTTCTACACCAGGGAAACTTAAGGAACAAAGGGCATCTTAGGGAGTTGTTTGTGTGGAGTAGGAAGCTTGCTTTCAGGTCTTGGATTCTTGGGTGTGACTCAGGAAATAAGAGAAGCTCCATGTTCTCTTTAACATCCGGGGCGATCCTTCAATCCAGCTCTCATGCTTTTGTTACTATATCATCCTTTCTTTAAGTACGTTTTCTTAAACTTTCTTTTAGATTTATTTTTAAATTTTAACTTACATGTATATGTGTGTTAGTATATGCACATGCATGACTGTGCCAGCATGGGCCAGAAGAACGCAGCAGATACCCCTGGAATGTTACAGATAGTTATGAGCTAGCGTCTAAACAACGGTGCTTGGGAACATTCTCTCGTCCTCCGCAGGAGCAGCAAGTACCTGTAACTGCTGAGCCATCTCTCCAACTTCTAAAATCCTTTAACTTTAAGGTTTTAAAAATCTCCTTTATCTTTTAAATTTTATTTATTATTTGTATGGTACAGTAGAATTTTTTGATATCTACATATATATCTATGGGATAATTTACTGTAGTCAAACCAATTAACCTGTTTATTACCTTCCATAGTGACCTTCATATGTATGAGGAGTTCTGAAAATATGGTTTCCTAGCACATTTTCTAAATACAATGCAGTGTTAATTATAGCTCAGATGTGAAGTAATTTTTCAGCTTATTCATTAAGCACAGCTACAGCATATACTCCCGACTTATGACTTCCTATCTTCCTCTCAACCTAGCCTTGACAAGAATCACTCTACTATTTTGTACATATATATCGATTCTCTTTTTTAGATTCTGTATAGGAGAGAAGTTATGCGATCATTTTCTTTTATGCTCAACTTTTAGTATAGTGTTTTGCAAATTAATTTGAATTGATGGAACTGGGGATTTCTCCTCTTAAGTGAGTGAGTGTGTGTGTATGTATGTGTGTGTGTGTGTGTGTGTGTGTGTGTGTACCTGTGTGTGGTTTTCTTTCTTCAATCACTCTCTGCTGGACATTTCTGGTGTTTCTGTTTCTTGGTTTTTGTGACATGTATAATAAACACAAGAGGGCATAAATCTCTACAGAGGCTAGTGTCTTCTCGGTATATGTGATACTCAGTAGATAGATTGCTGGGCACATAAAATGGAAAGATATTCTCCATTTACCTACTGGAAAATTAAGGATAGAAAACTGTTCATATTATGCTACGTCGAGAGTCTACAAAGAAAGCAAAGCATAGAATAATCAGTTCATTCTCAATGAGGTCACCTAAACGTTATAATGTATTATAATAAATGGGGTTTAGAAAAATTAATATCTAGAGTTAAAGAGACTGGACATTAGTATACATCCCCCCCCACACAAATCAACTCTTAAAAGTGAATTTTAAGACCTAAATCTAGGTCCCGAAATAACGAGAGCAAAATAAAACCAACCAGCTGACCAACAAAGCAACCAAAGAACCAAACTTAGATTCAGGAGAAGAGCTACTGGACTTTGCCTTAATATTTGCTGATATTAGGTAACACAAATCAACAGGCAACAGTCAAACTTGAAGGCTTTTTCACTGTATAGAAAAAAATGAAAAAATAATCTATGAAATGAGAAAAATGACCACAATTTGCACTATATATTGGACTTCGGTATATATGATAGGAAATTTATTAATAAGAAATATATAAAAAATATAAAAAGTAAAACCCAAAGCCAGGCTTGGTGACACATGCCTGCCATTGCAGCCTTAGAGAGGCTGAGATGGGGGGAGGAGCTACCTTGGGTGACCCTGCTTCACCTGACAGACAAACAAAATGAAGAAATAAAAGTTGAAATAATAAATAAGGAAAGAAGAAACATTATAACAGAATGCCAACCAATTATCAAGTATGAAATGGTCCAGGAAGCTTACACACATTTTCCCAGGACAAATATGAGAAATGCCTGGTAGACATGTTAACAAACAAAACAAAAACAAAACAAAACAGGAAATGCTGTTTGGCTTCATAAATCATTTCAGAAATTCAAATTAAAAGTCTCAAGATGCCTTACTTCCCACCTTTTTCCTCTGTTATGGAACTCTTGCTATTGAGCTTCAAGAGGTCTCCATCCTGGGGAGGCACAAGGACAGTAGAAGGGGAATGTTTTTGCTTCTCATGATCTTGAGTTGGAGTGATAGTAAGATTTCCTTTTATAGAGAGATGTAGACTTATGTCAAGGTGAGCCGGCCCTAGCATGGGACAAAGGGTAAATACCTTTTAATATTTACTGCAACAGAGAGATGCTTTTTAAACTACACTGAGCATTTGCATCATGATAAAAAATACAGATGTGTTACTTCAAAGGGGCCTCCATTTTAGAGCCAGCTGTGTGTTGCACTGTGCTATCATTAACTGAGTGTTTAATCAGTTGCCCTGAGAGATCATGTGAGATTAATGTGGATCATGGCATTCACTGCATGCTGAGTACTTAATGAACAGCAATAACTACAGTTTTAAGCAATGTAGGAAAATACCAGTGGAGGAAGAGCTGTATATCAAAGTACCATGGGTTATTTATTTTGTATTTGTATGAGCATCTCATTGTCAAATGGTGATTGAAGCTCCTTATGCTCTGGGCAATGATATTTCAAGCTGTAATGAGAAAAATGTTCTTATATAAATATAATTAAAAATACTGTCTAAATGTAGTGTGTACGCATGCTGTTTTTATTTTAGTGGGGAGAGTATGCTTAGAGAGAAAATATTTCAATTTGTATATGCCTATGCAGGGTAACAGGTTTCATTAATAGAAGCCAAAATTCGAATCACTCCTTCTGTGACTCTATGTTTCTTTTCTCTAGTTAACTATACATTTTCATATATTCATTTTAAGAGAAATATTAGTGACTATAGCTTGCATATCTGTAACACTAAAGTAACTTTAAGCTTAGGCCATTATATTTATTCTCTATCTCTACCTCCCTTTCTAAATAAGTTGGTATTCCAGGAAATGATATTAATTTTTATAATACTGCTTATCTTTATTTAGGCAAAATTAACTATAGTACAAAATACCAGATGTTATTTTCAAGTTACTGTTTTCCTATATATGTCTGTCTAGCCTATAACTTGTTATATAGACTAGGCTGGTCTCCAACTCACAATGATCCACTTGCCCCTGTTGCCTGTTTTAGGGATTAAAGGTGTGAGCAACAACACACAGCAATACCTCAGTATCCTGAGGTTATGTGACACTTTTCATGTCAAGTTTATAAATAGCTATCTGTATCCTGAGTGACTCTGTCTTTATCCCCTCAAAAATGCACACCAGATTCACCAGCAGACCTTAACTCTGTTGCTGCTGTCTGGAACAAGAAATTAATTCAGTTTCCCAATGGATTATTTCAATACATTCTTAAGTTCTTGATATTTTGGTATACATGTGTATATTCCTTTATTTCCATTTTCTTTTTTCTTGTTCTTAATTTTTGAGGTGGAAGGTTGAACCCAAGACCTCTTGTAGCTAGGCAATTATTTCACTGGTGAGTTATATTACCACACTTTTTATTTTTATTTATTTAGTTTTTACTTTGATCCAGTGTCTCATTTAGTTATCCAATTTGTATAGCTCATTCTATAGTCCAGGCAGGACCTCACTTTGTGACTTCCTAATAGCAGAGCTTCTAGGCATTAGAAAATATGCCAGCATATGATTTTCTTCTTTGGATGTTTTTTCATAGATTATTATATTCTTCGTCTAAATGTTGTGTTCATAACTACGGTAGACTGAATTCCCATGAAAAAATGTGTTCCAATTAAAAAATGGTTGCCTTTAAACTTATCACCAAATAATTGCTTCTATATTGAAAAGAGTCCTCAAATATCTTCTCATTTCATTACATCTCGATATTCTGTGTTTCACATTTTTATTACTTTCATCTCTCATTATGTGTGTGTTATTTCAGAAAAGACACTGGAGAGAGTCTGTAGCAAGTTGGTGACTGGTCCAAGGGCCTGACTTGTACAGCAGTTCCCCGAGACAGTGATGCTGAAGCTGGTAAAAGTGGAAAGATGAGTAGGGCCATTGGACTTCTAATGTCACCTCTGCATCTATTCTTCTGGCTGCAATGCAAGGTCCCCAAGCAAAAACTTTGATGAATTGCTAAACTTACTAAGTGACTTCATTTACTTATGGTGCCAAATCCAGTTTCCTTCCGGGCATGATGCACTGCTACTTTTTTGTACTAATACATATTCCTTCTCACCTTTAATACTCAAGAAATGTGTAAATGCAATTTATATACACCAGAAAAGTTTGAGCAGCCACATAATAGGACAACGAAAGTGAATGAAATTGTATATTGATGGTTGCCTTTGCACATGCCTGCCTTTACACAACCCTGCCTTTGGACATGCCTGCCTTTGCACATGCCTGCCTTTGCATATCCCTGCCTTCACACATTCCTGGATGCCCATCTTCCTGTGCTGTCTGCCTTCCAGCCATCAAATATCATCTCCCAGAAATGGCTTCTTGCTTATGTTTCTATACCCCTTACACATGAAAAGAACTCCTTTATTAATAGTAAAGACTTTCTGGCTGGGATGTCCTCAGCAGGGAGAATGCCTGACTAACATATGTTGATACCCAGAGTTAGATTCCCCAATACCACATAAAGAGGTGTAGGCAGGAGGATTACCTTGGTTACTTAATGACCTCAGTTTAAAATGTCTTCTATATTAAAATTCAACCATTTTGTTTTTTGCTTTCTCATTTAAATAGATTGAGGTTATCAACAATGGGGGCAGAGCTACTAATTTCTGCTAATACTGTTATCTAACTCAAGTGCTTGTCATATTAGACACTTTACACAATTGCGAATTGAGGAGCAGATGGGTAATTGGGGAGGTGAATTCCACAAAGTTATTTTTAAAATAATAATTGCTTTAATAGACCATTATTCTTGTTATCTTTCAACGTCAACAGATTAAAGATACTTGAATAATATACTTCTGGGACCCAAGAAGTAAATTGTTATACTTTACAACTTCTACATAAATATTTGAAAACATTAATATCTATATAATGATATAATGCATTAATATTGTTTATATTTCTAAGATTTAAGGAGTTTGTAGAGAGTGACCGAGAAATTCATATAGTGTTTGAAGGACATCTCAGCTGTTACTTGTACATATGAATGTTCTGTTTATCTTTTTCTAGCTCCAAAGAGTGAGTGAGTGAGTGAGTGAGAGAGAGAGAGAGAGAGAGAGAGAGAGAGAGAGAGAGAGAGAGAGAGAGAGAGAGAGAGAGAGAGAATAGCACTAAGGAAAAGTAGATACTGTATTGTAAGTAACAGCAATCATCAAAATGAATAAACAGCAAACCACAGAGACCTTATTATCTAAAAGGAAGATACAACATTTATTTCATAAACAATTCACCAGTGTGGCAACATTCAGTCTGACCAGGAGAAAAGAAAGTGTATTTTACAAGAGATATCTGTTTTGTTGAGTAAATCTTGAAAAATTATACATGAACTTTGTGGATTGGTAATAAAGACTGAGGAGATATGTATTGAGATATAGATTTGAAATATGAAATGCTAAAATATATAACATATATGTAAAGGACCTGTAAGGATATAAAAAAGTAATATATGTAAATTAAAAAATTGTATAAGCCCTGTCATGGCATTATGAGACGAGGAATCTCCATTAAGTTTGTTTATTTCTGCTGACCATCTACTGCTAGGTATGAAGCCTACCTTTAAGGTAGTTTGTTTCCCCAGTAAAACTTCCCTGGAGAAAACTAAAATTTCATTTTCTAATGGTTATTAATTGGTGATAGGTGAATTTGACAAATTTTTAAGCAGATTCTGAAGAACTTCATAACTTTGACTTTGAGCTAATGAAATGGACAAAATGCTGGGGTTCTTGTCATCGTCTTTGCCACCCACCTTGTTCTTTAGTTGTACCCAGGACAGAGCTCCCATTGGACACTAGAATTGGCTCTTCCTTCCTTCCCTTCTGCTCTCCTGCTCCCTTTCCTTTAGCTTCTTCCCCCTCCATACTTCCCATTTTTATCCGATGAGACAACTTCATTTCTTTATAAATACAAAATTTAGTCCTTAACAGTTAAATCATTAAAAATCTGTCCTGTTGTGAAGAATGTTTAATCAAAACATATGGGAGCAGAAGTGACTTCTATGTTACAGAGAAATTGACTTTATTAATGCATTTTAACCTTCCTCCATGGTGCATGAATGGAAGAAGATTGCTTTCAGAGAGGTCAGAAGGATCTTAGAGGTCATAGAGATGGTGAATATTTGAATGTAACTTTAGAGTTTTTTGTAAAGATGTTACTGAGTCACAAGGACTTAAATCAGTATGCAGTTTCAATCTCTGCTGGTCTGATTTCAAAATGTACGTTAACAGTTATTCTACCCCATGTTGCTTTAGACCTTGTGAGTGCAAACAAAGCATTGACCTACTGTGTGCTTGGAACTCTCAATAGGAACATAACTCCAATTCAAGCAACATTTTCCTTGACTTACTATTCCTGCCCCACTGATATGAGTTCATTAATTACTTACCCTGTCTACCCACTGGTTTTGTAGTTACACACCTCCCCATCCCTCACCTTGCTATGTCATTAAGAGACGTGCTCTCAGGTGGCATATGAACACATGGCATTCTTTCTGGTACACGCTCTTTCCAGCAAACACTAATTTTTTTAAGGGAATTTATTTTTTTTACTAGAGTCTGTCACAGCTTCTACATAGATGCTTCTTAGAATTCTTGTTATGAAAGGAATTATACAGTATCTCACTGTACTTATAACACAAATTTGAAAAGTCTCAACTAATCACTGAATACTGTGTAATTTGATTATATTTTTGTTTTTCAAGCCACCCACACACATAGTTTGGGGGGTATTTGATTTTATTAGATAAGATTATTAGATGTAATATAAAAATACTCTTGACAAAGCAGCTATATTGCATATTTACTTTAGCCCAACAGTTTTCTGATATCCACTTTTAGGCACTAGAAATAATCCTATTGGCAATGTAGTAGTTGGTCACAAGCATTATCCTAACATTATTGGTCAGATAATTTGGGGTCTTTTTGGTAAATAGAGGGATGGATTGTCTGAAAATAAAATGCACATGAAAGAATTGCTCGGCAAAACCTTAAGTTGTTAGTATGTTGGTTAAAATAGATTGTATTTCTGGCAGGAAAATGGAGAAAAATTAAATAAATGTTACACGAAGAAGTTGAGTTTATTATGGACATTAACTGTGCTAATAAATTCCACAACTTTAGAGGTCCTTTAATGAGATTTAATGATTTCTTTCCAGAAATATGATAAAGTTTATAAATATATAACATAAGCTCATTTGAATTTAACTTTCTTGTTGGAGATATGTAAATGTATTCATGGTTTATTCATATTTCTCAAAATTCTATCTGAATATATGTAAACCTACAACTTTATGTCCATACGTAAAATCAGAAGTATAGAACATAAAGCTCTGAGAGAAAATAAAAGTTACAGCCAATTGTTATAAAAGAAAACCCTCATGAGCAAACCTCTATGAGAGATAGTTTTTAGGTCAGTTGTGAGAAACCCATACACAGAGTGGGAAATCATTCAGTTGGTTGACAGAATGCCCATACCCGAGCTGTTGCATAAGACATGTCTGCAGGCAGTAGAGTCCTTGGGCTTGTGGAGTCCTTGGATGTGAGTGTGGGTGTGGTTGATGAGATAAGCAAAGCAGAGAAGGAGACTATTATAGAAAGCATCCTCAGCCAGCTAGAACACATCAACACCAAGTCATGATTCGTGCTTTTAAGGCCTGGTGAATATGAAGGAAATGCTATCTTGGTTTCTTCTTAATGGCTTTGGGAAAGAATATGAGGTAGCACATGTCTTTAGAAAACCAAATGATCAAACACAGATCTTACATTATAGAGATGAGATATTTCACAATGAATTGGGTTTGTATATTGTCTAATTTTATAATAGATGTAATATTAAACTTGACATACTCTCCAATAGATTCCATAAAAGAACGAAGAGCTGCAGATTTTGTGAAACATTTTGAAGTTACTGTGGGTGGAAATCTGAGGCTTTAAAGCTTCAGAACATGTAAATTTCCATTTTTAATGTGTAAAATCTGACATGAGATACAAGGCTTACTTTGCAAAAAAAAAAAAAAAGAAAAACTTCAAGTATAAAATTTCTTTTGGGGTGTTAGAAGAAAGAGTGAAGGTAGATTTGATCAAGATACAATGTATTCATGTATGAAATTTTTGAAAAACAAAAATTGCTTCTGGTTTACACAAATACTCTATAAAACAACATTTAGAAAAGCAATGAAGCATATCAAAATAATGTATAAAAATGGTTGTTCTGTGGGCTGTCTGGTCTGTTCTTAGTCACCTGCCAAATACTACTGGACTCAAAAAAAAAAAAAAAAAAAGCAAAAATAAAGACACAGACTAGTGTCCTACTGAGCATCAGCAAAGCTTCTTCCTACAGCAGATGGGAACAAATGCAGAGATGCAAAGCCAGTCATTAATCATGCATACAGAGTCTTTGGAATACCCAATCTAAATGGGATGTGTCCACTGAATTCCTCTCCTCACAGGGAGCTCCATGGGGGTTGGGCTGGGAAGAGTGCAAGAGCCATAAGGGATGGAGGAATCAGGATAATAAGGTCCTCTACATCAACTGACAAGCTCATGTGCATTCACAGAGAATGAAGTAGCAAGGATAGGGCTGACATGGGTCTGCTCCAGGTCCTCTGCATATATATTTCAGCTTGTGGTTTATTACTTTTGAAGAGATACTTGAACATATGAATGAGTTGGTGTCTGGTTCTAGTGCCTATTCTTGGGTCTGTTTTCCTTCTGTTGGCTTGCCTTATCCAACTTTGATGCTAATGTTTTGTTATTCTCTTCTATAAGTCTATTTTATGAAAGACAGGAAGGGAGTTGATTATGATGAGCAGGTGGGGAGGGTCTGAGTAGAAAATCTGTAATCAGGATCCATTGTATGAGGAAAGGATCTATTTTTAATAATACTGGAAAAAGGACAACAAAAAGATTGTATGGGCAATGAAAATTGACTTGGAGAGTTTAACTAAAGAAGGGTGACACAAAATTGGGTAGGTAAAGAATGGGGCTGGGGCTGGGAGCTGTTGTGTAAACACAGTCAAAATGCAGCATATGAAATTCTTAAGGAACCAATAAAATTGTGAAAAAATATTCTTAGTGTTGTTGTTATTGTTGCTGTTTTTCGTGCACATGGGATTGAACCCAGGGGTTCATGTACATTAAACTACATGCCTAGCTCTAAAATTTGTGTATGGATTTTGTTGGTGGTTCGTAGTACTGGAGACTGAGTCTATGACCTCACACATGCCCAGTAAGTTTTCTATTGCTGAAATACATTCATAGTTCATTTAAAAATATAGGTTGTGATGATTTTTAATTTTTCTGAGTACTTTAACCATTAAAGTATTTTATGCATTAACAGTAAAATTATCATAACCCCCAAATTGTATTCCTATCTTTGACAATGTATATATTAATAACTTATACTTGAATTAAAAAATATGAAAATGTCTAAATCACATGAGTCAAGAAAAATAAGTAATCTTAACATGGCTGGGCCTGGTGGCATAAACATTTAGTTCCACAATTCTGGTAGTAGAGGCAGGAAATGTTTGTTATTCTTATTATTGTTATTATTAATAATAATCATTTTTATTTACATTTCAAATTACTCTCTTCCTGGGCTCCTCTTCCTGAGTCCTTCACCTTTGCCACCATTTCTTTGCCTCTAAGTGGGTGCTTACCCACCCACACACTCAGGCTTCACCCCTCTAGAATCTCCCTTCTCTAGAACATCAAGATGTTACAGGATAAAGCACTTCCAGATAAGGCCCTTCTCTGTTATATATGTAGCAGGAGCCATGGACTGGCCCATGTGTACTCTTTAGTTGGTGGTTTAGTCTCTGGAAGCTCTGGGAGGTCCAGTTAGTTGATACTATTATCCTTCCTATGGGGTTGTAATCCCCTTAATTCCTTCAGTCCTTTCCCCAACTCTTTCATTTGGCGTCCCCAGGTTCAGACAAATGGTTGGCTGTGAGTATCTGCATCTGACTTAGGTGATAGCAGAGCCTGTCAGAGGACAGCCATACCAGGCTCCTGTCTGCAAGCACATCTTGGCATTAGTAAGAGTTTCAGAGTTAAATATCTGTGGATGGGATGGATCCCAAAGTGAGGTGGTCTCTGGATAGCTTCTCCTTCAGTCTCTGCTCCAATTTTGTCCCTGCATTTCTTTTAGACCAAAACAATTTTGGGTCAAAAGTTTTGAGATGGATGGGTGGCTCCATACCTTAACTGGCGGCCATGTTTATCTACTGGAGGTGGCTTCTTCAGGTTCTATCTCCCCTTTGTTGGGCATTTTGGCTAATGTCATCCCCATTGCATCTTGAGAGCCTCTCACATCTTTGGCAGTCTGGGACTTTTTAGCGGTCTCCCTATTCACCCTGACCCCTACTACATATTTCTATGCATTCTCCTGGCCCTCTGTATTTCTCTCCTGTCTCTTCCCACACCCGATTCTGCCCTCCCCCTTTATTCCTCCCCATCATTTTAATCCAGCAGTGTGGTTACTCTGGTAAGGTATATTATCTTTGGATATTATCCAATTGAAGTGCAGACATGCCCTAGATTACAGTATTATCTGGATGAAATTCAGATATGTCCTTTGTATACACCCTTAATCCATAGCAACAACGTTAAAGTTATTTTGTAAAAGGTAGCAACCATGTTTGAAAGTGATGTCTAATTGAAGGATTTAATTGATGAATCATAGGAAGATTTGATAGTATGTGTTAGAAATAGAATATGTGCAACTAACAACAAAATCAGCAGAAGAAGAGAGGCTACTTAAGAGAGAAGGATAAGGACGTATAAGCCGTTTTATGGGGCAACTTTAAAGAGACAATTTCCAGAGACAACAAGCTAGACACAGGAGAAGACAAAAGGAGGCAGAGAATGGAAAGGAGCCAAAAGATTAGAAGTCAGTATGAGGCCAAGCAGAACGATTCATTTAGAAGAAGAGAGATCTCCAAATTGAATAACATAGGATAATTAGAATATATGAAGATGACATGACAGCAGATGTTTTTAAGGATATGGAGAAAGAGAAAAGCGCCCCCATTGTTTGTGGAATTGCCTTCTGGTACAATCACTCCTGGCCATGTACCCCCAAAATGATCTAACACATTACACATACTCCACTATGTTCATAGTAGCCTTAATTATAAAAGCCAGAAGCTGGAAAGAACCAGGTGTCCTTTAAAAGAGGAATGGATACAGAAAGTGTGGTACATTTACACAAGTGAGTACTACTTAGCTATTAAAAACAATGACTTCATGAAATTCTGTAGGTTTCCTTGTGGTGACCTCCACCCCTCTTACTCCCACAATTCTCCTCTCCCTCTCTTCAGCAGCATTCACAAGCTCCACCTAATGTGTGGATGTGAGTCTCTGCATCATTTGCCATCAGTTGCTGGGTGAAGCCTCTCAGAGACAGTTAGTTGTGCTAGGTTCTTGCTTGCAAGTATGGAAGTCTATCATCAATAGTGTCAAGGAAAGGTGCTGGAAATATTTTTTAAAAGAAAAACATAAAACACTCAACTTCACTTGTTAATGAATACATAGGTTAAAATCATCAAGATTATTTTCATTATAAACTCATCAATGCAGTGACATTTTGAAAGGCTCTGGATTCCAAATATTGATCAGGATGTGACCCTAAACAGGAACTTCAATACTTATTGTGACTTTTCCTAGTAAACTCTAATATAGGGCAAAATAACATTAACATTCTTTAGATACACCCAGAGACCTCATGACATGAATAGAAACACATGCACAGAAATATTCACAGTGGTATTTAAATATAATCAGAAAATTGACCCCTAAATCCAAACCAAATGGCATAGTTAAGTATTTCTCTGATAGAAAGTACATAAAATAGTGAGAATACAAAATAATAGCTTTACATACTGGCAATGAAAATATGTTAGAAAACAATACAAGATCATTTAATTTCAATAAACTCAAACAATGCTAAGTCAATCCAATTTCTCGAATAAAATGTAATCATATAGAAAATAACGGAAGATATATATAAAATCAATGTGGTGTTTATATCTGAGTTTAATGTAAGCTAACCAACCACGAGTGGTCCAGATGTCAGGTTTCAACATATGGGTATTTGTAAGCGTTGTAAAGCCACTATGTAAGTATTTATCTCATTTTTATGCTTTGATATTAATACAATATTTAATAAGAAAAAATCCAGTAAAATAAATGTAGTATACTGGCAAATGTAGATCAAGGTGTTTCTGTTTGAAAGACAATAAATAAAATAATTTAGAAAATATGGCATGTATAAAAGATACACATATATTTATATCCATGAGAGAATAGGCCTCAAGAATAGGAAGTTTTGGGTTGTTCTTATGGAAAAGAGCTGAAGTACTTGTGTGAATAAGGAGTCTCGAACACTGGGGAAATTTATGTCTATGAAAGGGGAAATATGTAAACCATATGTATGTGTGTGTGTGTTTCCTCCATTAGTTACTTTATTTATTCACTTTACATCCTGATCACAGACAGCCCTCCCCTTTCTCACAGGACCCTTTCACAAGCCCCTCCTCCCACCGCAGAGGAGAATGGGAAGGTGTCCCCTGAACTCTAACTCACCCTGGCACATGAAGTCACTGCAAGACTGAGGATTATCTTTCCCACTGAGGCCAGACCAAGTGGCCCAATTAGGGTAACAGGATTCACAAGCAGGAAACAGATTCAGAACAGCTGATAACAGACTCCCATTCTACTTGTTGAGGGAACCCCATGAAGACTAAACTGGTCATCGGCTACATAGGTAGGGGTAGGCTATGTCCAGCCCATGCTTGATTTTTGGTTAGTGATTCAATGTCTGGGAGGCCATAAGGGTCTAAGTTAGTTGACTCTGTTGGTTTTTTTGTGGAGTACCTATTCCCTCTAAGTTCCTCAATCTTTCTCCCAGCTCTTCTACAAGACTCTGAGCTCCATCTATTGTTTGACTGTAGGTATCTGCATTTGTTTTCATCAGCTGATGTCTAGAGTCTTTCATAGGACAATTGTGCTAGGCTCCAAGCGTAACAGACTATCGTTAACAATGTCAGGATTAGTTCTGATCCATGGATGAGTCTCAAGTTGAGCTGATTATTCGTTGGCCATTCACTTGGTTTCTGTTCCACCTATGTCCCTGCACTTTTTAAAACTTTTTGATTGCAGGTTTTCTGGGTAAGTTGGTGTCCTTATCTCTCCACTGGGAGTCTTGCCTGAGTGTAGGAGTGGCCACTTCAAGCTCCATATCCTCCACTGTTAAGCATCTCAGCTAAAGTCATCTTCATAGACTTCTTGGAGACTCTCCTGTCCCAGGTCTCTGGCATGTACTAGAACCCCTTTGCCCCACAACCAGCTACTGACTTCCATTCACTCTCCTAGCCTTTTCTCCCTCCTAGCTTGCCCCACACTTAATCTGCCCCTCATCCCCCATTCCCTCTCCCTGACTATTTCATTTATTCTGCTGAGTGGAATTCAAGCATCCTCCCTTAGACCTCCTTGTTATAATGTAGATTGTAACATGGGCATCCTGTGCTTTACAGCCAATATCTACTTATTAATGACGAGAAACCACGCATCTCCTTATAGGTCTGGGTTAGCTCACTTAGGATGATATTTTTCTAGTTCCAACCATTCTCTGCAAAATCCATGATGTCCTTGTTTTTAATAGCTGAGTAGAATTCCATGTTGTGAATAATTCACATTTGTTGTTGCTGTTGAGGGACATCTGGATTGTTTCCAGTTTCTGGCTATTACATATAAGGCTGCCACGCACATAAAGGAACAAGTATCCTTGTAGTATGATGGAACATCTTTTGGGTATATGCCTAGAAGTTGAGACTTGAGCTAGAACTCTTCAATTTTTAAGAAACTGCCAGCTTTATTTTCAGTGTGTTTTTACAAGTTTGCACCTTCACCAACAATGGAGGAGTCTTCCCCTTGCTCCACATCTTCGCCAGCATGTGTTATTGCTTGAGTTTTTGATCTTAGCCATTCTGATGGATATAACATGGAATCTCATATATATTTTTACATGCATACATTAACATGTACACTTTGTGTGGATATCTTTAGATAGAGCTGCATAAAATATTTCAAAATTGTGATTAAAACTAAATGTCATCTGGAGTGAATAGAAAGACTTAAGTTTGCAATCTTTACCCCTGAGGGTTGTATTTGTTTATTTTAGTTTATTGCTTTTTGCAGGCATTCCTGTTAGGAAAAACAAACCATAAGCACACGTGGGCACATGATGGAGAGAGAATCCTGTCCTGTTAATAAAATCTTTACACCTGAGAGAAGTAAAATACCATAACTTTCAAAACCAAAAGATGTTATTCCCCTAAAGACACACAGCAAAAATTACCCTTGCAGAGTGTTAGTTGATAACTGCTGGCCTGCTGTATCTATGTCGAGGTAATATTTGGTAAACTTGTTATTGGATAAGGTTAGCAATATCCAGTGCTCAGACAAAGGAAATTTCCCTTACTGTTCTCTTTGCATGTAGAGCTCTTTGCAATATCCACTCATCTATCTAGCCAGAAGATTAGTCACAACATTAAACAGAGGTGCCAAGAAGAGGCAACTTTGCTTTACTTCTGATCTTGGGGAAAACATAAGTCTTTTACTATCAAGCATGTGTGAGTTTTCTATAGACATTAAATTTTGTTCCAATTTTTTATTTGGAAAGGGTCTCACCATGTAGCCTTGGTTGGTCTAGAACTTTCCTCAGGAAAGATATTAACCCCCAGTTACTTTTTTGTGGTGGTATCTCCTTCTGACATTGCTTTTGGAATGATATTGGCTTCATAGAGTGACCCTTATACATTTTTCAAGGAGTTTGAGCAGGATTAGGATTTTGAATCTTTGGCAAACGTCACCATAAATCTCTGCAAGTCTCAGATTTTCTTTGTGGGTAATGTTCAGGTTACAAACTAGATCTCTTGCTATAGTCAGCCATTTCTACTATAAATTTAGGGGCTGATAAAGAGCCTTTATTTGACAGTGTTGTAAGAACTCCAAGATGAGCTCACGCTGGGTGGAGATCAAAGGTTTGCCAGGGCTGTGAGACTTCCAGAAGGTTGACAAGGAGAACAGGTGCCCTGTCATTATAGCTTCTAGAAAGCCAGCAAAGAGCTACTCAGTTGCCTTATCGACCCTATTTAATTTTAGCGAGAGAGTGATTTGAATGACTGCAGAGAGCCAACTGCCTTTCACTTGAGAAACTTCATCCAGCCCATCTAGTCTTTTCTATAAAGAAGACTTGCTACTAACAACTATTTTGCTTTTGCATAAATATATATGCAATAAATTATAATATGTTTACATATGATCTTGAACAGTAAGACTTCTAGGTGTAAATTTCTCAGTTGACCTTTTATTTAATTTCTTTTTGGCATTTGGATTAGTTGCCCATTGCTTTCCAGCCATCATAGTTTCTGATAAAAAACAAACAAACTGATGGGGATAAGCTGGGGCAATTAAAGGGGAGGAAGTGTGTTCTGGGAACGGATGAAAGCAAAGTGACAGTTAGCCTTGGAGATACCGTTATGCAAAGTGACAGTCCTCCTTGAAGATGCCATTATAAAACCTATTACTTTGAGGGTTAACTTACAAAATTACGTAATTTTTTTAGATTATGATTCTCTTCCGAGGATTCAAATTTTAATGATTTTTTTTTCCATCAAGAGAAAAGGCAGCGATTAATTTTGCTTGCTGTCCTTTGTGTATATTTGCCCTCTCCGTCTTCTTGCTTTTAAGAGTATTTCATGTTCATTTCTGAACAATTGAGCTGCCATGTTCTTCTATGAATGTCTTTGAGTGCTGATTCCTTGGAGTTCCTCAAAGTTCTTTTATGTATGATATTCTGCATCGCCTCTGGAAAGGTTTAGCTCTCATCTCTCTATTTCTACCCCCTTAAAGAATTCCCTTTGCAAATATGCTGGTGTGTTTGCTCTGTCCCACATATATTTGAGACGGATGTCACTTCTTCTTGTTTGTTCTTCAGATGCGTCCTTGCTGTGGACCCCTCCTGATAGTGATCCTTCCCTTGGTTCCAAGCAACCGCCTAGTCCTAACAGCATGCTTCACTAACCTCCTGCACCTCAGTCTCTTTCTCCTCCTAGCATCCTTTAATTGCTATTCTCCATCTGGTGACGCTTATCCCTGTGTTTTCAAATTTTCTTTAAATGTATTTCCTTTAATTAGTATGTATCTAAGTGACTTAAAATTATTGCTCCCTAATTATTGCACCCAGTGGGTCCCTCAAAGGCAGTTTTTGGCACTTGATTTTTGTCCTAAGAAGAGGGTCACAGTTTCCTGTTTCCTTGTTTGTCTTCTGATATTTTCTCAATTTCCTGGCGTCTGAGAGTATAGATCTTAGCAATACTGCATGTTCACTCTCCTGGAGAAGCTGTTTGGCTTTGGGTTCATTTGTTTATTTAGTGGTTCGTTTTAATAAGCTCCTCATAATCTTCCTTAAACCCCAGCATGGGTGAGCCTGTGATGGTCTTAATAAGTTTGTTTTTCTTTTTGTCATTTATTTTTATCAATTTTATCTCTAAATCTGAGAGAAGCCACTGGTTTGGAATAATTACATATTTATTAAAATTCTTTAAAACTAGAATCAACTCAATTGTTATTCTTTAGTGGATAACTTAAAACAAGGGTTAAGATTTTCCTTCTTTAGCCTTATGAATATATCACAAGGAATGGATAATTATAGGACAATTTGCCTTATCTAAGTGGACAGTTTATATCAATCTCAATTGGCTCTGAGATTATTGTGTAAATATTTTGTAGAGTGAGAATTTATCAATATAAATCTGACTGATAAGTTACAAGTTTCTAGAGTATGCATGCTACCAAACCTCTAAAAAAATTAAGTACTGACAAAAATATATTCATATAGTGTTATGCCAAAATGCTTTTAAAAATCTGCACATGTATCTCTCCTTTTTAAATAAAGTTGTAAGGAAAAAAAAGAGTTTTGATTTTACAATGCTACTGGCAATTGTGGCTGTAATCACAGGGGGCCAGATGCAGGGGATGTGAGCAGAGAGCCTTAAGATAGGTGGCCACTGCATGGGGCTAGCAATGGAGGCAGAAAGACTGCCAGAGACAGAGAATGGGGAACAGGGACCTTGTGCAATTGACTTGTATACACCTTGCATACTACAAAGTCAAAAGTACTGGAAGAAACTACACATCCAGCAATGGTGTGTTATGAAACATCTATGTTTATTATTGACTAAATACTGTTTCAATAAGAAAAATTTACGATGCTATTTTAAGTAAGAAACTGAACCATCAGAGGAGTTCCATGTTAGATCTTATATGCCATGTAGTTTCCAGTAACTCATTTAAATCTCAATAACATTATGTTGCGGTAAGAGAATTTGTCTTTTCTAATTTATAGTATCAAATACAACACATGTAAAAGATATTAAAAAGTTTGAAATACTAATTGTACTGGCTGGTTTTGTGTTAACTTGACACAAGCTGGAGTTATCATAGAGAAAGGAGCCTCAGTTGAGAAAATGCCTTTATGAGATCCAGCTATAAGGCATTTTCTCAACTACTGATCAAGGAGGGAGGGCCCAGCCCATTGTGGGTGGTGCCATCTCTGGGCTGGTAGACCTGGCTTCTATAATAAAGCAAGCTGAGCAAGCCAGGGGAAGCAAGCCAGAGGAAGCAAGCCACTAAGAAGCATTCCTCCATAACCCTTGCATCAGCTCCTGCTTCCTGACTTGCTTGAATTCCAGTCCTAACTTCCTTTGGTGATGAACAGCGATGTGGAAGTGTAAGCTGAATAAACCCTTTCCTCCCCAACTTGTTCACAGTCATGATGTCTGTGCAGGAATAGAAATCCTGACTAATTCTGTAAGGCTAAAGACATCGTCAAGAAAACAAAACGGCAACCAACAGAATGGGAAAAGATCTTTACCAACACCACATCAGATAGAGGCCTAATATCCAAGGTGTACAAGGAACTCAAAAAGCTAGACACCAGAGAATCAAATAACCCTATTAAAAAATGGGGTACAGAGCTAAACAAAACGTTTTCAGTTGAGGAACACGGAATGGCCGAGAAACATCTGAGGAAGTGCTCGACATCAGAGAAATGCAAATCAAAACAACCCTGAGATTCCACCTCACACAAGTCAGATTGGCCAAGATCCAAAACTCAGATGACAGCAGATGCTGGCGAGGCTGTGGAGAAATAGGAACACTTCTCCACTGTTGGTGGGATTGCAAGCTAATACAACCACTCTGGAAATCTGTCTGGCGATACCTCAGAAAATTGGATATAGTACTACCTGAAGACCCAGCTATTCCACTTCTGGGCATATACCCCAGAGACACTTTAATACACAACAAAGATATATGCACCACAATGTTCATAGCGGCTCTATTTATAATAGCCAGAAGCTGGAAGGAACCCAGATGTCCTTCAGAAGATGAATGAATACAAAAATTGTGGTACATATACACAATGGAATACTACTCAGCCACCAGAAACAATGACTTAACCAAATTCTTAAGAAAATGGCTGCATCTAGAGAATATCATCCTGAGTGAGATAACCCAGTCACAAAAGAACAGACATAATATGCAGTCACTGATAGTGGGATGCTAACCCCAGAGGCTTGCACTCCCCCAGAAACAGCTCACAGACTGTATGAAGTCCAAGAAATAAAGAAAACAAAAAAATATACATATATTTACAAAACAAGAAGACTTTGACTATTTCCATGTTGCATTTTGTTTTGCATGTACTTTACGCTTATTGTAACTATTAGGTTTTCAATGCATACTGTCAAGCCCTTGAAAAAAATCAAGTACTGACTAAAAAAATATATTCACATGGTTTTATGTAAAAATTATTTTAATGTCTGAAAAAACAGTACTGACAAAAATGTATAATTTTAAGCAAAAAATGTTTAAAATCTGTACATTTATCTTTGTTTTGTAAAATAAAGTCGTTTAAAAAAAAAGAAATCCTGACTAAGACACCATTCAAATATGATATATAGGATGTAGTCACCAGATCATAAAATTCTTCAAAAAAGAAAAGAAAAGAAAAGCTACAAGCTGAATATAATAAAAGCCCAGGAAGGACTCTCTTGTTTCTAAGTGAATAAATTCTTGGCTTCAGGGTGATAATAAAAAAGAAATCAACATTCATTGGAGAACATTTCTAATAAACAATTGCAAGCATGGAGAGATGTCCAGAGGCAAAGCCTTTTAGGCCAAAGGTGTCACTGTGCTGCTCTGGGGACAGACTCTGCCTTCAGTGGAGCAGGATTTTGGCAGAGGATAAGCAGGCGACATTGCTTTGTGGGTAGACTCCAGCCAGAGATGTGACATTTCAGTTCATTACTCATCCACTTGATAGGTTTGATTACTACTGAGGCTTGAGAGTCTCTGAGCAAGACAAGAAGAGGCAGAAAGGGCTCAGGACCTTTGATATATTAGAGTACAATAAATAGCAGCAAAAGCAAACCTTTGATGGATGTTGGAGAGTCGTGGTTAACACATTCCCTGACAAGTTCTGCTGCCTGAAGAATTTCACACCAGAATTTTCAGAAAGGCTGAAAGCTGTTCATTTTCTGGAAAATGGATATTTTCAATCATTTTTTTTCTCAAGAAAGTAAGGAAATTAAGAATGAAAATATGTTTATAATATGGTAGGGATTCTTTAACAGTAGTTTAGAACTTGATGAATGTCATTTATTTGTCGTAGTAACTTGGGTATATTCTGTAGTATTCAGTTGAGAGCTGACAGACTTTAAATTTCCTGGTAAGGGTCAAACAGTGACCAGATGTTGGATTGGAACTCAAAACACCTGGATTCCTATTTTAGATATCAGTTTCTTTATCCACAGTTTAGATTCCCAAATACCCATTCCATGTTCTCTCACTAGCTTGCTCCTTGTTTTCATTAGAAGTTTTTATGATTGTTCATTGGATAAATATGTTGTCAAGCCTTGTAACTTTCCTGTCTTTTCTTACCTATCCTGAATCATGCAGTTTATATCTTTTATACTATGCAGCTTATGTGAGAAAGTAAATAAGGAAACATTAAGTGCCAATAGTATGAGATATCCAAATGCTATTACTCGCTTCCAGGGGAAAAGCTTGCATTTACATCCAAACTTATTCATTTATAACCCTAATATCAACCTGAACAATAAATATATAAAATCATATACTAAACGGAAGGATGCTGTCTAACATCCACAGGACCGTTGGTGTGGTACTCAGCACTACAGTGCATACAGAAATCAAAAAGCCCCATTCGGAAACTGCTGATATTTAAAGCCTTTTTAATTACCACACAACTCTCACTAACTGTGAGGGGAAGAAACTGCCTGCTGCAAGCCCAGATCCTCAAAGGAAAAAATGCCTTTCCTTCCCTTGCATCTGAGCACACCATGATATATCCTAGGGATATTTCCGTGAATTCTTTTTCTTTGTATGCTTTCACTGGGGCCCTCATCCAATTTGAGGCTGAAAATATTAGAGTGGTTGCTTAGAAACGCTGAAGTTGGAAATGATGAGTTTTCAGAAGGCGGCATTGAAGTGTAGGGGGAGCATATGGTGCACTGACATGTTCTGTTCCCCAGCCAAGGAGAGGGCTGGACTTCTGTGATCTCTCTAATTATTTCATGGCATTTTAAGATGCCAAACTGGTTTAGGAAAACTGCAAAACATCAGGGCTAAAGAAAAATAGAATGTACCTTTTGTTTCAAGTATTTGTGTCTAATGAATTAGATATACATTTTTTAAAAATTAATTGGAGTAATTTTGGAACTCTAGAGGCAGGAGATAAGCTTTACCTACAAGACAGAAAACAAGACACACGTCTGGCTGCAATAGAAATGAAAAGAGAATACATATCAATGTTGGAGGCAAAAAGGGAAGTAAATGAATGAAAATATTTCACATAGAAGTTATAGTTCTAAAAATGAATGCCTATTTAGTAACTATATTGAAAGAGAATTAATTTCTCAAAACTAAAAGGGATTGTGAAAATTAGCACATGGATTCAAATAAAACAATTACAGTAAGGAATTATTCAGTGGTTAAGGAACTGAAGTCCTTGAACTACATAGGTCTTAATTAGTTTGTATTATGACATCAACTCTAGACAGACAAAGCCATCCTGTGAACATTTGGATAAGTGGAATGGACCACCCCTTCATGTTTTTATTTTTTAAAAAATGTTCACTGGCCTCTAATTTATGATTCCAAGTGTGTTAGAATCTACCATTTTAAAAGGTTGCAGAGACATACATATTCTTGTAATAGGACCATTAACAGTTAACATGTGGTACAGTGGTATAGATATCAGCTTGGAATACAGTATGGAAAAAATATATATACAAAGATATTGTGGGGATTTGTGAACAAGAAAGGGCACCTTCAATATTAATTGACATATGGTAGAATATCACAGCATGATAATTTGAAGGAATTCCCCAAAAGCACAGCTCAGTGCTCTTCTCACTCAGACATTTCTACTCATTTAATCTACATGTTGGGGCTAAACACTTCACTGCATATCTCAGACATCTCGTAGGGCACCAGAGTCCAAAAGTAGACCATATTGTATATGAGACAGACAGTTGGCACAAGCATAGTAAGAGTCATTATTATAGCCCAGATATGAAAATTAGACATAGTTTGTTAAGAATAACTTTTATTTTTTCTTGAACTTTGTATAGTCTGTGAGTTGTTTCTGGGGTGTTCAGAGCTTTCTGGGGTTAGTATCCAATTATCAGTGACTGCATATTATGTCTGTTCTTTTGTGACTGGGTTATCTCACTCAGGATGATATTCTCTAGATGCATCCATTTTCTTAAGATTTTCATAAAGTCATTGTTTCTGATAGCTGAGTAGTAAGTAGTTCATTGTGTAAATATACCACAATTTTTGTATCCATTCATCTACTGAAGGACATCTGGGTTCTTTCCAGATTCTGGCTATGATAAATAGGGCTGCTATGAACATTGTGGTGCATGTATCTTTGTTGTATGTTGGAGCATCTCTGGTGTATATGCCCAGAAGTGGAATAACTGGGTCTTCAGGTAGTACTGTGTCCAAGAAAAAAAAGAAAAAAAGAAAAAAAGTAAATGAAAAACCATTATGCTTAATCTTTACACAGCAAGAAAACTTTGACTAACTCCAGGTTTCATTTTGTTTTACATGTACTTTATGCTCATTGTAACTAGTAAGATCTTAATGCACACTATTGAACCTTTAAAAAAAAAAGTACTGACAATAATGTATTCGTATACTATTATACAAAATGCTTAAAATCTGTACATTTATCTATGTTTTTTAAAAATAAAATTATTCAATTAAAAGAAGAATAACTATTTCTTCAAGGGCATCACAAAAGTAGAAGAAATTAAAAACAAAAGAAAACAGTACTTATCATGTTTGTTACTAAGTAGCTGCTTATAAAGTAGGCTATTGGAGAAGACATAATCTACATTGAATGCTAATGATACGAACTTACATTTAAGTGATAAAGAGTCAGAGGGATATCCTGAAACCAGACCAACAAAAGAAAAGACACAGATTAATGCGATGTGTTAAAGGACAGTGTTGGCCAAGTATAAATTGCACATGTGGAGTAATGAGAGAAAAAACTTCTCCCATGATGAGCTCTTCAACATGTTCTTTCCACATCTGCAGTGACCCGTGTGACCTTTATCCTTACAGGAAATAAGGACACACAAATCTATTCACCTGGGGCTATTTCCGGGATTTTTTATCCTGCCATCTTCCTGGTTACTCTTCAAACCTCTTCCTACTTCATCTGTGTCTGACACACATTAGAAATCATACCTGAAATTTCTTTTTCATAATTTTATAAACTCATGTTTCACCCAATCCTACATGTGTGAATCCATTTACTCTTCACGACGTTCACTCTCTCATTTCCATCCTATTACTCTATTCCAAATTAACAGCATTTTTTGCCAGACTGAACACAGCTGTGGCTTACTCATTTCACTCTCTGACACTATTTAACCTCCCTTCAGTCTTTTATGCACATTTGTCCATTTCAAATTAGATTCAGTGATAACACGATAATCTATATTTCTGAGTACTTAAGAAGTACTACATACCATTCTCTCTATATTACATTAGCTGCCTTATTTACTCCCTACAGATTCTGATGAGATAGAGTCTTTAATATTTCATTATATAAGTACAAATGTAAGCTTGTTTTTTTAAATGGATTTTTGTTTTATTTAATTATATATATATATATATATATTTTCATTCATCACTATCAGATTTTATTTTATTTTTTTAAATTTTATTTTAAAAAACAAAGATAAAAGAAAAAATGTTAAACATTTTTGCATAAATGTATACACTAAACAGCTAGAAGGAAAGTGGGATGAACTGAGGGACACAGAGGGAAGAGAAAGAAAAGGAGAGAGGAAGAAGAGCTAAGAGGTAGGAGAGGTGAGTTTATATTGGATAGGGTAATAGAGGTGGGAGGGGAACAAACCTAAGGCAGACAGGACACATGGTTTACCAGTAATTGCTAAATTATATTAGAGAGAATGGCTAAAGATGGAAGGAAGCAGTCATATGCTAGAAAAAATTATATTTTTTTTATTAGATTGAGTCATGGATAACCTGATATCCATACTTAAGCTAAATACATATTCATTAATCTGTTTTTCTTTGAGACAGGTTTATTTTGCTTCTGGATATAGTTAGATACTTAGAAAATTCTGTTACTCTGCAACAGTGTCGTGTAAAGGATGCATTTGCGTGTGCACAAGAAAGCACAGCGTGTCTCACTTCTGATGTGAATGAGGGAGAGAATGTCAGATGGTCACATTCTGCCGTCCCTTGTATTAGGTGTTAAATGTTACTTTTCAGATTGGTTGCTTCACTACGATGGTACTGCTGACACACAACAAAAAATCCACCTGTTAGATTTTTATGATTGCCTGTATATGATCACTCAAACATAGTGAAGTATGCCCTAATAAAAATATGCAGACTAAGGGCAACAATGAATGTGACAAAGGGGCAGGGAGATTGCGTATTTGGTTTGCAGACCTTTGTTTTAATTAGAGCTACACAGTCTAAGAGAAAGTGTGCTATGTTCAAAACTTGAAGAATATAAAGGGGTAGAGGTTACTATAAAGGGATGCTGAGAAAAGCCCTCCTACCTCATAAGGCCAGCTCCTGCCCTGCTGGCTTAGAAAAATAAGGAATCCTTCCTTTCTGTGCCCTTAACTGCCATTCACAATGGAGAGAAGAAAGAGAAGTCTGTTATTTTTATTCCATGCTTGACCATTTCTACATTTTCTTCTAAAACTAAATATTGTACTTACAACGTCTAATTTCATTTCCCTGCATGTCTCTAAACAACACACTGATTTATCGTATTACCTCAGAGTGCTGTAGCCACACTGTGAGGATGCCATGTTTTGGAGCTACTGACCAGCCACAGAGTGTTTTCTAATAAACAAGTAGACATGAATATACATGTTTTTAATCTCTGGACTCCCATTTGAAAGAAAAAATACATTTCAGAACATAGGAAATTTTCTAATGTGGTTGGTTCAGTTTTTCTAATATCAATTTCATGAAAAATTATGGAAAGGAGTCTGTTTGATTAATGAAGACTTCAGAGCTATAGAAACCATATGTGTTGAGTTGAATTTCATTTTAGATTATTAATTATATAATCTAGTTGTACAATTATCTTTTTTGACAGTAAAGATGATTTGAAAATGGACTATTACTAAATAATAATGAAAGATTATTTGAAATCTTATTTAGTGTAAGAATGCTAATATAGCTATGTAACCAAGACTGCATTTATTTGTGTTTTTGGTATTTACTGAAGTATAGGAGAAACTGTTAGACTGCATAGGCCTTGCTCAAAACATGGCAGCTGGCAAACAGGAAGGAAAATATAGCAAGTGCTGTAATTGAAAAAAAGTAAAAATATTTATGGCTATTGTTTAATTTTAATAGTTTTAATATTCTCATAGGTTCTGAAAGTTTGGTTTTTTTTTATTTTTTTATTTTTTTTAGGACAGTCTCACTGTTTAGCCTAGGATCACATGAACTCAGGATTCTTCTGCTTCGGTTTTAAAAATGTCCGCATTAAAAGTGTGCACTACCATACCTAGAGAGCAACTCTTTCTGTGAAAGAAATTTACTTTTGAACAAGGTTAGAGTTTCAAGACCTTCACCAACAGGGGAGTAAGAGTCATGCAAATCGTGCTGGTAACAAATGCAGCTTGGCTGAACACAATATCAGAAAGATGGGGCAAATTTTTAAATATACTTCTGGATGCTATTGTTGCTTATTCTACTGCATGACAAGTGGTTTTGCATTAGTTATTATAAGTTATTAGCCTTTTGGAATTATTATTCCTCTTTGTCTAAAAAGCATATAATTTGCTATTCCCCAAGTCTGAGACAGTGCACTGTTTAGTTTCTGTAACTTGAAAAACTTAAATTCGTCTGGGAATTGGAAGCTTCAATTGAAAACCTTTCATCATCAGATTGACTAGTGAGCATGCCTGTAGAAATATTTTGTTTATTCTTTGGTGTTGAAGGACTCAGCATACTGTGGACAGCAGCCGCTGTGCAGAGGGCCTTGTATAAGACTTCACACATAAGCCATTGAGAATAAGTTAGCAAGCAAGGCTTCTCCATGGTCTCTGCTTCAATTCCTGCCTCCACGTTTCTCCCTTGAGTTTCTTTCTTAGCTTCTTTCATGGTGAACTGTAACCTGTAAGTCAATTAGACTTTGTCCTCCCCAAGTTGTTTTGGCCATTATTTTATCATTGCAAGAGAAAAGCTAACCAATACAGACAGTGTTGGAAAATGATTAATAAATGGGAAAATCCATCTTAAACTCTGCATTCCCACATCAGTTTTGATGGTGATTAGAAGGATCTTGATCACAGTGTCACCTTCTTGTCATCATGACAAAATTCCCTGCAAAGAATTTGAGGAAAAGAGGGCTTTCCTTTCACTTAATTTCACTGATTTATAGGTTTTGGTTCATGTTTGGCTAGCTCCGTGGGTTGTGGATCCATGTGAGGCAGAATTATCCTGGTTGGAATGAGTGGCAAAGGAAACTGCTCATGGTATGCCGGGCAGGCTGGAGACAGAGAGAGAGGAAGAGAGTCGGGTGGGGAAGGAGGGATGGGGAGAGTTGGGAGAGGAAGAGGAGGGAAGGAAGGAAGAGAGAACAGGAGAGGAGAGGAGAGGAGAGAGAGAGAGACAGAGAGAGAGAGACACAGAGAGAGAGAGAGACAGAGAGACACAGAGAGAGACACAGAGAGAGAGACAGAGAGAGAGTCAGAGAGAGAGAGAGAGTCAGAGAGAGAGAGAGAGAGAGAGAGAGAGAGAGAGAGAGAGAGAGAGAGAGAGAGAGAGTCAGAGAGAGAGAGAGAGAGAGAGAGAGAGAGAGAGAGAGAGTTGGGGAAAGAAGTGCCCATCTAGAACAGCAGCCTTCAAACAGGCCTTGACTCCTAGTGACACCATAAAATCATCAGCCTATGCATCCAACAGTGCTCATGTCAAAGGGTGAGGAAAGGCTCCCACTTACCTCTTACCATTGCACAGTACCCCCAGCTGTCCCCTGAGCCTTTCCAGACCCACTTCATATCCACACCATAAGAGTGACATCAATAATGACAGTATTATTGTTAAAGTCATTTCAGAAGACTAAAGTGCTCCTAATTTGAAAGTCTATCTAGTCAAGCAAAGGCAACCTTGTCACTGAGTGAGACTGATATACCCAGAAAAAAAAATATTACAGTGTTCTTCACAAATTTCAACGGTCTTGAATCATGCTTACTCAGAAAACATATGATGAACATCATATTATAAAGGCAAAGTCCCCGCTCTAAAGACTGAGACTACAAAACTGCAGATATGAACAATGTTCTGCCTGCAAGAAGGTATCTAAGTGTAGAAATATTGAGATATAAAGAATAGTTTTGTCTTGTGCTGCGGAAATAGGCAGACAAATTTAAAAAAGATCAATTCATGGCAAAATCAATGTTTTTAGCTGAAATAGATTCACTTTGGTTTTTACAACTTTGAAAGTCAATAAGACATTATTTTACATTTCTGTGATATTTACTACATAAACAGTTATTGTAAACATTTCCACATAAATACTGCAAATCACTTCTTCAGTGTAATTTAATTTATTTGGTAAAAGAATATTACTTATATCCTTCAATCTTATCTAATTTATAATTTTCATACAAATGTTGATCTATGCTTACACTTATAAAGTACATGGTATGTATGTATTTAGAATATATCTATGACTTAAGGCTGTGGGCTTAGGTGTAGTTGCATATGACATTATTATTAATTATTACATTTTTGTACTGAGCACCTTGTGCACAATAGCAAGTGCCCTACCTTTGGACTAAATTCTTCACCCTTCAACAAAAGAATGTGGTTAGATTAATAATTTATTGAAATGCAATGTCTTTTAATATGACTAAGTAATAATATATTTTCTTTTCCTCATATGTATTATAACTAGATAGACAAGAAAATTAACAATTAGGACAGAATGTTCTGTGTTAATTTTCAAATTTCTGTGCCAAAATAATTTTTTATATTAATTTATGACACAACATTTATGGAGTATCAAGACAGGAAAATATGTCTGATCTATTAAGTTCCCAGGGTAATAATTAAATAACCTACTGGGTAAAGCTATTCCTTTTTTCATTTAGTAATGCTACCCATTCTCCTGCGCATGAAGCAATTTTATATAAGGCTCTGGATTCTCGGTTCAGCACAGTGGCATCAGACTTCAACTTATTTGGTTTAGCTTTAAAGACAAACCTCAAAGTCACATTATAAAAATATTCTTTTTGTTTTTTTTTTTAAATTGGATATATTTTATTTAGATTTCAAATGTTATCCCCTTTCCTCATTTTCCCTCCATAAACCCCCTACCTCAATCCCTCCCTCTGCTTCTATGAGGGTGTCCCCCAACCTCCTCCTGCCTCCCCAACCTGACATTCCCCTACTCTGGGGTATCAAGCCTTGGCAGGATCAAGGGCTTCTCCACCCACTGATGCCCAACAAGTTCATCCTCTGCTACATGTGCAGCTGGACCCATGCGTCCGTCCATGTGCACTCTTTCCATAGGGGTTTAGTGCCTGGTAGCTCTGGTTGGTTAGTATGGTTCTTTCTTATGGGGTTGCAAACCCCTTCATCTCCTTCAATCCTTTCTCTAACTTCTCTATTGGAAAAGCTGTTCTCAGCTCAATAGATGTCTGTGAGCACTGTTTTGTTACGTTTATTTTCAAACAACTTACATTATGATTCTGATCAGTAGGATGCTATGTGATAAGTCTGTTTCTAGACAAGCTTTAGTGTTTTTGTGTACAATTGTGGCTGTAGGTCTTTGTCACTGGAGCTATAACATTGAGGTAGAGGTCACGATGACCTTTTACTACACTGATAAGTTAAACATTTTCTGTGATGGCCATTTGTAAGGGACTGTTTTATTTCATTTGTTAATAAGAGGTTTGCTATAAAATAGTCATTGTATCTGTCAAAGTTTTAATAAATCTTTCATCCACTGTAAGGTGACAAAAGTAATTAAACAGAAGAGTATGAACGCCAACGGCAATGTGGGGCCGAGAAACAATGCAAATGAAGACGTGGTCATAAAACAGACACTAATTTCTGGGTGCCACACCAAGCCTGGGGCGAGTTTTTAATGATAGACAAGAAGGCTTGCCCTGTGAGATGGCAGTTCAGTAGAGAGATTACAGGATGCACGGCAGAAGGTCACTGGTGAATTCAGAGATAATCATAGACTCAAAAACCATGTGCTGTATCTGGAAGGAAACAGGACAGCATTTAGCTTCATGCATATGGAGAAGCCCACACCAGGTCACCCTCTCTGCCCTTTCTCAGTGTTGAAAATAGTGTTTGATCAAATTCAACTACTTTTCACTTCTCACTGCAGAGGTGGAGACTGTCTGTTTCCTAAACCTCTTTTCTTGCTTAAGAAGGGTTGAAAATCATGGACGCTTCTGGGAAGCAAGAACTCAGAGGGAAAGTGAGTTATTGAGAATGAATCTGGCACAGGGTTGGGATCATACATGTTCTTCATGGTTTGAGCTGGCGATGACCACTGATCCTCTTGTCTACACTGAGGAGTAGAACTGAATTTAGCCCCTGCTTTCTATTTAATGAACTTATAAAACTTAGAGAATAGTAAAAAAAAAAAAAAAAAAAAAAAAAAAAAAAAAAAAAAAAAAACTATCAATATGGAAAAATTGTGAAGGGGTAGTTTTCCCTAATATGCACCCACAGAAATACCACTCCAAAGAAATGTTTTTATATTTAATTTTATTACATTCATAATGAGAAATAGTTTGCTAAAGTCTCTAAAAGTACAAAGAGGCACAACTCTAAAGATTAAACACCATCAACCAAATCAGCAGTATTTCTTTTTTTAATAAAAGTACTGTTTGGTAGAAAGAACAAGCTATTTTACTATTTAATTTTTGTAAGCTTGTTTTCTGTTTGGTGTGGAGGCAGTAGTGAGTTAAAGCTGTCTAATTTAAATTAATTCTGTAGACAGGTGATTAGTGCTTTAAGTGACTCTTTGGAAAGTTATTGTTTTGATAAAATGTATTCTCAAATGCTTCCTTTTAAAAGCGTACATCTTGGATTGGGTGGCATCTTTTTTTTTCATAGGTTTAATCATAACTATGCCTGGTTCATAAAATGTAACTCGCACTGTACTCTCCTGTGCAAAGCTACGTGTATTTTATTTATTTTCTGCTTATGCTAGGTTAGATCTCATGGTTCGAGGAAATAAAATGTAGAAGCTATCACGACTGAACCTGTTCACAGGCAGTATATCAGTCTCTTAGATTCATCCTCTCTGGCTCCCACTCAGCTTGTTTAAGCACGGGAGCACAGAAGCCAATAGGGTGGTTCGTATTATTTATGACTCCAGAGAGAGCTGTCAATCCTGAAATCCATGCCAGGTTCCATGATGGTTTTCCATAGCCTTTTCTTCATCCACTTGGTACCTAGTGACTGTTCGGGACCAAAGCATGAGGAAAAGAAAATAGGTATCCACACGTCTAATCTCTAATCTTCTCAGTCACGTGTTTTCAGGCTGGAGACTTTGAACTCTATACGTTAATTGAGCATGACTGCATGATATTGACGTACAAGTCAGGATCATCCTCAAAGTCAACTATTCGTGTACTAAGGCCATCCTCGGACACTAGAATCGGTCGGATTTAGAGACATGCTAGAATAAAACAATATTCAAACTTACTATGAAGACCAAGCAGACCTGAAACTCACAGAGATCTGCCTGCCTATGTCTCCCAAGTGCTGGAATTAAAGGTCTGCACCACTATGCCTAGCTGAAATTCTTAGTTTTAAAATTTTATACTTGAGTATACTGTGTTTACACAATTTCTATACCTCCCTCTATTACCTATAATTTCTTCCACACTAAACTTCCTCTGAGAGTCCTGACTTCCACTATGCACATATTGGTATAATTTATATGCACTATCTATTACATTATATACAATATTTATGTATGATCTATGATACCCTTTCCAGCTTATATTACCTTTGTCTTAATTTCCTTTTCTCTAGGACCTTTGCTCTACCTGGTCTTACTGTCCCTTACTACCTCTGGCCTCTGTGATGACTCCAGTTTATATATTCAAATCAAGGGATTCAGATGTAGGATTCACAAGTAAGAGAGACAATGTGACATTTTTCTTTGTGACCCTGAGTTCCCTCACATGTACCTCGTTTTCATTAGCCACCCATTAGATGCATGGCATCTAGACTGATTGATTTTCTGGACATTGATAATATAGGAACAACAAACCTACTAAGTTAGGTTTTCTAGGGTAGAAATATATATGTGAAGGGGTGGTTTAGCGGGGCCATATGGCACAGCTAATTTTAGAATTCTGAAAATTCTCCATAATGATTTCTTGTTTCTACTAGTTTTTTTATCCCATTAACAGCGACTGAGAGTGTTCTTTTACCAACATCCTCTCGAGCATTTAAGTTGACTCTTTGATCTTAGCCAATTTGACTAGGTTGAGATGAAATATCAAAGTAGTTTTATTCTCTGGTTAAGGATATTAAACTGTTTTAAAGATATTTTTTAGTTGTTTTTATTTTTTGGGAACTTTCTGTTCAAATCTGTGCTCATCCGATTAAGATTAATTGGTTCATTTATTTTCCTGGTTTTATGTTTTAGTTCTATGTATATTTTGGTTTTTAATCTTCTATTAGATATTTAAACAGCAAACATTGCCATCCTTTGGGCTACCTTTTTACATGATTGTTTCTTTACTGTACAGTGGGTTTTAGTTTTATGAAGTGTCAGGACTTAATTTCTTAATGGAAACATATTCAGAATGTTCTTTCCTGCACCCAGAGATCATGCACAGAGGTGAGGCCCTAGAGACACGGTTGTGAGGGAGCAGTGTAGACAGAGATCTCCACCAGTGGTTAAATATGCAGGGGTAGCCTGAGCTGAGTTTAAACAGATCATGAGTAGAGCATGATAGAGTATGGGACACTCGCCTGACTGGGCTGGTGTCCGGCTCAGTACACTGACATTTTTATTTGTTTGTTCAGTTACCTATGTGCTGTGAAGCACTGTTCTATGTATTCAAGGTACCAGATAGAAAAATTTGCAACCATTTTAAGGGTCTATGTGAACTTGAAACTTGATATTTCAACCTTAGAATTTCATGTATTAAACAAGATAAGAAGCCACAGGATACTGAACTTCAAGACTCAACATATTGTCAAGAAAATCTGCCTTCTAGAAATGAAATACGAATACATTATTGCTCTCTGATTTTCTCCCGTAAGGAATTCTATCCTCCTTGTATGTAGAGAGTGCCTCAGGCTTACCGAGAGAAAGTCAAATTCACAAAATGGAGAAGAGAAAGTTCGTGGATCTTTTTTCACTTCTAAACAGTACTTGAAGTCTCTCAGCCTTTGTGTGTTGCTGTTTTGCTCTTATCTTGGTCTCAATCTATACTTTCTATAAAATAACACAAACGAGATATTTAGGATTATAAACACCTCTACATGAATTTCTCTCAGCAAACCATAGTCATTAATACAATTCATTTTTTATCCGTCATTTTGTAATAAAGTTTCCTGATAGCTTTGACTCTGATAGCTTATTTCAAACCTTTGAAGCTTATGGTTTATTTAGCCTATTATATCCCACACAACTATTCCTGCTTTTATTATAGTGAAATTATATTTGGGATTAAGAAGGTTAGTCTATAATTTATAGTCATTCATAGCTGTGATGATCATTTTCTTTAACTAAGAGACCTTTTCATAGTATGAATATTACCTATTTGTGATACATGTATTTTAATAAAATTTTGTAATTCTTTTTCACAGTCATAGGCAGGTTTGTTACTGACACTTTAAGCCAGAGCTTAACACATTTTTTATCAAACACAAACAAACAAACAAAAATATGCTAAATTCATACAGGCCTAAAAATGCTTTCCTAGGTCCCAGTGGAATTTATTCAGTATTTCTTACATATGAACATGTCTATAATACTCCTCCCATGAGCATTTGAAAGATAATATTTTGTATATGAGAGTAATGTTCATCATCATTACAGTAAGTACCCAAGGATAGAGTAAACACAGATATATTAAGAAATTTGTCTTCCCAAATGCATGTTAAATGTCCTTTGCAAAGTGTTATATGTTTTGCCATTGTGTGTGGTGTGTGTGTGTGTGTGTGTGTGTGTGTGTGTGTGTGTGTGTGATCTTGTCAATATGTATAATGTTTGTAGATAGAAACTATACAGAGACACAGTGAAACTAACAGAAATTATGAACCAAATGGACTTAACAGATATCTATCGAACATTTAATCTTAAAAGAAAAGAATATACCTTCTTCTTAGCACCTCATGGTACCTTCTCCAAAACTGACTATATAATCAGTTACAAAAGAGGTCTCAACATATACAAGAACATTGAATTAATCATAGGTATTCTATGGTA
Source organism: Micromys minutus (assembly GCF_963924665.1). Taxonomy (NCBI): domain Eukaryota; kingdom Metazoa; phylum Chordata; class Mammalia; order Rodentia; family Muridae; genus Micromys; species Micromys minutus. Next base: position 15,065,664 of record NC_137984.1, read on the forward strand.
TCACCACAAAATAAGGTTGGTATTCAATAACAAGATAAACAATAGAAAGTCCATATATATATATGGAAGCTGAACAATGCTTTACTGAATGATAATTTGATCTAGGATGAAATAGAAAAAAAATTAAGATTTTTTTTAGAATTTAATAAAAATAAAGACATGACATACCAAAAGTTATGGATTACAATGAAAGCAGTGCTAAGAGGAAAATTCACAGCTCTGAGTGCCTCCGAAAAGAAACTAGAGAAAGCAAACTAGTAGCTTGACAGCACACCTGAAAGCTCCAGAACAAAAAGAAGCAGATATAGCTAAGAGGAGTAGACGGCAGGAAGTAATCAAACATGGAGATGAAATCAACCAAGTAAAAACAAAAAAAAGAACTATACAAAAAATAAAAAAATCAGGAGCTGGTTCTTCAAGAAAATCAATAAGATAGATAATACTTAGTTAGAGTAAACACAGAGAACAGAGGCAGTATCCAAATTTACAAAATCAGAAATTAAAAGGGAGACATAAAAGAAACAGAAGAAATATGAAAAGTTATTACATCCTATTACAAAAACCTATACTCAACAAAACTGGAAAATCTGGATGAAATAAAAAATTTTCTAGACAGATACCAGCTACCAAAGTTAAATCAGACTCATATAAACCATCTAAATAGTCCCATAGCCCCTAATGAAATAGAGGCAGTCATTAAAATCTTCCAATCAAAAAAACCCCTGGACAAGATGGGTTTATTGCAGAATTCTATCAGACCTTCAAAGAAGAACTAATACCAATACTCTTCAAACTATTCCACAAAATTGAAGCAGAAGGAACACTATGCAAATTATTCCATGAAGTAACAATTGTGCTTATACCTAAATGACACAAAGATATAACAAAGAAAAAGAACTTCAAACCAATTTCTCTTATGAATATCCATACAAACATACTCAATAAAATTCTAGCAAACTAAATCTAAGAACACATCAAAGCAATCATTCACTATAATCAAGTAGGCTTCATCCCAGGGATGCAGGGATGGTACAATATATGGAAATCATCAATGTAATCCACTATATAAGCAAATTAAATTTAAAAAATTGCATGATCATCTCATTAGATGTTGATAGCATTTAACAAAATATAATACCCCTTCACTGATAAGAGTCTTGGAAAGATCAGAAATTCAAGGCACATAGCTAAGCATAATAAAAGCAATATACAGCAAGCCACTAGTCAAAATCAAACTAAATCAAGAAAAACCTGTAGCAATCCCACTATAATCAGGGACTAGATATGGCTGCCCACTCTCTCCTTACCTCCTCAATATATTACTTAAAGTCCTAGCCAGAACAATTGGATAAAAAAGGCGGTCAGAAAGATAGAAATTGGAAAGGAGGAACTCAAAATATCACTATTTGCAGATAATATGACAGTATAGTTAGGAAACTAAAAAAAAAATCCACCAGAGAGCTCTTAGAACAGATAAACAACTTCAGCAAAGTTGCCAGATATAAAATTAATTCAAATGAATCAGTAGCCTTCCTCTACTAAAAGAATAAACAGGGTCAGAAAGACATTAGGGAAACAACACCTTCACAAAATTCACAAATAATAAAAAATAACTTAGTGTGATCCTAACCAAGCAAGCAAAAGATCTGTATGACAAGAACTACAAATTCCTGAATAAAGAAATCAAAGAATATCCCAGAAGATGAAATTTTTTTCATGCTCATGAAAATAGCCATCTTGCTGAAAGCAATCTGCAGAATCAATGCAATTGCCTTCAATACTCTCACTCAGTTCTTCATAGAGTTAGAAAGAGCAATTTGTAAATTCATTTGGAATAACAAGAATCTAAGGATAGCTAAAACTATTCTCAACAATGAAGAACTTCTGGGGGAATCACCTTCATTGATCTTAAGCTGTTCTTCAGAGCAATTGTGATAAAAAACTGTATGGTATTGGTACAGAGACAGGCAGGTAGATCAATGGAATAGAATTGAAGACCTAGAAATGAACCCACACACCAATGGTCACTTGATCTTTGACAAAGGAGCTAAAACTATCCGGTGGAAAAAAAGAAAGCATTTTAAACAAATGGTGCTACTTTAACTGGCAGTCAGCATGTAGAAGATCACACATCAATCCTTCCTTATCTCCTGTATAAATATCAAGTGGTTCAAGGATCTCCACAAAAACAAAACAAAACAAACAAACAAACAAAAAACCCAGATACACTGAAACTAATAGAACAGAAAGTAGAGAAGAGCCTCAAATGCATAGGCACAGGGGAAAATTTCCTGAACGGAACACCAATGGCTTATGCTCTAAGATCAACAACAGACAAATGGACCTCATAATATTCCAAACTTCTGCAAGGCAAAGCACACTGTCAATAGGACAAAATGGCAACCAACAGATTAGAAAAATATTCTTTTACCAATCCTTCATCTAATAGAGGGCTAATATCCAGTATATTGAAAAAAACTCAAGAAGTTAAACTCCAGATAATCAAATAACCCTATTAAAAATGGGATACAGAGCTAAACAAAGAATTCTCAACTGAGGAAACTCAAATCGCTGAGAAGCACCTAAAAAAATTCTCAACATTCTTAGTCATTAGGGAAATCAAAACAACCCTAAGATTCCACCTTAAATCAATCAGAATGGCTAACATCAAAACCTCAGATGACAGCAGATGCTGGCAAGGATGTGAAGAAAGAGAAACACTTCTCCATTGTTGGTGGGATTGCAAGCTGGTTACACTCTGGAACTCAGTGTGAAAGTTCCTAGAGAATTGGACATAGTAGTATCTAAGGACTCAGCTATACCACTCCTGGGCATATACCCAAAAGATGCTCCAACATATAACAGTACACATGCTTAATTATGTTCATAGAAGCCTTATCTATAATAGCCAGAAGCTGGAAAAAACTCAGATGTCCTTCAACAGAGGAATGGATACTGAAATTATGGTGCATTTACACAATGAATTACTTAGCTATTAAAAACAATGACTTCATGAAATTCTTAGGCAAATGAATGGGATTGGAAAATATCATCCTGAGTGAGGTAACCCAGTTACAAAAATACACCCATGGTATGGACTCACTGATGAGTGGATATTAGCCTAAAAGTTTGGAACACCCATAGATACAATTCACAGACCACATGAAGCTGAAAAAGAAGGATGACCAAAGTGTGGATGTTCCAGTCCTTCTTAGAAGGGGGAACAAAAATATTCTCAGGAGGAAATATAGAGAAAATTTTGGAGCAGAGACTGAAGGAAAGGCCATTCAGAGACTGCCCCACCTGGGGATTCAGCCTTTATACAGCCACCAAATCCAGACAATATTGTTGATGCCAAGAAGTTCATGCTGACAAGATCCTGATATAGCTGTGTCCTGAGAGGCTCTGCCAGAGCCTGACGAATAGAGGTGGATGCTCATAGCCAACCATAGTACTGAGAATAGGGTCCTTAATGAAAGAGTTAGTGAAAGAATTAAGGAGTTGAAGGGGTTTGTAACCCCAAAAGAAAAACAATACCAATCAACCAGAGCTCCAAGATACCAAAGAACTATCCAAAGAGAACATATAGATAGACCCATGGCTCCAGTTGCACATGTAGAAGAGGATGGCCTTGTTGGGCATCAGTGGGAGAAGCCCTTGGTCCTGACAAAGCTTGTTGCAGAAGTGTAGAGGGATGTCTGTGTGGGGAGGCAGGAGTGGATGAGTGGGTGAGTGGGTGGGTGAGCACCTTCAATCAAGCAGGGAGTGAAGTGATGGATAAGGAGGGAAATCTGGGAAGGGAGATAACATTTGAAATGTAAGTAAAATATATCCAATAAAAAGGAAAAGGGAGACAAAGGAGATTTGGTGACTTATACCCAGTTTAATATTATTAATAAAGCCATGATCCTTAACTTAGATACTTGAAATAGAGTTGTGTATTGCTCTTTGGAAAGGAGCCAACCTCAGAGATTGACTTTGGCTCTGTTATAAAGATAGATTTCTTCTTCCATTACTGCTGTTTTCAAACAGCTATTTTTAGAGCAGAATAGAACTGGTAACTGCAGATGCATCTTAATCGATGTGTGTTGAGGTGCATTCAGCAATAAGAGAAGGGCATGAGTAATTATTTTCTACTATAAAAGCGATGTCTTTCAACAAGAGCTCTGCTACAGATCAATCTGCTAAAAATGAGCGACAAGGTGGCAGACAATGGAGGGAGGGCAGAGTAGGGGAGAAGCTGAGATTAGGGGCATGAGTCTTTAAAGCTTTTCTCTGCTGGGACCATGTGGTGTTGATTCTCAGTCCTCCAAGAGATGCTAAGGTACTTCTGGAATGTAAGAACCTCTTTATTCCCTTCAATAGAGTAGACTGCATTCAACTGTGTAATCTTTCTATCCAAAATGTTTGGTGTAGCTAGTAGAAGCAGCTTCCCTTTAGCAGATTACAAGTAGATAAAAGACATTGGCAAGCACTATAGAATCTCATATAAATATAAGAAAGAGACTCGGATTTAACCAAGTTCTACAATTTTAGGGTTTGGAAGGGCTAGACTAAAAGATCTAGAATGTTGACCACAATCAGAGATACACAAATAACTTCATATCTGGAAAAGAGATTAATGTTTAATGTGTAAACAATTCTTGTAGTAGGCGTTTATTACATATTCAAATTACTTCTTGTTTTGAGGACACATATTACCTTACATACTAAATCCTTTGAGGAATTTGACTGATTATGAATCAGCTTCATAGAAAACAATTTTGACCAGGACTGGTGGAGTAGGACTCCCAGCCTACCAACCTAGGATGTCTGAGGGTGGAGAATGTCAAGTTTTAGGCTCTGCCTGTAATTCAGAGAGAGACCTTGTTCCAAAATAAAATGTTAAAGTGTAGGATTTATACCTCAATCTGAAGTGCTTGCCTTGACTGCTAGCAGACCCAGGGTTAAAGCATAATACCCAGAGTGATAAGCAGTTAGTTTAACTCAGCCCTCCTTGGCTGAAGTGGAGGGAGTGTGCATTCAGACAGGAGTAGAGGGGTCACCAAAAGAACTGATGATTTCTGAGAAGCCACTGCATGAGGTCAAGGTGTTTCTTCAGCAAGAAAACCACACCTGCTTCCCATATCAAATGGACACAGAGGTGTCATCTAAAGCTCTGTAAAGGTCTTTAAAATTATTATTCTCACTAAAATATTTCTGACTTTAAGAAAACCGATAATATCATGAGGGGAGCAATGTGAAGGAAATCATATAGTAAGCATATTTTACTAGCGAGGAGGTAACAAATCAATGCAACAGTGCTATTGCCAATGTAAATGCTTAAGCTGCTTGCCTGAGATGCAAGCAGTCTTCCCTGTTGGTGTCTGGTATCAGAATCTGGAAAAACAATTAGTGAATTCAAACTGTGAGGCCAAGTTACCTAGCTTAGAAAGAATGACATTCTCTATTTTTTTAACATTCATTTTTATATTTTCACAGTTTTATACATATTTCCAGATTCTAGAGGAGAGGGCGTTACTCAATTGAGGAATATCAAATGGCTGAGAAACATCTAAGGAAGTGCTCAACATTCTTAGCCATCAGGGAAATGCAAATCAAAACAACCCTGAGATTCCACCTCATACCAGTCAGATTGGCCAAGATCCAAAACTCAGATGACAGCAGATGCTGGCAAGGATGTGGAGAAAGAGAACACTTCTCCACTGTTGGTGAGGTTGTAAACTGGTACAACCACTCTGGAAATCAGTCTGGAGATTCCTCTGGAGAAAATTGGACATAGTACTACCTGAAGACCCAATTATTCAATTTCTGGGCATTTACCCCAGGGACGCTCCAACATACAACAAAGATACATGCACCACAATGCTCGTAGCAGCCCTATTTATAATAGCCAGAAGCTGGAAAGAATCCAGATGTCCTTCAGTAGATGAATGGATACAGAAGTTGTGGTACATTTACACAGTAGAGTACTACTCAGCTATCAGAAACAATGACTTAACAAAATTCTTAAGAAAATGAATGCATCTAGAGAATATCATCCTGAGTGAGGTAATCCAGTCACAAAAGAACAGACATAATATGCAGTCACTGATAATGGGATACTAACCCCAGAAAGCTTAGAACACCCCAGAAACAAGTGATGTGAAGTTCAAGAAAAAGAAAAGAAAAGAAAAAACTATTATGCTCAATCCTTACACACCAAGAAAACTTTAACTAATTCAGGGTTACATCCTGTTTTACATGTAATTTATGCTCATTGTAACTAGTAAGACCTTAATGCACACTATCAAACCTTTGAAAAAAAAGCCAAGCACTGAAAAAAATGTATTCGTATACTTTTATGCAAAAATGATTAAAATTTGTTCATTTATCTTTGTAACATCTTTCAGGCATTAGAAACATAAAGACTCTCAAAGCATCCTTGTTAGAGAAACAAGAAAAAGGAAAAGCAGAGTGTGTGGCTTGTGCTGAGAACTCTGCCTATAAGAAGCTATTGTCCATACATGTGAGACTGTAATATTCCCTGGTGCCATTGGCAAAAGCCCCGGGCATTAGAGTTAGGTAACTATTTGTCTACTTACTATCCAGCGGTGACTTACTGAGGCTTACACAATGTGCTGATTACCTATCTAGCTGAGTAACTCTAATGATCTAGTTGAGTAACTTAGGGAAACATTGGGGCCAAACTGGCAAGCAAATTAATGATTTTAGGGTAAGAAACAAGGCAGCCTTTATGTGAAATAGAAACACTTTGTGGCAAGGATCAGACATTTCAGAGAGGTTTTCTTGGATCAAGTCCATAGTCCTGCTCTTAGAGAAAGTAGTGTCTACTTAAAACTATTGTTTCATGGCAGAGTTAATAGAAATTGTCAAATAAACAAGAATGAGATAAAACTAACCCATTTGTAAACTTTCTGCCTTGGTCTATGGACTGTTCTGGGGTTATCAGTATAGATTTTAAAAAAGCAAGGATTCTGAGGAAGCCAGAGTAAACAGACCCCACCTCAGGCAGGCTTCCCAGTTCTACATGGCCTGCATCTCAGTGCTCCACTTTTTAGTATAGATCGTGTTTCTACCTGGTTCGACTCACTGCTTCTGTTTTTAGTTGGCATTTTACTTTTCTATATCAGGTTTTTGTGGGACAGTCAGTGACTTTGTAAGACCCTCACCCTCGGTCAGAGGTCTTCACTTCCAGACTCCCCCAAGTGAGACACAGAGTCACAGATCGATGCAAAAGCAAGAGGCATGTTTTCTGACACATGAGGTCTACCCTCAATCAGTCTCTCAAGGCAAGTGACTAGAAGGCAAGCCAGAATGGCCATTACAAGCAGTTTTTATACTTTTTAGGGGCACAGGTTATATCTGCAAGGTTACAGTTCAAACTTATTGGCTAAGCATATTGACCTTTATATCTACTGGCTAGCAAGTATGGGTATATCATGACATGCATTTGAATTCTACCTAGGATTTTCAAAAGGGACTATCAGTACATTCCAAGAATCTTTTCTTCAAGAATGCTACTGTGGGTGGAGAATAGAACCTGGCCTAGCCTTGTCTTGAACTAGGTGGGTGTAAGGCTGGAGAAAGCCTTTAGGATCCCTCAATCTTTGAATACTTGAGCTGATTATGTAGAACTCCTTACAGTCTTCTGTCCTCCTTTTTCACAGTGAGTTTTTTGGAACCGAGGCCCACATGTCTGCTTGAAAGGTTTTTGAGCTTGGAGTCACCTTGGAAGTGGGCAGTTTTCATGATCTATTATAAAAGGGAAAAAAGTAGAAACTTTCCTCTGTGCCCCATAGCCGTTCCAGGTGCCTGTGGTTCATAAAGGTGTTTTTGGCAAGGTTCTCCAAAGCTGGAAAAACACTGCTCTGTGGGTTTCCTGGAAACATTTGTGGATTTGCTTCTCACGAGTGTTATGTTAACAGCAACTTCTAATGAGCATGCAAGAGAGGGCACAAATAATCTATGTATTAAATGAGTCATGTACGGGAAGGTGGGGATGCTTAACGATAGTATTTTTACATTTTAGTAAAAAACTAATTTTATGGATTTTTAACAGAGGCTGTATTTTGGTTCAGTTCCTAGGGATGAAATAAAATTGCAGTCTTTTCAATTTGGGTTTTCATCATTGTTAGAAAATATTCGAAAATGGTAATAGGGATTTTCCTAAGACCTACTTAAAACATTTGAGTTACTGTGGCAGCTTTAAAATTATTTTTTCTACTATGAAAATTTAGAGATACATTTAAATATGTCAATATAGATGTTAAACTTTAGAATCAAACAATAAAATCATAATACGTCTAAAATTTAGAAATTCAGGGTTACAATATTAAAAAATAAAAACTCCAAGCTGCTAAAGTTTAGTCTTACATATAACACTATTATCTAGTTGGAACATCATTTTTCCTGTTTTCTTTTTAATTATGAAAAAAATCAAAGCAAAAATTCTTAGAAATAGCACAATTGCTAAACAATAAGTTTTTGGCATACTTTTCTTGTCATTCTTGACCATTTCAGCACATACCTTCAAAACACAAGGACACTGTCTTCTAATATTGGGTAATAGCATCACATTCAGGCAGCATAACATTGAAAACCTGTAATCATTCGCCAGGTACTTCATGGTCAGATTCCTCATTTATTCCAATAGGACTCATAGCAGATTTAAAAGCTACTGACTGTAGTAGGAACAACACACTGAGCTCCTTGACTCTTCTTAGTCTGTTATGGTCTTGTTAGTAAAGCATCACTGACTTGTTGAAGGGGGATCACAGCAAACTCTCAGCATACAGCCATGGGCTCTAGTAGTCTTGTGCTGGAAGGAGGGCTTCCATAAGGGTGACTCTAAAATTTACTTACCATTGACTCAAGCTAAGCATCTTCAGCAGGATTTTTGTGTTTCATCTCAGCAGATTAATATTCCTATGTATCCTGCTAACTGTGATGTGGCTCAATCATTTGGAAAAAAATGTCTATTTTATGCATTGCACATGTGCCTTTAATTAACCTTTGTGTATTAAAAATGTAACATCTATGTCTACAGAAGTATTATAGCTTACCAGAGCCTTGAGGAAGATACCACTTCTGCCTAAGTCCACAGATATGTTAAAAACAACTGCTCATTGCTGTTACTACAGTCATTACAAATGTTAGGTTTTTACTTCCCTGATTGTTAACGTGTGCCAGCTGGTATTTCCCGTGGATGAGTGTTTCCATTTCTTCATTTTTACCTTATTCAATAACGACATGGGATTAGCTTTTGTTTCAGTATGTTTGTACTCATCTTGCTCAGACTGTCCCACATTCACTCAATGAAAGGGACCTTCAGGTTAACTTGGTATTTTTATTGACTTAAGCCAATACTTAGCATTTCTCCAAGAAATGAGTGAGGGGAATTCTGTTTGCATTTCCGTATTGTCATATGCTTCTGCCCAGTCAATGGGATCATTGTATTTATCTATTTTTAATATATATATATATATATATATATATATATATATATATATATATATATATAATGTCATTATTATATCATATATAATATATATGATCATTTTAATGACCAAAAAAGACATTGTATATACTTTTATTTTTCTCTGGAATTATCACATTTAAGTTCAAGTATATATTCTTCATATTTTTATTTAAAGCTATATAGCAGTGTATATTATGGGGAATGGCAATTTGTTCTGTTTCTGATATATGAACTTTTAAAATTCTCTTTTTAAGTACTTGTGAAAGCCTTAAATATAGGGTGGTCAGGGTAAATTGTAAACACAGAACTGAATCGATTTTTCTTTCAGGACAGTAATTCAGAAGAGGGCTTGCTTCCCGTGATCTTCAACAGAATGGTTTAACCTTTGACATTTTTCTGATTTAGTCGGTGACACACATTCTCAGTGTAGATGAGATCTGCTTTTTAACATCACAAGTCAAGTCATACACCATTTTATGTTCAACTAGTGTGCTTTTGACATTCATGTAAATTTTGCACTCATATTTGCTTGGTTTTGATACTTTCCCTCAAAAGCATTCTTTAAATTTGGGGGATAATAGCATTTTAGTTTTATACCTTTGCTCTTTACTTCTGTGCCATCTGTTTGATTTTACTGATGAAGAATAATGTGCGCACTGTTTCCAAAATTCTATTTAATTACATTTGGCTTTTGATTTATGGTTTCTCCACATAGATTATAACTGAACAAAATGCATTTTCTCTATGGAATTACCTTTTAAAGATTTATATGTCTATATATATGTACATATTGCTATTTACCTTACCCAATTCTTAGATCTGTAATAGATAGGCTTAAGACTAATTATGTAGTACTTATGTATGCACACTAAATGTATATAACTGAATATAAAATTTATGATGTATATGTTATATATGTGGATAAATGTTATTATATATATATATATATATATATATATATATATATATATATATATATCCTTAATTAAAGTTAGTACCAGAATTTGCTACAAGATTTTAAATTTATTTTTGGAGATGACGATATGCTTTATAGTGATTCCTGCAATTAATTTTACAGATCTCTTTTTACCTCAGATATATTAGAAACAGTTAAAATAGTCACTGTGCTGGATAGATGTTTTGTTGTTGTCTTAAATACCTGAAAATAAAGGATGAAGTACTTTTGTTGGCTCCTGTTTTCAGTGCTTTAAGTCCATAGATGCTGGGCTCAGCTTCTTTTAAGCTATGGTACGGCAGAAACATCATGGCACAAAGGCATGGTACAGAAAACAGTGCGAGCCAGCCAGGGATAGGATATGTCTTTGCAAGGTACGGCCCCAGTGACTCAATTTCGTCAAGTAGGTCCCGCTTCCATATTTCTACCACATCCTAGTTGTTCATCCACCTCTGAGTGCATCAATGGATTGGGCCATTGATCAGAGCTACCATAGTCTAATCTTGTCTGAAAATCTCTCACAAATGCTTCCGAATGGGTGGTTTTTGTTTCTGTTTTTGTTTTTCATCCATTTTTTTTTTCAGGCATTCTATGAAACAGGTCTTACACCAAAGAATAACAATCACATCACATATGCATAATGTTCTTTGTTTCATACTAACATTTTAAGTCATCTTTTAAGTAGACAATCTGTACTAATGTCAGTAAGGAAAAGTTTGTGTTTTTTATGCTATGTGTTTCAGCTTAGGACTCACGCGTGATCCAAAGTATCCCTTTATGTTCTGAGCTGCAGAACATTTCTGCATTATTACAACTATCTTATAATTAAACTCACCTTAGAAGTATTATTAAGTACTTTGGATTGCTGTATTTTTGTTCAACCAATTTTAAAATAACCATCTTAGTTCTTTACTTTCAGAGTACCAGTTTCGTTGTGTGTGCCCATTTCACGGAAATTACTTGTGTAAGCTTTCTATTATAATAAGTGTATGAAATTGTATTTTCTGAGGATATTTTATGTATGTTCTCTTAAGTTCGGTACACATGTGTATAACGCACATAGATTTCTTCTAGTACCTTTAAGTCTTGTTTTTTAAAATCATTAAAAATGTTTTATTGATACTCTGTGTGTCTCACATCATACACCAGAGTCCTACTCATCTCCCCGCCTCTTCATATGCACTTTTTGCCCTTGCAACTTCTCCACAAAAAATAAAATAAACACACACACACACACACACACACACACCAAAAGCATAGAAAATATTTGTCATGGAAGCTGCAGTGTGTTAGGGCATGTCTCACATTATACTTTTCTGTACACACATCTTCACTTGCAAAAATTCATTGCAATGAGTCTTTGGTCTGATTTGATGTGTCTGCCTTCTGTTACACCATCAGTATTGGATCTTCACCAGGTCTCCTTGGTTATTCTGTTGTTGTCCTATGTCATGGAAATTCTACAGCTCTGGACCAGTAGGACTGCCCTTTTTAAATGTCCCTACCATTCCCAGATGATACAGGTTTTGGTGTGGGACAACTCGGGGGTGGGACAACTCAAACTGAATCTGGGACTGGGTGGTAACTAGCTGAGATGGTCAACCTGCTATCTCTCTCTTATCTGTACCTTCAGGGTTAGCTATTCAGCTCTCATACCCTCAGAGGTGGCTCATAAACACTTTCACCAAAAAGGCCTACTTCACTGTGTTGCCTCACTTGTGTGTGACACTCTCTATGAATTGCTATAGCTAGTGAAGAACACTAATGACCCTGGAGCCAGCTATCCCAACTAACACAGGTTCTGAGGGATCAGGGGGCAGGGCATCACCTCCATGACCATTTGGCCTCACAGCAGGTAAGTGGTGGGCCCAGCTCTCTAATGCGTATGCCCTCCAGAGGGCCCACCTGTGTCCCTCTACCAGGGACAGTTCTACTGTGATGCCCAGGCAAGGGACAGGGTCCGATCTCCTGAGTGTTGTAGCTGATGAGGTGCAGGGGCAGCTCTCCCAGCTGCTGCAGCTGGTGAGGGTTAGGAGGCACATCATTTGTCCTGGTTTCTGCCTCGGTCTTTAACCACTTTTATTTTAATCTTAGGTAAACCATGAAATCCATTTAGTGATTAGAATTCATTCTTTGCTGGAAAGCTTACTGATTGATTGACCTGAGTCAGTTCTGTAACTGATTCTGTAAGACGGCCAATGGGCCAGTGCAACAGTTCTTAAGGAGTAAACTGTTTTCTATGAGCATACTTAAAGAACTTGGCTAGATTAAAACAATGCTTAGTTTATAATTTATTTTCTTGTATTATTTAGCCCTAATACACTCACTTTATTGTAAGTTAGTGGCTGCATAGATTATTAAATACTATTAGCTTTTTTAACATCAATTTGTTACTTTGTTTTTTTAATGATTAGAGTGAAACATTAAGAGCCACACTTGTAAGGTATGTAGATACATCTTCAATCATATAATTTAAATATTTGATTTCTTAATTTTTGATTATTTTTTAAAATATAATTTAGTTCTTTCTCCGTTCCCTTTCTACACACAAAACCCTTCCTCCTTGCTCTCTCTCAAATTTATGGCCTCTGTCTCTTTATATTTATATATATATATATATATATATATTCATAAATACAATCAATATAATGTTACTTGTATGTATATGTTTTCAGTGCTGACTGGTTGGTATTAAATAAATTAATTTTATTAAAAATTATTCATTTTATGTTATGTGTATGAGTGTTTTTCCTGCATGTATGTATGTGCACAACTTGAATGGCTGGAGCAATGGGAGGTGGGAAGAGAGCATTTGATTTTCTGGGACTGCAGTGATGGATGAGTAACCATGTGGGTACTAGGAATTGAATCTGGTCCTCTGAATAAGCAACCAGTGTTTTTATTCATTGAGCCATCTGTCCTTCCTCTATTTCTTAATTGTGATGTATAAGGTATACAGTGTTGATATTAATCAGCTTTCCATTTCTCTGTTTAGTTTTCAATATATATTGTTTAAGATTTATTTATTTACTTATTTAATTTATATGAGTACATATGTGTCTATGTATCTGAGTATATGTGTATTTATATATATGTATATATATATGTGTGTATGTATATATATATACATGTATGAATGTATATATGTATATGTGTATATGTATGTATGTGCATATTTATATATGTGCACATGTATATATGTACATATGTATGTATGTGAATATGTGCAATGCATATATTTATGTATGCATGTGTGTATACATGTATATATTTGTGTGTGCATATATCTATACATACATGTGTGTATGTGTGTATATGTACATGTGTGTATATGTGTATGTATATGTGTGTATGTGTATATATGCACATATGTATGTATGTACATATGTCAGTATGTACATATGTATATATATACATATATATATATACATATGTAGCTGTGCTATTTTAACTGAAAATTTTCCTAAGATTTATAGATGGTCTAACAAATTCCTATTATCAGACATGAGAAAACTCCTTTTGAGTTCATAGAGTATTGTAAGAGACTCCTAAAATAAAACACAACTATTGTTGTTCTCCTTTGTTATCTCCCAGAAGTTGAAAGAAAGTTGCTGTTGCTGAACACACCACACTTCCAACATATTTGACCTGAAAGCTTCCTTCCTAACTCTCACTGCAAGTTTTCAAAGTACAGAAGTAATCAATATTTCTACCTCCCTGTGCTTCCCATGAGCCACGGCAATGAACAGCATAGCAAAATAATTGTAAAAAATGCAACAGTGACATGCAGACCTTAGCTCCTAATTGGACATAAGGCCCACTAAATTATTCCCAGTACTTAGAAGCCAACTGTTTGGGACTAGTGAAGCTGTAGATCTTAGAAGAGAACCACTTTAGCAGATCAGCATAATTCCTAACTGCTTTTTAAAATGTATCCTTATATCCATTGGGAAGTGTTGTTTTTACCTTGCATAAATAAGCTTCCCTTTACAGTAGACAGCATCACAGAAAATCACAACTGGTAAAATTATTGAGATCATGTGATATTGGGATGTCCTGAGCCAATGGATACTATGTACAATGCAACTCCTACAGTTGAGGCTCTGGAAACTTTACAAAAGATGAGACCAAAAGATTTCAAGAGCTAGAGAACCAGAATATCTGCTATAAGATTATATCTTTGGGAAAGCATTTTCCATGATACCTCAACAACATAATTACATAAACAAGAGCTGAACAATAAAGATATAAATATACTAACTAAGAAATGGGAAGTCTTAGGGGTTCCCATTCCCAAAGAACTATAGGTCACTAATAACCGCTACGCAGAAGAATCTTTCTCAGGGATGATATCCTAAGATCATTCATATTCAGTACAAACTGGTCAGTTCAGAAAACACACACAAGCGACACCAAATGGGTGTGGATGATGTAATTTTATCTTAATTAAAATTAAAAAAAATTCCCACTCTACTTCTAAATATGAATCCATGGCTTGTTAGCAACCACTGTCACTCATGGTTTAACATTGATTCTTCTAGTTCTACATAATTATAAACTAAGTCCCAGATTCTCCCTAAACAAACAAGATGTAAATGACTCTTGAATGGCGTTTAGTAATATTTTTTCTGGTTCTTGAAATAAGAAGAAAGAAGTTGAGCACCACTTCTCTTCCAACTCGATAAACCTTTTATTCAGACTTATTTATTTTTTATGCCTATGTGTATTGCATGTGTGTGATTCTGGGCATTATATATGTGAAGGAGCTCAGAGTTCTAATGATGGTGTTAATCCCCCAGAACTAGAGGTCCACACAGTTGTGAGCTGTCTGTCTGTAAAGGTAAATATATAATATCTGATAGAAATAAATTTATATGCCATTCAGATACTATCGGTGTACATGTACATTGTAATACAAATTTTATTGACTATAAATTACATGAACTAGCTTTTAAAGTATTATTAAAATTTTATTTAGTAAGTCTCTGGGAGATTATGATTAAAATGTATAATACATGTCAAGCTTGGTGACACTTGCCTGACATACCAGCACTCAGCATGGAGTCAGGAAGAGTGTGAGTTTGTGGTCAACCAAGGTTCACACAAAATTCAAAACACACAAAAACATTATGTGAAATCTGTGGAGAACTATTTCAGAGAATACAGAGAATTCCTTAAATAATAAAAGCTAAAGTTACTGTGACTAGTAAGTTTTTGTTTTTATTCACTGAAGTATTACATGTTGGATAGAATACTACAACTGTGAGACTTGCTGTAGGCACACTGCCTCAGTCTACCTAAAATCAGGATCACAAGCATCTGCTAGTACCTGTCTCACAAAAATATGTTTTATTAATCATGTGATCATTGTCTCCTATTTTTCATATTTTATGTATTTTCTGCTTTACATTGTTTCATTTTATGTGTATTAGTGTTTTACATATGTGTATGTCTATGAACTACGTGCATATGTTGTAGGGGCAGAAGTGGGCATAGGATTCCCAGGACCTGGAGTTATGGCTGGTTGTTAGCTGCCTGATATGGTTCTAATCCTAGTTCTATAGAAAAGTTCTTAACTATTGACTAATCTCTACAGTTCCTATTTGCTTGCTACTATGATATAATTTGAAATGATTTCACACTTAACCTAGAGTTACAAAACTAATATAAATATCATCTTCTATACTGCAGTCCCGTTTATCATATATTACACAATATGTATTACAGAAAAACCAGGAAACATCATTAATACACAATTATTATTAACACACAGTGCATAACTCCACTTTCTTCCATTGGCTCAACCTCACTCTTTCTACCTTTCTTCAGTCCAGAAGACTTTCGTGCACTCCCGTGATTACTTACCCGCTGTCTCTTGTTTTGCATAAGATAGAATTATTCCTAAAGCTTTCTTGTTTTAAGAAAACTGGCTGCTTACTTTTTTAGATCTCCTTCATCTGAGCTCCTTCAGAATCTTTGTCAATTTTACATTTAATTATATTAAACTGTACTCTGGAAAGCTGAGCTTTTTTGTGAAGAGCTAAGATGTTTAGTTTTATCATTTATGAAGGTTTGCTACTGCACAGGAAAAGCACACAGGCTTCAGAGTCAGCTTATACTTGCCTTTTACTGTCTAATAACAAGCTCAACTCCTCTCTCAGCTTAAGTTTCTTAATCTGTAAAAAGTAAAGTAGGAAAAATGACCACTTCTCAAGGGGGTTCTTAGGTATTGAGATAATGTACCCAGAACTTCTGGGCAAAAGCCTGATGTGCTCACAGGATTTCATAAAAGGTTGGGTGTAGTACTATGTTTTACAGTGAAAGTTAACCTGAAAGTCCAACATGTTTGTTTAGTATGTTTTAGCACATGATAACTCCAGTATCCAGAAAAAGAAGGGCATGTGAAGAATTGTCACTTTCACTTGGATGTCTGTGAAATCTATAGCTTGCAAGTATCAAACCTCACGTCATTAATATCTCGCTTCTTTAATGCATAAGGCTTTACATTTAATTTTTCCAAGGTAAACTATTTAAAAAACAATTCTTTATGTCTTCAATCTATTTTATTTTGAAGTGAAAATTAGAGATTAGCTAAAGGAATTTCTTCATCATATTGGAGACTTAAATAAAAGTTGAAAAGTAATTTGTTCATTCAAAAACAATTGTATATTTACTCACATATATGGCTATTAGGTGAATCTAATATACATAGCCATTACTTTTATGTTTATTTTATTATTTGTTATTACCTTTGATGGTATAATGAAAAAAATCTACTTAGCAAGCAATGTCTGAGCTGGCAATAAGAACAGAGTTGACTTTTGAGATTTGGGGACAGGAGTTTAGTTGAAGCAAGAGACATGGAAAAAAGAAGAAACCCATTTGTAGAATATTATTTGAAATGGAATCTGTGCCACGATTTATCTTGACTTAAACTGTGACTGTGTTTGATGACCTTTCATGACTTCTTGTGAGCCATTCTCCGTCCTGGAGATCTCATTCCCAGTGGCCATAGCTTACTACCTGCAAGAGCTTTGTGAAAGCTTTCTCTGCCAGGCTCTCCTCACACACAATTCTCCATTTCTCTGGAGTGAAGAATCTTGGAGTTTTGAAGGTATAGTTCTTCATTAGTAGAGTCAGCACAAAGTCTCTTAATGAGTTAGAATGGCTTAAAACTTTCTACAAGCTTTTAATGTTGACAAGAGGTTTAGGGGCTGGTGATATAGTGCAGTGGTTAAGAACACTAGCTGTTTTTCCAGAGTCTTGAGTTCAATTTCCAGCAATCACATGGTGACTCATGACTATCTGTAAATGGGACCTGATGCCCTCTTCTGGCATGCAGGTGTGCATACAGACAGAGCACTCTTTATTTATTTTTTTTCAAAAATACACAAATAAATAATTTTTAATGAAAAAGGAAATTTAAATACAAATGAATGCTTAGGAAGTAAGCATTTACAATGTGTGTGTGAAAGTTTTTGACGAGACTGGTCTAACCTGAGTTTTCATATAATGTCTCCTGGGTTTCTGTTGCTTCTGATCGGAGAGAACTGTCATCTTTGTTCACTCATACTTTTTTGTCACACTGCAAAACAAACTTTGGGGGGGATCTGGTGGTTGGAGGTTCTTAGGTTGGAGTGGGGCCTGGCCACTCACTTACTTTGTGGGGTTTTCATGCATATCATTGACATACGTATACATGGGGTTCATAAAAACTCGGGGAAAAAAAAAAGAGTTGAGATTCTAAATAACTTCCCTGCAGGATTAGACCTCTGTATAGAAGTATAAAACTAGGGTTGTACGTTTTGGAAGGAGAGATATGTCTGACACCCACATTTATACCTGTTCTTGTGGAAATTTAACATCAGATAATTGCCTCAAATTGGAAAGCCTGGATTAAGCATATTCAAATTCGTCATTTACCCATGTTAAAAGGAATAAAATAAAAATTAAGAAAGCAAAAGGTATTGTGAAGAGGAACCATCTGTGTTGGCAAACAGATTTGCATTTTTGTTTATAAGGATCTAATAATATATATTTCTTTTAATTTATACTTTTGTTTTTTCTATGTAGTGCTAGTTAATCTCTTATGTTTGTTTCTAATAGATATTGTGTAACCTTTAAAATCTGACTGCAGTATTTAAATGGCTTAGCTTTTGAGCCATTCTCCTTGTAGAATTCAGAACTCTCTATTTAATAGGACATGGTTTACATTATACTAGTAAACTATAAACTATTTCTTAGATGTGGAAGATGGCTTTTCTTTAAATTTGAGATTTGGCATCCAGATAGCCTAATGGCTACATGACTGAGACATTTGGAGAGAGATGGATACCACCATAGGTGTCACCTGTTGCTAGGAGACAGTCATTCATCTGATACATTTTGAAAAATTTATTTAAAAGTTAAGAACTTGGAATTTCTATTTAAATAATTTCCCCACATAATAATTTCTTAAAAAGATGTAATTGCCTTAAGTTTTCCTACTGATTGTAGTCATTTCTGTGATTGTATCTATGATTGATGCATCTTAATGTTGCAATCATCTGACAATTTTCTATGATTATGTTCGTGACTG
This sequence comes from Micromys minutus, assembly GCF_963924665.1. Lineage (NCBI taxonomy): Eukaryota > Metazoa > Chordata > Mammalia > Rodentia > Muridae > Micromys > Micromys minutus. Next base: position 15,084,678 of record NC_137984.1, read on the forward strand.
GTATTCTTTATGGTGCAATTGGGTGGCAATAGTCTTATTATATATCTATTAAGATCTTTTACATAACTTTCTCTCAAGACACATTGGAAGAATAGAGCCTTTATTTCCCAGGAGATAAGCCTTTGTGCAAAGCATATTCTTTCTGGCTTTGTCAACTGCCTTTTTATCTAGACAACAGGTTGAGTAGCTTAGCAGAATAAAGCTCCCGGGTCCATACTTCACCTGTCATCAGAGGACAAAGACTACCAACAAAGAATGGAGACAGTGACAGCATTTTCATAGTGTTGTGAGGTCAAGACAGGGGATGGGTAATCTAGATGGCTCTCAGATGTCAGGTAGCACAGGTACAATTTGCCTTCCAAATGTCTCTATATCAGGCTCAGCCAAGGTCTTACCAAAGTGATTTAGAAAAATGTTTGTGCTGAACATGTACAGAGTTGACTTATTTTCTTTGTTATCATTCTCAGAACAACAGTTTCATAATCATTTTCATAGTGCTGACACCATATTTATTATATGTTGCATGTAAGACAGAGGTGGTTTAAATATACAGGTGAATGTGTGTTAAATACCAGCACTATGACATTCTATATAAGAGTCATAAATACCTGCTGACTTCCATGTTTGTAGGGCAGGTTACTGTCCTTCATCCAGTCCTTAATGAACACTCGCAGAAAAACTAATGAAAACTTAGAACATTTTTTTTGGCAGGTATTCCCTTAGACCTGTATTCTGTGCTGTTATGGGTCACAGATTTAGTGGAAATGTGGACAGAAATTGGATCCAGGAAAATAACAGAAGTTGTACATATTTGAGGATTATTTCCAAAGATCTAGGTGCAAAGAAAAAATGAGCAACACAGTGGAGAGTAGGAAATGCATTCTGGGAGGTTTTGTTGTTCAGTTCAAGGGGAGCAGATACTTCTATTGGGACTCTTAGCAAAACAAAGGGAGGGAAAAGCTATAAGAGAGAAAATTATTCAAAGAGATTCTGAGTTTTCTTTGCATTAGCACTGTGCTTTGAACAAATGCCTATGCATTTTAGCCACGTCATGCACAGACACATCAAAAGTCATAAGACAATATGATGGTAATTTTATGTTAAGGATGGAGGTAAGAAGCTGAAAGACTTCTGGCATTTGGTTTATGTATTTGTTGTAAGCTATGAAGAAAAATAATTTTTATTTGGAGAACAATGAAGAATGCATAGGAGTTGTAATCTAAAGAGAAGCAGAAGAAAGCATTGATGAGTTTCAGACCCTGCTACTTATCAAGGTTAACTGTGGATAAGATGAGGTTATTGATTGAAGATTGACATACTTATTTTGGCATAGCCATTGCTTTTCTTTCCCCATTGGTGCTTAACAATCTGTGTGTAAAAATCCAGGAGCATGAATGTTTGGAGTGACTTCCTGATGAAAGTGCACACTTCCTGGACATTATACATTCTCTTTTGATGGTGATACTTTGCCCCTTTTCACGATATTCCATCCCTGCTAAATACATGTTACTCAAAGAAATAGTCCCCTAAGAATCTCACCCCTAGTTATGTAGAAGACTATATGAGGCTTCTTTCTGTAGCCTCACTTCCCTTCCTGCCTCCATCTCTAGTAGATAATGCAGCCCTTGTCCTCCAACTTCCATTCTCACCACTCATTTATTTGTGGGTTGCTGTCTATATGCACGTGAGGGCAGGCATAAGATAAGGCAAGGCCTGTGATTGGGCAGTGGATAGAGATGGCGGGCTGAGAGTTTTAGAGATGGGAGAGATTGGGGGAGACAAGGGAAGGAAGAAAGATGAAGGAAAAAAAGAACAATCCAGACCTGTGTGGCATTAACCACAGGTAGAATGTCATATAAGGGATGGATTATTACAGTACAATTTGTCCAATCTAGGTGGCAGGTCAAGTCAATATCAATTGGCTCTGAGTTCTTTGTTTGGGGGTTTTGTGGGTTGAGAATTTACTGATATAAATCTGACTGATAAATTATAAGCTTCTAGAGTTTCTATTTTGCCAGGTTACAGGGATTTGTGATAGCTAACCACAGGGAGCTGATGGCTGAGAATGCTGGGAATGTGACCAGAATCCTGAATTAAGCTGTTGCTGCATGAGGATCATGCAGATTCCGGGGACTGGCAGATGGAGCTAGATGACCTTAGTGTGGAATAATCTTTATTAATTTACACAACATTTATTTACCACAGTTCCCAAACTGCACCCACATTCCCTCAGAACCTGTCCTTCATATATCCTCGAAAAGCAGGTAGATAAGTTTTATTATATCTTCATTCACCCTCCCCTCCTTCATATATAATCACTGATTCTCATTCCCAGCTCTATAGCAGACCATCTCCTATAGCTTCTCATTCTCTTCCCCATTTACCAGGAGAGAAACAGATTTTGGTGTAACACCCTGTTTTTTATCCTTACCTGGGCCCTGTCGTTATTATCCTAAACCACAATATCCTCACCTGTCTCCATTCATAATTGTAAGCTCCCAATACCTAGAAGCATTGTTTACCCAGAGCTCCTAGTGGCCACATCTGGAAAAATCTCAGAATAATTCCCTGACAGCTAACACTAGCCACCTTAGAGTAGGCAACAGAAGCCAAAGAAAACTCAACAAAGACAAGAGTAGATAACAGCATCTAGAATTACAATCATCCCAACCACAGTTAAAAAGCAAAATCAGAAAGAGTCAGGAAAACATGCCTCCACTATAGACCAGAAAGATTACTACAGTAAGCACTGAATATTGTAACATAGGTGAGGCAAAGAAAAAAAAAAGATGTTAAGGAAACCTTCATGAATATGATAGAGATTTAAAAAGAAAATCAATAAGTAATGTTCATGGAATCATGAACAAACAGTGAAGGAAATGAAAGTTTAAGACTTGAAAGTGGAAATAATGAATTACACACTAAAGTAATTCTGGTATAGGAAAATCTGGAAACTTGAACAAAAACATTAGAAGCAAACCTTACCAACAGAATATGAAAGATAAAGAGAGAATTTCAGTCATTGAAAATACGAGAGAAGAAACAGATAACTCAGATAAAAGAAATGTTAAATCCAAAAATCCCAGCACAAAATATTAATGAAACTTTGGATATCATGAAAAGAAACCTAAGAATAATAGGAATAGAAGTAGGAGAAGAAAACCATGTCAAAGTTACAGAAAGTATTTTCAAGAAAAGCATGAGAAAAATTTCCCTAACCTAAAGAAGAAGATGCCTATAAAAGTACAAGTCTACAGAGCACCATAGAAACTGGAACAGGAAAGAAATTTCCCAAGAGGTATAATAATCAAAACACTACATATATAGAACAAGTAAAGAGTATTAAAAGCTGCAAAGTAAAACAAGCAAGTAACATAAAAATGGAACAGTTAGAATAACATCCTAATTCTGGATGGAGATTTTCAAAGCTTTAAGGGCTGGGCAGGTGTTCTATAAAGTCAAAGTGACTAAAGATACTAGCTCAGACCACTAACTATACTCAACAATACTTTCAATCAAAATAGATAAAGAAAATAGGACATTCCACCATGAAACCAAATTTAAGAAATACCTTTCTACAAAACTAGTCTCATAGAAAGTATTAGCAGGAAATTTTCAATACAGATAATTTTATGCACCCAAGAGAACACAAGAATGAAATAATCCTAGACCAGCAAATTAAAAAATGATTAAACACATACATACAGAAACAAACGATAATCTTTTATCCCATGCTAGTGCCAGCAACCACTGTAGGACCTCATGGCACTGTGAGGTATCTTTATCTTAGTGGCGCCACACCTCCTCTAAGTACTCACAGAACTGAACTTCTTTTGACCCAGACTTGATCTACTCTGCCTGCCCTGGCTGGATTTCTGATGTTTTTGAAAACTATTACCAAAAGCATTTCTGAACTGTTAAGCCGGCTGCTTCTGTCCCTGGTGGTCCACAACTGTCCCAGCATGTTATTTTCACTCACCTTCACTTAGTGTGTTATTGCCAAGCCTTGCACACACACACACACACACACACACACACACACACACACACACACATCTCATTATGAGAGCACTGTGTACCTTCACCTTGCCCAGGCAACCAAGATGGAACTGCTGGTTCCAGCTGCCCCTAAGCCATTGCTTTTATATACTGTCCTCCACAGCTTGGTAAAATCATGATCCAATAATCAATAACTAATCAAACGGGTTTATATGTAAAATTCTCAATCCTCAATTTCTCCACACAATGAGCTTCCAACCAGTTGACAAAGATATAAACCTATCTTGATAAGATAAATTGACCATAGAAACCCTTAGAAATAATATCTACCGAAGGCTACACAGAGCTGCACAGATGGAAATGGTTCATCTTCGTCATCTTCTTCTTCTTCTTCTTCTTCTTCTTCTTCTTCTTCTTCTTCTTCTTCTTCTTCTTCTTCTTCTTCTTCTTCTTCTTCTTCTTCTTCTCCTTCTCCTTCTCCTTCTCCTTCTCCTTCTCCTTCTCCTTCTCCTTCTCCTTCTCCTTCTCCTTCTCCTTCTTCTTCTTCTTCTTCTTCTTTTTCTTCTTCTTCTTCTTCTTTTTGTATAGTACAGAATAGAGTTTATTCCAGTCATGGGAGAGTTAAGAGGGTAGTAGAGGCAGAGAAAGAGAGAGAGAGAGAGACAGAGACAGAGACAGAGAGACAGAGAGACAGAGACAGAGACAGAGAGACAGAGAGAGACAGAGAGAGACAGAGAGAGACAGAGAGAGACAGAGAGAGACAGAGAGAGACAGAGAAGGAGGGAGGCTGGCCATGAGCACGTGGAGGGAAAGGGGGGAAGGGAAGGGGAGAGAGGAGGGATGGGGTGGGAGTGCAAGAGAGCCAGAAGTCAAGAGAGGCCAAGAGAGAGAGGAGAAGGCAAGCAGCCCCTTTTATAGTGTCATGTCACTGGGGCAGAGCATACCTGGCTAATGCCAGGTAATTGAAGGGTGGGGTTTACAGAATCCCAACATTTCCCCAGTTTTGGTTTAATTAAAAAAGAAAAATTAGAGGTGATGGTGGACCAGGAATAGGGTCGTTGTGATCTCTTGACTGCTTCATGCTTGTTTGGAGCGACGTTTCTAGAGAGTCCAGAAAAGTGGGGGTAAGGATATTTGTCCAGTCTTAGAGTCAATGTCTCCTTGTTGTCCAGGGTCTGTGGAACCATCTGAGGACAGATCCAGTGGAAGCATCTGTGTCTGTGAGAGAAGGCTGAAGCATCTGTAGGTTGTTTCTCTGGAGCTGTTCTAGATGTAATGAGTGCCTGGACTTGAAAAGATGCTGGAACACACATGTATACATTATAGGTAGAAATTAAGTACATTTGATTTGGAAGAAAGAAAAATTTTCCAGGAGCAGTCCTGGTGCTGCCATTCCTCCCCTTTTCTTATTGTAAAAAGGAGAAAAAGGGGAGGGGGAGGCTAATGGTGAAAGGAAAATAGGGAGAGTCTCATTAGCTACTTCCTGCTGTCTTGGGGCATCACTGGGGTTGCAGCTGGCTTTCACCATAGGGGTTCACTTGGCAAACATTCACATCAGGTTCCTCTATGGACAGTGGCTGGTAATCCTGTAACAGGAACTAATTAATAGTTTGGTTAGAAAGTTTCTGTGTCTATCATTGAAGTAGACAGAGGATTGATAAGATTTGGAGCAAATTACTACAGAATGTGTCCCTATGTCTTATAAAAGTTTTCCATGCCATAAAGTGGGATAGAGGAAAGGTGTGGAGTCATGGCAATGTCAAAGTCAGGGCAGCTGAATGTTGATAGTACTTACTGAGGACCCTGGTTGATTTTTATCTTTGTCTTCTATCTTTAAGAATGGTTCATCTTCGGCTTCTCCTCATCTCTCATTCCTAGACTTTTCTCCACCTACCTTTTCTTTTTATTCAATGATAGGTTTGACCTGCCCTGCTGTATAATGACATCATCCTTCAACAAACCACCACCACCACTGTTATCCCACAATAACAGCAACATAATAACAGGAATAAACAAACATTTCTCATTGATTTCTCTTAATAATAATGGTCTTAATTACTCCAATAAAAAGACATAAGCTAACAAAATAGAAGCCAAAACAAGATCTGTCTTTCTGTTGCATCTTAGATATATACTTTGATATCAATGTAAAAGGATAGAAAAATGTATTTCAAATGAATGGACCTAAGAAGCATTGAGGTACAGCCATTGTAATTTCTGACAAAATAGGTTTCAAACTAAAACTAATCTGAAGAGATAAGCAAGAATACTACACACTAATCAAAGGAAAACTCATCAAATGGCCATTGCAATTCTTTTCTTTTCTTTTATTACAATTTTATTTTTTAAAAAACAGAGATACATGTATACATTTTAAAGGCATTTTGGCATAAAACTATACGAATATATTTTTGTCAGTACTTGATTTTTTAAAGGTTTGATAGTATGCGGCCATTGCAATTCTTAACATCTATATATAATACACAAGAACAACAAAGGTCGAAAAAGAAATACTACTACATTTTAAATCCCATATCTCACAAACATTGATAGTGAGAGATTTCACTGTTCCTCTCACACCAGTAGACAGCTCATCCAGACAAAAGTAACAGAGAAATGCTGGAGTTAACAGACATTATAAACTAAATAAACCTAACATTATAGTTACAGAACATTTTATACTTGCAGAAAAGAATAAAACTTTGTATTACCTCATGAAACTTTCTCCAAAAAAATGAGCATATATTCAAATAGAAAGCAAGTCTCAACATATTCAAGATAATTTAAACATTCTCCCTGACCATCATGGATTAAGGCTGAATATTAATAACAGCACAAACCACAGAAAGCATAAAAACTCATGGAAACTGAGCAACTCACTACTGAATGAAAAATGGGGATAAGATAGATATTATAGACATTTTAGAACTGAATGAAAATAAATATACAACATATCCAAACTTCTGAGATACAATGAATAGTTTTCAAGGAGACAAACATATAGCCCTGAGTCCTGACATAAAGTAACTGAAGAAATATCTCACCAATAATTTAAGAGCTCACCTGAAATCTTCAGAATGAAAGAGAAATAATACCCAAAAGAAGTAGATAACAAAAATAATCAAACTCAGGGCAAAAATTAATAAAATAGAAACAAAAAAGAATAGCATTAATTGTCAATGAAGCAAAGAGTTGGTGTTTTAAGAAAACCAGTAAGATTGGTAAGTCCTTATTCAAATTAATTAAATATCAGAGGAAAAGAATATATCCAACATGCATAATTAGAGATGAAAAAGGATGTCATTAAACATAATGAAAGATGTGTCCTCGTTATATGTTGGAGAATCTTTGGGGTATATGCCCAGGACTGGAAAAACTGAGTATTACTATGTAGTAATAATACTAGGTAGTACTATGCCTAATTTTCTGAGGAACTGCCAGACTGATTTCCAGAATGGTTGTACTAGCTTACAACCATCAGTGGAGATGTGTTCCTCTTTTTCCACATCCTTGCCAGCATCTGCTATCATCTGTGTTTTTGAGCTTAGCCATTCTGACTGGTATGAGGTGGAATCTCAGGGTTGTTTTGATTTGCATTTCCCTAATGACTAGGGATGTTGAGCATTTTTTAGGTACTTCTCAACCTTTCTGTATTCCTCAGTTGAGAATTCTTTGTTTAGCTCTGTACTCCATTTTTTAATAGGATTGTTTGATTCTCTGGAGTCTAATTTCTTAAGTTCTTTGTATATATTGAATATTAGTCCTCTATAGATGTAGGACTGGTAAAGATACTTTTTCGATCTGCAGGCTGCCATTTTGTCTTGACAGTGTCCTTAGCCTTACAGAAACTTTGCAATTTCATGAGGTTCCATTTGTCATCTTGATCTTAGAGCATAAGCCTTTGGTGTTCTGTCCAGGAAATTTTCCACTATGTCTATGTGTTCTAAGCTCTTTCCCCTTTTCTCTTCTAATAATGTCAGTGTACCTGGTTTAATGTGTAAATCTTTTATCCACTTGCACTTGACCTTTGTACAAAGAAATAAGAAAGAACCGATTTGCATTCTTCTGCATGCTGACTGCCAGTTGAACCAGTACCATTTGTTGAAGAGGCTGTCCTTTTTCCATTGAATGTTTTTAGCTCCTTTGTCAAAGATCAAGTGACCATAGGTTTGTGGGTTTATTTCTGTATTTTCAGTTCTGTTTCTTTGTTCTTCCTTCCTATCTCTGAACCATTATCATGTGGTTTTTATCACAATTGCTTTGTAATATAGCTTGAGGTCAGGGATAGTGATTCCCTTGGAAGTTAAAGTTCTTTTATTGTTGAGAATAGATTTCACTATCCTAGGTTTTTGTTATTCCAGATGAATTTGCAAATTGTTGTTTTTAATAATTATAACAGCCAGAAGCTGGGAAGTACCCAGATATCCTTAAACAGAAGAATGGATACAGAAAATGTGGTACATTTACACAATAGAGTACTACTCAGATATTAAAAACAATGATGCCATGAACTCCTTGGCAAATGTGTTAGGGGCCTCATATCAGTTGGTGTATGCTGTCTGGTTGGTGGCTCAGTATCTGAGGGATCCCAGGGGTCCAGATTAGTTGAGACTTTTGGTCCTTCTACAGGGTCGCCCTCCTCCTCAGCTTCTTCCAGCATTTCCTTAATTCACCCACAGGGTCAGCAGCTTCTGTCCATTGGTTGGGTGTAAATATCTGCATCTGACTCTTTCAACAGCTTGTTGGGTCTTTCGAATTTAGGACTAATTTATTTTCCTCGAACAGAATTGAAGCGTCTAAGGAAGCAGTTCCTCTTCCCACTGGCATTTGAGGAAAGAACTGGAAGTAGCTTGTGGGGCTGGAGAGATGGCTCAGCAGTCAAGAACGCTGGTTGATCATTCAGAAGACCAAGATTCGGTTTCCAGCATCTACAGGACAGCTTGTAGCCCTGTGTAACTCCTAGTCCAGATCTCTGACACCCTCTTTGGCCTCCATTGGTACTTGTAGTATACAGACATACATGTAGGCAAAATACTTGTACACATGAAAGAAAAATGCTCTTTCAAAAGTTTTTTTGTATGCTAAAATCTTAAGGCATGTTTTGAAACTCTGAGAGTGAGAAATGAAAAGGAAATGTTTGAAAAAATATGACATTTCAAGGAGGTTCTTCGTCTTATTTTTACTGATATAATTAGAAATCTAGCTTCACGGTTGACAATGTTTTACTAATTTGAAAAATAATAGTAGACGATGAGAGGGCATTTCCCATTAATAAAACAAACAACAATTACAAGCAACAGCTCTACAGCATTCTACCTCACTTCAGGGTCATTTGTTAATTTGGGTGTTGGGGGAAGGGAACTAAAGACATTGGGATGAAATGGACAGAGAGAAGTGAGGGAGAAGGACTGAGGTCACAGGGACATTTAATACCTTTTGTTCAGGCAAGGGGACAGGGATTAAGTGCTTGATTTTTTCAAGTCAGCTGCAGTTGGCGAGATCCAAGACAAAAGAGCAGAAAGAAAAAGGAGGGAGTCCCACACTCTACAGCTTTTATTTCAAGAAAATTTCAAACTCTAAACTCAAGACAGTGGCCAAACCTCAGCTGCCTCAGCTACTCACAACTCCTGTCTTTCTTTCTCCATCAGCAAGATGGATATACATAAGCTCCTGGGTACCCCAGTGTACGTTCTCAATACTCAACACACTCACCTCATGAAAGCCGCCTGACTCACCCACTTTGCACATAAGAGACCTTCCCTGAGTACTGAGCTGTACAGCACACAATGTGATGTTTGATATTTGCACTGTAAGGTTGAGGGTCTGGCTGCATAGAAATGTTACCAGAGTAGTTACTGTCACGAGCCCAGGAAGAGACAACTTCAAAGTTAGAAGTGCAGTTTCTGCTGAATGAGCATATCATCGTATTATTAAAAGAGATTATAAGGTTGAGCTATGATAAGGTAGAGAACATCTGTACTTGAAATAGGTCCTTGTGCATTGCACAGGTTGGTAAATGCCCATCTATAACATGTCTGGAACATTTTGTGGGTCTTTTTAATCTTTACTGGCCAAGGATTTGCCTTACATCGTGGGTTTCCCTCAGTTCCCTGAGAAGATTTGTTTACTCATTTTTGCCAATTTTAGAAAAAGTTATATTATGGCCTAGGGCAGAATTAGTGTTTTTCTTTTAAAAAGATTTTATAACTCAAGCTAAATTCTCGAATGTTAGTTGATTATATTTGAGAAGCATTTTTGTCTTCATCAGATTATTTTATTTAGAAATTAGCATAATCTTAGATAATTTATGGTTATTAAGTTTGAGCTCCAAATTTAAAATGATTTATAAATCAACATATGTGCAGTCAAATGAATTCAGATTAATTTAAGCATCAAGGGCAGCTTACTAATGAAGACCAAGCAGCATTCTGAATAGAAGAATTTCAGAAAGAAGTTATCTTAAAATGACAAGCATCCGAGGCTTTCCAACTGAAGGAAGCTCAAATCAGCACATCATACTCAAATTTTATTCTAGGCCTACAAATGATTTTGTAAACCCTTCTGGATTTGTTGTAGTACTTATGATATTTGAATTTTTAATAGGTACTTAATGATTTAGTCTAGTTTTGTTTTAATATAAATATGCATAAAACTATTTGAATACATTTCTAACTTAAAACACAGAAATCTAATAGGTTACCTGGTGATATTTGGGATACTTTTGCAACACCAGGTTAGCAATTTAGGAAGCTCAGGAAAGGTGGGATCAAGGTTTATACCTGATATCGCCAGAAATTTGAAGTTCTCCCCAATTCTATTAGTGTTTAAGGGGTTTGCTAAATGTGGAGAAAATTTTAGTGAAAACTAAAATTTAGTGCTATGATTTTATTTTCACCAAGACAATGAAGTCTAATTTGGGTTTCCTTGATTTATCCCAAGAAGTGTAAAGTGACAAAGAATATTTAACAATAATGTTGTAATGAACTGCAAAATGTTCTCTCTAGGAAGAAATTCCTATGACTCTTCTGAGCTATTACTTTCTTTGTATAAAGAGGGAAGATGAAAGAAAGAAATATTCCAGAAACACCAGAGACAAGCCATGTCAAATGTATTAGAACAATGTGCTAAGTGCAGAGTATAATCTGCAAATAACATATAAATGTATGTGTTTCTGGGCATTTTACCTGTATCCACAATGTGAAAGTGTTTCAATACTTTAGGACTAAATTGCTATTACTCAGTGCCCATATCTGGTCAGTTCTGTAGCTGATAAACTTGATCATAGAAATTTAATTCAGAGAGACAGAATGCACAACTCAGTAACAAAGAGAAAAAAATATAAATAATGAACAAATGCAATTTACAATCACTGGTTTTTAATTTATTATGTAGTGAAGAATACCTTAGAAAGAACATGTATATTTTTAGAAATAGTGACTTTTATCGAATTATGAAAAACGGGAATTGGCCAACCTATTCTGAAGCTCAGTGAGAACTTAGTGAAAATTTAATGCTATGATGTTATTTTCACCAAGACAATGAAGTCTAATTTGGGTTTTCTTGATTTATCCCAAGAAGTATAAAGTGGTGAAGAATATTCAGATTAACAGTACTTCACTGTGAGATATTAACAATAAAAGAAGGAACATTTAAAATGTAACTAGCCTTGGAGTATAGGATTCATAAAAATAGCATCAGCAAAGCGCCACAATGCCTAATTACACTTCTTCAGCATGTTTACATCCTTGTTCTCGTTGTCTTACTTTGAAAAACAATCCTGGGCACAAAATATTAAAGTATTCAGTTGTTAGGCAAGCATTGCACAAACACCCAACATAACAAGAAAATAATTGTTTTAACATCTGCTTCTGGTTCAGCGAAATCCCAAGTTTCTGAAGTCCTCTGTAAAATATCAGCAGATGCAGGTTTTGAGTTTCCATATCACGGAAGTGTATTATTGGTTCAAAACCACACTTTAAAGATGTATATTAGAGCATTAAGAAAATAAAATGCTTTGATTTTTATAATCTTACTTGTGTATAAAAATATTATTTCATTTTATATTCTTTCAACTGTTTTCTAGTTTTCTTACCCTGTAAGAATATGCAATATTAGATATTCTTTATTGGGAATCACTCTGACTGAAACAAAATAAGAGAGGAAGGTATCTTTGGTGGCCTTTGGCTTCTGAGGGATTTGTCAAGGTGGGAAACTCAGGGCAGTGGGAGTCTTAGGTGAGCAGGTGGTCATGGGGCCAATCATTAGGCACCAGAAATCTCAGGATGGAACCAGGATTGGAGGAACTTCAGTGTCTTTTTCCTAGCAATCTCCTCACTCAGTCAGGGTCCATCTGGTGAAGGCTCCATATCCCTCAATTTAAAGCCAAAAGTTATAAACAAAGGTTCAAAAATGAACATAGGGAGACATTTCAGTTTAAAGCCATAGCACTTACATTTCTCTGTTCCCTCTTTGAGTTTCTACTTCCTGTTTTTTTTCATCCTTATGTGCACAGTATTGTTTAGGCTTCAATTTGGTTAAGGAATGAAGTAACATGTTAGGATCTGCAAGGACAAGAATTGTATTGTTCTTTATCTTTTCTACATAGAATCAGGAAGAGTATTCCAGACATCTTGTTGGATGTTTCTCCATTGTTATCCAGTGACAAGAACCTGCTAGCACCTAAGTTTGCTATCTGTCATAGAACTCCAACCAAGAGGTCAGCTTTGTCAATGAGCCATGACTTAGACTTTCATGTATCAGCCAAACCTGTCTGAGAAATATCAGATAAGATGTTTGGGAAAATGCAAGTCAAAGACTCCTGCAGCAGTTGGGTCTCTGTGTCCTGACCAGTGCACCAGTCTCATAGGGACTGAACTGGCTGGTTTTAGGTCAACTTGACACAAGCTGGAGTTATCACAGACCAAGAAGAATATGTTGAAAAAATACCTCCATGAGATCCAGCTGTAAGGCATTTTCTCAACTAGTGATCAAGTGGGGAGGACTCAGCCCATTGTGAGTGGTGCCATCCCTGGGCTGGTAGATCTGGGTTCTATAAGAAATCAGCCTGAGCAAGTCAGGGGAAGCAAGGCAGTAAGTAACATCCCTCCATTGCCTCTGCATCAGCTCCTGCTTCCTGACCTGCTTGTGTTTCAGTTCTGACTTCCTTTGGTGATAAACAGCAATGTGGAAGTGTAAGCTGATTAACCCTTTCCTCCCCAACTTGCTTCTTGGTCCTGATGTTTGTGCAGGAATAGAGACCATGACTAAGACAGGGACCTTACAAAGACTCACTCATTTCTATGCCTTAATATATTCCTATTGTCAAGTCTCTCCCTCAAGTCTTTAAAAAGAATGCTTTCAGGCCAAGAAACAGTTTTATTCTGTTGCCAGCAAAAACATGTCTTTGTTCTTCAGGGAAAACTTGTTAAGGAGATACCGAAAGCTCACCTTCTTTCTTAGACATTCAGAAAATTGTATTGTCTAGATCTGGTGATGCTGGGGACACTGGAAATGATCAGTTGTGACCTGCAGTCACCCACTGTCCTCAGCTTTGCCTTAACATCCTTCTAAGAACATGTGTGGAAGACATACCTTGGTTGCCTAAATGATTTTTGTTCACACCAATGGGGTATATTTGCTTTAATCTTATAGATGCACTATTGCTGTATTTATCATGTACACAAACAACAAGGGGGTGTTTGTGTCTAAATCACATACTAAAATATCTCCTCTGTGTGCTCACTACTCTCCTTGGAAAGGTACAGCACATACATTTTAATGATTCTGTCTGACTGTAAAGGTTGCCTCATTGCAGGATGCTGGCTATCCTTTCTTCGGGATCATCTTCTTCAGGTTAATGGCAAGTAAAGAATCTCTACTCTGTACCATAACAAACCGTGTTTTCAACTTCCCTATTTCTTACTTGTAAAAATCTTGAAAACAAGTTCATAAAATGTCATCATTTTTCTGATGGAAAACATGATTACTGAACCTTACAGATATCCTATTAGTACAAGGAATGTTTTGAAATTCTTTAGAGAACCTGAACTGATAAAACAATCATAAAATTTAATTTTAAATGAAATTCCATCCTGATGTAAGCTCTTTCATCTGTACAAACACATATGGACTTTGGTTTCCATGGTTACTTGTTACTAAGTCCTGTGCTCTCTGTGGTTCTGCTCTGGCTGGACCAGATATAAACAAGTCTAGTCATCTTAATGAGGCAGAAATCGAATAACGCTTTATTTGATGGCTATGTAACACTTCAGAATACAGACAATTTCCTGCTAAAAGCACAGAGTAAAGTAAGAACACATTTCCTTCTAAAACCCAAGTGTTCTTTGATTATTGGCATAAGAACTAAAGTAAGAACAATAGATCTTATATATATCTATATATCTGCATATATTTTCTGTATATGCATACACTTACACATACACACATATATTCATATCTATATATAATATTTATTTAGCCAGCGTTTCTTTATATAAAAAAGACAAACTTATTCTTAATACTGGATTGCCCCATCCAGAATTTATGAAATAGTTTAAGTGTAACATCATAATTTATATGTTTGTGTATGAAGTGAAAGGGTTACTTTGTGTTTTGTGTGTATTTTGATATAAGATGAGATAAAGGACAAAAATATTCCTCTTAAGAGCAAAGGTGTTTTCAGAGTGTACTCAAGCAGAAGTCTGATCTATTGTGACCATCTTGGTTCTTACTGCTTCATGAGACGCAAGAACAGAATACAAATATGGCATGGAGCGATGCCCCAGAGGATGGGCCTTTACTTATGCACATACAGGAAGCACAGATGGACAGTGGATTGAGTTATTGAAATGAAAGAAGAGAAGCTGGAGAGGCAGGGGATGGATGGGTTGGGAGTTCAGGGCATATATTCTTTCAGGAGACATATGTTTTATTCTCAGCATTGAGTTTGGTGGCTCATAACTACCTGTAATTCTAGGTCCAAGCATTTCAACACCTTTATTTGGACTCTGTACTTACATTGGAAAGCTAAAACACTGGAAGGCATAGACATATAATTACAAATAAATGGCTTGAGTCTGGAGAGATGGCTCAGAGGTTAAGAGCTCTTGATGTTCTTGCAGAAGACCTGAGTTCAGTTCCCAGCATTCACATGGTAGCTCACAACCATCCATAACTCCAGTTCTAGGGGATCTGCTGTCCACTTCTGGCCTTTTCCTAGAGTCATGAGGTAAACAGACATAGATGCAGGCAAAAAATTCACACATGAAATAAAATACATAAATATTAAAACATTAGTTAAAGCTTAAAAGAGAAGTACAGCAGGTTAGGTGGATCCCTAGAGAATTGAAGGATAGTGGACATTATTGTACTTAGTTATATATCTGTATGAATTATATACATGCATGAAATTCTCAAAGAACAAATAAAATACAACAGCCAAGAACCTATATTTCAAAACTGATACTTTAGTTGCCCATACAATGTTTGTACAAATTTTAAGATACATTTCCAATACATCTGATACATTTAATAAGTCATCTATACAGCAGCCCTGACATGGCTGTTTCTATATTATCTCAAAAAATGTCAACATCATTGCACAGACTAGAATAAAACTGGGAAAACATATGCTGTAATTTTGTGCAAAAAAGCCTTTGATCGGTAACCTAAATATGACACATTTTAAGAAATTCAGTTGCTTCTGTTCACCTGTGGTGGTCAGTGGAAATGGGCTGTTTTATCATTGTTGTCTTCGGTCCTTGAGGATCCAGAATCTGTACCCAGCAGCAAACCAAGAATTCTACCTCCATGCTTGAGAGAACCACGTTTGCTTTCAAAAGGAAAATGGAGGACAATACTCTCCCTGTGAAAATATCTGTCACCACAAATCCCAAAAGCTGTGGATAAAACATACTAGGTGAGAAATAAAAGTAGAGCAGAAAAGGAGATGCTATGAACCTGTATAACTGTGCCTCATGTTTATTGATATAATGCATTCTTTTGCAATGTTAGTCCATGATGTTTATGCACATAGAGAAATAACAAAAAAATGAATAACTGAAATTTAAATAAAACTGGGGCATTGGTTGTGTGTGCAAATATTGAAATAGCAAATGCACCGTAAAACACAAGATGATGCTTATATAAATCAAAATTGTTTTTAATATGAATTTCTTGACAGGAGTAAAGTAAATTTTAAGTGATATGGTAACATCCTTTATACAGTAAAAGAAAATGAAATGAAACTTTTAGAAATGTAAAGAGAAATGAAAAGGAAGATGATTTCAGTTTACTAGTGATACAGGTTAAATAAAAAAAAAAGTAGAAACTGTAGGCATAAATTTTTTGCAGCCTGTTTTTAATAAGGGTCAAACTTTCCTCTAGCCCACCACCCAGCAGAGGTAATAGAAGAGAAAAGTTATTAGGATGGGGAAAGAGGACCCGTTTGGCAATAGTTCTTTGGGGGTGAGCTTGGTCTTTGGCAGCAGTTCTGTCCTGTAGCAAACACCAAATACAAGTAGGCAGCTGCAGACCAGTCCTCTGGGCTGGCAGACTGCAGGCACAAACCAGCAGCTGTAGTTCAATCCAGAAGAAACCACGAAGCGAGCCAGCTGGCCTGAGGAGAGGTCACAGAAGCAGCAAGCTGCAGCAGGGGCCTCCAGGGCAACTCTTGGGTGAGTTTCTCTTAATGGCGGAGTTATCACAAGTTGATCTCATTAATGGTATCAGTGGGAACATACATGCTCATCTTTAGTGAAGAATAGCAAAGCAGAGAAAACCAAACCAACGCCCAGTCCTCGTCTCCCACTCTCTGTGAGGTTATATTCATAGCCCACCAAGTGTCTATTCAAGTGTTTGTGATATCAAAACATCCTTTCACGTGTGTCTGCCTCACAAAAAATATTCTTTCACCTGTGTGCCCCAGCAAAAACATCATTTGACATAACTTTCCAAAGAAACTAGAATTTCCCACTTCAATCAGCCTACAGAAGAAACTTTCTTTTTAATTCATTTTTATTGGATTGTTTATGTGTTACATTTCAAATGTAATCCTTTTCCTCAGTTACCCCTTCTTCTTTACCCCCCCCCCCCATGCTTCTATGAAGATGCCTTCTTTACCCACCCACTCTCACGTCAATACCTTGGCCTTCTCCTATACTGGAGAAACAAGCCTTAACAGAACTAAGGGATTCTCCTCCTATTGATACCAGAAAATACCATTCTCTGCTACATATGTGACTAGAACCATGGGTCCCTCTATGTTTACTCTTTGGTTGTTGGTTTAGATCCTGAAAGCTCTGTGGTTTCTGGTTTGTTGATATTGTTGTTCTTCCTATGGGTTTGCAAATCTCTTCAGCTCCTTCAGCCTTTTCTCAAACTCCTCCATCAGTGTCCCTGTACTTGGTTTGATAGCTGCAAGTATCTTAATCTGTATTAGTATAGCTCTGGCTGAGCCTCTTAGGAGGCCTCCATATCAGGCTCCTGTCAGCAAGCACTTCTTGGCATCAGCAATAGTGACTGGGTTTGGTGGCTGCATATGCGATGGATCCCTTGGTGGGTCAGTCTCTGGATGGCCTTTCCTATGTTGCTGTTACATTCTTGGTCCCTGTATTTTCTCCCATGAGTATTTTGTTCCTCTTTCTATGAAAGACTGAAGCATCCACACTTTGGTCTTCTCTCTTCTTGAGTTTCATATTATCTGTGAATTATATCTTGGGTGATCTGAACTTTAGAGGTAATATTCACTTATCAGTGAGTACATACCATGTGTGTTCATTCATGTCAGGGTTACCTCACTCAGTATTTCCAATTTTATTTGGAATAACAAAAAAAAAAAAAAAAAACAAAAAAACAAAAAACAGGATAGCAAAAACTATTCTCAACAATAAAAGAACTTCTGGGGGCAGCACTACCCCTGACTTCAAGCTATATTACTGCACAATTGTGATAAAACTGTATGGTATAGGTACAGAAACAGGCATATAGATCAATGGAATAGAATTGAAGATCCAGAAATGAACCCACACCTATGGTTACTTGATCTTTGACAAAGAAACTAAAGCCATCCAGTACAAAAAAGACAACATTTCCAATGAATGGTGCTGTTTCAGCTGGCAGTCGGCATGTAGCAGAATGCAAATTGACCCATTCTTATCTCCTTGTACAAAGGTCATGTCCAAGTGGAACTAAGACCTCCACTTAAAACCAGATACACTGAAACTAATAGAAAAGAAATTGGGGAAGAGCCTTGAACACATAGGCACAGAGGAAATTTTCCTAAAAGAAGAACACCAATGGCTTATGCTCTAAGATCAAGAATCAACAAATGGGATCTCATATAATTGCAAAGCTTCCATAAGTCAAAGATCACTGTCAATAGGACAAAATGGCAACCAACAGATTGGGAAAAGACCTTTACCAATCCTACATCTGATAGAAAGCTAATATCTAATATATACAAAGAACTCAAGTTAGACTCCAGAGAACCAATAACCCTTTTAAAAATGGGGTGCAGAGCTAAACACAGAATTTTTAATTGAGGAATATTGAATGGCTGAGAAGCATGTAAAGACATGTTCAACATTCTTAGTCATCAGAGAAATACAAATGAAAACAACCCTAAGATTCCACCTCACACCAGTTAGAGTGGCTAAGATCAAAAACTAAGGTGAGAGCAGATGCTGGTGAGGATGTGGAGAAAGAGGAACACTACCCCAATTGTTGGTGTGGTTGTAAACTGATACAACCACTCTGGGAATCAGTCTGGTGGTTCCTCTGAAAATTGTACATAGTACTACCTGAGGACCCAGCTATACCATTCCTGGGCATATACCCAAAAGATGCTCCAACATATAACAAGAACACATGTTCTACTATGGTCACAGCAGCTTTATTTATAATAGCCAGAAGCTGGAAAGAACCCAGATGTCCTTCAACAGAGGAATGGATACAGAAATTGTGGTATATTTGCACAATGGAGTACTACTTAGCTATGAATAACAATGATTTTATGAAATTTTTAGGCAAATGGATGAAAACTTTCTTTTTTAGGAATTACAAATAATCCATTTTAAGGGGAAATAATAGTAAAACAAAAAAGTTGTTTTGCCAAAAATTTGCCAATAATGTTCAAAATATCTCATGAATATTTTATAAACACAGGAAGACAAGTTGGAATACTACTCAATTTTCTAAGTGGATTGCTAAATATTTAAATATCATTTAAAAACTTATTTAAACCTCATCAGTAACCCTAAAAATCACTTCAAAAGTACTACTTTATTGAATGTAAAAAAGCAATTTTGCAAAAGTATTTTTAATCCACAGCATTTACAAACATTATAAATTATGAAAAACAAATTTTTCAATGTTAATTAAGAATAAAAACAAATTAATCAGTTTATAGGAAAGTTCAAAGGAAATTAGACAAATATACTGAAAGAATGAGAATGACGTATAAATATAATTATGATGATTAGATAAGTATTGAAAAATTCAATTTTTGCAATCTTTGTAATGAGTATTGTACATCAAACATTAGCCAAGCCGTATCATGAATCACGTTCAGTCTTCTTTAGTTACCCCCACAATATAACACTCTCAATGTATCACTTAAGTGGTGAGGAACCAAAACGTTAGTTAATGAAAGTTCTAGTGTAGGCTGCATACTCTACACAGTATGTGCACTTGAACCACAAATACACATGAGGGTTACATTCAAGGTTTTGACTTGGTCAGTCTTCTCTAAGTTCAAAGTTCATTCCTCAGTCTACAAACTCAGTTACTTCAGTAGCAAAACTTGCTATGTGATTGTTTGAAAGTTAAATTCTGAGATGGTTTGGAAAACTTAAAGATGCGATGTTGAGATGGTGTTTCCTTGGAGATCTTTGGAACAACTCCTTATTTTTTTTGGCTCTGGCTTCTGTCACATTTCTCTGTCTTCTTCCTTCTTTAAAGCTGGCAATGGCCACCCAAGCCTTTCTCCTCTAGCACTGACCCTGCTCTGCTGAGTTTCCCTGAAATCATTGCCAGTATCTCTGATTAAACTGAAGTCTTTCAAACAACTCAATGCGACGTTTTTCTTAAGGCCAATTAATAAGCAAATTAATCCTGTCTATAACTTTCATTTTAAATATATTTTAGAATACATTTACAGGTTGCAGAATAGAGGATATGGCTATATATGATTTTTCTACTATCACAGTAAGCCATAAAACTCTCTTATGTCTTGTCCCTTTGAAAATGAAATGCATAACTTAATATGATTTTGAAAAAAAAAAGAAAGAAGTGACAGTCCCTGGGTTTAGAAGGGACAAAGTTGTGCAGAGGTACAGTTTTCACAGACTGAGATACACTTGCAAAAACTATTCTTCTGTTGGAGGATGTAGAAAGTATTTTGGGCAGGTATAAAATATGAGAACTTCATAAAAGGAAGCATATGCTAAATATGAAAAAAAATATATTTCATAAAATACTACTAATTTCATAATTTTTTTTAGTTTTATTGGTTCTTTGTGAAGCTTGCATTAGGCACCCTAATCTAGCCCCTATCCCTATACACTTCTCTCTTGCAACCTAACTAAAGACAGAGAATAAAAATCTCGTTATGGAAGCTCTAGCATGTCACACCCAGACCCATAGTATTCCATTTTGTCCATACTTCTCTTCTTGCAAAAATGTTCACTATAATGACTCTTTTGTCTGGTAGGAGTCTGGCTTCTGCTATTTCCTTCATCAGTATTGGAATCTCACTGGGACTCCAATGCAATATCTTCTTGTTGTCCCGTGTCATGGAGATCCTCTAGCTTTAGATCTGTCAAATCTTCTTGCATTCCAACAGTTCAAACATGGGCTAGACGGTGAGATGGGACAAGTCAAAGCCCTGCATCTAGGCCCGGGAGGATCAGAGATGTTCAGTCCACTAGTTCTTCCACTCTCAAGCCCTCAAGGCCAGCTTATTAGCAATACCAGCAACCAGGACCAATACCCTGCTACCCTGTGAGGTGCAGGAACTGCTCTCTGAGAGCTGTAGCTGGTGAAGGGTGGGGCCAGCTTTCCTGCTACTGTGACCCCAGGGCCAGGTGGGGAAGGGGAAGGATGGAGAGGGGAGGAGAGTATCTCTCCCTTGTTCATGGCAGCACTGGAAAACAAATGGTAGGACCAGCTCTCCCGCACTCTCCCCAGTACTGCTGCTCTGTGGCAGAAGGGCCAATCCAGCTCTCTAGCCCTCAAGCTTCTGGGGCTAGATCTTTCACAATGTCCAGGTGAGGGGTAAGGCTGGTTCTGGGAAGCCCTCAAACATCAGTATATCCCCCCGTAGCTGCCCAGACCAGAAACATCTGCCTGGACTTTGATGGTAAAGGACTCCTTTACCATCTTGAACATGGTCTGCCCTCCATGTTTGCCCTGCACCAGGCTGGTCCCAGATGAGAGAGATCTTGTTGTTTCTAGCATGCATCTTGTTCTCAGAGCCAGTACAGGCCAGTCTGGTATCTGACTAGTAGTCAATCTCAGGCTATCTCCCTGTCTGGGAACTCTTTCGGTTTCAGGCTGGTCCCTCCCCCAAGGGAATGTTAGAAAATTAATTATTCACATGTTTATAGATCAGAACATTGATCATATATGTAGCTCCTCTCTGATCCCTACTGACACACATGTGGCATGGCAGCCACATCTGCAAGGCCTCTAGGGGCAGGCAATTTTATCAGTTTTCTTTAATTAATAAATCACAATGGAGTTATCAAAGTAAAATCGCCACTTTAGAGAGCTTATGGAAGCTGGAGCCTTATTCCTAAAGTCATTTTATAAACTGCAAAAAATAGGAATAGTTGCCAGGGTATTTGAATATTTTCAGAAAATAAAGGAAGAAGAAAAAAGCTTCAAAAGTCTAATGAAGAAATCTAAAAATGATTCTATCAATCTAAGTTATGAACACAGATGAAAAATACTAATTATTAGCAAATGGCATCCAGCTGAAATGAAAAGATATAATTTATCATGGCCACTGGGACTTGTTCCTAAATGCAAGAATGAATCAATACTAAGAAATCCATTAATAACTTCATATTCACAGAGCTAATGAAATAGGCTTACTACCCCATGTAAATTTGATTGAACAGAATAATTATTTATGGCCCAAACATAACAGACACATGTCTCAGCCTTAATGCACTGTTAGCCAACATGGTTGAATATATGTGAATAATTACAACTATTTTAATACAAAGACAAACTTTCTGGGCCTTCTGTAGAAAATTATTTATGTATTTTCTCAATAAAATCATAAGAAAAGCTGACATGCATGAGTCATACAGAGCCACAAACATTGGTTTAGCATCTGATATCAAGCTGGGCATTTTACTGCCATTGGTAATTGTTTAATTTTGTATAGAAGGGTAACTTCAGTGAGTTCCCACTGGATAGATTGAAATGCAATGGTTCTATATGCCTAACTTTTATTTTGAAACATTGTAGATTGTGGATATGAAGCATGAGAAACAATCATTAAAGCTACTTATATTTCTTAATTTTTAGATATTTTGCACAATTAAGTATATGGAAGGTCTAAATATAGTATTGAAAATACAACAGAATGACCAGTTTCTCTTTTGTTTTTTAAACATAAGCATTGGATCATTCTTTATGTCACATAATTGACCTTATAAATTGCATATTAAGGTGTATAAGAAAGCAAACCAAAAGAAATAAATTATCAGCACAAAATATGTCTTATTGATTCAATCAGTGTTGATTTATAGACTGGCTGATTGAAAAGTTCTGACTGAGACAATGACTCTTTGATGGAGATGCTGGTCCACATATTTTTACTTGGTGAACCTGTGAGTCAGTACACTACCTGTCAGGAACAGTTCTTATGTGCATGAGAAACTGACTAGGTAAAGGGATAGAAGGTCGGTTTTACCATTCTGAGATTATTGAATTAGAAAGAATGAAATGCCTTTAGATAGTTATTCTTTGAGATTTTATACTGGCATCATTACTAACACAGTTGTTGAGAAGATATTGAAAAATCAAATAAAATATTGAAAATGAAAAAAATCACAGTGCAAAATAAACATCAGGTTCAATTAAGTGAATTCACCCATAGATATGTCTCCAAGCCTATCTTTTAATGGGTACCTAATTAATAATCTATATCATTCTTTTCTATAATGTTTTATAATAACCTTGCATTTTCTATCCACTATGACAAAGTGATTATTCACTTCAGTAAGATTTGTTGAGCAATTCGGATAATCTTAGATTGTGTCTGCTATTGTGAGAACTTGGGAGAGTGCTTGACAGCAAAGCAGATGACAGAAGCCTGCATGGGAAGCTTCAGAAAGAGGTTGAGCATCCCTTAAATACTTTACCAAGGATGTCCAAAATTTTGAATTTAAAAACATCTATGTTTCTGGTCAGCTAAAGCTAAACAATTGACCAGGACTAGCAAAAAACTAAACTACTAAAATAAAACATTTACTTTGTTGGAATAGTTAATATTGATTGGCTAGGGCTGAAGAATCACCCAAGATTAAGAAGCAATCAGCATTACAGATATAAAATCTCCCAGGAAGGGTTTCTTACCGTCAGTACAGAGAAGTTGTACCCTGGAGAAGGCTAAGTGTAGACCTCATTCAGGCAGATGAACTTGGTAATGTATAAAAGCCACCCAATTGACATTTGTTTTGAAGGTATGAAGGGTTCTTGGAGCTCATTTAAGGCTTTGCAATGTGTGACAGTGATGGATTCCTTAAATAGAGTCCAGGAGAGGGCATTGGTGAAGGCACAGCCTCAGTTGTAGTAGAAACCCCAAGATTGATGGGTTTTAGAGAGAAGTTGAAGCTATGTTCCAGGCCAGAGTTCCTGAGAGAGCCCAGAAGGAGCTACTGTTAAAAGGAAGCCAAATTGTAGCAGAGATGTGAGGATTTGGGAGAAGTCAGTACCATGGAACAATTGCCAATGATAGCTACTGCTGTGGAGTAGAACTTCTGAACTGTGTTTTCGGTGGCTGGCATGGGTCTCATGTCGGGCCAGGCATTGGTTGGCCATTCCCTAAATTTCTGCCCCATCTTTATTACTGCACATCTAGTAGGCAGGACATATTTTGAGTTGAAGGTTTTGTGGCTTAGTTAGTGTCTCAATCTCTCTGTTGGAACTCCTGCCTGGTTACATGAGATCGCCATTTCAGGCTAAGACCCATTTCTAGGGGTCTTAGCTAGGGTCACCCTCAAATAATCATTGGAGTTTCCATTCAATGCAATTCCCATCAAACTCTTGAAACAATTTTTTATAGATATTGAAAGAACAATACTTGACTTTATATGGGAAGACAAAAATCCCTGAGGTATCTAACACAATCCTGTGTAACAAAAATCTTCTTGATATATCACCAGACTCAGCAGTACTTGGCGATGCAGTAGAACAGCAAACTTTTTTTTTTTTTTTTTTTTTTTTTTTTTTTTTTTTTTTTTTAACAGATAAGCAGTTCAGATGTGGATATTAAAACACAATGTAAATGGCTCACTTACTATCTGTAATGACTTATGAAGGTAGAAATTCAATTCACCCAGGGGATAGAAGCAAACAAAACACAACAACAGATAAAGCATTTTAGTTGGAAGCTTTCGTATAAAGACATTTTCTTTCCTCTCTTTTACCTTTACCTAATTAGTGTTATTGGGAGGATTTAGTGTAATGATAAAAGTTGGTAATAATATATTTAAATTATTATCCTTCTCTTATTTAAAAAATCCCTCTTTATATTTTTAATAAGTTAAATTCAGTGATATTAGGTACATATAGTTACAATGATATTATAATTGAAAGTATCTAATGTATTTGCAAAGTATTTTATGTGCAAATACCTGTCAGCATTTGCTGTCTTGGGTACCTGTGATATTAGAAGGTAGACAAAAAGGGAAGGAAAATAGAAAAAGAGGAGGATAACTTACATTTAAATATATTTTAAGAGCTTTCCAGTTGACTTTTGTTTGCTTTACTTAATAAAATGTGTGTGACTCAAAATCCTACAAAAAGCTGAGGTATATGAATACCAAGGTATCCCTTCTGCAGCCTAGAGCTAGAGTATAATCTGGCATTCTTCAAGTCTTCAGGTGGCATGGAGCTGATTTCACATGTAAGGCACAAGTAGAAAAAAAAAAACTAGATTTATTTTTTTAAGAAAAGAGATGAAAGTGATGGCTTTACAATTTAAAAATTCTCCAAAAAATGTTTTTAGCACTCTTTGAATGCTGTAGAAAACAGCAGGCTGGCCAACTTTCTGGGTTCGGTGACTGAACTCTGTTTTCATACCTGGTTGGATTTGATTCTGTTTTTGAATACTGGCCATCTTCCTGGAAGTGACTGATCACATTGTGGAATAGGAAGCCACAGGTCTTTTTCATTCTTGGTTACCTGAAAATTGAATCTTGAATTGTGACGAATTTTTAATCTTGCCTCTGCACAGGATGGCCTCAGGTGCCACGTGTGACCCTGGAAGTCTTCCCCCCAGTTCTAATGTCACTGTGATATTCTCAGCAGCCCCTTCATTTCTTTACTCCTGGCTTTGAAGTTTCTTTGATCTCTCAGCTACCTGAAGAGTATGGGAAACTATATCAGAAAAATATCTCCTTTCTATTCTCACTGCAAATAAAAAACAAAAATAAAACATTAAATTCAGAGCCAAAAAAAAAAAAAAAAGCTTTTCTGAGTTTCTCTGCTGAATACTTGATTTTGAGTTCAGTTACAAACTTGGGAAGTAGCAAAAGTTTAAATTCCATATAGTCTCACTCTTTAAAAGTGCATCTTTAGAAATTTATAATATATTCTTCTGCACTTTTTTAAAAAAGCATTTAGCTTATTTATATTTACATGAATGTTATCAATTTAAATAATGCTTCTCTAGAAGAATTTATATCATAGTCAATGGAAAGTGAAGCTTAATTCCAAGTTTCACATGTACAAATCAAGAATGATAAATAATTTCAAGCAGGAAGATCATTCTCTATGGTTGAGAAAATATACATTTGTTATCAAGTCAGTTAAAGACTACTAGCTAGTACCGTGTCTTGAAGGAATTGCCGTGTATGAGTTTGCTGATGCTGGTCAGTGAGCACCCAGGAAATAGATTACACTATTTCTATCAATAGATGTCAAGAAACTCGGCATCTTAATAAACAGATTCATTGCCATTATAGTAACTGTACCCAGTATCCAATTATGTTATATTTTTTATGATTTGTTGGTGTCTTGGTCACGGTTTATATTCCTACACAAAACATTATGACCAAGAAGCAAGTTGGGATTCAGCTTACACTTCTACATTGCTTTTCATCTCAAAAAAAAAAAAAAAAAAAAAAAAAAAAAAAGGATAGGAACTCACACAGGGAAGGAACTTGGAGGTAGGAGCTGATACATAGGCCATGGAGGAGTGCTGTTTACTGGCTTGCTTCCCTTGGCTTTTGTCAACTTGCTTTCTTATAAAACCCAGATCTACCAGCCCAGTGATGGCACCACCCACAATGCCTGCCTCCTTTATCACTAATTGTGAAAATGCCTTACAGTTGGATTTTATGGAGGCATTCCCCAAGAGAGGCTCCTTTCTCTGTGATAACTCCAGTTTGTGTTAAGTTGACACAAGACCAGCCAGTATAGTTGCATAAGGACCTTGATGAAAATCTCTCATAATTTGTTTAGGTGACTTTTTAAGAACTGCCACCTTCCTCCTGGGTGTTCTGAACAATTCGTGGCACTTGCATGTAAATTTGACAACCTTGTTCATAGCAGGGTTCCCCTGAGGATGCAAAATATTACATTACATAGCAATGTCTGATTATTAAGGGTTTCAGTATATTATTTCACGATAAAATGTTGGAATCAGTACAGGTTAAACCGAAGGAAGTAAATTTTTTTTTCAGATGTTTCTCTTAATTTTCTGGTTAATACACACCATAATCATGACTGTTTTCCACAAATCCAAAAGTAAAAGCTATATAAAAAAAAAAAAAAAACCTCAATTCTACAGAGTTAAATTATACAGAGCACACCACTTGTCACCCAAGAGAACAAATTTCTCTAGCATAGGCACTTTCTATCTCAGCTGTCCCCTTCCTATTTTTTAAATGCTGATGCTGGTGAGCTCTTTATCACTGACCTAAAAACACAGACCGCTTTTTTTTTGTTATTTCAAAAACCATGCAAACATTTAGCATCAGATTTTGAAGAAGCAAGGGCTTATTTCTTGTATGCATCCTAAAACATCTTGACTCGTCAGTGTAAATATCTTTATGTTCTTGAAGTTCCAGTTTTTTTCTGATTAAAATGTCTCAGTGTTCATGTTTCAATAGAACATTTATTTTTGTGCATCTCAGGAAGCAGTATATATAACACAAGAGTGCCATTTTAAAATTTTATTTCTTTGCTAAGTTTTAGCCTTTTTCATGTATTTTGCAAAGTATGAGCTGCAGTCTCTGTGTAGCTTGGCAGTAAGGGAAGAAAGTTAAAAAGCAACAGCATAGGGAGACCCAGAAAATCTGGGGTTGAATGGTCTGCTCTCTCTCTCTCTCTCTCTCTCTCTCTCTCTCTCTCTCTCTCCCCCCCCCTCCCCTCCCCTTTCTCCCCTTCCCCATTCTTCTCCCTCCCCCTCTCCCTCTCTTCCTCTCTTATGGTGAAGCTTCAGAACCCTGAACGTCCAGCATGATTTTTATATGTAACTAAATAGGCAGGCAGAGGTAGTATACATGGCTGAACAAGTAGACAGGTTTAGCCACTCTCAGTAGGATCAGTCTCTGAGGTGGAACAGTCTACAGGTCACAAACTTTGAGTGGACAAAACCTGTAGTGGACATTTTCTACATATCTTATTACCATACGGACTGGGACCAGGAGGTAAGACTTTCCATTTCCCTGAGCCTAGTCCAGGGAGGGTTCTGCAGGTTCCTATGGGTGTGAGGTATTGATATCCTTGTCATGGGTACTCACATGTCAACAACATAATTCACTGAGAACTTTATGTGCTCAATACAATGAACATTTACTTTTTTAAAAGGAAATTTCCTAGTACATGCATGAAAGCAAAGAGAATTCCATGAGAATTTTGATAGTCTAAGCAATTCACATCTTTTTATGAAGAGGCTACTTCCAAGCTTTGACAATGAAGACTGTATAGAGTTGCTACTATTAAAGATAGAAAATTAATAAAGTTGCCCAGGTCTTCACTTTTCAAATTTTAAACATTTTTTATTAATGTATTTTAAGGTCAGTTTTATTTCCACAAATGGACTATTTAGGACATATAATGGCATAGAAACACAAAATTTTACTTTATCTACATGAAAAATATTATCATAAACATCAGTTCTCATACGTACATATTTTCCAGAAATTAAGTGAAAACTATAGTATATTTCATTTTGCTTACTTAGAAAGAATAATGCCCTTCCACAATTGTATCTTTGCCTGACTGTTAGATGAAATAACACACACACACACACACACACACACACACACACACATACACAAAACACACATAAAATACACACACACATCATAAATGCTATGATTTATTATGAGTTTCTTGGATTTCAACCAGATTAATTTTAAGAGACATCAACTGGAAGATATAATATAGTTCCAAGACTAACAAATATTGCTTTTAGCAAGTGAGTTTTTTCTTCTGGGGACAGGAAGTTAGGAGCAGTTCACTAGAGGAAGAGAGTAGAGGGAACCTTTTCTTGAGAAGGAAAAACATGTCAATTGTTGAGGTCTTGGAATCACTGAATTAACCATTCAGAAAACCACCACAGTCGAATAGGGATGTTTTATTGACTGTCACAGTGAAAGACTCCACCATCACGGGAATAGGACAGAATCAGGAGACAGCTGTGATATTGAGTCAAGGTCCTACAGGGCTTTTTAAGCCTGAGACCTACAAACATTTATGTCAAGTTATTTCACTCACCAGTCAAGGTTTAGGGATAGCGGATATCTTAGAAACAGGTCTTTGTTGTCCATGTATACAGCTCCCATCGATTGGGATATTCAAGTGTCAGGAGACTTGCCTTGTCATGTTCTAACTTGCTAACTAGGATGTCAGTTATTCACATACATGGCTTTCTTCCAAGTAAGATGTCAGTTCCCAGGCAGGCCTTGGAAATATAAAGTTTGCTTAAACCCTATTCTAAATGGAAGACTTATTTCAAATAGTTTCTCATATTGGTACAGGTGCTTCTCTTAAGTTGGAGTCCTTCTTAGGGTTAGCAAATAAAAGTAAATATTATAGAGGTTTACACATAGGTTCAAGAAGCAGTGCTGAATAGTTGGTTCAGGTCCAAACTTACTGTGGCTAATTGTACAAAGCTGTTATAATGACCTCCAATGACCTCTATTGTGATTGGTTTTCAAGGGCACAGACTATAACAGAATATGCCATCAACTTAGACACGAGATAGTTTCTTAATAACAGCAGTAAGAGAATATGAGAAAGTTTCCTTATGACATTAGTAACATTCCAAAATGGCAGGCTAGCCAGATAACAGTTACCTAGTCCTTAACACTTCACCTAGGGCTTTCCATCAATAATTCTGAGGCTTGTTGTGTTTGGTGAGTTGAGTGCTGAATAGTGTCAGGGTTTTGAGAATGAAGTAAAAGCTACATGTGAGGAACACAAATTAAATATTGGAAGAGTAAGTACCAGAAACTGTGGCAAGGAGCTTCATTTTCTTTGCTTAGGGACCAATAAGATGTACAGAATAGTTGAACTAGAATTGAGGAAGAAGTTGAAATAGAGCAACTAAAGCCATATCTCAGAGGCAGCCACCATGGCTCAGTGATGAACTAATAACCAGCAGAAGATAAATGTCACTGAAGACTGAGTATCTAGTTTGGAGCATCTTGTTGGAAAAAGAAAAAAACTAAGTAGTGGACTGATAGCTAGATAAAGGCAGACAAGTGTCAGTTTTCATTATTATTAACTCTGCAATTATTGGTCTAATATAATAAAGATTTTTATCATTATTACTAACTTTTTGTGGTTTATGATATCAATTAAAGACTGAAAATATAACATGGGTGTAGAAAATATAACTTCCTGCATTTAGAGATTGCTAATGTCTGGCATAATGATATATTTTTAAATTGAACTACTTTAATTAATTAATTAATTAATTAATTTTTAATTGAACAACTTTATTTTAAAAACAAAGATAAATGTACAGATTTTAAAAACATTTTTGCCTAATAGTATATGAATACATTTTTGTCAGTACTTGATTTTTTTAAAGTTTTGATAGTATGCCTTAAAATCTTACTAGTTACAATGAGCATAAAGTACGTGTAAAACAAGATGTAACCTGGAAATAGTCAAAGTCAAAGATATTTTTTATTTTAGTGGTTGACTACAAGAACTCACCACCTTGGGAGAAGATACAGAGAGACATGACAAAATGCAGTGCAGACTCTTAGGCAGAGAAGTTAAGTATATGGAAGTCATATTAAATGAACACTAATGTTGGCAGAGAATGGGATCCAAGAACTGTGAGAAAAATCAATGTGTGATAATTACAGAAAAAAAAGAAAGTTCTTTTGAATGATTTTTGATGGCTTAATATCAGAAAGTTGGTAAGATATCAGGCAAGACCTTCTATCTTTAGACATTTTCACCTGAGTGTTCCATTGAAAGATATATCAAGAAAATAGAAAAGTGAGTCTACAAAGGAGTAGTGATGTGAGTGAAGGTTGAGAAGTTAGGACACATTCATTTTGAAGGGTCTAAAGAGTAGGAGCTACAGGGAGGCTTTCCTAGAAGCAGATTTCCAAAAGGGTGTTCAAGTATTTTTTGCAGATGAAAATATGCCATCACAGAGAGAAATACCACCAATAAACTTTTAGAAGAAACAAATTTGAAAGACATAAGAAAGCAATGTCGGGAGATTTTCAGTGTTGATCAGTGGAATAGAATTGAAGACCCTGGAATAAAACCACACATGTACACTTGATCTTCAACAAAGAAGCCAAAAATATACAATGGAAAAAAAAAATCTTCAATAAATGGTGCTTGTCTAACTGGCTGTCTGTATGTAGAAAAATGAAAATAGAACCATATTTGTCACCTTGCACAAAGCTCAAGTACAAGTGGATCAAGGACCTCAACATAAAACTAGATATACTGAATCTAATAGAAGAGAAAGTAGAGAAGAGCCTTGAATTCATTGGCAGAGAACAAAATTTCTTAAGTAGAACTCCAATGGCACATGCTGTAAAATCAAAAAATGATAAATGGGACCTCATGAAACAGGAAATATTCTGTCAGGCAAAGGACATAGTCAATCAGACAAATCAGCAATCTACAGACTGGAAAAAAATCTTCACTAACCCCACATCTGATAGAGGGCTAATATCCAAAATATATAAAGAACTCAAGAAGCTAACCTCCAAAAAAAGCAAAACAAAACAAAGTAAACAAACAACCCCACCAAACCAAAACTAAACAACCCAATTAAAAAATATGAGGTATAGAACTAAACTGAGAATTCCCAACAGAGGAATTTCAAATGGTTGAGATACACTTAAAGGAATGTTCAAAGTCCTAGTGACCAGAGAAATGAAAATCAAAGAGATTCTGAGATTACAACCTTATGCCAATCAGATGGCTAAAACCAAAACTTCAGGTGACAGCACATGTTGGTGACGATGTGGAGAAAGAGGAACACTCCTCCATTGCTGATGAGATTGCAAACTGGTATCATCACTCTAGAAATTAATTTGAAGGTTGTTGGGATTCTGTAAACCCCACCACACAGTTACCTGCCAATAGCCAGGTATGCTCCACCTCACAGTTACCTGGCACTATAAAAGGGGCTGCTTGTCCCCTCCTTTTTTTCCTTGCTCTCTCCTCTTGCTATCTCTTTCTTTGTCTTGACCTTTTCTTGCTCTTGTTCCACCCCATTCCCTTCTCCCTCTCTCCATGTGCTCATGGCTGATCTCTGCTGCTCTCCTCTTCCTCCTACTCTTTGTCCTCCTCGTCCTCCTCCTCCTCCTCCTCCTCCTCCTCCTCCTCATCCTCCTCCTCCTCATGCTGCTTCTCCTCCTCCTCCTCCTCTTCTTCTTCTTCTTCTTCTTCTTCTTCCTTCTCTCTCTCCTCTCTCTCTCTCTCTCTCTCTCTCTCTCTCTCTCTCTCTCTCTCTCTCTCTCTCTCTCTCTCTACCCCTACTACCCTCTTAACTCTCCTCCCAATGCCCTGAATAAACTTTATTCTATACCGACATGTGGCTGGTCCCTCAGGGAGAAGTGCCTCCACCTGGGTCTACCATAGGCATCTCCCTTACCCCCATACCTCACCACACCTCTACATAACATATCCCACACTCTCTTTATCTTTTTCCTAACAGAGGTTCCTCAGAAATTTGGAAATGGATCTACTTAAAGCCCTAGCAATACCACTCTTGGAATATATCCAAAAAATACTCCACTGTGCCACAGGGGCACATGTTCCAGTATGTTATGGCGGTCTTGTTTGTGACAGTCAGAAGCTGGAAACAGCCCAGATGTCCCACAGCAGAAGAATGGATACAGAAAATATAGTTCATTTACACAATACAATACTACTCAGCTATTAAGAATGAGGACATCCTGAGTTTTGCAGGCTAATGAATGGAACCAGAAATTATCACCCTGGGTGGGGGTAACTAAGACCCAAAAGGACATGCATGGTATGTACTCGCTAATGAATGGATATTAGCTAAAGGGGGGAAAGTACAGAATATTCAAGATACAGTCCAAAAATCTCAAAAAGGTCAACAAACTGAAGGGCCCTAGTGAGGATGCCTCATTCCATTTAGGAGGGAGAAGAAAGCCACATTAAGGGAGAAGGGAGGAACCTGGGACAGAAATGGGATGAGTTAGAGTGGTACATGATCTGGTATTGAGTGGTATAAAAGAACTGAAGTTCTGAAGGCCAGCAGAAAGACTGTAAACAGGCAACCTCAGGAGGTAGATGGCTAGGAGGACCCTCCAGAATATACTAGAGACCTGGGTTATCTCCCAGGATATCCTTAGGACTGAAAGGGAGAGACTCTAGATGAAATGCTCTACAGTAGTGAGAGGGAACTTGTAGAGCCCACCTCCAGCAGAACCCTGACCTAAATTGTTACTATTTGAAAGAACTGCAGGGATGGAAATGGAGAAGAGCCTGAGGAAAAGAAGGTCCAGCAACAGGCCCAAAGTGGGATCCAGTGCAAGGGGAGGCCCCAAGACCTGACACTGTTACTGAGGCTGTGGAGAAATCCCAAAAGGGGGCCTGCCATGACTGGCCACCTAAAGAATTAACAAGCAACTGGAAGAGTCAGATGCAGGTATTTGCACCCAACCAATGAACAGAAGCTTCTGAACCCTGTGGTTGAATTAAGAAGCTTGAAGAAGCTGAGGAGGAAGGCAATCCTGTAGGAGGACCAGCAGTCTCAATCAACCTGTACCCCTGATATCTCTCAGACACTGGCATTGACTTTACATTTTATATTTCTTCTTTCCTCATACAATACATTTCAACCACAGCTTTCCCTGTGTCCATTCCTCCAAGTTCTCCATTTACCCCCATTTCTCCCAGATCCACTCTCCCTCACCTCTGTCTCTCTCAGAAAAAGAGCAGACCTCCTAGGGACATTAACTGAACATGGTCCAACATGGTACAATATGAACAGTCACAACCCCTCACATCAAGACTGCATGAGGCAACCCAGTAAAAGGAAAAGGGTCCCCAGAGCAGGCTAAAAAGCAACATTTTTACTAATCAGTTTCTCGTCTATGTGGACTGCTGGGTTCTGGAGATAGGATATGGCAAGTGCACACCTCCCTGGTTTCATTGCAATTCTCCAGCCAGCCCCACTTGGCCTCACTGTTCTAGGTGATGTCTTTTTCACTGAGTCACTCTAAGCATTTGCATGTTTAAAGTTTAGCTTGGCTCTTTTAAAATGTGAATCAAATCTTTCTCTTCTTTCCAGGAATTATAAATTATGACCCAGTTGCTAGGTATAGATTCACCTGTGTATATAATTTAACTGCATTAATTAGATTTAAATAATTAACTTAATACATAGAAAATAACAGGTTTGTTTATCTCTCAGTGTTGGGACAATTTTAGCTTTATCACATTTTTCTTTCTTTCTTTTTTTTTTTTGATCACATTTTTCTTTCCAATGTGAAATTTGTAAAATATTATGAGTGATTATATGGTACAAATGGGTTATGTTTTGGGACATATTGAGGGAAATGGAATGCCACTCCATTAGAAGTAGCAAATTTCCAGTAATATTCATTTGGTATTTAGCTCCTGCTTGAATAATGCACTTGCATCTTTTCTATGGTTGATTTCAGCATTGCTCTGACACAATTATTGTCTATGAGCTGAAATTTATGATATATTTTAATTCTGCCATATGTTTTTGTCTAAGAAGAGCTATTACAGATATCATTAATCTCTAACTTTCGTCACAGTTGTTTCAATTGGAAGAGTTCACATGACAAAGAGAATGCAGAAAATACAGACCATGGAAGTATAATTTTATTCATAAAATCTTTGTTGTATTAAATTCTAATTTTAGCTGGCTTAGGAGCTGAATGTCTGCCATTTTCCTGGCATAGCCTGAAGCAAAATTATTCTTTAAATAATTAACACGGTTAAAAATATCTACTACAAATCTATCAAGTTTTAAATTATCTCCTCAACCAATCAACAAACTGCCCTGTCAAAGTCCTCTTCACTGAGATTCTTAGCATGTGCCAGTCAACCCCAAAATGATTTTTGTTGCTTTTTCTTTCAAATAGGTATCTTTTCAAATAAATTCTTATACAACATTGGCTTCATTCCATTAGAAGCATTGTTCCTTAGGAGTTATTCAACTCTACCTTATCTATTTATGATAACGAAATAGCAACTTATTGTTGAGTTAGACACATGGGCAACTGAGAGGTCACAGAGATCAGATGATAAACAGTGTCACTTGTTCCTTTGTCAGAAAATTTTATGCTTGATAGGCTCAACATTATTCACTGTTCTTTCTTCCTCATCTCCAATTCATCCTTTAAAAATCCTGTTTTTGATTTGCTAATTAGTTTTATCAGAATATAGAAATTGGTACTTAACTTTATTAAGATTAAGTAATATAATCTTGCCCATTATCGCTTGGGAGATTTATTCTAACCAATTGCTCATAAGTAGAGTGATTATTGGGGCAAACAGATATTTCATTTTTACTTAGTTGCTTTATTATATCAGCACACAGGAACTTTTCATTGTACATGGTGTAGTGTTTTCTCTTTTGTGCTGTAGTTTGGAGCTGATCCCAGGTGAGTCTACTGGGAAGGAAGAAGAGCTCTGGGCAGCTGCGACACATTTTGGTTCAAAAAAGTAGCTTTGAAATACACCGTTCAGAACTTGATCTATAGAGTGGTGAGGTGGGGATTAAAATAAAAGTATTCTCTGTCCATGTCACAGTGACTAATGTTAGAGATACCACTTCAACATGCTTTTTGAAATAATTAGAAGAGATGACAGGAAGCAAAAGGCTGTGTTGATTGGATCAATGAACTTTAGAATTCAATCCTGTTCTCATAGAATTTGCTAAAATCTGGACATAAAGGGTCATGCCGTGGTTGGAAATTTATTTTGTGTTTTATTCTATGAATATATTCTTATCTAAATATGCAATTCACTTAAATTTTTTCTGTGATGGTGGAAAACCTTGGCCAATGCAATTAATCTAAATCACAGCTGAGAAATTTTACTTTCTGAACTCATCCAGTCTGTGCAATTAGTATTTTATTTTTATAGAATCTTTTTAACATAATAAGTATCTTATCTTTGTCTAGTAGAGAAATGAAAAGTAACACAGTGTCTCTGTGTCTTAGTGATTTGACTCTGGTTCCTTTCCAGAGCATATAATATGCTCATCAGACATCCCGCTGATCTCTCAGAATTCTGAGATAATGAGCCTGGGTGGTCAGTCAATGCAGATACCCAAGTGTGAGTCAAAGTGTCATACTATTCCGCAAATACTAACTAGCCATAGACTCAGACTCTTCATGGTTAGGGCAAGTTAGGAGCTTCAAAAGAAAAGCTTCACATAGCACTGTGAGAAACAGAAAGAGTTGTTACGAGGGAGGCAGAACATATATGATCTTAATACAACACATGTGTTCTTACTAAATTGTGCCACCTATAAAATCCTAATGCAGAGAAATACATCATAGAAGACCCTAGAGTTTTGGAGGACAGAAAAAGGAGGAAGGTGACATGAAGTACGATGAATATAGGTGCTACCAAACAACTCAGAGAAGAAAATCATTTTAATATAGTACAGGGGAGGCCAACTATATTCTATGATTAAGAGTTTTTATTTCTACTGTACTAATGACAAATAAATAATGGTATTTAAATTACAGAAAGAGAAATGCCATTGATTTTGTCATAATACATTACATAAATGAATTAAAGTATATAGCACAACGTTCTTTAAATATAGCTACTATATAAATTAAACAAAATTAAAAAATAAGACCATCAGTAACAAGTCTCTCTCATCCAATATGAAACCAAGGATAGATTCTTTCATACGCTATTATGCCTTTTCCTTTCCCGATCCTCCCTTGACTCCTCACTCACACAAATCTACAACCTTTTCTGTTTCCTCTATAGAATACAAGCAGACATCTAAGAATAATAATAACATACTATGAAATACAATGAAGCAAATAAACAAACCAGAATAGAATAAAGCAAACCTCTGCCAGGAGATAAACAACCAAAGAAAAAGCACAAGAAACATGTAAACACACAGAAATCCCATAAAAACATGACACCAGAAACCATAATATATATTCAAAAGATCTGTAAAGAGGTAAAACAAAAGGAAATAAAAGGAAGAGAAAACTCAAAATAACAAAGCATTGTAAGACAAGAAACCCCCAAAACACTATTGAGTTCATTTTGTGTTAGCCATACGCTGCTGGGAATAAGGTTTGTCCTGATGGGTGTTTTGTATACCCAGTGAGACTGTTGGAGAAAACAAATTTTTTCTTTGTGCCAAGAACAAAACTTTTATTCATACAGTGTTATAGACAAAGGCAGCAATTTACCTAGGGTGGATTTCTTTTTTTTTTTTTTTAAACTTTGTAAAGCTTTGACACTTTAAGGAATAATATGAATATTCAAAGTGAAAATTAATTCCTAGCTTTATGAAACCAAAGAGATCATATTTTTCAACAGCATATCCTATGCATTATACATGTGCCACACAGAATGGTCTCAAAGGCCTACAGTTAGCAAAACCGATGGCTCTTAAGACTGTGCCTGTAATGATGTGAAAGAAAAAACGTTAGTAAGCAATACAACAGAATTTATATTAAAAAAATAGTAAAGTGAACCTCTCAGTAAATATATAAAATCATCACCATACACTCAAAGATAGTTTACCTAGTCATGCAAGGAAGTTCTGAATTCCAATCTCTATTACTGTGGTTCATATATGTTACTGTGGTATACAAGCTAATACTCTCAGCAGACTCAAAAGATAGTGTTGTAGCGCCTTGGAAAGATGCTAGAGGACAAAGCTTAGCTATCGACCATTCCACGGAAATCACCTGAGAAAGAGGCACTTTGCCTAACTTCATGTCCTTTTGTTCTCCACATGGCTTGGCTCAAAAAAAAAAAAAAAAATGAAAGAACTCCCAAAGAAAATATGTACAGGGCCTAGCCTACAAACTGAGAAATCCTTTGATCCATCATACCACCTCAGGTTTCACTTTCTTTGGGGTGAGAATTGGTGTCCCAGCCAGCTGCATACTTCTTTGTCTCTGCCTTTCTTCTATAGATAACTATTCCATGAATTTATTCTTGATTCATTCACTTACTCCATATTAATGTCTACCTCAGAGTCTATAACTGGAAACCCTGACTAGGGATGGAATATTATTACAGTGAAAACAAATCTACAGAGAAAACGTCTGAAAGCAGTTATCAATTATTTAGAATATATCTTTTAGAAAAGAAAAACTACTTGGAAGGTATATCCATAATGCAATAAAATATGTAGTAGAGTCAGAAGCAAATCCAAGAAAATCTACAGATGACTGTAACCAATAAAACACTCACGGGAGGAAACACTGGGACAAATAGAGGAGTAGGGATTTAAGAGAAGATCATCCAGAGACTGCCTCACTGGGGTATCCACCCCATATGCAGCCACCAAACCCAAGCACTATTGCTAATGCCAAGCAGTGCTTACTGGCAGGAGCCAGATATGGATGCCTATCAGACGCTCTGCAAGAGTCATACAGATACAGTTAAGGATGCCTGCAGTTACCCATTGGACTGAACATGGGGCTCCCAAATGAAGGAGCTAGAGAAAGGACTGAAGGAGTTGAGAGGTTTTTCAACTCCATGGAATAAAACAACATATCAACCAACCAAACCCTCCAGAGTTCTCAGGGACTAAAACACTAACCAATTAGCACCCATGGAGAGACCCATGGCTCGAGTTGCATATGTAGCAGAGGATAGCATTGTCTGGCCTTAATGGGGGGAGAGACCTTTGGTTCAATGAAGTCTAGTTTTCCCAGTGTAGGGGAATGCTAAGGCGCTGAGGTGGAGAGGGTGGTTGGGAGAGGGAGCACCTTCATGGAAATAAGAAGAGGGGGGAGAGGGAATGAGAGTCTGGGGGCAGGGAAGGGGATAACATTTGAAATGTAAATACATTGACTATTCAACTGAAGAAAGTTTTTTTTTTTTTTTTTTTAAAAAACACAGAACCAACATATGAAATATCAAAAGCACTGAACTACAGCATTAAAACAAACAGGTATACTTTAAACACCACCCAATTACCACCCTTTGAGGATCCAGTGCCTTCCTGGCCCTTGTATAGTCATTTTTTCTACACCCAAGCCAAGTATGAATGGATATATACCTAGGTCTAAAACTAATAAAGTGTGTCACAGGTATCTGGATAATATTAAAATTCTTAAATTGTATTTAAAGTTAGAAAGTGAATGGAAAGTAAAGGTACATAATTTTTGGAGGTTACAAGATCTGAGTTTCCTCAAGAATCAAGGCATGTTTGAAGAAGTTGGACAAACATCGTAAATAGAAGCAAACTACACCTTTTAAACAAGCATGATGGCAAATAAAAATACATCCATGCCACAAAATTTGCTGTGACTGTACAGACCTCTTGCTCATTGACAATCTGATATACATATCAGAAGAGGCAGGAAGCAAAAAGTGGCTTGGGAAAAAATAACTTCATAGAAAAAATAAGTTTAGATTCTAATTATATACAGTGATCAGCTCCAATTGGTTTAAAAGACTGGAGGAAGCACACATTTAGAACAAAACATAAGATACAGCATTCAGACAGAGTGATTGACAGGGGTAATCTCAAGCAAATAAAAAAGTAAAGCCATAGAAGAACCAACTGACTAGCCACATTTTAGTATTAAAAATCATTATGTTTAATCTATATACACCAAGAAAACTCTGACTGTTTCGATGTTATGTTCTGTTCTACATGTACTTTATGCTTATGATAACTAGTAAGATTTCAATGCATATTATCAAAACTCTAAAAGAATCAAGTACTGACAAAAATATATTCATATACTTTTATGCCAAAATGCTTTAAAAAATCTGTACACGTGTCTCTCTTTTTAAAATAAAGTTGTAAGAAAAAAAGGAAAAAATTTAAACTTGTAAAATCAAAAATATGTAGGCTGATTTTTATTATATTCAACTTGATTTTTATATTTTAAAATGTACTAATAGGTTTATACATTGTGTGATTCTCAAATTTTAAATCTTACATTAATAATTTTAAGCTCAAAATTATGTTTACAATTTAATATGATAGATAGAGGGGTGGAAAATACAGTAACAGTTTCTATAACATAGTTTTGCAAGGCTAAACCTTCACACATACATTTTTATATTGGTAGAAATCCAAGTTGTTGCCAATTGCTTTTAATGTATGAGTAGTGCCACTGTTTACGTGGTTGCAATATTGCATTGATAGGACTTCTCTAAAGAAAGAGTAGTCAGAACAGTAACAAGGAGGTAGAGAAATGGGAACAGAAGTACCCACCAAACTTCATATAGGACATTAAGAATGATAGGTGGAGAAAGAAACAGATATGGTATGAAATTAATGTTGTTAAAAGCAGTGTGAAAGGTGTGTGTAAGCCACCCACTACTGTGCTATGTTCTGTGTGCTGTGTTACCTGTGAAACAGCCCAAGGATAGAGTTGCTTGTTTAATGCATCCTCACTGGAATGCACGCTCATATGGTTATTCGGAGCATCAGCACTGCTTCCTTTCTTTCTAGAGAATGAATGCATATTTGATTGTTTGTAAGATGTACAAGCTCCTTTAAAAATTTATTTATGTATGTGAGCACACTGTCCCTGTCTTAAGACACACCAGAAGAGGGCATCAGATCCCTTTATAGGTGGTTGAGAGCCACCATGTGGTTGCTGGGAATTGAAGTAAATTGAAGTCCGGAAGAGCAGTCATAACTGCTGAGCTATCTCTCCAGCCCCTGGAAACATTTTATTACACATACATATTTAACATTCAGAGAACTTCCCAAATGCTTAGAAAGGCGCTTGTAACATTTTATAATCACGTAAGAAATGTGTAGGTATTTCTGTCCCTCCATATCTCCTTCAATACTTATCGTACATCATATTAAATTCAGTTGTGTGGCAGTGAAGTGCAATCAAATGTCATTTTGATTTTTCTTTTCTGAAGACCAGGGGCAGCGAGCCTCTTTTATGTAGCTGACAACTATATATGTTCATTGGGAAGAAAGTAATTCTGATAATATCTGATTAAGGTATTAAGTTGTACTATTAATTTATATATTCAGAATACAACTCCTTCATTCCATAGTCATTTTCTGAATATTTTCTCTTCATATAGATTTTCATTTAATTTTCTTGTGAAACATATTTAAAGATGAAATTCAACTAATTATTGTGTGTCCTGTGTTATTGTGGTGTGTATTTTGAATACTTTGTCTAACTCAAGATCATATAGATGTAGCTCTGGATTATTTTTATTCTAGATTAGATTTTTATATTAGGTTGATAATACATTTAAAAAAATTTTTGCATAAGTCAGTGAGCATGAGCCCAATTACATTCCTTGATATTTAAATATTCAGTTCTATGGCATCAATTATTAAGAAAAATTTCTCTGAGTTGTTGTATTTTATTACTTTCGTTAAACATCATTCTACTTTAAGTGCATGACTTTAGTTTGGAATCTTGGTTCTATCCCAGTGACTTATCTATCTAGTCTTAAGCCAGTCCCACAGTGGCTTTGTCACAATTGGGCAAAAACTCTTAGGCTCCTTTCAGCATGCACTTCTTGACATCAGCAATATTGTCTGGGTTTGGTGGCTGAATATGGGCTGGATAAACAGGTGAGCAGTCTCTGAATGGCCTTTCCTTCAGTCTTTGCTCCAAACTTTGTCTCTGTATATCCTCCTGAGAATATTTTTGTTCCACTTTCTAAGAAGGAATGAAGCATCTGCACTTTGGTCTTCCTTTTTCTTGAGCTTCATCTTGAGCTTCATGTGTTCTGTAAATTGTACCGAGGGTAATCAGAGCTTTTGCTCTAAAATCCACTTATAAGTGAATGCATACATACCATAGGTATTCTCTCTCTCTCTCTCTCTCTCTCTCTCTCTCTCTCTCTCTCTCTCTCTCTCTGTGTGTGTGTGTGTGTGTGTGTGTGTGTGTCTGTGTGTGTGTGTGTGTGTGTGTGTGTGTGTGTGTGTGTGTGTGTGTGTGAGATTGGGTTACCTCACTCAGGATGATATTTTGTAGATCCATCCATTTGCCTACGAATTGCATGCAGTCATTGTTTTTAATAGCTAAGTGGTTCTCCATAGTGTAAATTTATGACACTTTCTGTATCCATTCCTTTGTTGAAGAAAATCTTGGTTCGTTCAAGCTTCTGGCTATTATAAATAAGGTGCTAAAAACATAGTGGAGCATGTGTCCTTGTTATATGTTAGAGCATCTTTTACGTATATGCCCAGGAGTTGTATAGCTGGGTACTTGGGTAGTACTATGTCCAATTTTCTGAGGAACCACCAGACTTGTTTTCAAAGTAGTACCAGCTTGCAATTCCACCAACAAAGGAGAAGTGTTCCTCTTTTTCCACATCCTCACCAGCATCTGCTGTCACCTGAGTTTTTTTTATTTTAGTCATTCTGACTGGTGTGAGGTAAAATCTCAGATTTGTTTTGATTTGCATTTCTATGATACCTAAGAATGTTAAACATTTTTTAGGTGTTTCGCAGTCATTCAATATCCCTTGGGTGGAAATTTTTATCTTTGTCCCTCATCTTTAATAGGGTTATTGGTTTCTATAGAGTCTAACTTCTTGAGTTCTTTCTAT
Source organism: Micromys minutus (assembly GCF_963924665.1). Taxonomy (NCBI): domain Eukaryota; kingdom Metazoa; phylum Chordata; class Mammalia; order Rodentia; family Muridae; genus Micromys; species Micromys minutus. The sequence goes on from NC_137984.1 coordinate 15,127,128, forward strand.
AAATTGTATATGAGCCCTCTGTTGGATGTAAGTTAGGCAAAGAACTTTTCCCATTCTGTTGGTTGCTCCTATGTCCTAATGACAGGGTTCATTATCTTGCAGAAGTTTTGAAAATATTAGGTCATATTTGTTGATTATTGATCACAGAGCATAAGCCATTGGTGTTCTGTTTGGAAAATTTTCCCCGTTGCCCATGTGTTCAAGACTCTTCTCCACGTTCTTTTCTGTTAGTTTGAATGTATCTGGCTTTTTGTGGAGGTCCTTGATCCACTTGAACTTGAACTTTGTATAGTAAAATAATGGATGGATTTGCATTCATCTACATACTGATCCCCAGTTAGACCAGGACCATTGTTGAAAATGTTATCTTTTTACCACTGGATGGTTTTAGCTCCTTTCTCAAATATCAAGTGACCATAGGTGTGTGGACTCATTTCTGGGTCTTCAATTTTATTTTATTGATTTACCTTCCTGTCTCTGTATCAATAACACAGTTTTTGTGACTATTGCTCTGTAATACAGCTTGAAGTCAGGAATGGTAATTTCCCCCAGAAGTTCTTTCATTGTTGGAAATAGTTTTTGCTATCCATTTTTTTAAATTTCAAATGAGTTTTCAAATTGTTCTTTTTAACTCTATGAAGACTTGAGTTGGAATTTTGATGGGGAGTACAGTGAATCTGTAGATTGCTTTTGACAAGATTGTCATTTTTACAATATTAATCCTGCCAATTCATGAATATGGGAGATGTTTCTATCTTCTGAGATCTTCAATTTCTTCCTTAGCCTTGTTATCCTTTGAGTAGAGGAAGGCTACTGATTTGTTTGAGTTAATTTTATAGTCAGAATCTTTGCTGAAGTTATTTATCAGTTCTAGGAGTTCTCTAGAGTTTTGGGGTCACTTAAGGTATACTATCATATCATCTTTAAATAGTGATATTTTTGACTTCTTCCTTCCCTATTTCTATTCCTTTGAATTACTTTTGCTGTCTAATTGCTCTGGCTAGGACTTCCAGTACTATATGAAATAGGTAGAGGGGGAGTTTTCATCCTTGTCTCTTGTTTCAGTGGGATTGCTTCAATTTTCTCACCATTAGTTTGATGTTGGCTATAAGTTGCTGTATATTGCTTTTATATGTTTAGTTATAGGCCTTGAATGCTTGATCTTTCTAAGACTTTTAACATAAAGAGGTTTTGCATTTTCTCAAATGCTTTCTCAGCATCTAATGAGATGCTCATGTGTTTCTGTTTTATGTTTTTGGAGTTTGTTTATATAGTGAACTACATTTATGGATTTTCTTATATTGAAGCATTCCTGTATCTTTGGAAGGAAGACTATTCAGTCTTGATGGATAATCATTTTTGCATCAATATTCATAAAGAAAATTGATCTGAAGTTTTCATTTTTGTTGTGTGGTTTAGGTCTTAAGCATAATTGGAGCTTCATAGAAGGAATTGGGTATTGTTTCTTCTGAAGATTTGATAGAATACTGCAATAAACCCATGTGGTCCTGACACCCCTCCCCTTTTTATTGATTGGCAGATTTTGATGACTGCTTCTATTTTTTAGGTGTTATGAAACTGTTTAAGTGGTTTATCTGATCCTGATGTAACTTTGGTACCTGGTATCTGTCTATAAATTGTCTATTGCATTCAGATTTTCAAATTTTGTTGAGTATAGGCTTTTTTAGTGGTATCTAATAATATTTTTAATTTTCCCAGTTTTTGTTGTTATGTCCCCCATTTTATTTCTGATTTTGTTCATTTGAATACTATCTTTGTTCTTTCTGGTTAGTCTGGCTAAGGGTTTATTGATCTTGTTGATTTTCTCAAAGTACCAGCTCCTGGTTTTATTGATTATTTGTATAGTTCTTTCTGTTTCTTTTTGGCTGTTCTCAGCCCTGAGTTTGATTATTTCCTGTCCTTTACTTCTCTTTGGTGCATTTGCTTCTTTTTGTTCTTGACCTTTCAGGTGTGCTATTAACCTGCTAGTGTATGCTATCTCCAGTTTCATTATGGAGGCACTCAGAGCTATGAGTTTTCCTTTTAGCACTGCTTTCATTATGTCCCATAAGTTTGGGCATGTTGTGCCTTCATTTCAATTAATTTCTAAAAACGTCTTTCGTTTCTTTATTTTTTTCCTTGAACAAGTTATCAGTGACTAGAGGATTGTTCAGCTTCCATGTATATTTGGGCTCTCTGTTGTTTTTGTTGTTATTAAAGACCATTCTTAGTCCATGGTGATCTGATAGGATGCGTGGGATTATTTCAGGCTTCTTGTATCTGTTGAGGGCTGTTTTGTGACTGGTTATTTGGTCAGTTTTGGAGAAGGTACCATGAGGTTCTGACAAGTAGGTCTATTCTTTTGTTTTGGGATGAAATGATGTATATATGTCTGCTAAATCCTTTTGTTTCGTAACTTGTTATTTTCACTGTGTCTTTTTTAGTTTTTGTTTCTATAATCTTCCCATTGATAAGAGTATGGTGTTGAATTCTCCCCCCCTTATTATTGTGTGAGGTGCAATGTGTGATTTGAGCTTTAGTAAGGCTTCTTTTCATGAATGTAGGTGCCCTTACATTTGGAGCATAAATATTCAGAATTGAGATTTCATCTTGGCAGATTTTTCCTTTGACTGACCTTTTTTGATAATTTTTGGTTGAAAGTCAATTTTATTTGATATCAGAATGGCTACTCCAGCTTATTTCTTGGGACCATTTGCTTGGAAAATTGTGTTCCAGCCTTTTACTCTGAGCTATTCTTTGTCTTTGTCACTGAAGTGTGTTTCCTGAATGCAGAAAATGCTGGGTCCTTTTTCATATCCAATCTGTTAGTCTATGTATTTTTACTGGGGTATTGAGTCCATTGATATTGAGAGATATTAGAGACCAATCATTGCTGTTTCCTGTTGGTTTTGTTGTTAGAGGAAGAATTATGCTTGTGTGGCTGTTTTTGTTTTGGGGGGGGTTAGTTTAAAGAAGATTACTTTCTTGCTCTTTTCTAGGATGTAATTTCCCTCCTTATGTTAGAGTTTTCCATTTATTATCTTTGTAGGGCTGGATTTGTGGAAAGATATTGTGTAAATTTGGTTTTCTCATGGAATATCTTAGTTTCTTCATTTATTTTAATTGAGAATTTTGATGAATATAGCAGCCCTGACTGACATTTGTGATTTCTTAGGATCTGTATGACATCTGTCCAGGATCCTCAAGCTTTCATAGTCTCTATTGAGAAGTCTCATGCGATTTTAACAGATCTGCCTTTATAGGTTACTTGACCTATTTTTCCTTACTGCTTTTAATATTTGTTCTTTGTTTTGTGCATTTGGTTTTTTTAACTTATTATGTGACAGAAGGAATTTTTTTTTCTGGTCCAATCTATTTGGAGTTCTGTTGGCTTCTTTTATGTTTATGGGCATCTCTTTCATTAGGCTAGGAAAGTTTTCTTCTATAATTTTGTTGAAGATATTTGTCTTTTAAGTTCAGAATCCTTGTTCTTTTCTATGTCTATTATCCTCAGGTTTGATCCTGTCATTGTGTCCTTGATTTGTTATTCTATCTTCAGGGTTAATTCTCTTTGTGATTTTTTTTTATTGTTTCTGTTTCCATTTTTAGATTCTGGATGGTTTTGTCTAATTCCTTCACCTGTCTTGTTAAGTTTTGTGTTTCCTCTTTAAGGGCTTCTACCTGTTTACCTGTGTTGTCCTGTATTTCTTTAAGGAAGTTACTGATGACCTTCTTAAAGTCCTCCACCAACACCATGAGTTGTGATTTTTAAATCAGAATCTTGCCTTTTCTGTGTGTTGGAGTATCCATGACTTGCTGTGTTTGGGGAATTGGGTTCTGATGATGCCAAATGTTCTTGTTTTTTATTGTTTAGTTTCTTCTACTTGACTCTAACCATCTCCTTATTTCTGGTGTTTGCTTGTCTTAGTGATTCTGACAGTGGCTTGACCCTTTTGGTAAGCCTTCATGTCAGCAATAATGGGGGACCAACCATCCCCCAGTAGGGTCTGGTTAGAGAGAGTTGTGGTAAAGGGTCAGCACAGGGTGCATATAGAAACTGGAAGGAACCTGTCTCAAACTGCTTCTTGATTCCTATGTCCTGAAGGCTCTGTGCAGATCCCTCAGAGCAGTAATGGTGGTATTACCTGTGCTCTCAGGTGTGTGAGCACTCTGTGAGATCAGCTCTTTCCCAGTTTGATATGGGCACAAAGTGCTCTGGCACCAGGTCAGCTACAGATGCAGGTGAAAAAAGGAAGGATCCTGTCCCAGACTGTTCCTCCTTTCCTTTGTCCTGATGGCTCTGGGCAAGACCCTCAGAGCAGAAGTGGTGGTCTCACCTGTGCTCTCAGATTTGACAGCCCTCCTTTGTGGGAGCACCTCTTTCCTAGTGGGTTCTGTTACCAATTCAGCTACAGGTGCACATGTGCATACACAAATATACACATACTTTTTATTTTTTACTTCTTTCATTCTATCTTTCATTTATTCCTATTCCACCAGAAATAATTTGACAATAAATTTTATTTTCTTTTTAAATTTAAAAATAAGCTTTAATATTTAGACATTTGCTCTTTATTTACTGATCTGTTAAATATATCCAGATAGCCAGATATATGCTGAGTATAAATATTACAGTAAAAATGTAAGAAAATTTCTTATTAGAGAACTTATATTATTAGAAAGAAAGGTTAGCATTATATCAAATATAATTAATTTCATGGAAGACAGTTATTGACATAAATGATGAGATATATTTTTGTATTTGTGGGAGGTATTTTTTTTTTACAAGTTAGTCATGCCATGCAGCTGTGAGAATGTATTTGAGCAGATCTTAAAATAATATAAATAATTAAGATTATCAAAAAATGTAGAAGAGATATTATCTCATGCAGAGTGTTCTCTTGTCACTGTAGGATTGCCACCAGCATGTTGTGTTATTGATTTTTGCTGATTTATTTCTGCTGCACCAACTTCAGTGAGGAACATGGTGACTGTTGCTTCTCTGTGTTTCAATTCCATGGATTCTTACTAGTCTGTTGATTAATGGCTAAACCTCAGAAAAGTAAATGGATATACGTGTGACCTTTTTCTCTTTTTGCTATTTTTATTAAGGACCAATTAGTGTCTTCTCTGATTCTGTTGCTGCTCTTTGAGCAGAGTTTTCTACACTGTTAGGAAAAGAATAAGTGTTTGAGGACTATAAAGATTACTTTAAATCTTCATGGATAAAAATTATGCATCTTAGTACCCTCCTTAGCTAGTCTAAGTGACAACTGTTTTTCTTTATGCCTGTTTTTGGCATGCTCTATTCCATTGAGTAACATTTATTCACAATTAGTACAATTATATAAAAGGTTAAATTAATTTTTATTAATCATTGAAATCACTGATATTTCTTTTATTGAAAGTGAAAACATTCTAATTAACTGTTTTTTTTTTGCTAATTATCTCTCAGTACCAATTTGTTTTAATGTGATTACTATTAAACATAATTGATACTGTAAAAGACATACAATTTTATGGTGATATAAATTTTTCTTTTCCATTTGAATATATTTGTTTCCCTCATCTGTTAGTACTTGAAGGCTGCATCATTGATTCAGTTTAGTAATTACCTGGATTAACTCTCCATTTACTTGCAATAAACACCATTATCAATAGTAGTATCATACGTTATAGGTTGCCTCTTAAATGTTCCCCAAATGCCATGTGTCTGTCATGTGTGGTTTCCATTTGTGGACTTTTGAGATGCCATAAGTTCATGGGAACTTTAAACTTATCAATGATTTATTTCATTGTTGGTTTAATGGTGATCCATTGAAAGTGACAGAAATTAGGTAGTGGGACTTGGTTGAAAGGAACAGTTCCTGGGGAGCACTCTGAGTTCATAATTCCTCTACAAGCTCCATTTTAGCAGTCCGTCCTGGCTGCAATGAATGGAGCAGACCTCTCTGCCACAATCTCCCAAAACTCGATATTCTGCTTTCTCCCAAGGCTACAGAAAGAGTTGACTGTAGATTGATGCCTTTTTGACCATAAGGGAAAAGCAAGTCTTTTTCCTTTGACATGGTTTTCACAGGTATTTTATAACAATATCAACATTGAGTAATACATCACCTGTAAGTTGTAACAAGACATTTCATATATGATAGATGTTTATGCTTTACTTCATTTGCATTTGATTATAAAACTGATTCCAGTATTATTTAAAAACAACCATAACAGAGCTCTTATCACCCTTTCAACAACTGAAAGATTTGTACATATTTGAAACATACACAATTTAATTTGACTCCAGTGGTATCTGGAATTATTTTCATGATTATACTACTTTATATGGCAAAGAATTATATACTGTTAAACCAAACTGAATTATGTATGAACTAAAATCAAAATATTTTTCTTCCTGAAGAAAAAAATATACTCAGGATAAGGAATCCTTGGTCCATTCTTGGCCCTGAAAATGCACGGAACAGTCTAAGGACTCAAGGGCACCCTCTAAAAGAGCAAAGCCAGAACCTAAGCCTCACAATCAGCCTAAGATGGGACTGTACTGTCACCTTGGCCAGGCCCAGGCATAGGTTCTTACCCAGAATATCCAGAGAAGAGTTGAGGAGAGTTAGCATGTTCTCTTCAAGTTTGGGGGCTAGGCAGAGAATCCACTGCACTCCCTAAATCATCCAATAGTGTAGCAATCAGTGAACTCTAGGGCTTGCTTATAGCAATGTATTATTCAAAAATACTGACTCAAGAGAAAACATAATTCTTATTTTAATCATGAAGAACTTTGAAAGTATTTAGTGTATGATAAAGAGTGACTTTAGCTTTATATTAAATCCCATGCTAAAAGGCTAGGAATGTAAGTCAGCATGTAATTCAGCTTTTTAAATTTAACATTCTTCAAAATATATATGCAGGCTCAAGTTTGGCTCAAGGGTGTTTGATAATATAGAGTCATGACAAGCAAGTTTCCTCTTTGGAGAGAGTAAATTTTTCCAGTAGTGGGGAAATGAAGGCATTGTAGCAGTGTGAGTGTGAGCTATTAGGGAATTTGCTATTCTTTCAGTTCATGCTCAGGTTTGTTTGTTTACTTATATAGAATTCCACTCATCTCACATGTGAGGTCAGTATGCTGCTAGCTGGCTGTAAGTCAGTTAAATAACTCCTATAGTTATGCATTAAAGTTTCTGATATTCTTTATATTTCTTAGCTTTAACCATTTTAATAAGAGGTTCTGAGAAATTATATCCCAATACTTTAAAGTATGTGAATAAAAATGTCTTCCTTCATAGTGATTAAACATTTATATGCATGATATAAACACATCACACATTACCAACTTTAAGAGAGTTCATACCATTTTATCATCTTTCGCCTTGGCTAACACCTTTGATTTATTTACCATGTTCCATTGTTCAGGAATTTATTCATTGACTGTTATATAAGCTCCTTGCCCAATGCTTAGATTGCACGTGCATACTGGATAACATATTGTTCCAGTTATTCAGAAACTGCCTACAAACAGGTGAGAAACATAAAATGTGATATATTTTATAAATATTGGGCTGAGATAAAATACAAAAGTTTGATTTACCATTCAGAATATTATATATACAAAGAAATATAAAGAAAATTATAGTTAAAATGAATAATAAAGGTATTTTATTTTCACTCCACTTGTTTAGAACATCACAGTGATAATTTTTAAAATTCACTCTTATTACAAACATCACAATACAATGTGTAAATTAACTTTTAATAACTGACACGAGAAGCAGAAAGCCAGTCTATTGTTCTTAAATTATCCTCTGGTTTTTAGTGTTTGAAACCATGAAAATAAAAGGCTTGATTTATTATCAGTGCTGCAGAAACACTGAAAATTAATTTTCTAGTGTATTGATGGTATTGTGATTACCATGGGCAGAATACACAAAGGAATGGATTTTAGATCAATAGGTCAGTGAGAATAGAATGAAGGAATTCTGGTTTGGTAGTATTTATTACAATAATTTTAAAATCCTTGGTAATTGATTGCATAGATTATGCTAAAGCTAAATGTTTATAATCACCAAAGGCCCAACAAAAAACCAACCCATCAATACATATATACGGTTTTTCCTCAGTTCAGAACATACAATTTGTATGTACACTGAAATTCCAGTTCACAGTGAGTATGGCTAATTAGTAATCTTTAGGAGCTCTAGAATATTGCTTTGAAATTTACTAACTCCAGGACGAGAGTGAGGAGTCAGGCATGGTCAAGTTCTGAGTTTTAACTCTGCACAAAGTAACTTTATACTTTCTTTATTTACATCTGCTTTGAAGCATTTGTGTTACTTTAAGTTTCTTCTTCTTGAATGACAGTGTTGATATATTCCTTTCTAGGCTGATTTCCATTTTAATGCATTAGTTACACCAAAGTAATAAACCTAAAACAGTAACAGCTACATTATTTGTGTTAATAAGAACAAAAAGTAGATGAAAGACACCTGTCTTATCTCATGTCAGGGTTGACTGGCAATAGTGACTATAGATTGAATATGGGATGTTCCTAAAGTCTAAGGATGTAAAGATTTTTTTTTTAGCATGTGGGAGTAGTAAGAGGTAGAGAAAACTTTAGGAAGACCTTGTAGGAGACTCTAGTAATTGGGAAGAGGGCTGCCTTCAAGGGGAATGTGGGACTTTTTCTTTTCCTTGTTTTTGGTTTTGTTTCTTGACCACACTTGAGATAAATATCTTGATTGAGCCATGAGCTCTTGTCAGGTTTGTTGTCACAGGCCCAGAAGCAATAGGGCCACCCTACCATTTACTTAACTTCTAAAGCTTTGGGAAAATAATTCTCTTCTTTGTACATTGATCACCCCAGGACTGTGTTCTATTAGCAGGGTCCCACAGAACAGTAATTAGCCTGTGGATCTTTACACAGAGGCTGAAGACGTCAATGCAAGGGTTACATGAGTCCTGTAAAACCCATGTACTAGAAACCAATCCATCTGAGGGATTGAAAGAGAAGATTTTCTGGGTTACCTTGTTCTGCCTAGAGATGAGAGTTTCCCCTTGTCGTAATGTATTTTGTTTTGTCCTGTTTGACTGTTGCTTCTCAGAACCCTGTTCTTTTCTGAACAGATGAAGGAGGAGTGAATCTGGGAAAGAGGACAAGCTGGGAGGAGTGGAGGGAGAAACTGTAGTTGGGATATATTGTACAAAATAATCTATTTTCAATAAAAAATAATAAAGAAGAATATTCCAGGAAATCAGTAGGCTCCCAGGACCTAGTGGGGCTGACATTAGCCAAAGTACACAAGAAAGGGGAGAGAGAATCTGTGGAGACCATATCCAGAGGTTAGGTATGGCCCCTAGTTGAGGGATGGGGCCACCTACAAATCTCAAAAATATTAAACCAGAATTGCTCCTGTCTAAAGGAAACACAGGAACAAAAAGTGGAGCAGAGATTGAAGGAAAGACCATCCTCAGACTGCCCAACCTGGGAATCCATCCCATATGCAGACACCAAACCCAGACACTATGGTTGATGTAAGAAGTGCTTGGTGGGGCTGGAGAGATGGCTCAGTGGTTAAGAACACTGGCTGTTCCTCCAGAGTTTCTGAGTTCAATTCCCAGCAACCACATGGTGGCTCACAACCATCTGTAATGGGATCCAATGCCCTCTTTTGGTGTATCTGAAGACAGCTAGAGTGTACTTATATAAATTAATTAAATATTTTTTAAAAAGTGCTTGCTGACAGGAGCCTGATAAAGCTGTCTCCTGAGAGGCTTTGGCAGAACCTGACCAATACAGGTTCTGATTGTGAAGATGTTGCAGCCAACCTTCAAACTGAGCAGGGCACCCCAATGGAGGAGTTAGGGAAAGGACTAAAGGAGCTTAAGGGGATTGCAACCAAATAGGAAGAAGAACAATATTAGCCAACCAGACCCCCCAAGGACTATGCCACCAACCAAAGAGCACACATGGAGGGACCCATGGCTCTAGGTGCATATGTATCAGAGGATGGACTTATCTGGCATCAACAAGAGGAGAGGACCTTGGTTTTGTAGAATCTCGATGGCCAGAGTAGGGAGATGCTAGATCATCAAGACAGAAGTGAGTAGGTGGGTGGGTGGAGAAGCACCCTCATAGAAGCAAGGGGATCAGAGATGGGATAGAGGGTTTCCAAAGGGGAAACTGGTAAGGAGGATAACATTTGAAATGTAAATAAATAAAATAACCAATTAATAAAAGAAGAGAGGACATTCAAGAGGTATTGCCTCTCATTACCTAGCACCTGAAATGAATACCATAATCATTTCAGTTAATGTCCTATATAGAGACGACTTTTAATCACAATATTTCTATTTATATATATCCTGTACTACCTCCTGCTATAAGATGGTGTGGCAAGAAGGCTCTTATCAGATGGTAGACCTTCAACCTTCCTTTCAGAACTATGAAACAAACAAGATTTTTCATTATAGATTGTCCAGTTTGGGGCTTTCTGATATACAGGCACAAAATGGCCTGAGATAGAAAATTGATGCTGGACATGTGGTATGTGGCTATAAAAATGCTTCAAAGGGTATACATAGCTTTGGAATTAGATCAGTGGCCAAGGATGGAGACCTCTGGAAGAGCAGACAGCAAAAGCTGGCACTGAAGCACTGTTGGGGCAGTTCTGGTGAGGGTTCAAGAGAACAGGAGAAATGCATTCCTCTTGGTGACTACTCACTGATCATGATCAGAATATTGGCAGAAGCATGGATAAAATGAAGTCAGTCTGATGGTGTTCCAGACAGAACTGAGGACCATCTTACTGTAAACAGGAATAAAGGGTCTTCCTTGCTGTCATGTGATACTAACATTGGCTTCGTTGAGCATATGCTCCAGAAATTATTGAAAATTGGAATATTCCTTGATAAGGTTAAACAATCTGAAAGCATGCATTTCCACAAAAAGAAGGTAAGAAGCAGTATGGGTTCTGTGAAAGAAATGGGAAGTCGATTTAAAAATAAAAATTTGAAGTAAAATAAAAATCGAACACAGAAACTCAAAGCCTATTGAAAAATGAAAAAGTATACAGGACTATGTCCAGGGACTCATGACAGGGGATTAGCATGAATGGTGGGAGGGTAACCTTACATTCACTGTGGAGATCTTCAGTATGTCTCTTCTATTTTGGAAACAGAGGTCTTCCATAGTGGCATGGTATGGGGTACTCCCTAAGATTATTTGTAGAGCTGTCATGCTGTATCCAACCAGAGTACTCTTTGATCTTCTACGAAGCCCTAAGCGTAGTTGTGGTACCATTTCAGCAAGCACAACAGTGTTTACCAGCAACTTTCTGCTGTTGCTTTGCAGATCTGCACTGTATAAAATCTTTGCATCCCTGGCAGCCTCCGCCTCAGTTCCAGTGTTTAGACACAACAGCCCAAGAATGTACAGACTTGTTGTAGAAGCAGAACTACAGAAAGTCTATGTGTGGTGTTCAGTGTTAGAGCTATGAGCTATGGCTTCCAGAATGACACAGAGATACCTATGTGTGTATGACATAAGCTTCACAGACCTGCAATAATGAGTCTCCAACCCACGGGCGCTTATGTGGGGGGTAGAATGAAACCATCAAGGTAGCACTACCTGAGGCTTTAGGAAAATATCTTCAACAACAGTGTGCTTTGGTGATGAGATAAGAAGAGTCATTATTTGTAACACTGAATTTTCCAGTTGAGTTTTGAATGTCTTTGGGGCCAAGTGGCCCTTTGTTATTTTTTTTAATATCTTGAATTTAAATGGAAATAATTATCCTATGCCAATCCCACTCATAATTATATTTTGGAAGTAGATGGCATGCTTACTTTTACAAATTCACAGAAAGGGAGATCTTCTTTAGGATAAACTATGCTTATTACCCATTCTTTGTAATATAGAAGATACTTGACTTTTGAGGTAGATGCTAGAATGAATTACAGAATAAATGTAAATTTTTTTTTGTGCAAAGCCCACAGATTTGTGAATTGAACATGAAATATATGGTTTCAATGTGTCTCATAAAGTGTATTGGGAACTTGAACCCCAGTACAGATGAAACATAAGGTAGAAACTTTAGAAAGTATTGCTGTTCAGGTTGTGAGGAGTCTGTTTCTACAAATGGGTTAATACTATAGTTGCAATAATAGGACACGTAAAGGAAAACTAAGAGGCTGCCCACAAGGTATCTGAAGACAAACTCAACCACAGAGTTGTATGGCAAGTTATCCTGTGACTTTTAAGCCTACAGTAAAGGTGGTAGATCAGTTAGAATCAGCTAATGCGAACGTGGCCCACTACAATAAAGAACAATTTTCCTTTGCCTCAATAAATGACACCTTATCATCCTTAGCTGACAAAACTAGTGGTTATCATTGTGCATTTGAGATCAAGTACCACTGAAGACCCTTTGTAATGATAAAATACAGGTATACACCTTATCCTTATTCTATCTGCTGCTCTGCAACATCTCTAATTTAATTATGAGTAATCTTCCGTTCCAAAGGTTTTCAACAAACTCCAAGGTAAGAAATTCACTATCTACACTTTGAATATTGCCTTGGAATAGGGTTGCCTCTAATTACTCTGTCTCGTGTCTGAATTCTCTTTGATGAACATAAGTTCAAATATCCTGGATCAAATTTTCTATTGAGCATATCTTTTTGCTGGTAGAATAATCATGGAAATGAGAGACTTATATAAATATGAGTTTTCCACCCCACCTTGATCTTAAAGTTACCTTCATTGAATTGAATATAGATGGCACATATAGAAATCTCAACTGTGGAAATTTCCTAAAATATGTACAGGTATAAAATAGTTAAAATGGAGTTCAATGTCCTTATAATGAAGGGGCAGAGACTTTCTGACCATTATAGGATACTAAACAAAAACCCAGTGCCAAGTATGGATTACCTAATTTTTAGGGTTTTGGTCAATGGGGTGCGAAGGACCTAATCTCCAGAACTTGAATGTAAGAGCACATTGTTAAGACACTCACTTTTGTAATAGGACATGGAGAAATAAAGCCAGAACTGACTTGGTAACTTCATTCCTACCGTTTAGTTTTCATGGAGCTAGAACGTACAAAACACACTACCATTTGAGAAAAGTAATCAACAGTCTTATGTAGTTTGAACCCTGAGAGCCTCAATAACAATACGCAATGCATGCTCACTGGTGTGTCATATAAAGGAATGTAATGGGAGTAAGCAGTAACTCTCTGCTTGATTTTAAAGCCTACAGGTCCAGGGGACATCAGCAGGCAAACAGCATTTGTTGGTCATGTAATTTGAATGCATGAAGACATACATGATCTTCGAAAGATCAAGCCAAACTCCGAGCAGAGGTTCATGAAGTCTCATCTCTAACCGGGGTTCCATTGGAAACCAGGCTGTTCTGGAGGAGGGAGAGACAGATTTCTCAGGTTTGCAGAATCTGCGAGACTGCCTTCCTCTAGTAGATAGTCCTACACACATGCACATAAATACAGCTCAAGGTTGATTCGGTGTGGCTTGAGAAAGAGATTATGAATGTTGAGAGGGAAAATTGGTGGGGCCGGCGGTTGAGAAATTGAAGGATACATGGGTTTGATTGAAACATATTGCATCCATGTTTGTAATTCTCATAATAAATTGATTTTAAAGAGAGGAGGTTTACCAGCTGCTGGGGACCAAGTCTTGAACTTGCTTTCTTCCTAGAATCACAGAATATAATTATCGGTTCACTACAAGTTACAGAGGCTCAGAAATTCTGCCCCAACAACACAAAAGGGATAAGGCTAACTTTATAATAAGGAGACATAATACCCACAATTTGTAGCTCTGAGGACACACAGCACAATAGAGTGTGTGTTGAAATAACTAACAAACATTGTGGGCACATGACACAGAATCCACAGCCCGAACTAAACAGCAGTTCTTTACTTTTCTGCAATAAAAGAAGGGAAAAAAGATTTTTGTTCAACTTTTTTGTTAGACATGCCTTAAGTCTTTAATGTGCATTAATATTGGGGAGAATTGACTCTCTCTCTCTCTCTCTCTCTCTATATATATATATATATATATATATATATATATATATATATACACACACACATACATATATATATATACATATATATATATATATATATATATATATATATATATATATATATATATATATATATATAGTTTAGATATATTTGATTGGTTGGCTAGCCATTTGGATGGTGATATGTTCTTAGACAAAGCAATCAAATTACATTGTTAGTAGTTTTCAAGGAAGAGAGGCAGGGTTAAATTCACAAGGGCTAGCTTTGTGTAAATGGTCAATCTATTTCCATGGTAACCGGCTGTCTGAGTAAACTATAAATTTATAGGTGTTGGCTTGTGCCCTCTAATCTTAAAGAATCTGTAAGCGATTGTTTCTATAAATATGGTTTCCATCTCTTGGGTAAGTACAGGTCTAAAGATAAATTTAGGGTAGAGAGAGCTTTTGAATTATATGAATATCAGTTCAAATCAACACCCTTTTCTGCATTTTTAACATTATTTTCTATATTAAAAATTATTTCATTGTGGTTACGAGTCTTGCAATTATGAAAAGGAACATTGCCACATCTGTTCTCCAAGCATTCATTTTAACGATTTCTTGGCCACAGGTGCTGCTGTGTTTCTCAGTAATGCAGAAAGCTGCTGCCGTAAATACAGCCCATTACCTTCCTCTCGGGCGGCACTACTCCAACCACCTATTTTAGCAGACACAAAGAGGCTTTTAAAATACGGTGTGGAGGAGACATTTTCAAATCCCAGCTCAGGGTGAGAAACTTGTTGGAATCCTAGATGAATGTATCTGTGTCTTTTACTTAGAACAATGGGGAGTTTATTTATGTATTTATTTTGCAAAATAAAGATATTTTATTGTTAAATTGTAATTTATTCCTTTTAGCTGTTTTTTTTCTCCAAAAACTAATGTCTAGAAATAGATTGAAATCAAAATTAGAGGTCTTGTTCACTTCTTGTCACTTTGAACGCATTTTACAGAGTATTTTCTTAGTATTTGGTTCTGGTCAAGGCGTCATGCATTTCTTCCTTTCCCCACATTCCCGCCAGTCTCCTGATGAGCTGGGAAGATGGTAATAGTCCCCCTGATGTGAAGGGGGATTCCATAACCCAGGTAGTTTCCTGGCTCTGCAAGCATGTGCTTATAGCCAAGTGATAAAGTACTTGAGAATTACTTCCACCGTGTGCAGGATTGAGATTAGAATAATAAGTTCTTCATTATCATTATTATTTCTATTAATATTTATACAGCACCTTTACTAGAAGTTCAAAAACTATGAATTTTAAATTATCCAGTGGGCCCAGTTCTTAACTGCATCTCTATGTACTGGGTAAGACACAAAATTAATAATGCATCTGAATGACGTACATTGCTAGAGAAATTTAATTCCACTGCTGTTTTGCACTAGTTTGTTATTGAAAATGGCATTATATATTTTCTGAGAAAGTGAGATAATCATTAGTAATTCAATACCAAGGTCCATTTGCCATTTACTTAAGATTATCCTCAGGTGACAGGTTATTCAAATTAAAGAAGAAATAAACAGAATTGTAACTATAAACACAAATTTATTCTTTACATTAATTCTAAACTAAACTTGTTTTCAAAAGAAAATATCACTACTATTTGTCTATAAAGCTTCATAAATACTATACTTGCTCTATGTTCAGTATGAAAATGTAGATATATCAGACTGAATTTTCATGGTACTTTAGGGTGAACAAAACTGGGTTAAGTGTTCTGTAATTGGGCTTATGTTACAGATGACAGTAAATTTAAAATTATTGGCATGGGTTATCTTTTTTTACTCTCCTGATATAAAATTATAACAGAATATAAAAATGAGCTTAGTGGAGCTATACAAAATATTAGGTTTCCCAACAGTAATTCATTATAAGTCTACCTTCGGGAATCTAAAAAGTAACATCAATAATTGTAGGCTTCAATACAGGATCAAATATTTTAGGCCTGACATTACAATGCTTTATAAGACTATTATTTTCTGTCATTCTCTTTGTAAGATGTGCTAATTGAATGGTTTGGACGTTTATTTCCACTTAAACTATTTACATATGTGAAGATATTAAAAATAGCATAAAAAAGCTTCTGTATAATTTCAGATACTTTTAAAGTTACATTGGAAGAAATTCAGTTCTTATAACAGTTCAGCCTCCTAAAGGCAATAATTTTGTAAGAGTCCAGGGGACAGAGGGAGTGCTAGATACCAGAATGAACAACATCAACAATTGGTTAGCTCCAATACCCCAGCTGGTAAACAAGTTCTCAAACAAATAAAAATAAGAGAGCAACAAAAGCAACAACCTTTTTCTAATATAAGTACATTTGAAACCAGAGAAATATATTTCAACCAGATCACAATGTGGGTATTTGGTAGGAAAATAAAACTATTTTTTTAACATAATTCTTCTGAAGAAAGATATTATTCCTCTAATGATAGTTTCTTTTTTTTTAGTTTCTTTTTTTTTTATTAAACGACTTTATTTTACAAAACAAAGATAAATGTACAGATTTTAAACATTTTTGGCTTAAAATTATACATTTTTGTCAGTACTGTTTTTTCAGATATTAAAATAATTTTTACATAAAACTATGTGAATATATTTTTTAGTCAGTACTTGATGTTTTCAAGGGCTTGACAGTATGCATTGAAAACCTAATAGTTACCATGAGCGTAAAGTACATACAAAACAAAACACAACATGGAAATAGTCAAAGTCTTCTTGTTTTGTAAGTATATATATATTTTTTTGTTTTCTTTATTTATTGGACTTCATACAGTCTGTGAGTTGTTTCTGGGGGAGTGCAAGCCTCTGGGGTTAGCATCCCAATATCAGTGACTGCATATTATGTCTGTTCTTTTGTGACTGGGTTATCTCACTCAGGATGATATTCTCTAGATGCAGCCATTTTCTTAAGAATTTGGTTAAGTCATTGTTTCTGGTGGCTGAGTAGTATTCCATTGTGTAAATATACCACAATTTTTGTATCCATTCATCTTCTGAAGGACATCTGGGTTCTTTCCAGCTTCTGGCTATTATAAATAGACCTGCTATGAACATTGTGATGCATATATCTTTGTTGTGTATTAAAGTGTCTCTGGGGTATATGCCCAGAAGTGGAATAGCTGGGTCTTCAGGTAGTACTATATCCAATTTTCTGAGGTATCGCCAGACTGATTTCCAGAGTGGTTGTATTAGTTTGCAACCCCACCAGCAGTGGAGAAGTGTTCCTCTTTCTCCGCAGCCTCGCCAGCATCTGCTGTCATCTGATTTTTGGATAAAAACTATTTTTTTAAAAAATTAAGTTCAAATACTCTGGCTTTTCTTCTCAAGCAGATAAATAGTGATGTGAATTCTGATAAAAGTGAACATATTTCGAGGGCTGGCTTCGCAAACACCAAAATGCGGAAACACTAATACATCCTGTGTTCTGTCCACGACACTACTATTTCATGGTGTGAAGGCATTACTGTCTTCCACTTTTTTAAAATGTTTTTCCTGTTATACATCACTCTCACAGTGGGATTGATTGCTTGGCCATTTTGCATTTATATAAACAGTTGTGGTTTCCAGGAGTTTTCTATAGGAACAGACCCAATTTCAAACGCCATGAGCACCTCTGCAGCTCATTGTGTCCTGGGGTCTGGAGGAGCTCCCTTTGTTTTGCTCGATGTACATTTATTTTTCCCAGTCAGAGCGTGGCAAACTGCAGCTCCCATCCTGTCATAAATATTAGCAGCTCTCATATAGAATCTACGCATTAAGATTACTGCTTTCAATAGTAGAGGCATCTATATTTGAGTTTTCAGAGAAGGTTTTAATTTTGTTTTGGAGGAACCGTCCAAGTCAGTAAGGCAGCCACAGGAAATTTCAGTCAGGCAGCAGAGAAGCGACCTGTAGCCTCTGAGCACACACACGCAACTTGAAATACACATAAGTATATTTATACATGGTGTCAGAGAACATGATAGTCTATTTCTTCCTCCTTTGAGTTTTGAAAGTACAAAATAGTTGGGAAATAAAATGGTTCCATTAAAACATTTTTATACATTTATCTCCTTGCTCTTTGCTCTTTGCTCAGACTCCCTCACTATCATCAGATTTCCCATATCCTCCTCCCTGCTGGGGCCCATCCTGAACACAATACCCCTCATGCTTTCATATATGTGTTAGGTATATTATTCATATTCGTGATTACATATACATGTGAAATGTCATAAGTATATAAATACAGTACCTATGTGAAGTTCATACTTCAGATATTTCTAGGCTCAATAACTCTCTGTAGTGTATATACACCATATTCTTTACCCATTTATCTGTTGATGGTAGGTATCTGTGCTAATTCCTTGTTTTAGCTATTGTGAATTTTTCACCAATCAACAGGGTCAAAAAGAAGAATACTTTAGAGGACGGGACTTTCCCCAAAGCTTACTAATTTGCATATATGAAAACAACATGCAATGAGTAGTATTGGACACACTCACCACTACACTGAACAAGGCCATCTAAAGTCAATCACTTGTAAAGGATCAGAGACAGTCAACATTGTGCAAAGCTGTGTTTTTTTTTTAAATTAACAACTCGTGGAAGTGTATATACACATCTACACATGTTTATAAATGCCATGAGTGGATTTATGAGTGTTTATTATATACAGAACGGCTAAACTTCATTTTAAACATTTTAGAGCATGATCTTAAAATATGCACCAAATCCCACCACTTGTGAGGAGAGTAAGTGGGAACGTTAAGAGATTTCTAGAATAGTACATGTGTAAACAATAACCCTAAGATACCCTATGAATGCAGGGCTGACCAGAGGGGAGAAACATCAAGACTGGTTATACATCACAAACACAGAAGGTGTACTACAAATCCAGGTTCTATTTGTGTAATTTTCTTAAAAAAAAAAAAAAAAAAAACTCTTTAGAGAAATAGTTTGAAGGACAGGACATAATATCAACAAGAACCAGGCAAAAAAGGGAAAACCAGAGTTTTTGGGCAAAACCCTCAGGCAACCCCAACACAGCAGACTCAGCCTCTCCCCCCACCAAGGCATCAGTTAATGAGATGCATAATTTTGAAAAACAGAAGGGACTTGTTCAACACATATGCGCTAGGAAGAGGGGCAAAAACATAAGATGGTAGCTTGAACAAGAGCCACAGCAGTAGAATTGGTGAGAAATTGATGGGTTGTAGATTTATTTTTAATAAATTTAGTTGCAACTAAATTTATCGAGGAGAAATTTGATGGTGCATTAAAGATTCCAAGCAATGAATTATTCCAAATTCCCTGAGTAGTAAGGTGAATTATGCTGTAAAACACCAGGAGGAGGAAGATAGGCAGTTGTTTGGAGCTTAGTTAAACAACTACAACAAAATCCAAAAAAACTAAGTCATTGTCTTTGGCCAGGAAGCATATTTAGCAAGCAAAGGAAGATGCAGATGAGACAGATCTCTTGCTGTTCTGTAATGCTGACCTCAGAGACAACATACAAAGACTCCAGAGTGCAGACAAATTCCCAGAGAAATGAGTACAAATGAGTACAGGACACATGGCTGAAATCCAGGGCCTGGGGCATAGCAAGCTTCAGACAAAATGGGAAGAGAACAGTGAGTAGGCATGAGAACTCAGAGCTGATGCTGGAGAGATGAGTGGCAGGTTTTATTTCAGAACAGCGCCCCGAATACTTACACATGCCGTACAAGCACCCTGCCATGGAGCTATAACACAAGAACCCCTTTGAAATTTCAGGGTGGCCTAAACTTGTCATTTCTGAATCGGTTTCATGAGTATTACAGGACTGTGAGTCCACGACCTGCTTGTGAAGTTATCAACGACAAAATTAAGAGAACATTTGAGAAAGTTGAAATTGGAGCAACTGGCATAAATCCAAATAAGTTGGATGAGGAAAGACATGTGAACATTATCCGAGTCTTTGTGACTTGGCTGATGACCAATGGTTCAGCAGTAATGGTTTATCAGCTTGGTTCAAGGCGCCATGTCCTGTGGCATAGAGTAGAGTAAATGAAAAATAAGAAGCAAAGGATGGGGAAAAAATCCCCAAATACCAACAGTTCTCTCTACTGTGTATTTTATACTTGTGTGTAAATACGGTTCTCAATGTGTTTGCCAACTGGTCATTGGTGTAATAGACACAAAGTGAGGATGTACCAGGAGATTCTGCTGCATGAAAGGAATTGCTTTCTAGCTGTGGGGAGCACTTCAGAAGCTGACTCCAACTTTTAGTCTCTCTGATCGGAAGCAGTGAGTGCCTCCAGAAGGCAGTGCCCACTGCAGAGAAACTAAAGTTCTGTGGCTGAATCAGGTGAGAAATTAAATGCATGCTTATTTTGGCTAGATTAAGAACCATTGTATCCTCAGTGTGCTAGCAATAATGACTCAAAACTCTCCAGTGGGGCTGGACAGATGACTCCGCATACAAGACCCCCCTGCTGCTCCTTCAGAGGACTTTAGCTCAGTTCACATAATATACATCTAGCTTGCAACTCTATGTATCTCCAGTTTCAAAACAGCTAACTCCCTTTTCTGGTCTTTTGACGCACTCCTTCTGTAATACAAAAACATATAACTGAGAATAATAAAAATAAACTAAAGATATCCTCTTTACTGATAATGTAAAAGGCACAGTAGTCCTGCAACATAGTTTGCATAAGTTTGAAAATATTTTAATGTATTATTTGAGAATGTTATATGTACCAGTAAATATTAAATAGTAATAACCTTATATCTCAAGCTAGTGCTGGCTCCCATAGGGCCACATGGCTCTGTGGGGTATCTGCATCTTAGAGGCTCCATGCCACCTACCTCTAAGTACTCACAGACACTGTCTTCTTTTGACCAGCTGCTGTGGATGACTCCACCCGCCCTGGCCTGTTTTTTTACTCACTTCCCCTTGGTGGGAGGTGGGCTTTGTGGCTTTGTACCTCCCACCACTACACTCAATTAAGTCACACATCAAAGAACACACCACAATACTCTGATCCAATAGATATAATATAATTTGCCCACCTAGATAAGTCATTCCATCTTTTATAAAACATTTATGACAACCTTGTTCATCTAGAGATGTGCCAAGAGAAACGTCCACATCTGCTTCCATCTTGCCTTCCTCTCAAATCTCCTGCTTTCTCCTTGTCTTCTGTTTTTCCAACTTTGCCCCCCACCCCACTCTCTACTGTCCAATCATATATCGCTTTGACAGCAACCTAAAGTTATATATGTTTATAACAAAAATGATAATATTCTTTCCCTAATTCCCTTCTCCAATTTTTCTTAAAACCCCACCCACCATCTACCACTTAACCTTGTCTTCTTTTCACTTGTGAAAAAGTAACTCACTTAGCAGTATTAGTGCTGTCCACATGAGCATGTCTGTGGGGCCATCCACAGGAGCATGAACAACCTACTAGTGACATACCCCAGTGAAGACTGAATCTTCCTTCCTCTGCCAACATCTATCCACTTACAACAGCACTTCAGTTAGGACTGGCACCCATGAAGCACCTCTCCTACCTATGCTAGATTGCTTGCTGGATGGCTCCTGTTCAAATCTTGTGTAGGTAACAACAGATGCTATGATTGTATTAATGTTAATTTTAGGTCTTTTTCAGAGGTAGTATTTCACAGCACTACTCTTCTGTTAGCACTTACATTCTTCCTGCCACCTTTTCGGTGATGTGCCTTAGATTGGGTGGAAAAGGTCATAGTCATTCCCTATCAGCTCTTTGACCTTCTATGTGTCTCTGCAGTGGCTGTTACCCACTCACACCAGCTTTCTCCTGTCTGCATAGTCCTGATGTCATCTCATTTTATAGAACTGGTCTGGATAAAACAGCCGGTAGCCCAAGCACTTGCCTTATAAGAACTCAACCTTTGACAGTCATGATGATACACTCCTACACCCGCTTGCTCCTGACTCATTAGTGTGGACACATGGAGCAGAGGTTCAGTGTAATCCAGAAGTGGAGAGAGCATAATTTGAAGCACTTCCTTCCTCTGGAATGTATTCCCTTTAAGAAGCATATAAAGATATAACAATAGAACATTTCAAAAATTGCCCATTTGTTTCACATATTCAAATATTCCTTTCCTGATTCTGTCTGTTCTCTACGGTTATATTTAGGAGAAAGAGCCTATTATCTGGATTAGTTTCTCTACTTCTGTGAAACCATTATTTGGAAATAAAAATTGTTACCAGGTCTTCACATAGTCTTCACATAGACAGTAGTAGGCTTGCATATATTCTTCTAACTCCCAGATACACACTGACATTTTTGGGATAAGGTACTGAAATAGAAGTGTTCTGTTTCAATTTAGCTTCCATGATGAGGACTAAAGTTCTACACTGTTTCTTCCCCCTACCACAGTAGTCTTAATGGTTATTTGCCTAAAGAAGAAGGCTAAGGGAGAGTCTGTTTGATAGCAGTAAAAATGTAATTGGATAATTTGAACTAACCTCATTTGAAGTTAACATTTGTGTTTGGTCGTGTTTTAAACGGAATTTTGCCATAAAAGCTGAATGTGATATCTAAGGTATAATGGTAAGGCTACAAAATAGTTATTTCATGAAACTGAAGCGACTCTCTTTAAGAATATACTTTTTACTAAGTCTCTTCAGATGCCATTAACCCTGGCCTAGCATTTTGGATTCTTAGTTTGAAATGGGGAACCACTTGATAAAAGGTGTCAGGAAGTCATCTTAAACATTGATGCAACCTTCCTGTTTTGCTTTTGTTTTTGTTTTTGGTAAACACAGGGATAGGACTGAGAAAACAATATACTTCTTGCCTTATTTACATTCACATGAGTGAATATCATGGAGCCAATTCTGTTGAACAAGGCTGAGGGCTAACACCAGGTGTTCTCTTTAAATGAGATGGGAATGCCATTTATGTATTGTTAGGAGTCAGGTGAATGCGCTGAACTAAGACTCTGCCTTGCTGATTATTCCAATTAAGCAGGTCTGCTACTTAACAGGGTAATGAAGAAGCAGAATCTTTTTAATTGGGGCACTCAATTAATTTCTTAGTCCACTCTGCTCAGCAAATTGTAGCATAAAAGTTTCTTTTTCTCTCACTATTCTAGTTTTGTCAGTATAGATCTTAGACCTTGATAATTACTAGTTTGGCAGTGATATCTATTTGCCACCGTGCAGCTAAGGTCAATATCAGCAGGGAGAAGATGGAGCTGCAGGTTCCAAACAAAACTTCATTCTCAGGACTCTTTAGTTCTAGTCAATAAACCAATATCCAGAAGCTTATTTCAAATTTCACTCGCTAGTCCTGTGCACAAAACGTAAACTGTGTTTAGGTTGTAAGTCAGAATGAGAGATGGTTTTCATTTTCCTTTTATGAATCTCTGCATTTGAAACAAAAAACAGATAGTGAAAGAGTTAAAGTTTTAAGCTAGCCCCACTAACCCTGCCTTGAGGACAAGTATGTCTCAAGGCTGAGAACAAAAGCTGCAGACCACCTGGTCTCCATAAGGTCTGGCTCTGCAGTCCTGAGAAAAACAAGTATGAAGGTCAGTGTGCCCCAAAACAGGGTGATCTGGAGTTGAATCATATCCAAAAGCAGACAGAGAATGCCAATTTGAATAAACCAATGAAATTGCTATGTGCCTGTTGCTATCTGCTTATGTAATTTTCCCTATAAATACGTCCACCTAATTGAGTTCTGCGTCGACTCCTCTATCTCCTGTGTGAGATATGTGTCTTCCCCAGAGCTCTGGCCTTCCCTCCCACACCAATAAACCTCTTGCCTGATTGCAGGAAGACAGGCTCTCTGTGAGTTCTTGTTCTCCCGGTACTAGAGTGAGGGGCTTCCCCAATTTGGGGGTCTTTCAATAGCATTTTGTCATAAGGGAAGACACAAACCTGATTTGAAAAACGTTTATCTTTCATAATTGGCATATTTAAATGAAGGGGACAAAGGAAGTTTTAGGATCAGGAACTGAGAGAATAACTACTTTGAAAGTAAGCTCATGGGCTAAGGAGCAGAGTAAGGAGATTTCCCTGTTCTACACAAACTGTTTTGATATTGATAGTACTGGCATTTTGTTGTCTTTCACATTTCCACCGGCAAAAATATGCCTGTTACCCCTCTGCTTCTCTTACAATAAGCCTAGATAATGAACACAGTGAAACTTACAGTTAAAGAAATTCTAACTATTCTGCTTTTGAAGACAATGCTGATGGAGCTCTATGCCCATGTGTTGGGATAAGGTCACCTCTTGGTTTCTAGGCAGCATCTCATGTCCATGGTGGGAAGTCAGAATCTCCAGGCTCAGCAGTTTTTCCAGTATGACATTGCTTTTTCACCAAACTCTATACATCAATTTACGCCTTTGTTATAAAATCACAAACCTGTTATTGTCCAGGAGCCACAAACCGATCCTGGTAAAGTTGTGTTAACCACTTCTTTAATCAGGCCTTGGTATCTGGTTACTTTTCCCTTTCATTTTTAACTATGATAAATAGTTTAATTTTTATCACCGTTAGCAAATTCTTTGTTAATTTCTCTCTGGCATTCCTGTAAGAAAGAAATATGACACTGAAGTGTGAAATATGAGGGTGAAGATGGAGAAGTAATCGCAGAGCGAGTGAGAGGAATTGCTTGTCATTTCTCACCGTTTCTGCGCAGCTGTGGAGACAGCTTCCGGCAGCTGCAGATACTGAAGCAGTGGCACCTAGCAGCCTTTCCCTTAAAAAGTGTCATTGGATGTTATGAGCATCTGTCGCATGTTAAAATAAAGTTCCGTTTAATTCAGACACAGTTCCTTTTCGTAACTGTCTTCCCCCAGTAGAAAGACAGAGCATCACAGGGACGTTCTGATAGCCACAGCCTCAGCTGAGAAATGGACTGTTGGTCCCTCAGATCTAACTGCCCAGTCTGGGTACCACTTAGGTGTTAGCCAAAATCAGAACTGAAACAGGGCTAGAGACAGGAGACTTCTGTGGTTCGTGTTTATTTGTTTGGATATTTGTTCCCGAGGGATGGAAAGTCCCTAAATTCTGTTGTCTGGAGAGGGAGAATCTTCCACAATGAAGAAAGGCCTGATCTAGCCTGCCCTGCTGGCCCCTGAGGTAGTCAGTCTTTGCATTCGATGCGGCCCATGTTGTGGGCCGACTTAAGCAGCAGCAACACTGTGATGTCCAACTCAACGCCGAGAGAGGACTGAGGTGAGTATATCTTCCTAGCCTTATTGGACTGAGTGTCTTGCCTGATTCTGAATAGTGAGGAAGGGATGGCCCAGGGAAAGGGAGTTTCAAAGCTTCTTCCCTTTGAGAGGCATCAGAAATCGTGGATTTTTTTCAGCACAACACATTTTTGAGATTATAAGACCAAGACAAGCTATTTTTAAAGGTGACTCGATTTTCCTCTTTATCTGATAATGTTGATGGTTGTCCATGAACTTTTTTTCATATTTGTTTTATTTACCTTCATCAAGCTAAAAAGCATGGTTAAAACATTTAAGGTGAGAATCCCACCAACGAAAGATGTTCTTTTCCTTGTCTGGCTGCCAGGCAGAACAGTTGGTGTCCGCTGGTAACAATACTTCCGCAGAGCATCCGTTCAGGGTATAAACAGCCAGGCGCATTCGGATCACACAGAGAGCTGCCACAGAAATCACGCTCTGATTTATTTATCTTCTTGAGAACTGCAGGTGCTCAGGTCTCCCTTTCATTGCTCTTGGGATCAATTCATTTTGGAGCTGAAGGAGCTAACTGGCTTCCCGTTTCAGGTTCCCCTGTCCCCACCAACTGAGAAGACGGCTGATTTGCCATCAACATTCCTCTTAAGGTCTTGTGGCAGATGGCTCTTTGGACAGGTTAAAGTTCCGGGGAAAAGACATAAACAGTTCTTTTCATAATTTATATGAGAAGGAAGCCTGAATAAGGAGCTAATACTTTTCATTAATTTTAGATTACTTCATATAAAATTTTATTTTTGAATGCTAACATTTTCATGATTTGGGGATGCAAAGAAAACAACAGTCTATAATTTAACACTATTTAATGTGCTGTTAATTCATTTAAAGTTTATAGTATGATTTACATACTCTATACTCTAAATATTTATGACTATATAAATGTCTATGCATGCTTAAATACATGAGTAATATTTAGTTAAAGCATATGAATACATATATGCTACATGTAATGTTTAAATGTTTCATGTGTAAAAACACAGAATTGCATTTACATTAATGGTTTAAGGTATGCTCATAACATATTGTCAATGTGTAAAATAACTATTTTTCATTGAAAAAAGCTTAGAACTTCAGAGTGTGCTGTAATAGTTAACCTGAAACCATATTGTGAGCTTTCAAACTTCACATAGTTTTGAGACAGTGAGAATTCAAAAAGCAAATGATATCTTAGTATTCCTTAAGGAGAGTTGGGAATTGCGGTAATAATGATGAATTTGATACACAAATAAACCCATTCAATGAAAACACAACTCAGTAATTAGGAAAACAAGCTGTGCATCTATTTTGGGCAGATTTACCACTACACTCTCTATTCCCCTCCTAGGAAATCCCTTATCACTCACTTGCTGTTAGCAGTCTTCCTGTTCCTATTCCTCCTTTCCTTCTCCTCCTGACCCCTCCTCCTCCGATTTACTCCCTGACTCCTCCTCTTTCGTTTTCTCTTCTTCCCCCCCCCCCAGTCCAATCATGTATTGACTTAACACAAATACAGTTCACCTTACATAGCATTGTTGAGCTCAACATGTGATAACTCCACCATTGAGAGAAATTCGCCCAAGAACTGCTTGTGAAGTTCCTGTGGTAGCTTACTGATTCAGTGGCTTTACCTCAGGGAGGTTGACAAGGTGTACTTAGAATTGAACTACAGTTGCCTTGTGTCTGCTTGCTGAAAGGACTCAACTGTAGCTGCCAGTCCATGCCTGGTGTTAGCCTGCCTAGAGGATTGGTCTGCAGCTGCTGAGTCATATTTAGTGTTTGCAATGAGACTGGACTGCTGCCCAAGATCACACTCGCTACCAAAAACTATTGAACAGGTCCACTTCCCTTATATTAGAATGTTTTTTCTCTTACACTTCTGCTGGGTGGTGCGCTAGAGGAGAGGATGAGCCTTTATCAAAAGTAGGCTGCCTAAAAATTTATGCCTACAAATATCCATCATACAACAGGAAGCACCCACTGATGTAAGGAGCAAAAGACTTGGCATTAAGCAGATAAACTCTTTGGAGAAATAGATGTGGAGATTTCCATTACTGTTGGGTGTTGTCAGTTTTGATGTGAGAAAGTGCTAATGAGTGGGAGCTGAGGCTCTCCACTAGAATCTGATGGTCTCTCTGCTGTGTGTAGCAGTGACTATTCTGTTCTTGCCTGAGGCAGGTAGTGGGGGCCCCACATTTTATTTTTCTTTTACCATTTGGAAGACTCAGATGGCAACTCTGTTATTTATAATAGTCTATTCAGCCAAATTGAATAAAATAATTAATGAGAATTAAGCTTCTGAAATGTTTCCTTCCTTTATTTGAGTCCTGGAAATTTAGGAAAGGTAAGATTTTCTAGAACTAACTATATGCCAGATGTGTAAATGTGTTTTTTTAAAACATATATCTGTTTTTGAAATTAATCCTTTTATTTTTCTTAGATTATACTCTAATTACAGAATTCCTTCCTTCCCTCCTTCCAGACCTTTCCATATACCATCTTTGCTTCCTTTCTATTTCATGCCCCTTTTCTTTCACTGCTGTGCATACAAGCACATATTATCCCTAGATACATAGATACAAAGTGCTCAGTTTGTTTGAAACATTACTCAAATATCGTTTCAGGTTGACCTTTGGAATCGGATTGCTGGGCTCTTCTCTGGGGAATGTGATTTCTCCTGTTCTCAGAATTCTTTAACCCCCTTCTTCGTGTAGGATGGCGGCCTTGTGGGATTTTCCTTGTCCACTGCCATGTCTACTGATCTTGCTATTGATCAGCTCATTCTTAGGCCATCGTGTTGGCGAGACTTTATGGATGTAACTAGGACATTACTAGGAGACAATTTCACATTAAACTCCCTGATCCTCTGTTTTCCTTAATGCTCCCTTAGCCTTGGGTGCCTGAGTTATTCTAAGGATGCATCCTTTCGGACTGGGGACTTGTAGTTTTCTGTAATGGTCTCCATCACTTCAGAGAGAAGTTTCTTTGAAGACAGATAAGAACTACACTGTCTACAGGCATAAGGGCAAATGTTTCGAACATAGTTGGGGATTATGGTGGTACAGTGAAGAGCAAAGGGTTGCAGGTTCTTTCTAAAGAACTAGGTTTTCAGTACCACCCATAATTTCCCTTTCTTGAACAGGTTTTAAATACAATTAATGAGCTGTTGGTTTGTGCCATGTTATATGTGGCACTATTGTACCAT
This sequence comes from Micromys minutus, assembly GCF_963924665.1. Taxonomy (NCBI): domain Eukaryota; kingdom Metazoa; phylum Chordata; class Mammalia; order Rodentia; family Muridae; genus Micromys; species Micromys minutus. The sequence continues at coordinate 15,155,632 of NC_137984.1, forward strand.
TGGGGTCACCATTGTTCTACCTCACAGGTGTCAGTGCTGCCTAGGACTGTTGGTTGCTCCCTCCACTGGAAGTTGTTGTTGTGCTTCCTAGTACCATAAAGTTGTCCTTGGACAGAAGAATTTGAGTTATCTATAACCCAAATGCCTCTAAACTCCTGTCTGGGTCTGGAGTGCATGGTATCTTTCACAATAGGACAGTTTACTTCTTGGAAGAAAGTCAGAGAATACGTTTTGACAGCCTTTACCAGCAACTCAAAAGCTGCTTGGAATTTTTTAAATTATTTAAATTACACACACACACACACACACACACACACACACACACACACACACACACATATATATATATATGGAGTTTATGTTTTTTAGTGGTTAGTTAGTAGTGTGATTCCTTATAACTTTTTCAGATATCTTTACTATTGTTACCCTCTGCAGACAACCTTACTGTTATTTTTAGCATCATGAATCTTTCTGTATTTGTCTCTTCATCTCCCTAATTGATGTTCCTTGGTTTCCCCATGTCCCTGATCATACAACTTATACCTTGATTTTGTTTCTATTACTTTCATTTCTCATCCCAGCAATTGCCCCTTTTTATTTATTTATTTTCTGTTCCTGAAGTCACTCCAGGCTATGCATGTAACATTAAATATTAATTAATCACTCTGATGGTACAGTTTGCTACCTGCCCAAATAGTTTAGGTTCTCAAATTAAACACACACACACATAGCCTTTATATTTTAATATGCCTTAATCAGCACAATAGCTGGGGCACTGCTTAATCTGAACGCTGTAGAATCTGTCTCCCACCAAAAATTCCACATTGTTACTTACTAACTTCTATGTTCTATCTTGGCGGCTTTGGACCCAGTCGGGCAGCCGTCTGGGCCTCACTTTTCTGGCTCCTTTACATGGCAACTATACCTCTTTGTCCTGCTCCTCTTCTCAGGCATGGTGTCTCTTCACTCCTCCACACTCTCTTCTCTTGGTCCTAAGCCTGGAAATCCTAAAATCCTGCCTTGTCCGTTTTTCCCAGCTCTTAGCTGTTGGCATCTCTATTTACCAATCAGAACAACAGGGGGCAGGTTCCCAGAAGCTTCACACTGACACTCTCATATAAAGAGATTTTAGGGAATATAAGTAGTATTCATAATACAAGCAGCTACATATGTACTCCCAAATAAGATTTGGAGTTAAGCATGCCAAATGGAAGAGAACATAGGACATTTGTCTGTCTGAGTCTAGGTTACCTCACTCAATATAATCTTTACTCTAGCTGCACCCATCTATGCAACAGTTTACGATTCTAATTCTATTTTTTATTGTAGCCGAATGATATTCCACAGGGAGTGTTTGTCACATTTATATTATGAATGAAAACATATCCATTTAAAGTTGTATTTATTTGATTTGAAGATTTCTATCTTCTCTTTCCCCTCCTCTTCCTCCTTTCCTTTTCCTCCTTTTGCGATGGTTAATATGTCAAACCAAACATGGTACTTATAGGCACAGGCCTTACACTGCTTCTTCTCCACCCTCACGTTGCCAAAATATGACATGAATAAAATTTTAAAAATCAGAACCCGCAAGTCCCCTTTTATCTGCACATCTCCAATGAATATATTTTGGAAATGTAATATATTTTATATTCATGAGCTACTTGAATTTGGTTCTTGTTTCTCAAGCTAATTTTAGAATCTTGTATTAAAAAAGATGCTTATTTGTGATTCATATACAAGTCCATAAAGAACACACATTCGGTACCCTCATGGCATCAGAAATGGATAAATTTTAATTCCAAACTACAAATGAATATATTCCTTGTTTTGATAGTTTGTTTTAAAAAGTGGCAGTTTGTTCTATATGGGAACATTTTATTATCTCAGACCCTAACCATTACCCTTTGTTGATGTCATTTCACTTTGTAGTATTTTCTATTCTCAGTAGAGACATACTGACAGTACCCAGTGCCTCTGCCTTAACACCTTCTAGAGATTTCTGCACACCCTGAGCTTATGAGCAGTCCATGGTATCCTATCCTGCAAGGGTGTGATTAGTTGTCTTCCTGAAGAATCCACAAAGTATCAGCTCTGTGATGACATCTGTGGTACGTGAGGGTGCTGTATAGCAGACAGGACAGGGTTGTGAACCCTGTTGGAATCTGGCAGCACTGAAAATTGTATTTCTGCTTTTGTCTCTGTTGATACATTTTCTAAGTTTGTTCACATTCATTTGAAGACGCCACACTCACCTGCTCTGCTGGGAAAACTTTCTGAATCCTTTTTCATGGTTTCTGGGTGTTATTCCCGACAGTCAGATAGAGGTTTTCTCACAGATGCTGCTTTCTGAGGATCCCTACTACACTGTCTGCTGGTCCATGTCACCATGCTAGACACACTTTTCTTTGTGTTAAAGGTGTGAGCTGTTCTGTGTGAGTGAACTCTGGGCAGGATTCCAGCGTCATTTTATGAATCTTTGCTATCGTTCTGGCTCAGATGCCTGTAATGAGAATTTTTAGAGTTTTGGTTTCTTTGAAAAAACACAGAAATACCTTCTGCCTGGTCCTTTCTGCTGGGACAGACTGCTAGCTAGTCTGCTGTCTTGAAGACGCCATATGCTGAAGCATCCCAGAAGATCTGCTGCACTCTGAGCGTTTGGTAAGAACCCTCCCAAACTGCCATTGTTGCCGCTGGGAACTCAGTGGACTTGGAACCTATCACACCACCAAACCCATGCCTGACAAATTTCACTTCCCTTCTCCACAGTCCTTTCTACTGGAAAGACTGCTAGCTAGTTTTCTCCCCTGAAGACACCATATCCTGAGGCATCCCAATATTCCAGGAGATGAGCAACTATCCCCACAGCCTGAGGCATCTCAAAAGATCTGCTGCGCACAGGGCAACTGACACCACAGCCTAAAGGCATGCCGGGAGATCCACTGCACAAAGGGAAACTGAGCGACTTTTTGCCAGCTTGTCTACTTCCCTGAAGATGCCACAGCCTGAAGGCATCCCAGGAGTTCCCATGAACACAGGGAAACTGGGAAATTGACACCAGATTTCAAAGCTCTCCTGGGGGCTCTGTGGCTTTCATGGACATTGACCCAACAGACTAAAAGCCTCCCTGGATTTGTGGTGCACACACAGAAACAGAAATCACAGTATGTAGACTCCCCACCTCCACCCGTACCCCAGAACAGCTTCTCACAGAATAACAGCTTGACTGCTCCTCTGAAGACCCTGTGGTCTGAAGGCCTCCCAGGAGATCTACAGCAAGCAGGGCAACAGATTAACAGGTTCTCTGCCCTTCTGAACATCCCCTAGTTGGAGAGTCCCACAGGAGGTCTACTATAGGCATGGCTGTAGCCTGCTAGGAGACCTGAAGCAACCCAGGGATAAAGATGCAGACTCCAGACAGAGTCATCCAGACCAGCAAACACCAGGGATAAACAGATGGTGAGAGGAAAGTGCAAGTCCATAAGCAAAAGGAACCATGGTATCATCAAACCTCAGTTCTCACACCAGATCACCCTGAATACACCAACACCCCTGAAAATCAGGAAGCTGATCTAAAATCCTTTCTCATGAAGAGTCCTTTAAGGTGGATGTAAATAACTCACTGAAAGAAATCCAGGAAAACACAGGTAAATAGGTAGAAGCCCTTAAAGAGAAAACAAATCCCTTAAAGAAATAGAGGAAAGCAAAATCAACAAGGTAAAGGAATTGAATAAAGCTATCCAAGAACTAAAAGTGGAAGTAGACAATAAAGAAAACACACATGGAAGCCAATGTATAAAAAACAATTAGGAAAGAGAATTACAGATGTAAGTACCACCAACAAAAGAGAGAATCTCAGGAATAAAAGATACCATAGAAGAGATTGACACAACTGTCAAAGAAAATTCAAAACATAGAAAACTCCTAGCCCAAAACATCCAGGAGTTTGGCACACAATAAAAAGACCAAATCTAAGAATAATTGGAATAGAGAAGAGTGAAGATTCCCAGATCCAAGGACCTGAAAATGTCTTCAACAAATAGATAGAAGTAAATGTTCCCAATCTAAAGAAAGAGATGGACATAAAGGTACCAGAAGCTTGTAGAACACCAAACAAATGGGACCAGAAAAGAAAATTCTGTTGTCACATATTAATCACAACACTAAATGCACAGAACAGAGAAAGAATTTTAAAAGCTGCAAGGGAAAAAGATTGTGTCACATATAAAGGCAGACCTATCAGAATTACACTAGACTTCTCAACAGAGACTATGAAAGCCAAAAGAACCTGGTCAGAGGTCATAAAGATTCTAAGAGAACACAAATGCTAGCCCCAGTACTATACCCAGCAAACCTGCCAATCAATATAGATATAAAAACCAAAATAGTCCAGTACACCAAATTCAAATAGTATCTATCTACCAATCTAGCACATGACATGGTCAAAAAGACAAATCTGCAACCTACAGATTTGGTAAAAATCTTGACTAACTTCATATACAATAGAAGGCTAATATCGAAAATACAAAAAAAAAAAAAAAAAAAAATAAATGAACTTAAGAAGCTAACCACCAAAAAAATAACAAACAACCCAAGTAAAAAATTGGAGTATAGAACTAAACTGAGAATTCACAACAGAGGAATATTGAATGGCCAAGAAGCATCTAAAATTACTTAAATATCCTTAGTGATCATAGAAATGCAATTCAAAATGACCCCATGATTCTACCTCACACCAATCAGAATAGATAAGATCAAAATTTCAAGTGACAACACATGTTGGAAAGGATGTGGAGAAAGAGGACCACTTCTGCATTGCTTCTAGGATTGCAAACTGGTACAACAACTGTTGAAATAAATTTAGTTGTTTCTCAGAAAATTGGAAATAGATCTACTTCAAGACCCTGCAATACCACTTTTGGGAATACACCCAAAAAATGCCCTACCATGTCACAGAGGCACTTGTTCCTCTATGTTCATAGCTGCCTTATTTGTTCTAGTCAGAAGCTGGAAACAACCCAGAAGTCACATGACAAAAGAATGGATACTGAAAATGCGGTTCATTTACACAATGGAATACTACTCAGCTGTTAAGAAAAAGACTTCCTGTATTACAGATTTGTCATGATAAAAAACACATGGTATTGGTACAGAGACAGCCAAGTAAATCAATGGAATAGAATTGAAGACACAAAAATGAACACACACACTTATGGTCTCTTGATATTTGACAAAAGAGCTCAAAACACCCAATGCAAAAAGGACAGCATCTTTATAAATGGTGTTGGTTCAACTGGCAGTCAACATACAGAAGAATGCAAATTGACCCATTCTTATCTCCTTGTACAAAGGTCAAGTGCAAGTGGATCAAAGACCTCCACATAAAAGCAGGTACATTTACACAAATAGAAGAGAAGTAGGGAAAAGCTTAGAACATGTAGGCACAGGGGAAATTTTTCTGAACACAACCTCAATGGTTAGTATCCTAAGATCAAGAATCAACAAATGGGACCTCATAAATTTGCAAAACTTCTGCAACACAAAGAACACTGTCAAAAGGCAAAAAAAAAAACAGGAACCAACAAATTGGGAGATCTTTACCTATCCTACATCTGAAAGAGGGCTAATATCCAATATATACAAAGAACTCAAGAAGTTAGACTCTAGAGAATCAAAATAATTTTCTATTTAAAAGTGGAGTGCAGAGCTAAACAAAGAATTCTCAACTGAGGAATATTGAATGGATGAGAAGCACCTAACAAAATGCTCAACATCCCTAGTCATCAGGAAAATTTAAATCAAAACAACCCTGAGATTCCACCTCACACCAATCAGAATGGCTAAGATCAAAAACCCAGGTGACAGCAGATGCTGGCAAGGATGTGAAGAAAAAGAAACACTCTTCCATTGTTGGTGGGAGTGCAAGCTGGTACAACCACTCTGGAAATCAGTCTCGATTTCTTCAGAAAATTGAACATAGTATTACCTGAGGATCCAGCTCTACCACTCCTCGGCATATATCCAAAAGATGCTCCAACATATAGCAAGGACACATGTTCCACCATTTTTATAACAGCCTTATTTTAATAGCCAGAAGCTGGAAAGAACCCAGATGTCCTTCAAGAGAGGAACATACACAATGGAGTACTACTCAGCTTTAATGAAAAAAAAAAAAAAAAACAAAAAAACAAATGGCCTCATGCAGTTCCTAGGCAAATGGATGCAACTTAAAAGCTATCATACTTAGTGAGGTAACCCAATCACAAAAGAACATTTATGGTATGCACTCACCAATAAGCAGATACTTGGCCAAAAATTCATAATACCCATGAAATAATTACAGACCGTAAGAAGCTCAAAAAGAAAGAAGGCCAGAAGGTGGGTGCCTCACTCTTTCTTAGATGAAAAAACAAAACACAAATGGGAGTAAATAAACAGATCAATAGAGAAGCAGGGATTGAAGAAAAGACCATCCAAAGACTGCCTTACCTGGGGATCGATCCCATATGCAGATACCAAACCCACACACTCCTGCTGATGCAGGAGCCAAATATGGATGCCTCCTCAGAAGCTCTGCTAGAGCCATACTGATACAGATAAGGATGCTTGCAGGTAACCATCGGACTGAACACTGGGACCCCAATGAAGGAGTAAGAGGAAGGACTGAAGGACCTGAAAGGGTTTGCAGCCCCATGGGAAGAACAACATTATCAACCATCCAAACTTTCCACAGCTCCAAGGAACTAAAACACTAATGAGAGAATACATATGGAGAGATCCATGGCTCCAGTTGCACATGTAGCAGAGGGTAATACTGTCTGGCATCAATGGCAGAAGAGGACTTTGGTCCAGTGAAGGCTCCTTTACCCAGTGTAGGGGGATGCCAAGGCGCTTAGTTGGCCAAGGGCGATTGGGAGAGGGAGCACCTTCATGGAGGCAAGGGGATGGGGTGGGAAGATGCAATTGAAGGGAAAGGGAATAACATTTGAAATGCCAATACAGAGAATGTCCAATAAAAAGGAGTGGGGGTGGAAGAATAGGACTTCTGAATTTTGCAGACAAATAAATGGAACTAGAAAACTGTCATCCTGAGTGTGGTTACTCAGAATGAAAAGACATGCATAGTATGTAATAATAAGTGGGTATTAGAAAAAAGAAAGTACAAAATACCCAAGATTCAGTCCACAGAACTGCAAAAGGTCAACAAGCTGAAGAGCCCATGTGAGGATATGAGGCAGCATTCACCAGCTGATATGAGGCCCCCAACACATAGACAGCAGAGGACTGCTGGGTCTAGGTTCAGTGAGACTAGATGCATCTAACCCTCAAGGGACTTGAGGTTCCAAAGAATTTAGATGTCTGGTGGGGTAGGGGTTGGGGAGGTAGGGATATCCTCATGGAGACAGGGTTTGAGGAGCAGGTATGGGATGTGGAATAGTCAGAGGGTGGGATAAAATCTGCAGTGTGCAAAATAAAAACCAAAAAAAAAAAAAAAAAAAAAAAACAAAACCAAAAAAAAGTAGAAATAAAAAAGAAAACACAAAAATATATATCATAAGAATGTTTCTGTTTTTATTTCAAGTGGGATATGGGGGCTCTTCAGATTGTCCAGAGCAGCTGAAAAGACAATTTTGCCAGTTGTAGATAATTTCTGTGTGTGATGTTTGGAATTCGGGGGACTTTTCAAAGGGGTATAAATTCTATGGCCTTGAGAAGCAGTGTGGGTTGTTGGTTGGTTGCTGTTGGTTGAAGTTGGTTGCAGTTTGTTAAGTAGTTGTGGACAAAGAAGAAACAACAAAAAGAAATTAGATATCCTGAGGGTGAGGAGCAAACTCGCTTCAGGTACTTGATGGATACTCCTACCCAGCAAAAAGTAGTTGGTATTTCTGAGAATTTTGTGGTTTGTTTGTTTGTTTGTTTTTCTGTAAAATAGGCAGAATATATTGAGTGCTTTATAAAATTTCTGCCAAATACAACTTTTCTTCTTTAATTGAGGTTTAGTGTTAAACTGCTATTTTTATCAAATGATCTTACAGGTATATCATATTATTTGCAGTTTTATAGAAAAAAATAACATCACCTACATTCTGATTCAGTTTTCTAAGTTGATTTCCACTGATGCTCCCAATAAATATACCATGGCTGAAGAAAATGGGGAACTGGAAAGGTCCTAGAAATGATCTCTACAGTTCTAGTGGAAACAAATCACAACCAGTCTGTCTAGAATTGCTCTGGTGAAAAAAGGTAGAGGGCAGGAAGCAGAACTCAAGGACTGGTGGTCTTTGCAGAAGTGTAGGATTCCTCTCTAGTGAAGGAGAAATTAGTGTCGTCCAGTGGATTTTTGCTGTGTGTATTAAGCACACCTCAGGGCAGGCTCCATGTCCACTTATAGAAGACCAACACTCACACACACATACATACACACACACACACACACACACACACACACACACACACACAGGCACAAACACACAAAACAAAACAAAACAAAACAAAAAAACCAAAATGATACCTTTGTATATTTTTTCTTGTCCCATATTGCTTTATTGTGCCATTTTTTTCCTGTGTATTTTAAATTGTTTTTGTGTTTTTGACCTTTTGCTTTTATATTCTGGATTTTGTGCTTTTTTTTTTGCGTCTCTCTCTCTCTGTTTCTCTCTCTCTCTCTCTCTCTCTCTCTCTCTCTGTCTCTGTGTGTGTGTGTTTGTGTGTGTGTGTGTGTTTTTGAATTACTTGGGGTTTATTTTTGTTTGTTTCTTTGTCTTAAGAGACAAAGAAAAAGAAAGGGTATGCTGTAGGGATTTGTGTCTTCACCAACTTTACTCATTAAAATTGGAAATAATGCAGGAGGTAAGGAGAGTGAGTACGGACACATCAGTACAGATGTCATGGCAGCAACACAGGATACACAATATGTCTATGCACAGAGGTGTGTGTGTGTACGCATGTGTGGGAGTTCACACATGTGTGCCTATAAACTCAAGGATGCCTACCATAAGGCTTCTCTCTGAGTTTTATGTTAATAGTTTTCTCTGTTAAACTCTATATTTTCTGTTTATCATAATTGTAAATAATAATGAAATTTTATAAAATTTTATAAACTAACCTACAATTTTATCTTGCTAATGAATTTATGTTTTTATAGAATCTTTATAATTACGTGGAGTTCATTTAAGTAGATGGATATTTATTGTCTTTTAAAAAATGTGTTTCCTATCTGAGCAGCTTAGCTTATATTTAGTTGTTTATTCTTTTCTTTCAATCAGGTTATACTTCTCTTGCATTTTTTCTTTTCCTTTTTCTCTTCTAAACTCTGATGAGTTCACAGTAGACACTGTTCCTCCTTCATACAAAAGGTCATGATTTTACCCAATTGTTTCTCATAGTTCATATGAAAGGACATGTGAGAAATGTGTACTTCAGAAGCTTTTCTGATGCTCACCATATTGTCCCCATCAGCCCCTCACCCTCCAAAGCCCTTGTCCATATGTGTCTTATAGTAGAGAGGAATCGAACCTGGGCAAAGGTAATTTACCTACCCTTGCAAGTGATTTCCAGGCTTTGTAATTCATAGGAACCAGTGGATTTGTCATATATCAACCATTGACCCAAGTGCTGTAACCCTATAAATAATGCCATTGGTAATGTTGCTTCCTGTTTCACAAGTGGAGAAACTAGGGTGTTAATTTCACCTACTTAATAAGTAATGGAGCTAAGCCTCATATCCAGGCAGGTTAATTTGCAGCAGAAGACTTTTAATCACTATTAGATCTGAGTCCTAGAAAGTTCTTCTCATTATTGGCCGGGCTATTGAGCATTATGGTTTCACATAGAAAGAACTGCTAGTGAAAATTAGTAGAGTGAAGGAGTCAAACATGAAGGAGTAAAGTCAGGGAAAGACTTTTTTGCTCTGGCCGTAAGTAGCTTTCAGAACTTGGAGAGAGGCTGTGTGTGTGTGTGTGTGTGTGTGTGTGTGTGTGTGTGTGTGTGTGTGTGTGTGTGGTGTGATTGGGGGATGTATGGTGAGAAGCAAGCAAGCTTATTGAGATAGGTATTTCTCATGTGTTCTCTTACTTGAGCTTTCAGTAACATTTGGGATGCTGGGTAAAATTCTCTTTGATTGTCTTCAAGAGCTCTTGCTTGCTTTCTAGGAATGCAGACTCTCATATGTCTAGGCTCTTTCTGGTTCCTCACTTCTCATGGACCAGAGCTCAGCCCTCCTCTGACCCACATATAAACTTCCCTTCACCCTCCTGCACAATGTCATGGCTCTCTATGACACAAACACACAGCTGCTTTTCACTTGTCTTTGACTTCACTGTTTCCTTGTTCCTGGGAGGTGAGAAAACTGACTGATGCCTTGTATGTCATTCTGACATCCTGTAAACCTTTCCTCCCTCACCTCACTCAGTTTATGAGGACCCTGTCTCACTATTCACAGTCCAAACACACTGGCCTTGATCCCAACTAATTATCACAAAATCCATAAGCATGTTTCCAGAATAAAAGCGCCTCTCAGCATCTCTATCAGAACCATTTAGGTCCAGGCAAGGATGATGACGGTTGGAGATACTATCTCATATGTCAAGAGCTAAGCTGATGTCAGAGAAAATTAAAGTGACACAAAGTTACATTTGCAAATGGTACTAGCTAATGGTAGAGGTAAACATTTTCATGAATAAATTCAAATTATTTGAAATATTAGCCTGAGCACTGTGACGACTCATCACAGGTCATAACCAATTTTATCTTGCTTTCTCTTTCTGGTTTCTAGTTTTTAGCTAGAAAACAGGTAAAAAAGACCAGTGATACTTTTTTCCTGGCTAACTTTTTCTGGGCATCTTATTGGACTAAGAAACAGTGCAATCAGATGCAGCAACTTAGGTCCTTGATTTCATGTATATATTTGATATTCCAGCTCTTATTTTAATTCATCAAATTAATAAAGAGCACCTTGTGGCAGTTCATCTTCAATGCAATAATCCGCATAGTCAGTGGCTACATACTCTGCTAATGGACATGAGATGGCTGTCCAGGGGCTAAGATAAGAAACAAGTATTTTTAGTAACCTCAAAGCTATTGTGAAAATTTCTTTATCTGCAGAATAGTTTGTTTAGTCTTATGCCTTTTACTTATAATACTGGGCATATATTGACTATGAATGTGTGTTACCAAGACTAAAGGCATTGCTAGTTTGTTCTGTTGATTTTGGTGCAAGTTAACCATTCATGTATTTCTGCATAGTTTCGTGGAATGAGCTTATACTTAAAAAGTTATTCCTTCTTCGTTAGTTACTCCTTGTTTATCTGATATGAAATTGAACTGGCAATTTTTTTCTCTTAATGGTTATATTTTTTAACTTTAGTAAAACTGAAGTCTCTCATCCACTTGTTATGAACAGAGCAAGGCTTTTTGTGACTGTGAGCTTTGTGCTCAGCTATATTAGTGATATCATTGATTGTGTGCGGTATAGACGATCAGCTGTTTAGACGCATTTCTTGAAATGGCTGTTTTTATAAGTTGCATTTTCTTTGATACTTTTCCAAATAATAGAATGCCTTTAAATATGAAAAATACTATGTGTTGCAATATTGAATTCTAAAAAATTTAAACCAAGTGAGGAAGTTAATGGGCCATAATTTTCACAGATAAATGTTTAGGCAGGATTGACTAATTCACACAACTGTGGTGACTTGTAAAATGGAATAAAGCAGATTAAAATCACAACAATAGGATCATGAGAAATGTGGCAAACTGCAGATCATGCATAATATCCAAAGTAACTTATATCCAACTGATAAAGTAGTGAGTGAATTTACCAGGGAGTCAGCTATCTTTGTGTGTATGACTCTGGGCATGTACGTCAATAAATATATTTATATTCCCTTCCTTTTCCTTTGAAATTTCACCTTTCCTGATTATTCTTTTAAATAACTAAATGCTGGTTCATGGAAATTCCTGAGGGGTGAAATAGCATATATTTATGTATATGTAATAGCATTTTTAAAATATATTTATATTCTTCCCCCAATTTAATGGAAATGAGCTTACAGCCTCAGTACTTCTGAAGCAGAAGGAGGCTTCCTGGTTTGGTATGACAGACTCTGAAAAGCCTTTCTGAGTTTCACAGCTTTGGTTTTTATCAGTTAATTTTCATACAGGATAACTAACTGGGTGCTCAAAATTGCCACATGCTTTCCTTGTACTTCAGATAGAAAACCCTTGGCACTCAGAGCTACGATGTGAAAATGCTAAGCATTAAGCAAAATGGATTAGCCTTCATAAGGGAACTTCCGGGTGCCAGTGCCAGAGGGGGTTAATGAAAAACAGTGTGTCATGTTCGCCATTTCCCCTATATTATCTTGTCCAGAACACCTGCTTAACGAACTAGACATAAATTATCACACTATAAGCACATTCTTTAATAACAAAAGCCTGCAGAGCATTTCTTCTTGTTGAAATAATAAGCTCAGAAAAATGATTTTGATGAAATTTTCTTAAATCCCACAAGCAAAAAAAAATATTTTAAAATGTATTTATGAACATCACTTTTTATTCTCTCTTGGGTTACTAGAAGGAACTTTACAATATGAAATGCAGTGTTTGAACTGTATCTGAACAGTCCTTTGTCAAGTGCATAGGTGTGCTTTCATTTGATAAGCTCTAGCCTTTAGCTGGTCCTGTGGAGGTTTTCTCTTCATGCGCTTCTCAGCTATAATATCACTGTTAGGTACTGTCACCTATATAGAGTTTCATATACATACATACATACATAAATACATACATATATATGTACATATAATAATGTGTAATTAATGTAATGATGTCCAGATACCACTAAACAAAATGTAAACTTATAAATATGTTGGTAATACATATTTTCTTAAGTTTTAGTATAATACATAAGTATTTCCATTGGGTAGTTGTGTTTAATTGTGCCCCTCTTTTGGCAACTTGCACAGTATTTCCTAGAATCATGGAAGATAGACCACAGGAGTTAGTTATATACAGATTGAATCACTGAAGTTCTATGTCCTAAGTATATGGAGTCTGAAGAAATAGGGGCCCACCCTCAACCCCTGAGGGGCAACCAGGGGCTATATTTTTAGGGAGTCAGTTGGGCTACACTGCCAGAGCATTAAAAAGTAGGTTCCTTATGCTCACAGTATAATTTTTGTTAGCTTATTGTTATTGTTGAGAGTGTTTTTAGTCCAAGTGTCTTAACTTTCTCTAAGATCTCTCTCCCCCCCACGTGCCTCCCCCATCTGCATATATACACAAATATATGCATGAACATACACTTATATATATTGTGTATAATTTAAGGTAAATATAAAATAATATGATTCTTTATTCTCAAGATATGTAGATGTAGGTATTGACTAGAGTTACTTCTTTACAATAACTATGATGATTAGATTTGCTTGCATATCTAATTCACATACTTGAAATATGCTTTTACACTTTGACTAATATGTCCATATTAATAATTTACATGTGCATTTTGGATTGTTGAGAAGTAAAAGAAATGAGAATTTGAGGGACTCCTTTTTACCATGTAGTAGTTGAGGGACTAAGCCACTAAGTTTCTTTATAAACTTATAAATAAAAGCGAACATAGTTTCTACTCAAATATAAAACCGAGAAAATAATGACTAAATTAAATTTTTCTAATTTTTAAAAAAGATTTAGAATAGCCATGGTGTGGTCTTCCTTTAAAAATAGAATAAATTGGACTTCATATTTTTATTAGCACAGCAGGTTTAAACTATTTCATTGCACATTTCATAAATTTGGAAAATCAAAGCAAAATGTGCCATATGATTAACTGATTAATTTTTATTTCAAATAAAACATTAGAACAAATAATGTAGATGACAAAAATGCTGTGTAGAGAGAATTTTAATTGAGGAAAGTGTGGGATGGACCTTTCATATTCTAAGTAACACAGGACATGAAGCTCTCAGACAATATTTTTAAAAAGACAATAAAGGGTTTTGAAATGTGCTGAAGGAACAAAGTGCTTATTTTATTCGTTTAGTGCACATTAGAAGTGGAGCAGTGATTGATACTAGCTGATGGGATCCAACATGGCTTGAGTAGGGTTTGGATTATTGACATTCTTGGACTGAGTTTTCCTGGGAATATTCAACATGTAAGAAATGTCACCACATTGCTTTGTTGTGCTTGGTAAGGGTTATAGGCTTGTCATCAGCAGTGACGAGAGGGGGAAACTTGTTATCAGAGTTTGACAGTTTAAAAGGCTTGCCTCTATTCTCAGCTTGATCTATTCACTTACATCCAGACCACCTGTGGTAAGAAGCAGAAATTTCCACAACACTTAACATTCTTCTAACCTCTCAGCAGAGATCGATGGAGACCTCCAAGTTGTGCAACACCTAGCAAAATGTAGTAAAAGCTTCAGCTTACACATTTGAAAAGGTTTTACATGTTCTGTGTCTTTCTTGGGAATTAGTCTACATGTTAAAAGGCTATTCCCACAGTGAGCATTTGGATGTTATTTAGCATTTGTATATGATTCTAATATTCATCACTATACACCTGTAAGTGGGAATGAAGATGACAAACACATGCCCAGTTAAAACCCTGCCATTTCTTTTTTTTTTTTTTTTTTTTTTTTTTTTTTTTTTTTTTGCGTACATCCTACTGTTCTTTTTGCCATCAAATTAAAAACAAGGGTGGTTTCTATTGCTATAGTTCTTATTTTCTCAGTTAGTCTGTTTCTATCTATTTTATTATCCAGTTTCATTCATTTCATATTAAAGTATGAGAATATATGTTTTAAATGATCATCTTACTTTTATTGCGTCATCAATATTAAGCAATGCAGAGATAAACCGGTCAGTAGAGCTTTTCTGTTGCAAGTTCAGGAACCTGAAGTCAATACCCAGAACCTATGTGAAAAATCCCCAGAACACAGTGGTCAACCGCTGTAGTTCCAGAACCAGGAAAAGGAAAACATGTAGGTCCCTAGAGCTTGCTGGCCAGCCAGAGTCTATTTGGCAATTCTTAGGCCAGAAAGATACCTACCTATCCTGTAATTACACAGATGATGTCACAATTCCTAAAGTGTTATGTCCAACTAAATCATAGATTGTTGCTTTGTCTGCTCATGTAATATTTGAAAATCAGAACATGCTAACAAAATAATTCTCCTAGGAAATAGATAAAAGTATGATAAGTATAAAATTGGGCCAGACTATATCTCTTCCATTGCTTTCCCTTAAGGAGATGGAATAAAAGAATACAAACATGAAACCACCATTGTTACTCTTTATTGCATAAAAAATTCATGCATTAATTTCATTCAATTTAGGATAGGTTTAGATGTTTTATAATCAGAACATGTAGAGTGTATATGTTTTTGAATAATTTCCTCAATATGTGACTATATTCGGAGATAATCAGAAGTCCATGGGATCCAACACAGTTTTCCTCCTGTAAATCTCATTATGATAGAGTCAGTGCCGATTCTGGTGTACTTTACTATACATAACAGGCAGCTCTGGATAAACTTTATATTAAATAGGAGATTTGCCACTAAAGGATTTCTCTAAAACACACAGGTAGTAAATAATGGGAGAGCAGACAAGAACAGTCCAATCATTTAGATTATAAGATGTCTGGGAAAACAGAACCATTCTGTAGGAAGTAGCCATGCAGAAACTGCAGAAGGAGAGGAATCACACAGGTTCAGGGCCATTGACCAGCATCGCCACAGAGGGGCATGAAGAAAGTATGGAAGAAATGCTTTCGCATGCTGACATGTTTACAAGATCTGTGCAAGAGCACTAGTGAAGCTTCATCTTGTTCTTACTGAGAGAACCAACACAAACCCTAATTCTGGCCTGCAAGACAGGGAGTTCTCCAAATCTATTATAGTGCTGCCTTTTTCTTTGGTGCATTTTTCACAGTTTATGTTCCAGGGCAAAGGTTTCAGTATCCTTGTTCTCTTTGATCATTGTGGAGGATCCTCTAATATCTGGGTGAGCTCTGGTATGTGAGCACTCAAAGGGAAGTTTATCACCTGATTCTTTCCATTGCCTTAGGGGAAATCAAGTCATTGGCATCTGTGAACAACCTCTTATGACCATCTAAGCACTCAGTAAAAGTAATTAGCATCTTTGTTTTATGATCAAGAACCAGAGGATTTTTACAATATTCTTGTGGCTTTTATCTCTATTTCATTTGAGAGTAAAATGTGAAATAAAAAGAAAACATTCCACCTAATATCATTACTCAATAGTTGCTTATCAATATCAAGCATTTGCTGTTAATAGACATTCTTGTAGAGTGTTTTATGTATTTAAGTGTCAACTAAGTCTCAACTCTGGAAATTCAGACTATTTCTCCTTCTTTGGTTTTGACTTTGCCTCAGTAAAATTTTTTTATAGGCTGATGCCCCACCAATTTCAGAAAAAGATTTTTGTATATTTCCGCTTATTCTCTGCAGCCTCATTTTTACATCGTGCCCATGTCAACATGTGGAGGATAGCATGCTGGATCCAGGGAGTACATATGACATGTAAAGCTGAGCCAGTCTCTGCAATTAAGCCAGGTCTGGATGAGACAAATAGACCTTTAGGTGCACAAGTAAGACTAGTTGTCAGATCAGAAGAACTGCTATTAAATTGATGTCTAGGTGATTCATGAATGGACAGTAGAGAGTAGGCAGGAATAAAGTTTTGGTAAAGTTAAAAAGGAGGAGAAAGTGGGAGATTCAAGATGGAAGAAGAGGATGACCCATTTCCTCCATGTGGCTCTAAGTAGCTAAGGGTAGATATGTATACTTTCTAGGGATGGATTTCTATAGGTTAATTTATCTATCTAGGTGGGTGCTTTATATCCTTATCAACTGGTTGTAAGCTTATTATGTGGAGGAATTGTGGATTGAGAATTTAACATATAAATCTGTTTGATAAGGTTTTTATTGTTGAGTCATGTTTTTACCAGGCTGTGGAGGACAGTATGACCAGTAGTTCCAGCTCTGTTGCCTGCATAAGGTGAGGATGTGTTGGGCCCCCAGAATGAGATGTGTGTGTGTGGGGGGGGGAAGGCTTGGCAACAACATGACAATGGGATGTGAGTGAAAACAACACATTGGGGCAGTTGTGGACCACGTGGAACAGAAGCAGCCAGGGCAGCCAGAGTGGACCAAACCTGGGTCTGTGAGTACTGTGAGAACTTAGAGGTGGTGTGGAAACACTAAAAAAAAAAAACTACTCACAGTACTATGCGGCTTTACAGGTGCTGGCACTAGCGTGAGACCAAAGGGTACCATCTTTTTACCACTTACTGCAACAACTGCCCCCACTTTCTCAACAGCTGAAAGAAATTATTTTCTTTAAAGTGACTGATTGGAGTTGTTTACTTTGATGTGTGTGTGTTTGTGTGCGTGTGTGTGTGTGTGTGTGTGTGTGTGTGTGAGAGAGAGAGAGAGAGAGAGAGAGAGAGAGAGAGAGAGAGAGAGAGAGAGAGAGAGAGAATCATCACTCCATATATGCCTAGATTAAGAATTGATTTGGAGATATTTTTATATTATGGGTTTTATTATTTTAAAATGCTTAATTATTTTTAAGGTCTATTTAACTATTAAATACTAATTTTCTTTTTTAAAGCATATTTAAAGATCTAAATTTTTAAAAATTTGAATCAAAAAGCTTTTCTACCCTTTATAAAATATCTGGATTGTAAGAGTTCTTAATTACTTGTGGCAATTTTTGGTATTCAAAGATCATTATGCTTAATCTATACTTACTAAGAAATCTGTCTCCATGTTACATTCTGTCCTACATGCACTTCATACTTATGGTAACTAGTGGGATTTCAATGCATGCTATCAAACCTCTAAAAGAATTAAGTACTGTACTTTATGCTCATTGTAGCTATGAAGATTGTAATGCATACTATCAAACCTTTAAAAAAATCAAGTACTGACAAAAATATATTCGCATACTTTATACATGAATGTTTAAAATCTGTACATTTATCTTTGTTTTTTAAAATAAAGTTGTAAAAAAGAATTAAGTACTGACAAAAAATATTCATATAATGTTATGCAAAAATGCCTTTAAAAATCTGTGTATGTACCCCACTTTTTAAAAAATAAAGTTCTAAGGGAGAGAAAAAGAGAATTCTTAATTAAATTCTAAAAGTATTAGAATTATTCATATTTTCATCGATATTACAATGTAAACTTAATTCCAAAGAGTAATCTTGAATTTCCTGGACAAACTTAAGTGTTTTTCTTAGAAATATACTTAAACCCTTAAGCTTCTGAATGTATAAGTAGTGTGCACATAAGGAAAAAGCCAGGTACCTAGGAGGGATGCAGATGTGTGGCTAAGAGCTGCTTGAGTCTTGCAGTAGTCATTTTGAATATGCTTTTGTTTACTTCAATATTAGCTACTGTAAGAGCATGGCAAGAATTTTAGAGCTGAATACACCTGGATCATACCGACTTTCCACTCAACCACTTTGTAATACAGTGTTTTTTAGTGAGTTGCTGTCATCTCTCACTGACAGACAGTGCTAGAAATTTTTCTGAGAGTCATTGTATTGTGGAGTTAACATTGAATATGCCATAAAATCTCTTCTGAACTTGTACAGTAAATGTTGTTTTTCTAGTCTTATTCACACGGTCCTATTTTCTTGCCTCACATGTTTAACTTTTTAAGTTAACTCTGTGCTATGGATTCCTTTTTACTTAGCCGTACAATCACACAACAGTGTATAAAACTGGAACATGAGAAAACTTGGTTCAAATGTGACAAAGGGAAAAAAATCTGAAAATCTTTTCTGTGACACTTATTGATGATAGAGGTAACTTTTCCAGCCACCTATAGATTTGTTTATGTGGTCATGAATTTAACTGTGATTTTGGCATTAAACCAACAAAAGTGGGGCTGTGCTACTGCTTCCTGGTTGTTTTCTATTGAGAATATATGGTCTGAAACAATTTACTGGTTTACAGTTTTCCACATCTCTGTCGCCACAGACTGTAGCCCCAAGACACCAGCAACTGATTTTCACATTGATTTCTAGTTGCTGTGATGAAATACAGGCAAGCTAGTGAAGATGAAATTTATTTTGGCTTACAGTTCCAGGGAGTATACATCCCAGCATGGTATTCCTGTCTGGAAGTCAGAAAGAAACCTCATTTCATTTCTTCTGCATACAAGAATCATTGACAAGAAAACATGAGGCCAGACTATAAAACCCCAAAGTGTGTTGTACCTCAAATTTCTCCTCTGGTAAGACTACCTCCTAAAGTTTCCAGGCCAACTGGGTACAAAGTATTGGAAGGCATGAGCTTATGGGATCATTTTGTAATCAAATTTTTACAGGTGTAATGCAAGCAAAACCCTTGGGTAGAGCCAATAGTCCTGTATAGAAAGTGAAATTGTCTGTCATGAACCCAAAATATCTAAACAAAGTCTATAATAAATGCTTCTAAATTGTAATTACACCAAGAACCTTTAAGTCCTAAGAATATGAAACAATTTTGTGTGTATGTATATTTGTATATATACTATATATTACATATATATTACATGTGTGTGGGAGGTGATGGTTTCAGCAAACTTAGATGAATTATTTTACTACACTTAAAATTCTATTATAATTTTTCTACACAATATATGCTTTGATGACTTGAACTTACTATTTATTTTCATGATATTTTTACTCATCGTCACCTATGATTTTTAGTTTATTTAATTTAGCCTCAGCTGTTTAAGTTTTCTGTGTAGATTTATAAATACAAATGATAATACAAAAATTTACAGTTAACAAGGAGAATTGTTTGTTTCACAACACATACAAAGAGCCCACATGGCTTGCTTTTAAAGCATTCTTGATGAGTTTTCACACTCTGTGGTATTTAAATTTTCTCATTTTAAATTTTGCTTAGTGTTTATTTGCTATCATTTTATAAATTCAGATTATTTTTAAAACTATAACCATATAAATAACTAAAATAGACAGTCTTTTCATGGAATAGCTAATAAAGTCAAGGAAAATCAAACAAAAGACTCAATTTTGCAAAGATCACTACCTGAGACAGCATAGGCTGCAAGTGTCTCTGCTTCTCCAAGTCACATATGTTTACCCTCAGTATAACTTATTAGATTTTTATTATGTTTCTATGACCTGTGTTACACGTTTTTTGTTTTTATTAGATCTATGTTTGGATATTCATCTTTTTTTAAAATTCAAATTCTCAGAGTTTTGTAAAAGTCTTTAGTATTAAAATAATTTAATTATCAAAATCATATAGCTGCAGGCAGAGATTTTTTGTAATTTATTGACAAAGTGACATGATCAGGAAAACAGCCACGCCCTGGTTCCACTCAGCAGAGCAAACAG
Organism: Micromys minutus; assembly: GCF_963924665.1. Lineage (NCBI taxonomy): Eukaryota > Metazoa > Chordata > Mammalia > Rodentia > Muridae > Micromys > Micromys minutus. The sequence goes on from NC_137984.1 coordinate 15,176,017, forward strand.
GGAGAAATCTCATAGTACATATGATTATAAGCTCAGTATTTATGACATGCAGGGTATGATGCATCACCTGGTATGTTCACGATGTACTGTTTCCTTGAAAGGGATCTTGTCTAAAAGTGGTTTTCACAAGAATGCTGGGTTGAGGGAAACATGACAATGTGACCTTAAAGTCTTCACACAAATAAATGCAGTGGCCACAATGCAGCTGACAAGGAGTTAAGTTTAAAAATAAACAACCAAACAAACTAAACAAACAATCAAACAAACACAAGCACTAGAAGGAGAAAGTTCTCTACACAGACAAGAGCTATAAAGCCCAAGCTTCAAATCCTGCAGCTTCGTCTGTGGTACACACTGTGTTTGACTGAAAACAGGCTTGAGATCCTCAGGTTGTGGGGAACAATAAAAGGCACCAAGCAGACTTGAAAATTAACCAAATAGACTATCAAAGAAAAGATAAAATAATTGAAAGTAAAATGTAATGGGATAATGGGTGTATTTAGCAGCCAATTAAATGAAATAAAAAGCAGAACATTTGTGAATTACAAGATTTAATAGAAGAAATTATCAAAATACAATGCAGGGGTTGGATGGGAAGGAAGCCATAAAGCAGAGATAAAAATGGTAGAGTAGGATCACACAAAAATACAACATATGCTTAATCGGAATTCCAGAAGGAGTAGAAATAAAGAAAAATGAGAGTAAGTGACAATGGGATAAATAATTCTTGGAGAATTTACTAGAATAAGCAGAGCAGTTAGATGCTTGGAGCAGCTTCCTGCTTAGGACCACCATCAACTGTAACAGCCCTGAAGTGATGGCTTTTGTGTGCTGAATGAAAAGAATTGTCAGTCTGGGATTTTATATGGTCTAAAAACAAATGCCAAGAACATTATTACATAACAAAGGCATCCTAAATAATTAAAGAGGGAGAACATCCCATTGGCATTTCAAAGGGAAATCTAAAAGGTGTATTTCACATATGAAGTTTTACTTGGCAATAAGGAAAGATATCTTCACATGGTAGGAAAATGGAGTAACTGGAAATCATATTCGGTAGAATAAATCCCCTTTAAAATAAAATATTTTCTTACATACACAGACATTGGAGACTTTTCTCTCTTTCATTCTCTGTCCTCCTCCCACTGTGTGTGTGTGTGTGTGTGTGTGTGTGTGTGTGTGTGTGTGTGTGTGTGAATGTAGAAAGCAAACATTGAGAAGGAGTCAAGAGGGAAGAAACAGAAAGAGAGGAAAATGAACACATATGACCTTCAGGTAAAAGAACAATTTGGAGGGAAGAAAAGAACCAAAAAAGATATGATAGAGAACATAATGTAGGACAAATGAGAGCCAAGAATTTGTAACACTTATGTACGAAAATGCTATAATGAAACCAATTACAGTGTGCGAGATTACAAAAAGTAATGCCAAGTACTACAGGGGGAAGTGAAATATTTTTAATGGAAACACTGAATATTGTGAAGTATAATTATCAGCCAAATTGGTAAGATCAGTTTATATTATCTTTAGCCATATGGAAACAAATTAAAATTAAAAGATGCAAGAGAGAAGTAAGCATTAGGAAGTGGTGATAGGGCAGTGTCTGGTGAACTGGCATTTGGAAAGGATTCATGTTATATTTGATTCTTAATACTAAGGAGTTATATGTGTCTGTTGTAATTTAGCAACTGGTAAAGAGGATTGAACAGCATTTGATCAAACCAAGTAATTGAACATTTGATTCTTGGTGGCATTGTCTGGAAGGTCAAAGTACTGAAGACATGCTTGAAAGAAGTATAATGCTAGAGGAAAACTTTAAGATTAGCTAGTCTACCCTACTTGTAGTTTGTTTGTTTGTTTGTTTGTTTGTTTGTTTTTTCTGTTTCATGCTTGTGGTAACAGGTGTGACAGGTGTGGTGACAGGTGTGGTTCACCTTTTTCCTTTCAGCATTTTGCTCCTGTTGCCTGTCGTCTGCCACTGTCTGCCATACCTTTCCCACCATGAAGAACTCTCACTTCTCTGGCACTGTATACCCAACTCAACTCTTTCTTCCATGAGGTGCCTTGGTCATGGTATAATACCACATCAACAGGAAAGTTACTAACGAATTCAGGAATTGAGAATTTGAACTTACACGTAAGGAAATAATACTAGAGCATTCTCTGATATAAAATAATGCTCCTTCATTTTCCAACCCACAACTCTGCTTGCATTTCTGGAGGCCTCCTGGCACTAGTGACAACCAGGTAAGACCCTGATGACACCCCCAATGCTGGCTGCCAAGTCCCCCTAAAGCATACCTACAAAAGTAAACTGTACCTCGTTTCCTATGGTCTATTATCTAACACACAATACCGCCTGTATTACTGGAGGCCTGCCAGCACCAGGTGCAATCAGGAAAGTCCTTGTATCAAGCTCTTGCCCACTAAGTAAACACCAGCAGCAGTAAACTGCACCCTGTCCTCTGCCTTCCATTTCGCACTGATATCTCTGCCTCCTTTCCTGGTGGCCATTCTGGCACCAGGGACTCTAGGCCATGCTTGTAATATGGATTTCTGAGGCAAGGTTAGCATCCAAAACCCTGAGACCACACAGGCATAAAATTTCCAGGGGAGAGACTATGCTGGACCTGAACCAAATAGGCTGGAATAACAACAACAACAACAACAACAACAACAACAACAACAACAACAACAAAAACTAATAAAAGCAATGCATAAAAACTCAATAGCCAACAAAAAAATTAAATAGACAGAAACACAAAAGCAATTCCGCTATAATCAGGGACAAAACAAGGCTGTGCCCTTCCTTTGTATTAACTTCCTATTATACTCAAACTTTTGGCCAGAGAAATAAGAAAGAAAATTAAATAATGTTTAGGAAATACAAATTGGCAAGGAAGAAGTTAAAGTAGCTCTATTCGCAGTTGTATGCATAAGTGATTGCAAAAATGCTACCATAGAAAGTGACTATTTCCATGTTGCGTTTTGTTTTACATGTACTTTACGCTCATTGTAACTATTAGGTTTTCAATGCATACTGTCAAGCCCTTGAAAAAATCAAGTACTGACTAAAAATATATTCACATAGTTTTATGTAAAATTATTTTAATATCTGAAAAAACAGTACTGACAAAAATGTATAATTTTAAGCAAAAAATGTTTAAAATCTGTACATTTATCTTTGTTTTGTAAAATAAAGTCGTTAAAAAAAAGAAAGCCTACAGCAAAGTTGTTGAATACAAAGTTAACTAAAAAAAATCAGTAGCCCTCCTATATATAAACAATATGTGGACTAGAAAGAAATCAGGGAAAAAATACCCTTCACAATAGCCACAAGATATCAGAAAATGTTAAGATTTCCTATGATGGTGGATCAGTAAGATTAAGATAGTAAAAATAGCAACCCTACCAATTTACGAATTCATTGCAATTCCCATTAAAATTCCAACACAGTTCTTTATAGACTTCAAAAGAACAATGCTCCCCTTTATATGAAACAAAGAAAGAAACAACAACAACAAAACCCAAGCTAGATAAAACAATTCTGTACTTCTGGAGGTATCACCATCCCTGATTTCGAGTTGTTCTACAGAGTAATGGTACTAAAAGTCATATGGTATTGCCATAAAACAGAAAGAGTGATCAAGGCAATTGAATCAAAGAATCAGAAGTAAATCCACAAACCTAAGGACACTTGATTTTTGATAAAGAAACCCAAACTATACAATTCAAAAAGGAAAAGATCTGCTGGTCTAATTGGATCTCTGCATGCAGAAGAATTTAAACATTCATATCTATCTCTCTGGATGAGTCCATGTGGATTGAAGACTTCAAAATAAAACCAAATACATTAAATCTGATACAAAAGGAAAGGAGGAATTGTAGGTTGATGTCAAGGAGATACATGAACTAAACTCTGGTCCTCTGTAAGAACTGTTAGTGGGTCTAACCACTAAGCCTGCTTTCCAATTGCTATGCACTTTATCAGCTTCATATGTATGTCCAAACATACCATATATGTAATTTATTTTATATACATAACATATATAAAATTAACATTACATATTTAATGAACAACCACAATGTGATTGTCTTCTAGTACTATTTTATGTTTTTGTTTTTTTCCTCTCTTACAACTTTATTTTTTGTAAGAAAGAGGAGTACATATACAGATTTTTAAAGGCCTTTTGGCATAACGCTATATGAATATTTTTGTCAGTACTTTATTCTTTTAGAGGTTTAATAGCATGCATTGAAATCCCACTAGTTACCATAATCATAAAGTACATGTAGAACAGAACATAACTTGGAAACAGATTTCGTTGTGAGTATAGATTAAGTATAATGATCTTTGAATACCAAAAATTGCTACAAGGCTATTATCTTAGCTCTTTGGTTTAAAGTCCAGTTGTACCACACTCTGAGAGGGTGCTTTATATCATTCTGAGTGAGGTAACACAACCACAAAGACCAGACATATTATGCAGTCACTGATAATTGGATACTAACTCCAGAAAGCTCTGAACACCCCAGAAACAATTCACAGGCCATATGAAGTTCAAGAAAAACAACGGTCAAAAAATGAAAGCCTCAGTTCTTCTGTTTTATGTTTTTTTAAAGGACATGATTGACACTTTCTATTCTTGCACATGTTTATATTTTCTTCTCTATCTTGTATACACTTTTATGCTTTTACTTTCTATATTCTATGCATCGAGGGCTATATTTCCTTACAATTTATGTTTGATTAACCAAATCTTTCAAGTTACTTGTTCTCTTCTTTTGATTAATTTATCAAAAGTGCCCTTGACTGGCAGGTTGATTTTGTCATGTATTAATCATGTGTATTCATCTAAATTGTGGCATCTGAATGTGTGTGGTCTCGTGTTTGTGACAGTCACCCAATGTGTTCAATGTAATGTCATCCCTTTTATCAATGCTATCAAAGGACATACCTTTGTACCATAGTTTCCTCCAATCTTTGAATGTATGAGACTTTAGCATGGTTTCAAAGCCAGTGCTCCTAACCAGTTACATTAGTTTTGTTCTTAATTTAACAGAATGTTTTCTAATCATCAGTTGACTGTGAGATTCATTTCCTTTTTGAAGTCCTAGGTTTCTCTTATATCTTTTTGCTTTCACAACTGTCTTTATATTTCATTTTTAAAGAAAAAGTCAAACATTTATGAGAAGGTCTTCATGTTGTTTGAAAATGTTTTGAAATATATATGGTTTCGTCCTTATTATAAAACCAACATTTGCACATTAATATAATCATTTAATGTATAATAATAGGTCTTCATATATGTGATAAATTTCTTCTGACCTAATAAAGAAATTATTTGCTTTAAAGGTTATTATTAACATGCATAGCAAATACTTTACATACATTTAATAACATCAGTATTAAATTGCATATTGTGTAAATTAAAAAGCACACTGTAACTTAATAACACAACTCTTTGTAGTGTAAAACACAGGGCAAGCAAATGTTAAATGTTGCCAATGAAGTCTTCAACAGAACATGTTAGTTTTTACACCAGTGATTTATTTCTCTGAATGTTTCCATAAGTACTGAGAGCTTAATTTCAAATTCCACTTTTTAATTATGTCAAAGATACTGTGTCTAGATATGTCTAGATGTTGTATGCAACCACTAGGCTAAAAATGAGGACAGACCCATCTGAATGCGCATTTTATTCTGCCCATTTCCCTGCCCCCAACTCTCAGTCTGCAAGGTTTATTTTGCTTCAGTCAACATAACGGTACTCAGAATTCATTTTTTTTTTATTAGTGGTCTTGCAAAAAATGTCCATAGGCCATTCCATTCAAAAAGAATAACAGATCCCCTAGGCTTTTGAGAAGAGGCTTGTCTGTCTTGCTTTCTCGAACACTGTTGTCAACTCAAAAATAAATAAGTAGATTAAATGCTTCAGCTGGACCAATTGTGGTGATGGACACTGGTTCTTCTCTGGGGAAGTGTGGCCACAGGCCTGCTTGCACCGAGGATGTATTGAGTCTGGCCTTTATCTTACCTGCAGTGCTTGTTACCTGCAGGCATCAAGAGTGGATGATTATTTTCACTGCACCTCTCTGCTGCTTCTGAAACCTATGCATTTCACCAGCTGATATACACTCAGAAGAGGCATTCTGCCTGGGGCTGGATTAACCTTCTTTTCCCTGCATCTTTCTAAAGAGGATGTCAAATTGGTCAAAGCTTCTTCACCTGTATGTCTATGCAGTCAATCTTTTGAAATGAAATTGCTTACTCCGTTTTCTAGGGAAGGTCCTGAAAGGACCGTTAATCTTCATTGCTAACTGAAACTAAAACTACCTCACTGATGCTTCGTCAACATACGTTTTTAGCAATTTTGTGGTCAAATAGCAGTTATTAAATTTGCTTATGTATCTTCTTATATCAGTGGTTATTAGGTGTCATGTTAAAATATTTGGGAAAAGAAATATCATGTTGTTTAGCAAAAAGAAATAAAAGAATCAAAGCATGTTTACCTGGTCACAGTAATGTCTGTGACCGCTCATTGTTTGGCTGGTTACTGTACATGTAGTCTTGAGATTTACTATCTGAAATGTCAGTGAACTTCATATCCAAAATTGGAAAGAAGAAAACAAAACAAGGATATTGGTCAATTAAATTCAAGAAGATCCCATTCCAAACTGTAGTTCTAACTTGCTCCTTTACTGAATGCTCAGTATTCATATGAGCTACTGGATCATTACTTCATTCCAGACTTGATCTAAGACATAAATCCTTGATCTTTTGTTTCATGAATATTTAATTGGACTGATCTCTTTTTCCTTTACTGTGTGAGAGAGTACAACATTCTTCACTGCAAAGTTACCCGTTGTGCTTGGCATTTTAATTTACTTTCTTAAACTTTTTAGCCAAGGACCATTTCAATTCCGGTGAGCATGCTTTATCACACTCTTTCAGATGATTACATTTTCTCTTTGAAGTTCCTTCTTCTTTTTAATTCTTCTGAAGCTTGGGAATATTTCCCCTCTAGTTGTAGCTTACTAAATATGATACTCAAAGCAGAAGTCTATGACAGTGACTTCAGTTGGTAGGTGAGTGACTTTATCTCAGGTTACCTGTGACATTATGAACATCCTCCCTGTCCAAACTCTGTATGTTCAGGAAGTGGTGATGTGGTAACAAGGGCATCACAGTGGGCTATTGGGCCAGATGGAACATAGAGGAATAAGATACATTTTCCTGTATTCTGTGTAGCCTATACATATATGTGATGCATATATGTATTGGCATGAATTACAAAGTTGCATACAAGTCATTATTACTAATAAAATACATAATGAATATATTGGTATGAGTTATTTACCATGTTTAATGAAAGTAAGATGAGAAACAGAAAATATTCAGAAGAGCATACAATAATATAATGTATTCATTAACTGGTATAATAATAATTAAAACCAACAACTTTTAAAGTCCATGCATGTTTTAAGAAAACTTGCCTACATGTCAATTTTTATTAATATAAATTGTATGTACTCTTTGTATTTTATATCTATGCCACTAAGAAAGAAAATTCTGGTAAACTCAATAGCTGACTTGATTGTTCTTTAATTGATAATTTCATATGATGTTTTATAATCATATTCACCCTATCTCCCAACTACCTACAGATACAAACCCCATTGTTTACTCACGTAACATTGTGTCCTCATTGACAGATTCAGGTCACTTTGTAGTGTCTACATAGTCTTGGATAGGTGTCCATCCCCTAGATCACTGCTGTCATACCAGGGGCACCAGGATTCTTGCTATTAAAAAAGAGCCTATTTTTCTCTCTCCCAGCACCCTTTAACTTCCACTAGCTTTTCAGATTGGTGTAGAGATTTGTTCATCCTTCACTTTGCTCAGTTTGTTTCAGGTTTGAACGTGAGAAGGTCTTGTGGATTTTGTCACAACCACTGAAATTTCTTATGCACAGCTGGGTGCTTGTGCCTGGAGGACACTGTCTCATTATCATCATCTACCACCCCAGGGTTTTCAATCTTTCCACTCTCTTTAGAAATTCTCCTTGATGCTCAGGAGAATCACTTATGACTAGAAAGCCCAACATAGGATGGGGATTCTACAGTCTCCCATCATCTGCATCTGGGTCAGCAGTTGTTCTTTGTGATCATCACTATATGATAGTGGCTCCATTGTGAGAAAAAACGTTATTACAGAAATCCCCCAACATTATTGGCTCACTCTTAAAGCTGGCATGACTGAGCAAGGAGCAGTTCATGACATACGTTTTCAAACAGTACCAAATATGCTTGTGTCCTTCACTAAAAGCATTGCTTGTCATTTGTTCAAATCACTGTGTTTTCTTGATCATGAGAGGGACTATGAACTTTAGACTTGAGGACAAACAACAGAGATGAGAGTTTCTAGAGGTAGGACTTCTTGATGTGTGTTCATTTAAAAAAATACTCTAAGGAGAGAGGAGAAGATTCCCTGATAATGCAGACAGATGAGGTTCATATGGAAAGATTTTAGCTCCACAGATGGCTTGAAGATAAAGCAGGTGTGAGATATATTCAATAGAAATGTTGCATAAACAGTTTCATGTATGAAATCTCTTAAATAACTCTTTGTCTTTTCAGCTCAGAGATTTAGAAAATGTTAGGCAAAAAAAATTAATAATACAGTGATGGGTAGGAATGGACAAAACTGTAACCTCAACACTTAGAGATTAACACAAGAGTCTAGAAAGTTCATGGCCATTAGTAGTTTCTCCTATTGGGTCTATGATATCTCTAGTCAAGGGTGATTATAGTATCTGACATGATTTTCCTTATACTGAGTGAAACTTAAAATTGTTAAGCAGCTGTTGGTTACCTGCAAGATGTGCCATTATTGCAATATTGGGGATGTACATCTGGGACAGTAATTTTGTGGTTGACAGGTTAAATGCTTGGGTAGCACTTCCCCTTATTCTCTCTCTTAAGTTTAAGCTTGTGTAAAATGTTCCTAGAATAGGGATACCAATGAAGGAGCTAGAGAAAAGACTGAAGAAGCTGAAGGGGGTTTGCAACCCATAGAAAGACCCCCCAGAGCTCCCAGGGACTAAACCACCAACCACAGAATACATATGGAGGGACCCACGGCTCCAACTGTATATGTAGCAGAGGATGGTCTTGTTGGGCATCAGTGGGATGGGAGTCCCTGGGTTCTGTGAAGGCTTAATGCCCCAGTGTTGGACTGGGAGGCAAGTTGGAGTGGGTGGGTGGGGGGCACTCTCATATATGTTGTTGGGGGGATGAAATAGGGGATTTACAGAGGGGAAACTGAGAAAGGGATAACAATTGAAATGCAATTTAAAAATATCCAATAAAAGAAAAAAGAAAAAAGAAGTGAGGTATAATGAGGCTATGAAAACCCAGGGAAAACAAAACAAAACAAAATTGTTCCTATACTAAGAAAGTTTGAGTCAGAATCAGTTTGATATTTCCAGGTACTGTGTCTCCAGGTGATATCATCAAATAGAATCTTATCTTCAAATTCTTTATAGCAACCAAGAGCAAAGGAAATGGTGTATGACATTTTTCTAAATCAACTAACTATACTCTAAACAATTCTAATACTACTCTCAGATAAGTGTTGCTCTCACTTTTTATCAAAAAATGAAGAAGAGAAGGAGGAGGAGGGGGAGAGGAGGAGGAGGAGGAGGAAGAGGAGGTGGAGAAAAAGAAGAAGAAGAAGAAGAAGAAGAAGAAGAAGAAGAAGAAGAAGAAGAAGAAGAAGAAGAAGAAGAAGAAGAAGAAGAAGAAGAAGAAGAAGAAGAAGAAGAAATTTTTTTTTGCATCAGATGAAGGATTCATGATGGTCATAATGTGGAGAAAAGCTGTGATGTGCCATCTACAAAACAACCTCACACCCAAAGCTCAGGGAACGTCACAGGAGAGGGGTTGAAAAGGTTGTAGGAGCCAGTGCCATTCTGTCTTCTAGACAAGATTCTGTACCCATATTTCAATAGCATGGTTGTCTGACTAATACCTATGGAATGACAATACCAGTCAAAAGCAGTTGGGGTGAAATAAAGTTCCTAAAACTCACTTCTAGATGAAGTACTATAAGCTGTCAATGGCTGCTAAAGGTTGAAAAATCAGTTTCTTCAGTGTTTGTATATGTATGTAAACATACATATACATACATGTACATACATGAATATACACATATAGACATGTATATACATAATAACGCCTTTAGAAGAGGAGATCATGCATTGAACAAATGAATATAAAGCAGGAGTTGTAGGAATAGGGAATAATGGAATGAAGTAATTATTATTGTGTACTTATGTATGAAATTAACAAACAAGTCATTTAAAATAAGTTCAAAGCAAGCTGAGGCTAATGAAGCTATAGACCAGCATGGGCTGCAGAATGAGATTCTTATAAAAAGAAACATAAGGAATGTATTTAGGCAAAGCGGTAATAGAGCAGGGATGCACTTGATAAGGATGTGGTCGTCAGGTTTGTTCTTGATATAGTTTCCCCAGGGCAAACTGTCTATTCAGACTCTTAAATTTCAGATATACAGTAATATGGCTAAACAATACTTTTAGTGAGTAAAAAAGAATGTGTACACCAAAGATATAGAGTATCTTTAGCAGTTAAGATCTGGTAATTGAATGAAATGTCGAAGCATAAATAAATAAAAAAAATCAAAAGCTTTATTTATTTACTTTTCAGTATTTGGTGATTCAGTGTTTGTCCTATGAAACAATAATGGAGTTTATAGAACTGGAAAAATGTTTGTCTTAACTGAAAATTCAATTTTCTATGTTATATTTACAGCACAATTCTATTTTTCTCCACGATATCAACAAAAATATAAACTTCCATAATAGCACTCTGAATTATTAATACAGAACCACAAAGTTTTACAAATAAAAGATGTAAGTAGAGATTCTGTTTAAAGTATTTTTTTTCATATCAGGACTAGTAAAAACACGCCAGTATGGAAGCCGAGTTTCTTCTAGCTATGTTTAATTAGGTATTTCTATCGTTATAAGGAGCTACTTCTTAGTAAACTATATAAATATTTATGCATCTCTACTAATAAAATGAGCAATTAAAATAATTATCACAAAGATTATCCACTATGCTGACTACATGCAGATCCCCAGTAAACTTTTCACTTCTACCTCTCCAGCCCTGCTCAAACCAAAGGGTGAGAAACAAAGCCCTGCTGAGGTTAACCATAAAATGCGAAGTTTACATTCACAGAAGTACCTGGATTCAAAAACACACTTACTACACTTAAATAATATTTTGTAAATGGTAACCATGTACATTAGAGAGGCTGCTGTTGGAATGTTCTTGTTATCAAGTCTTACATAAGGGCTTAGAAAATTTACTGTGCTCCTTTCTTGTTTGACTAGGCAGGTATCCATCAAAAGATGAGTAAAGAGACTGGATTGTATAAAATGGAGTCTTGTACATCTACAAAAAAGAATGAAATCATGATTTTTTTTGTAGGACAATAGAGGGCCATGGAGGGCCATCATGCTAAGTGAAAGAAGCTAGCACATGCAGTGAAGGGGAAGGGATGGGTAGGGTCACAGTGCACTAGAGACTTGAACATGAGTACGACCATGAATCCTGTCTCTTCTTGCTATGAATATACGCCAATACATTTTATAAACCCATTGAAGCATGTCTTAATGAAACTGCTAAAATTCACAGCAAATTGTGTTTGAAGTAGGTAGACTTTTAATAATGCTACAAGTCAGAAAAGGGTCTGACATCTTCATATTACTGAAAGAAAGTAACTGGCAGCAAAGCACTCTACAGAACTGCACAGTTGTCTATAAAACTGAATGCGAAGGAACATTTCAGAAAAAGTGTGCCTATGTTCCATTCTTTTCTGTGCTTGTCAGAAAATTGCCATTTATCTCTTTATTAATAGCTATTCTAAAGGATGCGATACGATATCCATTATGATTTTGATTTCATCTTCTTGATGACTACTGGTCATAGGCATTTTTTTTCATGGTCTTGTTAGTCATTTATGGGAATACTTTTGATAGACATCAATTAAATTTGATTGTCATTTCTTAATTGTGTTATTTATTCTTAGGCTGCTGGTGTTTTAGAGGCTGTTTCACTGTGTGCCTTGTGGATACCCACTACTTGCTAGATACACCTGGTAAATAATTTCTTATAATCTTTAGCCTGTTTCTTTCCTTTATTATTTGTTTCAGATGCTAGACACACATTTTATATAGTCCCATTTGTCTGCTCTTCCTTTTGTGTTTGGTATCTTGTCCAAAAATAAGCTTTGCTATTTCAAAGTCATAAAGCATTTCTTCAGAGCTTTCCTCTAGCAGTTAAAGCAATTCAGGTTTTCAATTTGTCTGATATTCATTTTGAGGTGACTTGTGTTCTTTGCAAGTAGAAGAGTCTAGTTTGTTCTGCATGTGAGAAACTGGATTCCTTGTCTCTTATCTGATGAGAATTTTCTCACTTTTGCTGTGCTTATGACACCTTTATCGGAATCATGAATGTGTGTGTGTGTGTTTGTGTGTGTGTGTGTGTGCGTGCACGTGCACGCTTGCGCACTAATTTATCTAATAATAACTTTTATACATAAATTATTTACTAACTTATATCTCACTTCCATTTTAGATTTGTCTAAAATCCCTTCATTTTAGAGGCATTTTCTTTTCATTTATTATATCTTAGGTACCCAACTCTAGATTTCAAGTTATATAAAACTTACAGTTTATGGAAACTTATAGAATATATACATAATAATTTATGATTTTAGATTTTAAAATTATCTTATTTTTATCTATTCAATATTTTCAAATGATCTTCAATATTATTTTAGTTGTTATTCATTTACTTATTCATTAGTAATAGAACATACTGTATTTATCTAAACATTAAATATTTTCAATCTACTTTTGGAATTTTATTTGTTTCTCAGGCCAACCGTTATGTATTTCTTTTAATATCCTCTTTATTAGCATTGATTTTATTTTAGGCATATAAATATTAATAAGAAAGAACCTTTGGCCCTGTTTTATTACTGCCTAAAGGCAGAGCTGTGTCGTTTGCTCACATAGAGGCAAAGACAATTAGATAATTGTGTTACTAAGACTAGTAGAAGCTAAGCTCAGAAAGTAAAGAGAATGTGCCCAGTATCTCCACTAGACTGTATCACGGGCACAGTGTTTACTCAAAGCATCCTTGAGTGGGTGCAATTTGCTCTTCTTCTCTTTATTCTGCCTTTTACTCTCCTTTACACTGCTTTCACAAGCCTTTTCATTTGAGGTACCCAAAGATGAGCTCTGATAAGTTATATTGCCTTGGTGTCTTCTCCCGTCACTTCTGACATTGATTGACCCTATCAGCTCAGAGAAGTGGTAATACACTGCTTTAGTCTCGCTCTTCTCACTGCATGCCTTGTGACAAAAGAAAAGATATGACCCTCTTGATAAAGTTTGAACTAGTGTGCTGTGTGGGCAAAATACAAAGCTGGAGAAAAATATCTCCCATGTGCCTTCATGGTTTTTATTTCTCTTAAAGGTCCACATACACACTTGTTGGAATTTTGTTCTGTCTTCATGCAAAAATAGTTGCTGTGTCTACAAAAATGTTTACATTACTAAAAAATTTTATTTGAAATTTCTGAATAAAATGGATTTTTTTTCTTTTTTTTTAATTATTTTTTAAACGACTTTATTTTGTAAAACAAAGATAAATGTACAGATTTTAAACATTTTTTGCTTAAAATTATACATTTTTGTCAGTACTGTTTCTTCAGACATTAAAATAAATTTTACATAAAACCATGTGAATATGTTTTTTAGTTAGTACTTGATTTTTTTTGATTTTTTTTATTTTATTATTTTTAAATGACTTTATTTTGCAAAACAAAGATACATGTAAAGATTTTAAATATTTTTTTGCTTAAAATTATACATTTTTGTCAGTACTGTTTTTTCAGACATTAAAATAAATTTTACATAAAACCATGTGAATATGTTTTTTAGTCAGTACTTGATTTTTTTCAAGTGCTTGACAGTATGCATTGAAAACGTACTAGTTGCAATAAGCGTAAAGTACATGCAAAACAAAACGCAACATGAAAATAGTCAAAGTCTTCTTGTTTTGTGAATATATGTATATTTTTTTGTTTTCTTTATTTCTTGGACTTCATACAGTCTGTGAGTTGTTTCTGGGGGAGTGCAAGCCTCTGGGGTTAGCATCCCACTATCAGTGACTGCATATTATGTCTGTTCTTTTGTGACTGGGTTATCTCACTCAGGATGATCTTCTCTAGATGCAGCCATTTTCTTAAGAATTTGGTTAAGTCATTGTTTCTGGTGGCTGAGTAGTATTCCATTGTGTATATGTACCACAATTTTTGTATCCATTCATCTTCTGAAGGACATCTGGGTTCCTTCCAGCTTCTGGCTATTATAAATAGAGCCGCTATGAACATTGTGGTGCATATATCTTTGTTGTGTATTAAAGTGTCTCTGGGGTATATGCCCAGAAGTGGAATAGCTGGGTCTTCAGGTAGTACTATATCCAATTTTCTGAGGTATCGCCAGACAGATTTCCAGAGTGGTTGTATTAGCTTGCAACCCCACCAACAGTGGAGAAGTGTTCCTATTTCTCCGCAGCCTCGCCAGCATCTGCTGTCATCTGAGTTTTGGATCTTGGCCAATCTGACTGGTGTGAGGTGGATTCTTAGGGTTGTTTTGATTTGCATTTCCCTGATGGCTAAGGATGTCGAGCACTTCCTCAGATGTTTCTCGGCCATTCGGTGTTCCTCAACTGAAAATGATTTGTTTAGCTCTGTACCCCATTTTTTAATAGGGTTATTTGATTCTCTGGTGTCTAGCTTTTTGAGTTCCTTGTACACCTTGGATATTAGGCCTCTATCTGATGTGGTGTTGGTAAAGATCTTTTCCCATTCTGTTGGTTGCCGTTTTGTTTTCTTGACGATGTCTTTAGCCTTACAGAAACTTTGCAATCTCATTAAGTCCCATTTGTTAATCTTTGACCTTAGAGCTTGAGCCATTGGTGTTTTGTTCAGGAAATTTTCTCCTGTGCCTATGTGTTCTAAGGTTTTCCCTACTTTCATATCTAATAGTTTCAGTGTATCTGGTTTAATGTGGAGATCTTTAATCCACTTACACTTGAGCTTTGTACAAGGAGATAAGAACGGGTCTATTTTCATTCTTTTGCATGTTGAGTGCCAGTTGGACCAGCACCATTTGTTGAATAGGCTGTCCTTTTTCCATTGAATGTTTACTGCTCCTTTGTCAAAAATCAGGTGACCATATACATGAGGGCTCATTTCTGGATCTTCTATTCTATTCCATTGATCCACTTGCCTATTTCTGTACCAGTACCATGCAGTTTTCAGCACAATTGCCTTGTAATATAGCTTGAGGTCAGGGATAGTGATTCCCGCAGATGTTTTTTTGTTGTTGAAAATGGATTTCGCTATTCTAGGTCTTTTGTTATTCCATATAAAATTGCACATTGATCTTTCCAATTCCATGAAGAACTGGGTTGGAATTTTGATGGGGATTGCATTGAATCTGTAGATTGCTTTTGGTAGGATGGCCATTTTTAAGATGTTGATCTTTCCAATCCATGAGCATGGGAGATCTTTCCATTTTCTGAGATCCTCCTCAATTTCCTTCTTTAGAGGTTTGAAGTTCTTGTCATACAGGTCCTTCACTTCCTTAGTTAGAGTCACACCAAAGTATTTCATAGTTTTTGTAATGATTGTGAAGGGTACCTTTTCCCTAATTTCTTTCTCCACATGTTTTTCCTTTGAGTATAGAAAGGCTACTGATTTGTTTGAGTTAATTTTGTATCCGGCCACTTTGTTGAACTTGTTTATCAGCTGTAGGAGTTCTCTGGTGGAATTTTTGGGGTCACTCAAGTACACTATCATGTCATCGGCAAAGAGTGATGTTTTTTATCTCTTCCTTTCCGATTTGTATCCCCTTGATCTCCTTTTGCTGTCTAATTGCTCCAGCCAGTACTTCCAGTACTATGTTGAATAGGTAGGGAGAGAGTGGGCAGCCTTGTCGAGTCCCTGATTTTAGTGGGATTGCTTCAAGTTTCTCGCCATTAAGTTTGATGTTGGCTGTTGGTTTGCTGTATATTGCTTTTATTATGTTTAAATATGGGCCTTGGATTCCTGTTCTTTCTAGGACTTTTAACATGAAGGGGTGTTGGATTTTGTTGAATGCTTTCTCA
Organism: Micromys minutus; assembly: GCF_963924665.1. Lineage (NCBI taxonomy): Eukaryota > Metazoa > Chordata > Mammalia > Rodentia > Muridae > Micromys > Micromys minutus. Next base: position 15,192,292 of record NC_137984.1, read on the forward strand.
GCGTCTAGTGAGATGACCATGTGATTTTGGTCTTTAAGTTTGTTTATATGGTGGATTACATTGATGGATTTCCTTATGTTAAACCATCCCTGCATCCCAGGGATGAAGCCTACTTGGTCATGATGAATGATGGTTTTGATGTGTACTTGGATTCAGTTTGCAAGGATTTTGTTGAGTATTTTTGCATCAATGTTCATAAGTGAGATTGGTCTGAAGTTCTCTTTCATTGTAGGGTCTTTGTGTGGCTTAGGTACGAGGGTTATTGTAGCCTCAAAAAATGAGTTGGGTAATATTCCATCTGATTCTATCTTTTGGAATAGTTTGGCAAATATTGGTGTTATATCCCCAATAAATGTCTGATAATATTCTGCACTGAACCCGTCTGGACCTGGGCTTTTTTTGGTTGGGAGGCTTTTGATGACTTCTTCTATTTCTTTAGGTGTTATAGGGTTATTTAGATGGTTTACTTGGTCCTGGTTAAACTTTCGGATTTTGTATCTGTCTAGGAATTCGTCCATTTCCTCCAGATTTTCCAATTTTGTGGAGTATAAGTTTTTGTAGTAGGATCTGATGATTTCTTGATTTTCCTTAGTTTCAGTTGTTATGTCACCATAAAATGGATTTTGATTTTATTTTTAAAAGATTGGCCTTTTCTAGCACTGATAGATCCATTTTCATCCATTCTAAATTCGATCAATTTTTAACTCCATTTTCTGCCTGTGAAATTGTTACTTTTGTGATTTGTCTAGTAACTTTGCATATTACAAAATCTACTATAGGAATTAGGTGTGATCTTAAAGTAATGGATCTCTGTAATTGAGATTTTTCGTCATTTTTTGTCAAGCAATTAACAACATTCTAAGAAGTTTCAAAGAAAAATAAACCAAGGTGATCCCAGACTAAAGCAAAGTCGATATGCCAACAATATGGCGGAAGGCTTTGTGGCCTTTGCCTCTGCGCATATGCTCTCTGTTTCCCACTTGTACCATTCTTGATCATAAGCCTGGTTGAAGAATATTTTCCACCTCAAAAGTAGAAAACTGTCTGTCTGCCTGTCTGTCCGTCTGTTCTGCTGATTCTCATATTTTATTCGTCATACCTCAGAATTAGGCATTTTCCACTCACTCGGTTACTATTTGCAACATCGAATGACTGGTGACTGGGCACAATCTTGGCTTTACGTTCTGGGTTACTTAGCTTCCCAATTTCTCTGTGATCCTGCTCACGGCTGTCGTGTCAGAGCTCTTATGTGACCTCCTCTCCCTTGTTCATTTAAATGGCTAACCTTGGTTGACAGTTTGACACATCTGGGAAGAAGGAAGTTCAATTCAAGGATTGATTCATCTGATTGGCTGGTAGAGGTGACTTTATGAGGCATTTTATTGATAATTAATTGAGATAATTGAGTCCTGCCTACTGTGGGCAGTCCCATCTCTGAGCATGTGTGTGTGTGTGTGTGTGTGTGTGTGTGTGTGTGTGTGTGTGTGTGAGTGAGTGTGTAACAAAAATAGCTGAGCAAGGCCAGGGAAGCAGGTTGCAATCAACCCTTTCCCATGGTCTCTGTTTCAGTTTCTGCCTCTAGGTCCTGCCTTGAGTTCCTGCCCTGACTTCTCTCAATGATGTACTAGTACTTGGAATTGTAGGATAAAGCTCTTTCTTCTAAGTTGATTTTAGTCATGGTGCTTACTACAACAGAACTCAACTGAAGATACTTTTATATCTTAACCTTCATACAGCTTGTTTAAAGAATTTCCACTATTATTTATATTCAAATACACATATGACTACACACACACACACCACCACCACCACCAGAAAATTTTACAATCTTAGGCAGTTCAAATCTTAATCTATAGTATTTCTTCTGTGATATATTTTAATTAAAGGTAAATTCAAGCACTTTTATTGCAAATATTATTTGTACCTTATTTGTCAACATTTAAATTTAGCTGATTTGAAGAGTACCAGATACAGAAGAAACATTAACTGTTGGCATTAGCCATCTAAAAAGATACATATATTAAATTTTAAGAGAAAATAATGAGATTTAGATTGTTGCATAGGATTATACGGCAGAATTATTTAAGTTTGCCAAAAAAAAGGAGTTTATGGCATGTATAAAAACGATTTCTTTCAAATAAGTTAAATTCTATATGGGCACTGCACATTAGAGCTGGGTTATGATATTTAAAACAAGGAGGACACAGAGTATGTAGGGGATGGGGAAATGGTAGATCAAGATGGAGTTAAGGAGAGGACTTAGGGATCAATACGGTCAAAACTTATTGTATGAAAATTCCTCCAGATTAATAAAATCTTATCAAAATTCTCCATGATAAAAATTCAACTCTGAAAATGTTAACAATATTCATCCTTATCAATGTCAGATCATAGAATTCTCCTACATTAACTTGGCATTATTCTGTGAACCAGACTTCTTTGATAATTTAAAAACACATTCATCTATACACTCATTTCATTTAGTTCTATTTTTGAATCAAAAGGCATGCAGTTCATTGTATTGATTCAATATCACATCTCATTAGACATTTGGATTTTTCCCTATTAAATGCCAATCTAGTCACATTGTGACTAAATAGTTCATCAATTATTTTTATAATCAGTTCAAAGGCCTTTATAACAAATCATCAGTTTTGCAGGGTTCTAGCTTGAAATGTAGTAAGCTTCATCTAAAATGTAACTATTATAAATTCTTTAGCAGAGAAGTAGTGGGAATCAGTAGAACCTCATATGAAAAACAAAAATTGCAGACAAGTATATTTTGTATCTCTACATTTCTCAGCTACTCTTTTCATTGTCAAAAGATAAACTTTGTAATTATAGCCTTATAAGATAACAGTAACTTTACATATGGTATGAATTGTTATTTTTATTTGCTAAGTTTCTGGCTGTGGCATGCATCCTTTTGGTAACATAGTAAAATTGAGAAGACTGTATGACTACTTTAAATTTTTACAGAACACATTTTATACTCATTTTATTAAAAATTGGGAATTTTATTTTAGAACTGGAAAGAATAACAAAGAAAAATCTGTAAAAATTAGTACAAATGGATGATTAAAATTAAAAAGACTAATTAGCATAGCATACATTATTCAAGTTGAAAAATCTTAATGGATGGGAGGCAAAGTCAGACTTAATTACAAACCTCATTTGTTGCTTTTATAAAATATATGATTAAGAAAATGTTACAAACATATCTGTTATACATGTCTAATATCTCACCACCACAACATTTTTAGCCAGCCAACACTTCTGCAAACTAATGTGGTTTAAAATTGAGTTTAAAAAGGTTCCTCATTCAAATAAGTCTTTTTATTTAGGCATAGCAATACCTGTGAGTAATTGGAAAGGTGTGGCAGAAAATTATGAGCTTAATGCTAAGTAGGGCCAAATAACAAGATATTGCTTCTAAACAATTAAATAATGTATACATTTGTAACTCTAAGGGTTACCAGATAATGATGGGAAAATTTTAAATTTTATGTACAATGCTGCTTCTATCAAAAAAAAATTGTACTGAAAAACAGACATGCTCAGAGGACTTTGGTCTTGATGATTGCAATAGGTAAGGAAAAAAAAAAAAAAAAAACTCTTCTGAGGTGATGGGAGGTGTAGGTGAATTGTTGTGGTGACTGAGTGGAGAGCAGTAGGTGGTACTAGATCAGAAGCTACTGGCTTGAGTCTGTTTACTACTCCCTACCTGTCATTCAGTTAGTCACTCCCAATGGGACAGGGAGTGCATTTTAAATGGCTATGTATAAGTCCTCCAAAGGTAGCTGACTTACACTCTGGCCCTTGAAAAAGACATGGATTGCAACATTGTTAAATTCTCAGTAGGTTAAGGAAAGGTTAGTATTTAAAGACAAGAAAACTCTCGATTTCTAAAAGGGAGTTCAGGAGTTCACTGTCAGGGAATCACTTGAAGTCAGTAAAGGCAGAGAGAAAAGTCAAACTCTCCTGGTCAGTTATCACATGATTCTCAAAAACTCTATATTCTTTTCTCCACCCCTTTCTGTATTTATTCATCCATCAATTTGCCTATCTGTTGGTCTACTATCTATCTATCTATCTATCTATCTATCTATCTATCTATCTATCTATCCGTCTATCCATCTGCCTACCCATCCATCCATCCATCCGTCCGTCCGTCCGTCCGTCCGTCCGTCCGTCTGTCCGTCCGTCCGTCCATCCATCCATCCAGCTAGCTATCGAGCTATCTATGTATCTATACACACACAAAGTTTTAGTGATCTCTATCTATAGATCTATCTGTCTCTTCATCCGTCTATAAAAAACTTGGCATTCCAGAAACAACTCACAGACTGTGTGAACTTCAAGAAAACAAACAAACAAAAAAAAAAAAAAAGAAAAGAAAAGAAAAGAAAAAACCATTATGTTTACTCCTTACACACCAAGAAAACTTTGACTAATTCCAGGTTACACCCTGGTTTACATGTACTTTATGCTCATTGTAACTAGTAAGATCTTAATGCACACTATCAAACCTTAAAAAAAAAACAATCAAGCACTGACAAAAATGTATTCGTATACTTTTATGCAAAAATGCTTAAAACTTGTACTTTTATCTTTGTTTTTTAAAATAAAGTTCTTATATAAATAATAAATAAATAAAATAAAATAAAGTTGTTCAATTAAAAAAACTTGCCATTCTATAGAAAAACAAACTTTCACATTTGTAACATCTATGAAATTAACATCTATAATAAACAAATATAGGAAATGAATATGCCTAGATATATTATCAGTAGAAAATGTTGCTTGCAATAGTTTAAGTTCTATATATTCATAAATAAGTAAAGTTGTATACACATTAGGTATCAATATGTTCTTTATTGTCTCCAAATTATGGGGAAAAGTTAAAGCATCAAACATCCAATATAGAATTTACAGGATTTGGAGTCTGGCTATTTGGACTAACTGTAGACAACACAAAAATAAGTAGATGGAAAACATACATTTGTAATTCAGTATATGGAGAAAAGCGTTATATATTTCTATTTTACTGTATTATATATAAGTACATATCTATGTGATTATATACCTGTGCATAAACTAAGTCTATGCATATATGTTAAAATAAATATTTATACATATAAATATATATTCTAAAATATTCATCATAATTTTCTTTTCTTTCTCCTGATTACTTACGAATATATTAATGTATAACTTTACAAATCAACCTGAATACCATTATCACAATCTTTTCCTTCCTACATTCCTTTCTTTTTCCTAATCTTCACTTATGCTTATGTCTTTTCTTTATTTTTTTCTTGGTGGCAGTGATTTATTATCTGGTCCTTAAATATTCTATGCATATCACCCACATCTGGGCAGCAAACGTATCCTCTCAAATGTTAAAATTTCAGAAGAGTTTTATTCATAGAAGAATCCACAGAGGTTATATTACATGTTGTTGCCCCCACTGCTGAGAAAGTCAGGGTTAGATTTAAATTTAATGCATAATAGCTATAGTATAGGTTGATTTATTCAGTAGTTTTGCACCGTTGGGTCTGAGCTGGGGAGGGAAGCACAGGAAGGCAGAATGAGTACATCCATGATACCTTTCCACAGATTATTTCAATTGTTTGTAAAAGATGGTTGAGCAAGGTACATGTTTTATTTTATCACCTAAAATTTTAATGGATCAATTATGCATATGACTTTTATTCATTTATTTCAAATTCTCTCAAGGATAATTTAGGTTGTATGGTATGTGCTCTAAGAGCTTATATAGTTCCTTCTTGAACATCTCTAGTTAATTTAAAAATAATGTCATTTAGAAAATGGAGTATGGTTAAGCTCAACAAACATTTACTGGACATCATGATCTATATTGTGCTGTATATAAAAATCAGAACAAGTGGGTTTTCTCTCTGATCAAGTTTGATAGGGAAATGAGTATGTCTGAAAGACTCTCCTAAGTGGAGTGGAGTTTTGTACATTGAAAGTATCATCTGCAGAGAGGTGGTAATGAAGGGATTCTGGGACAAGACTAAATGAGTAGATATTCTTTGCTGTGCACCTGAGTATTTATTTTGTCTTTGTCAAAAGAATTGACTCGTCTGCATTTTATTATGCATCATAGGATGACAATATTAAATTCACTGTGTTCACCTGAAATGTAGCTTGAAGTAACAAGCTAGCAATAGTGCTAACTTATATTGTCAGTAATATTATCACTGTGACTAGACTAATAGAAATTGGGTGGTTGAGGAAGGCTAGTGACTATTTCTTTTTTCCCCAAGTTTTAATCCAGGTTATTTATTGGGTTTGTGTTTAAGTTTAGGTCTATGTTCCTCTTGGTTAAAAGTCTATTTTATTTGATATTAGAATGGCTACTCCAGCTTGGTTCTTTGGTCTGTTTGCTTAGAACATCTTTTTTGGGCCTTACACTTTGAGATAATGTCTATCTTTGTTGCTGAGTCATGGTTCTTGTATGCAACAGAATGATGGATGCTGTTTTTACATCCGTTATGTTAGCCTGTGCCATTTTATTGGGGAATCAAGTTCATTGATGTTGAGAGCTATTAATGACTAATGATTGTTAATTCCTGTTAGTTTGATGGTAGTGTGTGTGTATGTGTGTTTCCTTTCTTTTTTTTTTTTTTTGCTGTATGAAATTATTTGTTTTCTTGAGTGTGTTTTCCTAGAATGTGCCCTGGCAAGATGATTCAGGACCTTGGAAAGAAAAAAAATCTCTAAAAAATGCAGTGTGTAGAGAAAGCCAGGTTGAGGGAGGTGTCAATCGCTGACAAAGACAAATGGATGTGATGTCACAATCTGTAAATGTCATCAGTTCTATAACACTAAACTGTAAAGTGTGAGGAAAGAGTGAAAGGGGCTCTAAAGAGATAAGAAGAAACGGGATCCAGAAGAGAAGGTGCATGTCTCTCACAGGGCGAGCTGACTTTATCTCCTAGATGAAGGATACAAATTAAAAGCATTTTTTAAAAGGAAGTGAATATGCCCAATTTAATTTTGCATAGATCTCTGTGATAGCAGCTTTGAGAAACATAACACAAGGTAATGAAAATAGGCTGCACATGCTGTGGGAAACAAGACTGAACAATATAGTTGATGCCATTCTATAAGAAGAGTGAAAAATTTGCAGCCCTGATAATCTTGAAATGTTACTTATTTTCTTATTTATTATACACCTTCAAATTTCAGAGGTAGAGAAAATAAATCATATGCCTGGAAAAATAATTTTCAGGGAAATATCACGAATACAAATGTAAACCTGAATTTCTGATGATAATTCAGAAAAGTCTTTGCCTATCACATAATCATTATAATAATTTTGATATATTTACTACAAAGCTTACCAACATCCTCTGTGTTGATTTATGTGTAACAGTAGACTCAATGCCATGAGTATCTCCCTTTCCATTTTGTAATAAAAAATAAAAACATCAGCAGCTATAGACATGTTCTCATATTGCAGTTCATGTGGTTTGGAAAAATGGGTTCAATAACTGTTACAATAATCAACTTTATGAGTTTCTGAGCTCATGCCTGTCTATTGAAGGAAGTTCTACACAGAGGACAAACTTCTTTCCTGCTCCTTCTATCATCCCTTGCCAACTGACCAGTGTTGCACCGTTAACTTTAAATTTTATAAAATACATACATTCTGTTCGATAAAAATGCAGTTTTTATTTTATGCATAATATGTGGTTTTTATGAAACTCACGGAGTACATGTTTCCTGGAGACTCTAGAGTGAGACACATAGAAGTCCAGGTCCTGCTTGGAGCATGCTTGCACAAGGCATTTGAGCTTTTGCCTACTGCAGATTCTCCTCCCTAATATACATTCTGAGTTTAGAACACAAAGCAGAATTATGGTCACAGTACTCAATGATAGCTGTGTCTAAACCTTGTTTCTGAGAATGACAAAATGATACTTTGGGCTATTAAAGGATATCCTGTAAGTTCAAAACTCTGGAGGCGTGTCAACTGCTTATTTATGGTGTGAGCTTTTGGGGATCAAGTTTGACCTTTAATAATAAAGACACAGAGAAACCTGTATAGTGTGAGGATTTTAGCCTGTTTGCTGGGGTACCTTGGGGTATTCTTCTAGCTCTTCCTGGCTTCCCTGCCTGGCTATGGTTCAGTTTCCCATCCCTCTATCCCAGCTCAAGCAACCAGCTTTTTATTTACAAAGCCACATTCTTTTCTCATACACAAGAGCTATTAGCTTCAGGCTTCCTCATTCTGAGCTGCTCAGCTGTAGGACTTCCTCAAGACCTTGTCACCAGTTGCCTTTTGACCAGAGGAAAAGCACTGTGACCATCCATGTCCTCCCCCATGGCAGCTGGCTTTTTAATGTGATAATCTCAAAGAATCCTCTTCTTGTTCAGGTGAGGAAGTGACAGACATTTACATATTCTGCCTGTACCTGCTGCCTGCATAGCAATGAACACTTGAGAATACAGGGGTACACTTTCATAGTCAGTTGATACAATGTGGTTGGGGGTAGTTTACTCCAACCCTTTCTGAGTTTAATTTCTCCAGTTCTTTCTTGAGACAGTCTACCTAGTGTGGTTTAGCAATTATCTCAGAATGTCATAGATAGATAGATAGATAGATAGATAGATAGATAGATAGATAGATAGATAGATAAGCAAAAGTTTCAGTTTCCGAGGCTGAGCAAGAACAAAGCCAATCTCTGGGCATAAACATACATTCTCAGAAGGCAGTTTGAGTACAAATCCGTTCAGCAAAATACCAGTAGTTGATTTCCCTTTAGGTCCTGTGGGCCCTAGTGAGTTTTCTTATCAGATTTACAATACAAAGGTATTCCCTCAGGTAGTGTCTTAGTCAGGGTTTCTATTCCTGCACAAAATATCATAACCAAGAAGCGAGTTGGGGAGAAAAGGGTTTATTCAGCTTACACTGTCATATCGCTGTTCATCACCAGAGGAAGTCAGGACTGGAACTCAAGCAGGTCAGAAAGCAGGAGCTGGTGCAGAGGCCATGGAGGGATGTTACTTACTGGCTTGCTTCCCCTGGCTTGCTCAGCCTGCTTTCTTATAAAACCCAGGTCTCCCAGCCCAGGGATGGCACCACCCACAATGGACTGGGCCCTCCCCCCTTGATCACTAGTTGAGAAAATGCCTTACAGCTGGATCTCATGGAGGCATTTCCTCAACTGAGGCTTCTTTCTCTGTGATAACTCCAGCTTGTGTCAAGTTGACACAAAGCCAGCCAGTACATGTAGTCATCTTCATACCTAAGAAGAAAGCAGTTGCTTATCATCCACATGCTCACACCACCATTGCACCAATGAGAGGTGACATTCCGTGCATACATCTGGGTGCTGCTCTTCCTACCTGTGCTTTTCCTGCACCCTGTCTGTATGGGACATTCTGAAACTGCATGTTAGCTAGTGGGACTCCCTCTCTGTTCTAGTATGACTTCACTCTGCTCCACATTAAAACGGTGTTATTTCCAGTTGTAAGGTCTCATCCTTTAGCGATAATTGACAGGAAAGAACAATGCCAATCCTTTCTATGATTAGGGAGCCTCTGATTCTCCTGGGAAGTGAGGGCATTTCGGTGTAAAGGCTGGTTTATGACCAGTAGGGGGCAGCAGAACACCAGTGCCTAGCCCAGAAGTCAGGCTGCTCCCTCTTGAAGGGCTTAACATCACAGGTTGAAATCAAGGCCTTGGTCTTCCCTGAATCTAGGCTGTTTGGGAAACCAAAGCATTGTCAAAACTATAGCAACTGTGCCCGACATAACTGAAAGTTCTGCTTTCAGAAAGCTGAAGACTGGAAAAGCAACGGGAAAAGAAAAAGAAATGAGACAAACAAACAAACAAACAAAAACCCAAACAGTGAAGTTCGAGAGAGTGAGCAACACCAAAGCCTCAGGGCCTCACACAGCTGGAGAACCAAGTCCTCATCCTTTACAAAGGGCTGCAATGATGGGGCTCCGCTCTGCTTGGTGGAGGGAATAACAGTTGCATGTTCAGCCTGTGCTCACTTCCTGTGCTCACTGCCTTTCCAGAGGCTTGGAGTGGACGTGGCAACTGCTCAGCACAGCATCTCGTACAGTCAGATGAGGAACTGGGAACCGGTCAGTGGAAATAGACTTGAGGTCAGGGTATAAAGTTTCCTTAACAGGCGACTCACTAGGATTTCCGTTCTGGGGAGAAGACTACAGTATTACAAGGATTTTAGTTTACCTGCTTCAAGTATTTACAGAATGCGCTGCCATGTTTTAACGTAAGGGTTATACTATGTGTAACATGTGCTGTGGCTCTGAAAGGGACAAGATTTTGATATAAGCAACAAGAAGGACTTATTCAGAGGGCTAGGTTAGAGCAGGGAACTCTGGGTGATTCGAATAAGAAACTTCTGTAAACTCAGTACCTGAATACTTGGTCCCTGGCTGGCGATTTCTTTAAGGAAGGTTATGGGATCTTTAGGAGGTGGGGCATTGTTGGAGGAAAGTAGTTCATTGGCCTTGAGAGAATAGCCTTGCTCCATTTCTCTGCTTTTGTTTGTGGTTAAAGATGAGATCTTGCAGCTTCCCCTTTCAGCTGTCTGTGGCTATCCTTGGTCTGCCATTTATAGCTTCCTCATAAGGAATCATAAGCCAAAATAAACTCATTCATTCACACACACACACACACACACACACACACACACACACATACATACATACACATATACTATATGTTTATATTTAAAGTAGATATTTGTATTTAATTTATATATATATATATATAGTTTATATTTACTCTCTTTATAATTTTATATATTTATTTATTTTAAAAGGTAGTGATATCTCCCCTCATGGTTTCAAGCAATGCTGACTAGAAAATGAGGTATGTAAAGCTATGCTAAGAAATGTTTTCCTCTCTCTCAGAATACAAATGGTACTGAACACATTGTCTTCACGTATGGTGAAGCCTTTTAAAGTAATAATTTCTTAGGTACCCCTTATGTCTCAGTATCCTTAGCAGCACACACAGGGAAAATGGTTAAAGTTTTGATTTTAAGCCATTACTTGGCAAATCAGACAATGGTCCTGAAGTGGAAGTTCTGTTTTCTTAAAAAACCCAGATGTGTCATGTGATGTTTATTGGAAGCCATCTTGTGACAAAGCATCTGGTGTTTCACTAAAAACAGACTCTTGAGAAGGCACATGATGCTTAGAAAGAATATACATAGAACTCCACAGAATGTGAGAGGACAGTCTTGCATTGCTACACCATGTAATGCTCAGCTGGTCTTCATACAGAGAGAATGGTGCCAGAGAGAAAACCTTGCCAAATAGATTCTTCTGGTATTCTGACTGATTCTGGCAGCTTCCATGGATTTGTGCTGATTTGGCAGAGAGCTTTGCTGTTTCTGCTGAATCAAGAAACCATTTCTGATTTGTGTTTGGTGTTTGCTACTGAACTGGACTGCTGGTATCCTGGCAATGTAAAGTGGAATCTCCCCAAGGAACTACCTCTCAACAGGTCCACGGCAGCCTTTTCTAATCACCTTCTTTCCCCCACTTCTGGTTGTTGGGCTAGAAGGGAGGTTGAAGTGCTTCAGAACCCTAAATGGAGTAGGTTTCGAAAAAGCTAAGCCTTTATGATCCTTCTTACTTGGTGCTATAAGGTGATTTATATTACTTTATAATCCCTAAGATGAAGTTCTAGACCGGAAAATCTTCAACAATAAGCATCACATGAAATAAGGTTGTTTTAACAATGTTCATAACATAATAGGACAAAGTCATCTAGGTGAACACAGATTCAACATGTCTACTACTTTTTTTTTTTTAATAAAAGGGGAGATTTTGGCAGAGACAAACATAGGAGCTACCATGTGAAGTCAGATGGCTGCATTGCTATTAGTGAAGCTAAGGATTGTTCAGATAATGGGCAGGAAGTTAGAAACACACCCTTTATTCAGTGTATGGAGGGCAATCTGGCTTCTGGAATCAGATTTCTAGCCTACACCATGATGGCCTAATCTTCTTTGTTTAAACTCTGCTTCTGGTGCTTTGTGAGGTTCACCCTTGACACATTTGGAGGAGGAAGCTTGTCTCTGCTGAGCCCTTGTAGTTGAGAAGGCTTATTTCTCTGGACATACTCTCTGTCACTGCCTCCTGTAAGAAATTGTTCCATTGATCAGTTGAAATGCCCCAGAATCATAGTCATCCCTTTGCAGATAGTTCCATGACATTTTTCCCTTCCAGTCACTGGGACAGTTTAAACTTCAGAGATATTCCTTTTAAAGTTACATTTTCCAAATTTAGTAATACCTTTGTTGACAATAATTATAAACAATCCAGGGAAGGGAATTTGTTTACCTGGTTAAAACAAACAGTGTGAAGTATGGATTAATCACCAATATACCTTCTTTCTGACTGGTCTGATTATGACAGAGCACCTTAAAGGTGTTCATAGCCAGCAAGCTCTGCTGCCTTTCTGAAATAAAACCCAGTCAGTGAGAATATCAGCTCTAATGGCTTCCTACCTACAGGGAGTGTTTCCGGTCATCCATTGAATTGTATTCTTTGTCTTATAGTGCCAAAGTTATACACTCTGTTGTTACCAAATACCCTCAAAGAATTGGAAAAATGGAGTTTATCTGACCGAATACATTTTAAAAGGCAGTAAACATTTTTAATTTTGCAACATGAGTCATATAGATAGTTATCTAGTTAAATGAAATGGTAAATTGTGGAATTGTAACTTTTAATTGTATAAGTTACATGCATTTAAAGATATATAAATTTGAATCTTTGATTGATAAAGTTTAATGAGACTGTCTTAAAAGATAAAAATGTGACATTTTGGGGTGTGTGGGGGTAGATCACATAGAGATTATAAAAGAACTCTTAAAAAATGACACTATAAATAATGCTATGTTGTGCTTGCTGACAGGAGTTTAGCATGGCTGTCTTCTGTGACACTTTACCAGCAGCTGATTGAGACAGACACAGATACTTACAACCAACCATTGGACTGAGGTTAGCAACCTCTATGGAAAAGTTAGGGGAAGGACTAAAGAAGCTGAAGGGGATTACAACTCCTCCATAGGAAGAACAGCAGTATCAACCAACCTGGACCCTGGGATCTCCCAGAGACAAATCCATCTACCACAGGGCAAACATAGACTGGTCCAAGCACCCCTACCCCTTCACATATGTTGCAGAGAACTGACTTTTCTCAGTGGGAGAGGATGTAGGATGTGCCTAATCATGTAGAGACTTGATCACCCAATGAAAAGGGTTGGGGGGTTAGGTGGGGAGTACCCTCTCAGAGTCAAAGGGAAGAAGGGATGAGGTAAAGAACTCTTGGAAGTAGGACTTGGATGGGGTGAAACATTTAGAATATAAATAAATAATACAAGTTAAAAATTGTGATAAGAATGCCGAATTTTAGCTCTCCACAATTTTAGCTTCTGGCAGGGGTGTGGGTACAGAAGGACTGTTTTCTTTAGGGGTCTGACCACGGTGAGCTTGACTATGCTCCAATGTGGGTTGCCCATTTATTTCTTCTTTTATGGGGTTGTGGGGCTGACACATGGATGGGAGGTTAAATCTGGGGGACTAGGAATGGAGTAAAAATAGGGTTCATAATGTAAAATTCTCAAATAATTAATAAAAATCTTGGAAAACAGACAAAATATGTAAACAAAAGAGTTAATTAATTAATAGAATAATTTTAGAATTTAGATGTAAGAAAAAGAAAATTAGAAAGGAAACAAAATAGAGTTGATCACAAATTTGTGATCCCCTAAAAAAAGTGCAAATGAATAGCTGTAATTTGAATAATTATAGGATGAATATACTAGATTTTTAATATCTTAAAGTGTCCAGAGGAAAAGCAAGTTTTTAAAATTATACATTTGAGGGACCAAGAAAAAAAAAAAGCAAATTTACTACATTTAAATTAGATTTAATATAAATTATAATCAGCTATAAGTAAGCATCTGTGAAGGTGCCTTGTATAATAACAAAGTACTACCCATAATTTATATACTGAGTAGTGTATTTTCTTCTTACTCATTCCTTACTCAGCCTTCCCTTCTTCTGCTCCTCTTATTTACCTGACCCCACCCACCATTATCCCATGATGCACTGCTTTCATATTTCTCTTCAGAAAAACAGAGCAGAGCTCCCAGGGATATCAACTGAAGAAGACATAACAGGATATAATAAAGCTAGGCTTAAGCCCTCATATCAAGACTGAATATTATTTTTACAATGTGAAATAGCAAAACTATTCTTTGAGAATATCAGCAGTATAAATACCTTAAATTACATTTTCACCCTATTCTACAGTGTTTTATTGTTGACATGCATAGGAACCCATGTACAATTCAGGCTAGTTTTTACATTTGCACCCGTATCAAACTGCTAAAATATGACAATTATTGTTTCTTCCTGTGAAAAAGTTTAAATATCAAAGTGTACCCAGTTTTAGCCCCTCAGCTTAGCACTTTTTTGGAGATCTTGTTTTTGTCTCTAAGTGTGAGAACAGTTACTGGTCAAAAGCTGTACTTCAGGGCTCCATTGTCCCATAACAAGAACTTTCTGCTTTTGATTATCTACAATTGGGTTTGAACGAATTTCATATTATGCGTTTTCCTGAGATAAGGCAAGTCACAGTCTCAGGACTGCCCCTTCCTCTGTTCCCCACCTTTCTTGCTGTTTGGTATGTCATCTGATCTCCCATTAAGGGAATACTAGCCAATTTGTGACATGACCATGAAATAGAAATTTCAGGACAGTTTCTGCTGAAGGTACCACTCAGAAAGTATAGAGAACAATCAGTGATCGAATTCTGTGTCCTTGGCTCTTTTTACAAGCTAGCCTCAGAACAGACTGGATTCTCTGTGTGATGTGTCATCTCAACCAATAGTCACCATGGTTTCTCTGAGCATAAAACTTTGAACTGCCAAAACTCAGCAATGGTTATATAACTATTTTCACTCCCCTGTAGATGTGTGTGTTATATGTACAAACTGGTTTGTATACTCTTTCCGATTTGTCTTGCTTGTTATTCACTTTCCCATTTTGTCTAATTGTAACTCATCTCCGTGGTGGCTTCCTGCATTATAAAAAGTACAGCCACAGTTGTGTCTACAGGTTTTCCTTCATCCAAGGACCAGATACTTGACTCTGGTTCTAATGATATGATTTTGCAGCATGAATTAGTGAACCTCAACAAAAAATCCCAATGCATTCCTCCAGGTTACCAAGGGGAATTTCTTTTCTCCTGCCTTGTTTGTGTAAGCATTTCATAAATGCTACTTAATCACAGATTAAAGAATTACAAACGAAGCTTTGATAATCATATCTATTGTAACATGGAGTACCATGGGAAGCATCTCTCAATTTTATTTTTTCTTTCTTAATCTTCCCAGCATATTGTATGTTCCTCCTTCTTGGTCTCCAGTGCTCAGTCTGGTATATGGTAGAAGACAAATAACAAACACTAGGTGGGAGTTGCCTGTCACTACTGATACATAACAAATTATTCTTATACCAATTTTCTTAGGGCATTAATAGAGACTGATTACTATCCAATTGTCATAGCTGATAAATGATGGTTTAAAATATGATTTTATGACAGTATACTCTTGATGCCTGGTGATTTCCAGAGAGCTACCTATATATGTGTGCTAGTTTCACATAAGTTGGCTTCCC
This sequence comes from Micromys minutus, assembly GCF_963924665.1. NCBI lineage: Eukaryota > Metazoa > Chordata > Mammalia > Rodentia > Muridae > Micromys > Micromys minutus. The sequence goes on from NC_137984.1 coordinate 15,208,003, forward strand.
AAGGAGTCAGTGATTATAAACAGATCAAGTCATATACATTGGTATCTTATCTGTCAATGTGTCTGTCTGTATGCCTGTCTGTCTGTTTATCTTTCATTTTACAGATATGCGGGTGCTAAACACTCTCAGTGGAAAGCACACTAGAAAATCTTGGACTCTAAATCATGAATACTGACTATTTATAGATACTTCATATGCCTCAAATATTTTATGTCTTTCTTGTTATGTTCAAACTTTTCATATTATACATATGCTTTTATTCATTATATGCTATATAACAGTATATATACTATAATACACACACACACACACACACACACACACACACACACACACACACACACACACATAATCAGTTGTAACTCATGGAAAACCGAATTATTATTTGAAATATCCAGGGCTATTTTTAATTATTTATTTATTTTATGTATATGAGTACACTATAGCTGTCTTCAGATATACCAGAAGAGGACATCAGATCCTATCACTAATAGTTGTGAGCCACTATGTGGTTGCTGGTAATTGTACTTAGGACCTTTGGAAGAAGAGTCTGTGCTCTTAACCACTGAGCCATCCCTCCAACCCATCCAGGGCATAATTTTACTTTGCAAATTCACAGTGAACTGAGTTAGGATGTTAGCAACTATGCATTAATTTAATGTTTCTTAACCATTTTCCAAACCAGTGATGTAAAACTGTACGCATATTCTGACAAATAGAGAATACATAGTACCACTGTAATCTCAGGTTTACCTCTTGGCCTTAGCTTTCAAAGGAATGAAACAACTTCAGTTAACATCAGTAAATGGTTTAGCTTACGTGGGAGAAGTCAATCATAGAAAATCTACAAAGCATAAAGTAGCCCATAAAATAACAGGGCCAGTCTGATTTCTTGGGAGAAACAAGCATTGGAAATAAAAGATGTTTTCTGAAATCATTCACAACCACTCCTGCAAAACAAAAATCGAAAAGCAAATTACAGTGTCTGTTTACACTAGAATGTCTATTACATTTATAAAAAGAGTCAGAACAATTTTCCACGAAGAATCAGGCCATCACATCTCAGAGTAAGAACCATCACTAAATTGATGTCAAACATATCAACAAATAAAATGGAAGAAGAATAATACTCTGAACATTTAGGAAAGACACACAATTAAAAATTGCATTTGAAGTAACCTGTCTTTGTTTGTTTACAATACTGTTCTTCTCTAGGCTTGTTTTTCTGATTTTTATAAAATTTAATGAAAGTACAAAACCTGTTCATTTCTGTCTTGGAGTAAAACTGTCTTATAACCCTCTAAGAAATTATCTAATTCCCACTAGACCAATGTGTTCCAAACATCCAAAGAACGGCTGTCTTAACATCTTAAGCTTGGAAGTCTAGAGGGAAAGCAAGGTTTAAATATCATTGCCAAATAATGTTGGATTTTTCCTAATCTATGTTTATATTCATTATATAATGAATATAAAATGGAAAATGGAGCACACAAAACTAAGCACCTTCTTACCTACAAGACCACGCCCTGGGTGTTTGCAACTTTCTGCTGCATCTCACGCTGATAGGCCACGGGTTTATTTATTCCGTGCTTTCAAGTTATAAGGCACTTGAGTCCTAAGCTTTTTACCCTCTTTTGTTTTCTTTCTATTGATCAATCCTTATATATTTTATCTCTCAGTGTAAATGATTCATTGCTCAGTTAACATTTCATGGCTTCTATAAATTATTTCTCAATTAAGTTTAGTGTGGAGCAATTGTTTTAATCCTGGGCAGCTTTTCCCATCTACAACACCATAAAAGCTGTCTGCCCTAAAAGCTCTAATGCTCTTGGATAATGCTATTCACATGTATTCTCTCGGCCAATTAAAAAAAACCACTTATTAAGATGTTTATTAATCATGTTTTGTGGGGCTCCTCTCTGTGCTTCAGGGTTTAGGTGCCTTTTTTAGCATCCTTATCATTATCATGGGTTAAAGATCTACCTAGAGATAATCCATTTTGAATCCAATACTTGTGCAGAACTGCAAAATATAAATGTTACTTATTAGAAAATGACCAATTCAGGATTTAAGGAAGCAAGAACTCCAAGTAGGCATTTTCTGGCATGTCTTCCGTATGTATACATGCATTCTCAAGCATAACCTGGATAATGATAATTATAAATAGAATTACTATTAAAGGTGTTTTCATTGACTATTGATTTGAAGAAACAACAATTATTACAATCACATATAGACTAAAAGCATACCACTATATTAAATTGCTTACTTTACTATATTGTGTAGTTTCACAAATGCACATTTTACCTTGAAATTCAAATGTGAAAGGCCTAGGACACCATAAGTATTAAATAGCCAACCTATTTGTAGAAATAACTTTATGTTAGCAAGTTATCAAGTATCTCTATTAAGTATGTGCATGAGAGGAGTGAATATTCTGGGATATGTAATTATTTTTAATTAAATTAAACAATAGAGAACATTTCTGACAAGATACCCTGTACCAGTTATTACTCAATAAAAATTAACTCAATGAGCAATTATATACTACAAAATGCAAATGAAGGTATAATTATGGAAAATGGCTATTATTACATAATTCATATGTAATTAAGACAAAAATGTTGAGTATTTTATTTAAAATTGCATTTGATAAACTGTATATAGGTAATTTATATTCAAGATCTAGGATGCTTAGGGCTATACTGTTTTCAGAAATTTAAGAATTTATATGAAGTCAGGAGATAGAATTCTAGGGACAATAATATTATCTAATGCACAAATATTTGAGGTTCACTGTGCATCTCATCTTGTTGCTCCAGGAAACTAATGCTAAGGATGGAAACCTTTCCTTTTTTTGACACAGTTTTTCAGCATCATAACACTTACAGTGTCACCTTTTAGACAAGCTGGTGGGAAATCACATGACTTTATGATGCAGTACACAGTTGCTATTCTCTGGATCAAAAGGAAAATCATGAAACTCATTTCTGATTCTAGCTTCAACCTCTTCCTCTCTCTTTATTTCTATTCCTTTTAATCTTCTACAACAAACAATTTCAAGTCTCTTCCACCTAATAAAATGTAAATTACCTCTTGGGTTCAAAGTTATTAGAGCAGTTTTATTAGCCCTTGCACTATAAAGCATTCTGGTAAGGTACTGGGCTATATAAATTATCATTTTTCCTTATCTCTTGCTTCCCATTTATAATTAATCGTCTACCTCTCCTTATCTTACATACAACTATTTCTTCATGAACAAATATGTGATCTAATGTTGCTGCAGCTGAGTATTCTAAGAAGCAATATATCAACACTGCTGCTTTTTAAAACACAAGGCCTTGTAATAATGGCATTTGCAGCTAGAATATGGACCCAGAGAATCAGAAAGAAGATCATTTCCTGGATCTGCTATACAGCCAAGGATTCAAAAGAAGATGCATTGTTAGAGCATGTGAGAGAGCCACATGTGATGAAAAGATTTATTTTTTTAAATATAAATTGAAATATAAATAAAGATTTTAAAAAGTAAAATTTTTTGATCACTTATTTAAATTTCTGACCATAAAAATAGTTGCAAGCATGTGAGTTTGACCTATAGATGAACAGTAAATCTTGCAGCTTTTTTTTTCAGAAAAACATACATCAGATATATTCAGAAGAAGTGTGTCAAGAATTTAATTTAGTTTGTTAATTACAAGAGAAACACACACACACGCATACAACAGGCACACAGATACACACACACATGTACACACTCACACACTTATTCATCACACACATATACACTCTCACACACTTATTCATCACACACATATACACTCTCACACACAGACTCACACTTATATACCAACATATGAACATAATTATGAACATAATATTTTGACAAAACAGTAAGCATTTCCAGATTCAAAGTATTACAGAAAAGAATCCTCCTGGTATAATCCTGCAGTATATGTTTTATACATCCAGTTTTTGCTACTCAACATTCACTTGCCCTTCTTAATAGCTTTCCAGTTTAGGATTATGAACACATTACCATCTTTTCATAGAGAGTTGGTGAAATAGTTAATGTAGGTCCCTTGCCTGTAGCCAGCGGAGCCCAGAGGACCCCTTCCAATTCTCTTGTCTTACTGTTCTCAATTAAGCACTGTATTTTTCCTCAAATTTAACCGAGATTCACAGAAATAGCATAACCTGATTATCTCTTTAGAGTTATGAGTACTTCTACTTAAAGAGATAAAAACAGAGACATACATTGATACTGCTTGATGTTGTTTAATTTTTTTCATATATAAGACTTACTTATGGAAACAACCCAAAGTTGTTAATCAATAAATCAAACAAAGCCTGCTGCAGTTTACTAAAAATAGAATCCTACTGTTTTTATTTTTTAGATTGTAACTTAATCACATTTCTCCCTTACCTTTCCTCTCTTCAAGCCCACTTATGAAACTTCCAGTTCATGATTTTGTTTTTAAGCTAGTTATGATTGCATTCATGCATCCATATGTTTACATGGTTATATTCCTAAATGTAACCTTTCAGCCTGTATTATGTTAATTGTGCTGTGCTTTCAGGACTGGCTGTTTGGCATTGGATAAACAATAGGTTTGTTCCTCTGGGAAGACCACCTCTCCAGCTCCTAAGAACAGAAACGGCCATCATTTGTGAAGTCATTTTTTCAAAATGACAGGGAAGGTGGTGAATGTCCCTGTAGGATCCTAGATTGCTACCACTGCTATGTGAACATGGGGTCGGCATGGAGTCTACCATGGGGCGGGGGCACTGAGCTCTTCTAGATGCTATAGGCCTATATGGGACTGAAACCAGGAGTGTGACATACAATGTAGTAGGCAGGTTTTCGCTTACTGACAGAGTTTGTGCTTTACATTTACTGAAATCTTTATAAAGCTTAGAATTTAAGAAAAAAAAAGAAAATTATTGAAGAGTAGTCATCACTTTCATCAGTCATAAAAATATTGTTTTGCCCTTACTCCACTAGAAGCTAAACACTTGAGCCATTCATGATTCAGACTGAGAACAAGGACTCTCTCCTGGTTTAACCTCTGATCTGCCACCTAACCTGGTCCCTATTTTCTTTACCTGCCATACAAACTAGGCCAATTATGCACATGTACTTGTCCTATGAGTTAAGACGTCTTTGTGTTCTAGTTAAAAGGAACTATGTTGTATAATTAGACAATAATGCCCCGATGATTGATTACTTTTCACGCCTTAATTTTGCAATGTGTATGATTAATCATTGTAATTTAAAGGGTTTAATAAGCAAGCAGAATAATTATACATAATGGAACATGAGGTACAGGTTAAAAGGTATATATTAAAATTACTCATAAGTATCCTAGAAAATTATCTAATGATGTAACTGAGCACATCCTAAAATAAAATTTCTTTCCACAATTTATAAATAAAAGGAAAGCATTGCCCTTCCCTTGTGGCCAGCAACAGGATCTTTCTCTTATTTTCTTTACAGCTTTATTTTATTCAAGATATTACATTCAAGTCTTCTAAAAAGGGAACAGGAAGAGATGGGAGAATTTTGGAAAGACAGGCTGGGTTGGCTCTTCTGATAGACTTTTCAATGCTAGTCCACATTTGAATATGTTACTTAAATATATTCTTTCCCTTATACAAGCATCCAATCTTTAACTGCAAGATTTCTAGGTTAATTATTCACACAATAGCAAAGAAAGGTTAGACTGTCTCTAAGAGCTTATTTTAACATAATAAATGGCCAATTGGAAGGGTTTATCAGTTCTTCCCTGTGCTTCTTGGTACTTTGTTAAGAAAGAAAGAAAGAAAGAAAGAAAGAAAGAAAGAAAGAAAGAAAGAAAGAAAGAAAGAAAGAAAGAAAGAAAAGAAAGACAGACAGAAAGAAAGAACGGAAACAGTAACTTTTTCCTTTGCTGTGGTACTCAGGAGAAATTCTATATGTTAATTCGAGTACATAGAGTACATAGTTATTTGTTTAACAAATATACATGTTGGATAAATTGTGAATGAAATCTGGAATTATAAAAGTTTTCAAATGGCTACTTTCTCTGGTTGGGTAATTTCTTGGTGTCCCATAGAATGTTGTAGATAGTGATTATGTTTTATTTTTTGTGGAATATACTGAAAAACATTATATTTATAATATACAAAACCTAATTCACTAAGTTATGTGCACTTAGAATATTGTTTTAGCCTATTCCAGGAAACTGACATTAATAAATACAGGAAAAGACATTCTGAGTCCTGGACAAATGATTCAGAGTTGAACATTGAAGTCAAAACTTTATTATAATTAAGAGCCTAGGCTTTTTAAGAAATAGGTCCAAGAGGATTGTATTTTAGCAGAAGCAGCAAAATTGAGATAACATGTTCTTGCTTTAACATCATTGAGTCCATGATATTTTAGCTCCTTCTCCATGACAGGCTTTGTGTGAAAAAAAATGTATGACATAAAACCATGTTCTTTTTTTCCCAAGATAAAATAGGTGTGGGCAGGATGATTTTTGACATCTATGATCATTGAAATAATTAAATATTATGTGCATAAATAGTGTTTATAGTTTAAACAGGAAGCTACTTCTAAAGAAGAATGCATTAAATCTCCAAGGAATCCATGGAGGTCTACAGTAAGTTTCCACACAAGCTAACCTCACCCAACAAGTGACATTCAGACTGAACCACAAAAAATGCTATCATTCATACTGCAAGATACAATAGACCACACCTATTGTGTGAGTTGTAGCTTTGAAATTTTGCAGATTTATCACGCAGGCTGACTGAGACAGATGGCAGTTCAATCATTTGGGAATAGCAGAAGAATCTTTCTGGAAGACCGTGTATGGTGATTAAGTGGGGCTAACTGATACTTCTTGGTTTCCACACACTCTCTCTCTTCCCTATTCTAATGTCCTATAATCTGTAATTTTGAAGGTGATCTAGCAAACAGACAGGTTTTCATTTGAGAGTAAATTAACCTTATTATTCCAGTTTGAATGTTTGAGGCTCAGTTTGGTATGCAGACTTGGCTAGAATCTAGGGCTCAGATATTTGCTCAAATAGTCATCTTGGGATTCTGTGCAGCTGTGTTATGGCTGAGACTGGAGTTCCTACTGTGACATTATAAGTAAAGATGAAGATCAGAGTCAGATTGAGCCATCTTGAAAGGACTTGAGAGAAGAGAAGTGCAGTGAGAAATGCTGACGCATCACTTCTGTCCTTTTTGTTTGCTTATTGATTGGCTTTGTTTTGTTAGTCTATGATGATTTTTTTAATTAGAAAAAACAGTTACCATGGGACATCATTTAGAAAACAGAACTCTGTGTGTGGCTCTTACATTGGTATATTGAAAATGAAAATATAGTTTTTAATTATTTTTATTCCGGATATTGTAATATAATTGTATCAGTGCCCCTTCCCTTTCCTCCCAACAAACTCTTGGTTTTCTTTTCATTAATTGTTGTCAAATGCATATATACATTATATATATATATATATATATATATATATATATATATATATATATATATATATATATATATACACACACACACACACATATACATATATATGTGTGTGTATGTGTAATACATATTCATAATCATAACCTGCTCTGGAAATGCATAGACCTTTCGTCTTCTAAGACAGGTCTTGTATTTCTGAAGAAGATATATTAACTGCTGAACAACCATGTCTAGTTCAGCATGGGTAAGAAATTTGACTTATAACTGGAGCATTCTCAGAACACTACCCTGTAGTTATGGGAGCATTGCCTCTCAGAGGATTGCTGTGCACTAGCTGAACAGTCTCATCAGCAGTTCCCAAGGCTTCCAAACTTGGGTAAATCATGTATGTTTCAGGCCAGCTTACAGAGTTATCTATCAGAATCTTAGAGACCTTGGATGACTGGTGTGAGTTAGCTTCTGGGAATGAATGAATGTCCTTGTTGGGGTTTCTGAGGAGCTCTTGCTGATAGTCTATGTGCAAATGAATAAACTCTATAAGATTAAACTGAAAGTATAATTTCCGAAGGCAAACTTTAGCCAGGAAAGGACAAGAGAAAATTTATCTGCTCTCAGTGATGCTATATCAGTTATAGTACATAATAAAAATGAAGATTATTGCAAGCCAGAGAGAACATCAGAGTTAGTCATCACAGATGAAATGCTGGGATGAATGTTCTTTCTCTAAGAGCTTCCTTTCTTTAATAATCCTAAGAACAGAATGAACAGCTTTGTCATCAGAATTGACAAAACTGCACTATCCCAAACTGAATAACTGAGTTGCTTTAAAATCATTTGAAGTGAAGTCTACCATGAGCAGAAATAACCACTGTACGAAGGCAATAATGAAATAGAGCATGTGAAACAAACCTGAATGTGAGTTTTAAGTATGTTTTAAGATAGGAATTATTGCATATGTGCTAGATCTGGTAGGCCAAATAAGTAGAAAATGTGATTATTTATATTGCTATCAGAAAGCACAGCTTTTCCTCAAATGAAATAATTTTTCTCATTAGAAATTCACTCATAAGTAACAGGTAATTTTGGTGGTGTCAAAAGAATCACAAAAATTATACTGAACATTTAATTTGGTTATGAGAAATATTTTCAAACCGTGTTTTCCTGTTGTTTTAGACATCGGCATTCATTTTCCCCTCTGAGATCTCATGTATTTCGATGAAGCACACTACTAGCTAGCAGGCTTTTTATTTCATTGTTTTTATGAGCGTGGTGCATCAGGCCATCAAAGCATCTGCATCCATCTTGGTTTTATTTGTTTTTCCCAGCACACAACTCAAGAGGGAACATAGGACCTGGGGAAGGAAAGAGTGGTGACTTGCTGCTCTTCATATGCCCATGCTCGCACATCTGTGCAATTATGTAATAGATACAATGTTTGCATTCAGTTTCTGTTCCTAATGATGTCACTCTGGATCATCCTGCTGAGCCCAACAACGACTCAGAAAGGGACGGGGCTTACTTCACATTGTGCCTTTTTTTAATGTCAACAACTTTTGTGGTTTTTTTCTGTAAACTTTATTATTTTAAAGAAAACAGCAAACATATACTAAACCAAAAATAAATGGTAATCATGAAAGTAAAAAAAAATGATGGTTTTAAAGTTTCTCTGAAGAATTGCATTAGAATTGTGAAGATTATGTTGAATCTGTAGATTACTTTGGGTAAGATGGGTTTTTACAATATTAATGGATGTAGTAGGTCTTTCTTCTGGCACATTCTTTAATTTCTTTTTTAGTAGCTTAAGGTTTTCACTGTACAAGTTACTTAAAATAATTAAAAATAATATGTTGTTGGATAATAAGAAATCTGAAAGTATACATCTTCATTCCATTTAAGAGGTAGAATTAGGTTGGTGGAGTTAATACTAAACAAAAGGAGAGTCAAGATAAAAGCCAAGACATGGAAGATTGGAAGTATTCTTTTTTATTACTTGTATTTTTGTTCTCTACACTGTAGTCATTGCACTGCAGTTCCTCATCCTATTCCTCCTCTCCACCCCACCCCAGTCTTCAAGAGGATCCCTGCCCCAGCTTTCCATAGTTTTCCCCACTTCCGGGGGCTTAAAGTCTCTCAAGCTTAGGCACATCTTCTCTCGCCAAGGCCAGACCAAGCAGTCCTCTGCTGTATATGTGTATGGGCCTCAGAGCAGCTCTGCTATGCTGGCTGGTTGGTGGCTCAGTGTCTGAGATATCCAAGGGGTTTTGGTTACTTGAGAGAGCTGGTCTTCATATGGGGTCACCCTCCTCTTTAACTTTTTCTAGTCTTTCTCTAATTCAAACACAAGTGTCTTCAACTTCATTCCAGTGGTTGGGTGTATATACCTGTGTCTGTCTCTGTCAGTTGCTTGTTTGGCCTCTCAGAGGACAGTCATTCTGGGTTCCTGTCTGTAAGCACACTATAGCATCAGTAATAGTGTCAGGCCTTGGAGCCTCCACTTGAGATGGGTCCCAAGTTTGGCTGGACACTGGACCTTCATCCTTGCAGCTTTATCTGCTTTTTTGTCTCTTCAGGTTTTTTTTTTTTTTTTTTTTTTTTTTTTTTTTTTTTTTTTTTTTGGACAGGAACGATTCTGGGTCAGAGTTTTTCAATGTAGGATGGAAATCTCTTCCTTCCACTTGATGCCTTTGTCTTTTTACTGGAGGTAGACTCCATGAGTTTTCTACCCTACTGTTCGACATTTCATATAAGGTCCCTATTTTTGAGTCCTGAGAGTCTCTCATCTCTCAGTTCTCTGGTATATTGTAGAGGGTCCATTCATCTCCCACAACCCTGAGGTTGCATAATTCCATTTATTTTGTTGGTCTTTGGGGCTTTACTTCTGAATACTCTACCTCCAAAATACTTGATCATTTTCCTTGTTTACCCTGCCCCTCCCATCTCTTACCTAGGTCCCTCTCTCCTTCTGTCTCCCATGATTGTTTTCTTCTCCTTCCCAAGTGGTATAGAAGCATCCTTACTTGGACCCCTCTGCTTATTAACCTTCTTAATTTCTGTGGATTGTACTTTGGATATTCTATATTTTTTGGCTAATATCTACTTATTAATGAGTACATATCAACTATATTCTTTTGGGTCTGAGTTATGTCACTCAGGATGATATTTTCTAATTTCATCCATTTGCCTACAAAACTCAGGATGCCCTCATTCTTAATAGCTGAGTAGTATTTCATTGTGTAAATAAACCATATTTTCTGTATCCATTCTTCTGTTGTGGAACATCTTGGTTGTTTCCAGTTTCTGGCCCTCACAGATAAGGCTGCTATGAATATAGTGTATCATATATCCTTCTGGTATGATGCAGTATCTATTAGGTATAAGCCCATGAGTTGTAAGCCCTAGTTCTTCAGGTAGATATATTTTCAATTTTCTGAGGAATCATTACATTGATTTCCAGAGTAGTGGTACCAGTTGCAATTCCTCCAGAAATGTAGGAGTGTTCCTCTTTCTCCACATCCTCACTAACATGTGCTATCACCTGAGTTTTTGATCTTAGCTGTTCTTATTGGCATAAGATGAAATGTCAGATTTGTTTTGATTTCATTTCTCTGATCACTAAGAACTTTGACCATTTAAGTTCTTCTCAGCTATTTGAGATTCCTCTATTTTGAATTCTCAGTTTAGCTCTATATCTATTTTTTTATTTGGGTTGTTTGGGTTTTTGGAGGTTAGCTTCTTGAATTCTTTATATATTTTAGATATTAGCCCTCTATCAGGTATGGGATTAATGAAGTTTTTTCCCAATCTGTAGGTTGACGATTTGTCCTTTTGACTGTGTCCTTTACATTGCTGAATCTTTTCAGAAATTTGTATAATAAATTTTCCATTTATCAATTTTTGATCTTATAATCATGCATTTATGTAAAATTGTGCTGCTTTTCAAGACCCAGATTTTCTATCCTAGTGAAAAATGATAGCTAAAGAGGATGTTGGTCACAGAGTAATATAGACCTTTGAAAAATCAAACTTTTTCAATATTTATTTTATTATTTTAAATGTATGTAGGCTTGTGTGTGGTTGTGTGTATGTGAATACTGAGAGCAGAGGTGGTAAGAAGTGTTGGATCCCTGGATTTGGAGTTATAGGTGGTTATGATCCCTCCTAAATTGTTGTTGAGAATTGAACTCTAGTCTTCTGTAAGAATGTGGCATTCTCTTAACTGCCATGACATGTTCAAGAATGTTCTGTGTTATTTAAAATGCAAATTTATCAATTATTTTATTACTTCTGCATGTGATAATACACACAGGTACATGTTGAGGCCAGAGGTTAATTTCAGTTGTTGTTCTTCAAGTGCTGTGTATCTTGTTTTTTACAACAGCATCCCTTGCTTGGGCCTGGAGTTTGTCAATTATGTCATCATGACTGGGCAATGAGATCGCTGCATCTTCTTTCCTCCATATTCCCAGGGCTAAGATGACAGGCACATGTCACCACACATGCCTTTTCACATGGATGTTAACGACGAAACTCAGTCCTGTACATCATCCAGTCCTCATCTTTTACTACTTTTCTGCCTCTTTTATCTCCGGATATGTTAAAGACATAGACAAAAATTATTTTTGTATCATAGATATACAGAAATAGTTCTTGATTAGCCATCATTCTGTGATGGAGGGATCTTGTTCAGTTGCTCTCAGTGGGTTGCTGTTAGGATGTGATTATGCTATAGGCTGAAGTATTGGTGAGTACACAGTTTCCATGTCTGGTGTCTAATAATAGACAGTATAAACAGAGAAGTCAACTGAAGTCTTAGGTTGGGAGTATGGTTGGTATTTTGCTACTATCTGCAGAAGCAAATTGTGCATGAGAAAGCAATCAGCACAGATCAATTGGACTCTTGAAATTGAGCCTGGGAAAATACAGATCTGCACTTTGTATCCATTTACATTTGCCCTACAGGTTATTTTATATTATTGAACATTGTTATGCATTCTTAAGGGATATGGTATAATTTATTGGAAGTAACACTAAGCTCTTGTGAGTGGTATTCATGAAATTAGCAGTTACTCTTCTCACTTATTAAGAAACAAGTTTTTCAAGGATTATTTCTTGCATTTCTAACTTCAATGGCTTCATCCCTTCCCTCACAGATTACTTCTATTTTTAGTTAACAAAAGTGGTTTTTATATATTCAACTCTGTGAATCATTTTCTCTGATGTTGTGCAATCTTTTGTAAATTAAACCAAACAATATATGTTACTTGATATGTAAAAAACCACCAACTATAAATGTTTAAGGAAGGTTTCATTTGAATCAAATTTTTTTCTGTTGTTGTAGAGAGGACTCTGAAGATCTTATACTTATTTCTAGACTATATGGGTAAACCAGGAATGAAGTCCTGAGAGTATATATATTGTAAGATGACTTCCATATGTATAATACATTAATACCAATAATATATGTTGTTCCTTATCAATAAATTTTATTCAAATTTTAAAAAATGGAGAAACTGATGTACTGGAATATTACCTGGTGTTTTCTTGGCATTTTTGAAATAGTTTACCTGTACAAATTAGCTGTTTTGTTCTGAAAGTTGATAAAAAATAAAAGTAGTTCATAAGAAGTAATCAGACATAAACATTAAGAAAAAGAACAGAGGGGAGGCCTTCAGAGCTCAGAAGTACATCTTATCAAGTTTTTAAAACATGACTGGACAAGAACATTGGGAATGTTTGGAGAGGCAAAGAAAATGAACCATTGTCACCCGAAGAAGCAGAAGAGAACATTGAATATATGTTCAGTCTAGCCTTGCATGCTAAGGGAATGAGAGAGCAGAAACAAGACTTTTATATGAAAATCAGTTTGCTGAGTGTAGACTGCCACTGGTACAGGTTGATGGCCCTGACACAGATTCATGCAGACTGTATTTGCAAAGCTCTAAGAATACGTCTGGAGCAGTGTACACGTCTGCGGTATTGACAAAGTGCCAGGCAAAGCTAATGGTAAAATGTTCTATTTTAAGTTTCAATTCAGGGCACAGCCCATCTTAGGAGGGAAGTGAAGGGAGCAGAAACTTGAACCACCTGTACATCTGCACACTGTAGTCAAGGGCATCCAGAATGACTGCGTGTGTGTATGCCACTGCTCAGCTCACGTTCTCCTCTTTTATACAATCCAGGACCCAAACCTAGGAAACCATACCAATCTTAGGCTGAGTTTCCCCGTACATTTACCATAACCAGAACAATCCTCTACAGACATGAGCACATGCTAATCCTGTCTAGACAGTCCCTAGTTGTAATTCCCTTCTCAAGGGATTCTAGATGGTATCAAGATGAAAAATCCAACCTGTCACAGTTGCTGTCTCCCAACTCATAAGATGCTGAAGGCATGGGCTGTTACTGAAATTCCCTTCTGTACGGATACTATGTGGGAGAGTAGCATAAAGAATCCATTTGTATGGATTTTAACTTAACATATTTCTCTTACCCAAACCCTTGCCTCACATGTGATTGATGTTTTCTTGTTTTGTTTTTGCTTATGTTTGTCTTTTGACATTCCTTACTTCACAGCTTGGGGTCCTTCAAACTTCTGATATGGTCTTTCACCTTTCCTGGAACTGAATTTGTAGAAATTAGCCACTGCACTAACAATATGTGCTTAATCCTTTACCTACCTTATGTAAAATATTGTTTTTATTTACATAAAATGACTAGTCGATTGGTATACAAAATGAGACTTAGTGTTTTAGTTCCATTTAATCAAATTTCATCTAATAATTTCCAATGTGGCTATAAATGTGGAAAAAAAACACAAATAACTAAAAGAAATGATATGACTCAGAAATAAATTAATTTTATTTCATTTTGTGGAGAGACATTAATATTAAAATTATTAAGCAAGAAATTGCTTGCCTTAAGTTATTAGAAAAATGCTATTTGCAAAATTTTTACATACAGTTATCACTTATGAATTTCATTTAGTAATAATTAGGCAAGTGGATAAACAACTGCTCAAACACACTAATTCAATATCTCAGCAGTAAGCAGAAAGCCACAGCTAGTATGAAGTGCTTTTTAGGGATTGAATTTTTTTTTAAACGACTTTATTTTACAAAACAAAGATAAATGTACAGATTTTAAACATTTTTTGCTTAAAATTATACATTTTTGTCAGTACTGTTTTTTCAGATATTAAAATAATTTTTACATAAAACTATGTGAATATATTTTTTAGTCAGTACTTGATTTTTCCATGGGCTTGACAGTATGCATTGAAAACCTAATAGTTACAATGAGCGTAAAGTACATGCAAAACAAAACGCAACAGGGAAATAGTCAAAGTCTTCTTGTTTTGTAAATATATATATTTTTTTGTTCTCTTTATTTCTTGGACTTCATACAGTCTGTGAGTTGTTTCTGGGGGAGTGCAAGCCTCTGGGATTAGCATCCCAATATCAGTGACTGCATATTATGTCTGTTCTTTTGTGACTGGGTTATCTGAATCAGGATGATATTCTCTAGATGCAGCCATTTTCTAATACAACCACTCTGGAAGTCTGTCTGGCGATACCTCAGAAAATTGGATATAGTACTACCTGAAGACCCAGCTATTCCACTTCTGGGCATATACCCCAGAGACACTTTAATACACAACAAAGATATATGCACCACAATGTTCATAGCGGCTCTATTTATAATAGCCAGAAGCTGGAAGGAACCCAGATGTCCTTCAGAAGATGAATGGATACAAAAATTGTGGTATATATACACAATGGAATACTACTCAGCCACCAGAAACAATGACTTAACCAAATTCTTAAGAAACGCTGTTGACGCTATCTCATGGAGTCTTCCCATTCCATGCCACAACCCAGCAGGGGCCATTTTTCTCCGGGATTGAATTTTTAAGATATTAATATAAGATCAATTTCTGAGAATGTATACTACTAATAAAAATCTAATTAGAAATAATGAATATGTATGAAAGGGATTTTCAAAGGTAAATTCAATTGCTTTAGCTCTGTTTTCCTCATGTAATTATATGTGAATATATCGAGAGCAATATTAGTACTTAGAGGTGGTCATGGTCTATGTAACTTCAGACAAAGGAACCCCTTTATTATCCCTCCTCAGGTGAATTAGGCCTCATGTTAAGTTACCACAGAGAGAGCAATGACAGGAGAAGTCACAAGGAGTAGCTCCTCCAGGTTTTAGAAAGACTGAGTGAACTAAATTCCCTAAGAATGATGCTACATTTGTGCCACATTCTTCCAGTGCCTAAATAACATCACAGAAGCTACCAGAAAAAAAAAATGTCCCTACTCTTTATAAGCTGATGTTTTTCCTTACACATCCATTTTTCACGCTTTAGTAAAAGGAACAAATCCGAAGTGCCGGCAGGATTTACAACTACTGTGCAATATGTGATGAGTGTGTGCACCGTTTCTTTGCATATACATTTTCAGCACACCTGTGTGTGAAATGTCAAGAGACCATTGCCAGCAAGTCCCTTGTTAGGATGGCTCATGCAGACCCTCAGCATTGACCCTGAAGAGCAAAATATGCCACAAAAAGGATTTACTTCTCTAGTGTGCAATATTTAAAACCCAGACCATTCATGGATGTCAATTTGAATATCTAATTTGGGAAACTACATACAAATCATGGACATATTTAGAATCTAATTTAGAGACAATGCTTCATCAGGTGGATATACGCAGGGAGCATAAATTCATGGTTCTTGCTACATTCATGCAAATTTTATTCTGAAGTCTCATGAAGGCAGTACTAACACAGGATGGAGGTTGCATTATTATTTTTTCAACTTTATTTTAAAAAGCAAAGATAAATGTACAGATTTTAAGCATTTTTGCATAAAAGTATACGAATACATTTTTGTCAGTACTTGGTTTTTTTAAAGGTTTGATAGTGTGCATTAAGATCTTACTAGTTACAATGAGCATAAAGTACATGTAATTCTTTAGAGGAAGAAGACACTGCATGATCCTTGGCTGGGAGGAGCTCAGAGGAGCTGAGAAAGGAGTGAAAACTGAATATGATTTGTAAGAAGTTCTCAAAGCAGTAACATAATTTATATTTTAAAAAAAAATATATCGTTGGGCTGAGAAAATGACTCATTGGGTAAAATGCATGCCATATAACTCCAAGGTTTTGAATTCAAATCCACAGAAGCCAAATAAAATGAGATGCAGAAATATCCATCTATAAGTACACATCTCTTAAAGCTACATGGAAGGTGGAGACAAAACAACCCCAGGAGCTCATGGGAACAACAAGGGACTGTTATAAATTTGGTGAGAGGCCTGGCCCAACACTGTGGTTATACTTCCATCACAGGCAAGCCATGTAATTTACTCACATTCATGTAAATAAATATGCATGCACACACATATGCACATAAGAAAAAAATAGCTCTGAGATAACATCAGTGAACAAGGATTGAATATACTCAAGGTAAGACAAAACTTTAAAAAAAGTATAAATATATAACTTGCCTCACAGAAAGTGTTTCTCAAGTACATACTAAGGAGATTTTTAAAAGTGGAAGGCATGTCATTTGCCACTAAAGGCAATAAGCTCTAGTGGATGTAGTCAGTGGTGACATTGGGAATGCCAGCCAACAAACTGCAGGAAAATGGGACCCAAAGGGATATTCCTGTGATAAATTTCAGTGGATTTCCAGGAACAACTAGAGAGCAAAGATCTTGTAGCTGCTCATGCCAAAGGGATTGCTATTAAAAAATATGGTTACGAAAACTGTAGCTAGCATCCAACAACATCTAGTACAATATCAAGTGAAAAATATGTACAACTTCATATGTAACCAAGAAGATAATCTAGGACAACACAGATCTATATCTGCATGCTCACATTTCATTTATGCAGATGAATGAAATAAGGGACTATATATTTTTTTAACAATGTGATTTAATTTTAGCACATTAAATGACATTCATGGATTTCTGGATTGATGTAGAATACTTCTTTAACAAGTTTTGGGTAATGTGCACACTGCTTGTGACTTAATGTTACATTAACATCTACTTGGAAAGGTCTGGCATTGTAGAAATTGGTCCAACTGTGTGTAGTGAACTGTGGTATTCTGCAGGGAAAATGCAGGTAGTAACAATCGCAGTAGTAGGGCAGTGGGAGGAAGGCCATGGGGCACTTCGAAGGTATTTGAAGACCATGTAGAAGTACTGTGACCACATTACGAGTTGTTACTGGCTCCAATTTTCTAATAGAAGCAAAATAGATGAAATTTATTATGTTATGCTTACTTGAGACACATACAAGTATTACTAAGGCCTTTGTGGCATGTAAGCATTGCACTGGGAAAACTAGTCATATTCATATGAGGTTTAATTCTTTTTAAAATAATTTTTTAATTTGAAATTAAAATGTAACTTTAACATTTCTTTTTTTTTCTTTCCTCCCTTCCAACCCTCCCATGACCAACCATTTGTTCCCTTTCAAATACATAGCTATATCAAATAATATATATTAAATATTACATAATATAAATATACATATGCATATACATGTGCACATGCATATACATCATGCATACACACACATGTATATGGGACCGTGGCAGTAAAGGGGTACCCTTAATCCTGGTCAGGATATATTGAAGTCCCCGGGGGACCCTAAGGTAAGGCAGGCAGTTCCCTAGGCTCCCGGAAGATCAGGCCCCTTTCACATAGCTACAACTTCCACACTGAGAGGCTTGAGGTCACACCTCAAGTCCCTCCTCCGAAGGTGATGATGGGATATAGGCTCAGGAGTCGTGCCCCAAGACCCTCTGCGAGAGGTGAGGTCATGACCACAAGTCACATAGGCTCAAAAGAGAAGCAGGACCACACTCCCAAATATGTAGATGAAGTATTCTCAAGTTCCCAGACCAAGCTGACAGGAAGTACCTATTGTCAGACTGAACCATCTCCAAACTGTATATATGAGGCCTGTCTGGAATTAATGGTATGCAGGGATTACATAAATATCTGAGAGCTTCTGTCATAAGAGCTGTAACACTGCCACTGGGGAAAAGATCTGCTTTCCCGAAATCGCACTGCCAGAAGTTCCCCTGTATCCCACTGCAGGAGTCTCCCGTTTGTTCAGCCCAGCCCAGAGTCCTGTGGCACAGCAGAGACAGAGGAGGGGCGGCACCAGCAGCAGAGTTTCCCTCTCTCTGCCTGAGCTGTCTCCCCTTCGCCTGAACCCATGCACCCAGCCAGACCAGAGATCTCCTTGTAAGACCTCTGGATAGCAGGTCAACACACACACACACACACACACACACACACACACACACACACACAGACAGAGAGAGACACACACACAGTATGTGTGTGTACGTATGTGTATGTACATGTATATGCGTAAATGTATATGTATAAGAGGGGTAGGTTAGAGAAACATGAGATATGTTTCATCTAAACACTGAATGCACCCAAATGTTGATAAGAACTTCTTTTGTTTGTAAAATAAGTATCCTAACAATGCTTAGGCTGATGTTTAAGCCAATGTGCTTTCTTACTCAGTCTCCTTAGTGCTGGTGGAGCAGATATGAGACTCTAGACTGTTCCACGCCCCACTTCCCGCCGGCAGGAAAAGGCGTGCAACAACAGGATTCTTCTGCAAACAACCTTTATTGTACAGCTCTCTGAGCAGGGGACCCATGTGAAAGAAAAATGCACTGCTTATATATGCCCAGGAGACTCGTGTCGCTACCTGATTGGTGTGCCTTCCAGTATCTCATTAGCATGCCCCAAGAGCAGGCTGTGACTTTTGTGGCACATGCGCACTACGTCCATCGGGCTGGACAACAGCTCTGTTTGCTGAATCATCGGCGGGAAGCCGGCGCCATGTTTGGGTTCAGCACAAACGGCTCTCAACACTAGAACTGGTTTAAAACTAGTCATTGCTATAGTGTAAATTTGTATGGTTCCACCAAGCCTTTATGGTATGGCCCTGATAGATCCTTGACTGTTTAGAAGTTGGTCTATAGTAGAGGTAATTGAATCCTTATTGCTTTACTCTTCCAAGGACATGAGATCTCAGTGCCTCTCTTCCTTTTGATTTGTTCTTTGCTGTGTCATATGTTCACACCTATTGTTTTAGTTTCTTCATTCAAAGATGTATGTGCACAGTTCCCAAATCTATGTGTCAAAAATAATTTTATCTTATCTCAAGCCTACTACTAATGTTTCATCAACAAAGAGCTAACACAATCTTTTTAATGAAATAAATTAAAAATAGAAATAAGAGTAACTCAAAACAGTTCCTTCAGGTAGATAAATCATATATGGAAATAGTTTGAAAACAAAGTGTCAGTGACTTACTACTGTTTGTGACAGAGTATTGATCAATGAAAGTCATCCATGATAATATATCCATGCAATTACACATGACAATAGGATCCCAAACATCTCAACATTTGTGTGATCCCCTCACAATAGCACAAAGAGTCACAAATGTCTGCAAAGCTCTGACTTGGCAACATTTAAGGATCCTTTTGCTGTAACAGGCAGAACATAACCTCTATGCATTCTCTAGGCAAAGATAAATCAGCAAAGACTAAGGCTTCTTTCTTAATTAAAAGAGAGCAGGAAAAGGGAGAAGGTGAGGGGCAGAGGGAGGGGGGAAGATAGGGAGGGAAAGGGGAAGGAGAGAGGAGGGGGAGAGGGAGGAGGGAGGAGGAAGGAGGGTGGGGAGAGGGAGATGGAGAGGGAGAGTGTTCAGTAAAATCATATGGTCATTTATATTTAATGATAAAACAGGAAGAAAACATGAAGGCTTTTGTCAACCAACCAGGAATTGCTAGGGAAGTAAAAATAGCATTGCTGACAGGAAAGGTGGGTGAGACGGCATTTTCTGGTATAAGAGAGGATGTTAAAGTCATGATTTGATACAAGAGAAGGCAGTGCAATAAAAAACAAAACAAAACAAACATATGAGGCCCTTTATTTTGTTGCTTCCCCACGCTCAGCATATGAAAATTCACATCACTGTGTTTTGAATTTTCCTTTCATTGGACTTAGCTTTCATCTCGAGACAGAAAACATTGTTCACCCCATTCTTGGACTTATTTATTGGGAACATTAATTGGAATTGTGAACTGCCTTCACTCTCGCATTTTGTTTGAACTTGGATTTTATAACTAAATACCACTTCTGTTGAGCGTCATTGGGTGTCAAATGCTTGATCCAGCTCCCCAGTCCTAGCCTGTGCTTTTATTATTTTATAAGTCTTTACATTCATGTCATGTCTTTGGCATTTGCAGTGGGAACAAAAGAAAAAAGCTTACAATAAAGCAGGTGCTACTTATAGGAAAGGTATAAAACCTCTTCCTGGCCTGGTTCCTATCTTTTCAACAAGCTGAGGAATTTATAGCCTATGGTGTTTCGTTAAAAGAAAACTTGACCTTGGTCCATATCACATACTATTGACATGTAAGCTGTAATGAAAGGTTTCCCTGTTTTGTCTTATGGCTGTTTTCTTTCAGAAATTAAATAACACCTTATGACATCTAGTTCTTATTATTATGTTTTTTGTTCTTGTTAGAAAATTTATTTGCAAGGCTATCTTCAATCTTAAATTTATATGGGAGACCTTTAACTCAAAGATATGGAACAGCTTTGTAGTTTCTTTGACAGTGGAGACAAAAAAAAAATAATAGACTAAATATCTAGAAATTTGACTTTTACTTCAAAATGAAAACTATAGTACCAAGCCCCTGTGAAGCAGATACCCTCCCGAAAAACTTTATATATTCTAGTTTTTAAGACAAGAGGACAAGTTATTCATCTATATGTTAATTAAAGTATATTTAAAAATAAGGAGCAAGAACGTGGCAATGAAAAACAAATGCCACATAAAATCCAAAAGGATTTGAGCAGCTTGGAAGTTTATATAACTCTTTTCTATTCACTGTGTCATCAAAATGCTGCCAATTATAGAAAGATCCTATGCATTGTCAAACTTTAATTTCTCTTCTAAATTTGTCCTAGGCCTATCTTTATATTTCTTTCTAAAACTAAATTAGTTCCAAGAACTCTGCTGAGTAAGGATAGCTAGAACCACTATCATTGGAGGCAGGGGTGAGGAGGGATGAAATGAGGAACTTTGGGCAGGTGGACTGGGAGGTTGGAAACGACTGGATTGTAAAAAAGATAAAGGTGATTTTAAAAAAATGACAAAATATTTTAAAAGATAGAATTCAAGAATCATTTTACATTGGCTGACCATCCTTCTAAACTCATTTTTGTTTGTTTTCCTCTGGAGAGACAGGAAGTCATGTAGTACAGGCTGTCCTTGAGTTCACAGTGTCAGCCATGGAAAACTTTGAATTCTCATCTTCCTCCTGTACATCCAAAACAGTTGTGAGGATGGTCATGTACTATTGAGTCTCTATGCCTGCTTCCAGTGTGTTTCTCTCTGTGTCTGTGTCTGTGTCTGTGTCTGTCTGTCTGTCTCTCTCTCTCTCTCTCTCTCTGTGTGTGTGTGTGTGTATGTGTATGTGTGTGTGTGCATGTGAGTATATGTGGGTGGATGTCTTACCCAGTTGATTTCCACCTCATTGTTTTGAGATAGTCTCACATTGAACCTTGAGCTATGCTCAGCTAAATTGTCTGGTCACAGTGCCTCAAGGGATCACTTTTTCTATGACTACCCAGCAATAGTATCACACACATGCTCTTTCACACTGAGCTTTTACATCAGATTATCATGTTTGAAGCAAGCCCTTTGACACTTCCATCACGTGCCCAGCCTTGAAACTTCCTCTTCTTACTACTATTTGTCATTTGGCCATGCAGGGCAATTCCCTCTCCAAGACTGAAGCATAAAATTTTGTTTTTCTATTACTAAAATAGAAAATAGTATACCTAAAAATAGAAAAATAGTCTGGCTTTGTGCTTTAACAAATGTCCAGGCATAATTTTAACAAAATTAGCATAAGTTTGTGTAATTATATGATGTCTTTTAAATGCGATCTTGACTGATGAATTTTCAGTTTTCCTTTGAAGAATATGAGTAATGCCCAAATTTCTTCATTATATAGAATAATCTTTGCTTAGTATAAATTTCTTTCTTTTTAAAAAATATTGTTTTGTGTTTATGTATGTAAGTCTCATACAGTGAGCCCACTGAGGTCAAATGATAACTTGGGAGTCAGTAATCTTTTCTGCCATGTGGGACTGAGGATCAAATTCAGGTCCCCAGAGTTGATGGCAGGAATGTTATCCACTGAGCCATCTCACTATTCCTGGTTAGTATATATTTCTAAACTTTCCTACTATATCAAAATATTGATCATGTTTGATTTTCTTGAAGTCTAAATTCACATACTTTTGATACTTTTTGTATGTAAATTAACATCACAGGACATAATGGTTTGGTGCCCATTACAGTAATCCCTGCACTTAAGAGGTTAAGGCAAAAGAAATGTTCAAAGGTAGTCTAGGTATATAGCAAGATCCCATATAAACCAATGACAGAGCTGGTAAAATACAGAGTTTACTGCAGAATATCCTAGATGGATACAAGAGAGGAAATCTGTGGGGTAAAGTAAATAGGAATTAAGAGAACACTATTGCTTTGATATATCCAGCACAGATAATTAGTAATTATCTGGAGAAATTCTTATGTTCTTCCTCAATTGTGAAAGCATTAAAAGTGAAAGAGTTCACCGTTGCTCAGGTTCAGAATGTACAGACTCTAAAATTGTATGTTGAACTGTAGAGCTCCTACCCTCAGATCATGGCTTCATTAATAGACAGAATCCTGAGTTAATAAAGTGACAATGTGGTCCTTAGGACTGGTCCTAGATCATCAAGACTGGTCTGCCTTTAATAAAGGAGAATATGGTGGCAAACACACACACACACACACACACACACACACACACACACACACTCACAGTACTTTGTGAATAGAAGCATGGTAATTTACAAGTTCAGGAGGGCTCCTTGGGAGCCAGCTTTCTAGTGCTCTAAATTATGGACTTTTCACCTCCACGTCTTTGAGACAGAAAATATTCAAAATCCCTAAATTTTGACATCCTCAGAAAACGAATACTTCCATATCCCTCCCTATTTGTCTCTGTTTCTCATTGGTTAAACTGATAAGTCATTTCCAGTATTGGAAAGTTCATTTCAGTTTATGAAGAATTAAGAAGATAATAACTCTTCAATGAAATGAAATAAAAATCATTTTCCATATCCATTTTACCCTACAAACACACAGAGAAACACACACAAGAGGCATACAGATACACAAAGAGACACACAGATATAGGCAAACACACACATAAATAATTAATACAGGGAATTACATTTTACTACACTTTTAGTCCCCAAACTAATTTTAACCAGACAGCTATTGTTGGCTTATTGGAAAATACTCTATTAAAGAAGCACTTCCATGAAGGTTATAAACAGCAAGCCATGGACATTCTCTATTGCAAAGGCCTGGAGAAAGAAGTTGTTAAACATGCATTAAAATTTCATTACTATCAAAAGCCCTGGAATATCAACATCTTCCATTGCCTGCCATAAAAAAGCATTCAAAAAACATGAAGTTGAATGAAAAAAAATACCATTTAAGCCACATTTATTTCCAACCTGGTAAAAAGGCATTCAGTAAACGGCAAGGAGGCATCTCATTTTTACTCAGTGTGAGCTAGCTCTCTAGCGTTTTCTTATGAACTCGGTATCTTTTTTTGAGTGATCCCTTCCCATTATCTCTCACATAAAAGGGTCCTGTGGATGCTTTTGTAGTCTTTGACATAGTGTCCTTACAATCTTCATGTATAATTTTAATTGAATCTGGGAAGATTTATTTCTACATTACTAGCAGATTAAAATTTGCAGGTTGTGGTGCTGACATCCAGCCCATCACAGTGTCCCTTGCTATGTGAAACAGCTATTCAGTATGTATCAATGCTAGTATTGATCTTTTCTTCTCTTAGTGTTCATATTAATGAAAGCCAGGGTACCCGAGAGTTTTCAATGGTGTAATATTTGTGATTATTCTTATTTCAGACTATGGCAGTAAGAACAGTTCTTGGCTTATGCACAGGCCACTTAAAAGTCCTCTAATCACTAAATTATACTAATCATAATGATGTGAGGAGACTGCAAGGAAGGGAATGAAGAAAAACATTTCTATTTAAGAGGGGTTTGTATTTTCACTCATTGTGAGCGATCCTGCTTGTAGTAATGCACAGCAGTATTCATTTGTGCACTTCCAGAGGCTATCTCTGCAATCGCCTACTTGGAAATGATAAAGAGCATTCCATTTCATCATGTCCTGCATGAGGAGAGCCTGTGTGCTAATCTTTTAGATTGGCTGGCAATCGGGAACAGGATGATAGCCGGTTCATTGAAATGTGTAGGCGCTGGCTCATAGAACGGACTGGAAAAGTACATTTATTTCTATCTATCAAAAATGACAAATTGTTTTGCACGTTGTGTACATTTTAGGCTTTATATAGATATTAGTTTGTTTTGTACCAAACTGATGATTTTATAAACAAATGATATAACATAGGAGATGTTTGTGTAACCCTCTCAGTTGTGTTTTGTAAATTGTAAAAGTCCAAATGTCTTATTATTTCATACTTTCTGGCACATTAGAAATATGTATTTTTAAGCTAAAACTTGATGGGATTTTAAATATTAAAATGTAAAGAATATATTTGTTCCTATATGGAAAGACAATTTCACAAGTTAACAGAGGACTAAAATTAAGCTTAAAATAAACTGAAACTTGAGTACCACTATAGTGTAGACTGATCTTTGGAACACACTATAAAGAAAGATTCAAGCTGTACAATGCCTTGGGGAACTGTGAGAAAGGATCCAGGAAAAAGGCAGAGGACCTTGGCCTCAGGTGCATTTTGTTCCATGGATTGTTATTAGGCCTGATTTTGTGCCTGCTGTGACACATATCTATATTTACCTTACAAGGTATCATGTTTATTTTTGTTCGATATCAGAACATTGCTATAGAACCCAATCTAACCAGTGTTAGAATCTGGATATGGCCTTCTGCCTTGGTTCATGCTTTTCCAGATATAACCTATAGTAAGTGCCAGGCAACTGTGTTTAAATGCGTCTGTCCTGAGAAAGTCCTGGAAAGGGTTTCTGTGTTAATATTTAGTATGTGTTTATTGGCATTTATTTACATGTTTTTTTCTGAACTCAAACAACCTTTCTTGAATCATTGCTTTCTATGCTTAATCTGTATATGAAAGTAAACAAAACCTGAAGTAAGATTGCCTATAGCATTAGATTGTAGTTTGTCCCTTTCTTTTAGATCCTCAGATCCCAAGTTCAGCATCAGACTTCACAGTCAGGGACTCCTGGTGAGATTCACCCAGGGACTGTGTCCTGCTGTTCTGCACTAACTTAAGCCACATATTTCCATCATCTCTCTAATGATAATAAGCAACAATACAAGTTTAAAAATGAGCAATAGATTTTCCTATTTATAATCATGATAATTGTTACATCTCAAAAAAAAAAAAAAAAAAAATCACACTTTTTGAAGTTCAAGCAGCCTTTAGAGACTGTTTTAGTCTCACATTTTCCCAGATGATTAAATGGAAGCTTAGAATTGTTAGGAAAATTGCTCGCACTAACACAACATCATGACTGTCTAATCAGAAGAGACAGAATGACCAAGGCAACTCTTCCAAAGGCAAACATTTAAGTGGGGCTGGCTTACCACTTCCGAGGTTCAGTCCATTGTCATCATGATGGGAAGCGTGGCACTGATCAGGAAGACACAGCATGGAAGGAGCTAAGAGTTCTACATCTTGGTCCAAAGGCAGCCAGGAGAAAGCTGGTTTCAGCAGGCAGCCAGGAGGCCACGCCTCCTAGCAGTGACACTTTTTATGGTACAAACATACCCTTACCATCACTACATTACAGCAATGGCTGCATTCACACATCCCATGCTCAACTTGCAACGTTTTGAATCATTTGCATAATTTATTTAACCATAGAATACTGGGGCCAATTTGTTTAAAGCATGGAAAGTTATTAGGGATATTGTGTAAATGTGTGTGTGTGTTTCTCTTTGTGTGTATGTCTGTGTCTGTCTATGTGAGTGTGAGTGTGCGTGCACTCGAGAATGCCTGTAATAGGGGCCTTTAACCCCTGAACTATACTTCTATCTAATCTATTTTTAATGAATTATCATGTGATCTGCACTAAAATTGTGCATTTTACTATTAAAAATTGCTTACTTAGATTTGGTTAAGTAGAGATATCTATTCAAATCCTTAATTGTCTTTCTTTATGTACAAGTAGCAGCAAA
This sequence comes from Micromys minutus, assembly GCF_963924665.1. NCBI lineage: Eukaryota > Metazoa > Chordata > Mammalia > Rodentia > Muridae > Micromys > Micromys minutus. The sequence continues at coordinate 15,234,831 of NC_137984.1, forward strand.
AACATTAAGCCAAAAACTGTCTTGAATTTTTATGGCTAATGAGATTATATTTTAATGCTATTCCTGTTCAACTGTGGAAACTAGAGTTTGAGGATTCTATTAGTCAGGATTTCTATTCCTGCACAAACATTATGACCAAGAAGCAAGCTGGGGAGAAAAGGGTTTACTCAGCTTACACTTCTATATCGATGTTTATCACCAAAGGAAGTCAGGACTGGAACTCAAGAAGGTCAGGAAGCAGGAGCTGATGCAAAAGCCATGGAGGGATGTTGCTTACTGGTTTGCTTTCCATGGCTTGCTCAGCTTGCTTTATTATAGAAGCCAGGTCTACCAGCCCAGGGATGGCACCACCCACAATGGGCTGGGCCTTCCCCCCTTGATCACTAATTCAGAAAATGCCTTACAGCTGAATCTTATAAAGGCATTTCTTCAATTGAGGCTCCTTTCTCTGTGATAACTCCAGCTTGTCTTAAGTTGACACAAAACCAGCCAGTACAAGGATGTTCTGTCCAAACTTTCATTCAGTTAGATGAAATATTCTAACCCATTGCTGCTTCATTCCTTCTTTCCATTCTTGTATAGAGACCTGTGAAAGGCTCACTTTCATTTAGTAGAGTTGTTCAATGATGAGTGGGAAAGTAGGTCTGAAACAAGAACTTAATTTCTGATTCCAGAGTTAAACCCTGAGAAGCTAATTGTTCAAGGATGACAGAGAGAAGTCAGCAGTGGTATCACAGAAGTAAACCTGCACAGTATTATCTTTGGTGAGTGGATCCTCTTCAAGGAGAGTGGATGGAAACAGCAAGCTGCCTCTCAGGTGGAAAAGGGTTCAGTGTGTCTGGGAATATATTCGTCTAATATTGAATGTACTCTTATGAAGTCTGTTCAATACTGTCACAGACAGTGGAGACGGAACCAGACCTGACCCTTTGTTTAACCACAGTGACTAACAAGACTGAAGCTGCACAGAGTGGTACTCACATGACTCCAGAACCCTGTGGGAATTTTACAAGCAATGTGTCCTTCAGAAAGCAAAACAGATGAATAACATCTAGGCACAAATAGTTCAGGTAATGAGAAAGGACCGGAGGAGGGAATTCAGGCCTTTTATTTTCTGCACAGCAGAGAAAGGAAACAATGAGTGGTAACCCACAAAGTTCATTGGCCCCCAAAAAAAGCCTGCTGAATACTGATCTTCTGTGAGCCTGTGAAGGGAAAGGTCAGGCCATACATTTGCTTGGAAAAGCAACTTCAATCTTAAGCTCTCTGAAAATCTCCTAAAATGTTTAAAACATATGGTAATAGGCTATCTAACCTCACTTTTTTTTCTGAGATATTTTCATACAAAATATCTGAAAATTATCATATTTTTGCATGTTTCTTTCTGTTATCTTTGTTTTAGAAAATACAGGTGTGGATTTATCTGTATACATGTTTATATATACTAATGTAGAAACATAAAATATGTTTACATTTTCATATATTTTTAATATTAAATCACAAATAAAGTACCAGAGTCTCAATGAGTGTACCCTCTGAGTATATTGTCCCAGAAAACAAACTAAATAAATCAAGTACTGAATCTTCAAAGTTTCTCTCTAATTTCACTGGCCATCATAAGATAAGGCTGGGGGTGACAGAGTAGAAAAGCCTAATCTTACCCAGGGATGGTTTTATATATACATATAACTAGAAAAATCCCAGACATTAAAGACATACAACAAATACAGCCACAGATAATCTCACAGACCAATCTGATAGAGGAAATTCTTCAGTTCAGATTTCTTCTTCCCAGGTGTGTCAAATTCAAATCAAAAGTAAAGAGGAAGGGGGAGCCTGCATGTAGCTGAGTTGATAGGTCCCTTTAGCATCTTTGTAGGGAACAAAACTGAGGGAGACAGCAGTAATTAAGGAATACGATTTTGTCTCAGGTATAGGCATGGCTGCCTGGAAATAAAGTGATGGTAGGAATTGATGAGTCTGGAGTTGATTACTGTTATAGGGACTAAGAAAAAGGATGGGATTGAAGAGAGAACAGGTGGAGACTTAAAACTGCAGGAAGGCAGAAGGTTGGGGGAATGTCATGCAGTTACATATAATCCATGGAGGTGAGTCAGGGTGAGCTCTGATTTCACACCAGACAGGAATTCAAAGCAAATTGCCTAGAGACAGAGCATCCAAATCAAAGGATGCAAAGATGCTAGGAAAGAAATGTTGCACTATTACCACATTCGTTGGATCTTAAGAGAAAGGTGACTGGCAAACAACTGAGCAGTGGGAACAACTGGAGGCAGAATGAACGTCATTTGCAGGACAGAACTACTTCCAAGAACTGAACAGAGAAACCTGTGCTGAATGCTGCTGGAAAGGCAAGAGACTTCAGTACTGAAGACTTCCTATTGGGCCAGTCAATTAGGTGGGTGATCAAAGATACAAAACTTCAGTATTGTGAAGATGGTGGTATATCTCTCAGTTATTTTCTTTGTGACACAAGGATAATATAAGTATATCATCTGAGAATGTGTGTGTGTGTGTGTGTGTGTGTGTGTGTGTGTGTTTGTGTGTGTGTGTGTACCTGTGTGGTAATACAATTTGGTGTGAGATTTGAATATAATAAAGGTAGACATGTTGTTGTTGTTGGGAATAAAAATAAAGGATAAACTGGATGGATTACATTCTTCAGTCAACACCGCAGAGATAGCTAATGAGTCTGATGATGAAATCGTCACAATACTGAGTTACTTCCGCATTCGGTCGCAGCTTCGCCCCTCATCTTGGATGTCCTCAAAGGAAATAATGGTATTTGGCTAGGCAGATGCTTACAGGGTGAAATAAGAGACATTTGATAAAAAAAATGTTTGAAAAGATGGATCAGATCATCTATGCAGTGTAAGAAGGAAATTAAGAAGATAATGTAATTAACTTTTGCAGCACAGACAGTTTATAACATGCCGACACCGACAATTTTCTAAGGAATGGCAGGACTTCAAATGAAACATGGCAGACTAAATGTACTTGTTTACATTTACTCTATTCCAGTCACCAGGAAAAAAAGAAACAGAACAAGAGTTTTTATCAAGGCCTAATTCTGGGAAGGCATAGAGAACCGGAGAGGAGAGGTGAGCAGCAATATTTTGGAAGCAGAAGATTAAGTAGTAAAAGACTTGGCAGACCTCAGCAAATTAATTATGTCAGCCCCAGGGCCAGCACTGAATCGGGCTGAATCAGGAACTCAAAATGACTTGGAATTTGCATATACGATGTGTTTTTAAAATCAAGGATATGTGGAGATCAGAAAAAGAGAGTTCTGGATAGAATGTACCTTTCAACTTTCCAGCGAATTATCTGTAGACAGTGTCCCCTTGACTCTCACCCAGCCTTTAGCAGTAGGCATATTATCAGCTTTACCTTTCTTACACCTCTTCTGTTATGTCTATCCTTGTAAGCCTCACATTCTCACTTTTATATTTGACCTTTATTTTTGTACTTGATTTTTTTTTTTTTTTTTACTTTTGCTTTTATATTATAGTCTGGCAGGCAGGGTTGTGATTCTGAATACTTATATCTCTCTTTATGACTTTAAAAAGTGGAATCAAAGGAGAAAGAAAGAGACAGTGACTGAGACAGACACACAGAGGAAGATAAAAATGTTCACCTTAATAAAAGCTGAACGGAAACACAATGCCAATGCTAATTCATTCCGTTCAGAGCAGAGTGCTGCCCGGATAGGCCTGGAAGGTCAGAGGTCCCAATAGAAAATGGCAATGAGAGACAGAAAGAGAAGAGACCATGACACATCTTCTGATGAAATGTCAGAGAGAGAAAGGAAAAGAGAAAATGACCAACTTAGTTTCCCTAGATCCAATGGGCCTTAGGAAGCTGCAGGGGATTTATTGTGAATATTGGAATGTTCCTCACTTGGTTTTAGCTCTAGGGAATAAAAAGGAAAGAAATTCTCTTCCATCTTTGTTACTTTTCTACTGCTGTGACAAAATGCAGTGACCAAGACAACTTACACGATGATGTATTTAGACTCTAGTTATCTAGTAGACTAGAGTCTACAACCATCAAGGTAGCATGGCAGCAGACAGGCAGACATGGCACTGGGGAGTAGTTGAGAACTTACACATGAAGTCGACCACAAGGCAGAGGAAAGCCAACTGGAGTAGCTGGTCCGCTGGTGGCACATTTCCTGCATCAAGGCCACACCTCCTTCAGTAAGGGTACATTTACTAATTCTTTCAAAATACATCTACTACCTTGAGACCAGCATCTGAGCCTTATGGGATTCATTCTCTTCAAACCACCAGAGCGTCCTAATGTGAAAGATTTTAGAAGGCCGAGAAATGTTCTTCAAAATAGACATAGGACTAAAGTTAACTGCTGATATGCTATGGCCATAAAACTCTTTAGTATAGAGATACATAGTATCCTATGGCCATATATAGTATAGTGCAGGAATACATAGTATCCTCTGGCCATATATGGTATAGTGCAGGAATACATAGTATCCTCTGGCCATATATAGTATAGTGTAGGGATATGTAGTATCCTATGACCATATATAGTATAGTGTAGGGATATGAAGTATCCTATAGCCATATATAGTATAGTGTGGGAATATGTAGTATCCTATGACCATATATAGTATAGTGTAGTGATATGTAGTATCCTATGGCCATATATAGTATAGTGTAGGGATATTTAGTATCCTATGGCCATATATAGTATAGTGTAGGGATATTTAGTATCCTATGGCCATATATAGTATAGTGTAGGGATATGTAGTTTCCTATGAAAATATATTGTATCGTGTAGGGATACATAGTATTCTATGGCCATATATGGTATAGTATAGGATATGTAGTATCCTATGGCCATATATAGTATAGTATAGGGATACATAGTATCCTATGCAAGTAATTCATTTTTCTTACTGCTACAACTTTCTGCAAATTTCACTTTTATTTCTTCCCTACATTCCTCTAGATATCGGGGTTCAGAATGTCATATTTCAAAGCTATATATCACTAATTCCTGGTTTCTGAAATGTATTTTGCTGATCTCCAAAGTAGTGACAAATAATAAAGTATTTTATAGGGTAATTTTTGTTGAGCAACTACATTAATACACACACAAAATTTTACATTCTACATCTAAAAATTATTAAATAGCTGAAGAGTGGTTTTTATAAAACTATGTTATAATTTTCTTTCATTAGGCTATATTAAATTTTCATTTTAATAAGAATATTAAGTCATATCTATGTAAGTTAAACTTGGCTTCTAACATTCCTTTCTTTTTATTGCCCAAAGCAGGACAAATTGACATTATGCTTTGAGATCACCAGCCATTAGAGACTTTCCTGTTGGCGTATTGGGTTCTACTGTTCTTGTCTGGTTCCTTTTTAATGTCTTGAAACAAGTTATAAATAACACGACAGGTGAAATTTGGTAACTTCCCAGAAACACTACAATCAAAAAACTTAATCTCTTTTAAACTTTGATTGCTAATTGATCCAGGTTTTCTATTATTTTCTTTTTGGAACTTGAATGTGTTTGTTGTTGTTGTTTGTTTGTTTTCTGAGAGAGATAAATGATCTTTTGTAGTCTTCAAAAATACAAAGATCATAAGTAATGTTTTTCTCATTTCTTGAAAGAATCTGTCGAAACTTCATATTCCTTATTGGCAATATAAAATTTAAGGCTGGTCACATGTTTAGACACACCAGGATTAGTGATTTGCAGATGCCATTCCCTGTCCTATAAGCACTTGCAAATGGCCTTGTGCTGTATTTTATTTCTCTCAAATTATAGCACACCACATTCAAGATATTAGCATTCATTATATTTAAAAATTATAAAAACAGTAGTCTCTATTGCAGTCTTTAGTTAACTTCAGAACCAAACTTTCCCAGGAGAGTTTAACATTAGAATCCTCTACCTTAACGGGCTAGCATCAATCTTAAATCCATGATGGAGTTTCATCACTGTCATTCAGATTCCCTTAATCTGTATCCTCCTAAAATTTTTTATCCATAGATCCATCCTGGGAAAGAACTATGCTCTTGAGATGCAGCCAAAGAAGAGTTGTTAGATTTGGCTTTACTGTTTTCATTAGAACCTCACTCATTCTATTATATATATATATATACATATATACATATATATATGTATATATATGTATATATTGTATATATAATGCACCAGATATACATCCACAGCCTAACATAGGTTTAGTACATGGTATCCACGAGGGACAAGAGCTGGGATTTCTAAGTCAAAGACTGTTCCTAGGTAGGAGGCACTTGGAGATCATTATTGCATTAGACATATGGATTGCAATTACACATATGCAAACCATACATACTTTACTTTTAGAAAAGAAGGAAGAAATGATTTTGTTTACAATTATCAAATAAGTGTACCTTTGGTTAATTTATTAGTATTAGACTTAGTATTAGACTCAGAAGAACTTATTACGGAGGAGAACTGAAGTGGCGGCTGACTCAGTTTTTCTCTCGAAGTTAGTGTGCTGATAGTGGTAATCAAATTTGATAGTAGGAAAACTGAAATAAAAGCCATGAAAATCAATTCATGAACATAGATGCTTATCAAAACACATTTCATGGTTTGTATTCAGGAGGCCTTGGGGGTGAAATTTTTCTAAAGCAAATTTTAGAAAAGTCCAGGGTGAAAGTCCACAGGATATTTGCATAAGATATAAAGTAAAGACTTGCCCAAAGTAAATATGCAATGGGATTAGGGTTGTTCTCAATGATCTGAATGGAATTAATGAGTGATACAGGACTTGGGGACTGGATATGGTCACAAACAAATTGATACCAAAGAAGGCAACCATAATTGTATTCGAGATAACCTTGTCAGTGACCTTAAGAAAAACTTGAATATACTGTTTTATACTGCTTGGGTGATAAATTGGCCAGGAGATAACAGACATTTCAGTTGTGGAGTAAAGATAAAAATGAATGATGAGTTAAATACTAATGAGTTCATATTTAAATTTATGATGACCTTGGAGGTCCTCTTATTGGGTTTAAAGTAAACAGAGATCTGCAGGATGAGGATGTGTTCAGCAGTATGGATAACACCTTGATATCCCTTTCATCACATCAACTCATACACATTAATATTAGAACCAAGATGTCGGCAATCCTGCATTATCTTTGTCATATTATATACTTATGGTTAGTTTGAAATTGGAGGAAATTTTTAGTTGGAAATGAATTTCTGAAAGGGAACAAATGTTGAAAAGAGAAAAAAGACTATCTAGGATGGTTACCATAGCCACTGTTACACACAAGCAATAGAACAACATATGTTACTGTATCAGTAGCATTTTTATACTCATTGGACTGTCCTTCAAGATTTGGAGCCTTTGTTTGCTACGTACATGCCACCTTAAGTTTCCTCTTGGATCATGTTATTCAGTTAAGAATGAGGAATTGAATAGTCTGTCTGTCCATTTATCACTAAGGCTTTAACAAATGTTCAATTCTAAGTATGTAATTAGTTGGAAAAGAAATGTGGAGTTTAATATCATATAAATTATACTCTTTCCTCTTGTTCTCTGTAATTATTGCATGTTTATTTAAAGTTGGATTTTGTTTTGCACATTAATAATTACTGTAAGAAAATGTATGTCTTATGAAATTTAGTGGCTAGCTAATTCTGATGAGTTATGGTTTAGGGAATGGTTTGGAGAACCTTAAAGTTAATGAAGGTTGTTTAGTTTGTCATCAGGCTAAAATATTAACATATGGGAAAATACGCATAAATAATTTTGTGAGCTCAGTAGTTACAGGAAATAAAAAACATCACACAACCATTACTGCTATAATTTCAACAAGAGATAATAAGGCTCAGAAACAATTAAAGTAAAGAAAATAGTACTGGAATAAAAGTAGAAAGGGGAAATATTTTTTAAGTTGCATGATTTGAACAAGAGCCTGGATAAGTAACCAGTGCTGACCAGGAATACATTATGTAGCTAAGGCTATCCAGAAACTCTCCATTCTCATGTTTTCACATTCCAAGTGCTGTAAGCACTGTACCTGGCTGGGAAATACTATTTAAAGCGATGAGTAGGTACATTGCCCTAACCACTCAGATTCACTTTTAATTCTTACAATATATGAAGCCAACTGGACTCCACAAATATTTCATGAAAAATTCTGCATTTTGAGGGACCATATTTAAATAACTTTCATTGCAACTTAATAAACTTGGCCTTTCTTTACGGTTGTTTTTATCAATCTCTTACTGTGTATAGTTTATGAATTAAGCTTTGCCACAAGATAATATGCAAAGGAATGGCACATAAAGTGGTCAACACCCTCTAATAATAAAATTTCAAGCATCCACTGTTAAGTCTAAGATAGTATAGATAAGCTACTATTCTAAAATAATAATATCTATCTTTAGTCAAACAATATTTGAAATCAAATATTAAGTATTGATGCTTTGCTTTGGGGCCACACATTAAATCAGTATTAATACTTACCAGAGAACAAAATAAAAGTAAAATAATCACAATACTGAAATTTATCATATAGTGCCCAGTTTTGAGTTTTCCCTTAAAGTGATAATGTATTCTCATCCAAACTCCTAAAATACATAAAAACTGAACAGATGATATGTAAGTATAAGTTCTCCTATGTATCTTCTGAGAAATATGTTGACAGAAATACACATTCATAAAGAGAAAGAAAACCTTGAATAAAAAAAAAATCCAAAAAGGATGAATTATCTATGGGAGCCAGTGACTGAGATGCTCCAATTTGACTTCCTGTAAGCTTTTGTCAAGCAAGGATTCCATGTACAGCTTTGTGCCTTAGTTTTGACCAGCAGTCCTAACATAGTGTGGATGGTAATCCTTATGATAAACATAGTCTCCTGTTATTTTCTAGGGGGAAGGAGAGATGTTTGTTTTTTATTTTATTCTTACTCTTCTTAATTTTACATATCCTTCATACACATATCTTCATATTAATAGTGATTATTCTCCTCTAGAATTTACAAATATTAACCTGCCAGGGGCCCACCCCAGCATGGAGGTTTCTTCTTTCTTGTTGGTTCTTCTTGAGGTAGCAGAGGGGGAAGAGCGTTGGTGGAGGGTAAGACTTGGTTTTACGAGACATTTAGGGTTGCTGTATAATAGAAGTTTACTATCTAAGTCTAAGTTACTGTGCTACTGTAGCTGACCTGCCTTCTGTGATCCTCTTAGGCCAGAAACTGCAGTATCTGGCACTTAGCACCTCTTTCTAAAGCAGCAAGGGATTAAGGAAATAGACTTTGTACTATCTCTGCTGTAACTGCTGGGCTCTAACTTTCAGCCTGCTAGCTGGAAGTCCCAGGAAGAAAAGGGACACTTAGAAAAGTGATTATAATGTTTATTACTAAGTAGTTAAAAGAATCCTATGAAAGCTATCTAAAGGGAAAGTGGAAAGATCCTAAGTGGGGAAAGAGAACAAAAGGTTCCTAAGGGAAAAATTTCTTCTAAGGGTTGGAGTGGAGTGTAGTGGGATGGAAAGGGATGAGAAATGAAAAGGGATCCTCAATAGGAATGGAATCTTCTCTCTCTCTTTGTCCTCAGTACTTATCCATCTTCCAGAATACATGATCACATGTTACAAAGTTCATCACAAATTCACACCAAAAATCACTTCTACCAGCATTTTGTCCTTTCTCTACTTCTATAGCTATCATAATATCCTGAAAAGAGAAATACACAACATATATACACACTCACAACACCCCCCACATACACACATAAACAAACACATGGGTGCATACCTGTGGGTTGATGTTAAGGTGACACATGATTTGAAGTGGAGAGGTAGGTGGGGAACAGCTAGGAAAACAGAAGAGGCAGGGATTGGGAGAGATGAGATTCCAAGAGGAACAGAAATGGAGGCAGCTATGCATTTTTCTCTTGGAACATCTATAGCTTGATAAGGTGGTTATTATTAGTTTTAAGGGTTTCTATGGGTCTTTTTATCTCATATAGAAGGCAAGTTATTATCTTTGTCCATTGGTTGTAAGCTTATTGTATAGAGGGTTTGTGGATTGAGAATTTATTATATAAGCCTGCTTGCTAAGTTACTGGGCTGAGGAGTCATGTTTGTACCAGGTGGTGGAGAAAAGGAACATGCCAGTGCGCTCCTATCCACCCAGGACAGAAGCGGCAAAGGGACAGTAGAGTGAACTATGACTGAGTTCACAGAGGTGGAGTAAAGCCACCAAGTTAGAGATCTCAGCAGTGCCAGATGGCTCCATGGGAGTCAGCAAAGAATGGGACAAAAGGTTAAGGCATTTTTTACCCACGAACCAACACATACCTGGTCTAATGCACTTGGAAAAGGATGTAATTTCAGTACTTCTATTCTTCAGTATCCAAACTCATTGTTTCAGTGCCAGTGTCAGTTAGTCTCCCTCCTCCAGAGTTGTCCTCTGAATATTTAGAAAGAGTCTTAGATGGGTTCTATATGTAGGAAAGAGAAGATTTTAATTTAGTTCTTTCAGACATGTGTTGACTGCATAGGTATTTTAAGTGGGAAGATGCTAAGATGATCCCAACTAGATGATCCCAAGACTTAGCTGCAACACACACACACACACACTGTTATTACAGGTTTCCACAAAACTCAAAGCTTAGCATAATAATATGGATGACAAGAGTGACTTTGTCTGTAGATGGCTGAGTGTCTACATCCTTAAAGGTATAAATGCCTTTCTGATGGATCTGGGGGAGAATATCTTTCTTTGCTCTTTTCAATGCTGTTTCTTAGTTTATTTAAGCCTTTCCACCCGAAGCCATACCCGCTCCTCGAGGTTATATCACCGCTATCTATGTGCTCTAGTCCCTTCCATTTAAACCCTGGAAAGAACAAGACAATCTCTTCTCAGATTGATCTCTCTACCCTGCCCTCCCACCAAAACCAAAACTACAAACAACATAAAAAGAACAAAACAAAATATAAACATCCTAAATCAACTTCTGGAGTGATTCACTTTTCTCTATTTTCAAATTCAAAATGACCAATTTAAGGATGAAAGAGTATTTTTTTTTTCCGTGACTGAGGGTGTAGCCATTTATTATAAGGGAGATGTGGTGGTGGGAGTGGTCACCATTGTTGCAGAGGAAATGTGTTTTGTAGTAAATATTAAATGGTTGGCTTATCCTTTTATTGGGCCCAGGGATCTCACTCTACGGATGTCTTTCTAGTGTGGAGCCGAGTACATGGATTCTGTCACTCAGTCGGCAGGCCACACTCTCCACAGGCTCCCTTCCCCTGAAGTTCACTCCACATGCCCTGCTGCTTCTGCCCCAGGTAGATACGACCACCCCGGTGTGTTTCTTTCCACTACAGCTCAGCACAAACATTACCCCAAAGCCTGGTTGCTTTTCATTATAGGTTTACATGTTAGATTCTCAATCCACAAACCCTCTACACAATAAGATTAAATACAATAAAGATACAAACTGCCCTTCTATAACAGATAAAAAGACCTATAAAATTCCTTACAAATATTCATATCTACTTATCTTCAATTACAGCCACCAGGATCTAAGTCTGCTTTCTCCAGCTCCATCTTGATCTCCTCCAGAATCTCCCCATCTTCTTACTAGCCTTTCCCCACCTACTTCTCCACCCTCTAGTCATATATCAACTTAACATAAATATACATATCACCCTTTTTGTTTACTTAAGAAAACAAAAACAAAAACAAAAAAAACCTTTACCTTTAAATGTAAGCTGTGTAAAACTATTACCACTTGAAAATATTTTAAATGATTATATTTTCAAAGTTAATTACCTTGGGTAGGCTATAAAACTAAATTGGTCTCCAGCTACATCAGAAATTTGAGAATGGCCAAAAATCTAAAAACATAGGAAGCCTAATACAGTTTTTAGACAAATCTCCACTCACAGTCCCATGTTAGAAACATGGGATAGTAATTGCTTACAATTTTATAGAGAGCAAGCTGGAAGAGGAACTGGGGTAGGGTTGGAAGCAAGACTAGACAACAGTATTATAAACCTCAAAGTCAAGACCCATGATTTATGTGACTAGATTGTGGTCACTTGATAATTCATATATATCCATTGTCTTAGTCAGGTTTTCTATTCCTCCACAAACATCATGACCAAGTAGCAAGTTGAGGAGGAAGGGGTTTATTCAGCTTACACTTCCACATTGCTATTCATCACCAGAGGAAGTCAGGACTGGAACTCAAGCAGGTCAGGAAGCAGGAGCTGATGCAGAGGTCATGGAGGGATGTTGCTTACTGCCTTCCTTCCCCTGGCTTGCTCAGCCTGCTTTCTTAAAGAACCCAGGTCTACCAGCCCAGGAATGACACCACCCACTATGGGCTGGGCCCTTCCCCCTTGATCACTATTTGGGAAAATGCCTTACAGCTGGATCTCATGGAGGCCTTTCCTCAGCTGAGGCTCCTTTCTCTGTGATAACTCCAGCTTGCCTAAAGTTGATACACAAAACCAATCTGTAAAACCCATATATATATATATATATATATATATATATATATATATATATATGACAGAAATGTTCATCTGTATCTTAAACCTTGTTCCCTTGTACATTTCATACCAAAGAGTCTTTTCCAGTTAAAGAACCATTGAGATATCTGGAATTACTTACAGACCATTATTCTACTTTCCATAAGAGTATTGAATTAAATATCGATTAGGTAAAATGTTATTGAATTCATATCGATGAAAATAAATAATTTAATACATGGTAAATGGGGGTAAAAGGACAATTTTTTTTTCACATTCCAGTAGTTCAGTCTTGGAATGTAGAAGAAACAGAGTAAATAGAAACCTAGCAATTACTGATATTCTAATAGGTATGAAAATAATGAGGCTAATTTGAAAGGATATATTCCTAAATGTTTGAAGTTACTATAAAGAATAAAGGTAGTCACAGGATATAGTAGCCCAGAGATAGGGATTTAACTAGTGAAGCAAGAAACTGTCTACTGTGGGAGCTCACAGAGACTGAACGACCAAGAAAAGAGCATGCAGGGGCTGGATGTCAGCCCCTTGCACATATGGAGTAAAAGTACAGATTGTTCTTCACGTGAGTCCCTCAACAATTGGAGCTGGGTTTGTTTCTGACTCTGTTGCCTGCCTTTGGATCACTTTCCCCTAGCTGAGCTGCCTTGTCTGGCCTCAGAGTGAGAGGATGCTCTTATTCCTGATGAGGTTTGATGGGCCAGAGCAGGTTGATAAAAAGTTGGGTAGGCACAGCATCTCCTTCTCTGAGGATAAGGCGAAGAACAGGAATGGAGAAAGGGGAAGGGCATGTGGGGCTGGGAAGAGATTTGGGAAGAAGACCGCAAATGGGATGTAAAATAAGTACATAAATTAATGAAAAAAGAGAAATTGCTTAATAAAAGTATTTCCTGACATCATATGTATATCTTAGTATTACTCTCTAACAACACATAATTTTTATCCTTTTCCCACTGAAACTCATCCAGTATTCAGGAGGAGAAATAAAACACTCCAAAACTAAAATGTGTGATTGTGGAGTTCAGGGTAGAAGTCGAGAAAACTCACTTTAGAGATGGATGCTTAATGAAAGCTTTGTTTTCCTGAGCACTCAGGAGGTGTCCTGTTGGGAATCTGAACTCCCTGAAGCGAGTTTGTCTAACAGTTTTATAGAACGGGGACACAAGGCAAGGGGGAGTTGGGGGAGCCACAGTTATCCAGTTGTATTTTGACATTATGGGTTAAAGAAAGGAGTTCCCATTGGAAACTAGGCTGTATCCAGGGCACTAGGCTTGAAGATCCTTAAATCATTATAGGCATTAGGTCTAGAGCTCAGAGTGGTAAGGGAACTAAGGATGGGCCATTCCTAGGCTTGTGAACATGAATTTGATTGACTTTGTCAGCCATGTAGAGACGTTGTCCCTGAGATGTCTGGACTTAGACAACCGTTCACAACAGAAGCTGTTCAACTCTAGGGAAGTCCTCAGATCCCCAAGGGCCTGGGACCTTGAATTTAGTTTCTCTGTATGATTAAATGGAGTCTGAAAATGAATAGGTAGTACTTAGAATCAATTTCTTTTGCTTGCTCCCAACAGTGATCAGGACTCTCCAAAACAATCCATGTCATGAGAAACAAGGGAAGACTGAATGAACTGTGGTAGGTTTGGGGAGACCAGAATGACAGGAATATGGAAAGTTGTGCAGGGATCTGGATGGATCTGGGACCAAATAGAAATATCTGAAGGAAGAAACTAGCTTGTCTGAATGTAACATAAATATAGAATCTGAAAACAAATATTCTTAGTCCCTGAACCTTCCTTTAAGGATTCTCTTGAAAGAAGATTGACTTCCATGGCTGTTAAGCAACAGTCTCCTCACCAGTGACTGTAAATCTATTGGTGCAGGTTGCTTTTGCAACTGTTACATGGCCCAAATGTGGAAGGATTCTGGGATATTTGCAAATACCCTTCACCTATGCGTATCTCTCTATGAAATCTCTGTCTCACAAATGGGTCATAGGCAGACAACATTTTTGTGATAACTGATCTTAGAAATCAGTGGAAGCTCAATGCAAAGCCTCCTTCACCCTTGCCTAAGTGAAGTGTGGCTGCAGAGAAGGTTTTTGTGAAGAGGGTGTGAGAGAGCATTTTTCTCTTCTGAGGCCTCTCTTAGGATAAAATGTGTATGGAAATTAAGTTATTTTCAGTTCATCTTAATTTTTGTTGCTGTCTCCCAACCTTCCTTTGCTCCTGTTTTTTTTTTTCCTCCCAGTGCTGAGTGATGATCATGTAGGCAGAAATCATATGGAAAGCACATCATGCGTGGGGCATGCACACGAGGCAGGAATTTAATTTTCTCTCGGTGTAAAGCAGACCTGCCTGTTTAAGACTGATTTCCCTTTATAGCGAAATCTACAAAAGTGCATTGGGAGAGAGAGTCCCCCACTTTAACTACATTCTGCTCTTTGAGTTTTATGTGAGGAGATTCATGGAGTTCATTCTAAAAACTGGCTAAGTAAAAGGAGTTTTCAATTTGAAATGAAGACAAACTAAAGGGGAAACATAAAAATATATGGGATCTTCCTCATTCTAGCCCATCTGATCAGTCAGCACTGGTGCACACATATATAATGTCAGTTTGGGAGGATGCTTTAAATCCTGATTAGAGTATAGATGAGGAGTTTAAAGCATAATCAAAGCAATCAGACAGCAGAGATATCAAAGAAACCTCCTTGTATAGATGAGAATGGAGAGAAACAGACAAGAAGATTTTCTATTTAATCTTTGTTCTAAGGAAATGGATTAAAGATAAAATAGATAAATATGAAAGAGTGACTCACATTTACAGCATGAAAATTAAATACATTTATGACCTGGAAAATAAAGCTTTTTATTTCTAATGTGACTTCCAGTTAGCAATGACCTTGACAGACAAGTCAAAGGACCAACATCACAGGGAGGGGGCATAGAACAACGCTCTTATTTCTCTTTACATTTTTGTCATTTACTTTCAATACTGCAGCTCAGGACTCAGAATACAGCCTTTGCCCAGGAGACGACTGATTCTCAGCAGAGAATTCTTTATTTCTTAACTCACATGGTAGCAATGAAAGGCATATTCTGACACTGGAAGAGGATGATAGGCTAAAAATCATCACATCAAACAAACACTATTAGCATATCTCTACAGGTAATTTTTCTTCCTTGTGGGAGGAAATTATTTCCTATCTTTGTCACACTGTCTCACATGTATAGATCAAAGTGAGTCACCAAGGACAGGTTATTGTCTGTGACTGAGACAGTCCACCCCTCTTGTAGTTGTATGCCTTTTCTGTTTTAGAGTCTGCACATTATTCTAAGTTACCATGAACTGCCTTAGAAACCAAATGTGTTTTGCACCAAGAAACAAATGCAAAATTGCTCATTCACCTTTCATGGGAATAGAGATATGAGCGGAATTATTAATATATATGAAAAATGTTTACCACACAGTACTGAAAAAATCTCCTTTAGTCTACCCATAGGGATTCTTAAAGGGAGACTTGTGCAATCATTAACCTCAATTTATGTAGGAGATAATTTGAAAAGACTTAGAAAGCCTGGGAAGCCAAGACTTTCACACATCTGCTCATTAGCTTTCAGTCTAAGTACCATGCAGTCATTCACCCTCACCTTTGTGAATCAATGTTCTTATTAACCGGAGAATGTCCTTCTTCAGGCTTTGATGAAGTTAGAGCTGCCAAGAGTGCACACAAGCTGATCTGAGGAGCTGTGATGCCTGTGCTATCTCCAGGGGATTCAGTATTTATGACTGAAATGAACAGATGTAAAAATCAAATCACCCAAGTTTGGTAAAACTATCAGTATAGAACTCTCCTTTGAATGGTTAAATATAACGGAGTGCTGTCAGTTACTAAGCTACATACAATTTAACAAATCAAGAAATGGCATCAGAAAGTCTTCACTGTAGGTGACTAGCCTTTTGCAAAGTTTGAAGTAATTCTAGGAAGTTAATTACTGTCTGTCTATTTCTATATCTTCTTTTAATTATCTATCTATTTATCTATCTATCTGTCTATCTATCTATGGATCATGTATGTATGTAAGTATGCATATATGTATGTATCTACCTATCATTTTTATCATCTCACATCTATTTATATATTAATTATCATTTGTCTTCTTATTCTTTAGTTTTTTCTATATTATTTACAAGATAGTTTTTAATCGAAGGTGACTGTTCATATGGTGATCAAATAAATAGTGCTTCAATTCATTTGATATATATATATATATATATATATATATATATATATATATATATCATATGAAATATATATATTTCAGGTTCTTTGTAAAGCAACAAAGCACTAATGGGTACCTTTTGTTACTTCGTTTACCTATGATCATTGACTTCATATTTTAATTTTGTTTTGTTTAAAATCAATTTTAACTTATAGATGAGTCCATATAACTATGATAGTGGTATGTTACCCACTATTAAGGCATCGGACAAATATTTTCTAAATATTTAGAAGATAAATTGATATGCATAGACAATATGTAGAAGAGGTGGGAAAAAAGTGACTGGTTATTGTAGACTACCTTTCAGCAATTCCAAGAATTTTTCAGTGATTGGAGAGTGCTTGATGAACAAGAAACTGATTTATGTTTGTTGGTAATTCTGGAATATTCTTTTGTCTTCATAGTTTGTTTGCCAAGAGACAATACACTGTTCTAGCACACATATTACACACGAAAAAAAGAATATATTGTATAATTTGAATTATTTTTAATGTGACAGAAATACAATCAAAGCAAGAGAAAATGAATGTAAAACAAAAGAAAGCAACTGAGATCTTTAAAGTTAATTAAGTAATTTTGTGAGAGAATGATTGTCTCTTTTGTCTTCTACAATGAATAAACTAATTTATTTGTAACCATATATTCAGGAAAAACAAATAGTTAACCTCTATGTTTTGTACATGTTTCCACTGAAACATATCTTAGGATGATAGTGTTTGCTTGGTTTCCTAGGGCTGGGACAGCAACTCAGGACTACGGCAATGCCAAGTTCAGCCTGAGCTACATGGCACAAACCTCCATTCGAAACCACAAGAACTTGGGCTATTATTCAGTGACAGGACAGGTGCCTCCCATTCACGGAATCCTGAATTCAATCCTTATACAGCCCAAACAAAAAGATTATATCACCATTGAAAGGCAACTCTCAGATATTAGGTGTTGCCACATTTCATGCGGTGAATGTGGTTTCCATTCTTTTCATCAGCTTCTCAGTTACATACACACAGATCAAGTCAGGCACAAAAAATTGGAATCCTTTACCCTGCATGGATACAGATCAGGCCACAGAAGTGATTCTTTTCACTCAACTAGGCAGCAAATCTGCTTCTTCTCTTTGGAGTATGTATTCATATTTATTGAAATGAAATGGCTTACATGGTCACAGGGGCCTCATGTGCAAGTTAAAAACTATAGTAGCATAGACTTCAGGAAGGGAAGAAGGAAACTTTTCAGCTAAGGTTGAAGTAGCAGTTCACAGATAGAACTGCTTTTCTCTATAAGAAACTTCCTTTTTATTATTAAATTCTTTGGGTCACAAAGAGAAATACAACAAGAGAAGAAATCTCTTGGGCCAATTGATCTATCTTATCAGGTCTAACTATTTTATTGTCAGTTTGTTGCAGCTATTCATGGCTACAAAATATACTTGAAGTAACATCTAGGTTAGTATTTGATTATCTGTGGATTGCTTTTATCCGGAGATTTAAGTGTACCCATGGGGTCATTATAACAGACAAAGATTAGATGCAATTAAAGAATGCTGAGAGTTGAAGAAGTCTGCCCTAGGGGTGAACCCCCTCCCTAGTTATTAAATACCAAGTACCCAGCCCCCAAATAATGCCTGTACAAACAGCATACAGATTGAGCACATTGTATTTGTATATTTGAGAGCATGTAAACACCACTAACAACACCAGCAATTAAGGAAATACTGGTTATGCATACATTTGAAAGGGAGCAATACAGTCTGGGATACATAAGAAAGGCTGTAGGAAGGAAAAGGAAGGGGGTAAATGATATCAATATTTAATTTAAAGAGCTATATTTAATTTCAAAGTGATGTTTATAGTGAAAATTTCTATTTCTTTGAAAAACAGAAATACTATGGGTATATGTTTCCATCTTAGTCTTGAGTGTGAGATAGGGGAGTGCTTTAGATTTCTCATAGCATCAGACTGTGTTTTTCCTTGTGCTCTAGCAAGGGCATGATTTTGCCAGCAGCAGATAGAGTCTGTGATTGTGCGATATTTAGAACTCTGGAAACTTCTCAGAGGAGAATATAAATACCAGGGCCTCTAGAGGTCCTAGTATAAATTGTTGTTGGATGTTGTTTGATTTCTATTGGCTATGATTTGTTAAGGAATCCCATTCAAGGAAGAAACAAGAAGAAACTAGATATTCTGTTGGAGTAGATCAAACTTGCCCCAAGGAACTGGGTATCACTAACAAGCAGGAAGTGGTATTACAACATTGCCCCTCTTTCTTTCCAATATAGTGGAAGAATGAGAGGAAAGGGGTGCAGAAGTGCAGAAGAAAGAAGTACCCCAAACTAGCCAAAGAATGGCTATAGAGAGAAAAGGACTGAAGAATTTTACAAAAAGGTCAGGAAGAGATAAAGAATGCCCACACTTACCTCTTCCATTCAGTGGTGTGTGAAGATACTAGATAAGCCAATTATCTAGGAGGAATATGAAAGTAATCGAGGTAGAAAAGGAGATGTAAATATATTACTAATCTAGGTTAGATTCCCAGCACTGCAAAAACAAAATGATGCATGAGTTTAGATAAATGAGTTAGGCAATATTGAATTATATTAGTTCTGTCTCACTAAAGCTACTTAGCCCAGGGAATGTCACTATTAGGAGGTGTGGTCCTGTTTGAGTAGGTGTATCACTGTAGTTGTGGGTTTTAAGACTCTTATCCTAGCTGTCTAGAAGCCACTATTCTGCTATAAACCTTCAGATGAACATCTAGAACTCTCAGCTCCTCCTACACTATTTCTGCCTGAACACTGCTATGTTCCTGCCTTGATGATATTTGATTGAATTTCCAAACCTGTAAGCCAGCCCCAATTAAATGTTGTTCTTTTAAAAGAACACACATGGTATGCACTCACTGATAAGTGGATATTAGCTCAAAAGCTCAGAATAACTAAGATACAATTCACAGACCATATGAAGCTCAAAAGAAGAAGAAAGACCAAAATGTGGATGCTTTAGTCCTCCTTAGAAGGGAGAAAACACTCAGAGGAGGAAATACAGGGACAAAGAGTGGAGCAGAGACTGAAGGAAAGACCATCTGGAGACTGTCCCATCTAGGAATCCATCCCATATGCAGCACTCTCATGCCTAAACTCACAGGTGGGAACCCCACTTTCAATCCACTGAGAGTCCAAGGAGAGACCGGCTGGGAGCTCATGAGGCACATAAGCCACAGGGTGGCCTGAGAAAGGACCCTTTAGGTATGCATCTATGCCTAAAGTAGGTAATGCTGTCCTATAGCCCTCCACACCTAAAACCTGCCTAGAGAGAACGGGATGCCAATACGTGCTCTCACTCCTAAGATCACAGGCTCATAGGCCCATAGGAGGGACAAGCTCCAGTCAGAGGCAGCAAGACCAACTAACAGCACAGATAAGGAGATGACAAAAGGGAAGCTCAACAACCTAAGCAACAGAAACAAAGAACCTGGCAACATCAGAACCCACTTCTCCCGCCACAGCAAGTAGTGGATATCCCAATACACTGGAAAAGCAAGATTTGAATTTAAAATCATACCTCATGATGATGATAAAGGATTTTAAGAAGGACATGAATAACTCCCTTAAAGAAATACAGTAGAAGACAGGTAAAGAAGTAAAAGCCCTTAAAGAGGAAACACAAGAATTCGTTAAAGAGCTACAGGAGAACACAGCCAAACAGGTAAAGGAATTGACCAAAACCATCCAGAATATAAAGATGAAAATAGAAACAATAAAGTAATCACAAAAGGAGACAACTCTGGAGATAGAAAACCTAGGAAAGAAATTAGGGCGTCATCTCCTCATTTGATGACAGTGGCTGAATTAAGAAGACTCTTTTATTAGGTGACTGTCATAGTTTGATGGCACACAAATCATTAAGATGATTTTAAGAATCAAATCTGGGCAGAGAATAAAGACAATGTATCTACCAATGGGTGTGGTCAGTCCACGGTCATTCTCTGTACTTGGACAGGCTGTGATTTTCTTCTGTAATCTTGGACCACTGCAAAAGGAGACTTCTTTGATGAGGGACAATACCTAAATGTATGTATTGGTAAAGGGTGTTTAGAATGCAACCAGAAATTATATTGGCTTAGGGAAGTGAGGGTGGTATGTTCTCCCCTAAGGTCCATGGTCTCACCAGCCATGGGTACTGGCTAGTTTTACAATAACAGACATGAACTTCCTTCTACTTAGTGAAACTTAAGACTACTTACATATCTGCTAGCTACTTCTAGGATAAAAAAATGCTACTGTTTCACTTGTGGTTTCTAACCATTCTGGTCATCACTGTGGTTTATTTAAGCAACACAGCTGAATGAGCTATTGATTGTTTTTCTTGCTTAAAGCTTACATAACCCCTCCAGTACCTAGAGGTAGTCATCACTGAGGAAGTATCCAGGTCAGTTGCAGCTGGATTCTTAAAATCTTCTAACTGAAGTGTCTTCAGCAATAGAGTGTAACTTTCAAGTTTTGGGAGGTGACCAACAAGAATGACAATAGCTTATATTTCTTCTTCATATAGAGGGAAGGTATTCTCTTCCATGACCAACAACTAAAAAGAACTTTTCTCATGCTTTGTACATTTGGGGTGGGAGTGCAGGTTGTTCTTTCTTGTTGTTAGGGAGTGATAATCCTGTAATTTTACGATATGTATATGTAATTTTAAGTAATTATAAAACGATTCACTGTGGCCTTTTTGAATATCCTCAGTATGATTTACTCCTTTCCTGTCCTTTACTTACTATGTCTTTCTTCTCTCCTTTATCCTGTTAAGCGTCTCTGTCCCAAATTTTTATTTTCCCATCATAGCAGTACAGCAGACCGTAGTTAGAGGTTTTGAAAATTCTAATGCACCCAACAGTCACACAGAATTATAAATTTCTGTCACCCTGAGGTTGAGTATTTGATATTTATTTTTTATGATAAAGCAAATCAAAATTCTTCTCATCAATAATTCAGTGTCACATATATGTATCTCTCTTAATCTCTTCATTTAACATTAACTTCTTTCTCTCACTGATGGTATAAGGAATAATTGTATCCGTTTTTTGGCTTAGTTTTAAATAAATAAAAGTTAGATTATACATTATTTATAAATGATTGCTAACAAGTTTTGTCAAATTAACCATGTTTTATAATATATTGCAGATTCATTTTGAGAAAAGATTGATAATTTGACTTGGTGAGTGATACTAGTACTCTGAATTAAATAATGGAAGAGTTTTAATCATAATAAAGAATATTTGAGTAGATCTTTATGCACTTTCGGGCTGTCCACCAGCACTGGCAGATGAATAGGAGTCTCTTTCAACATAACATGGATAATTGAGGTTTTTTCTTTAGTCTTATTTGTGGAGAGAATTGTGTTATAGTTTAAATTGTAAAATATCTATTTTGGTTCCTGTATTATGAGTTTTGTTGCCCGCTGATGGGTTTTTAGATTTCTACATGAGGCCTGGGAATTCACCAGTGTGTACTATTGGCATGTGTACATGTATGCTGCACATATATACATATGCACACGTGAATGGAATGTAGATATGGACTCATTTATTAATGTTAAATTATTATTGGAGGTAAAGTCTGGATGAGGAAAAAAGTTTTTTTTTTTTTTCTGGGGAGTATGTATTCTAAAGTTGTATGTTTCTCTGGAATTATTCTTTCTTTATTTCCTACCTATCAGCTTTGTTCTACCACATCCTCTACCATGGTCTTCCTCTTTCGTGTAGCAGAGAGACAACAGTACAATCAGCAATAGTCAAATTCTGAAACTGTGAGCCAAATTAAATATGTTCTTAAAGTTACTTTTTTAGATATTTTGTTATAGTGATACTGTTCTACTGGTTTTGTGTCAACTGACACAGCTGGAGTTATCACAAAGAAAAGAGCCTCAGTTGAGGAAATGCCTCCATGAGATCCAGCTGAAAGGCATTTATTTTCTCAACTAGTGATCAAGGGGAAGGGCCCAGCCCATTGTGGGTGGGGCCATCTCTGGGCTGGTAGACCTGGGTTCTATAAGAAAGGAAGCTGAGCAAGCCAGGGGAAGCAAGCCAGTGAGTGACATCTCTCAATGGCCTCTGCATCAGCTCCTGCTTCCTGACCTGCTTGAGTTCCAGTCCTGACTTCCTTTGGTGAGGAACAGCAATGTGGAAGTGTAAGCTGAATAAATCCTTTCCTTCCCAACTTGCTTCCTGGTCATGATGTTTTGTGCAGGAATAGAAGCCCTGACTAAGACAGATAGAAATGGCAGATGTAAGTTTACACTGAGATTAGTAAGTGTTTAGTATGTACAATGTGATTTAAAAAATTTATAGTGAGGTAACTCAGTCACAAAAGAACATTCATGATATGTAGTCACTGATAATTGGATACTAGCCCCAGAAAGCTCTGAATACCCAAGAAACAACTCACAGACCTTATGAAGCTCAAAAAGAAGAAAGGCAAATTTGTGGAAGCCGCAGTCCTTCTAAGTAAAAGAAGAAAAAGAAAAAATGTGTATTAATCACATATTATTTATTATATTATATTATTATGTAACAAATTTTGTGAGCTATAATAATTTCTTATAAAATTAATAAAAAATTATAAACTGATTTTTGTTTATGTTTTCATGTAATAAATCTAGTGAATAAAACAATCATGAGGGGTTTAGTGTTTGCTACATCCTGTTCTTTCTTTCTTTCTTTCTTTTTTTCTTTCTTTCTTTCTTTCCTTCCTTTTTCTTTTTCTTTTCTTTCTCTCGTCTTCTTTGTAATTTAATTGGACTTACTTATCTACATGTCCTAATATCTCTAAAGGATAGGACTCATCTTTCAGTGTATATAAAATGTGATTTAAAGTATTTTGTAAGCAGTTTTCAGTTCATGTGCCCATGTCCTAAGTCTAATGAGAAGGCAAGATGCTTGACATATTTTATACACTCTCCCCTCTCTTAATTTCATTAGATTTACTTATCAGACTGTCCTAATAATTCTAAAGGATAGATCCTATTTTCACATTGTCCATATTTAATAGATAAGGAAATATGAACAGAGCAGGTAATATCAAAATCAAACTTTTCAACCAATCATATTGGCAAAAATAAAGACAAAATTTACTGTTTTGCATATTTATACAGATTAAATTGCAGTCATAAGTCTAAAAGCATCTTGTGTTTGCCAGATGTAATTGTCATCTCTGAGGCTTACTGCTGAATAAGCTCACCTTTTCTTGTTCTTTCAGACCTCTGACTAACTGGTTCAATGCAGCTCTTTGGGCTCAAAACTCCTCACCAAGCTGACTGATTCAAACTGACTCTCTCAGTGTCTCATCAAATTGCTGTGCTTGAAAAAAAATCTCACAAACTGAATTGCTATAGACTATAGAAACTGAACAGAACTACACTAACTCAACTGAACTCAATTGCATTCATCTGAATGGTGCTGATTTACCCTCCATAGTTAACATAATATACACTAAAGGTGTATATTAAGTTAATATCTGTTTTCTAACCAGATCATACTGTAACCCAGAGTGTGTTTGCATTCATACAGACCTAGAAGGTCTTTAAATGTGATCCCTTAATGATACATGTTGCTGGAGTAAAATTCCTCTACAGGTAACACTATATTTTTACAAAAATATTCATGTAGAAAGTTTCACTGTGGCTTATACAAACATTTCATTGAACCAAATGATGACAGTTTTTTGCAACTTCATGAGAATACTCTATTTTTAAAAAATGTCATAACCCAACAATTTTTGTAACTCATGATTTTAGAAATTTGTTATGTTATAATAATTTCATTAAACTTCTTGTATAAGTTTTTTAAAACAATTTGCTTAAATGTTAAATTGAAACTTTTGGTTCAAATTTAGAGTATATCTGAGATTTTGGTTAGAATATTTGTCATGAAATACAATAAGAACAGTAAATCCAACTTAAAAAAAAAATGTGTTCTCGATGCTAAGTCAAGCCTGTTCTTGGAAAGAACATTTTAAAAATAAATGGTTCGGTTTAAAAAATAAAAGCTAGAATCAATCACATTTTTGCAAGCACTTATAATGAAAAAGCAAGTACTACTGATTCTTTAAAAATGTCTGGTCACTGCTTTGTGCCCGTCAGAATTTTCTTGGCTAAGGATTTATCACTGAACCAAATAGATAAAACATCTACCTGTCAGTTCTTTTCTTTATCATTTTATTGTAGACACATGGAAACATTTAGAAAGAATGGTTTAAACTTAAGTAGTCATAATGGTGCACTGCAGTTGTAAGCTTGACAGAATTTAAAATTGCCCAGGAAACACATCTCTGCTTAGGTGTTTGAAGGCATTCCAATATAAATGGGGCATGGTTGCCTGAATGTGGGTAACCCTATGTCATGGCTGGTGTCTCTGGCTGAATAAAAAGACAAGAAAACAAGAGCAGTAAATGGTCTGACACACATGGTAAATGCTTGTTTACTTGAGGATGGAAGTCCCCACCCACCACCAGCCCAGTGACTTCCCCATTATTTTCTCAGCTGTGAGTCTAAATAAACCATGACTTCCTTGTGGTGGTTTTATTGATTTGCTTCTTCATACTTTTCATTGTTGGTAGGTTTTTCTTTGTTTGTTTGTTTTGTTTTAGATTTTCTTTTTTTTTTTTTTTTGGCTAGAGCAATGGGAAGGTGAACAGTACATTTTAATGTGTATATGAATAATAGAGGTTTAAATAGAGTATATTGGAAATTACTGGAAATTGGATTTAGCATACTAAAGGGTTAGATTTAATTAATTCACTATTTTATAAAAGTGCTCTTATTATTTAGCATCTTAAGGACTTCTGCTTTTTCCAGAAAAACTAAAAAATAGTATAAAATAGTGATTCTAGTTCTCTATCCATAACTGATTAACCACTACAATATATTCTATAATGTGCCAATCTTTATAAGTAAATCAGTGTTCTTGAATTTGCATTAGGTTTTATTCAAGCTCTTTGGTTTCAAGCTAAGTCACCATGAAAGCAAAGCATTTTCTAAAGTTTGTTCATTATTCTAAGTTTGACTATATAAAATATATAAAATGTGAATAAGTATATAGTATCAATACAGAAAATAATCAAATAAATATCAGATATATTAATTATTATTTTGATAGATTTCAGTGTTAAACATATTTAGTTTGTTAGTAGAAAGAAGTATATTTCATATTACTGATTAAAATCACATGATCCTGAAAAAATCAGTATAGTTTTTCATTCTTGTTCTTATATTCATAGCTTATTTTATTTACCCAAATTCATAGCTATGTCTATATTAGTAACTGACATATTAGAAATTTGCAATTGATCATTGTGTTTATGTTTCAAACTACTGACAGGATAATGCAGAAAAACATTTAAAAGCCAGAAGAGCTCAAAATTGAAGGTAAAAATCAGCAACAAGCTCTTGTTTAGAACAGGCGGTGTTGTCTTCAGTTTACTTAAGATTCAGTTTTTCTTGCATGCAGAAATATTTGTCATGTACTTTCTGCTTCAGGCACCAAATGCATTTATAAATTGAATATGTATAATTTATTATAAATTTAGCATGTAATTGCTTCTTTAGCTCCTAGATATCTTCGGATTTTATTCTATTTCTTTAATTAAGAATATGTTCAAATTATTTAATTAGGGTATGTTTTTTATTCTAATATAAATTTTGAATATTAAAAGTTTATTAAAAAGCCAATTTCAGATACATTTAGTTTAGTTTGGGGCACAGAACAGGGCTCGGTCCATCTGCCACCTAGACCAGCAGTTCCCAAAGGTTAAGGCCTGGTGAGAAGGAGATCCCAGCAGACAGGGAGCAGAGAGATCTCTGCCGAGTGTGCACTTAAAGCATGCCCCTGCCCTCCCTGACCCAGGGACCAGGAACCCAGCCTTGGGACCTCTGTTCCTACCTGGCAACTTGGGGCGCAGAACAGGGCTCAGCCCATCCGCCAACTGGACCAGTGGAGATCCAGGGACACAGACCAGGTACAAAGGAAAGGCAAGAACATATCACTGACAAGAAGATGGTCAGAGAAAAGCAAAAGAGCATATCCCAAGGAAACCAAGACAACCTGGCAACACCAGTACCAAGCTCTCCCATCACAGCAAACAGTGGAATGCCAAACACTCCAGAAAAAGAAGACACAGACCTAAAATCATACCTCAAGACAATGATAGAAATCCTTAAACAAGAACGAGAGGAAAAGAATCAGAAGCTTTTAAAGAGGAAACAAGAAAAACACTCAAAGAACTCAAAGAACTAGAGGAAAACAGAAACAAAGAGATGAAGGAATAGAAGAAGGAATTTAAAACGGAAATTGACACAATAAAGAAAACACTAAAAGAGATAACCCTAGAGGCAGAACACTTAAAAAAGAAATCAGGAGACACAGAAGCAAGCATTTCCAATAAACTACAAGAGATGAAAGAGAGAATCTCAGGGGCCGAAGGAAACACTGTAAACATAGACAAAACAGTCAGAGAAGATGCAAAAACCAAAAAGCTCCAAACACAAAATGTCCAGGAGATCCAGGACACAATGAGAAGACCGAACCTAAGGATAATAGATATAGATATAGAAGAGGGAGAAAAATATCAACTAAGAGGCACAGTAAATATATTCAACAAAATTGTAGAAGAAAACTTCCCTACCCTTAAGAATGAGATGACCACGAGCATAAAAGAAGCCTTCAGAACTCCAAATAGGTTGGACCAGAAAAGAAATTCCTCCGACACATAATAGTCAAAACACCAAGTGCCCAAAGCAAAGAAAGAATACTAAAAGCAGTAAGGGAAAAAGGTCAGGTAACATATAAAACAAGACCAATCAGAATCACATCTGATTTCTCAACAAAGACTATGAAAGGTAGAAGAGCCTGGACAGACATCATGCACACCCTAAGAGAGCACAAGTGCCAGCCCAAGCTGCTATACCCAGAAAAACTATCAATCACCATAGATGGAGAGATGAAGATATTTCAAGACAAATCAAAATTTACACAATATCTGACCACAAACCCAGCACTACAACGAATTATAGGTGGAAAACCCAATACAATGAGGGAAAATACAGCCTAGTAAAAACAAGAAAACTCCTAAACAAGAAAACTAAAAGAAGAAAAAGACACAGACACAACTCAACCCACAAAAGCAATAATGGCAGGAAACAGAAACAACTATTCCTTGATATCTATTAACATAAATGGACTCAACTCCCCAATAAAGAGACATAGGTTATCAGACTGGATACATAAACAAAATGCAGCCTTTTGCTGCATACAGGAAACTCATCTCTGAGACAGAGACAGACACTATCTCAGAGTTAAAGGGTGGGAAAAAAAACTTCCAAGCAAACAGCCCCAAGAAGCTAGCTGGAGTGGCTATTCTAATATCGAATAAAGTAAATTGCCAAAACAAAAGGTATCAAAAGAGATAAGGAAGGACACTTTTTACTCATTACTGGGGAAATCTGTCAGGAGGAACTCTCAATTCTTAACATAATTGCTCCAAATAAAAAAGCACCCACATTCATAAAAGAAACCCTACTAAAGCTCAAAAAATACATTTCACCCCAAACAATAATAGTGGGAGACTTTAATACCCCACTCTCACCAATGGACAGATCATGGAAACAGAAACTAAACAAGGACACTGCAAAACTAGCAGAGAATTTGAACCAACTAGAATTAATAGATATATACAGAACATACTATCCCAAAGTAAAAGAATACACCTTCTTCTCAGCACCCCATGGCACCTTCTCGAAAATTGACCACATAATTGGACACAGAACGAGCCTCAATCGATATAAGAAGATTGAAATACTCTCATAAATCCTCTCAGATCACCATGGTCTACGGCTGGTCTTTAACAACAACAAAGACAACAAAAAGCCCACATACACATGGAAAGTAAACAACACTCTGTTAAACGATAGCAGGGTCAAAGAAGAAATAAAGAAAGAAATTAAGGACCTTCTAGAATTCAACGTAAATGAAAACAGAACTTACCCAAACCTATGGGATGCAATGAAAGCAGTACTGAGAGGAAAACTCATAGCCCTAAGCGCTTCCAAAAAGAAACTGGAGAGAGCTTACATCAGCAACCTGACAGCACAGCTAAAAGCCCTAGAACAAAAGGAAGCAGATATACCCAAGAAGAATAGACGGCAAGAAATAATCAAAATTAGGGCAGAAATAGACCAAATAAAAACAAAAAGAACCATTGAAAAAAATCAACAAAACCAAGAGTTGGTTCATTGAGAAAATCAACAAGATTCATAAACCCCTAGCCAGACTAACTAGAGGGCAAAGAGAGAGTATACAAATTAACAAAATCAGAAAGGAAAGTGGAGACATAACAACTGAAACTGATGAAATTCAAGAAATCATCTGATGCTACTACAAAAACGAATACTCCACAAAATTGGAAAATATGGAGGAAATGGACGAATTCCTAGACAGGTACAAGATCCCAAAGTTAAACCAGGACCAAGTAAACCATCTAAATAACCCTATACCACCTAAAGACGTAGAAGAAGTTATCAAAAGCCTCCCAACCAAAAAAAAAAAAAAAAAAAAACCTCAGGTCCAGACGGGTTCAGTGCAGAATTTTATTAGACATTTATTGCGGATATAACACCAATACTCTCCAAACTATTCCAAAAGATAGAATCAGATGGAATACTACCCAACTCATTTTTTGAGGCTACAATAACCCTCATACCTAAACTACACAAAGACCCAGAAGGAAAAAGAACTTCAGACCAATCTCACTTATGAACACTGACGCAAAAATACTCAACATAATCCTTGCAAACCGAATCCAAGAACACATCAAAATGATCATTCATCATGACCAAGTAGGCTTCATCCCTGGGATGCAGGGATGGTTTAATATAAGGAAATCCATCAACTTAATCCACCATATAAACAAACTCAAAGAACAAAATCACATGGTCATCTCACTAGATGCTGAGAAAGCATTTGACAAAATTCAACACCCCTTCATGTTAAAAGTCCTGGAAAGAACAGGAATCCAAGGTCCATACTTAAACATAATAAAAGCAATATACAGCAAACCAACAGCCAACATCAAATTTAATGGTGGGAAACTTGAAGCAATCCCACTAAAAGGCTGCCCACTCTCCCCCTACCTATTCAACATTGTACTGGAAGTCCCGGCTGAAGCAATTAGACAGCAAAACGAGATCCAGGGGATACAAATCGGAAAGGAAGAGATAAAAACATCACTCTTTGCCGATGACATGATAGTGTAATTAAGTGACCCAAAAACTCCACCAGAGAACTCCTACAGCTGATAAACAAGTTCAGTAAAATGGCTGGATACAAAATCAACTCAAACAAATCAGTAGCCTTCCTATACTCAAAGGACAAATGTGTGGAGAAAGAAATTAGGGAAAAGGTACCCTTCACAATTGTCACCAAAACTATGAAATACCTTGGTGTGACTCTAACTAAGCAAGTGAAGGACCTGTACACAAAAACTTCAAACCTCTAAAGAAGGAAATTGAGGAGGATCTCAGAAAATGGAAAGATCTCCCATGCTCATGGTTAGGAAAGATCAACATTTTAAAAATGGCCATTCTACCAAAAGCAATCTACAGATTCAATGCAATCCCCATCAAAATTCCAACACAGTTCTTCATGGAATTGGAAAGATCAATGTGCAATTTCATATGGAACAATAAAAGACCTAGAATAGGGAAATCCATCCTCAACAACAAGAAAACATCTGCGGGAATCACTATCCCTGACCTCAAGCTATAATACAAGGCAATTGTAATGGTGCTGGTCCAACTGGTACTCACCATTCAGAAGAATGAAAATTGACCCTTCTTATCTCCATGTACAAAGCTCAAGTGTAAATGGATCAAAGATCTCCACATTAAACCAGATACACTGAAACTATTAGGTGAGAAAGTAGGGGAAACCTTAGAACACATAGGCACAGGAGAAAATTTTCTGAACAAAACACCAATGGCTCAATTCTAATGTCAAAGATTGACAAATGGGACTTAATGAGAATGCAAAGTTTCTGTAAGGCTAAGGACATTGTCAAGAAAACAAAATGGCAGCCAACAGAATGGGAAAAGATCTTTACCAACTCCACATTAGATAGAGGCCTAATATCCAAGGTATACAAAGAACTCAAAAAGCTAACACCAGAGATTCAAATAACCCTATTAAAAAACGGGGTACAGAGCTAAACAAAACGTTCTCAATTGACGAATATGGAATGGCTGAGAAACATCTAAGGAAGTGCTCGACATCCTTAGCCATCAGGAAAATGCAAATCAATACAACCCTGAGATTCCACCTCACATCAGTCAGATTCACCAAAATCCAAACTCAGATGACAGCAGATGCTGTCGAGGTTGTGGAGAAAGAGGAACACTTCTCCACTCTTGGTGGGGCTGTAAACTGATACAACTACTCTGGAAATCAGTCTGGGGATTCCTCAGAAAATTGGACATAGTACTACCTGAAGATCCAGCTATTCCTCTTCTGGGCATATACCCCAGCGACACTCCAATATACAACAAAGATACATGCACCACAATGTTCATAGCAGCTCTATTTATAATAGCCAGAAGCTGGAAAGAACCCAGATGTCCTTCAGTAGATGAATGGATACAAAAATTGTGGTACATTTACACAATGGAGTACTACTCAGCCATCAGAAACAATGACTTTATGAAATTCTTAAGAAAATGGTTGCATCTAGAGAATATCATCCTGAGTGAGATAACCCAGTCACAAAAGAACAGACATAATATGCAGTCAGTGATAGTGGGATGCTAACCCCAGAGGCTAGAACTGCCCCAGAAACAACTCACAGACTGAGGGAAGTTCAAGAAAAAAAAAAAACAAAACAAAAAACGTCATGCTCAATCCCTACACACCAAGAAAACGTTGACTAATTCCGGATTGCACCCTGTTTTACATGTACTTTTTGCTCATTTTAACTAGTAAGACCTTAATGCAGGGTATCAAACCTTAAAAAAAAATAAAAGAAAAAAAAGCCAAGCTCTGACACAATTGTAATTGTATACATTTATGCAAGAAAGTTTAAAATTTTGTTTCTTTAATCTTTGTTTTTTAAAATAAAGTTTAAAAAAAAAGAAAAAAAGAAAAAAGATACATTTAATTTATATACTATATTATGTAGCATTCTTGTTTTTTATGACCAGTAATAATATTTGAGCCAGCATAATTTTATCCAAGAAGTGAACATACAATACCTATTTTAATATTATTTATTGCATAAAGATTAATTTTAGTATATTCTGTAGAAATATAATCATATACACTAATTCAAGAATTTTAAGCTCATTCGTACATAGAAATTTCCACAGAAATATGAAAAGCTGCCTTGATGTTATTGAGTCAACAGTATCTGATTATATTCTACTCATTTGTGCAAAGGAGATATTTATTTCATATAAAACTATTTTCTCAGAACAATACATTTTAAGGAACACTGTGGAGGAAATGATTTACTCTTTATTTTCCAGACCTTTCCTCTTTCCAAGTGTTTGTTTTGTGTGTGGTGACAGGAAATGTTCCACTTCTTGCATTGAATTGGTTAAACTGCTTTGGCTCCTAGCAGGTCGCACCATGTTATAGCCATTAATGAATTCTCTGGGTTCTTGAATGGAACACACACACACACACACACACACACACACACACACACACACACACACAGGTATTCCTGAGTTAACATCTTTAACATTGTGTATTTCATCTCTGCTACCTCAGACCCAACTAGGCAACTGGACTGTAGGGCCATTGTAGTAAAACAAGAGTCACAAGTTTGACTTCAAGGAACTGAGGAGATCTTTAGATTTGTCTCCCTTGCTTGACTGTGTTATTTTCTGAAAGGGCAGATGCTTTCTGGTTAGATCCTTCAAAGGCTTCTTCCTCTGCTTTCTTCTCCTTCTTCCTTTAGGATTGCTTTTCTTCTATGTCATGTCATTTTGTTGAATTGTGGTTTTCCTTTAATTTCCATTCTGAAAATGTCAGTTTTAACTGTGTATAATACATTTATGCTTCTGCTATTGTGACTGATTAATTGATACTCAATATTTACTTGTTTTAGAACCTTTTCTTTGTTTCTTTGACAGGGTCTTATCTAACAACACTTGCTTAAAAATGGTGATATAGCAGGAGATTACCTTGAACTCCTAACAATATTTTAAGCAGATATCATCATGTCCACCTCAAAGCAAATTGTGTGTGTGTGTGTGTGTGTGTGTGTGTGTGTGTGTATGTGTATATGTGTGTGTATGTGTTTGTGTTTTACTGGGGATCAACTTAGGGGTTCTTGTGCCAGAATATGTCTTCAGTTCCTCTGAATGGAACCTGTAACAACACTCTCTGACCTTAGTATTTCTTCCTCACTAGCTGTTTTAATTAGAGCTTTCCTTCTTTGAACAGACAAAATAACCAAGGCAACACATATAAAGAATAATATTTAATTGGGGTTGGTTTATAGGTTTAGAGGTTTAGTCCATTATCATCAAGTCAGGAACATGGCATCATCCTGGCAGTCATGATGAAGGATGAGCTGAGAGTTCTACATTTAATAGGCAAACATAAAAGGCAAACAGGGCAAGACTGACTTTTAGGGACTAGGACTAGGGCCTTTAAGCCCACGGTCACAGTGACACACCCACTCTATCAGGGCCATAAGTACTCCAACAAATCCACACCTAATAGGCTCACTTCCTGGGCCAAGCATATACAAACCAGTACACTAGCCAGTAGATGCTTCTAAAAACAACTGTTTACAGAGGTCAGAACAAACTTCTTCCTTTGCTTTCTTCTCTATTCTATCAAAGCTAGGCTCTTATGCTTTTATCTTGTCTTTTACAGAATATTTGCCTTTTTTTTTTTTTTTTTTGGACAGTGAGAGAGAGAGAGAGAGAGAGTGAGCAAGAGAGAAAGGAGAGAGAGTGAAAGAGATATTAAGGAAAAAACTACAAAACTAATTTTGCCCTTTATATTAACCTTGATGAAGATTGATCAAAATAAGACAATAAAATGTGATAATCTCCAAAACACATATGAATGTTACAATTTCAGTAAATCCTATTTTTAACTTTCTATAGTGATATTTGCTTTCTAAGTGGATCAAGGCTTACAGAACATCTAACACATCACTTTGGATTTACATTACGTTTTATATCTGCTTACTTTCCACCTCTAGACTTGAAAAAACATGTCCTCAAGACAAGAGAGTGTTTATATTACAGTAACCTTGAAACACTAAATTTGTAAGACTATGTTGAAACACTATAGTCAGTTTTGTTTTTTAAAGAAGGATGTGCAAAGAATGTCTGATGAACTTTGCAAAACTCATCTTTCTTACCTTGATGACTACAATGAAAAGCAAAGGTTTTCATTGACACTTTGTTTTCCAACTGAATGTTGAACACTTTGCTTATATCCAGAAACAGGTAATTTTAGAGCAATGAAAATCTTAATACATTCAATTTATATAGTATAGGAAAACAAATCTCATCCAGCTGTATTGAAACAGCATTTGAGTTGAATCATCTCTTTACTAGCAATACTCAATATTCAGTTAGATGTAGCTTCTCTTTAAAGTGTTTTGGTAGTATAATTAAGAGCATGTTATAATTGGAGTATAAAAAAGCTTAAACATGTCCTGTATTATTATTATTATTAGAGATCACTTATTTACATAATTATTATATATTATCAAGCCTATTACTGAGTCATAATATATTGTCTCCTTAGTAACTTCAAATGCTTATTTTAGTGGTCACATAGCACTTAAATATCAATTTTATTCACTAAGTATTACTTTGTATACCTAAGTGAAAATAATAAGAAAGAAAGTGGTAACTTTCCTCCTGTAAAATTTCTTTGTAGCTGATTGGAATTTGCTAAAATGTTTCAATAAAAATGCTGAACAAGGAAGGAAAGAATCTACATATAAAATAAAAATGGCATTGCTAGGTGCAGACCTTCTAAAATGATTAATCCAAAAAAATTTAAAATGTATTTCAAGTCGTGTACTTATTTTTGCTGTTGAAAATATTTTTAAAATCTCATAGAAATTTGTAAGATATATTATTTTCCTTGAATAACTGAAGTTGTGTACCCAAGACAAAATTATCCACTTTACTCTTTTATCTAACAAAGAATTTAGCTTTCCGACAGGAATTAGGAAAGAGAAATGTTTCCCAAATGGGAAAGCCAAAAGGTAAAAGTCTATACTTGAAGATGATATGATTTTGTAAAGAAACAGTATAAAGACAACAGACACAAATACACACACACAGAGAGAGAAATTTCAGCAAAACAGAAAGACAAGATTTAACCTATAAAATTTTGTTCTGTTTATACAAAGTAAACATGAACAACCAGAAATAGAATTAAGATAAGTAAATTGAAAATAAATATAACACTTAAAAATTTAGCAAAGAGGTTGCATATTGTATGTTATAAAATTATTTGCTGAAAATATTAAAAATGACATAATTATAAAATACATGTCAAGTTCATGGATCAGACGCCACTATTAGCTTCCCTGCAGTATCCAAATTTATTTGATTATTCAATCCTTAACAAAACTGCAATAATGATTATTTTTTCCAGAAAGAAAAAAACACTGAATGTTTTATGGAAACTTGAAGAATCTTAAATTCCTGGGACAGTTTCGAAAATGGAAAAGAATCTAGATCCATTTACAGTTTCTTTTCAAACTTCAACACAGAGCTACAATTATGAAAATGGGTTTGAGTATACAGACAATCATGCAGGCAAACTGAATAGATTAGTGGGACAAGAAATCCATTCGCATTCATATGGAAAAATTTTAAGTATTACCAAAAGCATACAATAAATAAAGGACAGTCCTCTTAAGAACCAATGTTGGAACAGCTGGACATCCCCTGCGGCAGAATGAAGTAATTTCTCCCTCTACCTTTGTCTAAAAGACTAAGTCAAAATATATCAAAGATATCAAGACATATCTTGTAAAACTTTTAGAAAACATAGGGTAAAGCCTTCTCGATCCAGTTGATAATAATTTGTTGCAGATGATAATAAAAGTATAGGCAACCAAAGGAAAATCAAGTAAAACAGCATTTTATAAAAGAAACAGAGCATGAAAAAATACTACCAACAGTGTGAAAAGCAATGCATTAGAAAAAATATTTACAGTTAACATATAAGACAGGAGACAAGTATACAGGATGTATAGAGAAAGCCTAAAGTTCAATAATAAGAGAATTGACTCAAAGGGGAGTAAGTGACTGGAATAGGGAATTTCCACAAAAAAAAAGATAAACAGATGGTTTGTAAAGATACTTAGCATTTCTAAAGATTGGAAAATTAAAATTAGCATCATAATGGTATGTTATACCTTTTAATCTGACTACACATGAAAAGTATGAAATAAAAAATGTCCTTGTGGTAACCCCTCTTTATGACCCCAAAATATACAAATCATTAGTAGAGGGTCACAGTTTACATACTAGTAAGACCCTTTTTCTTCATAAATGCTAAACCAGCAAAGTATATTAAATAAATTAATTAATATAATTACATAACTTTTGGAGTTTTAAATGATCATAGGTATGTCTGGCCCTCTGAAGATCCCACCGTCTTAAGGCCTCCCAGGAGTTCTGCTACACCCAGGGCAACAGATCTCCAAGGAGACCTCCAGCAAGACCCCGGAGACACAGAAGACAGGCTCCAGACACAGATACCCAGTTCAGAAAATAACAGAGATAACCAGAGGGAGAGAGACAAGCACAAGATTATAAGGAACAGAAGCAACATACTTTAGCACCATTAGAACCCAGTTCTCCAAACACAGCAGGCCTTGGATACCCCAAAACACCTGAAAATAATGATGACCTAAAATTCAATTTCATGAAGATAACAGAGTTCTTTTAGGAAGATATAAATAACTCCAGCAGCACTTCCCCAGGTGCAGGCCTCGACACTACCAGCACATCTGGCAAAGACTTCATCTCCGATGGTGTCAACTTCAAGAGTAGAATGAGGGGGAGGGTTCTGCACAGAGAAGGCAAAGCTATTGTACGGTGCCTCCTGAAGCTGTAGAGCTGGAGGCTCATTAGACTGTTTTACCCCTGAAGGTAGACATGGGACCAGTCCATCAACAAGGAAATCAACTTCATTATTCTTGGCCCTTTGCTACAGCTGATCTTTATATCTGGAAGATAGAAAGTGGCAGATACCCTAACAGCCATAGGGAGCTTATTGGTCTCTTATACACTATTCTTTTCATGAATCAGCCCATTTGGGATGATTGTCAGAAGCTTTTGCTGATTCTTTTTACCACCGAGGGAAAGGAACACATCATTTTAGAGACCCAAAAGAACGTTCTGGGAGCTAGTAGCACTCCAACCCAGAATCCTGCTGACATCGATAATGGATTTCCCCTCAGGAGACCTAGTTGGTACTACAATACCAATGAGGGTAGGGAGCGTCTTCAAGTCTATCACCAGACTCTAATTACAGGTCTCAGGGCAGCTGCTCCCACGACCCATAATTTGGCCCAAGTTTATTATGACAGGCAGGAGAGTAATGAAGACTTAGCAGTATTTCTTGCATAGATTATGGATGCTTTCTGCCATTATATGCAACTAAACCCTGAGGAGGCAGAGTATTATAATACACTAGTGTTGAGGTTTATCAATAAGTCAGCACCAGACATTAGAAGGAAGCTACAGACGTTAGAAAGATTAGGAGAAAAGTAATTGAGAAAATTAGTAGAGGTTGCAGAGAAGGTATATCATAATAGGGAAACTAAAGATGAAAAGAAGATAAGACAGGACATATATTGAACAGAGATTTGGCAAAAAAAAAAAAAAAAGATGATAAGACAGGAAATATGTTGAACAGAGATTTGGCAAAGTCATTCTGGCCAATTGTAATCAGGACCCAAGAAAGAGGAAATGCCAGCTCTGGTGTATTGCTGAAGGGAAGGAGCCTAAAAGAGAACCCTGTGCTTATTGTAAGGAAGAAGGACACTGGGCTAAAGAGTGATAAAGAGAAAGCCAAGGGCTAAGAGCATGGTCACAGAGCAAGAAGAAGTTTGAGGGAGTTGGGCTTCGGACCTCCTCCCCGAACCCAGAATATCTTATAGAATGGAGAGGAAGCCTCTAGATTTTCTGGTGAATACTGGAGCTCAACATTCAGTGTTCTTAAAGGCTAAAGGGCCACTGTTTTCCAAAAGGTCCTAGGTACAGGGGTCCACAGGCAGCAGACAATATTTATGTACTACCTGAAGAACAATGGATTTAGGAATGGGACAGGTAACCCATTAGTTCATGGTCATCCCTGAGTGCTCCTACCCCTTTCTGGGGAGAGATATCCTAGCAAGAATGAGGGCCCAAATTCATGTCAAATCTGGACAAGTCCAGTTAATGAATCCGAATGATAATCAGACTTAGGTATGGACACTTAACTTGGCTTCTAAGACTGAATATAGACTACACTAGTCACCAGCCATCCCTGAACAAGATTTGGATGTTTGGTTGAAAATTTACCCAGACATGGGCAAAAACTGGAGGAATGGGCTTGACCTTGTGTTTGTAGAGTTTAAACTGGGGCAGACCCAGCATGAGTCTATCAATACTCCATGTCTCAAGAGACAATAAAGGTTGCTCCCATATCCCAAAACTGCTGGCCCTGGGAGTCCTCAGGTCATGTCAATTGGCCTGGGATACTCTATTATTGTCCAATAAGAAGCCACATTCAAATGACTATAACCCTTTCCAGGACCTACAGGTTAACTGCAGAGTGATGGGAATAAACCCAATACTGTCTAATCCTTGTACAATACTAAGTTTTTTACCACCAGATCGGAAATGGTATTCGGTTCTTGACCTAAAAGACGCCTTCTTTGCCTACCCTTGGCTCCTATAAGTCAGGAATATTTTGTCTTTGCATGTCATGATCCCAAAAGAGGCATTAATGAACAAATTACCTGGACCCACCTGCCCCAAGGCTATTATAATTCACGCACCTTTTTTAGTGAAGCTTTGCATGAGTATTTGGGTGAGTACCAGGCGAATAACCCAGCTATAACTCTTCTTCAGTATAAAGATGACCTTTTGGAATCACCAGACAGAGACTCACAAACTCCTACAAGAACATGGGTACCAGACATCTGCTACAAAAGCACAGCTCTATAAGACTGAAGTTGCCTGTCTGAGTTACTGTCTGAAAGAAGACCAACTATGGTTTTCCACAGCACGGAAAGAGAATGTCATCAACATCCTTACACTTAAGAGCCCATGGCAGGTGAGAGACTTCTTGGGGTCCTCGGGATTTTGCTAATTATGTATTTTGGGCTTTGCTGAAATAGCTAAACTTTTATATGAAGCCTCCAAGGAAGCCAAGAACTTTGTTTAGACTCAGAAATTAGGGAAAAGATACCTTTCACAATAGTCACAAACAATATGAAATACCTTGGTGTGACTCTAACTAAGCGAGTGAAGGACCTGTATGACAAGAACTTCAAATCTCTGAAGAAGAAAATCAAGGAAGATCTCAGAAAATGGAAAGCTCTCCCATGGTCATGGATTGGTAAGATCAACATTGCAAAAATAGCCATCTTACCAAAAGCAATCTACAGATTCAATGCAATCCCCATCAAAATTCCAACCCAATTCTTCATAGAGTTGGAAAGAGCAATGTGCAATTTCATCTGGAAAAACAAAAGACCTAGAATAGCAAAATCCATACTCAACAAGAAAACATCTGTGGGAATCACCATCCCCGACCTCATGCAACATTACAAGGCAATTGGGTTAAAAACTGCATGGTACTGGTACAGAGATAACACGTGGATTAATGGAATAGAATAGAAGATCCAGAAATGAATCCTCACATATATGGTCACCTGCTTTTTGACAAAGGAGCTGTAAACATTCAATGGAAAAAGGACAGCCTCTTCAACAAATGGTGTTGGTCCAACTGGCACTCAGCATGCAGAACAATGAAAATAGTCCATTTCTTATCTCCTTGAACAAAGCTCAAGTGCAAGAAGCTTAGAGATATCCACATTAAACCAGGTACACTGAAACTATTAGAAGAGAAAGTAAGGAAAACCTTAGAACACATAGGCAGAGGAGAAAATTTCCTGAACAGAACACCAATGACTCGTGCTCTAAGGTCAAATATCAACAAATAGGACTTAATGAGATTGCAATGTTTCTGTGAGGCCAAGGACACTGTCAAGAAAATAAAATGGCAGCTAACAGAATGGGAAAAGATCTTTACCAACCCCACATTTGACAGAGGCCTAATATCCAAGGTATACAAGGAAATTAAGAGGTTAGACACCAGAGAATCAAACAACCCTGATAAAAAAATGGGGTATAAAGCTAAACAAAAAGTTCTCAATTGAGGAATATTGAATGGCTGAAGAACATCTAAGGAAGTGCTCGACATCCTTAGCCATCAGGGAAATGCAAATCTAAAGAACCTTGAGATTCCACCTCACACCAGTCAGAATGGCTAAAATACAAAATCAGATAACAGCAAATGCTGGGGAGGTTGTGGAGAAAGAGGAACACTTCTCCAATATTGGGGGGATTGTAAATTGGTACAACCACTTTGGAAATCAGTTTGGCGGTTCCTCAGAAATTTGGACATAGTACTACCTGAAGACACAGTTTTCCACTTCTGGGCATATACCCCAGAGATGCTTCAACATACAACAAAGGAACATATAACAAAGGCACATGTACCACAATGTTCATAGCAGGCCTATTTATAATAGCCAGAAGCTGGAAAGAACCCAGATGTCCTTCAGTAGATGAATGGATACAAAAATTGTGGTACATTTACACAATGGAATGATACTCAGCCACCAGAAACAATGACTTATGAAATTCTTAAGAAAATGTATGTATATAGAGAATATCATCCTGAGTGAGGTAACCCAGTTACAAAAGAACAGACATAATATGCAGTCACTGATAATTGGATACTAACCCCAGAATACCCCAGAAACAACTCACAGACTATATGAACTTCAAGAAAAAAAAAGGCAAAAAAATAAAAAATCATTATGCTTAATCTTTACACACCAAGAAAACTTTGACTATATCAAGGTTATATCTTGTTTTACATGTACTTTATGCTCATTGTAACTAGTAAGATTTTAATGCATACTATCAAACCTTTAAAAAATCAAGTACTGACAAAAATGTATTCATAAACTTTTATGCAAAAATGCTTTTAAAATCTGTACATTTATCTGTTTTTTAAAATATAGTTGTTCAATTAAAAAAGAGAATGAGGACATCACAAGTTTTGCAGTCAAATGGGTAGAACCAGAAAATATCATCCCGAGTGTGGTACCGCAGACCCCCAAAGAACATGCATGGTATATCCAAGTTAATAAGTGGATATTACCCAAAAAGTACAGGATACCTAGAATTCAAGTCACAGAACTCAAGAAATTTAAAAAGCATAAGGGCTAAAATGAGGATGCTTCAATCACACTTAGGACAGAGAAGAAAACAATCATGGGGTCAGAGGAAGGAAGAGTGGAGGGGGAGGGGAAAGGAGAAAATGATCAGGTGTTTGAGTGGTGGAGAGGGAAGAAACTCTGATGGCCGGCAGAATGAATGGAAATATGCAACCTTGGGGGGGGGGCTGGGATATGGGGGTATCCTCTAAAAAAGACCAGAGACCTGGGAGTTGAGAATTGCTCAGGACTCAAATGGAGTGACCTTAGAAGAAATGCCGAACAACAGTGAACCTGTAGAGTCCACCTCCAGTAGAAAGACAGGGCACCAAGTGGAGGGATAGTGTTGCCATCCCACAGTCAAAAACTCTGACCCTGCAGGGACATAAATAGGGAAGAGACTAAGCTAAGGAAAAGGAGGTTTATTGACTAGTCCAACATGGGATCCATCTCATGGGGAGGCTCCAAGGCCTGATACTATTAAAGATGCTATCATTTTCTTACAGATAGGAGCCTAGCATGGCTGTCCCCTGGGAGGCCCAAGAAGCAGCTAGATAGATGCAGATAGTTTTACCTAACTATTGGACTGTAGTCAGGGACTTCTTTGGTTGACTTGGGAAAAGGCTGGAAGAAGCTGAGGAAGAGGATGACTCCATAGGAAGACCAGAAGTTTCAACTAACCCAGACTGCTGAGATCTCTCAGATACTGAACCACCAACCACGCAGCATTCACTAGCTGATATGTGGCCCCAAAAACATATACAGCAAGGGACTTCCTGGTCTGACCTCAGTGGAAGATGTGCCTAGAGAGACTTGAGGACCCAGGGAGTTGGTAGTCCTGGTGGATGTGCAGGGGTACATCCTCTTGGGGAGGGGAGTGGTAAAGAATGGGATGTCGAACTGTGGGAAAGTGAGCAGGGAGGGGGGCAACTACTTTAATTAAAAAATAAAAGTAATAAAAGCTGAAGTAACAGAAGTATTGCTTATATTTTAAAAAACACACAGAAGAAGTTGAAGTTGTGCTTTCCAGCTCATATTCATAGCAGTGTTATATATAGTAGTGCACACCTGGGCCCAACCAATAGACCATAATGGTGAAGATAAACTATGGAATGTTGTTCAGACTATCAAGGAAGAAAATTCTGACCGATTTTGGTATATGAATGAACACTAATTATTTTAACCTAAGTGGAATAAGACGATATTGTAAAGGCACAAACATTATATAATTATTAATATATATATATATAATATTATGTTTCTTATATGCTGTGTTTTTGTGTGTTGTATATTGTGTTATATAATATGTATATATGTATATACATATACACATAAAGTGTATGTCACATGTTGTTATATATCATATATCAAAAATTTGTAAATCATATATTATATATGATGTGCTTTTGTATAAATGTACATTTGTATGTATTATGTTAGGTAAAACAATATTTTTCTCTAGGGAGAAAATCAAAGGTGACTTGATAGAGTTTAAAAGAATATAGAATGGGGATTTGCCATCTGGCTAATACCTGGGAAGTTTTATAAAAACAGATTTCTGAGGTTGAATAATGTTTTTTTCTATACAACATTACAGTAAATCCAATTGAACTCTGCACCATAAATATTTACCATATATATTTTACCATAATAAAAATACTGGCAAAACCCTTTGAAATTATTCTTAAAATTGAGAAGGCTTTGGTTTCATTTGCGGGTGTTTGAGTATTTGGATTTCCTTAATGGAAACAGAATTTATTATTGGACACCTGGTTGTTAAAAACATAGATGCTTTATGACTGTCTAAACATGAGGTTACCAAAATATAGCAGCAACAGACATGCCAAATTTGGAAATAAAAAGCTGATTATGCCTCAACTAGGTCATGCTCAGAGTGAGCACTGGGTATCACCCAGGAAAGATCACACTGGCTGGGTATTCTATATCAGTGATCAGTCCTACAAACACACATACAAGAATCACTATACAGACTGAGCATACACATTACATTTCTAAGTATAAACTATTTCTAAATATAATCTAGGAGAGTATATGCATATATACACACACACACTTGTGTGTGTGTGTGTGTGTGTCTATTTAATTACAATTAATGAAAGATTCCATGGATTTAAAACAGAGCAAGATGGAGTGTGTGATAGGGTGTGTAGGGAAGAAGGAAGAAGGAAATGTAACTATTTTATAATCTTAAAAAACAAATAAAAGGCTTTAAGAACTCAGCATTAACTAGTGGTGCTTTCAGCGACTGGGTTAAGCTTGGTCCCTCTATAGGGACTTTTCTCCAGTCCTGTGCTTTCTGTTCAATGTGGTCATGAACTTGTCCATGTTTTATCATTATTTGGTCTATCTATCCCTTGATCCATTCCCAGCACAAATGTCCAATTTGTAATTTTAAATATTTCTAAATGATGGTTTGATTGGTTGTACATTTCATGTTTGCTATTTATGTTGGTATTTACTTTGACCATGCCCGCTGCAGTGAGTGTCCCTTCATCCCAAAGGCACTCCATGGAAAGCAATAATGGTACGAATCATAAGGAAGGACAGAAGTCTGGAAGTGTTTTCCAATCCAGCATGAAATCACTGGCCAGCACTGGGCAGCTTCTCTCCTGGAGTATAACACTTGCTGTCAGCTAAAGACTGATTTGTGGTTAAGTCTGGAATGCTTGCATGCATACAGTGTGAATACAGAGACAGTCTGTTTTATCACCCAAGTAGAAAGGTATTCCTCTGACTGCCAGAGCTCCATTATTCCCCGAGGCACAATAAATGCAGAGAGGTAGAAAAGAAGAAAATGACCACGAGGAGAAAATATTTATAATAAAATATTTTTAAAATTACAGATGGATGCTTTGCCCAAACTTAAAAGTAATATGGGAAGTGGATAAAAACGGATCATAGATTTTATTCCCTTCCAAAGTAACTCAAACTTTCACATTGAAATTGCTCATGGGAATGTGAGATCCTGAGCTCCAAGGTGATTTTTGTATGTTTGTAATGTGACATTAACGGCACTCCAACATTCATTTTCCATGTACTTTGCCTACTAGGCTGAGGTGCAGACACTGTCATAAATAGAAGACTTGCAGTTTGGGTATTGTTTTCTCTTTCTTATTTCCATTTCTACTATTGACACATTATTTATAACACAATTCACAAATTTTCAGATATATCTTATTTCATTGATATTGGTTTTGCCTTATGCTGATTAATCTTAAAACCTCGTATATAAGTGTGATTGAGATAAAGACTAAAACAAAAAGTTTGGCATGAATTTAGACATATTCTTCTAAAGATGCTATTAACTAAAACCGGGGCAAGGGGCAGATGACATGTTTTATTTTAAATTGTAAATCTGACAATACTTGTGGCTC
Organism: Micromys minutus; assembly: GCF_963924665.1. Taxonomy (NCBI): domain Eukaryota; kingdom Metazoa; phylum Chordata; class Mammalia; order Rodentia; family Muridae; genus Micromys; species Micromys minutus. The sequence continues at coordinate 15,279,597 of NC_137984.1, forward strand.
AAAAAGTTACATGTTCCATAGATCAAAATTATTTTATGTTGTATGGCAAGTTTGGTCAGATAAAGGATTTGATACAAATTAATAATAAAATCTATACCCGGACTAGAGAGAGGGTTCAACCATTAAAAGTAGATTCTACTCCTTCAAATGATGTAACTTTCTATCTACCTCTAGAAGATCAGAACCACAGAGCATGCTCACTCCAGGGGAATCCATACAATCCCTGATTTTCTCAGAGGGTTGAGGAAGCAGGGGGAGAGAATGAGAGAGGAAGACACACAGAGAAACACACAGAGAAATGGTGATAGATAGACAGACAGGCTGACAGAGACAGACAGACATGGAGAAAGACAGAGACAGAAAGAAAAAGAGGGAGGCAGACAGAGAGATAGAGACAGACAGACAGACAGACAGATGCACAGAGAGAGAGAGAGAGAGAGAGAGAGAGAGAGAGAGAGAATGAGAGAGAGAGAGAGAGAGAGAGAGAGAGAGAGAGAGAGAGAGAGAGAGAGAGAGAAACAAGAGAGAGAGAGAGAGAGAGAGAGAGAGAGAGAGAGAGAGAGAGAGAGAGAGAGAGAAGGCACATATGCATTTACTAAAATGTAGCAAATACTAAAACATAAACTGTAGGGTGGGGTGTCAGAGTTTCAAATCTAGCCACACATTTCTCACCATCAATTATCTGAAGCAACTTAACTCTCATAAATCTCCTGGCCTCATCTACTGATAAAGACATTCTGCTACCAAATGTCACTTATGTATTGAGAAGCACATGGAACATGTAAAAATAATCAGAGTAGCTATTATAAAATGTTTCTGAAGATGAAGTAAAGAAGTTGAGGCAGTAGAAGTGAGCCTTCAGTCATCCACCTTTATTTTGGGGGGAGAAATCAGCAGTGTCTCTCCCAGTTCAAGTGGCGGTGGAGTTGCCTGGGAGTCTCAGCACATCACTACCTACAATTTATTCCACTAATAATGTGATCTTGAACTTCATACCCGTGCATTTCCTTTGTAATTACATTCTATTAATTGGGTATGGGGTTAGCACAGAGGGCAATTCCATCCAAGGAAGTACTCATAATGGAGAATAAATACCACCTTCAGGGAGACTCTACTTGAATCCCTCAAGTGGAAAGCTTGGAGAACACACCATTCTCATCCTCCTATATTTTATTGTGGTGTTTAGTTTCAGTAGCAGTTATTGGTCACAAAAATAGGGTGAATCCGATTTTTCCTTTGGTAAGCCTTGTCCCAAGCACAATAATAATTTTTTAATTTAATTTAATTTTATGAACAAGCTAGTGAGCCATAGGACAAACTTCTAGAAACATTCTGTGGCGTGGTCTATAGGGTACTTTTAAGCAAAGACTGTTCTGGTTTGTTACATCAGGGCTGTGTTGGAGATGGTCTGGTTCTTCCATTCCCTCACATGGCCCCAACTTAAAGATGATATGACATTAACTTGTCTTTTATTATCCTTTTGTAAATAGTTGTAAGTCCTCAAATATCCCATTATCTCTTCTTCATCATTGTTTCGGCAAGCAAGCGATGGCTTTAGCACTGAAGGTTTCTGCTTTTGAAGTCTGCATATAAACTCTCTTGTATATTTTCAGAATCTTTTCTGACCAGGTTATCCTTCTAAAAATACATACCAGCTAAAATAATGTGCATAATATGGTAAATACAAATACCTAAGATACGACATGAAACGATGATTAGTCTCTACTTTTCTTAGCCTTACCTCACTGTGCCCTACTTCTTTGGAAGTTATTTTTCAGTTTACCAAATAGTGTGTACTTTTCTGTCTAGCTGACTCTGAGCCTCTGATTCCTCCATCTTTGGAATGATATTCTTGCAGGTAATAAGTAGAAGCACCTGGAGCAAAGGGGAGTTTAAGCTAAATAGTAAACACAGAGCCCACACAACTGTCTGCAGCCTCTGCCTTGAAGTGAATGGGCAGAGTGCGAGAGAAGGATACCCCACTTGGCTTCTGGGAGAAAATGTACATCCATCACTAAGGCTGCAATCTTTTCCCTCTTATGTATTTTTTTCTGAATATACATTATAAATATATATGACTCCTACAAGACTTGACTCTTAGCAAGATTTTATATACACATTTCATATATTGTTAATTGCAAATTGTGAGCAGTCATCATTCCCTGTGTGAAATCAGAGGCTAGAAGCACAGAGTATTCATGTCTCCTGATCCAACACCTATTAATTTACCTCATGCTCACAACTGATGAACAATCTACTCTAGGCACCGTCTATCTTTTATGGTGATGATAGGTCTATATGTCTACTATCTTCTACATCTAACATCTTAACAGCTCAGCTGTCATCTTGTCATGAAACTGCTACTGTATATTCAAAGACATCTTAAGGGTTGAAGATTAAATGACATATTCGGTCTCTGGTACTTTTAAACTTAAACTCATGCCCCGAAGTGCTACATTAAGAACCTGCTTTCTCACCAGACACACACTGCCCTCTGAGCAAGGACAATTCTGCATTATTCTCTGGGCATGCTTTGTATAGTTTCTACTATCAGTCTTTCCTCAGCCTATCAAGTGTGAAGAAATATCCTCCACAGTTCCCCCTGATAACATCCTTCCTCCACTAACTTTCTGCCTTCTCTGAAACATCCTTTAAAAAGCATTTCTAAAGATCTATCTTCTAGCTTTAAAAGCCTTCCTCTAAAGCCATAAATTTAACATACTGTGTAATGCTTTGTGTTGTAGGCTGTTCATTTTTCTCTCTTTGTGTTCCTTGTGTTAACCTGTCATTATAGGACTAAGTGTTGAAAGTTCAAAAGGTACATGTTGGTGAGTTGATGGACAATGCTCATCTTTTCAAAGAATTGTAGGAACTTCAGTGAGACAGCCATTGCTGATTAGACTTTTGTTTCTAAGATTATTTTTTTAGAGAACTTTTTTTAGTAGATGTTTGTGGAGTTTGAATTGATTATAGTTTATTTTTCAATCATCACTTAAACACTATTGAAGCTTTCCTTTATTGTAAATTTCTTAAATTTCTCTAATCATTGCATGGAGTTCAAAAAGCTAAATACTTTGTATTTTTTGAATAACAGTTTTGCTTCAAAGAAATAGGACACTTGGTTAAAATGGGATTAGAAGAAAGATAGGAGAGAGAAATGACTGTGTGGTTTTATTTATTCCTGTATGCTTGCTGATATCTTAAATTTTACTTGGCTGAAAAATTGTGAATAAAGACTCCAAATCAAATGAGGGAGATGAATACAAATGCTTAAGTATACTTACAAACGTATTTTATCTTGGAATTTGTATGTAGGCTGCAGAATACAATAAAGGAAAAGTGCTGCTTTGATTGTACCAGAGAAGAAGACTCAGATGTTCAGAGCAGAACAATTGGTAACATGGCCCCAAAGGCGGCTGCAGTGGCTTTCTCTATCATAGTGCATTCATCTCAGAAATACCTGCTGATTCTGTGCAGGTGACACAGTTTGCTGCTTCCTGCAGTGGTCCGATAAGCCATTTTTTGTTTCCTAGAGCCCACGTAAATGTGAATAAAAAGAAAAAGTCTATGTGGTTATTTTCTGACCTCCATTCGTGAGCCTTGGTGCATATGTCCACACACATATTATGTGCACATACATGGAACAGAATTTTAAAAATAGAAAAACATATACAAATATAAACAACATTCAGTAATTACAAATGCAGATGAATTATTAGATAGTGAACATTGAAAATATCAGGTTAAGTAATTCTAATTAAAATGAGCTAATGTAGCAAATTTATTTCCCTTTAATTTTAGAGCATTTTAAGAAATAAAAAAATACAAATATTTCGAGAGTAGGTGTCAGTCCTGTTGGTGGAATCACAAAGAACAAGTTTTGACAGGCCAGCACTTCCATCTCCTCTCAGGATTTGGGGCAGAACATGAGGGCAGAATGCAGGGTCCAGTACTTCGGGACCCTCAATGATTTAATAGGTTGACGCCACTAAGAACTGTTGTTTTAGAGAAATACCTATTAAAATAAGAAGAAAAATGAAGAAATAACCATGAAGATATATTTTATCCAATCAATACTATGGAGTGACAACTTAAAGTGTGAAGTGAGTGTCACATGGCTGTAATTTAGGAAATGAACACAAGAGTTTCTGTTGCAACTCTTATAAAACATATTTAGACAATTATGTAATGGGAGAGAATATTTATGATTACATCTACTCATTGGGACATGATGTCTCTTCTGTGCTTTCTGATGGCCACAGTGCCCTCACTTTTGTAGCATATTCTTTGTCCTTAAAGTTTCCAAGTCCCTCTTTCAGTTCCCACTCCTCATGTGTGCATACCGTGACCTTATTAGCTATCTCTGCAAATTAGGCACTTTGTAATTGGGTCCTGTGCCTTCCTGTAATATGTGTTTTGTAGAAATTAACCAGGGGAACTGTTGCAGTTCCTCTGGTCTTTCCTGTGTATGTCAGCAACTGAAGGGAGCAGATGCAAAACTCCATAGTCAAACATTAGGCAAGGCTCGGGGAATCCTGCAGAGGAATGGGAGGAAGGACTGTAGGAACCAGAGGGATGGAGGACACCAGATCACTTTCCAACAGAACCAACTAATTGGGTCTAATAGAGGATCGCAGGGGTCACAGACACAACAATCAAGAAGCCTGTATGGGTGTGAACTAGGTTCTCTGCATATTCCTTAAGGTTGTTTAGCTTGATGTTCTTGTGGGACTCCTAACAGCAGGAGTCAGCAGCTGTTTCTGACTCCTTTGCCTGCTCTGGAAACCCTTATCCTCCTACTAGGTTTCCTTATCCAGCCTCCATATGAGTGTTGGCACCTAGTCCTATGTACCTTCCTTTGCCATGCTTGGTTGATATCCCAGTGAAGGCTGCAGTTTCTTAAGGGAAACGGAAGTGGAGTAGATGTGAGAAGAAAGGGAGTGGTAGTGGAGGTGGGGGGATAAGGAGGAGTGGAGAGAGAGAAACTGCTGTCAGGTTGTATTATATGAGAGATGAATAAATGAAAATGAAATCAAATATAAACTAGAATAAAATATGCTAAAATAAAATGACTACATGCCAAACAACTGAATAGTGGTGTTTGAGGAAACTTCCTCTCTGTCTGTTAATCCCACTGACTTCTGGAAAGACGGAAAACAACCTATTTTTTGTCATTTTCTTTCACTATGAAAGGAAGTTTTAATATTTGCAAAGGTGTCTATTCATTTGTACATATCCAGGTAAATGTTCTTTTAGCAAATCAGGTGATGATGTCAGAATGTTTTTTTTTTCCCTAAATTTTATTGCAAAAGAGTCTAAAGTGGTAACAAGGGTTCTTTGGTAGTCAGTTGTGTTAGATGGTGTTTTGCTGAGGCAGAAACATGGAGAAATGTTTCACTGAAGCAGATGAAAAGATACTCTGCTAAAGCAAGCACATGAAAAGACACATGACGAAGGATTCCTTGGTAAGGATACATATTTATCGGTCCACCTTACATTGTTTGGTTGAGCTCTGTTTTTCAGGATTCCATAGAGAGAAATGCACCACAAAATGCCTGGTGGTATGCTGAGGCTTCTTACCACTTCCTTGGACTCAGGGAGAGTGATATTGACTGATAAAGATTCATGAGTCTTTTTGCTAAGACAGATTCATGTGCGGAGGTAAGACCAGTGGAGAGCATGTGATGTTTGGAGGACAAATAAATAGGACTCAGCAGACTCTTTGAGAGGAGCTTGCTGGTAGAGCTAGCTGTGTAATCCTGCTTGGTATCACATCTTCCCTGAACTTCCCTCCACTGAGAAAGGCACAGCCGAGAACTTCTCCTGGTGTTCCTGCTGGTCAGAATTCCTCCTACTGACTTATGCCAGTTTGGCTGAGACCTGGCTGTTCCTGCTAGATCATGCCATCACTGCTGCTATCCTAACACTGCTGAACTTGACTGCTGGTGTATCCCTGAAGAGTTTGCAAGTAGGTCAAACTGCCACTGCTGACCTGTGCACCCAACTGCCAATTTTCAGACAACCCAGACAGGAGTTGCTCCAATGAACCATTTCCAAGTGGGTCCACTTCCCCCATGGAACCCATTCCCTAAATGGATTCTTTCCCACTAAGTCTGGTGGGTGCCAGGCTAGAAGGGAGGTTAAAGTGTTTAAGAACCATCAGTAAAAGTAGGTGTTGAAAAAAATTAAAGTTACAAGAATCTTATCTTTATTATACACAAAGGGTCATTTGCTTTTGTTCCACTTTTATGTATTTGTTTATAGGGCACAGCCTGATGAATCTTTGGGGGTAATAAAATAAATCTCAATAATCAGTTCTCCTTTTCTAGCATTTGGAGTATTATGGGGTTGGAACTCATGTCATCAGTCTTGGCGGCAGAAGCTTTACATGATCAAACATGTCACTGGCTCCAGCTTCCTCCACTTTCAACTTCAATGCACTAGAGACCTCAGTGCAGAAAGTTCTGGTGTCTTAGTTAGGGTTTTACTGCTGTGAATGAACACCATGGCCAAGGCATGTCTTATAAGGACAAGATTTAATTGGGGCTGGCTTACAGCTTCAAAGGTTTAGTCCATTATCAACAAAGCAGGAACATGGCAGTGTCCAGACAAGCAGGGTGCAGGAGGACCTGAGAGTTCTATATCTTCATCTGAAGGCTGCTAGCAGAACACTTACTTCCAGACAGCTAGGACAAGGGTATAAAGCCCACACCTCCAGTGACACACCAAGTCAAATAAGGCCAAGCCTCCAAATATTGCCACTTCCTAGCCCAAGCATCTACACTAACCATCTAACCATCACATTCCATTCCCTGGTCTCCACAGGCTTGTTCAAACATGTGAGTCCATAGGGACCGTAAGTCAATATACCATAATGCAAAATGCATTTAGTCCAACTTCCAGAGATCCCATAGTCTATAGAAGTCTCAACAAAGTTAAAAGTCCAAAGCTCGAAATCTCTTCTGAGATTCATCTCTTAACTCGACTCCCTAAAACAAGATGGGAGTTCAGCTGGGCAAACTCCAAACTCTGTATCTCCATGTCTGATGTCAAAGTGGCCTTCAGATCTCCACCAACGGTTTTATCTTTGTTGACTGTGACAAACTTCCTTCTCCTGGGCTGGTTCTATTCCCTGTTAGCAGCTTTCATCAGCAAATATCCTATGGCTCTGGCATTTCAAACATCTTGGGGTCTCCAAAAAACTTCAATGTTACAGCTTTTGTTTCAATGTCTGTGATCCACACATGATCTTCTGGGCTACTTCACAGGGTTACTTCTCTAGCTCTGCCCTCTGTAGTTCAGTTCAATCTCTTTCACTGCTGCTGCTATTCTTGTAGATCATCCCATGGTACTGGCATCTCCAATAATCTGGGGTCTTCTGCTGCAACTAGTCTTCACCAAGAGCCCTTTGGTACCGAGCTGTTAACTGAAACTGAGGCTGCACCTTCACCAACGGCCTTCCATGGTCTCTCACAATGCAGAATCTCAGCTGCAGTTCACGATGTCTTCAAGCCTTCAAAACCAGTACCACCTGACTGACTCTTCCACGTTATCAAGTACACCGCAGCAAGAGGTGCAACCTTGGCTGTCTCTGGTATACAGCTTTTTTTCGATCTCACACAAACACTTTCTAAAAGATTTCACCTCAGTGATGCCCGTCTCTTCTTAATCACCACCGATTTCTTAGCTCAAGCTGACCAGCACCAATTGTCCCAGTAGTCTCCTTTTCTCTTCTTGACTATAAAGCCAGGGCCAGATGACCAAAACAGCTGAGTTCTGTAGTTTCCTGGGGCTGAAACATGGCTCCCTTTTTAAATTACATTATCACCAGCTGTTTGTTTTCCAATTCCTTCACTGCCTATGCTTAGCTGTCTTGGAACTTGCTCTGTGGATGGAGTTTGAACTCCTGCTTGTGTCCTAAGCACTGGAATTAAAGGTGTGTACTGCCATTCCATCTAAAACTTGTTTTTTGGCAGGCTAACCTTGAACTCGGGTATCTGCTTGCCCCAGTCTTTGGGAACTAAAGGCATATACTACCACATCTGGTCCTAAACTTAGTTTGGTGAGGTTTCACCCTAAGGCCACAACTCCCTTAATTCTATTTAATATCCTTGAACAAAGAATTCAGCTCCATTTCACTTTCTGGTGCCCCTCATATATTTTATATTTTTCCTTTCTAGGGTTGCTATGCTTGTTCAAAATGCTCTTCATGAGATTTAAGCCAAAAAACAAAGTTTGTGATGGGCTTTTGTTGAGATTTCATTTGTCAATTCAATTAATATTAATCTCTTTTCCTTAGCCCCAGGTAGAGTTTTCAGACAAGGGAAGAAAGATGTCACATTCTTCAGCAAAATATCACAAAAATAGTCTTTAGGCCACATACTGAAATTGTTCTCCAGTGAACCCTCTTGGGCCAGGTCTGCACAGTTCAAATCAACCCCAGCAACAAAGTCTTTCATATTCTGATTAGGACAGCCCATTCATCTCTTCTTCATGCATTCCACTACTTTTCAAATTGCATTCTTCTAGACAAAAGCATGTCATAGCAATATCTCAGTCCCTGGTACAAACTTCTGTCTTAGTTAGGGTTTAACTGCTCTGAACAGACACCATGACCAAGACCTCTCCTATAAAGACAACATTTAATTGGGGCTGACATACAGGTTCAGAGGTTCAGTCTATTATCATCATGGTAGGAGCATGGCAGTGTCTAGGTCGGCATGGTACAGGAAAAGATGAGAATTTTACACCTTCATCTGGAAGCTGTGTACTGGTTGGTTTTGTGTCAACTTGATACAAGATGGAGTTATCACAGAGAAAGGAGCCTCAGTTGAGAAAATGCTTCCATGAGATCCAGATAGTGGATCTTCTCAACTAGTTGGATCAAGGTGGGAGGGCCCAGCCCATTGTGGGTGGTGCCATCCCTGGGCTGGTAGACCTGGGTTCTATTATAAAGCAGGCTGAGCAAGCCAGGGGAAGCAAGCCAGTAAATAACATCCCTCCATGGCCTCCATCAGCTCCTGCTTCCTGACCTGTTTGGGTTCCAGTCCTGACTTCCTTTGGTGATGAACAGCAATGTTGAAATGTAAGCTGAATAATAAACCCTTTTCTTCCCAACTTGTTTCTTGTTCATGATGTTTTGTCTGGGAATAGAAACCCTGACTAAGACAGGCTGATAGGAGAAATCTGAATTCCAAGAGGCTAAGACAAGGCTATTCAAGGTCAAGGCCACAGTGGTATGATATGGACATGATCCCAGTGAGAAAATTTAAAGTTCACATTATAGAAAAGAAACTTCCATACGCTTTAGCAATTAAAATAAAAATGGTAACTAATGAAAAGAGGGAACTAACTAAACTCCTGAATTATAAATTGTCTTAGTCCTTTTTCACAGTTAAAATTAAGACAGAATGATTTTATATTGTTCTTATTCCAGAGCAACACAGCATGTCTAACAAAGAACCATATCTGCCCACCGTGAAACAATACTCTCAGGACAATTGATCTCCTCACCCTTCCCTCTCTTTCAGAATGCTTGTTTTCCCAGTTCTTATTTGCCTCCCAAATTATCTATTTATAACTAAAGTCTGCATTACTGTTTCCAGCACTTGATATTACTTTATAGTTTTGCATCTGTTTTAATCACTTTGTACTTCATGCCGTCTGTTCCCTAAGCCTTAGGAATCACTTCTTCCTAAAGCATCTTATTCAAATGTCTATTTGAGACAAATGTTCTTCCCTGGAAGCTACACTTATTTTCCAGAGTTTCTTCTACGATCATTTAATTCTTTCTTTGAACACATAGATATTGTTTTAATTTCTTGAAACAGAAAAAAAATACATAATGTTTAGAACTATATATATATATATATATATATATATATATATATATATGAGCAAAATGTAAGGAAATACATATGTTATATATGTATAATATATTATATATATTTAACACATACTTTATATTAAAAGAATGTCTTTAAATAGTTTAATCCTTTCATTACAAAAAACTTCAATATATTTACAGAAGATTTTTTTTTTTAATTCAATGTTCTGATTCTGGGACTGGAAATTATTCAAGTCATGTTTAACACAAATCTCAGGACCTGAGGGATGTTGTTTTCCTCTGTCTAGCAGTGGAATCTGTTCTCAGTATCACCTCTTCACAGAGCTACTGAGGTCTCATGGGTATAGGCTTCAAAGAAGCATCCTAGAAGAAAGCACACAGCTAGCCTGAGCCTCAAGGGCAACTCCAATTTCACCAATGCTTTAGACTGCCTTCTAGATTCTCAGGACCTATTTTACTTTTGACAAACACATTTCTGTATCTAATTGTTCCTTGCTGCAATTCACATTGCATTCTTTTTGAGGATAGCTATTATAGAAAATACATTTTGTTATTATTACTGAATGTACATAGCATCAATTCACCAACCTTTAAAAACCACTTTTTCTTATTTCAAGTACTTTATGTGTTTGAGCTGAATCATTTTAATTTTCATCTTAAAACAGTCTAGAATCATGTAGAAGGGAGCCTCATTGAAGGATGATCTCAATTAACTTAACTTCTGGGCACATTCGTGGGGAATTACCTTGATTATGTTATGTTTGTTAAGGTGAGAAGAGCAGACTATTGTGGGTAGCTTCATTTCCTGCTGAGTAGATTCTCTACTGATTTCACAGTGGAGAAAGCTACATGAGTATGAGAATGCATACCTTAATTTACTGGTCTCTCTCATAAGGAAGCAATGCAACTAGCTTCTTCCCAAAAATGATGGTCTAATATGAACCAAATATAATATTTTCCTTTGTGTTGCAATTGTTCGAATACTCTTGTCATGACACCAGGAAAGAAGACTAAAATGACATCCATGTAGTATATTTTTCAGAAAACCATGAGTTTGCACCAGGACCAAAAAAACATGCAAGAGTTCTCAATTTGGGATTGTGTGACTGTTTCACTTCTCTGTTCTTACTGCTTCATCTTAAAAGCCAGGAGCTTTACTATTTACCTCAACAAAAAGTTATTGGCTATTTATTGTTGCTTTGCAAATTTCTCTGTAGGTTCAAAGAAGAAAGAAATGGAGCCTCTTGTTTTAAGTGACAAATTAGAATTGCCACTAAATTGTTATGAGAATATAGATTAGGCAGTCTCCAACAAAAACTCCAAAAGTGAGCAAGTTTCACAGGTCATCTTGCCTGAATCTTAAACAAGTTAACACAGTGACCAATAATATTCCAAGCAAAGAGACAGTAGATTGTCAGGCTAATGAAAGATATTATGCTGGTCAATAATAATAGGGTTAAAGAAAGTCTAAAGAAAGTCTCGAAAATCAGGACAAAGTTATTGACAGACAGAAGGCAAATTCATAACCATATTTCCATTTTCAGAAGCATGAATCCAGGTGATGAGTTCAATACTGCTGAGTTTGCTGTGGGACTGAGCGTGCAGTATTCTCTGTAGCTTGAAAGTTTTACATTCTTAAACATTTATAAACATTTGCCTTTTTCAGTTCTGTAGCTGGGGAATTGTAAAGGGAGGCTATTACCACTTATGTTTTAAATCTTTTAAATCATTGTATCTATAAGTAATATGTTTAAGTACTAACTATAACCAACCTGAAGCACTAGACCTACCCTAGGAAAGGCAGCCTTCCATTTTAGAGAAAGTATTGTGTGAATGTTAAATGGATGGTTTTCTGTGAAGTTTCTGAATCTTATGTTACAAAAAAACTTAAATTCTCTGTTTGTTATCATCTCAACATGAGCCCTCAACTAGAAGGTCATTCATTTAGTAAAGTTATCCTATTTGGAGAGCCCTAGTCACACAAACTAATAATACTAAATAGAATGTTATTACATCGAGAATATCTAACTTTGAATATAAAGTTTTTTTCAGATGTTATATAGCTGTTTATTGATACAAAAAGCAGGATTTATTATGTGTGTGAGGACAAGAAGAGCTCTCCAGTTAGGATATTATTGGAAAAGGAAGCTCAGGGTGAGATGTTGATATGAATGAGAGAGACTGGAGTTATTTGTACTTGTATGATAAGTAGAAAAGGGAAGTGAAATTCTTAGTGAAGTGCTCTGCTTCCAATCAAGTTATCTCCATCAGTACGTGACAAAATATTCAGAAGGATAAGGAAATGTTTCTATTTTGACGTTATCCTTCAGGCTTCGAAAAACATGGACGCCTTCCTAGTGGCACCAAAACTACTTCCTCACATGGGTCCTCTCCCCTCAATGGGTGCCCAAGTAGCTGTTCTATTGTTGAAGATGTAGGTAGAACTTGAAAATTTATAGAAGAATTTCTAGCACATACAGCTATGCCACATAAGAGAATGTCAGGGTGTGTTTTTATCCCTTCTAGTGTCCAGAAATAATTTTCAAAAGGTCTTAACAATGTACAATTGTGAGTGTATTTGATTAACTTAATAAAGTAACAGTTATATAGAATTATGGACTTCTATTTTCTTCTGTTTTTTTTTTTTCTTTTTCTTTTTTTTTAACAAAATTGGTTTTAGTTTGTTGGTTGGTTTTATTGGTTGGTTATTTTATTGTTGTTTGTTTCTTATTTTACTTTTAGTTTAGGTAAGTCTCATGTAGGTCATTCTAGTCTTAAATTCTATATAATTAAGGATAATCATAAAACTCCAATATTCCTACCCCCACTCTCTAGGTACTGAGGTTACAGGTGGGTACTACTATAGTCTGTTTATAGAGTACTGCTTACTGATCAAATCTGAGGATTCCTGCATGCCAACCAAGCATTCTACCAACTGGCCCTTATCACTTAGCCACCTAGATGCTCTCTTTACTTGCTGTGTTACATCCTAAGATGTTAGAAACGTGAACATTAGAAGAAATTGAAACAAAAAAAGAAACAAGACATTCCTCTACATTATCAGTGCTAAATAATGAGGAAAGGCACTAGAGTAAAATAGCCTGAATAGGATGAATTCGTGCATCATCTCTATCTTAGGAGAAAACTGAGATCATTAATGTCCTCTAAATCATCAAGCAAGGCAGAGGCAGAATTAGCAGAATTCATGGAAAGAATGTTGGGCATTGTGTTGTACAAATTTCTAATCCCACGATATGATCAGTGGAAGCAGGAAGACAATGAATCAGAGACTAGGCTGGCCTACACAGCCTTTAGTCTGCTACACAGTATCATTACTAATGGTAAGTATATAATATTAAAATAATAAGAGATTATGAAAAAGCGAGCCCCCCAAAGGTGAATATTTATGTTCTAAGTATTACAAATCTAATGTAGGTCAGTTAAGAAATTTAGTGAATGGATTGAAGAATATGTGTTAGTATGTTATATTGGTTTTTAAATTGACTTAATGATTGCATTGATCCAAAATGTAACATCTTCAGCAAGCATAACTTGCAGACAAATGAAACTGTTACTCTTACAACATCTGCATTTTACACTTTACATTTCTGCTTTGGGTATTATATTGATATATTTTAAATAAAATATTAAAATGACTACCTGGAGACTGATTGCTTATTTTCTACCAAAGTATTTCTCAGCTTAGCCATATCTGATTATCCTATTCAGTTAATTAAAACTTAATCTCTACTCACAGTCATCAGTTTTCAGTCATTTCAACTGCAATGAATATGAGTTGTGAGTGTGTTCATTATGGAGAGCACACATGCTCAATGATGGGCAGGTCACAGTGAGAGGGAAGGTACTTTAAAATGCATCAGAATGAAAATGAAGAATACAGTATTTTCTTAAATGATTACCTTAAGGCATTGGAGAGTAAGAATGCAATTTTAATATATGCAGGACATCCAGATGTTTGTTCTTAGCAGATGGTACACAAATCTTACAAAGTTGAATACCTTGAAACCTCACCATCTTTTCACAATTGCCTTTCAAATCTGTTAAGAAGACAAATGGGCAAGAAAAATGAATAAATCAAGATGGAAGATGAAACAAACGCCCCTATAGCGAAGAAAGCAGTAACTTTAGTCAATTTTCTTTATTGTTGTTATGCTGAGAACGGAATTCTGGGACTTGCACAGGCCATCGTTTCATTGTTGAGTTAGTGGAGGCTGATATATTTTTCTATCAATATGAAATTGGATTTTTATTAAATGCACTCCTTTATTCGTCTTTGGAGATAGGAATCAGTCATTGGGTAAAATGTTTAATATGTTTCCTTTATTTTTTTTAGAATCAACAAACATACCAGGGCATGTTAAATATACAGAGGCAGTAAGGAACTTGGCCAATCACCGTTAACTGTAATTGGACATTGCTCATGGTTGTGATATGATTCTCTAGATAAATCTTGTCTTCAAACTATGGAACTCTTATCCAAGACATTCACTGAGTTCAGTAACTGACATTTCAGCACTCAACACTTCAACACTGATGAATCTGATTTTTTTTCATGTGTCAAACTGGTTACTTCAACAGAGATGTAAAGATCAAAAATGAGAGACATGTTCATAGAAATGTCAGCAGTGACTCCAAGGTAGGAGAGCCAAGACTTAATTCCTTACCTTGCTTGTAGAGGAATTGTTCTCTTATGACTACAATGAAAATGTATCATATATGTGTAACTGGAGTGGCAGCCTTCGTGGATTCTGTCAGAGGATAGCAGGTGCATGCCTGGGTTACGTATGCTAGGACACAAAATAGGAGGGAGAGGATGAAAGAATTAGAGAGTCACTCTGAAACATGCAGTGTGCAGATTCGATGATACATAGAAATGTCAAGTCTGATTAAAGATGATCGAACTTCTGTTGAAAGATGGATGCTGTTATGAAAACAAAAGTGATATAAATCATCAACTGATGTTATTTGATTTTTAAACACTAAATAGTGACCAGACTAAGAAGGAAATAAAATGACTAAACCAAAACCCAAAATGAAGAGCGATTCCAAAGTGAACTCATCAGGTCATAACATTAGTAGTAGAATCAAAGAAATAAGAATAGCTGCAGAATAAATCTAGTTTTTAAAATAGTTGCATGTGTATGAGTGTGTTTGTAGTGAACATGTAGGAGTGTGTGTGTGTGTATGTGTGTGTGTGTGTGTGTCTGTGTCTGTGTGCTTGTAACACTTGTAACATGTGTGTATGTGGTGTGTGTGTGTTTGTAAGGTGTATGTTTGTAAGGTGTGTATCTGGTGTGTATGTTTGTACAGTGTGTGTGTTGGCAACATGTGTGTTTGTGATGTGTGTGTGTTTGTAAGGTGTTTTTGTGTGTTTGTTACTTTGTTAACATGAGTGTATGTGGTGTGAGTATTTGTAAGGTGAGTGTGTGTGTTTGTGTATATGTATATGTAGTGTGTGTGTGTGTGTGTGTGTGTGTGTGTGTGCTTATAACATGAGTTATGTGGTGTGTGTGTTTATAAGGTGTGTGTGTTTGTACCATGCGTGTGTGGTTTGTGGGCATGCATGTAAGGTGTGTGTGTGTGTGTGTGTGTGTGTGTGTGTGTTAGATTTGTGTACTTTGACATGCAGGAGAATAAGAAAGTTAAATGTTGGCATAGTGTCTTTCCTCCCATCAATCACCACTTTATATTTTGGCTTATTTTTACTATATATAGTTTACTTAGTGAGCATTCTGAATGGCCCTAAGAATAAACTTATAGATCCACATATATTAGAAACACATATGGTTCTGAGCATCCATATCAGCATCTTCTTATTGAATGACCAGGGTTTACCCACTGAGCCGCCTGCCAACTCCGAGACCCCAGATCCCTTAATGGATATTTTTCTCTTATAATTTGTCTTTATGTATACACATACCAGCATAATGCTAATTGTGTATATCAGTTTGAATTTATTAAGTTATAACATAAAATAGTGTATTTATAAAATGTTATTGTGTTTTGTACCCTAATTGTTGAACACAATGAGGATTGTGAAATGTCCTCATAGAGAGAAAATTATTTATTCAACCTCTTTTTCCTATCAAAATTATCCTTTTAAAATCAATAGTCTTTAGAGCTAACTTGTACATATAAATTTTAAAGTTTTCAATTTTATAAGTTCATATCACACCATCAGAGAAACATAAAGCTATTAAAAGACATTTGCAAAAATAATAATGATCAAAATACTGAAAAAGCAGTGAAAATATTCATGTGCTGTGACAGACAGTAATTGACAGAGTAGTCATATAATGTGTTCATTAGACAGCTATTTTTATCACTTCAAATGAACACAGCTACAATTAAACTGAGATAACCTTCCAGTTTTAAGGCAGCATATTCAGGCTCCTTGCAATTATGACTTCAAGGGTCACCTTCCCTCATGCACTAAATGAAAGATGCATATAATTTCTGCCACTGCTTTACAGTTTTACCTTGGCAATGATTCCTCACATTGGCCCCTAGAGCCTCTCTCCTACTACAGATGGAAAATATAATATTTTAGCATCAGCATAATTAAGAAAACACTCAGACATGGGCAGTACTTAATAGATCCTTATGTTGATTTATTTTGAATATTTTCTCATTAAAACTTAGGAATGTTGACTGTAATATTTGATGGCCACAGTGGGAAGTGTGCCCTAACAAGAGCAAGGAGAACAGATGCTCTGTCAAGGCAAGCACATGGATAAACATCTCTATACACTGCTCTTGTCTCACACAAGAGGAGCATTCTTCATGGCAAAAGTTCTAGATTCTTATTCCTAACAGATGTACTGAAACTAGTCTGTGATTCCAATCTGAGTAAACTAAGAAGATATAGGGAAGTGTGCATGGCTGAAGATTTATAAACAAGATGTTCTTTTTATAATTGAATAGTCTCTGTAATTACATTTCAAATATTATCCCCTTTCCCCCTACTCCTATCACCCCCTCTACTCCCCATGCTTCCATGAAGGTGCTCCTTCTCCCAACTACCCTCTCCCACTTCAGTGCCGTGGCATTCTCCTACACTGAAAAAGTGAGCCTTCACTGGAACAACGACCTCTCCTTCCATTTATGCCAGGTGATAGTATCCTCTGCTACATATGCATCTGGAGCCATGGGTCTCTCCATGTGTATTCTTTGGAGTTTTAGTCCCTAGGATCTATGGTGAGTTTGATTGAATGATAATATTATTTTGCCCATGGGGTTGCAAACCCTTTCAGCTCCTTCAGACCTTTCTCTACCTCCTTCATTGGGGTCCCCATGTTTAGTACAATGGTTAGCTACAAGCATCCCCAGCTGTATCTGTATGACTCTGGCAGAGCCTCTGAGGAGGCATCCATATCTGACTCCAACAAGATGTTCTTAAGTTTAGCTTCTTGGAGTTTTTTATATGCCCCATAATGATACTATAGTTGTCATATTGGAGGGGTCGTTTAGAAAATATTAAGTAATTAATGACAACAGTAAGAAAAACTGACTTAAAGATTGTCAACCAAATTACTAAGAATACATGTCTCACCAGAAATAATGGCAGAAGGTTATTCTGAGGCTAGCTAGTATGATGTGTTATGGTCCTCAATTACACAAGAGCCTGGATGGGTTGGGCTAAGACTACAGGTTATTTATTTAAGTCTTTATTGTTTTGCTAAGCTCTCTTCATCTATTCATTGCATTCTTTAAGGGTATTATCACATATTCATAAAATATTGTGAAGAGAAGAGTTAAATATTAAATATTAAAATGTTATTCAATATTGATGTATACATAATAAGTCCTGTGTCTGAACTGCAGTGGTACTACACAGTTTACCTAATTGAATCATTACAATATCTCTATGATTACAATTGAGGCATAAAACACTGTTTCAGAAAAACTTGGTATTGTTCTTGCTGTTCTAGCAGAGAAGTCATTAGGTACTGATGTAATGTCATAGGGATCTTATGGAATTTCAATTTCTTTTCCAGCTATGAGGTAAAGTATTCTGTCTTGCATAGCAATGATATGCTACTATCCACAGTCTGACAACAATCAGCCAGTTGGGTAGACACTGAGAATTCTAAATGCTGATATATAATAAATTTGTATTTTGATTAATTGAGGTACTTGTTATAGTGATGAAAAGTCCATTAATGCACCTATGAAAGCAATAATATTTCTAATTTCTACTTCAGGAACCCAGCTGAATTTTGAAGAATTCCATTCACATAATATAGATCCACAAATGTAGCAAAGCTGACACAAACCCAAGACTAGTACATGAAACAAATACCATCACTGGTATGGGAAGGGACAGAATTAGTATCAAAATGACCATCATTGTAGACTGCTTAGACCACAATGCTAGTAGAATGGTCAGGTAGTCAGGATAGGATGTACTGCCCCCTTGAGGTCTAAGGGAACTATAATAGTTACTCATAAGTTCCCCAAAAGCTTTGAGTAAATTTCTGTTCAAGAGGCTCATTTCAGAGATATATCAGTCTGTCATATGCAGTCAGGTAAATCATATGCCAGTGAACAAAGAACAAACCCCTGCCAGGACCACTCATGGAAATGCTGTCGTATTTACTAAGATTGCACATCCAAAGGGTGACAGTGTAGTTGGTACAACTAATCTCTCTTTCCTCCCTCTTACAGGAAGACTTTTCTGTGCACCTGCTGATGAATTATACCACATCTTTTCTCTAAATGTCTGTGGTAATTCATCTTTTCTCTTCTCAAAAAACTATTGTTCAGCAATGTGAATTCAACATTTGCCATTTAATGCAATTACCTGGAAGGCATTTCTTTCTAAGGGTCATGGACCTGTTTTATTCTTTTTAAAACCTTTAATATATATTCCATAATCTGCATTTGATTATCTTCTCCCAATATTTGGCAGAAGAGAAAAGATTATTTTTGATGCTTTATTTATTATCTCCATTCTGTTATTGAAAGACTTTGTTTTGGTTGTGAATGGCCATTTCATGTTTTTGAAATAAATTATTTCCCAATCTGACTTCAGTTCTCACAATCAAATATACTTTATTGTCACTGATTTGCCTTTTCATACATATAATTAACTGGGTTATTAACTCTGCTTGCTCATTTTATCTGACTCAGCCCCATTTTCCCTTCTCTCATTCTCAAGGACATATGTGTTATGATGTCATACAAGGGCTCCTCACCTCCCAGGTGTGCTTTAGTTTTACACTTATTGAGCAGCATCTGGAGAACACATTGAGAAAGGAAAGAAGCTTTATGCAGCCCTTTTTCTGGACTCAGTCTGTGGACCTCATGTGTTATTTGGATCTTCATCTCCAGTTGTCTTCTTCTGGCCTCTTTGAGCACACTGGTCTGTTTGTACTCTCTCATCTCTCTGATTCAGACTCAGTTTAAGTTCACTGTTTTCCATGTTAATTTTGTCAGTTTGTTGACCACAATTTTAATTGTTCCAATTCAATTATTTTCAGCATAGGAGGACTCAATGTGCCATCTCTCTTTTTAGGAACATATTCAGGAATACTGAATCTACTGAGGGACATCCTTTGTCTCACCAGCACTGAAAACAAAAGACTAGCTTCAGAGTCTTCATGCCTTGAACCTTTATATTATCTCACTCATCGGTTGTCTAAAATTTGCAGCATCAACTCACATATCCTAGATTGAGTTTTTAAATGTATAGCCAATCAAAGGCAAGTTTTGTTGTCCTGGTTAATTGGTGGTTTCGAGCTTTTATTTTAGATTTTCTTTTTAAGCAACTTTTATTAATGAGTTGATTAATAATGATTAAAATCACTATCCAATCATAATATAAAATAATTGACATATATACACAAAATATAGGTTTCAAACCTATCAAATGGAAATGACCAATCTCCAGTCATGTGTAAAGCAGATATAAACATAATTGTCAACAAAAAGTCACATGCATCTATCTGAAGCAGATGAATACAGATATATTTGTCTGCTTTTAATTATTATTATAAGTCTCTCTCACTGATATTGAGTAGGAAAGATCTAAAATGAGACTAATGTTTATAATGTTCTAAAAGAATCATGCTTTTATGTGTGTGTGAGCATGTGTGTGCGTGTGTGTGTGTGTGTGTGTGTGTGTGTAATTTATAACCCTGTTGTCTGACCATTTCCCTTTCTTTGGAGTTCATATACTTGGAAACTATTTAAAATCTGATCAGAAATCTTCTGAGGCTGAAGAACTCTCACCTTTTTAGTCATTTAAAATGGGAGGGGGGCATCATGGCAGCACCTAGCTCACTTAGGTTGAAAATACATTCATGTAAATATAGAAAACAGCTTCCATTTAACTAGGCATGGACAAAGACTGCTTTATCCATGGAATATAACACGTTTTTCTTTGAGTACTTCTTCTGATGTTGCCTCTTGAGACCCTAGATGATTGTGCCAAGTTGTATTTAGCAACAAGAATTCTGTGTGGCCACTGTACACCACCGAGTGACGTTGACTTTGTGACAAACAGGGCTCATTTCCAGGTAGGACAGTGTCTGTTGTGTTTGAAAAGCTCCTTAGTCTACAATTGGAAATAAAGCCAGGTACTCTACTGTCCTGTAGAAAAATGTCATAGTTGTGGGTACAAAAAACAAAAAAAACAAACAAAAAAAAAAACAACAACAAAAAAAGTCATTTTTTCTAGAAAAGTATCTAATCTAGTTATAGGGACAAATGAAACAGAATGAAAGAAATCCTCTCTCAAAATGTATGGTGGTCATGGCTGAGAGAAAGGCTTCTCAGTGTGAGTTCCACCAGCTTGTCCTTCCCAGTCCTCAGGTATTCATGGTTACCTGGGGAGATAATCAAGAGAGGTTGATTTTTACAGTAGACTTTCTAGCTGTTTCTATGGTAACCAAGTGAAAATAATCATGGCACTTCACTTCAGTACTTAATGCCATTTAGTCATCAACAGAGGCAGAGCACCCACTGTGTGCGGGGAAAGTATTCTTGGAAGGTTGTGGCAACAAGAGATTTTATTGTTGCAAATGGAAATTACTAGTAGAAAATAACTCTTACCCACATAGGGTCTGAAAAAGAAAAAAGACAGAAAAGGTACCGGTTTTTACTTTTATTTTTACATTAGAGTTCCCAGGCTTTCATTGAGCTGGAAGTGCTTCTTTGTAAACTAAGATATAAATGCAGTTATCCAGGAAGAAGCCAAGTGTGTCTTCCACACTGGCAATTACTTTCTACTAATACTGAAAGCATTTTCCCTAGAGTTCTTGCTTTGAAAGGTAAATCCAGGTTTTATCCCTAATGCAATTTAATTAAAAATATTAACATCAAATTTTATCTTTGTGTGTGTGTGTGTGTGTGTGTGTGTGTGTGTGTGTGTGTGTATGTGTGTATCCTCTGAGTAGAGGTTAAACAGAAACATGTCGTCAAAGAGTAGCAAAATGTGAGACAGGCACAGTGACTGTTGTTTGACTGTGAACTGTTCTTACAGGCTCATGCCTTCTCCACAGCCCTTGGAGCTCTAGAGCCAGCAATGGAAAGTTAGACTGCACAGCCTTGCTGGCAGATGAGAGCCTCTGGGAGTGGGACTTCAAGTTTCCCAGCCTGGAACTACTTTGTCCAGTTGCTGCCCCCTGAGTGAGAATGTGGCAGGCCTCCACCTCTTGCCCAATCCTTTCCCTGCTGTAAGGCCTAAACAACCCTTCTCTCTTAAACTCTTTTTTTTTTTTTTTTTTTCTGTCAGGTATCTTGTCATAGTAACAACAAACTACCAGCAGAGGGCCATTCATCATGGAAACCATGTTTCAATTTCCTCTAAGATTGCGCTTGGTTTAGTTGAGCACAGATAAGGTTTAATTGAACACAGATAATAATATCATATTCTTTTACTTAATTGCGTGTTGCCTGAATAACCTAAAGAGAGTTCTGAGAAAATAACATTCAGACACATGGCTTTGTAAATTGTTTGTATCCTTGAATACTTTTAAAACTTAAAGTCTTAGTTTTCTGACTACGTAAGATTAAAAAAAAATTAGTTAGAAAACAAAAGCAGGAACAAAATAATTGTTTATATGTTTAATTGTTATATATCTTTTGTCTTTTATTTGTATCATGTGTATAGCTGCCTCTTGGTTTCTCTGTCCCTATCTCTCTGTTTCTCTCTTTCTGTCTCTGTCTCTGTGTGTGTGTGTGTGTGTGTTCATGCAATAGCATACATATGCATGTTACCTGAAAGTCAGAGGCCAACAAGAGAATAATTCTTTCTAATGCCTTTACTCTTTGATCCACAATTACTTTGAACCTCAGTTATGAACATCAAGCTACATAAGCACTTTTTTCACTTTTATTTTGTTGGTATGTTGCGATCACACTTTGTAGATATCACAGCATCACCTTTGATGTTGATATGGTGATAGTAGTTGTTAGTGAACATGGCAATAGCCCCAACTTCACAGTCTCCATCTCGGTATATATGTTGAAACATAAATACCGATGTTACCTTCGGGAAGATGGGGCATTTAAAGGGATAGTTAAGTTTAAAGAACCTCATATAAATGAGGGCCTTTATGCAATAGGAATATATTTTAATGTAAAAAGAGTAAGAGACAGTTGAGACAATTCATCAGTTCATATATCCATAGATATAATCTTTAAAGTTACATAATTAATATGCATGTAAATATTGTCCTCTTTGCATGCATGGAATGAAGAGCAGATATGCTTCTGGATCTCGTGTCTCTAGGTTGGGAAGACATCTTTTTCCAGCATCTAACTCCAATTGGCATCTATCTTAAACTTCCACTTTCCATAGTGTTAGGAAATATATTTCTGCTGTTGACGTTCACTGAGTCTGTTGCCTTTTATTAAAACAAATGAGAAAATTTATACACATAATAACAGATGTTTCTTCACTATGACACCTCTATCTTATTGCATTAGCCCTATAAATTATTACTTTTACCAATTTTGTATTGATTCATATATTTAAACATTAATATTTATTAACATTGGAAAATCAATGACTCTAAAGCAATGCATATATACAAATCCTTTTGATCCATAGTTCTGTTGGTATAATTCATATTTTTATAATTCATGTAAGGATAGAACCATTTTAAAATATCTGCACAGGGAAAGGATTTATCACTTTCCAAAAATATGTGTAAGATCTGTAGCCTAAATCACAGCTCATGAATTTTTATTCAATTTGCATTCTCTGTCTTACAGTAAATTAAGGTTTTTCATTGAATTATGTATCTATAGTGTGACTTGGCATTGCTGGTCCTCATGGGCACTCACTTTTAAAAGATATTCCATGAAAATTGTCATGGCTGATTTAAGTGATGCTGTGGGCAGAGTTGTCTGTGGTGAGTGTAGAGCTGGGGTTGTGGAGATGATGATGTGTTTGCTCACCAGCATTCCTCAGACATTTTCTTATAGCTGCTGCTTCTCAAAAAAATGTTGCACAACTCCCCTGCTGCCCAGGCAATCCACTAAGGCATGGATTCACTTGGCAGCTCCTAATTCAGTCAATACTCTTCACTCATGCTCACTAGATTTCCAGATTTAAGATATTCTCTTATGTCCATCTGAACTGAAAATATACCTTAGTCCATCAAAATTATGTAGTGAATCTAGTCACTCACGGTTGATTTCATGACCTCCTGAACATGGATCTAGGGATGGCAACATCCCACAGCTCAGTCTAATTTATTCCAGTTTTTTTTACCTGCCACCATCTTTTAGATTTTCCCAATGTATACCATCTTTTAATTAAAATACTTGAAGTGGAATCATTGTATAATTACCTACATATAAGGGCATAAATCTTTGTGTGTGTCATTCACTATCAAATAAATTCTATTACAGGCTGGTAGATAAAAATTCTGAGTTTGTGTACAGATATGCCACAATAATAATTGGCATGAAAAGGTATTCCATGTTCAGAGTATTAACCTTTGTCTTGGTTACATTTGCGTAGGTTCAATATTTTATCACCAGGGAATGATACTATGCTAGGAGTGTTGACTTGTTTGGCTGCTGTTGACAACATGTCAATCAATAGAAGTATTCATTAGGTCAGAGTTTGTATGGAATAATTTTGATGTTGAGCCAAGACCCAGCATCTGTGCTTGCCACTGGTACTTTGTCCATTAGTGTTTCCAAACATTCATGGGATTTACAGGAAAAGATATCACTAGTCCCAGTTCTTCTCATGTGTTATATCCATCACATTTAGGAGAATCTTGATGAGAGTTTGTGTTCTAGGTCACATGCAGAGTACATGATAATTTTACAGTCTATGTATAGAGAGATTTATATAACAACTCTTCTACAGACTGAATTGGCAAGTGTCTTCATTTTGCTCCATTCCATAAAGAGTCAAATTAGCAGGTGTTATTGGACAAATTAGTGCATGTTTATATTTCTCTTCATCTTTCCAAGAAAATGGCAATCAAAAATATTACCATAAAATAGAAATAAAACCATGAGCTAGGCAGGCTTTTCTTCTGAACTGGCTGCTTAATGGTATCGAATTTTGCAAACATTTTTGCAAATTAGAATCACTTTTTCTCAGTGAAAAAAATCTTTGATAGAAAAGTGAGGAAAAGATTGAAAAGTAGTCTTAATTTTATTAATTATTATTATGTGTTCTCAAGGATATCTAAACCCAGAACCTATATGTTCTATGAAAGTGCTATATTACTAACACCTCCAGCCCTAATAATTGCTATGGAAAAAACATAAGACTTATGGGTACATGGGTCCCAAGATACAAAATGAATAGTGGAAACTTCAGACCAAATGGTCAGCTTATGCCTTGTCATTAAATAATAGCCCAACTAACTGGAGCAGCAAGGAAGGAGCCCAAGAAGCTGCTTCTCCAAAGGTGAGACATTCTCAGCCAATGGGGCATTGTTCAAAACCTCGTGGTTTCTGAATTATGGTCTCCATGTCATGCTTTTCAGGATCATCATACTATGGAGCTATTTGATGTAGCTCACATTTTGTCTCATTAGATTAGCTACATCATAGAGTTTGCGGTCGATCACTTTACTCTGCAGCCCTGACACACCTTTGCACTGCTCCGGAGCTATCAGCCTGATGGTTCTATATGCATCAAGTGGAACTTTCTGTATACCATCCATTTACTCAAAAATTCAGAGAGACCATTTTAACCCTACATATTTTCTCCTGTGGGTAAGCTATGTGAACTGTAGCGATTTATCTCAAGAAGGAAATCATGACTCACATCTGATCTTGAAGCCCATATACCTCAGTGATGTGGCAGCTTCCAAATTCTTGTGGGATTTCTTTCACTTCTATTATTACTATGCCACATAAGCTATTTGCAACTTTCCTTCTTATCAGCTTCAAGTCAGCATGTTATCAGCATAAAGAAAGACCAGTGTGACATTTGAGGAATGTCAAGTGATGAAGATCTCTGAATAGGATAATATGCCACAGACCTGGGGAATTTGTGTAGCCCTGAGCATAAACTGTGAAGGTATTCTGGAGGGCCTTGCAGATAAAAATAAGATGTTCCTGCTGGCACTTGCCGATTAGTGTAGAGAAGCATGCTTTATCAGGCTGACAGATGAATAGAAAACTCCTTTGCACATCTCTTGCTGTCAAGATGCTGCATATGGAGTATACAGCAGCTGGAGAGTGCACATGACTATGTGTACTAATCTGTACAGTCCTAAGATCCATCACCTAGGAATGCCAAATAGGTTAACAGACAATGTGATTGGACCAAAAGCCATTGTTTTGCATTCTTGCCTTGGTGGGGTTCACTTTGGTTTCAGCCTGATCCCTATGGCATCAGTGCTATCCTGAATAGATGATGTGTGTGCCTTGTCTTCGATGATGAGATGTTTCTCTCATATCCACTGACAACAGAAACTTATTTCATTTACTATTTCAAAGGCTGTTCTTGGTCTCCTAATGGAGAATCTATCAATGATTAGAAGGCTTGATCCAATCTCCAAAGCCATAACGAAGGCTGCTTTCTGGATTTTCTTAAGTATATATTTAGAATACATTCACAGGTCTCAAAAGATTGCCACGTTTCCTGTTTTTAATTTTTAATGTAAAATTTAGTTCTTATAAAAGTTAATTTCTGTGTCCTTAGACTTTTAAAAGACTTTTCATACCATTCATCACACCATTTCTGAAGTCACACTTGAGGTCAATGTCACTAAAATAACCAAGGACACTGGTAGTGCTCCTTCAAAGTTACTGAAGGAGTACCCTTCATCTGCAGTCTCTAATATCAGCGAACTAATGAGCAGCAAAATATACATTCTGAGGAAGTGGTACATCATCACTGTGGTTTCTGATTGGGATATCTGACCATTGCTAGAAAGCTTAGGTCTCTGGTTGTTAACTTATGGTGATAGTTTGAGAATCAGGGGAGCCAGTTTGTTTTCTGCCTGCAATCATTCTAGAGAAAATACCATGCTGTTTGTAGTTGTTGCTTCCTTCACATCAATTCTGAGATGAAACCATCTTGATTGGAGCCCTTTTTTAGTTGTTACATCATCTCAATCAATGAAGAGGCAGGCTGGTTTACAAGTAATTGTTCTATTGTGTGCTTTGAAGGACAAGACTTCCACTTCATTCTTTTAATCTTGGTACTGCAGCAAATTATGGTGAGGTTGGTGACTTGAAACAAAAAGCATAAACTATCTTACAATTTGGTTAGTCAGAAATACAGTGTCATTTTATTTGGCTCTAGAATTGCAGCAGTTGGTTAATCTGCTGTAATCTTCCAACCCAATGTTCTGGATTCTTGAATGAAACACACATGCACTAACACACACAAACACACACACACACACACACACACACACACACACACACACACACACACACAGCCTTTACTTCCACATTGCTAATGCCTCCCCCTGGTACTCCTGAAATATTATTTACTAAAATCTCATCTTTGTTACCCTAGACTGAATTGGGTGTGGGTGGGTGAACTGGGGATACTCTTCCCCAGTTTTTATATGATTGGTACTCTGAGTTCAGAGAAGCCTGTAATTTTCACAGCTGGGGACCTAGAGCCTGCAAGCAGAGACAGAACCTGCAAGTAGAGACTCTCCCCTGTGTTTTTTTTGTTAAGATTCCAGTGCTTGAGATATCTTATGGCTCAATATTGTACTAGTCCTCTCTTAGAAAATAAAACTTTCTCAGGCTTAAAATTTTAAATTGCTAGTGGATTCTTGGCTAACACATTGGTTCAGCACCTGTTGCTGTAAATGTATATAAATGTTCTATTTATTGTCAAAAATATTAAGCTAGGTGTTAGGGGTATTTTATAATTACAAAATGGTAATAGTTGTAGCCAGATTTATTTGAGAGAAAAGTTCCATTTTTAATTGGACAGAAAAGGTAAAATGTAGGTTGTTGTTTTTATGGAAGGAGGACAGGCACAAGGCCTGTGATAGGACAGTTTGTCTTATCTAGATGGGGACAAAGTTTTAGAGAGGAGGAGGGAAGCAGGAGGGAGGAGGCAAGATGGGGGAAGCTTAGGATGGAAGTTTCTTTGTGGCTCTGATACCTACAGGATGTTATGAAATATTTATTTATTTATTTATTTATTTATTTATAGTTATGAAGAAGCTTTCCTTAGAAAAAGACCAACACTAACTCAAAAGTTTTTAATTTTTAAAAATGGCACCTTACTAAGACATAGCTAGTTATGTACACATGGAATAGAAAATAAATACACGGTAACTGAAAGAGATAGTTATTCACTGATTCATTGTGTACTCCCTCTTCACATCTTCTGCTGCAGTTTCCGATGCCTTTTGTAAATTCTTCTCTTCCTTCCTGTCAGGTCTACTTATGACTCTGTTTTCACCTACTGTATTTCTATTGGTTTCTCCTCTGCTGGTGTAACAAACACATCTTCAGTGGGATTATGGGGAAGAATAGTCTTTGGGTCTTTTTTCCTCAATTTCTAAACATCTTTGACTTGCTGTTTCTTTTGGTACTTTGCAGCTGTGAGGAACCTTATGACACACCGATGCATGTTTGGAGACTGGTAATGAGGATTTTCATTTAAGGTTGGTCCTGCAAAGCTTCCCTGAAAAATCTGTATGAGATTTAAGACAAAGCAAGGTCCTGTTTTCACAAGAGCAGTGTCTTCTTCTATCATCTGGAAGTTCTGAAACTATATCCTGTTATCCAGAACGGTGAACATAAACACGTGGTCCACAAATGGTTGATTTTTGGGATGGTACCATGGTATACATAAGATCTGAATTAAGAATTCTTTTAACAAAGCATAATGCAGCAAGTCATCAAAAGCAGGGTCAAAAGACAAAAGCAGTCGAAACCCTTTCAAACAGTTTCCAGTCCTCTTTAGTCCAGCCAGGGTATGAATATTTTGACCCACGAATTTGGCAGGTGGCCCATGAGCTGAATTTGAAAGCCACATATAGAGATCCTGTTTTTTATTAGCTTCAAAGTAGATGCATTTGTTGCAATTTTTCATTTCACAGACCTCATTTATCACAAATAATTTATGTTTATGATCCATTTTAGTATCTGCTTTAGAATGAGGCATCAACATTCTCTAGTCTTGCATTAAGTGTCTTGTTCTGAAATTTATTCCTTTGGAATAAAAAATGAGGACCCGCTTCTTATTTTTCCATTTTCCCTTGCAAATGGAACCTGGAATATTTCTTCCTCTACCTCTTTTGCCACATCTGCCTGCTTAGCTGGCTTCCCCGCATCTTTCAGGCTCCTTTTGGCTTCTTTGCTTGAGCCTCCAGATTCCCTGCCGCGCTTTCTCTTGGTCGCTGCCATCTTGCCTCACTGCGTTTGTTGCTGTCCCTTTATTTATTTATTTTTTAAAGATTTATTTATTTATTTTATGTGAATATACTGTCTCTGTCTTCAGACACACCAGAAGAGGGCATCAGATCTCATTACAGATGGTAGTGAGCCACTATGTGGTTGCTGGGAATTGAACTTAGGACCTGTGGAAGTGCACTCAGTGCTCTTAACCATCGAGCCATCTCTCTAGCTTCTATCTATCTATCTATCTATCTATCTGTCTGTCTGTCTGTCTGTCTGTCTATCTATCTATCTGTCTATCATCTATCTATCTATCTATCTATCTATCATCTATCTATCTATCTATCATCTATCTATCTATCATCTATCTATCTATATATCATCTATCTATCTATCTATCTGTCTATCTATCTATCTATCTATCTATCTATCTATCTATCTATCTATCTATCTAGCATACTGTGTTCACTCCCAATCAGCCTGTCTGAAGGAGTGCAGTTTCACACAGCTGGTCAGAAGGAAGACAGCTTCTGTTGACTTCAGCCTGCCGGCACAAAAGCTGGAAAGCATGGGAACAAACCCTGTGGTGTGCAGCTGGGCCTGTGAACTCTGACCTGGCAATGCTCAGGGGGTGCTGAAATTAAAGCCCTGCCAGTAGAGCGGGTTAACCCTGGCCTGGTTCTCAAAAGCAATGCACAGCTGGCAATAAGGCTCCTGAAAGAGCGTTCAAGGAGAACAAAGGAACCAAAACTGGGGAGAAGGTTTGAACATGTGGTGCTTTATTTTCATGCCCTTCTCTCTTTTGTTCTGTCCTTTTTAAACAGCCCTGGATCTAACCACTTGCTTCCCATTCCTTTGCCTCTGAAATTGGCCATAATTGTTTTTCTAGGGTTATGTGTGTATGCAAGGGAGGGACTTAGGGAGTGGCTGATCTGGCTAGAGTCTAAGTCACCTTCTCCTGTGGAGGAGGAATTTGGGGCATGTCCAGAACTTTGTACAGCTGCCTCATTGTGGTGCATTCAGGCAGTGTGGGATCACAGTCTGGGAGTTCAGAAAGTACCTACTGTTTCATGATTATTTGCATAATCATCCTTGGGACTTCAACTAAACTCAACCATTTGCATCCCCAGCATTGCCTTTCTGTCCCTTGTTTATCTATCTACCTACCTATATATTTATTTATTGTTATTAATTTAATTTAATAAGGGATTGATTTGTATAGGATTCCACTTGTCTAAGTGGGAAAACGATATCATTTCACTCTGAGTTTATAGTGTGGACATTTTGTGGAGTGTTAAATTTGTTGGGGAATCTGAGATAAAGCCATTGATAAGTTCCAAATTTCTGGAGTTTTGAGTTTGTCAGGATGATTAGAGTGTGGGTAGAGTTCTCAGCTGGACATCTGCCAGGAGGTAAACTAACCATAGTTCAATATGGATGGCTGCTGCTGAAACTAACATGGAAAAGACTGCTGGAGCAAGAGAGTACCTGGGGTCAGTGTGGCATGGTGAAATGCTGGAACCATTCTCCATCCCTTTAATATTTACCACAAAATTGTAACTTCTAGCATTAGAATAAGTCAGAATATCTGACAAAGTAGTGAACATACACACTAGGGTCCTCTTCCTTTTGAGATGGAAATCAGTAGGAAGGCTTTCACTGTCCAGATATAGATTTGGGCCTCTCTTGTACTACTATTTGTTTTCTCTGGTGAGAAAAATGACAGACAAACCTGATATACACTACAAATAATATAGTGTAAATATATTGAAAGACCCCTGCTTAGCAACAGTAAATGCCATGTCTGTAAGGCTGTGCACACACGGGGCAGGCTAGGTCAGGGTTCCAGGTGGCCAAGCAAGATACCGGTGGGCGGCCAGCTTGCAATAGACAAAGAAAGGGAGACACTAAGACAAGCCCAGCTTTCAGATAAGCTGCAGCCCCGACTGGTACCAAGAGTTGTGTCCTTGGAGCCATATTTCTGCCACAGTCCCTGCCAAACAAGATGTCTGCGGTTGACCACCTGGACCGGGGTAAAGACACAATATTTTGCCATACATGCTGAGGCAAGGACAAAAAACAACACCCTGTCCCAGAGGAGGGGCCAAGGCCGCCCTTTCCAAAAACTTGGGGCTTGTCCCCAGTTCACCCTGGCCACATTTAAACTAACCAATTAGAACCCTGTTGCTATGCTTCTGCTTCTGTACCTTGCTTCTGCTCCCCAAGCCCTATAAAAAGGGGACTGCCCCTTTGTCCAGCTCGCAAGTCCTCCGAGAGACTGTGTGCCCACAGGTACCTGTGTATCTAAATAAACCTCTTGCTGTTTGCATCCGAACTGCGTGGTCTCCCTGCTCCTTGGGAGGGGTCTCCTCAGGCGGAAGATACCCTCTGGGGGTCTTTCATTATGATAAAACATATTAAATGACCAATTTATTGTAGGAGTACCAATAGGTGTTTTAATGTGAAAGGGAAAAACCTCATAAGTCATTGGATGAGAAACTACAAGCAACAGAAGATTTGGTGTTCCTTCAGTTAGGAGCCCTTAACTGGTCATCTAGTATCAAGTGGTCAGCTATGAAATTATACACATACAAGCACACTATTCAGAATTAGCCAGTAGAAGAGACAACTCTCATGTGAATCCTGACACATCTGAGAGCATAGGTAAGACTGCCACCCCACGTATGCTCAAATTTATGGCCCAAGAGGAACCAGAAATAAGCAGATGGTGATAGGCAAGTTCAAGAACCTAAGCAATAGAAACCAAGGTCACTTGGCATCATCAGAACCCAGTTCTCCTTCCACAGTAAGTCCCTGACACCACAAAACACTGTAAAAGTAAGATTGCTATTTATAATCACAGCTCTTTATATTAGAGGACTTTCAGAAGGTTATCATTAACTCCCTTAAAGAAATACATGACAACACAGGTAAACAGGTTGAAGCCCTTAAAAAAAAACAAACAAACAAACAAAAAAATCAACCAAACAGCTGAAGAAATTGAACAAACTGAGCCAGAATCTAGAAATAGAAACAATAATAAAATAACAAAGATAGACAAACCTGGAGATAGAAAATCTCAAAAAGAGATCAGGAGTCATAGACACAAGTATCACCAACAGAATACAAGAGATAGAAGAATCTCAAGGGCAGAAGATACTCTAGAAAATATTGACACAACATTCAGAGAAAATATCAAATGAAAAAGCTCCTAACCTAAAATCCAGAACATATTGTAACAATCAAACCTCAGGATAATAGGGATAGAAGAAAGCAAAGATTCCCACCTTAAAGAGCCAGTAAATATCATCAACAAAATTATAGAAGAAAACTTCCCTAACCTAACTAAAGAGATGCACATAAATATATAAGAAGCCTACTGAACTCCAAATAGATTGGACCAGAAAAGTAATTTCTCACATTACATAATAGTCAAAACACCAAATGCACAAAACAAAGCAAAAAAATATTACAAGCAGTAAGAGATAATGGCCAAGTAACCTATAAGGGCAACCTATCAGAATCCCACCAGATTTCTCAACAGAGACTATGAAAGCTAGAAAGAAGTTCCCGGACAGATGTCATACAGATCCTAAGAGAACACAAATATCACCCTAGGCTAATGTATTCAGCAAAACTCTCAATCAACATAGATGGAGAAACCAAGATAGTCTATGAGAAAACCAAATTTACACAATATCTTTCCACAAATCCAGTCCTACAAAAGATAATAGATAGAAAACTTCATTACAAGGAGGGAAACTACACCCTAGTAAAAGCAAGAAAGTAATTCCTTTTCAGCTAATCCAAAAAACAAGAGCCACAATACATAATTCTACCTCTAACAAAAAAAATTGCAAGAAACAACAATCATTTGTCCCTAATATCTCTCAACATAACTGGACTCAATGCCCCAACAAAAAGACAGACTAACAGGATAATAAAAGAAGACCCAACATTTTGCTGAATAGAGAAAACATACCTCAGTGATAAAGACAGACATTACTTCAAAGTAAAAGGCTAGAAAACAATTTTCCAAGCAAATAGTATTAACAAGCAAGCTAGAGTAGTCATTGTGAAATCGAGTAAAATTAACTTGCAACAAAATGTTATCAAAAAAGACAAGTAAGTACACATCATGCTCATTAAAGGAAACATCTACCAAGATGAACTCTCAATTATGAATATCTATGGCCCAAATGCAAGGGCACCTA
This sequence comes from Micromys minutus, assembly GCF_963924665.1. Lineage (NCBI taxonomy): Eukaryota > Metazoa > Chordata > Mammalia > Rodentia > Muridae > Micromys > Micromys minutus. The sequence goes on from NC_137984.1 coordinate 15,312,483, forward strand.
CATTCATAAAAGAAACCTTACTAAAGCTACATTGCACCCCACACAGTAATAATAGGGAGACTTTAACACCACACTCATCAATGGACAGATAACGGAAACAAAAACTAAAGAGAGACACAGTGAAACTAACAGAAGTTTGAAACAAATGGTTTTAACATACATTTTTAAATACCTGAGTAGTACTCCATTGTGTATATGTACCAAAAATTTCTGTATCCATTCCTCTGTTGAAGGACATCTGCTTTCTTTACAGCTTCTGGTATTATAAATACGGCTTCTATGAATGCAGTGGAGCATGTGTCCTTATTAAATGTTGAAGCATCTTTTGGGTATATACCCAGGAGTGGTATAGCTGGGTCCTCAGGTATTACTATGTCCAATTTTCTGAGGAACCATCAGACTGATTTCCAGAGTGGTTTTACCACCTTAAAATCTCACCAACCATGAAGGAGTGTTCCTCTTTCCCTACATCCTCACCAGCATCTGCTGTCACCAGAGTTTTTGATCTTTGCCATTTTCACAAGTGTGAGGTAGAATCTCCCGGTTGTTTTGAATTGCATTTACCTTACGACTAAGGATTTCGAACATTTCTTTAAGTACTTCTCAGCCATTCAATAGTCCTCAGTTGAGAATTCTTTGTTTAGCTCTGTCCCCCATTTTTTAATTGAATATTCTCTGTATTTAAATTTCAAATGTTGTCCCCTCCCCCCCGACTCCCATTCATCCTACCCCATCCTTGCTTCCACGGTGATGCTTTTTCTCCCAACCACCCTTTCCATGTCAGTGCCTTGGTATTGCTCTACTCTGGGAAACCATGCATTTGCTGGACTAAAGGCCTCTTCTTCCCTTCTCTGTTACACATGCAACTGGAGCCATGGGTCTCTTCATATGTATTCATTGGTTGGTGTTTTAATCCCTGGGAGCTCTGGAGAATGTGGTTGTTTGATAGTGTTGCTCTTCCTATTGGGTTGTCCACCCTTTTAGCACATTTAGACCTTTCTCTACCTCCTTCATTGTGGTTTTCTTTTTTGGTCCGATGGTTAGCTTCAAGCATCCTCAAATGTCACCCATTATTTAATAGGGTTATTTGATTCTCTGAAGTCTATCTTCTTGAGCCATTTGTATTATTGGATTTTATCCGTCTATCTTATGTGAGATTGGCAAAGATCTTTTCCCATTCTCTTGTTTGCTCTTTTTCCTAACGACAGCATCCTTTGTCTTACAGAAGCTTTACAATTTTCTGATGTCCCTTTTGTCTATTCTTGATCTTAGAGCATAAGCCATTGGTGTTCTGTTCAGGAAATTTTCACCAGTGTTCATGTGTTCAAGGATCTTCTCCACTTTCTCTTCTAATAGTTTGAGTGTATCTGGTTTTATGCTGAAGTCCTTTATCCACGTGAACTTGACCTTTGTACAGGGTGATAAAAATGGATTGATTTGAATTCTTCTATTTACTGACCACCAGTTGGACCAGCACCATTTGCTGAAAATGATATATTTTTTTTCCACTGGATTGTTTTAACTCGTTTGTCAAAGATCAAGTGACCATAGGTGTGTGGGTTCATTTCTGGATCTTCAATTCTAGTCCATTAATCTACCTTACTGTCTTTGTACCAATACCATACAATTTTTTATCACTATTGCTCTGAAATAGAGCTTGAGGTCAGGGAGAATAGCTATTGCTATTTTGGGTTTTTTATTTTTTTTGTTATTTCTAATGAATTTGCAAATTGCTCTTTCTAACTCTGTGAAGAACTGAGTTGGAATTTTGATGAGGATTGCATTGAATCTGTAGATTGCTTTGGGCAAGATAGAATTTTTACTACAATAATTCTACCAATCCATAGGCATAGGTAATCTTTTCATCTCCTGAGATCCTCAGTTTCTTTCTTTAGAAGCATGAGGTTCTTGTCATATAGATCTTTAACTTTCTTGGTTAGATTCAGACCAAGTTATTTTATATTGTTTGGGAATATTGTGAAGGATGTCGTTTCCCTAATTTGATTCTTAGCCTGTTTATCCTTTGAGTAGAATAAGGCTACTGATTTGTGTAATTTTCAGAATTGAGAAAATTATAAACAATCTAATCTCTGAAATAATAATGTCTATTTTGAGTTTTCATCAATTAGAATGATAATTAACTGACATGTCTAAAGACAGAAGGTTGATTTATATATTTTTAATTTTCTCCTGTTATTTCTAGAAATAAATACTGTTCAACAAGGTTATTTAATCTTCACATTTATTTGTGTGCATTTGAGTTTGAGCTGATAGGCTGCAGAGTCTACATCATTATTTTTTGTTAGACCATTTTGGTATCTGTCGCCATATTTGAAAATGTATAGTTGCTTTGAAAAATTGGCTCTTTATTTAAATTTCATGTATATTAATATAAATGTATATAGATAAATTATATACTCATATGTAATCATTTATAACATATATTGATTCATAAATGCTTAGGTAAATTATCTAAACTTGAAAGAAAATAATTTCTTATATATATTTTTTTTATTTTTTTCAGGTATAAAAAATGAATTCTCAGTGGACACAAAATGCATAAAAACATTTCTCGGAGTGAACTCTGTCCACATCACGATAACAAGACATGGATATTAATTCAATAGGAGGCCCAGGACTCTGCTAGGTACTTGGTATACTGTGAAAATGAACATCTATATGCCATTTCCAATTCTGAGTTTTCTTATACACATCACTGCAGGTAGAAATAAAGTAACCAAAATGGATGTACCACTCCATAATGCATAATTTAACAGGGATAGCAAGCAGGAACAACATAAAAATAAAGCATCAGCATCACATTTTTCCTGCAGAAAAGAGGTCAAGGTTGATTTATTTATACACAGCTCATGTTCCTATTCTTGGCATCATTTTTTTCCTGCAGCAAAATTTTTTCTCAGACTTCACTCTACACCTTGTGAGACAAGAACTAGGTAGAAAACATACATGGCAGCACCTAATTGTGTGTGGTAGCTTCAACTAATTCCCCTTTAGGTTAAACCATTAGGTGCAGGACTTTCCCAGAAGAAACTCAAGGATGGAGTATGAATTGATTGCCCTTGACCTGGTCACAAGCTATCATATAATAACTTGGCTCTTGACTTTCTTTATTCCTGAGTTTAAAAGTTGTCAAATTCTTGTCAATTAAAATTTTATTTCTTAATTTACTTTCCTCTCATTTTACTTTCTATTTTTAACTCATTTGTTCTGTTATTATACTTCTGTTTATTTTACTGCCATTTCTTTACTTATTATTTCAATGTTATTTTCTCTTATATCTGTAGCCTTAGGACTTTACTTCACCTATGAAATTCATTCTCTTTATCATGAATATTTTATCCATAAACCAGTCATTGTGGCTTAGTACACCTTTTGTTATGCACCTGGGGTTGGGATAAGGGATGCAGGTAAGGAGAAGAGCACAGAATAATAAGAAACAGAGAGGTTAAATAACTCCTGTGACTGAAATGCCAAGTGCACATCTGATGTGGTGTGCTGATAGAAGTGAATTGATACTGTAAGTCAAGGAGTCATGCTCAGTATGAAACAGAATTTAAAAAGCTCTAAAGAAAAGTGGGAGAAACAAAAAGGAGAAACAAACATTTGGAGTGATTATGAGAAATAAACTACAGCCATCATGCTCAGTAGCTAATTCACATATTCACCAAAGAGGACACAGGATAAGACAAACTACACCAATCATATTCAGCACCTAATGTATATGTACACTGCTGGGGCACAACACAATCAAACTCGAGCCATGTTCAGTAGCAAATGCATATGTAGATTGAGAGGGTATAGTACAAAATAAACTTCAGCCATCTTTATACAGTACCTAACACAGATATACACTGAGGGAAACAGGAAAACATAGCAAAGAAAATTTTACAGTTAACAAGATAATTCTTTTATTTCTAAAAGCTTGAATTTACTTTGATTAAATTAAGGCATACAAGAGTAATCAGATTTATATCATATCATTTGAATTTAGTTTATGTATATAACGTCTCTCTAGTCATGTTGATATATTGACTTTAATAACTCTAATAACCTATTAAAAGGCAATTTTAATGGAACATGACCATATAAAATGTATTCTTTCTTCTCTTTGTTTTCCTTTCCTTCAATTGAAATAAATTAAATCCTGTATTCTATTACAGACTTTTAAGCACAATGGTATCAAATTTTTCGTCTTGAAATATGTATTTTTTTTACATTATTTTCTATAGGTATTATAAAAGTATTGTTCTCTGAATTGATATTCTTTATTTTTTAATATAATTACTATTTTTAATAGATTTTGTGGACATTATAATCATGTTATATCATTTTAGCAGCATCCATTCTAGCTTTGTGAAAATATTTAATGCTGGTGTAGAAAACTCTTAGTGTTTTTCAAAAAGTAATTTATATATCTATAAACCATGTGATTTCTGTAACACATAAGAAAGCCTTTCTAAGCTTAGTCAAGTTATTTTATATCTCTGTGTCCCTGTTTCCTCAATAATAAACCAAAAATATTACAAATGTTAATTTCAGGAGGGGTCAGTGATGAACTTATGCATTAAAATACATCATGAAAAAATGATTAAATATTATTCATATTATTGTTCAATGTGTATAATTTATTATGCAGTATAGTTTATTATGCCTACAAATAGACTTAATTTTGTTAAAGTTTATCTTCCTGAAACTCTGCTTAAATAAGAAGCCAATGCATGTTCATTGTAGCTTGCAAATTTACTTTTGAGTTCTAATGCCTTATTTCAAGTGATGGCATAATCCAGATCACAATTTTATATGTGTTTTGCCATTATTCTGAGCTGTAGTGTTGAAATCAAATAAACTAGATATAATTTTCGAGCTGGGCTACTTTGGCCTTAGTGGGAGAGGATGAGCCTTCCCTCCGCGAGACTTTGAGAGGCCAGGGTTGCAAGATACCCAGGATAGTCCCCTGCCCACTTAGAGGAGAAGAGAAAGGGGTTAGGGAGAAGGATTGCAGGAGGTGATGACAGGGAAGGGGCAGTGAGTGGGATGTAAAGTGAGTAAGTAAAACTAAACAAAACAAAACAAAAACAAAAACAAAAAACCTTCTGTTCATTCATTAGTAGCATCAAAATGCATTATGTGTGTGTGCGCACACCATGACTTTGATGTAGAGGACAGAAAACACTTTGCAGGAAGAGTCCATTCTTCCTTCCACCATGTACAGCTGTGAAGGAACTCAAGTCTCAATCTTAGTGGCAGGTGTCTTTACCTGTTGACCTACCTCCTTATCCATTACAATTGTTTTCCTTTAAATCCACATTATTAAACATAAGTTAGATAGTATTTTTAGAACTTTATGTATTCCCTGAGGTTGCTAATGCCAATTTCACATGCTGTTATCTTCTGTAAAAGTGATCTGACTTTGAAGAAGACAAGATACTTATTGTTTTTTAATCAATTTTAAGTGACATCAAACTTAACCTTATTTATATATCAACTTATTTTCTAAACTAAGGAGATAGTCACATTGTGGCTGTAGAGAAGAAATATAGAGTTTTCAACTTAGAGATTTTGAACAATAATGTGTTAGTATATAAACCACAAAGGTTCATGTGTGTGTGCGCGTTGCACACACACACACACACACACACACACACACACACATACATACACATGCACACACACTTTGCATGGGATTGTACCAATAGTTGCATGAGCCTTATCTCTTCAAGCACTGTTCAACCTCTGTAAACCTCAGCATTGTTCAGACACTTTGAGTGACAGTTGCAAGAGTGAACACACTGAACAGAGCATTAATTAGCACAGCTCCATGTGCTCACAATTTACACCATACAATCAACCACCTTTGAACTCCTTGGACTCAAGTATTTGATAATGCATTTATAGTCACTCAACTCCTCATGAAACAGTTGCAGTGGACAAAAAGAGCAATTACTTGAAGCACATAATAAACCAAGGAGGACACTGTTTAAACTGGGGACATGTGACTAACTGCTTAACCACCTATCCTATACAGGCAGGTAAGTTCTGCACACGTGCTGTGGCAAATAAGCAGCAACAGTATGAGAAATGCTAAAATAAAAGGAATCGCGGCCATAGGCATATGTCCAGATACTCTCCATTTCAACATGAAGATTCATAGTAAGTGGACTCCACCTACACAGAATGTTATGGTTTTCATACAGCAGGTTCCCAACATGCACTTGTTTTGCATGTGTGAGTGTGAGTCTCAATTACAGAGTCTACTTTTAGAGGTAGTTTAAACTTTAGAAGGTGGTACTGAAGGTGGAAGATGTAGAGGACTTGGGACACTAGCTTGAAGAGACTCTATTGTCCTCTGTCACCCCACTTTATTCAGGGACTACATAAAAGCAAATAAGGACAATAAGCATTATTGATGCCCATGTCTGTCCCCTAAATTCAAATAGTAATACTACAGTGATTACAAAAGAAACCCAATCTCTCCCTGCATACTACAGGCTACCTTCTCATCTGTCTCTCCTATTTTCCTATTTCTGTGATAAGCAAGCGTGCTCCAGTGAGCAATAGGGCAGAAAGGCAGCTGGAATAAGCCGAGAGATGCCAATTAGCAAGTATTGAACATACAGGAAGGGTGAAGTGTGCCTCTTCCAGTACCAATGTAAAAAGCTGCTTAAAAAGCTTCCCCTATGAAATAAGCCACACCTGAGATTCCAAGTAGCACTGACTTCATGTTGCTTGATAAACTTATAATTAGCATGGCATATGGCAGAAAACTTTTCAATCAAAAAGGTTTCTAATATAATTAACCTACTAGAATCAGTCCAGAAAAAAAAATCCTTCCTAAGTTAAGAATAAATCACTGCCAGTTCGTTGGAGAAGCAAATTTTAGAATATTCCACGACGCTCTAAATCTTATGAAGCAATTAAAAAAAAAAAAAAAAAAAAAAGAAAGAAAGAAAAAGGGAAATCTGAGAGACAGCCAACATTGTATTTGCATATGAAGTATTATCGGTGATTCATTCTCAACACAATACAAAGGCAAATTTACAATTTTGTTCATGGTTTGCATCGAGTGGTGTAAATGAACCAAACAATATACAATAAATTTCATGGACAGTTAAGTTTCAGTTCTGGTGGCTAAATCACAGGTGGGCTCCTGTTATAGATAGCTATATTGTTAGAATGATAAAAACACTGAAGGAAGAATGTCTCATCCTACTTTAAGTCTGATTTCAGAATAAAAGGAAACAGTGGGGGAGATGACAAGGCTTGATAGGAAAAGAACAGAAGTAACCTCAGAGCCAAAACTAAAGGAAGAATGAAAGCAAAGCCACCTGCGCACCGGAGCTGACCAAGCCCAGGTGAAAGGAATCAATCCAACTTACAATTTGTGGCTGAGCTGCAGAAATGGATCTGGAAGAATCAAAGGGGATGGGTCAAAGGAGGGGGAGGAACAGCCTGCTGGGGAGTCCTTTGATCAAGCTCTGCTTTTCTCCATCAGATGAGCAAATCCACAGATGAGCTTCACTGTGCATCGCTGGAGGATTTATAGATTTTAATTCTGTTGAGATGCACATGTTCGTTTTGGGGAGTAATAAAGTCAGACAGAGTATGCGACCTAGTGCATTTAAAACATGTTTATCAAACTTTCAACTCTATCCCTTTATTCCAAAGGGCTAGAAATCAGACACCACAGATAACATTTAGCAAGCAAAATTATATTGATGGTTTGAAGAGACAGATATATTTTCAAAGTCAAACTAGGCCTTGTTGGAACAGTTAATATGCTGACAGTATAAAATCATTTTAATGTTAGGTTTCATTATTAAAAAAGTTTAAACTTTTTAAATTCTATATTCTTTAAAAGAGAAAGTAGTATTTCAGTACAAAATTTTCTTGTCTGTGAACCTTATAAATCTAGCAAAAATTACCTTTAGAAAATTTACAAATTAATAAATAAATAAACAAAACAAATAAATAAATAAGACCCATTTCTTAGGTAAACTGTAAACAGCTCAAGACAATCTCATGACTCATCATCTTTATTATCAAATATTAAATAACATTATTTTAAAATTTCATTAATCATTTCCAGTAAGATTCACTCTAAATGCATGTGCACAAGAAAGAAATGACTTCTAAGCATATGGAAAGCATGTATTATGGCTGTCAAGTAATCGAGTTAACAGTAGATAAGCTACTGTTTCTTAAAAAAAAAGTTATTCACATCACTCATGTGTTCTTAGATGGGATTCAAAGATTTGGGGTTTATGCAAAGTAACTACTATACTTTATCAGAATATTTACTATATGTAACATAGAAATGTCCCTGTTTCTCTGCCCTAATCATTTAACTTTTCATGTACACATGACTATTCAGCATTTGATCATGATCAGAAGCAATATCAATGCAATGAAAATGCTCATACATATTTATAGTAGTTGTGTTTTATTGTTCTGATTTTTGTAGCCTTTGTTAGTTTATATTTTATGTATATGAGTGATTTGTCTGTAAACGTGGACGTGCACCACATGAGTACGTGTGAATGTAAGAATTCATCACATTTCTTTGAACTGAGGTTACAGAAGGTTGTGGCAGCTATGGGGATGATGCAACTGGAGCCTCTGTGAGAACAGCAAGTGTTCTTTCCCGATGAGCCGTCTATCTAGCCCCTCCCTGTTCGAATTACATAATGTTTCCTATGGAATAATAAAACACGGTACAGACTATTTGAACAAAGTACCAACAATCCTCAAAGAGCATCAATTCAAGAGAAATTCTGGGTCACTGAGGTAGAACTATATATTAGTAGGAAGATGAATAAGGTTACATATAGGATCAGTTTGATTGGCTCTTGCCTGAGATTTCCAAACATGGCTTGGCCTGAACAGTTACCACTTTTAACTGGCTAGAATTCTGTTACTGTGCTGAATTTTTATCTATTTGTTGTGAAAATATATACTCTGTTAAAGTTTCAGGTTTTTGTTGCTGTTGTTTTTGTTTAGTTTTGGTCTAGTAAGTGCAGATAACTTTACAGAAATTCACAGTAATAAACCACTTTAGTTCAAGTTGGGTTAAGTTCAGACGTTTAGAAGCAATATAACATTAAATAGGCAGTGTTCCCATTTGGTAGCATTTATTGTGTGCATGTGAATGCCATTAGGAAATAGGCAGAACTAAAGTCCTAGATTTTCCAATGTGTAGGTAAAAAGATCTTGAGAAAATTACTGCTTAGCTGAGCATTAGTTGCCTTACCTTCAAGATAGTCTCCAGGTAAATAAAATCTACCTAGAGGTACTAAGCACAAACTGTTAATTATCTTTAGTAGTATCTTTATTCAGGTTCAAATGTTGATCTATAGCAAATAATGTGTTAATTGATTAGAGTATAGTGTTTCTTGCTATCTAGACCAGATTGGCACTGATCCCATTAGCAGCTACATAAGACAGTAAGTGACTGCAGGGCAGTGGAGCATGAAAGAAACCATGGTAGAGTTGAGCTAATACTTGAAACCCAAGGGACCTTGGAGAGACAGTAGGAGCTGTGCCTGCTCCCAGCACCACACCCCTGTCACATAGCCACAGACTCCACCCCCACCCCACATAGAGAGAATTGTGGCCATAGGTCAAGTAGGGGAAATGCCTCAAGCCCTTCCACATGTTGATGAGGCATCCCTAACATTTTAGACGAAATCAACAGGAAGTACCTGCTGCCAGACCTTAACTCACCCCAAAACTACATATAAAGCTCCTATCCAGAAGAAATAAAGGTGTGTGAAAATTACTCCATACCCTGAGAACATCTGTTATAAGAGTTGTAACAGTGCCAGGGAAGAGAACTGCTCTCCTGAAACCTTTGTCACCAAAAGCTCCCCTGTACTCTACTCTATGGGTAGTCAGCTTTCAGCCTTTTCAGCTCTGCTGTGCTCGTCGTAGCTATTGCAGTGTCTCCGAGCAATAGCAGCAAATTCATCATCATCATCATCATCATCATCATCAGCAGCAGCAGCAGCAGCAGCAGCAGCAGCAGCAGCAGCAGCAGCAGCAACAGCAGCAGCAGCAGCAGCAGAGGTAGCTGAGGCAATTTCTCTTCCCTGCTCTTATCATATTTCCTTTGTTTGAACCCTCCCACCAGTCTGGGCAAGAGATCTCCAAGGATATTCTCCAGTACACAGACCTACAAGTAACTTTGTGAGATGATGTTTGTCTTTACTATACTTGGATTAGTCTTTAGTTGGTGGGTAACCTCAGGGATCAGAATATTAGTAATCCATGAAGAGTGGCACAGCTTATCAAATACATAAATGATTTATTTAGTTCATGTGCCTCCTTGCAAGATGTTTTGCAAATAATTTCTAGAAACAGTAAAATTACCCAGGCATAAACTCAGTGAATTAACTAAAACTCACCTTGAAAAATAATTAATGACATGCTCATTCAAGAGTCCTTCAATGACTTGTCATCAGGGATTTTGAAAGATGGTGTAGAGCACAGTGATTTTTCTCAGATGTATTGTTCTTAGTTTTCAAGAGTAGTACACACAGTTGTAAAGTAAATGATATTGTCATAAATAATTGTTATGTATAAATACTAGGGTGTTTATAAAGCTCAATAGAAACCTGTATCCAGTAGAATGACTGTCTCAGTACTCAGACTAAAATTAGAGACTAAAATTATATCTATCATGATTCATGATGTTTAACTATTTGACTTCCTGAGTAATCAGCATTGGTCTGAGGAGCACTGGTGAACTTGGTAAATACATTAATTTGGGATTTTATGACATCAGATTTTTTTCGATTCTAGTCAGAATATCTGGTCAAAGTATAAAGCTAGTTTTTAATCTATTGAAATAATCTGAGTTTAATGTATAACTTACAGGAGAAGCTAAACATAAGCATTTACCTCAACGATCCAAGACAAAGTGACTTATTTTATTTAAACAGTGAACTTGAGCAAAAGGCAATTGTGGAGCTTTGAATATGCTTGGCTTATAGAGAATGGCGCTGTTAGGAGGAATAGTCTTGTTGGAGGAAGTGTGTTTTATGGAGGTAAACTTTGAGATCTCATGTATGTCAAGAGTCTGTCTCTCCGGGCTGCAGTTGGATCAAGCTATAAAATTCTGAAATCTTTCTACAGCACAGTATTTGCCTGGACACTTCTATGCTTCCTGCCATGATTTTAATGGACTGAACCTCTAAAACAGTAAGACAACCCCAATTGAATTTTTTTAATACAATAGTTGCCTTTATCATGGTGCCGTTTCATACCTAAGACAGAAGTTGGTACCAGGGACATCAGTATTTCTGTGATAGGCCTGACCATGATTTTGTTTAGAGGAATGTGGATTTTTGAACTTTGGATTTGGAAAAGAGAAGAGTGCTTTAATTGGGGCTTAGTGGGTCATCCTAGTAGGAATAGGGAATACATTGGTGTTGAAAGTGATTTGAACTTCTGGGACCTTGATCAAGATATTTCAGAGAAGAATGTTAGTATGTGGCCTAAGCATTGTTTTTGCCATATTTTGGTGACAATGTGGCTGCCTTTTGCCCTTTGTCTGAAGAGTCTTCATGAGGTTAAGATTAAAGTGATGAGAAAGAGAAAAATTGCATTGACAAAGGAAGTTTCAGAAAAGCCCAGTTTACCATCATGAAGACCATTTTAATCAAGCTTAGCAAGCTTAGAAAGAAAACTACAAAATGTATGGTGCAAGTTATACAAAGGTACCAGGAAGTGAAATGGAGCTAGATCCTGTGTTTTATAAGATAAGAAAACTAAGGGAGTGGCGACTTTGGTACAAAAATCTTACCAAGCTAAGCTTATTGTTTGTGCATCTGTTATTGAACAAGGAAGAGTAGTATCATGGTACGCATTATTATTACTTGGTAATTATTTTCACATATATCTTAATATGAAATGAATTACAATCCAAAAATGGAGGACACGGGTTTTCAATCTTTATTTTGAGGAAAACTGGCCATGAAACACTTAGTTCCAGGTGTAGTGGTACATGCCTTTAATTCTAGAAGACAGAGGCTAGCACATATCTAATTTTAAAACAAGCCAGGTTCAGAGCAAGTTCCAAGTAGAGAGAAGCTTAGGTTTAGGAATAGTGGTTGTAGTTGACAGAACAGCACTGAAGATGCAAAGAAACTGAGGTTTGATACTATGAAAAGATCATATGAGAGGCTATTGGTGAAGCCTAGTTGCAGCAGAAGACTCTAGCATATTAGAGATGCTAGTACCATAGGAGGACCAACAAGAACAGCAGCAGCAGCGGAGTGGAATTAACCAGGCCCTGCAGTGCCAAAGTAGAGAGCTGAAAGTATGATGTAAGCCCTTTTGATATGCTTAAAAGATCATGTGTTGTTCCTAGACATTTGAACAAGAAGCTGTAACACTGAAATTCCTTTGGATATGCCAATATGTTCAAGATGCCAGAGCAATGAAATGAGTGCAGAAGAAAGATGTTAACAGGGAGTGGAACCAGTCAAAGAGAAAGAGTTGTATTGCAGTCAACAAAGATGAAAGGTGTTAGAGACCTAAATACTGTTTTGACATCAAACATGAAGATGCAGCTTTTGGAGTTTGCCCAGCTGGGTTTTATTCTTGCTTTGTTCCAGTATTTCTTCAGTATGGTGTTATGGAATGGTAATGTATATTCTGTAATGTTCGAGTATTTGATTTGCTTTTTCTTTTACAGGAGATTGCAATTAAGTGAGTGGGAAATTTCAGAAGTGACTTTGAACTTTTGATTTTAACATTTATGAGGCTGCTATTTACTATGGGAATTTAAATGTTGGACTAAATGTATTTTTCATTATTCTATGGCTAGGTATGACTTCAACAGACTCATTTGAATATGCCTATGCAGGTCAGGGAGTGAAATGTGTTTTGAATATGTTTGGCCCAGGGAGTGGCAGTATTAGTAGGTATGACCTGTTACAATAGGAGTGGCATTGATGGAAGAAGTTGTTGCTGTGGGGCAGGCTTTGAAGTCTCATGTCTAAGTCCATATCTGACAAGAATCAGTATCTCCTCACTACAATTGGGTCAACATGAAACACTCAGATCCTTTTACAGCACATTGTTTGCCTGAACACTGCCGTGCTTTCTGCCATGATGTTAATGGATTGAATCTCCTCAACTTTAAGCTAGCCTCAATCAAATGCTATCCCTTATCAGAGTTGACTTGGTCATGGTATCTTTTCGCAGCAATGAAACTATAACCTCTTCTTTGTACGTAGTCTACATTTTCACAATCACCACCAGCTCCAAAGCTGTAGCAACACCACTGAGACTGTGGTATACACTAGTGTTTCTTAGGAAGTTGAAAATTTCCTTATGGGGCTGTGCATTAATGGTACTAGACAGATGGATGTTGACTTACCATTTCATCGCTGTGCAGAATGAGCTGGTGAATTTTCAAAACAAACAAACAAACAAAACAAAATCAAAGAAACACAAAACTTGTGTTCTTCCAGATCCTCCCTCTTGCTGTTGGCAACCAGTAAGTATGCTTTCTATCACATCTAATGAGTACCCTTTTAACAGAGCTATGCATTTGTTCACACCATATGGTGATATTTAGTGTTTTCTTTAATTTAGTAATTCACATTTGATCTTCCTCAATTTATTTTGTGGAGTTTGTATCTCATACTACTTTATTATAGTACGATATTCTTTTGCCTGTACACAATCAATGAAGCCATTTTGTTTTTCAAAGTTGGGTAAATAATTAACTTTTATAAATATGATACCCAAAGTTATTGTGTTTGAGATAGTTATTGTTAAAGAGATAGTTATGAGGTTATCAATAGAGAAGAGAAGTCCCAAATGCTGAAAATTGAAACAAGTATGCAAATATTTAAATGATACATTATAAACTGTAAACACAAATTGTGTGTATTTAGTGATGCCTGTATATGTGAGCATATGATTGCAAACCTAGGTACATATGTACAGATGTGTGAGGGTGTGATGCAAAAATGGAGACCTGCAGTTTGTGTTGGAAGTCCTTAGTTACTTATTCAGTATATATTTTGAGACAGGAATTCTCAAGTCAAGCATGTATTGTGTATTAAATATGTGTAACTGTAAATATATAAATTTAATTTAAATGTATTTGAGGGGTTTAAGTAAAATTTAGATAATAAGATGCAACTTTGATGAAAATTATTAATATCATATTGAAATATGAGTACAAAGTGCAATTTGAGCTTTGCTAATTGATACAATTTTGTCCCAGGTTCAATTTTAACATCATGATATTATAATCCATTTAAGAAACATATTCTATGTATCCTTATTATTTTGTACTCATGAATGAGAAAATAGAGTGCCTAAAGCTTGTATTAATGATAAAAGAAAATGTATTTTCAAGCTTAGGTAGTATAACATCAACATCTTTTACCATTTTTGTAGGTATCTGGAATTATATATACAAGTATCTAGACATACTGTGGAAGAGGTTATATGTGCACATCAAATTATAAAGTGCATCAAGTAATCAAAGTCAGCTTTTATAACATTTTGCTTATTCAACAAATTGAAGGGTAATTTGATAGTTGAATGATTTGAAGTGTTTTCATTAATAATGGCTTCATAATTAAGTTTGGATTTCTGTTGTGTTTCTGCCACACACAAAAGTCAACCCAGGAATAAATACTGAAGATAGTGACAATGGTAATCAATGTAAGAAACCTAAAATATGAGAAGTTCTTATTCATATGAGCAGAGGAACATTATTGGGTACACAATGGAGAAAACAATTGGATTATGCTCTAATCTGGTCTGCTTTTTCCCCTTTGAGCTTGGCTTTTCCTTCCAATTGTCTGATTGCATGAGGAACCCAAATTGATCCATTTGATAGAGATGCATTAAACTTGAAACACCAAAGATTAAAGTTTCACATTTTTAAATGTCTCCAAATATGTTTTAAATAATTTTAGTGTATCAAAATTCTGTATGTCTCAGAAAAATGGGACATACCTTGCATTTTCAGAACCAAATGTTAAATTATAGTGGAAAAAGGCACATAAACTACATAAGTAGCTAAATAGTAAAAGGCTGAATGGCATAAACATCTGTCTAGGCTATTGAAAACTATCTACAAAGCCAGTAGTCATAGATGGCATGGGACTAAAGATGCGCTCAAGTATGACATAATCTGAATATATTTCAGAAAAATAGAAATATATATTGTTCTATCTAAAACTCAATAAATGCCACATAAATTAAATTTTTAGAGTTATTTGTCTGTATTCTAGTATATGCAAGTGAGTAGACATATTTTAGTGATGTAAAAATATGTCATGCAAATTTATGAAGGTGATTTCACATGATCCCTGCAGATAGGAGACTCCCTGACAAAAGAGCTCCATCAACTGTCCTGAGAATGTTGCAGTCCTAAAGCTAGGCAGTGTCTACACAGGTGATTTTCATCATTTTATATACTATTCTGTCTTAAATATTTAATAATCATTCATGTGCACCAGCATAAATACATGTTAAAAGAACATTAAGGGTTGAAAGTATAGTCTCTTTCCTGCAACCATATTTTACATTCTGTCTGAGAGACAGAGCAGAGCTCGTCAATCAGTCTTTAGAGGCTAAGCACATTTTACTGTGCTTCAAAATCAGGAGAGAAGAGTCCTGTGACTATTTTGGGGCCATTTACATTAGATATTTGAGTTAATATCTGTGGTATACCACTCATTATCACATAAATAAAGCAGCTGCTGACAATCCTGACCATTTCAGTTCAGGAAAGATGGCTTTAGGGTCTATAAATTTGACAGAAATAAACCATGTAACCCTTTTGCTCAGCAGTTTTTAGCATATTGTTATAGACTGTGAAAACAGGTCTGGGAGTCTCAGTCTATGTGTGTGTACATAGGACAGTGGGGTGGGGAGTCAGGAGGGACTGGGTGGTGGAGCACCCTCATAGAAGCAGGGACTGGGGGATGGGATAGGGGGTTTCGATTAGGAATACCAGGAATGGGTATAGCATTTGAAATGTAAATAAAAAAATTAGTAAAAAAGGAACATAATTTCAAAAATCAGAAAATACAAATTAAATAAACAATTAAGAATTCAGAGTAGGTAACACTCCTTAGGGGGCAAAAGGTATAAATGTTTATTATTCTAATCAGAATTATTTTTTTCTGAGTATTCCAATATGTCCAATACTCGTCAAACTGTGATCTAAACATAACTAAAAGCAAATCTGTTTGTGCAAAGATAAATAAATAACTACAACACACAGTATAATGTAATGATTATGCAAATCCAGTCTACTAAAGATGAATTTCTGATACAGTATACCCTTTATACAGTGTTTCTGAAGAACAGCTATTGACAACGCTTTCTTCTTGATATGAATTATTTGTTATTAATGCTAATCATTTTTCTATAATATTAGCATTTGGGGCATTTACTTCTGTCCTCTCTATTTGTTCCTTATTCCTTAGTTATATTTATTTAATTTACTTTCAAAGGAATGCATAGTACACGTACTTTTATTTTAATGGTCCCATGCTACCTCTTTGAAACATCTTAACTATACAATCTATTACCAACAATAAGAATAGAATCATAGTTACTAGTTAGTAGCTCCTTTGGGATTTCATTGTTCTGAATTTTTTATAGATCCATTCATATTGTAAAATGCTAACTTTATGCCAATGATTTTAACATTTATGTAAAAAGGCATTTTCCTCTTTAAAAAATGAAGTCTGTTTTCAGGTGCTATGATGAAGAGCGCAGCTTGTGTCATGTGCTGAACAGCAGAAACATCTGGTGTTTATACACTTTTTTGCCATATTGCAGATGACTATTTTCACGTGTCAGGAAAACAATTGATTAATCACCCTTCCTTGTTAGCTTAATGGTTCTGCAACTCAGATAAGTTCCTCTGAGTGTTTTGCCCCCTTTCTGTAATTTCTGACATTTATTCTTCCGTTCTATTTATCTCCACAACATTCGGAAATTCTCAATTGTTTCCACTAGTCATGAATTTTAAGTACCGTTTGACAGGCTCATGGAATGAAATCTCTTTTATTATTTAGAGTACATGAAGAAGCAATGTGGAATTTTTGTCTCCATGCTAAAAACATCTGCTGATTTCTAGAAGGTTTCATAAGTTTTTCAGTAAACTTCAGATAGATTACAGGAACCATGTTTATATACTTTGATGATTTTTAAAACAGTATATAAAATATAAAATTATATTTTCAAGGATTAGGTAGGCTATGGATTACTTTATATACATTTTGTAAGTATAGGCATGTGTGCGTCATGATGTAGATGAGCAATAAAAGAGTGACAGCATTTGCAATTCAACACAGAGGCACACTGCACCTCCTTCTATAGAAGGAACTGGACTTGAACCTGTTTTAGCCCTCGAATGTTATATTCCTAATTCATGGAAAACATTTATGCTTACTTGTTTTTGTTTTATTATTTTTGAATTTTTTCTTTTTACAAAATTCATGTTTATAGACAAGGGGATCCATAGAGCAAGTGTTAGCAAGGGAATCATGTGATCACATGTCAGGACAGGGTATGGTGGTATACACCGGTTAAGCACAGGAACCTTTCACCATCGGTGGAGGCAGTTTTAATCTGACCTGACAAAGCTTAATCAACACTGGCTTCTGGCTGTTAACTCTTTTGTCTTTTCCAGTTGGAAATAATCATCTGGTTTTCTTTCTTTCTTTTTCTTTCTTTCTTTCTTTCTTTCTTTCTTCCTTCCTTCCTTCCTTCCTTCCTTCCTTCCTTTCTTCCTTCCTTCCTTCCTTCCTTCCTTCCTTCCTTCCTTCCTTCCTTTCTTTCTTCCTTCCTTTCTTTCTTTTTTGAGTCACCAGGGCACAGGAAATCATATTCAGAGGTTGTGGGAAATGACCTGGACTTGGTTGGGTTCAGTACTTTAGAAAGGACTGGGGATATTGAGATGGACTAGTATTAGCTGCATGAGAGGAGCATACAATAGTGTTGCATAGTCCAGCAAAGTGAAGCATATCATATGATATAGCACAGCATAGCACAGCATAGCACAGCACAGTGTAGTATAGCATAGCATATCATATCATAGCACAGCATAGCACAACATAGCACAGCATAGCACAGCACAGCACAGTATAGCACAGCAGAGCACAGCACAGCACAGCACAGCATAGCATAGCACAGCATAGCATAGCATAGCATAGCATAGCATAGCATAGGACAGCACAGCCCAGCATGGCAGAGTGTCCTAGGTGGGTAGATGTCACCTTTCTATCAGATGTTTCAGAATCTCTTGGTTAGGGACTGCCTTTCTCAATCTCTCTGGAATCTCGAAAAGACCACCCAACTGATTTGTAAGTGCTGGCACCTGACAGAAAGCTATGTTTAACTTTGAATGGTTTCTCTCTTTCATGGTACCCATTTCTTCTGCTCATTAGTATCTTTTCCTTAAACATACGAGGAGTTTGTAATGGAGGATATACATTTTAAAGCACATTATGAGAAGACTGGACCCTGTCAGCTTTCAAACAGGACAGGATAAAGCTTTCCCTTAAGCAGTTGCTGTTGCAGCAGCTCCCACCAGCTCCCACCAGCTCCCACCTGCTCCCACCTGTTTCCACCAGCTCCCACCAGCTCCCACCTGCTCCCACCAGTTCCCACCAGCTCCCACCAGCTCCCACCAGCTCCCACCAGCTCCCACCTGCTCCCACCAGCTCCCACCAGCTCCCACCAGCTCCCACCAGCTCCCACCAGCTCCCACCAGCTCCCACCAGCTCCTGCCGCATACTTCCTCAGAGCAAATGAATTCTCTACTATTCATGCAGCAGAAAAATGTGTAGGCAAATTGTTTGCATTGTACTTAATTGTATCATTAATTGAAACAACCAACAATATACACTATACATGCACATACTTGCATGCACACACAAATACAAGTATCACAATTTCCTATGAATTAAATAAAACTTCTTGCTGCTTTAAGTATGAGATATGGTATCATGTTGTTTTCTTCAATATACTTATAATGGTAATACATAAGCAACCAGTAGCACTTAGACCAATGTGTTAAGTATTTTAAAGTCAGAATAATTTAAATTTGTTTTATGCCTTTTAAGATCATTTTTAGTTCACACTTGAACCGATACACCAGTATTCCATCATTTCCAGCCATCTGCAGCTTCATCCAGGCTTTCCCACCAGATAGCATGAACTAGTTCCTCTGAAAGATGGCCACAGCAAACAGAGAAGGTGTAGAACAGGACACATTGCATTACAGTGTGGCTATGAGCAGTAACATACAAACTATTATTATAAAAATAAGAAGAATTGGAAGGTGAGCCAAGGCATAGTCAAACATGGGACCCAGTTAGCAGATTGGATGGTTTCTGTGCACCCCCAAAGCCTTGTAGCCTTTCTCTAAGACAGATCTACTGGCCTACAAAAACCACAACAGCGTGAGTAGCTTTAGTGGAAAACTTGACACTAACATCAGACAAGAAAAACCAAAAGAGAAGTGCGAAAAATAATGTGGGAGTTAATTATAGTTAGGAATTCAAAGAAGTCATGCATAGTCTAAGATAAAAAGATATTCTAAATTTCTCCCTGAGTGCTATTATTGTAGAATTTTAAAATATAAATAAAATATAAAGTAATTGCTCGGTCTTATCGTTAAGGGGCTTTGTAGGGTGTTGCTTCTGGAAATGAACAGCAGTCAATAGAAGGCTCTGACATGTGTGTAAGTAAAATGAGTCAGTCTGAGAAGCTGTGGGGATCTAGGGAAGCCTTCTGGCTGTATGTGGAAGGCACACAGAACAAGATATGCTTATGAAAGTTATAAATTCTTATAAATGTGCATTATAGCACATAGTAAACGCAGCCACAGGCTATCTCAGTGGACTGAATATATTTGTTTACCTCTGCTCTGCTCCACTGTGTTTTTATAATCACCAGAAACCTCTTTTAGGCACATTATAGAAAGCAATCTTACTATTTCCTGTACTTTTACTCCTGTCATGTTTTTTTTTTTTTCTCCATGAAAATCCTGTGAAGAGTTGATAATTTTACAGGTAGATAGTTATGGATGAATTTTAAGGGTTTTGTCAGCTCAACAAAAGCTATGTGCTATTTTAACAAACATAAAGGACCCGCAAGAAATGGTTCCGTAAAATTAAATTACAAGACACCACATGTTAAAGAAAGTTACATCTGAATCTTTCAGTATTCCATTGAGATTCAGGCTTTTGTTGTTGATTATTTTAAAACAATGAAGGAAGAAATTAGGACTGTTGTTTTGCTAAATGGGCATAGCAGCAAACTGATCTCCAAGTTCTTATCAGCATTCCCATAGATTAGTGAGTTCTGTGCCTGTGTGCATGTGTATGTGTGTGTGAGGATTTGGATTTATTAAAAATGTAGTATATGTATGTATGCACATTAAAATATAAATACACCTAATGCCCCAAATAATCATTTGGAGAAATTAATATAACAATAATGTTTAATATTGGTACAAATACAATTTAAATTCATTTTGTCTTATAGTTGAATAGCAGAATTCAATAATATTTTATTACCCTGTAATTTTTGTCCATGTTTACAGCAAGCTGATAGCCCTGAAAATTAGCAGTAGCTTCATTTCTAAAATATGAATAAAAGATCACCATACTGGTTTTCAGATGATGTTATATGGTGCAGCTTTATACTTGTTGAATCACCCTGTAAGTGCAAAATAATGGCCTCTGATTTTTAATACTTTTGTTTAAAATCCCATTTTTACAGTTCAAGAAATGGGTGTTGACCCATACACTGTAGGTACTGATTTATCCGTTTCCTATCCAGTGAACCTCAAATGGTTTTGAAACTGTTCTGAGCAAGCCATTGAACATCTGAAAGTATTTTATGAGAGCTATATATTTTTAAGTGAATTCCCATTACGCAAGGGTTTAAATTGCTTGAGTTATAAAAGGATTATTTTTCTAACATGTGAACTTGTGTTCTGTTCTCCGTGCCCTTCTCTATTCTTCAGCTTCTCTCTTAGGAAAGCAAGATCCTCTCTGCCAGAGCCCAGGCAATTAACACTTTGACCATGCTTCACCTGCTAACTCTATCCCCAACAACATGGGAGGTGCTGGGACCTGAATCTCACCTATCCTAGAAGGGTCTTTGAACTCAGAATGAGGATGTTGTGTGAACTGGGTCTAATCTTGGTTAGCATTGTTCAGAGGTACACATAGAGGTGGAAACTTAGGAAGATCTTCAATTGGAATTGTGTGCTCATTGCAAGTCCCATTTAGAAGCAATTCTGATTTTTAAAAGTATTTTTCTGGGCTCTAAGATGTTGAGCTCAAATCCTCCATCTTTGTGCCTCGAAGGCCCCTTTAATCTTAAATTCTAACTGAGTGTGAACAATGGTAGACTTTTGTTTATGTGTGTGTTGATTTTGGATATAACTGTAAATAAAATGATGCAAACTTTTAGTATTTTAAATTTGTCTTTAATATATTGGTTGTGTTGGTGGGGTTGCAAACTAATACAACCACTCTGGAAATCAGTCTGGCAATACCTCAGAAAATTGGACATAGTATTACCTGAAGACCCAGCTATTCCACTCCTTAAGAGAGCACAAGTGCCAGCCCAAGCTGCTATACCCAGCAAAACTATCAATCACCATCGATGGAGAGATGAAGATATTTCAAGACAAATCAAAATTCACACAATATCTGACCACAAACCCAGCACTACAACGAATTATAGGTGGAAAACCCAATACAATGAGGGAAATACAGCCTAGTAAGAACAAGAAAACTCCTAAACAAGAAAACTAAAAGAAGAAAAAAACACAGACACAACTCAACCCCAAAAAGCAATAATGGCAGGAAACAGAAACAACTATTCCTTGATATCTATTAACATAAATGGTCTCAACTCCCCAATAAAGAGACATAGACTATCAGACTGTATACATAAACAAAATCCAGCCTTTTGCTGCATACAGGAAACTCATCTCAGAGACAAAGTAAGCCTCACATTCTAAAGAAAATACTTGTAATAAATGTTAAAAGTTAGATTCTCAGTGTACATAGCAGCCTTAGTAAAAGTGTAAAGGATTTAACATAAGACTAGTTTAGGGATTACTTTCACTGAGCTGCTTCAAATGCATTAAACATAGAGTAACAGCTCTCAGTTTTTATATAGATGCATAATAATATAAATGTACTCTTTTCAAGTAGTTCACATGTATATACATATTTGTAAACTCCAACAATTTCTGTTAAAATAAGTCAATAATATATTTAATTGATGCTTTATATAGAAACATAAAATGAATACAATTACTACTAATAATTACTGCTTATAAACTAAACATATTTTAAAAAGGTTTTAATATATTAAAAAGAGATTTGGACTCATTCAAATTTCTTACTTTAGTATTATAAAGTAGTCATTTTTTAACCATTCAGTTGTATTTTCTTTTATATTTCTCAATTATAAGTAATTTTATCTCTGGAATGATTTGACTTTTGTCAAAATTTTTGACTACTACTACTACTACTACTACTATTTAATTGTTTTTACAGTCCAGTTTTTATCCCCCTCCCAGTATACCCTCCTTCTCCTGACTGTTCCTCATCCCATTTGTCCTTCCCCTTCTCCAAGAGGATATCCCCACCCTATCCCAACCTTGCCATACCTCCCCACTTCCTGGGGCCTCAAGTCTCTCAAGGGTTAGGTGCATCTTCTCTCATTAAGGCCAGACTAGGCTGTCCTCTGTTGTATATTTGTCAGGGGCCTCATATCTTCCAGTGTATGTTGCCTGGTTGGTGGCTCAGTGTCTGAGAGATCTCAGGGATCCAGGTTAGTTGACACTGCTGGTCTTCCTATGGACTCACCTTCCTCTTCAGTTTCTTCCAGTTTTCCATAATTCAATCACAGGGGACCCAGCTTCTGTCCATTGACTGGCTGTAAGTATCTGCATCTGACTCATTTAGCTGCTTGTTGAGCCTCTGGCAGGGCAGCCTTGCTAGGCTCCTGTCTATAAGCAGGCCATAGCATCAATAATAGTGTCAGGCCTTGGAGCCTCCATTTAGCTGGGTTCCAATTTGGGCCAGTCACTGGACCTCATTTTCTTCAGTCTCTTTTCTATTTTGTCCCTGCAGTTCTTTTAGAGAGGAACAATTTTGGGTAAAACTTTTTGACCATGGGATGGCAACCCCATTTCTCCACTTGATGACCAGTCTGCTGAAACTGTTTAAGTTTCCTACCCTACTGTTGGGCATTTCATCTAAGCTCCCTCCCTTTGAATCCCAAGATCCTCTAACTTCCTAGTTCTCTGATACTTTCTAGAAGGTTGCTCCTTCACCTCTCAGCTCCCAAGGTTGAATATTTCCATTCATTCTGCTGGCCCTCAGGGCTTCTCTCCTGTTTCCCCTTCATACCTAGTCATGGTCCACTTTTACCTTCCTCTCCCCTCCCTCACTATGCCTCCTGTGATTGCTTTCTTCTCCCTCCCAAGTAGGACTGAAGCATCCTCATTTAGGTATTTCTGCTTCTTAACCTTGAGTACTGTGAACTGAATTATAGTTATTCTGTAATTTTTGACTAATATCTACCTATTAATGTGGTTGGTTCAATATATAAAAATCCACTAACATAATCCACTATATAAAGAAACTCAAAGAAAAACTCTGATGATCATCTCATTCGATTATGATAAAACATTTAATAAAATACAACATCACTTCCTGTTAAAAGTTTTGGAAAAATCAGGGATTCAAGTACTATACCTAAACATGAAAAAAATTATATATAGGAAAACAACAGCCAATATCAAATTAACTAGAGAGATACTTGAAGCAATCCTACTAAAATCAGAGTCAAAACAAGGGTGCCCACTCTTCTCATTTCTATTCACTATAGTACTCGAAGTTCCAGCTAGAGCAATAAGACAACATAGGGAGATCATGGGAATACAAATTAGCAAGGAGGCAGTCAAGGTATCACTATTTGCAGATGATATAACAGTATACATAAGCCTCCCCAACATTCTACCAGTGAACTTCTATAGCTGATAAACAACTTCAGTGAATTTGCTGGATATAAAATTAACTCAAATAAATCAGTAGTTTTCCTTTAAACAAATGATAAATAGATTGAGAAAGAAATTATGAAAACAACTCTCTTCACAATAGCCACAAATAATATAAAATATCTTGGGGTAACCCTAACCAAACAAATGAAAGTTTTATATGACTCAAACTTCAAATCTTTCAAGTAAGAAATCAAACACCTCAGAAAAAGGAAGAGATTCCCATGCTCATGGATTGGTAGAATTAACATATTAAGGATGCCCATCCTATCAAAAGCAATCTATAAATTCAATGCAATCCCCATCGAAATTCCAACATAATTCTTCAGAGAGAAATTTTCAAGTTCATCTGGAAAAAAATCAGGATAGTAAAAACAATTCTTAACAATAAATGAACTTCTGGGGGAATTACCACACCTGACCTCAAGTTATACTTCAAAGCAATAGGTGGATCACAATGGAATAGAATTGAACTCCCAGAAATAAAACCACACAATTATAGATATTTGATTTTTGACAACAAAGCCAAAAATATGCAATGGGAAAAAATTTACAATAGATGGTACTAAATCTAACAGGAAGTCAGTATGTAGGAAAATGAAAATTGATCCATATTGTCACCTGGCAAGTGTCAACTCCAAGTGGATCAACAATATCAACATAAAACCAGATACACTTAATCTAACAGAGGAGAAAGTAGGAAAGAGCTTTAAACTTTTGTCTAAACTTTTATAGCAATATAATACTTCAGTTAAGTTGATCACAAGTGTTTTTTATTTCAATACTACAATAATAGGAATGCAATTTGTTGAAGCAGTTCATGAATGTTTGATATTCTTATTTTATAATGAAATTTTCTTTTCACCACCACATCTTAAATTAAAAGTACATTAAATAGGGAATCTTTGTTGGTCTTGTTTTCAGTAACATACCACATAAACAGCCTGGGCCATAGAAAGAAGCACTGTGCTCTAGGAATGGTGTCTGAGGAACTTGTTATTTGTATGAGTAAATAGCAGCTTAAAGTTCAGCCTGGATTTTACAGTCTGTAGTATAAAAACACAATCCAGTCAGGATCAGGGAAATAGGAAGGAGTGATTCATTTTTAAGAGTTACTAGCCATTGATCTTTTGCACATTTTATATTAATATTTCTGCATAAACTAGAAGACTAATGACTATGATATTTAGCTTTAATTTTAGACTTTTGTATCACTGCATTTCTTCCTGCTTTGAAAAATCTCCCCCTTTGTATGTCTTCTTAGATCTCAGCTATCTTATCATAAGTCCTCTCCTAATAAAAACAACCTTGCTTATGCTATTGTCAACAATTGACCTTTTGTCTTCACCTTTTTAAACTGAGTATCTCGAGAAATTTCTGTTAGTTATTTTATTTTTTTCTTGAAATATCATTTCAACCTGTCAAATTAACTGTAAAATTTTATGTCATATTCTATTTAAACCAAGATAAATTCATGTGGTCTTAAATATTCTGAAGTAGGAAAGCATTTCTTTTAGGATTGATAATCACCCTTTGCATATACTCTTGTCAATCATATCAATTATTTTTCAAAATGTCACAGTTACCAATTGGAAATCTGCTCTGCATTTTATTGCAAAATATAGTTGCAATGTGGCAATTATGCAACTAGTCAATTAGTCTGAAATGATACAAATACCTTTATGGAAAATAGTATTATTTTTAAATAAATATATTGTAGCTGTATATGTTTAAATAGATATAACTGGAACTAAAGAGATTGAAATATAGAATTTTAGTAAGGTTCAGAAAATATTTTTGTTATATTATTACAACTCAGGTTCTACAATGAAGACTGGTATTTCTCCCTTTGAAGTTATTATTTCTAAAGTATTATTTCTTGACAATTGAAATACTAAATTTCAAAAGTTTAGCACATTAGTAAGAATTTTAGCTGAAAATATAAGTTAAAAGTAAAAATTGTCAGAAGGTGTAAATAAAAAATTAGTATAAAGTAAACAAGAAATAAACATGCATGGCCAATGTCTTCCATATTAATCAGATCTTTTGAAAGGAGGCTGAGGTAGAAGATTTCAGAAGTTTCAAAGGACCGTTTTTGAGAAGATTTTATAGAAAGAACCATTTCATATGATGTAAGACCACAGGCCATCCCAAAATAAGGTTTAACATGGGAGTACACATTGTCTATGTTTGTCACAAATTGTCTTGTGACTCTCTCAAAGACAAAAAGGGCTGTTTATAATTTCAAGTGCAGAAAATGATCCACTCCTGTCTTCTTGCTTAGGTTTTTAAAAATTAAAAGGAGGAATCATGTTAAAAAATGTTTCTACCTTTCTTGTAGGCACCATGTTCTATTCTTCATCACTATTAACTAATTTAAAAATGAGCAGGACCAAAACAATATCGGAAATGGGCAAAGGCTCAGTGTCTTCTCTCAGTGATGTATTAAGAAGGGTTTCTGTTAATGTAAACCTATATCAGTGTGTACTCATATCATGGTTCAGTATACATCTAAGAGAGCAAACATAGATCAGACACAAAGACAGGGAAGAAACAACACTATTGATTAAACTAAGCAGTGCACTGCACATATTTAATCCAGTTTATAAACTGAATGAAGCAAATTTCATCCCTTGGCCCATTTTCCTTCATTTATTAATAGCTGTGGACAAATATAACATGGTGGACATAGCCCTGTTTCCCTTCATTCGAAATTCATAAGTTGGTATCCAAAGTATAATTTTATTTGGTTGCTTTCTATTCTGAAACTCTATGATAGGATTTGATTTTCAATTCGTGTTTTTGTAGCAGAATGTGGCTGATTTCTAGACAAGGAAAACAGTGGAAAATGTCCAGTTATGTTATATAGACACATAAATCAAGTCAGCTTATCTCATCATTAGCATGTCATATGCCTTGGTGTCTTTTTTATGTTGACCCATCCTTTTCTTCTAGCTTAGCTTTTTTGTAAAAAGTAAAAGAATAATGATCCACCGTTTTCTTCTTTCTTAGGTTTTTAAAAGTTAAAAGAAAGAGGGATTATGTCAAGAAATGTCTAATGATGATGTCTTAATAACAAATTAAAACTACAAACAGATCTGTTCCTGGTCACAGATGCTCAGCCTCTAGGAGCCGCCTTACCGGCTGGCAGGTGGGCCAGGCTCCCCTCTGCGTCCTGAAATCGTCTCCGGGTGGGCAAAATCCATCCTCAACAACAACAACAAAAAAAACATCTGCAGGAATCACTATCCCTGACCTCAAGCTATATTACAAGGCAATTGTGCTGAAAACTGCATGGTACTGGTACAGAAATAGGCAAGTGGATCAATGGAATAGAATAGAAGATCCAGAAATGAGCCCTCATGTATATGGTCACCTGATTTTTGACAAAGGAGCAGTAAACATTCAATGGAAAAAGGACAGCCTATTCAACAAATGGTGCTGGTCCAACTGGCACTCAACATGCAAAAGAATGAAAATAGACCCGATCTTATCTCCTTGTACAAAGCTCAAGTGTAAGTGAATTAAAGATCTCCACATTAAACCAGATACACTGAAACTATTAGATGAGAAAGTAGGGAAAACCTTAGAACACATAGGCACAGGAGAAAATTTTCTGAACAAAACACCAATGGCTCAAGCTCTAAGGTCAAAGATTAACAAATGGGACTTAATGAGATTGCAAAGTTTCTGTAAGGCTAAGGACATCGTCAAGAAAACAAAACGGCAACCAACAGAATGGGAAAAGATCTTTACCAACACCACATCAGATAGAGGCCTAATATCCAAGGTGTACAAGGAACTCAAAAAGCTAGACACCAGAGAATCAAATAACCCTATTAAAAAATGGGGTACAGAGCTAAACAAATCATTTTCAGTTGAGGAACACCAAATGGCCGAGAAACATCTGAGGAAGTGCTCAACATCCTTAGCCATCAGGGAAATGCAAATCAAAACAACCCTAAGATTCCACCTCACACCAGTCAGATTGGCCAAGATCCAAAACTCAGATGACAGCAGATGCTGGCGAGGCTGCGGAGAAAGAGGAACACTTCTCCACTGTTGGTGGGGTTGCAAGCTAATACAACCACTCTGGAAATCTGTCTGGCGATACCTCAGAAAATTGGATATAGTACTACCTGAAGACCCAGCTATTCCACTTCTGGGCATATACCCCAGAGACACTTTAATACACAACAAAGATATATGCACCACAATGTTCATAGCGGCTCTATTTATAATAGCCAGAAGCTGGAAGGATCCCAGATGTCCTTCAGAAGACGAATGGATACAAAAATTGTGGTACATATACACAATGGAATACTACTCAGCCACCAGAAACAATGACTTAACCAAATTCTTAAGAAAATGGCTGCATCTAGAGAATATCATCCTGAGTGAGGTAACCCAGTCACAAAAGAACAGACATAATATGCAGTCACTGATAGTGGGATGCTAACCCCAGAGGCTTGCACTCCCCCAGAAACAACTCACAGACTGTATGAAGTCCAAGAAATAAAGAAAACAAAAAAATATACATATATTTACAAAACAAGAAGACTTTGACTATTTCCATGTTGCATTTTGTTTTGCATGTACTTTACGCTTATTGTAACTAGTAGGTTTTCAATGCATACTGTCAAGCCCTTGAAAAAAATCAAGTACTGACTAAAAAATATATTTACATGGTTTTATGTAAAATTTATTTTAATGTCTGAAAAAACAGTACTGACAAAAATGTATAATTTTAAGCAAAAAATGTTTAAAATCTGTACATTTATCTTTGTTTTGCAAAATAAAGTCGTTTAAAAAAAAAACCTGCATGGTATTGGCACAGAGACAGCCATTATTATCAATGGAATAGAATTGAAGACCCAGAAATAAAGCAGCACTTTTGTGGACACTTGATCTTTGACGAAGAAACCGAAATTAAACAATGGGAAAATTATCTTCAATAAATGGTACTGATCTAAAAAAAAAAAAAAAAAAAAAAAAAAAAAAAAAACTACAAACAGAATTCTATCAAAGATGTTCATTATGTATATTTTTGTAATAGTGTGTTATACATATGCACATAATATATGCATACATATGTATTTGTATATGTATTTTTTGATTTCTTTTACTAACATTCCATGAATTTTGATGGCACTGATAGAGAAAGCTTATATAGGTATTGAAATATTTAAAAAACTGCAAAATGTTCATATAAAATATTACAAAATGTTCATTTTTAAAAGACAGATTATAAAACAATGTTAACAGTGTGATCTTGGATTTTTAAAGATTTATTTATTTATTATTTTACCTTTTTGTTTTGCTTTATAAGAATAGTTTCCCAGAAGAATTACTAGGCCTGTGGATATAAACTCTTAAAATCTTTTGATAGAATTGCAACACTACTGTCAGAAATACTTGTACCAAGTATAGTCCATAAACAGTGTACAGAATTGTGTAATGATATGCATTTTGGGACCATTTCTGGAGCCTCTCTAATTCACACCAAAATGTAACTAGTATAAGGCTGAGATGCTCAAGGTATCTGCAGATCTCAGTCTTTGGCATTTTTGGCCATTATGGACAAGGAAGGAAAGTGCTAAACGTACTGATTGCACAGAGGAACAGAAAGAGGCCATCAGGGATGAATTTGGAGCTGCCATGGTCGGTCTTCTCCTTCTGCTGGAAATTGTCAGGCCTGATGATGAGGGCCACATGGATCTCTGTGAGGGAGAGAAGAAGGCTTCTTGCAGCATCTTGAGGAGAGTCTTGATGAGGTCCCACTTATAGCCCCGCATGTCAGTGATAACTGCGAAGCCAAGTTTGTAAACATCTTCTCTATGGGGAGATCATAGTTCAGACCTGGTCACTGGGCAGCAGAGACATACACACACAGGCAAAAATCAGGACACTCACATCTTCACTCTCAACATTTGTCATCTTTCTAACCAAATGAAAGGGTCAGTGGGGAACACACCTCTGTTAAAGTTTTGTCTTTTGTTGTCTATTGTTAATGTTAAGTGTGGGTGGGGGAGGGGGCACAATACCTGGAGTCTATACCAGGTATTACCCCTAAGTTAATTCTAATTGGTGAATAAAGATGCCAGCAGCTAAAAGCTATACATCAGAGAGTGATAGGTGGGGTTGGATTTTAGTGGGCTTGAGTGAGAGGAGAGAGGATGGAAAGAAGGGAGAAAAAGCTTCCATGGATCAGGTGTGGGAAGAGATGGGGGAGATGTACAAAGGGTCAGACAATCTAAAAGATGTGTGTAGCGATGGGGGATGGGGAACTGGTGGTAGCCAACAAAAAGTCCCTAATGCCATGATAGCAAGAGGCTTCCAGGGCTCAACAGGATGGAATTAGCTGAAATACCCAACAAAGGGGAGAGAGAACCTGTAGAGACCATACTGAAAGTTAGGCACGACTCACATTTGATGGATGTGGCCACACACCCTTCTAAAAATTTTAACCTAGAATTGCTCCTGTATAAAGGAAATACAGAGACAACGAATGGAGCAAAGACTGAAGGAAAGGCCATCCAGTGACTACCCCACCTGGGATCCATCCCATATGCAGACACAAAACCCAGTCATTATTGCTGATGTTAAGAAGTGCTTGCTGACAAGAACCAGATATGGATGCCTCCCAGAGGCTTTACTGATATAGATGAGGATGCTTACAGCCAACCATCGGTCTGAGTACAGGAACCCCAACGAACTAGTTACAGGAAGGACTAAAGGAGGTGAAGGGGTTAGAAATCCCATAGAAAGAAAACAATATCAACTAACCAGATTCCCACCAGACCTCCCAGGGTTTAATCCATGAACCAAAGAAAACACATGGAGAGACCCATGGCTACAGATGCATATGTAGCAGAGGATGGCCTTATCTGGCATTAATGGGAACAGAGGCTCTTGGTCCTGTGAAGGCTCAATG
This sequence comes from Micromys minutus, assembly GCF_963924665.1. NCBI lineage: Eukaryota > Metazoa > Chordata > Mammalia > Rodentia > Muridae > Micromys > Micromys minutus. The sequence goes on from NC_137984.1 coordinate 15,343,520, forward strand.
CTCCACTGTAGGAGAATGCTAGGGCAGGGAAGCTGGAGTGGGTGGTGTGTAAGGGAGCACTCTAATTGAAGCAGGAGGTGGGGATGGAATAGGGGGTCTGTAGAGGTGAATCTAGAAAGGGGGATAACATTTAAAAAATGTAAAATAAAATAACCAATAAAAAGTTTAAAAATTTTAAATGAGCAAAAGCCATTCTGTGTAGTTTTGGAGGAGGGTCTTGAGTACTGTGTATTCAGATGATGATTTCTTTTCCAGGAGATAAGATTACAGTCCAGACACAGGTGTTGACATGAATACGGAAGAGTCTCCTATGTCATTGTGGTGTGAAGAATGTTCTCCCAATATTCTCTATTCAGTTCATAAAAAGCTGAACAGCTAGTGACTGGGCAGAGAGATAAGATGGCAGGATTTAGAATGCCAGCCAGGTATCCAAGGAGAAAAGCCAGAAGGGGTTGGCCACAAGGTAGGTGAGGGTCCAGGAGAAAGACCACAAGGTGAAGATAGTTGCCATGAGGTTGGGCATGAGAAGTATCCAAGGCAGTGCTCCAGGAGGACAGAGTGAGTCAAAGGGCGACTTAATGCAAGTAAACCTGGGCATGTGGCTGGGAAGTAACTAGATAGCACAGAGGATTGGGAATATCTACTCAGTTATTGTGTCTAATGCCTGTTGACTACATCTATAATTACTTGGTTGCTAGTAGGTTAAGAAAACAAATACCACATTTAAGTTTTATCCTGTAGTGTAGAACTCTCAAGGGCAATTGAGAGATTTAAAACAAAGAAGTGAGTGTTGAATTAGAACTTTGGGTTTATCACCCACACTCAAGGCAGGCTCATTCTCAAGGATAGTTGGACTATACAAGTGGACTTCATTCCCTTGTGATGGTTTTATTTTGTTTTTATTCTGGCTTTGGTGTTTTTGACAGAGAAAGAATATGAACTTGGGTCTTGCATGATTTGAACGGATATAATCAAATATTGGACAAAAACTAACTAAAAATAAGAAGCTTCAAAATGATGAGCCATTTTGGTAAGTTTACTTTCCTTTGTATGATTATGTCTCCTGGAAGAAACAAACTTATGTCATTCCCAATTACTTTACATGTTTGTTCTAACCTGTCTAGTGAATTTCTCAAAGACAAAAAGGGTTGTTTTTAATCTCAAGTGATCAGAGCTCAGCCAACACAAGCTGGAAGAATAAATTGAAAAATTCACAATTCAAATAACCTGTTGCTACAAGGGACAAAGAAAGTTTATCATGGTTGATTTTCTAAAATGGGGGGGCAAATATTAGCAGTCTTTTTTTGGGGAGTGGTATTTCAAACACCTGTCTCTTTGTGGAACAATTTGAAAGACCTTTAACACATTCGTAGCAAGAGGCATTTTCAAGGAAGTTGAGAAAATACACTCATCTTTCACCTAGAGACGATGCTAAACTCTGCAAGAGCTGGGCTGAGTTTGAATAGATACTGAGATGTAGAGGTCATCTGTGAGAAATGTCCTTGTTGGTGGTGGTCCTGTATATTAATTTATCTGAGACATTTTGTTCCTGGTTTTAAATAAATCTGTGTAAAGTGGTACTTGAATACAGTATACATAAAAGGGAGTCAGAAACCAATTTGACAAGGAATGCAATTAAGAAATATGGTCACTACAGATGACAATTTTGAAAGGTCTCAAATTAAATGACCCTGTTCAGGTTTCAACAATAAACAAATGACATAGGAAGCAAAGACTTATTGAAGATGTTTTCTATTTTTTTTCTGATGTATATTTTTGGCTTCTTTGTCAAAGTTTAAATGTGCATAAGTGTGTGGTTTCATTTCTGGGTCTTCAATTTTATTTTATTGATTAGCCTGTCAGTCTCTGTACTAATGCCATGGAGTTTTTATCAGTATTGCTCTGTAGTAGAGCTTGAGGTCAGGGATTGTGATTTCCCCAGCCATTCTGTTATTGTTAACAATTGTTTTTACTATTCTTGATCTATCTGATAAACGTGACCTAAATGCATCCATTGTGGTTAGTAGATCTTCTAGGTTGCCTCAACTGTAGTTTCTAAGAGTGTAAATGGATATTTTCCCCTTTATCAAGAGAGGAGAAAAAACTTGCTTTGATTTCAGTAGTATGACTTTGAAGTTAGAACCCCCTCTGTTACAACCAAACCTAAAAATTTGTACAATAAAACCACTGAGCTCTTAATCATAATTTCTTTGAAATTGTAATCATAGGTCATGTCTATTACATATTTTCTCAGAAGTCAATTAAGAAAATTTTAAATTATACGAACATTCAAATTTTAATACAAAGAAAGCTGTAAATGGAATCCCATCTTAACAATAGAGGTCTCTATTGTAGTATTTTAATTTTGTAGAATTATAAATAGCTGTCAGATGTATAGGGCAGCGTAAGAAGCAGATTATTCTAGGTAGCAGACTCAGAAACAAAATGTTTATAAGGACCTCTGTTAATCAAAGTGCTAGAGATTAACCTGTGTTGAAACATTTGACTCTGCTCATCTCTAGGATTCAAGAGTGAGACCAAGACCTTTCTTTGTCTGTTCTTCCTGCCTCCATGTTCTGACCCTGCATTCTCCATGGCTACTTCTTATTTATTCCACCCCAAGCCACATGTTCTTGAATATTTATTCAAGGTGGCTAGACAGTAAGGAGTGTACAGTTCAAAAATGGGAATTTTGGCCTAAAATATATTTCTGTAATTTGCAGGGACATGATTTTTACTTTGCTTTCAAAAAAAAAAAAAAAAAGAAAGAAAAAAGAAAGAAAAAAAAAAGAGAAAGAAATCCCCAGGATGTATACAAGTCAATGTTCTGCATGTTATGTATTTCATTCTTCCTGAGTGAGAGACAATGAGACTGAGAGGAAAGAGTTAGCCAGGGCCAGTCTAACTTCATAACAGGTTACAAACTGGCAGTTTGGGACACTAGACCTAAGGTGCTGTTTTCCAAAACTGGAAAAGTTCAAGACATGTAAATACCAGAGGGGAAGAAAACCCACCCCTCACAGACAGCCAGTCAGAAAGCTGCCCCACTACCTAGCCTGCACAAACCTCATAGGCAGCCAATCAGGAGCTGCAGAAGCTGCCCAGCCACTTAGTTTGAGCCAAGTATAATTAATCAGCAAATGTCCTTAAAATCCCCCAGAGCCTTAACCAATCACAAGGCACCAATATCCTTGGAGATAAACCCAACCAATCAAGAGAAAGAAAGGTAAAATTTGCCCCACTCCCATCCCAACAGGCTTTGAATGAACCCTTCTATACCTCTGTCTTACACCTGAAATGTGGGAGACCCCTGCATGCAGGTTTTCTGTAGAATAAATGCTCTTTGCTGTTGTGTACTGCTTGAGTCTGGGGTATCATTATTCGCAAATCATGGATCCTTACAGGAACAGATGTCATTTCATATTAATTTAGTATAGTTCCTTAAAGCAAATTTTCAGTGCTAAAGCAATTTTGAAGTCAGGGTTTGAGTTTGTAAGACTATTCCTAGAGAAAATAGAGTTAAGTGATATCTCTTCCTGTGAAAGCCAATATGGATGCTTGCATGTAAATCTCCACAAGTTCTTCAGTAAATAACTATTTGGCATGATTTGACCCTCTACTGTGTTATGTTGAACACAACCATTGATCACAGTAAATATTGATCATATGCTAAACTTCATGTGTGTAAGGGTGATTCAAGGGTGAATATTCTTTAATAAATATCTGGCACATACCTACAGGTAGCTGCATGAGCAATTTGGTAATCACCAAATGAATGAGAAATGGCTTTTGGTGGGAAATTGTAGGAATCTGGCAGAGTAAGGAATGGATGTCTGAGAGAAGGAGAAGAATTTTTTTTTTTTTTTGAGAATGGCTAATTTTGGCGCAGGAGGCTCTAGGGGCTTGAAAGCAGATGGCAGGCTAGAGAGTCCACAAAAACCTTCTGGGATGAGAAACATACATAGTAGTGTGATCAGAAGTGTTAGCTCTTATGAATGACTTTGTGGTGTTGGGACTTTATTAACAATAACAAAAGCCACTGTGGGATTTTAAAATAAATCATCATGCTCAGACTAGCACTGAACATATTACAGCATTTTAACACAGGAAAAAACATGAGCATGTAGGAGGAGATAATGGGCCATTTGGGGACAGGCTCTGGCACTGTAATTCACAAAGAGGAAGCACAAGTGGTATGTAAAAAGGGACATTAAAATTGGAATCTTGTAGTTGGCACATGTTACCAAGGATATAGACATCTACCAGAGATAGAGAACTTGATATTCTATAGAATAAAAAACAGATATGTTGGCAAAGAAACAAACAAGCAAAAGGTCTCTTTATTAAGTAGTCTCTGAAGGGTACAGTTTTATCAACAAAATATCCAGTCCACAAATTTAATACTGATCAAGAAAATATAAATACTTTAATTACCATTATAATGTTATCATTTTATTTTTCCTAATTAAATATTCTGTATATGATATAGACTCTTTAGCCCCAACCCATCCATCTTTCCTTATCTCTTTCCTACATCTGTTGTTTTTTTCTTATATAAAGGTTCCTTTCATACATACATATATTTTTATTTATTCACTTTTGAAAATAGATCTGTTTATTTGCTATATATATGACTGCACTGTAGCTGTCTTTAGATACACCACAAGACGGCATGGAATCCTATTATGGATGGTTGTGAGCCACAATCTGGTTGCTGGGAATTGAACTCAGGACCTCTGGAAGAGTAGTCAGTGCTCTTAACTGCTGAGTCATCCCACCAGCCCTATGTATGTGTGTATGTATTTATTTGTTTGTTTATTTTGCTCTACTGTTTTTAACGAAGACTATCTGTGTAGCCATGTGTTTGGAATTACCCATGGAGACCAACGATCTAACCTGTTTTATATATAATTGAAAACAATGACTGTCTTCCTTCCAGAATCAATCAATTTCAAATAGTTTAGCATGGATGCATAAAGCTCAGTGAACCTCTTATTCATCCATGAATGGCTACTGACTGGCCCAGACTTATGCAGACAACCTTACAGATAACCTTTTAAATAAACAGTATAATGATCTTGTGGGAATTTATTTAGGTGGGGGTAACCACTAGAAAGTCCCAGACTCTTGAGAAGCAAGAGGCTCCCAGGAACCAACAGGGATGCCTTTATCTGAAATAAGCAACAAAGGGGAGAAAGACCCTGTAAAGAACACATCTAGTAGATAGGCATGGCTCACAGTTGAGGGAGAGAGCCACCCACCCATCTCTACATTTTTAACCCCTAAATATTTCTGTCCAAAGAAAGGCAGGGACAAAAAATGGAACATATATTAAAGAAAAGGCCATCCAGAGACTGCCCCACCTAGAAATCCATTGCATCAGCAGACACCAAACCCCTACACTATTGATGACACCATTGATGGTAGGTCCCTTGGTCATTAGAGGCTTTATGCTCCAGCAGAGGAGGATGCTAAAGCTATGAAGCAGGAGTGGGTGAGTTGGTCGAGGAGCACCCTCATAGAGATAAAGGAGATGGGAAAGGGAAGGATAACATGGGGTCTTGTAGTGGGATAACCACAAAGTGGGGTATTATTTGAAATGCAAACAATTAAGACAATTAATAAAATATTGCATCCTGAAGATTAATATAAAATGTCAGATTCCATTAGTCCTGATTTCTAAGGGAGGTTCAGGAAAGAAGAGTTTTGGTAAATTAGAGAATAGTGACAGACACTTTCATATTCCATAAAGGTATTGAATTTTAATGTTAAGACATTGTAACAGATTATATACCTTTTCTATAAGATAGGAATTTAGTGTGTGGTTTTGATTATCGGATTAATCATATGGGGATGTAACAATAGAAATAAAGTCTAAAGCATTAATGCTTAGAGCAATGGGTACATTTATGGTTCTTTGTGTCAGTGAATAACAACTGCAGAGATAGGCAGGACACATGCCCCCCCATACACACAAACACACAAACACACACACATACACACACACACACACACACAGAGAGAGAGAGAGAGAGAGAGAGAGAGAGAGAGAGAGAGATAGAGAGACAGAGACAGAGACAGAGACAGAGACAAAGAGAGAGGATCTAATTTTCTGAATTATTACTAAAGTACAGAGCATTGATAGCAATATTTTAATGAAATTTTGAAAGCAAAAGGCAAAAGTTTTGTTGATTGTTTTATACTGCATTTTCAGAGCAGCACAGAGGTTTGCTTGTCTGGTCTTTTTTTTTTTTTTTCCATCCCTTTGTTTCAGAAACATCAATATAGACAGTGCATCAATCTAGTATTTCAGAAGGCAGAACTACACATACAAATCTGATGGATTTGTTTATTTGTTACGGGGTACCTCTGCACAGGCTTTGTGATCATTTTATATTGAGAGTTTTATAGGAGCTTGTATCCTTGAACTGATGAATTACTAAAATCAGTGCTTACAGTACACTTGACGTCATTTCAATCTAAAAATAAAGGGGGGGGGGTTGAATAATTTAAGTACACATTGCCCAGAGGAAAAAGTACATTTTTATTACCTTCTTTTAACCTTGTTATTATAAAATGTTACCTAATAAAGGCCTAAGAAACCCTGACATCAATGCCTGTCATATGATTCTTTATTTTCATGCAATGTATAGTATTAAAATCTTTCCTGTACTCAGAACGGCTACAGCAAATGACAGACAATTTCCTTCATCCAAGCAAATGACTTCAAATATTTCTAAATCCAAATGTTAGAATAGCAACTTAAACATAGTTTGAAAATAAAATGAAACTTTAACTGATTCTGGTCAAAATTTTGATTTCTGTTTAACCCAGGAAGTAAAAATATTCCTGATCTTGGAGAAACAGCTTGGGTGTTGCAGTAAATAAAAGGTGGTAACATTTTATCCTGTGCTAGTGCCAGCACTATGGGATATCTATTTCGGCAGCTCCCTATTGACCCCAGGAATTCCCAAAATCTGGTTTCCTTTAACCCAGTTTGATTGGCTCTGACCACCCTGGCTGCTTTTGATCTGGATAGTTCACAACTGCCAAAATTTGTGGTTTTCACTGACTTTCCTTTGGTGGGTTGTGGTCACGCCTTGCACATAGATGTCCCAACACTCTGACAGGCTTTGTGTATCCTGCCACTATACCCTCTTTTGAACTCAATTAAGTTGCTACATCAAAGAACACACCAAAATACTCTGATCCCGTTGGTATGATATAATTTGCCCACCTCAATGAGACAAATCATTCTGTACAATTCCGTGCCTTATAAAATATTCATAACAACCTTTATCTATATAGAGATGTGCAGAGAGAAACATCTATGTCTGTCTCTATTTTTCCTTCTTGAATCCTCTCTCTCTTGACTTATCAAAACGTTGACTCAGCTCTTCTGCTGGAGCCTACAGGGAGCTTGTCACACACCCTATGGGCTGTCCTGGGAGGGACCTCATGGAGCTTCAGGAGGACAGCTAGTGTGGTACATTCTGAGATTAAGTACTTTCTGGCCCATCGAGAGGTCAGGGTGACCACCATCAAGACTCAGGACAGGTGGGCAGACAGCTGAGCTCCCAGAGAAGTCTTGCATGAGCTGTCCCACCTGAGCCCAGAGACAGAACGGAGTCACTGCAGTCAGAACTCACACATGGTATGCACTCGCTGATAAGCAGATGCTAGCCCCAGAAAGCTCTAAATACCTAATGCCCAAGAAACAATTCACAGACATTATGAAGCTCAAAAAGAAGGAAGGCCAAAATGGAGATGCCTCAGTCCTTCTTAGAAGGGAGAACAAAACTTTCATGAGAGGAAATACAAGGTCAAATAGAGGAACAGGGAGGGATTGAAAAAAAGATCACTCAGAAGCCACCGCACCTTGTGATCCACCACATATGCAGTCAACAAATCCAAGCAATATAGCTGATCCCGAAAAGTACTTACTGGCAGGAACCAGATAAAGATGTCCTCTTAGGGACTATGCTAGGGTCATATAGATACAGCTGAGCATACTTGCAGCTAACAATAGGTCTGAACATGGGCACCCTAGTGAGGTTGCTAAAGGAAGAACCTAAGGAGCTGAAAGGGTTTGCAACTTCATGGGAAGAACCGCATTATTGACCAGCCAAACCCTCTAAAACTCCCATGGACTAAAACACCAGCCATTGTACACACTTTGAAAGACCTATTGATCTAGTTGCGTATGTAGTTGAAGATAGTGTCTGGCATCAATGTGAGAAGAGGCTTTTGTTCCAGGAAGGGCATGTTTTCCTTATATAAAGGAATGCCAAGGCCATGGGGTGGAGAGGGTGATCAGGAGGGAGTGCACCTTTGTAAAGTCAAATGTAGGGGGAGGGCAGAGGGGAGCAGGGTGGGATAAAGGGGTAAGATCTCAAATGTAAATAGAGTATCTGATAAATAATTTTTTAAAACTACACCTTGTTCCCACCCCACTCTCTACTGTTCAATCAGTATTGCCTTGACATCAACCTACACTTGAGGAAATAGTTCCATAGTTTGTGTAAGACTTTGGGTTCAATTCCCAGTTCAAATATAAATAATCCCTGTCTCTGTATCATTACACATTTTTTATGTCTTTTCTCTGGCTTTGTCGTGTCTTTTTTGTTTTTTTAATTGTTTTACTGTTGATATTTTTAATTTTTGTTTTTAAATTATTACTATCATGCAGATGACTGTTACTTTCAACAGACAAAAACAATGGATTCAAATCAAAGGAAGTGTACAGGAGCTAGAAAGAGTAGTGGAAGGGGAAACAGAGATCACAATACATTGGATATTGTATTGTATGGATAAAAAGGATTTCAATAGAAGCAAAAAATATTAAAAGAAATAAAATAATCTTAGTAACTATAAACATAAATAAGATGTTTTTAGTTTGCTTTGCTTTATTTTAGATGAAAGTTTCTGAGGCTATAAATCATTTCAAGCAATTCTATCAAAAATTACAAATCTGTAGATATTTTCTGCAAGATGGCCATTTTTACAATTTTGATCCTTCCAATCTATGAGCATGGGGGATCTTTCCATCTTCTAAGATCTTCCTTAATTTTCTTCTTTAGAAATTTGAAGTTTGTATCATATAAATCTTTCACTTGCTTAGTTAGGGCCACACCAAACTATTTCATATTGTTTTGGAATATTATGAAGGTTGTCTTTTCCCTAATTCCTTTCTCAACCTGTTTATCCTTTGAGTAGAGGAAGGCTACTGATGTGTTTGAGTTAATTTTTTTCCTTTATTTATTTAATCCACATCTGGGAGGTTCAGACAAATAGTTAAAATGCATAATTTGTTTCTCTATGTCTGCGTTCTTAGCTGTTCTTTATCAGAAACCCCTTTGAACAAAGGTGCGAAATTAGGGGAGTTTGATGAAAATTAAAAGCTAATCAGAGTACAGGGCCTTTAAAATACAAAAACACTGTTAAAAGCTAAAACAATTTATATTCAGCCACTTTGCTGAAGTTTATCAGCTGTAAAAGTTCTCTGGTAGAATTTTTGGGGTCACTTAAGTATAGTATCATATCATCTAATAATAGTGATATTTTGACTTTTTCATTTCCAATTTGTATCTTTTTTCACTTCCTTTTGCTATCTAATTTTCTGGACAGGATTTCCAGTACTATATTGAATAGTTAGGGTGAGAGACGGCAGCCTTGTCTAGTCCCTGATTTTAGTGGGATTGCTTCAAGTTTCTCACCTGTTAGTTTGATGTTGGCTATTGTTTTGCTATATATTGCTTTTACTATGTTTTGGTTTGAATTCCTGATCCTTCCAAGACTTTTAACATGAAGGAGTTGAATTTTGTCAAATGCTTTCTCAGCATCTAATGAAATGATCATGTTATGTTTACTTTCTGTTTGTTTGTTTATATAGTGGAGTGTGTTAATAGATTTCCATATATTGAACCATCCCTGCATCCCTGGGGTGAAGCCAACTTGATCGTGGTGGTGAATGATCATTTTGATGTGTTCTTGGACTCTGTTTGAAAGAATTTTATTGGTCTGAAGTACTCATTCCTTGTAGGGTCTTTGTGTTATTTAGGTATAAGCAAAATTGTGGCTTCAAAAAAATGATTTGGATAGTGTTTCTTCTGTTTCTCTTTTGTGGAATAGGTTGGAGAGTATTGGTATTTGTTCTTTTATGAAAGTGTGATAGAACTCTGTACAGAACTCATCTTACCCTGGGCTATTTTGGTTTGGGAGGCTTTTGATGACTTCTTCTATTTCGTTAGGGGTTATGGGACTGTTTCGATGGTTTATCTGCTCCTGACTTAACTTTGGTACCTACAAGGTACACTGAAATTGTTAGAAGAGAAAGTATGGAAGAGCATAGAACACATAGTCATAGTGGAGAATTTCCTTAACAGAATACCAATGGCATATTCTTTAAAATCAAGAATCAACAAATGGGACCTCATGAAATTGCAAAGATTCTGTAAGGCTAAGGACACTGTCAAGAAGACAAAACAGCAGTCACTAGATTGGGAAGGGATATTTACCAATCATACATCTCATAGAGATATATACAAAGAACTCAAGAAGTTAGACTCCAGAGAATCATATAATTCTATTTGAACACACATGGTATATACACTCACTGAGAAACTAATACTAGCCCTGCAAAGCTCTGAACAATCCACAGACCCTATGAAGCTTAGGGAAGGCCAGAATGTGCATTCCTCAGTTATTCTTAGAAGGTAGAACAAAACACTCATGGGTAGAAATACAAGGTCAAATAAAAGAGCACAAATTGACGAAAACATCAGTCAGAGATTGTCTCACCTGGGAATCCACCACATATAGTCACCAAACCCTAGCACTATTGCTGATGTCAAGAATTGCTTGCTAATAGGAACCAGATATGAATGCCTCCTCAGAGGCTCTGACAGAATCATTCAGATACAACTAAGAATGGTTGCAGTTAAGCATTGGACTTAACAGATAGATTCCAATGAAGGTGCTAGAGAAAGGACTGAAGAAGCTGAAAGGGTTTGCAACCTCATGGGAAGAACAACATTATCAACCACCCAAACCCTCTACAACTCCCATGTTCTAAAACACCAGCCGTTGAACACTGAAGAGACCCATGGCTCCAGTTGCATATGATACAGAGGATAGCATTGGCAAAGAGGCCTTTGGTCCAGTGAAGGCATAGGGGAATGTCAAGGCACTGAGGTGGAGAGGGTGAGTTGGAGATGGTGCAACTTCATGGAAACAAGGGATGGGGGCAGGGGAAGGGGATAACATTTGAAATGTAAATACAGAGAATATCCAATAACATCATTTTAAAAAGAAAACTACAAATCAACAGTAAAAATTATGCATTATCGGAAACATGTCTAAATAAATGGACTGAAAAGAATCACTAGATAAATGATATTTATTGTAACTCCAAACCTGATTTTCAGAACAGAGAGAAGCATACACAGGTCATCTGCTCACTTAGGTTTTCTCACATCACCTATTGAGGTATGATCATGGGTCACATGCAGTATGAGCTCTACTGGGCATATAGAAAACATTTTCTTATCTATGGGGAAGCTATGTTATTAACAAGGGATTTACCCGAGGCTTGAACAGACAAACCATCTATTATATTTCCAGACTTATTACATTTGTTTTAAAGCTAAATTAGGAAAGTATTAGACTTTTGCAATATAAAGAGGATAGTGTTACTGCTGTCTACCAGCATATCCTTCTTTACTTAGAGAATTAATAACAAATTACTATTGGTAAATATTTCCAGGTAAAGAACTCTTCTTAAACTTGGGAATTAATTGGGTATGAATGGATTCTTTTCAGCTATTTGACACTGAAATTCAAAAAGTTTAGAATTTATAAGCTTAAATATTTAAGAACACACTCTCTTCTGTCCCACTGTGCCTACCAAGCTCCTGCTTTGTGGAGAGATTTAGGAAAGCACAATTTGGCCTACTTGAACTTAAGGAACACACTGTCAAATAGCCTGGGACTACTAAACAATCTGGCCCCAGCTTTATACTATTTAGCTCAATACTTGTAATAAGGCAATGCCTGCAAAATTGAATATGAGATTCAAAACTGAATATGAGATTCACTATGAGCATGCACAAAATTCTGAGTTCCATACCCAGTGAGGTGGTTTGAATATGCATGACCCAGGGAGTGTCACTATTAGAAGGTGTGGCCTAGTTGGAGGAAAATTGTCACTTTGAGAGTGGGCTTTGAGTAGTTTCTTCTAGCTTCCTGGTAGACAGTCTTCTTCTGTTTGCCTTCAGAACAAAATGTAGAACTCTCAGCTCCTCTAGCACTATCCCTGTATGCATGCTGCCATGCTTCCCACGTTGATGATAATGGACTGAACCCCTGTTCCTGTAGGCTAACCCTAATTAAATGTCCTTCTTAAGAGTTGCCTTGGTCATGGTGGCTGTTCACAGCAATGGAACACATAACTAAGACATCCAGAAAAATAAAATCAATCAGTCAGTCAGTCAGTCAGTCTGTCTGTCAATCAATCAATGGTATTTAACTGGATTCCCATCTCAACTAAAGTTCTAAAAAAAAAAATACTGTTTTTATGTATTCAGTTAATGGACATCAATACTTTTTAAAGTGTCCTCTTTAGTTTCTTCAACAACTGCCACTCCACTTTTTCTTTTAACTGCAACAGTGAAAACTAAAAAATAGTAGATTAAAATAGTTTTGCTTGATCTGACTTCCATGTCACTTGGGACAAACTTACTGTTTATGTTTCTCAAATCTTGACAGTCCCTCCAGATTTGTCTGTGACCAAGAGTGACTGAGAAGACAGCCTTGACGCTAATGCACTCACAACAGGGAAATTCTGCACATTCATGACCTCAAAAGGCCAGCTTTATCAGAATCTCCTGTCCTAAACACAAGTGTGGTTCAACTATGGCATTATGATAAACGAGGGTCTGTATTTTAGTGTCCATCATTGGGATATTTCTTGGAAATGCATCATGTTCATTACTAGATGTGAACTATGCTTAATAGCTTAAGCATTAGTAGATGGACAAGCCTTTAAAATCGATATGAATTTGCTTATATGTAACCATTAATTTAAATTTGCCACTATTGGTTGGGCAGATGTCTAGTTTGAACTAATTATGGCACAGTTTTAAAAATAACTGAGTTTATTTTAAGTTGACTGCTGTGAGCCAATTTTCAAAATGGTCATCCCGTCTTATATGAGCATATTGTAAGACCCCACCTTGAAGAATTTAGTCTAATAGAGGAAATGAGGCATGATATAATAAAGAAGTGACTTCATGGGCATGAGGCTATTAATGTTTTTACATTTTGGCTGTCATGTTGCTTGTAGATCATCAACTCCCTTCTGATGCCTATTAAAAATTGAATTTGCTTTTACTCAAATACAGACTTATGGCCATGCAAACAATATTTATTAAATGTAACAGGAATATGTTGTTGATTGGTAGCCATAAAATGTATATATATATATGTGTGTGTGTGTGTGTGTGTGTGTGTGTGTGTGTGTGTGTGTATACCTATATATGTGTGTATATATATACCTATATATATGTGTGTATATATATATATATATAACTATATATATAAATTTCTTCATCTCCTGTCTGAGCTAGGCTACAGGTGAATAACATCATTCCTAAGACTTCCATGGATACTGGGTGGCTAAACTTGTGTTCTCATGCTTGCTAAGCAAAAATTTACTCACTGTGCCATGTACACAGTCTTAAATATTAGTTTCTTGAACTGAACAAATTATATAACCAATGTATTGATGCACTCAGTAAAATAATTTAGTAGGCTTAAATTACTTTTGCTTTTAAAAGATCAGGAATTTCAAATTGAATGGTGAATAATGAAAGAGCCATTTCTAACACAGTAGTTGCCATTAATATTTTAAAGTAAATATATTATAGGAATGAATTTTAGGCTAGTTAGCAGGAAGATTGTTTATGAAGGATTCATGTATAGAATGTGCTACAAGCCTACAAAAATTTTAGTATTTTTCTATAGTTGCATCTTTTCTGAATGAATTTTTAATTTTAATTATTGATATTATTCTGTGATTAGCTATGTGGTCTGAGGGGCTGAGCAGACAAACCTCTCATCTTTAGAGAATACTCTAAGGCAATTACTCTAGCAATTAAATTATGTAAATCCACAGTTGAATTTATTGCTTTAATCATCCTGTTCACTTTGATTTCAAATTATGTGTCAGAGAAACAATTATATAATATGATTTTGATAAGCTGAACAGAATAGTTTTGCAGGCTTCTGTGAAGGAGGGACAAGATATATTTATGAAGCTCAGGGTATCTTTAGAATGTTTAAGTAGAATTAAAATCAATTACATAGAACAATTAAATGAAAATCTGGATCAATTTCTTAATAAAAAAGATAAAAAAAATTCATTGATAAAAATACCTCTTTTTTTCAGACTTGAGAAAAAGTACAATGGATTTGAGTGCTTGGATAAATGTGTGTTCCATCTCAAATGAATAATACCTCATGGTTTGTTCCCAACCTCTGGCTGAGAGGACTGAGTTACCCAAGGCCAGGATGACTCCATAACAGGCTGGAAACTTATGGTTTGGGTGTCTCAGCCTACGTTTCTATTTCCAGGAAATAAGAACCTGGATCCAGGAACCCATGGTTAACAAATCTGAGGACACCTTGTCATCTGGCTCAAAATGAGAATAGGTAGCTACAATAAGTAACAGCCCTCTGATAAGTACCCAGAGCCTAGCCAATTGTAGAATCAGGCAGACCCCTAGAGAGATAGCTATTCAATCAAGGTAAAAGGGATCATACCTCTCCCTCGAATTCCCCTAACTGACAACAAAAGCTGAACCTATAAGTCCTGAATGGGGAGACCTCTCCATGCAGGAAATTTAGCTAAATGAACACTCTTTACTCTTGAATACTAACACACATTTGTCCCTGTTCTTAAATCCTATTCTCTGGTGAGGTCTCTGCACCCTAGTTATCTTCAAGTTCCTAAATATGTCAGATGTCACATTCCTTATACTGCCCATCACTCTCTCTGGTAAGTCTGCATGAGCCTAGCCTATGCTTGCTACACCCAACATCAATCCTGTGTAATCTCGTCTTTTCCCTAGTCAACAGGTCACCTCTACCCTTTCAAACTCGTACCTAGCTCCACACATATGTCTTTTGTCCTCAGATGAGTCTCAATACCCTCCTTGGCCATTTCCAACCATCTAAGCTGGCACATTCCTTCACACTCTGGACCCTTTGATTTCTAATCTTATATTGCCAGATCTTGTTTCCAGATGTGCTGGTCCAGAGTGATGAGTACCATAGTGCCTATCCTGCCTGAACTATATGCAACTTTTCTAACCGGTTTGTGTAATAACAATCATAGAAGAAAATGAATTGAAATGCTTGTCTATGCAGAAAAAAGAAGTACACAGAACTAAAAAAAAAAATGCCCAGAAAATAGCATTTCACACATATTTTGGTTAAAACACTCTAAATAAGGAACATAGAGAAGATATCAGAACCTGCAATCATGAAAACCATATCATGGAGATTAAAAAAAACAATAGCTCAAGTTCAGTTAATAAATTATTTTAATACTCTAATTTTCCCAATAGCTCATTTGAATGAGAAATAATGAGAAATATCAGAGTCAAATGATGTCACACATAAAAAGGATTTAAGAGATACATACATATATTGGAATAAAACACCAAAGCATATGCATTCTATTCAGCAGTACAGAGATGTGTCTCTGAAACAGTCCACATACTGAAATGTAAAATAAATCATTTAAAAATTTCAAAAATTTAATGAACCTTTTTGTATTCTATTTGTCCAGCATGAAGTAAAGCTTAAATCCAGCAGTAAATAAATGCCTAGTTAAGTATGCAAACTAACTAAAATTAAACAACACATTACATTAAAAACCCTCTACCAATGATGAATGGTGCAAAGACAGTCGAAAAGAGATGATAAAATTCCTAGAAATAAACAATAATCCAATACTTAAGTGACAATATAATACCATAACAACACTTAATACCATAAGGACAGTCCAGTGATGAAATTTTTAACTTTAAAGTGCATATATTTAAAATAATAAGGAACTTAAATGATTTAACAATGTAACTGATTTTGTAGAGATAAAAATGAATCTGAAACCTAGTAGAGACAAATAAATAATGATAAGAACAGAAATTAATTAACCAAAGACAAACAAAACACACCAATAAATCAACATATCTAAGAGATCATTCTTTGAGAGTTATACAAAATTTAACAGCATTGACACAAATAGATATAACTAGTAAGTAAATAAGTAAATAAATATACCAGGTCCAGATGAACCTATAGCAGAAATTGACCAAACCTTTAAATAATATACAATTAATTTAATTTAAAAATTATTTTAAAAATCATAAGTATTTTCATGCTCCTTCTACAGAGCTAGTAGTACACAAATATCTAACTCGGGGGGGGGAACACAATGAAAATTAAATCTACAAGCCAATATCTTTGATGAACACAGATATAAAAATTCATAATAAAATTATTGAAAATTATATACAGGCACATATCAAAAACCATCCATTATAATCAAGTTGGCTATATGCTGGATATGTAAGTATGGTTCAATATACTTATGTCCATAAATGTAATAAAGTATGATAATTTGCCTTAAAAACAAAAATTATATGATAATTTCAATTGATGCAGAAGGTCTTTTACAAAATCTAATATGCCTACATGGTCAAAATCTTGGAAGGAACATAGAACATGAAAGTGAAAAACCAAACATATACCAATACCATGCTTAATAAAGAAGTATTTAAATCAGCCCCATTAAAATCAGGAATCAGTATTTTCCTAAATCTTTTACAACCTAGTTTTCCAAAAACACTAGCTAGAGCAATTAGAAAAGAAAATATTAAAGGAATACAAATTTTTAAAAAAGTCATATTATTTGAATTTTCAAACTCCATAAGAGATTCTAAAACTTCCACCAGAAAATTTCTTAAAATGATCAACATTTCCTTCAGTCTTGAAGTATAAAAACCAAATTGCAACATGATGCAAGCTTTCTAAATACTGGTAACAGCTATGGTGGAAAAAAAATAATGGACATACTCTTCCTCACTATAACTTTAAAAAAAATCTAGGAATGAAACCATCCACGGAGATGACAGAGCTCAACACTTAAACCTTTAAATATTTGAAGAAAAAGATTCACAAAGATTCTAAAAATTAGTTATATCTCCTAGGCTTGTGTACTAGTATAATTAATATGAAAATTACTGTTCTGTCAAAAGCAATTTACAGACTCAGTGTCATCTCAAACAAAATATCTGTGCCATTCTTCTTAGAATTAGAAAGTCATTCTAAAATTCACATGGAATAATAAAAACCACCCATAGATAGGTAAACAGATTCTGAGCAAAAAGAGCAATATTAAAGTTCAAGCTAGGCTACAATGTTAAATTTTAAGAAAATCTGAATGCTTTGAGAACAAAAACAGATAGCAATATAAATGGAATAAGACAGAGGATCCAAAAAGTTACAGAAAATTCACGTGTGGCAAAAATGCCAATATTTACAGTGAGGACAGAACAGTATCTTCATTAAATGATGTCACTGTATAAAATTAGACCTATGTCTGCCTGAAATCCATTTCAAGTTGATAAAAATAAAACAAAGACAAAAAAAAAAAAAAAAAAAAAAAAAAAAACAAAGAACTACAGCAAAGACAACAAAACCCAAAATAAAACAAACAAACAAATAAACAAACAAAACCAAAAACTCATCATGAAACCTGAAACTGATAGAAGGGAAAGCAAGGAAAACACTTCACTTACAGATACATAACGTATTCTCTGATTAGGATTTGGCTGGCTCATGAATCAAGGCCCACCGTTGAACTATGTACTTAATAAAATTAAGGAACTTCTGTACACTAAAGAATCAATGAAGTGAACAGGAAGACAAAACTCAACAAAACCTTTACTAGCTATGCTTCTGATAGAGGATTAAATTTCAGATTATAAAAAGAATTTAAAAAAAACCAAGAAGTTAAGAATTCAAAAGTCCCAATCAAATATGGACTATATATCCAACACATAGAATTCACACCATCATATAGTAAATGGTAAATGAATATGTTAAAATTTCTCATCCCCCTTACTAATTAGGGAAATGAAAGTTAAAGGTCCTTAGAGATTGATCTTTGCAAGCAGAATGTCTAACATTAACCGAATAACTAGTAACAATCTCTGGTAGGGTTGTGGGCAAAGAGGAAACTTTATTCATTGTTTTGGAAATGCAGACTGGTGCAGGCCTTTTGCAAATCAGCATGGAGAATTCTCAAGAGCTAAATGACTAATAGACTTGCTCTCTAGTCCATGGGTACTTGATCAGTCATTTCATTGCTATTAGCAAATGGTCACAAACAAGTAGTTGTTAAACCGATGGATGGGTAGTGACACGCAGAGAGACAGAATTGGATTCTACTCAGTTGTTCACAATTAAATCCAGAATTTTACAGATTAAAATATAGAACTAAATATCATTATAAGTGAGGCAATCCAGGTCCATAAATACTTGTATAGTTTCTTATTTGATATTTTTAGTTTTGGAACTTTGACTGTGAGTATTTAGCCTAGAATAACTACAGAAAGTGTGAAGGAAGAAGCAGCCATGGGCATAGGGGAGGAACAGTTCTAGAGATTTAGATGTTAAGGCACTGGTGCTGTGAAGGAAGAAACAGGACAAATGGGGAAGAACTTTATCTGGGTGAGAGAAAAATGGCAATTCAGAGGCAGAGAGAGAAAGGATAAAGAACAGTGAGGGACTAAGAACAGACTCAGAAAGCAAATGTCTCCTTCTGTCTCTCATTTATGACTGTTAGCTTTGACATGCACATACATACACATACATGTACACATATATGCATACATACATGTCATACATGTGTATATTACATTGAACCAGCTTTATATAATCAGTTATTGCTTTCACTTAATCCCATGAAGTATCAACTAAAAGAATTTTAATTGCTTTCTAGAAGCCATCACATTCCATGTATGTATATTCCTGTCTACCAGTTGAATAGCCCTGGTTTTTACTATCACTTGGTTACTGGCAATCTCATTACACTACTAGGATTGAATCTCAATATGATTTGTTCATCCAAAACTTGGAGAATAAAGAGAAGCCTATGGAGAGTGATACTCTGTGTGTGGTCACAGCTGTATTTGCATTCAGTCTCTGCCCATGCCTAACTGCTGCCCGTGCGTAACAATGAAAGGAAAATATTGGCAAGTTTCCCATCTTTCAGGATGATATGAATTTGAATTCTTTTACTCTGTAGGAGTTAAATGAAGTTTCAAAAGCTAGAATTACCAATATCAGTGCTGGAAATGTTAACACCTTCTTGGAAGAACTTCTACAGGAATTCTGTATGCAATTTATGAATCCTGACATTGAAATCTTAGAAGTGGAAATTTAATGAATGATGTGAAGGTGGTAATTATGAACATTTTTTCCTATTACTTTCTTAACAGAAAAGGAAACAAAAAACAACATATTTATGAGTGTTGGATTGATTCTGCTTAGTATAATTTACTTGGTTATTTATAAATGCTTTTTATTAATAGTGATAGGCAATTTTAAAATAGAAAAAATAAATTTTAATTCAATCAATTGTATCAATTCATCTAAGATGCTATAGTAAAATCTAGACACTGTGAAATGAAGTACAAAGCCTAAAATAAGAAAAATCAGTTACAAAATATTGTTAGTAAGTGGTGTGTCTTCATAAATAATTGGACACTTGGAGCATCCACAGTTCATAATCTATATATACAAAGGCTCCTAGAGGTGGAAAAGAATGTAAACTAGGCTATTATTTAATTCATACAGATATTTTTAATATGGGATGTGAAGACAATGCTTTGGAAATAGTTCAGATGGTTAAAGTACGTTTAAATATACAAAATGGAGCCTAATTATTCATTTCATAACATTTGAATAGTAGGCATTACACGTAATTAAGACAACCTAGAAAAATACATAATTATATTCTAAGTGTATGGTTCAAAAAAACTTTTTAGTATGCCTTGTCCCATAAAGATGCTGGCATATTTTACAGTTCATAAAGGCCTAGAAATTCTGTACTTGCCAGAAACATAATACTTAAATAATGTTGAAAATAAAATAATTTTGATTTAAAATTGCAACATGGATGTCACAAAAGCTAAGTGAAAAACTTCCAGCTTTCTGATGGAGTTAATGTAACACATTCTTTTTTAAGAAAAAGTTTTTAAAAGCTGAACAACAACAACAAAAAGAAAAGAACCAGTGTGTATGCAGTTTAATTTATCATAATCCAGATAACTAAGTGACAATATCACGTAAGGAATGCACTAAGGTCAACAGTTGTCTGTGTTTAATAAGCAAATTTACTGTTTTATGTTTTCATTAAATATTTATTTACTTATACCTAGATATTGAAGCTTTCCTTCCCTCCTCTCTTCCTACTCCCACCCTTTCTTTTCCCCTCTTCCTCCTTTTCTCTTGAATGAAAGGAGGCCTGACATAAATATCAACCTGTCTTGGGATATCAAGTTGCAGTAAGCCTAGGCACATCTTTTCCTACTGAGGTGAGACAAGGCAGAGCAGCAGTGTGAGAGGCAGCCCTGCTCCTTCTGTTAGGGAACTCCATGAAGACCAGCTGCACAGATGTTGCATATGTGCCAAGGGCCTAGGTCTGTCCCATGTAGGCTCTTTGGCAGTTTAATCTTTGTGAGCCCCTTATGGCCCAGGTTAGTCTTTGTGAGCCACTTGACCCTTCTGGCTCCTTCAATCCTACCCCAATCCTTCCACGAGACTAACAAAGCCATGCCTAAGGTTTGGTTGTGGGTCTTTGCATCTGTTTGCATCAGCTTCTGGGTGAAGCTGCTCTGTTTATGTGACCTCCTGTGTGCGAGAATAGCAGAATATGATTAATAGGGTCAGGTCGGGCTCTATTTCATGGTATGGGTCTTAAGCTGAGCCAGTGGTTGGTTGGCCATTCCCTCAATTTCTCTCCATCTTTATCCCTGCAGATCTTGTAGGTAGGATGAAATATGGGTTGAAGGTTTTGTGGATGGGTTAGTGTCCTCATTCTTCCATTTGAAAGTCTTACCTGGTCACAGGAGATTAACATTTCAGTTTCCATGACCACTATTGTCAGTAGTCTTGGGGTCACCTTCATAGATTCTAGTGAGTTTTTTTTTTTTTTTGTTTTGGGTTTCTAGCTCATCCCAGAGATGCCTCCTACCAACAGATTCCAGTTGACTCTTCCTCTGTCCTCCCCTGACTTGATCTTTCTTGTTCCTTCTCTACCTCCTCTCTAATCCAGTTTTCTCCCTCTGTCCACTTCTGATGTCTATTTTATTTTGGTTTCTAAATGAGAATCAATGTTCTCCTTTGGGACCTCTGTATTACTTAGCATCTTTAGGTCTGTGGATTGCAACATGGTTATCCTGTACTTTAAGGCTACTGTTCATTTAGAAGTGAGTACATATAACAGGCATTCGTTTCTTATCATTCTGTAGATTGGAGTTTCATAGTCAAATGTTCATGAGCCCAGGTTCTAGTGTGAGGTTCCTGGAGCATTTTGAATGGGGAAAATTCTTTCTAAATGCTTGCCTAATAAAATGGTTCTCTCCAGTTTTATCCATGACTGTTTTATTTTGTGAACCTGGTTACTTCTTAGAAGATTCACATTCTAATATCACCACCTTGGGGCTTTCATTGCAATATACAAAATAGAGAGAGAATGAACACTTTAGAAACTGAGAAAGCATATTTTAGGAATTTTAGTAAAGTGCAAATCACTAGTTAGGCTTACCAGAAGGAACACAAAGGAATTTTAAAATTCTTTTCTATATGAAAGTATCTAATAATTCTTGCTTCTTAAAAGTGAGAGACCATTATAGACAGGTGCAGATGCACACAGAGCTTCCCAGTGATTGTGGTTGTATGACGCTGGGGAGAATAGAGGAAGAGCAGGGAGCACTAATAATGATATTCATATCAACTACTAGGGACCAGGGAAAGAAAAGAAAAATGCCCATGGTCTTTTGAGAATCCTTGTTAAATTGAAAGATCACTCTGTGAACTAACTTCTAATTTGTTAGCATTGTAACTCTAACAAATTCTAAAGAAACGGACACAGAATCTGTGTAATTGTGCAAAGACAAGAAGAGAAACAAGGACAAATGAATGGTACATAATGCCAGGCAATACACATTATTAAAGCAATGACAACTGTCAAAGTATGCCTTGGAAAAAAATTGAAATCACCTCTAATAACGTAGATGTAAGGTTAAATTCAGAATTGCAGAAACTTTAGAGAATAGGAAGATATTAAGAGATAGAGACTGAGCTGGAGCTATCAAGAAATATTAAAGAAATCCAAGTATTGCCGTTTTCTCTTCTAAATAGGCTTAACATGGAACATTCCTATTTTTAACCTTATGGTGATGATAGTTTGGAGGTCACAGGTAATGAGAGAGTATGGCCATATCCCCGAGGATGTTTTATGAGTTTTTCCCCATGTGTAGAAATACTTGGAGTCCTGCAAACTTATATGGCTCTGCATAAGCCTCTCAGAGGCCTCATCTTCATGGTAGACTAATATCAAACACAACGCTATAATGCCCTTAGGGAATTATCTAAGCTAGATATATATTACTAAGTCCTAGAAAATTATAAATGCATTATACAGTTGTAAATATTTTTCTTCTCTCTGAGAGGATATTAGTAAATTATAGTTTAGATACAACTTTGTTCTCACATAACATTTCAAACAAACATGTTAGAATTTTTTAACTAGAGTAGATTATGAAATTGGAGGGCATGGCACTTATCTCTGTAGTTTTGCACTTTCTATTCAACAAAAGCTACATAGTAAGTATATATTCACAAATGCTTTCAACATGAAGTCATTGCTATGGAAATTCCACACACAGGAAATGCATTATCAGAAGCTCAATCAAGCTGATATCATTGATAACAGAGTAAGTATCCAAGGGTAAGGAATACCTGCAAAGCTTAATGTTTCTTTCACTCAATTCATTCTAACATTTATTTAATAACAAAAAATTACAATTAATATTTAAGCCACTAAAAGAAAGAAAAATAATATCTTATGAAAAACTAAACCAAAAGCACAATAGCAACAATAAAATGATGAACAGCATCAGACATTTGGTACTGTTCTTTTATGCATTAGAAAATAAAAGGAGTTGGGTAGGCTATTAGAATCCAACCAGTCTCTATTTCTTTCACACATTTTATCCCTGTGAAAAGTTTGAAAAATAATGCAAAACAGCAATTTAATGTATTGAAATAATTTAATTGTTAGGTTCTAAGAACTTAAGAGGCAAATCAATGCAGAGACTCATTTCAAATCCATTGACTAATTTGTGTTGAGCAAAGTCTTCTTTGTTCTTTGCCACTGTTTTTCTCTAGGAGTTTTCATCTGGAAAAAGCTGTTTTTAAATAAAATTTAACTTGAGTATAAAGGAAAATATGAAAATTTCTCCATTAGCATGCTTATAGGAAGAGGTCTAGGAAATTCTGGAAAGGCAGTAGCATAAATTTTACTGATATGATATATTACTTAGTTTTGCTGTACTCAAATATGGGTTATCAGCCCATGACATAGAAGGTATATTTTTTTATAAGTGCATTTTAAACTGACTGATGAAGTAATGATAAACATGTAAGTGAATAATAAAATTCCTGCTCTTTGTGTTTAGAAGAGTTATAAATATTCAATAAATAAAATTAAAAAGTGCTCATAGTTCGCTACATCAAAGACCATGGATAATGTGATCATGCATTAGATCCATCCCAGAAAGTTCAAATGACTTTGCACTTTTAAGTAGTTGAAAATATAAAGCAGAAGGATCTTATTTCAAGGAATATGTAAAATGCATAGCATTTAACTGGTACTCAGTTGTTTCGACACAGTGGACATTAGTTACAGTATTCCGTATTGCAACCTTAGTTTGATGTAACCATAGAGATCATTGGGCAGTGAACCTAAACTGCTTACTATTTGGCTCTTTATTTAAAAAAGCGGGTTGATTTATAAAAAGAATTTTGTAGGTGGTATCAGAGAGCAGAATGAAGAATAATGCCAGCTAACTATTAATATAAAAACTCTCATTTCTCCATGCGTAAACATTGCCCCATAAAGGTCACATGTTAT
This sequence comes from Micromys minutus, assembly GCF_963924665.1. Taxonomy (NCBI): domain Eukaryota; kingdom Metazoa; phylum Chordata; class Mammalia; order Rodentia; family Muridae; genus Micromys; species Micromys minutus. Next base: position 15,367,788 of record NC_137984.1, read on the forward strand.
ATGTGATCCACTTTCATTGGTCACAATCAAGAAATAGGAAACTAGAACTGTTCAACTGATAGAATAATCCAAATTATTTAATTACAGTTGTCTTTAGTTCTAGAAGAACATGACTAATCTGGGAAGAATCCCGGACCTACAACTTCTACCTACTGAAAAGGGGATTGTATCCTACAGGGAACACTCTGACTATACTTGTTGGGAATCTGTTTGAGAGTCTGGCTTCTGTCTTTCTTGAGGACAAAAAAGCTACATATTAGGATCATTGTAAACAAAGTCAGTAGCTTGGATTTGTTCAATCTCACTTACCACCTTCTTTCTACCTGGCTCTGTGTGGTGTGGTTATAAGGAATTTCACAGACACTGGCCTTTCTTTGAAGAAGAATGAAGACTGATTTTTTTTTAAAGAATTGTCTAAGAGACAGGTTTTGCTTGACTATGAATGCTAATGAGAAAGCATAAGATATTGAGAGCCACTAGATCTGAAGAAAATAGGGATAATCTGATTAATATGGGCTTTTCAATGTAATTTTCAAGTTATTAGTTTTAATTTTCCATATTAGAATGCCACTGGGGCAGGCCCAATTTGATGTCAGTGAGCTTCTGAGAATCAAATAACTTTTGAAGGCTTTCTGCCTCATCAGGGGACTATGAAGACAGAGGCCAATGTAGGTTGGTCAACTTTGTTTTAGGATGAAAAAGAGACAAATTGGGCATATATGTAGAATTCCATCATTTTAGGGCTGTCTGAGGTGTGACTGTCTGTCTTGATGACTTGGAGCATTAATATTACCTGGAATATTGTATGCTTTGAGTTCTTGCTAACAAAAGATCATTGTTTGTATCCTGGAACACCAGAGAACCTCCAGAGAAACTCCACAGTATTATAGAGATAAAAATGAAGAAGAAAGAAAAAAAGCAACAAATAAAGAAAGAAGAAGAAGAAAGAAACAGAGAAACAGCAAAGTTATCCAGTTGAGAATATGAAATACATACCCTGGGTCAGATACTTTCAGAAAAAAAAAAAAAAAAAAAAACCTTGTTTTGAAAATCTCCAAGAATCATTAGCTATCTTAGTTGAGAAAGCACTCAAAAAATGATCTTATCACAAAAGAGTTAGCCCTGGTTTTTCAAATGCATAGACCAAAACATAAAATTAACCAGATACTCACAGATACATGGAAATACAGTCAAATAAGAAACAAAAGAGTTTCTAGAAATTGAGCTAAAACAACCAGACATGTACATTTCCTTAAGAATATTTTAATGTAATTGCCACAGACATTAAGCTAGCTCATAAAAGAATCATCAACAAAATCACAACCAGAGAGATTAATAAAAAACACATGGCAATTCTGGACTTCAAAACGAAAGAATCAAAAAAGTCACCACAGAAACAGGGCATCAAAATTTTCAACTCAAATATAATCAGCAAACAGAAAGACAAGTCAGGTTAGTAACATCTGAGGAGGAGAGTTTTGTTTAAATGAAAATAGTAGAGAAAGCCTAGAAGATCAATAAAAGAATAAAGTATGTGATGTTACTCAGGGTTCTCCAAGGAGCCAGCCTATCTATATGGAAAGGGGAGTTAACAGGCCAGGATGGTGTGGGACGATGAAGGACAGTATTAAAAGAAGAAAACCGCTGAGTTACTTAATAAGAAAAGCTAAAGAAAGTCTTTCAATTTAAATCAAAGTAGGCTACATAGCAACTAAAATAAAACATTTACATTTGGGGGCAGCAATTTATAGAAATGCATTATTCTGAAGTACTGACATGGTAACATACAAATTATCTTAAATTTTGCTATAGAAGGCAAAAGGGAAAAAATAAAATTATGGTAATGGTTTCACATTGAAAAGGATGTAATTTGTGATATCAGCAGAATATATTGCTGTGAGTTAAAATGATATGATATCAATATAATATACTTTTATGAAGAGTATTTGTGTGAGATTAAAATTGAGTTATTGCTTGAGATAGGGTGCTAAAATTATAAAATATTTTATATGTGTTGAGCACAAGCAAAACCCTTATAGAAGGTAAACAGAAATAATAACGAGGAGGAAATGTCATAATAAAAATTAGAATGCTTGGGAGGACATAGATATACCCAGATATATGTTAATAATATTTGTACAACTGAGAAAAATTTTAAAATCCCTTGAACATATGTGTTTTATAATTAGCTTATAAGTTCTACAAATATATCAAAGGAAGTGATTTAATGATTTAAGGAGATAGAAAAAAATACATCTAATGCATTTAAGAGTACCTTAGTTTGTTTATATTATTTGAAAACTCAGTTGTCACAACCTTTGTTATTGTGAGTACAGCAGCAATAGAAAGGGATCTTGGGAAACCCATGCTTTCACACTATACCCCTCTGTACCTATTCGCTCTGGATCCATAGGATGTATCTTGATTATCATTTTCTTAAAAGCTAATATCCACTTAGATGTGAATACATACCATAAATAGAAAAAATGCTAATTAGGGTTGAAATCTACCATTTATTGGACAGCTTTCTGGGGTCCGGTGGGTAATGGAGGACTCGATTTGTTAGCAATGTTTCTTCTCTGATCTGTACAGTGAGTTCTAAGCCCCCATATTTGCCTATACTTGAGGAATGTCATTTAGCCTCAGTTAATTCATAGGAACAATTTCCTTTCTCCTGACAAAATTTTTCAGCTAGCAACTGAAATTTTTGAACTGCTTCCCCATGCTAATGAGGCATTCCAAGTACCCTAAGCCCCCAGCCAATGGCATTTGCCCATCTAATATGTCCTTACCCTCAGTCCCCCAAAACATTATCAGTCATCTGTCACCCTGAGTAAGGTTGATCTGACTAGTGACAAGTGGTCCCAATGTGATCTATTCATCATATGTACTCACAGGGCTTCTGAACCCCATGTTCATTTCTGCTTCCACTACCCTTGTGTACCCAATCAGATGATGGGTCCACAAGAGCGGCAAGATCAACAGCATAGTTGTCTTGCATGTGAAAGGAAATGGATAGTTTCTGCAGGTGGACTGTGGGCAAGTGGGGACAGGAAGAAAAGGGCCAGGTTGGGTGGATAGAGGGGATGTATGCGGAGAGTCAGCTAGAATTAGCAGACATGTTGGAAACGGGGAGGAAACTTAGTGCACTGGAAACTTTCTAGAAACTATGGAAGCAACTCTAGTGAGGCCTCTGAGTAAAGGAAGATACAGAGTTTAACTGACCATCTTTAGTATCCAGGCTACTAGTTGTGGGACTGGAGGGTATTTGGTTGAGTTGTTCGTTGACAGGGTTGTGGGAAGATCCCTAAACACCCAGGTTGATGTTATGACATAAAGTCACTGTCAGAAGATTGACTACATCATGTGTGTGTCTGTGTGTGTATGTGTGTGTGTGTGTTGTGTGTGCGTGTGTGTGTGTGTGTGTGTGTGTGTGTGTGTGTTTGTGTGTTGGTCTCATTCCTGAGGACAATTTGTGTGCAGTTCATTGAACTTAGAGGTGAAACTGGTGCCTGCATGAAGCCTTCAACCCTTCTTTCTAGACTCTCTGGCAGGGGAAGGTACTCTGCAGGCTAAGGAAAGATAAACCTTGACTCCAACACAGTCACAAATCCCTCCACCTATTATTTATTCTCCTTGCACAGTGTGCTGGGGGTAATAACCATTGCTGAAAACGTTTGTGAGTGAGCAATGCTGCTTTAAATTGAGGACTCTGCTACAAGGGGAAGCCCATGCACTACACTGCCTGGAGAGCTAAGAACCAAAATGTGGATTGCCCAGATACATTTGCTAGAACGAAACATGACTGGAAAGAAGATAAATGAAATGATTCCTAATGATACTCTGCTATACTCATAGATCAGTACCTTGTCCTGTGTCAGCAGAATAGCTTCCATCTACAGCAGATGACAATGGGTGTAGACACACACAGACAGATGTTATGTGAAAAAAGTCTCGAGTGGAAGTCTCTGCTGTATCCCTCCTCTTCGAGGTCAGAGGAACCCATGGAAGAGGGAGAGAAAAAAACTGTAAGTGTCACAGGGGATGGAGGACACCAGGAAAATATGGTTCACTAAATCAAGTAAGCAGTGCTCATATTGGCTTACTGAAGTGGCAAACATGAGGTTTGCAAGGGTCTGTGCCAGGTCTTCTGCATGTACGTTATGGCTATTAGCCTGATGATTTTGTCAGACTGAGAACATTAGGAGCCAGTGTATCTGTGATTCCTTTTTCTGCTCTTGACACTCTTTTCCTCTTGCTAGATTGCTTGGTCCAGCCTTCATATGAGGAAGTTCTTCTTGTCTTATTGCATCTTGCTTTGCCCTGTTTGGCTGTCATTGTTTAGAGACCTGAAGAGGAAAAACATCCAAATACATACATACATACATACATACATACATACATACATACATACATACACACACACACACACACACACACACACACACACACACACACACACATATATATATATATATATATATATATATATATATATATAATAAAAAACAAACCAAATAGAGTAAGATGGGGAGTAGACTTGGGGGTAGAGAAGAGTTCTGGGTGTGGAGCTAGGAGGAGTGGAGGGGAGTAAGATGAGAGGAAAAATAATCCACCCAATGAAACTGATCTTAGAATTTCTTAGAAATTCCACAGAACCTTCTACAATATCTCTAAAGAAAATATAACAGTAATTTATTCTTAATGTTATGCTTGGACACCTCATAAGTGCTAATATGCCAGTGAGATAATTTCACAAGACAAATTGATAGATATGTAAGTTAATCCTTGGAATTATTTTAAAAATTAATTTTTAAAAATGCTAAACTCACAAATGCAAGAATGCTGCTCATGCTTTGTTGTTGCTGGTTTTGAATATATGTGAGTGCAAGAGTAGGTTGTGGGTGTGTACAAGTGTGTGCTACTGAGCTCCTCCAGAATGCTCTTGTGCACAGCGCAGCCCAATGGCAAGTATCTGCCTCTAACAGTTTTCAGCTTATGTTTTGGACACTACCTTTCACAGAACCTAGAGCTAACCACTGTGGCTAGAACAGCTGGCCAGCCATTCCCTGGAACCTGCCTGTCTGCACTGGTGATATGCAGTCATATACCAATTATCTTGCTGTTAAATGGGCACTATGAATCCAAAGCCAGGGCCTCATACTAGTAAAGCTTTGCCCATTGCAAAATCTCACCAGACCAGATTTTTCTTTATTCTTACAACTGTATAAATGGTTTATAAATTTTGGCAAATGAAGTATTTGGGAAGAAATTGTTGGCAGGTGGGCAACAGAGGACTTTTTGTTGAGAACACTATAAACATTCCACATAGCTTTTTACTTAAATTGAAAGTGATAAGTAAAAATTTAAGCAAGATGATAAAGGTCGTAAAATGACCATTAACTGGCTATCAATTTATTTCCCAAAAGGTAGTGGGATAACTTATAGATAAAGAGTCATTAGTATTGAGGGCTACCTTTCAGTTAGAAGTTAACACAATAATTTGCCTTTGTATAATTTTCTCCAATGTTGTCAATACCTATGATCTTGAAAGCTAACATTTAAAATGAATGTGAGATTATTAATAAATAATAAATATATATTTATCTGATGATTGTTATCTTGACAGATTGGTTGGCTATAATTCATAGATTATACCTTATCAACAGAAAATGTACTCTAAGGATTTCTATTAAAAATAGAATTATACAAATAAAAATTTTAGTCTCATGCCTGTAGGTGAAGTGGGTAAAAATTTCAAAGATATATTAATAGATATTTATATAAATATAATATAATTAATATATTTTAAAGTATAATATAATCAAGGTTACTATACATATATATGCATACATACACACACACACACATATATATGTATATATGTATATATATATATATATATATATATATATATATATATATATATATAAAACATGTAATAAGAACGAAACATAACTAGAAAAGTAGCAAATGGATAATTTTTAAAATAATTATTTTCTACCATATCTGTTACAGTAAGTACAATTTTAAATAACATTTCATTTTAAAATAGTATTATATAGAATTTAAGTAAAATTATATTCTAGAATCTAGAAATTTTATCTTTACTGTTATTGCATTTTTATGTATTTATAGTAGAAATATGTGCACATTTGTTGGAACAACAATTTCACAGCTCTCCTATGGATGTCAGATGAAAATCTGTAATTCTCTCCTTCCACCATATGGCTTCTAGAGATTAAATTTAGCAAGAACCCCATACTAGAGAATCAGGAGAAAGGTTCAATTACTAGACAGTCTGTTTAGTGAGACTGGGCACTGAAACAGGAAAGAGGATCTCTCAGAGCCAAGTCATACCTTGTCAGATCTTGGAAACTCCTAGGCCAAGTATGTACATAATAATGGCCATTGAAAGTCATATTTTTAGGCTCTCAAGTTTTTCTGTGCATAAGAGAACTTGACTTAAAGTTATCTCAAGTATTCAATGAGATGTAACAAAATATTTTACTGATTTTATTTTTGAGAAATATTTAATTTTTATTTGATCATATATATGTATATAAAATAAAGGATTATTTTATATTTATAATCCTTTATTTTAGTTGGCACATACTCAGAGTACACAGTGGCAGACTTCACAAGAAATTCTCACTCAAATACATCATGTATCTTCAACCCTATTAACACTGCGTATCTCCAAACTCCCCATGTTGGTTTGAATGAGATTTGCTCCCATAGACACACGTTTGAATCCTTAGTCTCCAGCTGATGAACTGTTCTGAGAGATTCAGAGAAGTGAACTTATTGGAGTAGATATGATCTTTGTAGAGATGATGTCCCACTGCGGTTGGGACTGAGGTTTCAAAAGCCCATGTGTGTCACAGTTGCTCTCTGCCTGCACCCTGAAGATCAGAATGTAACATCCCCAGCAACTGCGCCAGCACTTTGGCTTTGTACTCCCTACCAAGCTGATTATGGCTAAATTCTCTGAGACTGTCAGCAAGGCCCTCCAGTAAAGCATTTTCTGTAAAAGTGCTTCCATCATTCATGATGTTCCTCACAGAAACAGAACAGTAACTAAGACACTCCCTTGCCTCATTTCTGCTACTGGCCTTCTTTCTTCAGATATCACTTTTTCTTCATACCAAACACGTATGAAGTGGAAATTTCTGTTTTCTTTGGAGACTCAGTTGTGTCATGTAATGTTTTTATAGACCGCGCCTTAAGAGAAGATGTTTGGTTGACACAGATGATGCTCTGCTGAGAATAGACATGTGTATTTTTGGAAGCTGTCATATGGAAAGGCATGTGATATGTTGCTAGAGTGGATGTTTGAGTGAATGCATGCTGTTTGGAAAGAGTATAAGTAAACTCAGCAGACAGAGGATGATGCTCTTGAATTGATTCACTTCACAGTGCTTTGCTGGTCTTTGCTGGTCCAAACTTGTGATTTCACATGCATCATATGGTATTCTGGCAAAGCCTTCTGATTTCTTCTGGATCAAGTCACTGCTACTGATGTATGTTTATTATTTTGGACTGGACCGTTGAAATTGTGGCAATGAATATTAGAATTGCCCCCCCAAAAACTACTTCTCGTCAAAAGAACTACTTCTAAACAGTTCCACATCCCCTCTTTCCTACTATGCTTTCTTCTTCTTCTTCTTCTTCTTTTTCTTCTTCTTCTTCTTCTTCTTCTTCTTCTTCTTCTTCTTTTTCTTCTTCTTCTTCTTCTTCTTCTTCTTCTTCTTCTTCTTCTTCTTCTTCTTCTTCTTCTCCTTCTCCTTCTCCTTCTCCTTCTCCTTCTCCTTCTCCTTCTCCTTCTCCTTCTCCTTCTCCTTCTCCTTCTCCTTCTCCTTCTCCTTCTCCTTCTCCTTCTCCTTCTCCTTCTCCTTCTCCTCCTCCTGCTCCTCCTCCTCCTCCTCCTCCTCCTCCTCCTCCTCCTCCTTCTCCTCCTCCTTCTCCTTCTTCTTCTTCCTTCCACTCCTCCTCCTTCCTCTCCCCCTCCTCTTAAAGGAGGTGTTGATTGATGGACTTCCAATACTTTGATAGCTGAACCTTGATAGTTAGCCTTAGGAAGAGGAAGTTACCAAATATAATAATAAAGCTTGATTATTAGCTATAGGAATATAATATAATGGTTTTTAGTGAGGTAGAGGGAACAGGGAAGAAGGTCGAGGACTTGTAGGGGAAGGGGGTATAAGTGATATTTCTGTTCCAAAGGTCTTTCAGGGACAACCAATAGGAAGATTCAGAAAGTAAGGAAGAGGAGAACATGGTCAAGCAATATACATTTACCCAGCAGGTATGACTTTTAATAGAGTAATATTGAAAATATCTAATCCAAGATGCTAATGGTGGCATTAAAAATGCCACTGTGCCAGAAACTATGACTATAGGGGAATATTTAGTGCCTGAACTGGTGAAATTGGAGGATACTTTTAAACAATCAATGACAAAGTTTTTTGTAGTCTGGCTTATGAGGCTGTGGGACAGGAAAGAATATGGGATCAAACTGATTGCTGTCAAGTTAGAAAAACTGAGGAATGTAACAACCAAAACGTCCTTTAAACAAATGGGGCATAACCTGACAGTGTGACAGAAATCACCACCTTAATAGACTGCCTTACCAAAGCTATTACATACATTTGCTTATCTCTGAAGTCTTCATGAATGTCTGGGAATGGAAAAAAATGGTGACAGCAAGGTGCTATTGAGAGAGCAAAGTATAAGAAAAAAGCTGTGTGTGGTCCTGAAATTTCTGTACCATGCAGAACTTAAGGGAGAATTTAACAACTAACAAACAAACAACAACAACAAGAAAACTAGTTGATTCAACAGGGGCCTCCTAGTTGGTATAGGGCTTTAGTGACTATGCAAACCTGAGTGATTCAGATGTTGTATGAGTTCAGAATGTGCTAAAGCCTAAGGAAAGAGATGAGAATAGTAAACAGACTTCTTATCTGAGTTACCTGAAAGTAAATGTACCTACATTTGTGTTGAGCTAGATTTCCTAGATAACATATTGACAGAAAGCCATCTACTATGCTTGTGTATCTTCGGAGGACATTAAGGCTTGTCTTGCACTTCATGAAAGAAACAGAAGATGAGGAGGTTCTGGTGGTTTAAGCAGAAGGTGTCCCAGGGTTGCCTACAAGTAATGGCCATACATGGGAAATGGAGGCCTCATACTGAGTTACTGATCTATTGGTCACAAACTGATATTTAAAATACAAATACTCAGACTTTGGTGCATTTTGGAGCATAGTGTATATTACTTAATACATAGCAGCCCACACAAGCATCTATGGACATTTGGCACCAGTAGTTGCATATGGTAAGAAGACAGTACAGGTGAAAATTTGGTCCTTGGCATGGGTAGATATTATTCATAGAGTACACAGTATGTATGTATCAACCACAAGGAAACATTCTGGTGGTGGATATATGGGCACACTCTGTTTATCACTGTTGGGGCTTTTACTATGAGTAAACAGAGTGAAACACGATGAAACCAGTCATGCATGATCAGGCAACATAAGAACATGTAATATTGCCTACTCTAAATGGGGTATTTTTGGTCAAAACATAGAATTCTCTGGGTGGAGGGCATGATCAAATTATAAGTGTAAGGGTCTGAAAATAACTAAAGAAAGACCCCAGTCTCAGATAGTATACAAAGACAAGGACCCTTTATTCTGCAGAAACATCTATCATGCAAGGGTTACCATGGTTTCTGAATGGCAAAGGGGATCTTCCAGTCCCTTTTGTAACAGAACTGACTAATTGCTTCAGAGATAACAACAAACTTATAAAACTTATGGCATATTCGAAGGGGTTAGAGAAATCATTAACATAAGATCATAGTGACAATATACACCAGTGAGATCCAGGTGTGAAAACAGTAGATAAGATATTGACTGGGTTTGTCTAAACAAAACTTCAAACAGGACTTAGTTCTGGTCTTAAACTTTCTATGACCTGTAAGCTAGTAACAAATGATGAAAGCTAAGCCAGATAATTGCTCCTGGTGTATATGCATGTAGGCATTCTCTCATAATCTTTGTTTATGATCTGAATGTGTAAACTCACAGTGAGCTAATTCTTTTTTTCTAACCATGGGAACACATGTTCTGAGAGTCTGAACAAGTGCTTTACAGGTTCCGAGAACAAGTTCTCCCTAGAATTGAGCTCAGAGCCTTCCATTTCCCATACTTCCCACTGCTATTCTCTCTAGACTCCTGCTGTGTCCACTGAGGTGTTAACTGGATGCTGCAGCTGCCAGCCCCAGAGCAACTCAGACAGATCAGCTCCCTAGGAAGCAGAGTACCTTACACCTAGGAGAGATGGCAAGTGGTTTATAGCCTATTTTCTAAGTGAAGATAAAATGGGATATGAAAAATGGGCACCTCATTCTTTCCCGGAATCCTGGATTATCTTGAACCTTTGAGACATTTTTACAGGCTGATACTGTTGTTACAACTACATCATGAATGGATGGGGTAAGCCCTAGGTACAAGCCCAGCAAGCATTCTCTGGGGCCATAATGTATCCTGCAGTGGTAATGGTTGCAGTGAGGTTGCACAGGTGGGAATAGGCTGAGGGCACTTTATTTCCAATACAGAATATAGGCACTTTAATTCCAATACTGTCCTGTTACTGACTGTAGGGTCCGCTTACCTCTACTCGTTGCTGCCATCTACATTGAGTACTATCTGTAGTCTGTAAAAAGTCTCCTGGGATAGCTAATTCTTCAGAGTAGGGGAAATAAGCATTTAGGCATAACCAACAGTACTGTGTTAAGTCTGGATGGAAGGAGTTAAGAGTCCAGAAAGTGCCTTCTAGTACTGCAGGAGACCTGAATCGGGTGATGGAGTGTGTGATGCAGGAGGTAGCATGGTTTTAGGGAACACTTAGGTAAAGTGGGACCTCACTGGGGCAAAAGGGTGGTGGATCTTGGTGAGGGAGTGATAGTGGGAAGGGGTAGAGGTTGTGGGAATGGTTTGTTTGGGCCTAAGGGAACCATGGGTCTCACAAGATTATGTTGAAACAATTGACCATGTTTAGGAGTCCCGATCATGGCCAGAGATATGAAGTCTTATTCCCCATGTCTTAGCAGCAGTCCAGTCGGCCTTCCTGCCATCTGCTGTGGACCTGATGACAAGACTGTTACCCAGAGAGTCAGGGAACCTAAAACAAGGAAGCAGATGTCCCTTCTTATGCAGGTCCCAGTTCTATATTTCATCTATATCTCATCTAGGTCATAGTGATGAGATCATCTTTCATGGGGGACTTCCAACTCATCTACCCAGTGAATTTACATCCCCACTAGCACAGAAAAAGTACTCTAAACCTCCCCATTTGGTTCACTGGCTCCAGTTCAGAGAGTGTCCCCAGCAGGCTTGAGACCTTTGGTTCTAGTGGCCCAGGTGAGTTGCAACAGTGACCAGAAAAGGGCTGTTGATCTGATGGGTCCCATCTCTCATCCACTAAGTCATACAAGTCTACATGAAGGACAGGAAACCAAGTGCCTGGGGGAGAAGAGTGGGGGGGAGATCTGGCAATCTTACTGGTGGTACTATTAGTAATCTGCCAGGTTAGATTCAGGGGAGAGTGGAGGCTTGTGGTTGCTGAGGCAAAGTGTGAGCTGCAAGCAGAATCAGGACCCTAACTGCTGAATCCTCTCTCTCCTGGCAGGTTTAGTGAGTTAGTATATCCACATCTGGTTCCTACCAGATTGAACAGTCGTTGGCATAGTCAGGTTCAGGGGTCGAGTCCTTTCTAGGGCAGTTCCAGAGTCTTCAAGTTATTTTTCTGTGTCCAAACTTCAACACCTGGTTCAAAGCAATGTGGAGCTGCAGATTCACAGATTGGGCAGATGGTTCACCATATTTACTTTTGCATCCCGTGAAGAGCCTGCAACACCTCCAGAAATTTCTGATGGCCATAGTCTGCAAGAATTTCAGATTGAAAGTTAAGTAGGAGGGAAGGTGTCTCTTATACAGTATCTCAAAAAGGGGTCAACCCAAAACATAGGGGGTGTTCCTGACCTTATATAACCCACAAGGTGGAAGAGCCACCTGGTCTCCACCGGTTTCTAGAGTTAACTTAGTAAAAGTCTCCTTTGCTTTCTGATTCACCCTTTCTATGTGTACTGAACTCTGGGGACAATAAGCACAATGTAAATTTTATTCTGTCCCCAATATCTTAAGAAGTGATTGTGCTGCCTGAGAGATGAAAAATGATCTATTGTCAGAGCCCCAAAAATGATGGCACTCTATACCTAGAATGATATATCCTCCATGAAGTTCTTTGCCATTGTGGTCATTATGTTGGCAGTCTCCTTGGTAGAGCCTTTACTTTATTAGGCCTTGCTAGTGCTCTGTCTCTCTGTCTCTCTGTCTGTCTCTGTCTCTCTCTCTCTGTCTCTCTGTCTCTCTCTGTCTCTCTCTCTCTCTCTCTCTCTCTCTCTCTCTCTCTCTCTCTCTCTCTCTCTCTCTCTCTCTCTGCAGTTGCTGAATAACAAGACCAATTTTCATTCACATGGAGTAGTCAACAGTGGATATTCTGAGTACTTCTTTAAGGTTACTTTCATATTTCCACTATTTGTAATGGGCTGATGGTCAAGGACCATGCTTGGCTCTTTTTTTTTCACCTTCTATTAAAACACAATGCTAACCTCTTAATGTCTGAAGATCTAGAATACATGTGGATTTAAAGGAAGGAGGATGGGAATACAATATGTGCAAGGGCCTGGCACCACTGTAAAATTCTTGGGGATATTATGGTCCAGTGAGATATGCATGATACCGGGCACAGAATTGACAAAATTCTCCAACAACTTATGATTATAAAAGTAAAAAGACTACCAGCATTTTTGTAGCTCTTAGAATATTGGCATTTTTTTTTAAAATAACCCATCTTTCCCAAGCTTCTTGTCTTCTCTATAACTTGGTAAAAAAAATATATATTACACTGGGACTAAAAGGCTCAGTAAGCTTTTGAGCAGGCTGATTCCTGCCAGACAATCAAAATAGCCATGTCCTCTGCTACCTTAGTACACCTCTCTGTTAGGAGTCTCTAGAAGATCAGAAGGCTGTGATTGGGCCTATTGCAAAAACAGTCTGAGGAAAGGGTTCCTGTAGGATTTTGTTCTCAGTCATGGAGAAGATCAGAAACTTGATACACAGCAGCAGAACGGCAACTATTAGCAGTATATAAGATAAATCATTGGGACAGGCAGAATCTATAACTTGTTCCACCCCAGTGACTGTAAAACCAGCTTAATCAATAAAGGGTGAACTGAAGGTCTCCCCTCTTTTAAGTGTCAGAGATTCAAACTCAAATATGGCGTGAATATTCATAGCAATGAGGTTTGGTGTCTGCAAGTTTCATTGCTGATGCCATGGAGTATTCTAGGAGCAGTGTCCCTTAAAGGTACTCAGTATATCCAATAAATAAACCAACAGCTAAACTGGATAAAGTACTAGAAGGGATACCACCCATCTCTATAGATGCCTGTACACAGATGGAACTGCTTGGCACACCAAATGAGATAGGTAATTATAGTGGTACAGATGTTCACTGATACCATCAAACATGAAAAGAGAGAAGTTAATGTAGCTAATGGGATGAATTAAGAGCAGTATGGATAGTGAGAATTCATTAGACTTGGCCTTTGTCATACTGTACTGATATTTGTATGGTAAATAAAGGCCTTACTTTATGCATTGCCTCTTGAGAAAAAGACAGGCTAGTGCTGGGTCATCCACTTAGGGACAACAAATGTGGAAAGTAATATATAACATAGTTCAACTGGAAACAGAGTCCCTGGAAGTTTTCTATGTGGTTGTGTGCAGCCATTAAGTTTCTCCCGAAAACAAGAAACAGATACCCTTACCGAAGTATGGGCCATTTCCTCTTAGTTACCCTTGGAAGTTGTCCACTGGATCTATAAATTTCTGGTCATAGGGGAATCAACATAGGTTGGAAAATAGCTAAGGCTGCTGACATTAAATATTTTGATATTGTGCATGCTGTTCAAACACATAAGGCCTGTTCCTGATTACAGCCTATAAAAATTGATGATGCTCTGAAGTGACATGTACAAAAATCAACCTGTTCTGGGAGAGTCTGGCAAGTAGACTTCAAATATAGTGTGCTAGTTAGCGAAGCATATATATATATATATATATATATATATATATATATATATATATATATTCATATAAATGTGTATATATATATGTACATATGTTTGTGTGTGTATGTGTGTGTACATATTCACAGATCACTTACCAGCATTACTGTGAAAGAGAACAACAGGAAAAACCACCATTATGGGTATCATACAACTAAGTTTGATGTACCATGTTTGCATAATATCAGTAGTAACAGAGTCAGCCATTTCACTAGTATTGATGTATAGAACTTGGTTGGAGACAGCCAGTTACAGTAGTACTTCTAACTTTACAACCGAGTTGCGACTGGGTTAATTAAAGTAAAACAAAAGTGAGATGTGGAGTTGTTAAAATAACAACTAAAGAGCTTAAATTCAAATGGTATTTTTATAAGTAGAAAAATACACTCCCAGAGGCCATAGACACTTGAGAAAAAAATCCCAGTGCTAAGAGTGGGTTTGTTTAGTGCCTGAAAAGTCAGGATAATGAGAGAAATAATTATATCACAACATGTCTAGGACAGCAGAGAGAGGTGCAGATGTTCAGTGGTTTTCTGAGTCTTAAATAACCACGGCTTTACTACTGGCCATTGTATAATGTAGTATGAATAGAAGAAACTTGATGAAGAAGATCCCTTTTTATTGTGAAAGGTTTAGATGTGTCATTTGTGTAGTCTCACCTCACATTGATAAGATGTTTTAGAGTAAATGTAAAATTGTGATGTTTCATTTAGAAAAAATTATAATAGCTCATTCAAAGTACATAAAAAGCAGAAAATATATTTATATTGAATATATAATAATATGAAAAATTATATTTAAATACCCTTATAAGTTATATAAATATGTAATACTCTATGTCCTTTTATTTCCTGAATTGAAAATTGGGAATAATAAAAATTTATTTAACTATAGCTCAAAAGATACCTTTTACTAACAAAGTAATAATGTTTTAAACTCTTTCTCTATAACCTGGTTTCCTTTATTTCTATGATATATGAGGTCATGCGAGGGCAAAAGTAGACATTCATGCTGTGATTTCCAACTGACTCTTTTGAGATTGAGTCCAGCCTAGAGCTAAACTAGTATCCAAGAAGCCCGAGTCATTCCCCTGGCTCTGCCCATCAGCACTAGGTTGTGGATTATATCTGTGCTCGGCCGTGCCTAGCCATATCCAGAACTGACTTCTTTTCTTGATTTGTTTTCCTCTAAACATGGATGAAGGCATTTTAAGTCAGACTCTCCACTCTTTAGAAAGCATTTTCTTGGTGACCTATCTGAGTAGTGCTCCTTTATCTTTGGGACATCACACATTCTATGTGTCACAGAGTCTGGCATCCAACTCAGCAAGCTCTGAGTACCGAGACAAGAGGAGTATGATGCACAGCAGAATAATCCCACATCTAAACATAAATGCATGGGGCTTAAATTAAGAATAGCGCTACAGTAAACTGTCACTACGGGACAAGCGTCTGAATCTTCATCCTCATGTGTCACCCTCGAATCAATGAGCTTTGAAGTAGTGTAAACTCTCTGATACCTGGTTTTCTTCATGTATTCAATGAGAAGGCTAGGGCTGGTGAAATAGCTCAAGGGATAGAAATGTTTACATTAAAGCCACACACCAGCACCTTCTGTTTCCAGCAAACACACACACGTGCACACACACACACACACACACACACACACACTCACATACACACACATACACAGACAGAAACAGAAACATACACACAAACACAGAACTGTTCGTCTATCATCCGTCTTTTTATCTATCATCCATATATATATATATATATATATATATATATATATATATATATATATATATCATAAGTATTCAAAGATATTTTCCTCCAGATTTATGAACACATGGGAGTAAACTGGAATTATATAATTGTCAAATCAGAGGTTTGAAGGAGAGCTCCTTGAGTCAATATGAACCACAGAGGTGCCTAGCAAAACGTCTCATAGCCCAATTTCATGCCAGTTCCTTTGAAACAAATATTCACTAACCATAGACAACATAAATCACACTTCCTCTGGGAAACCCCAGCCACTTAGTCCTGGCAAATTACACTCTACTCAGCCACATGAAGGAGCAACTCCTCCATTAGATTGCACATTCCTCGGAATAAGAGGCCATTAGTCTTCGTTTTCTCAGCATTTAGCCAGTTTGTGGTACTCTATAAGCCAGCAGTACTGTTTATCAATCCTACTGGGGGGTTAAATATAAATGAGAGTAATGTACAGAACAAAACTTCAAACAAAAGTCCTCCGCAAATCCTTCTAACCCACACACCACAAACGGTGTGAGAGAGAAATACAACCAATTATAATAATTCAAAGATTTGGATAATGAATGAGATACATTTTTAAAGGTCAAAAGTGGGTAGCTATGGTGATACCTAATTTGTGTGCTAATGTTCAAAAATAAGAAAAAAATAAAAAAATTGAAAAGCAAACATTTTTTAATAATTTTCCTCATTTTAGATAATACATGTTTACCTATAAACTGCATTGTAAGCTACAGGTCTGATGACTATGTATCTAAAATGACATCAATGTATACCTAGAAAATTATAAATGTTTTAGATAATACTGAATTAGAAAGACTTTTATACAAATATTCTTTTTATTCATTACTGTTACTGTTCCTCTGCTTCAATTTGGAAGCCTCACATTTCACTTGTTTTAGAATAATTTTAAGTATACATCCACTGCATTACAATACAAGTTTATTTACTAAGAATTAATTCCACTGTCTTCTTGATTTAATGATTTTGCTGATACAAAGTTAGATAGATGATTGAAGTTCATGTTTCAGATAACGGTAAAACCCTTGCAGACATGTATCATGATTTCAAATCCACACATCTAAATATAATTGTACAAAAATATCTTTTACTGTGAGTACTTGATATTATACCAGAAGAAAAATAGTTTACATTAATATTTTCCTCCATAAAATGTGGATTAATAAATAGTTGCATTTGTTATATACAATGATAACTCATATATAAAAGTTTATAAGATTTAAATGGTCCAATATTTTCAAAATTATTGGAGTGTTTTGGGTTGAAGGAAATTAAAGAAGTCATCACAAAAACACTGAGTACTTTTGTCATTTTGTTTTCATTTCTATAACTCAAGAGTACAAAAAACTCTTCAAGAAGCATTGAATTTAAAATTTCTATTCTATCTTGTATGAATATTATATCTTATTAAATATTTCTCTTAATTTATAATAAATAAGAGAAAAAAGAGTTTATTTTGTGGCTTTTCCTAAAAATCATTTTTATTAAGTTTTGATAAAGTTAGAATTTAAAATTATTTTGGAGATTTATCATTTAATGGGAATGACTTTTTAAAAATATTGAAATATCTATATACATTATTACCATGGAAACAAGAAATTGCACAATTTTAAGGGATTTTAAAAAGTTATTACACTACCAAGGAACTATTTCTAATTTTCTGTGTGATCCAAAATAGGCAAGGTTTTAATACCACAGTGTCGTCCTTTTTGAATATGATTGCTTTCAATGTTTACAGAGGAGGAAATATTGCAGAAGCCAGCAGGAAGAGAGGAGAGTGAACCAAGATCAGAAAACCATTTAAAGATCAACAACAAAAGATAATTCCTGTTACAATGTATGAAAAATAGCTTCTGCTCATTCATAAATGCCAACATTTGAAAATCATTATTGGGATTATCAAGGGGGAAATTTTTCTTTTTGGTCCTGTCAAAGTACAGCACAAGAAGTTTCTTTCCACAAAATAAATGAGATTTTTAATGCCCCAATGTTTCTAGGTAGTGCTTTACAAACTGTAATGTATGTGACAAACTCATCCAAAGTTTAACACTATTTACCTTTGCCCTAACTTAGCCTGGAAAATACTACTGTAAACCCAGGTCAATATCTGTGAGCCTTTTAGCTAGATTTGGAAAATGAAGACTATGTTCAAGCCTTCTCTTTTTCATGTTTATTAGAACAGAGAAAGGCTATGGTTTTAACAAAGACCACGGGTTGCCTTCTTTTCATGAGCTCCACAAGAGACTTCAGGTCAAGAGCTGTCAGCAGCATTTGAAAGCACGACATAAACTGTGCTCAACTTGACCAAGGGTTATCCTTAATCAGGGTATCAATGCCCTTCTAAATCCAATTTTGTGATCTTGGGTACAAATGTGAGAAAAATTATATCTGCCAGTATGGGAGCGGCAGGATGTGCTAAGAATGGAAAGAGGCAAGTAAAGTATTGAAATCATTAAAAATAAGAATGACAATCCATTGTCATTTCCTGCTTTGTTACAGGAATACTGCCCCATCCAGATCACTTTCCATAATAATTTTAAAATTAACAATAAATGTATTACTGTGTATATGAACGGGAGTATGCATGTTTGGGCATGTATGCCACAGAATGCATGTAGAGGTCAGAAAAGAACATGTCGACTGCTCTAATTACTTTAACTTTTTCATGGATTCTGGAGATCAAATTCATTTTTCTTGGGCTTCCAGAACTTCCAGAACTTTTTACCTCATTGAGCTATTTCTTCAGACTTTCTCCTAATTATTTAAGGGAATAGTATTTAACAGATTATGTTTTGGGGAAATGGTTTATAAGTTTAATTGCAATTTTGTTCTATCTATCTATCTATCTATCTATCTATCTATCTATCTATCTATCTATCATCTATCTATCTATCTATCTATCTATCTATCTATCTATCTATCTATGTATCTATCTATGTATCTATGTATCTATCTATCTATCTATCTATCTATCTATCTATCTATCTATCTATCTAACCACCCATCCATCCTAATTTCAGATTTAGAATTATCTTTCATTTTTAAATCCTAATTGTAACATTTTATCACGGAATTAATTACAGTGATATAAAAATCACAACACTTTTAAGTGAGTCTATCATTAGTCTTTTTCTCAAGCTATTTTCTTTGAGGGATTTGTGATTTCACATCTCTCTGCATCTCTTTGGTTGCCTCTTCCTTCAATTATCTTAGAAACGGTACTTCTCACATACTTTATGACAATCATCCCAAAGTTTTAATGCACTCAGCTTGAATTTTGCTGATATCTCCAGTTACAAGAAGTTATTCATGGATTTTTCTTAAGAGTAAGACAGATATGAGTTGTTAACAGGGGATCCTACCATGGTTTTATTATTCCACTTTCTTAATAAGTGGGGATGAGTACCTTAGTCATATGATAGTAGTGGTATTGCAAAGATGCTTGCTTTATGATTACTAATGCAATTTGACACTTACAGAATATACTAGAAGAGAGAGATATTTGGTGATGTGTAAACCCAGCTCTTGTTCTCTTTCAAATGTATGACCTATTTTCATGATTGCATGCATATATGATCAATTATATAGATATATATCCTAAATATAACCTGTTTAGTTTAGATAGTGCTACTTATTTTTAGGTTTTCAGGGCTTATTTTTTAATGAAAGCATTAATTTCATTTGCAAGAAATAAATTTTTTACCCACAAACATACACTAATATGTATTCATTTGAATATTTATGATGATCATCACAAATACACATACAGAACCCTGCTATAACATGTATAATTATATTACATAGACACAGTGGCTTTTATACTCAGGGCACTTTTCTGATATAGATAAAGTTTCTCCATATAAAATTTAATATAAATGTTAAGTAGTTATTCATATAATAATGGTAAAAATTAGAATTGTCAGTATATTTTGCATATTAATTCAGATACACAAGAGATTTGTAGGAAAAATTCTTTTTATAATTAATTATTTATTTTGTAGACATTTGAAGAAATAATTTAATTGAACATAATTTTATAGATATATTTTACTGAAAGAATATGTTCATCTTTTTCAGATTCATTCTGTATTTTTCAATTATGTTAGTATAATTATATGGTTTTTCCATGTGAGAAAATAAACCAACAACGAATGTACGAATATATACACCAATCATTCTGCCACACTTTTTTGTCCCATTTTTTAATTACATTATTTTTTACTCCCGCTGCCATCCTCCCTCTCCCTCCACCTGCTTCTATGAAGGTGCTCCCTCTCCCAACCACCCTCTCTACCTCAACACCTTGGCATTACCCTACAGTGGGAAAATATGCCTTCAGTGGACTAAATGACTCTTCTCCCATTGATGCCAGAGAATGCTATCCTCTGCGACATATGCAATTTTAGCCTTGGGTGTCTCCGTGTGTGCTCATTGGTTGGTGTTTTAGTCCCTTAGAACTCTAGAGGTTTCCTTTGGTTGATACTGTTGTTCTTCTCATGAGGTTGCAAACCCTTTCTGCTCCTTAAATTTGATCTCTAGCTTTTTCATTGGGGTCCTCTTGTTCAGTGTGATGGTTAGCTGCAAGCATCCCCAACTGTATCTGTATGACTCTGGCAGAGTTTCTGAGGAGGTACCCATATCTGGCTCCTGCCATTTTGAGTTCTACTAACTGTTCACTGAAAAAAAAATAGGATCAAGGCTTTAATACATTACAGAATTGTAAAATAATGTAAAAATTTTCACAGAGACTTCACATGAAACAGCCATTATTTATGAAATACTATCGAAAATATTCAATCCCCTTGAAATGTCAAAATCTTTTAAAAAGTTAATTCCATATTTCAACATACAGTCTATGATAACCATTCCAATGCATTGAAGTCATTAAAGAGATTTATGATGAATCTCATTAAGAAATAACTGAAATTATTACTTAAAAATTTAAAGACTCAAATGCCTTGGATAGGAATAAAGTAGCTCACTTCAAAGCGAAGTATTTTTTTTCTATATGTATTAAAACACTGTAGATACTTTTCACTTATTTAAAAACTGAACCACAAAATGGTAGTTTTTAATTTGAAAGCAATTTCATATGAAATAATCAGTCATTTTACTGTTGAGGAAGAATATGGAATGCATTTGTTTAATGCAAAGTCACTTTGGTGAAATAATTTTTCTATCTTGAAATGATTCTATTATCTCATAGTTGGAATATTTGTTAGCTAATTTGAGGTTGTAATGAAACTGTAGATTTGTAGACCTCAGAGACTGCAATTTTAATCCTAACCCCCTGAGGAAAATTAACATCATTATAAAATGAGTCATGGATCCTTTTTTGTTTCCCATGTATTCACATCAAAGCTTAATGGTACTTTCTTGTCTATCTAGGTATGAATAGTTTTTATCAAAAGACACATGTGTTAACTTAAAAGTAATATATTGCTAAATATGCCAGTGATCATACAAGGATTAGATGAGTTGTGTTTCATTAGTGGAGGCCTTTGCCCAACGTTTTGTTAATGGTGTTTATTAACTAAATAGCGGACGCTGAAGTTATGGAGGCTGTGACAATCTCCTTATGTGAGACTATTAAGTTTGCCACACATCTGTCAACTGTTCTCCCAATAAATTAATTTTCCCAGATCTGATGCTGGTTTATAAACTTCTTGTAAACCTGAAGTTACTTCAACAACGACTATGAGAGTGAGACAGAGAAGAGAGAGAGAGAGAGAGAGAGAGAGAGAGAGAGAGAGAGAGAGAGAGAGAGAGAGAGAGAGAGAGAGAGAGAGAAGAAGGAGGAGGAGGAGGAGGAGGAGGAGGAGGAGGAGGAGGAGGAGGAGGAGGAGGAGGAAGGAGGGAGGGAGGGAGGGATAGAGGCTGTCATTTGTGAGTTTCAAAAGTCACACATTAAACTTCTACATACATATTAGTTACATGACTCTCTTCACTGAAAAGAAGTTTACTCAGAGTGCTCCGCTAAATTTGAAATCAACTACTTCCATATTCTTATGAACATGTTATTTGCAGAGCACAATTGTGTTAACAGAGCCCAGGATGATTAACTTCATCCAGAAAGCTTTTCTTGCATCAGAGGAAGCACCATAGTCAGATACAGGTTTATAAAATGTCTTTCTTAGATCAGAAGACGTGCAAATCACAATTCTAATTTGTTCCATGGGAGCTTTCAGATCCCACAAGGAGACACCTGGATAAGCATAGGTGTGCACCAGTCCTTGGCACATATCCTATAGCTTTCAGTTTAGTACGTCTATGGAAACCATGAGTGGGTAAACTAGGGGGTCCTTGATTCTGCAGACTGTGCTTGGTGTTCTTTGATTTGTACTTTGACTTTGTTGGCTTGTCCAACTTCAATATAACAGTTTTGTTTCATCTTAGCCTTTATTTTGTAAATGAATAAAGAAATACATTATAATAAGAAAAAGAAAACATGACATTAGTTATAAATTTCTCAGTGTTGGGTTGTTGGGTGTACTATCACGAGGAATGCATTTGGAAAATATGATATTTAAATACTTTATTTATTGTGTTTATGTATAGCAGTGTGTGTGTGTGTCTGTGTGTGTTTGTAAATTTTTAAGCCATCTCTCTAGCCGTTTGAAATTGTTTATTTTCTTGAGGAAATGGGACTCAAAAGTAAAATTTTCAAGTGTTCTGCCAATTATACTATGAACATATGAGATGTTCTGTAGGTTTGCGGTTTGCTCTTCTGTTCGCACAGGAGTGAAAATATAGGCTTGTTGCCTTTCGTATAGACCTGAGGCTTCTACAGATGGTCAATACTGGTTGGAGTTAACTTCATATCACACACTGCTCTGACGTCTCTCATCTACCTTCACTTTTTTTTTTCAGTTGAAGTCAAATGTACTGTGAACATATCATTTCTACCACTTTCTCTCTAGGTTGTTCTCACCCTTTTCAGTTGTGTGTGCTGTAGAGATTTAGCTGGGCACATGCAACCATTTCTTTCCTTGCACGTTTGATGTGAAGTTCCAGCCTCCCTCAGGCATGGCTGGTGTGGTAGCTGCATAAAGAGTTAGACTTGGGAGTGTGGAGAGAGCATAGGCAGACAGTTTCCTAGGGAACATACCAGGTTAGAGTGGTGCACACAGGTTTTGTTCTATAGAGATGGCATGGAAGGCCAGTACATGAGGCATATATCTAGATGTGGGCTTGGAGTTGTGGGATGACAGAGATTCTGGAGCATTAGTTGAAGATAGTGTGTGCACTGCATTTCATAGGTAGTACTGGGAGGAAGTTTACAGATTCAGGTGGAAAATGTTCAGTACAGACTTGTAAGAATGTCTAAGGTTAATAAATTTGGTCTCTAAGTTTCTGTAAGTTTTATCATTAAGCATCATCCAAATAATGTCAGTTCTATATATTCCTTTTTGAATAAATAGTACAATAAAATTTTGTATATATGTAAACCCAGTTAAATTTTTTGTAGAGTTTTCCATTATTATATAAAGAAGTAAATCAAATTTGTTGTTCATTGTTATATTTTTGTCACCCATAATATTTTGTAGTTGGATATTTATTGGATAAGGTGTCACTAGGGATGGGTTTTGAGGTTTGATTTTAATTTTTCATTTATTTATTCTTTTACATTATGAGTACATTGTTGCTGTCTACAGACACACCAGATGAGGGCATTGGATACCATTACAGATGGTTGTGAGTCACTGCATGGTTGCTGGGAATCAAACTCAGGACCTTTGGAAGAGTAAGCAATGCTCTTAAATTCTGAGCTACTTCTCCAGACCTGTTGGACAGTATTTAAATAATGACCTAAACTAAGTTAATTAGATTACATAAGAAATTTAAAAGTCTTATAAATCAATAATAAATGGTAGTATAACACATAACATTTTCTCAGAAAATGACAAACAATAAGGTTTGAAGACCATTTTAGGCAACCCAATTTGTCCTACTTTTCACTGAGGAAGAATTTAGATGAAAATGTAACTGCTTTCTTGGTATTTTCACATTCCTCTATACTTATAGGTCAAATAGAAGATTGAAATGTAATTGAAAACTAAATCCTGACACTCAAAACCTCTACGTTAATAATTAGAAATGATGAGAACTTGAACCCTTGAGACTCTTCTGATATACAAATTTACATTTCTTCAAAAGTCAGTAATAATTCTCATACTGAGTGATTATTCATATTTTTCTTAAGGCTTTCATTCTAAGGGCATGTAGAGTCCTATCATATAAAAAAGAAAATTTAAAGAAACCTAGTATACCAAGACAGTGTACTTGAAAGTATTAAAACAACAAAATGCATTTATTATCTTTAATTCTATATATATAGACACATACCTTTTGAATCTTAACAGAACAGAATTTAAATATTAAAATAGTCATTTATATCACACAAGGGTGCAGCCAAAATTGCCTTAAGCTTTAGCTTCCAGCAGTGTCATGATAGAAATCCGCATCAGTCCAGGGAGTAATCCTCAACAATCAGATGACCTGCTCATCTCCTAATGTAAACAATCAGAATTCAATTTGACAATTGTGAAGCCCATAATTTAAACAAAACACCACTGAGATTTTCATAAATTCAAACTACAGAGCAAGTGATGGGAGGATATTCCTTTTTATCACTTATGCATTCAGTTTTGGATTATGCTAATTGCCAAAGTAAATCATTTTTATTGGATTCCTTCTCAACCACACTATAGTTTCAAAAATTCTTAAATGCAACTTGATAACATTATTTTTGATCAACACAAAACCCACAAATATTTATGCTTCCTAAGACCAGAATTCTTTTTGGACATTGAATAATTTATTTACTTTTTAATTACATAATATTCCCAAATATTGAAATTGTTATAAACACATTATTTTTTCTTCTTTTTGTTCTTCTGATTTCATTGGATATATTTTATTTACGTTTTGGATGTGATCCCCTTTACTGGATCCCCCTACATATCCCCTATTGCATTACCACTTTCCCTACTTCTATGAGGTTGTTCACTCACTCACACACACACACACACACACACACACACACACACACACACACACACACACACACCACCCTCCTGCCCCCCAACTCTGGCATTCTCCTAAACTACATCAAGCCATGGCAGGACCACGGGTTTCTCTGCCCATTGATGTCCAACAAGGCGATCCACTGCTTCAAGTGTACCTAGAGCCATGCATCCATCCATGTGTACTTGTTGGAGAGTGGATTAATTTGTGGCAGCTATGGTTGGTTGATAGTGATGTTCTTATGTGGTTGCAAACCTCTCAACTCCTTCAAATCTGTCTGTATGTCCTCCATTAAGGACCATATTTTTGGTTCTATGGTTGGTTGCGAGCATCTGCCTTTGTATTTATTATGTTTTGAAAGAGCCTCTCAGGAGACAGCTATGTCAGGCTCCTGTCATCATGCACTTATTGGCATCAGCAATATTCTTTGATTTTGGTGGCTGTATATGGGCTGGACCCCCCCCCCCAGGTGGGGCAGTCTCTGGATGGCCTTTTTTTCAGTTTCTGTTCTGCAGTTTGTCTCCATATTTCCTCCTGTGAATATTTTTGTCCCCCCTTCTAAGAAGGACTGAAGCATCTACACTTTTACTGTCCTTTTTGAGCTTCACATGGTCTGTGAATTATATCATGGGTAGATCTAGCTTTTGGGCAAGTGCCCAATTATCAGTGAGTTCATACCATGGGTGTGTTTTTGTGACTGGGTTACCTCACTCAGAATAATATTTTCTAGTTCCATCCATTTGCCTAAGAATTTTATGAACTCATTGCTTTTAATAGCTGAGTAGTACTCCATTGTGTAAATGTACCACATCTTTTTTTCAGTATCCATTCCTTTGTTGAATGAAATCTGGGTTCTTTCCAGCTTTTGTTTATTACAAATAAGGCTGCTATGAACATAGTGGAGCATGTGTCCTTGTTAAATGTTAGAGCATCTTATGGGTATATAGCCAGGAGTGGTATAGCTGGGTCCTCAATAGTACTATATCTAATTTTCTGAGGAACTGCCAGACTGATTACAAGAGTGGTTGTATCAGCTTGCAGTCCCACCAACAATGGAGGAGTGTTCCTCTTTCTTCACATCCTTACCATCATCTGCTGTCACCTGAGGTTTTAATCTTAGCCAGTCTGACTGGTGAGAGGTAAAGTCTCAGGGTTGTTTTGATTTTCATTTCCCTGATGATGAAGGATGATGTACATTCATTTAGGTGCTTCTCAGACATTCAGTATTCCTCTGTTGAGAAGTCTCTGTGTAGATCTGTCTCCCATTTTCAATAGGATTATTTGATTCTAGGGAGTCTAAATTTTTGCGTTATTTGTATATATTAGATATTTGCCCTCTATCAAATGTAAGATTGGTAAAGATCTTTTAACAATCTGTTGGTTGCTGTTTTATCCTAATGACAGTGTCCTTTGCCTTACAGAACTTTGCAATTTATGAGGTCCAATATTTCTATTCTTGATCTTAGAGCGTAAGCCATTGGTGTTCTGTTCAGGAAATTAACCCCAGTGCCGATGTGTTCAAGGCTCTGTCAATTTTGTTATTAGTTTGGTGTACCTAATTTTATGTAGAGAACCTTGATTCATTTAGAATTTAACTATGTACAGGGAGGTTAGAATAGATCAATTTGCATTCTTCTGCCTACTGACCACCAATTGGACAAACAGCTTTAAAGGCTATAATTTTTGAACTGGATAGTTTAACCTCCTTTGTCAAATATAAGGCGACCATAGCTGTGTGGATTCATTTCTGTATCTTTAATTCTTTTCCATTGATTTACTTTCTTGTGTCTGTAACAATACCATACAGTTTTTATAAATATTGCTCTGTAATACACCCTGAGGTCAGGAATAGTGATTCCCCAGAAGTTATTTTTCTGTTGAGAATAGTTTTCTCTATTCAGTTTTTTTTTTGTTATTCCAAATAAATTTGCAAATTGCTCTTCCTAACTCTATAAAAAATTGAGTTGGAATTTGCTTTACTAATCCTGCCAATCATTGATCATGGGAGATATTTCTATCTTCTGAGATCCTTTTCAATTTCTTTCTTCAGAGACTTGAAGTTTTTGTCATACACATCTTTTATGTGCTTGGTTAGAGTCATATCAAGGTATTTTATATTATTTTGGACTATTGTGAAGGGTGTAAATTTTCTAATTTTTTCTCAGCTTGTTTAACCTCTGATTAGAGAAAGGTTACTCTTTTGAGTTAATTTTATATCCAGTGACTTTGCTGAAGTGGTTTATCAGCTCTAGGAGTTCTCTGGTAGACTTTATGGGGTCACTTAAGTATACTATCATATCATCTGCAAATACTGATATTTTGACTTCTTCCTTTTCCATTTGTATCAATCTGACCTCCTTTTGTTGTCTAATTGCTCTCGCTAAGGCTTCGAGTACTATATTGAATAGGTAGGGAGAGAGTGGGCAGCCTTCTCTCTAGTCTCTGTTTTCAGTGGGATTGCTTCAAGTTTCTCTCCATTTCATTTGATGTTGGCTACTGGTTTACTGTATAATGCTTTTAGAAAGTTTAGGTATGGTTCTTGAATTTTTTATCTTTCCAAGACTTTTAACATAAAGGGTTGTTGAATTTAGTCAAATGCTTTCTTAGCTTCTAATGAGATGACCATGTGTCTTTTTTTTAAAGTTTGTTTATATATTGTTTATGTTGATGGATTTCCATATATGGAACTACCTCTGAATCCCTGGAATGAAGTCTACTTGATTGTGTATATGGTCATTTTGATGTATTCTTGGATTTGGTTTGCGAGAATTTTATTGAGTATTGTTACATCGATATTCATAAGAGAAACTCATCTGAAGTTTTTATTCTTTGTTGGGTCTTTGTGTGGCTCAGGCTTAAGTATAATAGTGGCTTTATAGAAGAAATTGGATAGTATTCATTCTGTTTCTATTTTGTGAAATAGTTTGGAGAATATTGGAATTAGGTCTTCTAGGAAGGTCTGACAGAATTCTGAACTAAACCCATGGCCTGGCTTTTTTTTTTTTTTTTTTTTTTTTTTTTTTGGTTGGAAGGCACTGGTGAATTCTTCTATTTATTTAGGGGTTATGGGACTGTTTATTTGGTTTGTCTGATCCTGATATAACTTTGTTACCTGGTATCTGTCTAGAAAACTGTCCATTTCATCCAGATTTGCTAGTTTTGTTGAGTATAGGCTTTTGTTGTAGGAGCTGATAATTTTTTGAGTTTTGTTAGTTTCTGTTGTTATGTCTCCACTTTCATTGCTGAATTTGTTAATTTGAATACGGTCTCTGTGCCCTCTGGTTATTCTGTCTAAGGTTTTATCTGTCTTGTAAATTTTCTGAAAGAACCCACTCCTAATTTTGTTGATTCTTTGTATAGTTTATATTTGTTGTTATTTCTACCTGGTTGATTTCAGCCTTTAAGTTTATTTTTTTGCTATCCACACCACTTGGGTGCATTTGCTTCTTTTTGTTCTAAAACTTTTAGGTGACCTATCAAATTCCTGGTGTATGCTCTCTCCAGTTTCTTTTTGCAGACACTCAGAGCTATGAGTTTTCCTCTTAACAATGCTTTCATTGTGTCCCATATGTTTAGGTATGCTGTGCCTTTATTTTCATTCAATCTACAAAGTCCTTAATTTCTTTATTTCTTCCTTGACCAAGTTATCATTGTGTAGAGCACTGTTCAGCTTCCATGTGTATGTGGGCTTTCTTTCATTTTTTATTATTGAAGCCTTAGTCCATGTTGATCTGATAGGATGTACAGGAATATTTCAATCTTCTTGTATCTGTTGAGGCCTGTTTTCTGACCAACTATATGGTCAGTTTTGGAGAAAGTACCATGAGACGCTGAGAAGAAGGTATATTATTTTGTTTAAGGAGGAAATACTCTGTAGATATTTATTAAATCCATTTGGTTCATAATTTTTGTTAGTTTTACTGTGATTCTGTTTAGTTTCTGTTTCCATGATCTGTTCATTGATGAGAGTGTAGTGTTGAAGTCTCTCACTATTATTGTGTGCGGTGTAATGTGTGCTTTGAGCTTTAGTAAGGAGTGACCTGACTCAAGTAGGTGTAGCCTTCTTTGGAAAATGTGTATCACTGATGGTGTGTGCTTTAAGACTCTTAGCCTAGTTACTTGGAAGCCAGTTTTCTGCTAGGAACCTTCATGTGAAGGTGTGGAACTCTCAGCTCCTCCTATACCATAGCTACCTAGGTGCTGCATGCTTCCACCATGTTGATAATGGACTCTGAATATGTAATAGAGCCCCAATTAAATTGTGTCCTTTGTAAGACTTTTATTGCTTGTGGTGTCTGTTCAGAGAAATAAAACCCTAAGTAAGACAATCATAAAATATACAAACACATACAAACCTGATTTCTTTAAATATAGGGTACCCCAAGTTTTGTAGTAAATTGATTTGAAGTACCTAATAAATGAGAAGAGTTTAAAATGCATGCATGCATGGCAACTTGGTTTAACTTAACAAGTGTTAAAATTCATACACATACCCCTACACACCCATTCAGTATAATTAAAGTATTGATCAGTAGCTCTTCCTATTGCTGTTGGCACGAGGGCTACTTTTAGGCTTCCTTCAAAGTTCTAACACATCCACAATTGTTGATCTACCAAACTTAAAAACAACCAAACCTAACAACACAAGAAAAGCTATGCCTCCTACTTTATCCCCTTTATGTTCAGGTTTTCAAAAATAGGAATTTTAAAAATAGGGGGATACACACTGATAAGCTCTGCTTTTGGATTACCATACCATGGATTTGTTTATTTGTGCTGTGGTTGACCACTCATTCATTTATTGTGCCACTGTTTGTTAAATCCACATTATAAATATTAAATATAAAAAACATATATTCAATCTATGAATTCTGAATGTTAATGTGTGAAGACATTAAATAGTACTGCGAAACACACAATTAAATCAACAAGTCTGTGCCAAAAAATTGTATATCCAGTCAAGCAAAATGAAATTATCTGGACTAATTTTTTTAGTGCATTTCAATATGTCTTTCAGTGTAGACATGGGAAATTTCACTTACAAGATGTAATGTCATTTCACAGGAAAAGGCTGACATGATCACCTAAAAATAAAGCCCATACATATGTGTAAATACTGATGTGTTTTAGAACCCTTTGGGAAGAGAAAAATCATCATATCTTAAATGAACTCCTCAAGGAGGTTCTCTTGGTTTCTATTCCAGGTGTCGTTGTCCACAGGTTACTTGGCAGAAGGCTCTGTAAGATGAGAATCTGCTGTAGTTTGTTGCACAGGTTGTGGTACCTTGAAAAAAGCCCCACACCCAGGCAGCAACTAATGACCTCTAAACAGCCCAAAGAATGGAGTGGATAGAACAGTACATGAACTACAAACAGAAGCACAGGAAAAGTAGAGGAACTGATGTAGGTCAACTGGTGTTAGATTTTGGCTTCATAGCTTGATAAGTCTGTCCTTGCAAAAGTTCTTTAAACTTTTTGATCATTGGTGTTGTTATATAAAAATGGGAAAATTGTCTTAATTTTCTCAAAGTTCCTACTTGTGAAGTGTCTGTCTTCAGTGCACAATAGCAATAATGACTATTATTAACAGAGTTCATGACAATAGTTTGAATAGCTTTCCACGTGTAGATTTAAAAGATGTAAATCAGAGATTCTGTTATATAAAGGAAGTAACCCTGACCTTGTCTCTGACATGAAACTGTCCATTTGACAGGCTCATTCTCCCAGAGAGTTCTGATTAATATGTGCACCAAGAAACAGGAGCACTTAACAAAAGGTAAGATACAGCATTTATCATCTGGATAGACTGAATATTTAAGAGAGAATGAGATGGTTAATCCTCACTTTGTCTCCTTCCTCTCTTTCCCTAATTTCTTCAGTTTATTTTTTGAATCTTGACTCATACACAAAGAAAATAATGAGGATGGCTATATTAGACCTCTTTATGTATGAAAATTTGTACTATATAGATTTATATAGGTACTATCTATATATTTCAGGAGAGAAATTATATAACAGTGACAACTTGTAATATTTACACAAACAAACAAACAAACATATGTGTACATATATAAGTATTCATTAGAATTTCTCAGTTCTTCTAGAATCTTTAGCTAAGAGGTAGGACATACGGTACTGAGAGAATTATCTACCAAGCTATTTTTTTTCAAGGAAGGCATTTCACTGGTCAAGTTTAAGGTCTCCAGATTTTCCACTCATTAGCTCTTGTAAGACCTGACTCATCATCCTTGATGTTATTGGCAAAAGTGAAGCATGGCAGAATGACTTTGAGGGCTGTACGAAGTACATCAGTGGGTTGCTATTTATCAGCTTATTTGCTGACTTCTCTTGGCTTGGTTAGAAGGGATATTTAACTGCTGAGGCACATAGCCGAGGCAATTGAAATTTATGATATTTTTGTAGGTCACCTTTAGCATAATTAAACTGGAGTTAATTATACATATATTTTATTCCACAGGTAATAAAGACAAAGTAGGCAGTCCATTCAAGGTAGTATAAGCTTGGAATAGGTTTCAGATGTCATATGTACAGACACCTTAAGGTTCCACTCTGTCAGACTGATTTAGTTAGTACCTGTTACAGTCTGACAGTGGCTGCTCAGGAAAATACCAAATTTCATTAGTACTAAAACATTCACTTTTGGAACAACACTCACCTCTATAGTTAATCTATGTATAGCTAAACCTTAAAAGAAACAAAGAAGATGGAAGATACATGGTCAATGTCCTTTAAATCCAATGGATTCATCACTGCAACTTGGGTCTCAGACACTTGTTTGTAAACTTCTGATACTCTAAACTCTTAAGTGACTCCAGCACTTTCAGAAACTGAGTAAACTGAAATTCCCACTCAATCTTGTCTTAGCTTTCTTAATGTGCATTAAAGTTTTTCAACCTGGGATCCCAAATGTATAACAAAGGCTCTTTCCTATTTATTACCCTTGTGTTTTAATGAAGGTGCTCCCTCTCCTGAATACCCTCTTCCACCTCAGCACCTTTGCATTGCCATACAATGGAAAATGAGCCTTCACTGAACCAAAGGCATCTTCTCCCATTGATGCCAGACAATGTCATTCTCTGTTATATATGCAATTGGAGCCATGGGTCTCTCCATGTGAACTCATTGCTTGATGTTTTAGTCCCTGGGAGCTCTGGAGGGTTTGGTTGGTTGATAATGTTGTTTTTTTCCATGGTGTTGCAGACCCTTTTAGTTCCTTCAGTCCTTTCTCTTACTCTTTCATTAGGGTCCCCGTGTTAAGTATGATGGTTAGCTGCAAGTGTCCTCAACTGTATCCATATGGCTCTGGAAGAGCCTCTGAAGAGGCATCCATATCAGACTTCTGCCAATAATTACTTCTTGGCATCAGTGCTTGGGTTTAGTGGCTGTATGTGGGGTGAATCCACAGGTGAGGCAGTCTCTGAATGATCTTTTCTTCAATCCCTGCTCCTCTATTTATCCCTTTATTTACTCCCATGAGTGTTTTGTTCTCCCTTCTAAGAAGAACTGAGGCATTCACATTCTGGCCTTCCTTCTTATTGAGCTTCATAAGGTCTGTGAATTTTGTCTTGGGTATTCTGAGATTTTTCTCCTAGTATGTGCTTATCAGTGAATGCATATCATGTGTGTTCTTTTGTGACTTCTTAAAGAATTATGTTGGATGTCATTTTGGGATTTTTAGTGAGAAAATATATTCAATTAGTTATAAATTAAAACAATCATCATCTTTATATACTATTTCTTATTATATATTTGGCATTGTTCATATATTTCTAATTAAATTTACTCATGGTTAGACTACTGTCTTAGTCTCTGTTCTATTTTTTAAAGAAGTCAAGGAAACTCTTATAAAAGAAAACATTTACTTGTGGGTTTGTTTAGCCTTTCAGAGGTTTAGTGCATTATTACTATGGAACAGATCATGGCATCCTGTAAGCAGGCATTGGAGCAGTAGCTGAGAACTGTAGCCAGATCTGGAGGGAGAGGGAGAGGGAAATGGAGGGGAGGGGGAAGGGGAGGGGAGGGGGGAGGGAGAGGGGGAGGGGGAGGGAAGGGGAGGGGAGGGGTGGGGGAGGGAGGGGGAGGGGAGGGAGGGGAGGGAGGGTGTGGGGAGGGAGGGGAGAAAAGGGAGGAAGAGGGGGAGGGGAGGGGGAGGGGAGGGAGGGGAGAAAAGGGAGGAAGAGGGGGAGGGGGGGGAGGGGAGGGAGGGGAGAAAAGGGAGGAAGAGGGGGAGGAGGGGGAGGGGGGGAGGGGAGGGAGGGGGAGGGGATGGGGAGGGGAGGAAAGGGAGGGGAGAAAAGGGAGAGAGAGGGGGAGGGGAGGGGGAGGGTAAGTGAGGGAGAGGGGGAGGGGGGAAGGAGAGAGGGAAAGGGAGAGGGAGAGGGAGAGGAAAAGGGAGGGGAGAAGGAGGGGAGAGGGAGGGAGAGGGGAGGGGAGGGGGAGGGGAGGGGGAGGGGAGGAGAGGGGAGAGGAGGGGGAGAGAGAGAGAGAGAGAGGGAGAGGGAGGGAAGGCGGAGGGGAGGGGAGAGGGAGGGGAGGGGGAGGGGAGGTGAGAGGGAGGGGAGGGGGAGGGGTGGAGGGAGGGGAGGGGAGGGAGGGGGAGGGAGGGGGAGAGAGGGAGAGGGAGAGGGAGAGGGAGAGGGAGAGGGAGAGGGAGAGGGAGAGGGAGAGACAAGGTACTGTGGGCTTTGGAATCTCAAAGTGATTTCTCAGTGGCACACTTCCTTAATAAGTCCATACAACCTAATTATTTTAACATTTTCACACAGTTCAACACCCTGGTGTCTAATCATCCAATCCTATAAGTTTTTGAGGACATTCTTTTTTAAATTTTATTTTTGGATATTTTATATATTTATGTTAAGTGTTATCCACCTTTCAGGTTTCCCCTCCACAAACCCCCTATTCCTTCACCCTTGCCCTGCTTCTATGAGGGACCTCCCCCATCCACCAATCTCCTGCCTCACTGTCCTAGCACTCCCCTATGCTGGAGCATTTAGCTATCATAGGACCAAGGGCCTTCCCTCCCATTGGTAAGTCCACCCTTGACTACATATGCAGCTGGAGCCATGGGTCTCTCCATGCATATTCTTTAGTTGGTGGTTTAGTCCTTGGGAGCTCTAGAGGGCCTGGTTGGTTAGTATTGTTATTCTTTCTATGGGGTTCCTAGCCTCTACAGCTCCTTTTGTCCTTTCTCTAACTCTTCCACTGAGGTTTCAGTGCTCATTCTGATGGATAGCTGAGCTTTTTCATCTTTATCAATAAAGCTCTGGCAGAGCCTCTCAGGAGACATTCATATCAGGCTCCTGTCAGCACACACTTCTTGACATCATCGATACTGACTAACTGGGTTTTGTGGATCATATGGGATAAATCCCCAGGTGGACCAGTCTCTGGATGTCCTTTCCTTCAGTCTATGCTCCCATCTTTTTTCCTGTATTTCCTTTAGAAAGGAACATTTCTGGGTTAAAAAAGAAAAAAAAAAAAAAAACTTGGAGATAGGTGTGTGGCTCCATCACTCCACCAAGGCCCTGTCTAACCCCTTGATAGGGTTTCTACAAGTTCTCTTAACCTTTGTTGGTTATTTTTAGTAATGCCATCCCTTTTGACTCCTGGGAGCCTCTTGCTTTTCTGGCATCTTGGACTTTCCGGTGACTATCTCCATTTCCCCATCTCCTATTGCTACACACCTCTGTTCTACTTCCTGATGTTCTGTACATGGCCCCTGTCTCTTCCTACACAGATCTTACCCACATTTTTTCCTCCTCCTTCTTTCTCCCTCTTATTAAAAATACCACAATCACTATTCAGTTATTTTATCTTAAGGATAGGCAATCACTATTATTAGATTTTAATTGCTTATTGTTTAATGGCTAATATAACCACCTCTTAATTTGCATTTGACCATAATTCATATACCAACTCATCTCAGTGTTCTAAATTATTCATTTCCTAGTACACATAATAGCTAATCAATAAAGTTAGTTTTTATGAAACATATTATGTATGATGAAATAAATATGGTAGAATCTGAAAAAGGTGAAAGACATTTTCATAAACCTCAGTGTCATTTATTAAAGCATCTTTAAATTTCATTGTAAAATAATATTCATTTTAGCTTGGACAACAAAATCACACTCATAGTTGACAATTCATTATTCTGTTCTTGCAGCCTTGCACTGTTTAATTATTTGCCTGAGATTCTAGCCACTTCTTGCTTGCATGTAATTCTGCTTTCCTGTATAGTACCAACACAGCAGTATTTAATCTTGCCAAGATGAGTGATTCTTGAGAGGTACTAGAATATAGAGAGAGTGGAAATTTATTATTGGAGGACTTCATGTAAGAAGCTATTCCGCATCATCTTCAGCAAAACTAGGCTGATATCTTTTGGTGATAGAGAATTTTTGGTCTCTTATGCTGCTATAAGAAAGCTCAATAAACTCACTGCTTCACCAGGCAAGATAGATTGAACTATTAATTTGGTTTGTTGTAAGTCCTGTGTCTCAACTGAAGAAATATATTATAATCTCCTCAAGAATAGCTAAAGAAAAAGTTACATTTCCTAATGAAATTGGAAGTGTACACAAATACAATATGAATATGTAAATAAATCTACCCATACACATTTACAATATTTGAACTTTCCTGTTCTCATATGATTTGTTTTTATTTTAGTTATGAGACTGTAGAAGTTCTACTTGTAAAGCTATTTAGAAACTTGTATACTCTTATGAAAACACTAGTGGCCAGTTACAAACACCCAAGTAAGGGGCATGCTACTTTTGATTTCTTCTAAAAAAATTGAAATCAATAAAAAAATTTTCAAGTTCCTCCTAAAAATAAAGCACATCTTATTTATGACATAACTATCACCAGAAAAACATGCTAAGGATATATTTTAGTTTTTGCTTGTTGTTTTATACATTTTATTTTTATTGGTTTAAAATTATGTATATGTCTTTCTTTTTGGCTATATGTGAGCATAACTATTTCTAAAAACATTAATTGGTCTTAGAAGCTAAACCTTTGTGTGATCATGCAATCAAGTTAGTAATATGCCTTAAGATGACTTAAGATTGTGAATTCAATGTTTCTCTACTGTGCACTCAGTCTGTTCAAGCTTAGCTTGTATTTAAGACAACCATGTACTCAACATTACCATGCTGACACTTTCCATAGAAGCACCTTCTATAATTTAAGCTAAACGCAGAGATTTAATCTTAAGTTATGTACTAGTCCATGTCCTTGACTGAGCTGTAAAAGTTAGTTTTATTTCTTCAGAGGAAACAAGATGAGAGCCATGTCCAAGCTTTAGTGATACATGACTTGGGTAGATGGCAGAGCATTTTTATCTCACTATCTCTAGGCCTACACCTGGAAGTTTTTAGCCTTGATACAATTTAATATTCTCTAAGCCTGGATCTCAAAGGCATCAGCTTCTAGCTTAGAATATTTTCATTCTTGGAGGCTGAGAGAAGAATAAGCTCACTCTTTCTAGCTCTTTCTGAACTCTGCCTTGTTTGATTCAATTCTGACATTCTGGTTCAAACTCCTCTCCAAGCTGATTGATTCAGTCTGGCCTCTTTCAGCTTCTCACTGAAATTTTCTGCTTGGCTTAAACTAACTTTGACAATGTTTTCTAATCTTCTGGCTGATTTACAATCTCTGGCTCATTCTGATTTCACCTTATTCGATCTGTCTCTGTATAACTCTTCCAGTAAAATCTACCCCTGAGAAAAAGAGGAGATGGGGAAGGGAGGGGCTTTGTAAGGGGGAACTGGGAGGACAGGTGCTCATGTAAAGTGAATAAATAAATACATTAACTGGGGGGAAAAACTGCCTTTGAACTGCTACCAACTGAAGTACCATGAAATCAGCTCCACTACACAGTGGCCTATTCATCAGTGACTCAACTCCCTATTCACTGATGAATCTTTCCTCTGCTCCTCTTTAATAGTTTTTACCTCACAGTTGGGCATTTTTGACAAATTCTGTCAAAACTTTCTTTGATTTGTCTTTGTCTGCACTTCAATCATACATCATTGTTTGGGATTAAAGATATTTACTACAGGGTTTCAACTAGCAGGATTAAAGGTGTGTAGTAAGGGTTTGTCTACATTCTAGTGTATTACTTAAAACTATAAGGTCTTTGAAGGAGATCAGAGGAGCCATGCTGGATTAAAAATCCTCTACCTCCAACATAATGTATGTGACTATGTTTAGGCTGTGGTAATTATTTTCAAGAAGTCTACTATATATAAATTGAAAGAAACCTTTGAAATACACATGTACACAGACACACATGTGAACACACTCAAATTCACAAAGAGCAAGAGCAAGCAAACAAGTGGGCAAGTAGGAGAGAGATAGAGATATAGAAGAAGGGAGGGAAGATCAAGCATACTTGTACCTATCTAGCATTTTTAAACTCATTTACTGCCAATTATTATTTATTATCCAATAAAATATTTGATCATTAATATATTAAATAGTTTATATAAATGAGGAGTTTGATGAACATATAATTATTAAAAGCAAGACTTTCTTCTATTATTGTAGAAGACAGTGAGTCATCAGAATTAATTATATCCACTGATATTACCCATTTCTCAACTGATATCCTACTTAAATAAATGGAATAAATTTAGTTCATTATTTTCTTGAAAGAGCACCTTCCTTTCTATAAAAAAAAGTAATTAGCAAAATAATAAGTAAAATAAGGTAGGTATATGAATGAAAAGATGAAATAGGAAGAAGGGAAAATGTTCTTGTCAGCAACTAAAAAATATATTAAAACCAAACCAAAAATCAAAGAATATTATCAATGGCACAGAACATTATTTTTAATAATTACTTAGTTTTATTTTCTCTACATTGGTATAGTGCCTGCATGTGTGTCTGTGTGAGGGTGTCAGATCCTCTGCAATTGCAGTTACAGACAGTGGTGAGTTGCCATGTGGGTGCCTCAGTCCTTATGTGAAGAAAAGACTATGCTCTCAAGTGCTGAACCATCTTTTCAGGCCCACAAAAATTTCTTGGAATGATTCATTTGGCTGGTGTACTGGCAGGATTTGTGTCAACTTGAGACAAGCTGGAATTGATCACAGAGAAAGGAGCCTCAGTTGGGGAAATGCCTCCATGAAATCCAGCTGTAAGGCATTTTCCCAACTAGTGATCAAGAGGGGAGGACCCAGCTCATTGTGGGTGGTGCCATCCCTGGGCTGGTAGACCTGGGTTCTATAAGAAAGCAAGCTGAGCAAGCCATAGCAAGCCAGTAAGTAACATCCCTCCATGGCTTCTGCATCAGCTCCTGCATCCTGACATGCCTAGTTACAGTCCTGACTTCCTTTGGTGATGAATAGCAATATGAAAGTGTAAGCTGAATAAACCCTTTCCTCACCAACTTGCTTCTTGGTCATGTTTGTGCAGTAATAGAAATCCTGACTAAGACAAATTGATACCAGCAAAGTGAGGTATTCCTATGACAACCTGACCATGATCTTGGGAGGACCTTGGAAGGACTTTGAAACTTTGAGCTAAAAGAGCCATTGGCATATTAATAGCTCTGTGGGATGTTTAGTAGGAGCTTGGAAGATAATGCTGAGAACAGTGCAGAAGATGGAGGCCTGGCTTGTGAAATTTCAGAGAGAAGATTAAAGACCCTTTGATCAGGACTGTTGCTCTTTTGGTTGAAAAGATTCTGTGATTTTGTTCAGATTTGATTAACAAGGTACCAGAACTATGAAAGCAAAACCCTTGCATTACTGGGATTATTAATATTGGTTAGCTGGAGCTGAGAAAATAGTGGTGATTAAGAAGAGATCAGCTTCATTGAGATAAAATTTTCTGGGAACTGTTTTCTGAGAGCACAAGGAAGATGTGTTCCATAGATAGGCAAGGTTGTACCTCTTGCTGAAAGTGGACTTGGTAGTGTTCAAGAGTCACCCAGGTGGTGCTGGTTTTGAAGGAATGAAGGGGTCATGGAGAGCAGCTGAGGTTTGGACCTGTGAGAGGCCATGGAAGGCCATTGGTGAACGCACACTCTCAGTGGCAATTAGTGCCCCAGAACTGACAGTGGTGTTTTGGAGATGCCAGTACCATGAGATGACCACCAAGAATCAGCAGCAGCAAAGGAGAACAGGCAGATGGAACCTAGAAGTCAAAGAGTGTGCTACAAAAGGCAGAGCTGGAGAAGTGACCCAAGCCCTTGGAGGAGCCCAAAAGTTCATAAGTAGATTGCCAAACACTGGATAGTTTAGAGATTGATTTTTCTTTGATTGTGACTTTGCCCTGATATCTTTCCTTCTTGAAGGAATAAGAGGAGCCCACAGTTTAGAGACTTTGAATTGTAAAAAGTCTTTCATTTTTTTAAGTGACTGAATATTTTAAAGGTATTGCAATTTTAAAATGTAAGAATTGGTAAAGACTGTGGGACTCTTAAAGTTATCTAGATCTTGGGGATGAACAAGAAAGAAAGAGTTGAAGCTTAATATTGATTTGTTTGCTTGTCAAATTGACAAGGGGTCAATTGTACTTTCTGGTCAACTTGACACAAGATGGAGTTAATCACACAGAAAGGAGCCTCAGTTGGGGAAATACCTCCATGAATTCCAGCTATAAAGCATTTTCTCAACTAGTGATCAAGAGGGGAGGACCCAGCCCATTGTGGGTGGTGCCATCCCTGGGCTGGTAGACCTGGGTTCTATAAGAAAGCAGGCTGAGCAAGCCAGGGGAAGCAAGTCAGTGAGTAACATCCCTCCATGGCCTCTATATCAGCTCCTGCTTCCTGACCTGCTTGAGTTCCAGTCCTGACTTCCTCTGGTGATGAACAGCAACGTGGAAGTGTAAGCTGAATAAACCTTTTCCTCCCCAACTTGCTTCTTCCTCATGATGTTTGTGCAGAAATAGGAACCCGGATTAAAACAGCTGGATTTTCTATTTTCTGCCTTTATTATGTTGATCACTGACCACATTGGAACTCAAGTCTTTGATATAGTTTTGGAATCAAAGACAGGTGAGAATAGCAGTCAGTCTATCTATGTTCCTAGGGCAGTTTTGGAAACAGTGTATCAATATAATTAGAAAACCAAATTAATGTGCAACAAGTATATACAGCTATCATTTTTGAATGTGTGCGCTAAATGCAATAGTAAATGATCAAATGAAAGTGTTGTAAAAAATAGCATGAAGAAGACAAGCAGGAGACTGTGTCCATTACCCAGGAAGGAGAACAATAACTTTCAAGCTCAGTGATGATAATCTATAAAAGAGTACTGTATTTACAAAATATTTGGGGAAAATTAAACATCCTACAAATATTAGGCCTCAGAAGGTAGGTAAGGTGACTGATATCCTTACTTCTCACTGCAGCTCTGAAATATTATGTCAGAATATTGTATCAAGTATAAAAATAGGACACAAAAGTACATGGCCAGTTCATGGAGTTGCCAGACGGGATGATGAGATTTAGTCTGGGCAGGGTAAACTTGCTTTGAGACCATTCTGCCTCACAATAATTCATATCTATTATATGTGAAAAGGAAATTCTGCATATTCTAATATCCCCTAAGTTGGATTCAGTACACTTAATCCAAAATAGTATATATAGGCCTAAATTGTCAAAGTTCCAAATACCAACTAAACCATCTGTATAGTATAGTCTGAGAGTAACATTTCCTGGGTCAGAATTCTCATCTATCAACTGAGGTGTAGAGTTGAAAACTAGATATTTTATCTAACATGGAACAAGGGACAAATCAGGAAACACTGTAATTCTCAAAGAATGAAATGAAAAGAAATAGAGAAGTGTTTGGTTCTAAGGAAGCTCAAAATCTGTTGCCCCTGAATCAATTCTCTGTGATTGACACAATACTGTACAAATATTCACTGTCCCTAGGACCTGCCTCTGCTCAAAGAATGCCCTTCTGTCTCTGTCTCTACAGATCTGCTCTTGAAATCATTTTTCTAATGGTCAACCTGCACACATCCAGAAATTGGCAAGGCTTTCTTTTACTTTGCCACATTTCCATTTCTGTCCATTTCAAATTGACAGTATCTCCAGGTACAACATTTTTCACAATTGTTCTCCAGACAAATCCATATGTATTTCTGGGTTCTACTATTCTCAATTGTATAACTTTGTATATATTTTCATTTGCTGGAAAATACAAGCAGTCAATTTATAGTTATATTAATTGCCACAAAAGTGTGAGCAATGCCTTCTTGCTACAACTGGATATGGTATGTCCTCAAAATGCACATGTTGAAGCTTGGTCTTAAGCTTGTTCTTTAAGATGGTTTAGGGAGTGGGACTTCATGCTGAAAATGGGAGTCCTTGGTGAGCTTGAGTAAGCTTCTGGAACACATACACATCCTTTCTGTCTCTTCTATGTTCATCTGACTTAAGATGAACTTTCTTTTCCATTCAATACTTCCTACAGAATGTGCCATTTTAACATTAGTCAAGAGCCAGAGAGCTATGCAATTAGAGACTAACAACTCTGGGACTGTGTAGCAAAATATATGACTCACCTTATAAATGGGCTCTTTCAGGCTGTTATTTTTCAACATTGAAAATTAGCTGAAAACTTCCGTGCTATGAAAATATGTGATAAGTATACTATTTTTCTATTATTCTTTAAGCAACCACAATCTTACATGGTCCATCATGAAGAGCTATACATATGTATAATATTCCTAATAATTTTTATTTCACATTTAATGCTTCTATATTAAAGTATGT
Source organism: Micromys minutus (assembly GCF_963924665.1). Lineage (NCBI taxonomy): Eukaryota > Metazoa > Chordata > Mammalia > Rodentia > Muridae > Micromys > Micromys minutus. The sequence goes on from NC_137984.1 coordinate 15,409,576, forward strand.
TCATTTGAACAGTGTATAGTTAATTTAGAAAGCATGATTTTTTAATATGTAAGGGAATATATCCATATTTCTCTGAATTAGTTCACATGATCAGTCAAATATTTTAATTGGATATTTTTATTTATTTACATTTCAAATGATATATTGTTTTCTAGTTTCTCCTCCAGAAACCCTGTATCCTATCTCTCTCCCACTGCTTCTATGAAGGTGCTCCTGCACATACCCACTCACCTACTCCTGACTCTCCACCCTTGCATTTTTCTACATTGGGGTATCAAGCTTTCAGAGGACCAACGACTTCTCCTCCCATTGATGTCCAAAAACACCATCCTCTGCTATATATGCAGCTGGAGCCATGGGTCCCTCCATGCACTCTCTTTGGCTGGTGGTTTAGTCCTTGGGAGCTCTGTGGTGTCAGGTTTGTTGATATTGTTGTTCTTTCTGTGGGCTGCCAATTGTTTTAACTTGATGGTTTGAAGATCACAGTTTTCAAGAGAAAAATTACCAAAGTCATGAGGCAGGAGTACTACACTTTGTAGAATAGCCACTTACATAGATAGGTTCATGGTCTAAACAACTTCTTAATGTTCAATGATACACAACTCATTTAGGGAACTTATTTCATATGAGGAATTCTTACATATATAGATTTCCCACTAAGTTTATGTTAACCTTATGACATCTACCATCTCTGCAAACAAATAAAAATTCATTGTTTACAATTTCCATAAAAAGTAACATTACTATAAGCTTTGCTCCTTGCTGAGTCACTATGTTTAACAGAATACCACAAATTAAAGTGGTCATTGGCACAACAGGACATGGTCAGAGGGACTACATCATGCTCATAAGAAAGAAAAGACTGTTTCAAAAGAATGAAAGTTTAAATGTAGGAAAACAAATTATATTAATAAGAAATTAAACTATTTCAAAGTGGGTTATAGGTTGTGGGGAGGACAGGAACAAGGCAGATTGTATCATGCTGAATTGCTTTTATTGCTAATCATAATTAGCATGAAAAAATCAATTGCTTCCATTCTCTGAATAATGTCAGCAATAGTTCCTCACCTAGTCTTGGGAGCTCATGCCATCTTTCCTTTCCTTTCTGGGATTATATCTGGCTTGAATTTTTGGTCTTGACTATGTTGTCACAACTTTGGTGAGTTCTTAGGTACAACTTCCTTCCTATAATATTTTAATCTGAAACCATCCAGGTCTCATGTTAAAAAGGAAGCCAACACTTTTATAAGTTTAGTTTTTTGTTCCAGTGTTCAGATCTTTACCATAATCTTATCTAAGCTTTATCATGTATTACAGAAAAAACATAGAAGAATAATAGGCAAAAACGTGAAAGTCATAATTATATCACCTACCTTTTATTTCATTGTGTATTATTCGGGAAATGACACTGAAATAATTTTTTAGGAGACAAATCCTCAACATTTCTATTGTTAATGCACATATTAACAAATTCTTATTGACACTGGCAATAATTATGCCAGCAAATAAAATGATAACCTTTAAAATGTCAAGCTGTTTAAACATTTCAAATTAAAAAGAAAAATGCTATTTATGAGGTCCTGTCAAGAATATTTAACTCACAAAAGCTCTGATAGGATTTTCTGACAGTCCGGTGACAAGCTTTAAGTTGGAGCAGAATCAAGGTTGCTTAGAACTCTGTACCAATTATCCCTATCAAGTCATATAATGGTCTCCTCTACATCATGTTCTCAGAAAGAATGGGAGGAGATTCTAGGATAAGATACCGGATGTAGGGTTTAAAGAACTTTAAATTATGGTTGTTAGTAGTAAGCAGTGGTGGTTAGGCAGACAGATCACAGGACTAGAAGGATGAACACTTGAATTCCAGTGTATTTTCAAAAATGCTTTAAGTGCCAAGAAGCCTTGTCTGATATGCAGGATTCTTTGTGCTGAATCGTACCATGATCTTATTTAGTTTTGTTTTCTCATCACCTTGAAAGAAGTCGATACATTGCATTAGTCAGTGCAGCTAAATCAGATTCCACACAACTTGTCATTCTGGGAATCCAACTCCATGGCAAATAATGAAGCTGAGATAAAAAAGAAAGAAAACATATTTCTTGCCAGTCATCTGTCAGAATTTTGATTTTATTTTATTTACTTATTAGGTGAAGCACTCGGAAAATAACAAGAGAACAGATTTTCCTTTTACAATACTCTTCAATAAAGGATTTGGATGAACTGAGATTATTTTCCTTTTACTTGTCAGGTAATTCCCAAATATAATTTTCTTAAATTTATAGCAGTAATAAAACATTTTATTGAAATTGCTGTGATCATAACTGAAGGAAAATAATAATAAGCAAAAATACGCTTGCAGTATTGAACTCAATGAAAAATCCTGAATAAGAATTATAACTCTTATTTTTCTGGGGCTTTAGGTCTGAGACATCATATCATCTAAGTATATAGTGCTGTTTAACCAAAAATATCTTTTAGCACTGGCTTATTTGTCCTCAAATCTGATGATATGTGAATGGATCAAGAATATGTAGCAATTCTAGTCTCAAAAATATCAATGTGTTTTGAATGGAGGGCTTCAACCTGCAGTCCATTGTCTTCCTCCAGAAACTTTATTATAGGTTTAGGCCTAATTGGACTGATACAGGTAGGAGAACGAATGTAAGAAATGTAATAGGTGCTTTCCTTAAGATCCTCCATATCCAGGATGCAGCTGTGAAAAAAGCAAGCCCTTGGGTAATGGCAACATCTGTCTGTGAATGTAGCATAGCAGTGGAGATTTGGCCCTTTCACTACAATAAAATTTACTGATGTAGATTTCTCCGTTATCTCCAAGTTCTACTGCTTTTAATTATAATGCTTGTCATTTGGGGGCATAGATTTCCTTGTCGTGATTACAGAAATCTTTTCTCCAACTCCTAGTACAACACCAACATTCCTTGCATGTATCTTTTCTCTTCATCATAGAATAACATGTCTGTCTGATTATTCCATCTGACCTTCTCGACTGTCTCTTTTGAAATCACAAATAAAATGGAGTGAGAAGTTCATATACAGTTAGTAGACAGGATTATTAATCCAGTATTCTTGAAGACCTTTGCTATGAGTGTCAAAGTTTTAGTTTATGTTTTTCAATAATCAAAATTAATGGAGACAAAAAAAAAATCTTAAACCTAACTTAGTCCAGCCCAAACCTCATGATATCCTGCATCAGTGTTCTTGAGTGGTGGATTTATAGTATTGTGCCGTTACACCTGGCTTATAGTTGTTTATATCATCATGGACGTCTTCTAGCATTTCAGGAGAAACAGCATGCATAATTTATGTCTCTAATTAGTGTTAATTTGTTTCAGGCTTATGTCTCATAGATAATATTCTCTAGATAATAGGCTTGCTCACTGAAACAATAGCTTGAAAAGAAATTGTTGAAATGATGCTGTTTATATCATATTAGCATCTTCAAATTATTTTAATTAAAACTTTTTGCATGTATACATATACCACATTGAAATTACATGTTCACATCTGGAATTGCAAATGCATAGAGGGATATTAAATCTATATGAAACTACTTAGTGAGAGAGATCTACCTAAAATGATCTCAAAATTTACTTAACAGACGCTTCTCCTACATATTATATTCCTAGTTATTTTCTAAATGTTTTACATAATAAAGTGAACATAAAGTTAAATTTCAGAAGTCAGATAAGGTAGTTGATCAAAACTGAAACTGCCTTCAAAGTTTCTCATCTAATAGCAAAATCTATGAAATATGATGAGTTTCTCTACAAAATGAGTATTAAACCAACAATATGAGTTATGAAAACGGTTATTAACAAAAAGGATAAAGGTCAGTATACCAAAGAAGTGGAAGCCAAACAACTGAACAAACAAATGAGAAAACACACACACACACAAAACCCACAAAATGCAAACAAATAAACAGTACCCACCCACACACTGATGCTATTCTTATACATCATGATGTGAGCTTTGTGGCCAAAATTAATTAAAATAAATATCAATAAAGGGAATGTTTCATGAAACATATAGCAATTATATATGCAATAAGTATTGTGCTCCAATTCACAAAACATTGGTTTTAATGGAACAGATAGGTTGACATACAGTGTTTGAGTGTCTTAGCCCTCTACATTTCCTAGCAGCTGGGTTATCTAGCAGAACTCAAGAAAGGAAATTTAAAGTTGATTTGTACTATCAGTCAAAGCGACTGGGCAAATATCACAGAATATTCCATCTATGAAATAAGGAAATGTGTTTCTCTCAACACCCCATTTTCCAGCTGATCATACTTTAGTTTGAAATGCAAGTCTTGACAAGTTAAAAGTGGGTTCACTGAAAGATTTCTTGTGTCTTATTAGATAATAGGGAAGACCACAAGAAAATAATAGGAAGAAAAACTACAACACTAATGCAAATAGACAGTAACCAAGCAACCCAGTCCTGAGTAATCAATGGGTTATTGAATACGTCACAAAAAACAATTTTAAATCATAGAATTAAATGGAAGTGAAAACTTAACAGAGCTGTTGGAACACAGCAACGTTTATTATAATAGAAGGAAATACAGCTATAACGACCAAATTTCTGGGCTTGTATTGGTTTTGTTTGGTTCAGTCTGATTCTATTTAAGAGAAAAAAATATGAAACTGAAGGAATAAGAATGGGAAGAAAATCCGTGGAAAGGGAATAAAATAGAACCAAAACATGTTGTGTGATATTTTCTGGGAATTATATTTTAAAATTTGGGATATTGGAGATCCAGGGACACAGGCTTGGTGAGACTGCACTGCGTGTAGCCTGGGCGCAGAGAGGTCTGGGTCCAGCACCTGGAAAGCACCTCCCCCCTACATTGTTTCAGGGGAGCAGGAATTCTGCCTTAGGGTCTCTATTTCTACCCAGCAAACCCATGCATACAGAACAGGTGCTCAGGCCATCTGCTACCAGAAACAGCTGAGATCCAAGGACACAGGCCAAGGACACGGGAGAGACAGAAACCAATGAGTGACAATATAGACATGATTATAGACATGAGTGTCTATAATCATAGACAACAAGATGGCAAGAGGAAAGCGAAAAAAGTTATCCCAGGGAAACCAAGACAACCTGGCCACACCAGAACCCAGCTCTCCCATCACAGAAAACAGCGGAATGCCAAACACTCCAGAAAAAGAAGACTCAGACCCGAAATCATACCTCAAGATGATGAGAGATCTTTAAACAGGAACGGGAGGAACACATAAAGAAATAGAAGCTTTTAAAGAGGAAAGAAGAAAAACTCTCAAAGAAATGAAAGAAATAGAGGAAAAGAGAACCAAAGGGATGAAGGAATTAAAGAGGGAATTTAAGATGGAAATGGAAACAATAAAGAAAACACTAAAAGAGACAACCCTAGAGGTAGAAATCCTAAAAAAGAAATCAGGAGTCACAGATGCAAGCATCTCCAACAGACTGCAAAAGATGGAAGAGAGAATCTCAGGGGCTGTAAACAACATTGAAAACATAGACAAAACAGTCAGAGAAGATGCAAAAGCCAAAAAGCTCCTAACTCAAAATGTCCTGGAGATCCAGGACACAATGAGAAGACCAAACCTAAGGATAATAGAAATAGAAGAGGGGGAAGAATACCAACTAAGAGGCACAATAAATAGGTTCAACAAAATCGTAGAAGAAAATTTCACTGCCCTGAAGAATGATATGACCATGAGCATAAAAGATGCCGATAGAACTCCAAATAGAGTGGACCAGAAATGAAATTACTCCTGACACATAATAGTCAAAACGCCAAGTGCCCAAAGCAAAGAAAGAATACTAAAAGCAGTAAGGGAAAAACGTCATGTAACATATAAAGGCAGACCAATCAAAATCACACCCGATTTCTCAACAAAGACTATGAAAGCTAGAAGAGCCTGGACAGACATCATGCAGACCCTAAGAGAGCATAAGTGCCAGCCCAAGCTGCTATACACAGCAAAACTATCAATCATCATAGATAGAAAGACAATGATATTCCAAGACAAAACTAAATTTACACAATATATGACCACAAACCCAGCACTACAATGAATTGTAGGTGGAAAACCCAATACAAGGAGTATTGTATTTTTACTAGTATCCTAGTAAAAACAAGAAAATACCTAAGCAAGAAAACCAAAAGAAGAAAGACACACAGGCACAATTCTACCTCTAAAAGCAAAATAGCCTGAAAAGGCGACCACTAATCCTTAATACCTGTTAATAGAAATGGACTCAATTCCCCAATAAAAATATATAGGCTATCAGACTGAATACATAAGCAGAATCCAGCATTTTGCTCCATACAGGAAACTCATCTCAGAGACAAAGACATACACTATCTCAGAAAAAGGTTGGGAAAAAACCTTACAAGCAAATATCCTCAAGAAGCAAGCTGGAGTGGACATTCTAATATCAAATAAATAGATTTGCAACCAAAAGTTATCAAACAATATAATGAAGGGCACTTTTTACTTATTACAGGGAAAACATGTCAGGAGGAACTCTCAATCCTTAACATATATGCTCCAAACACAAGAGCACCCATATTCATAAAAGAAACCCTACTAAAGCTCAAAAAATACATTGCACCCCACACAATAATAGTGGGAGGCCTCAACACCCTACTCTCATCAATGAACAGATTGTGGAAACATCAACTAGAAAAGGACGCAGTGAAACTAGCAGAGGTTATGAACTAATTGGAATTATGGAACTAATTAACAGACATCTACAGAACATATCATCCTAAAACAAGTAATACAACTTCCTTTCAGCACCTCATGGCACCTTCTCTGAAATTGACCATATAATTGGTCACAAAACAAGCCTCAATAGATATAAGAAGATTGAAATACTCCCATGCATCCTATCAGATCACCATGGTCTAAGGCTGGTCTTTAATACTAACAAAGACAACAAAAATCCCATATACACATGGAAACTAAACAATGCTCTATGAAACGATAGCATGGTCAAAGAAGAAATAAAAAAGGAAATTAAGGATTTTCTAGAAATTAATGAAAATGAAACACAACTTAACCAAACATATGGGATGCAATGAAAGCAGTACTGAGAGGAAAGCTCAGCTCTGAGTGCTTCGAAAAAGAAACTGGAGAGAGCATACACTAGTAATTTGACAGCACAGTTGAAAGGTCTAGAACAAAAGGAAGCAGATACACTCAAGAGGAGTAGATGTCAAGAAATAATCAAACTCAGATGACATGATAGTGTACATAAGTGACCCCAAAAATTCCACCAGAGAAATTTTACAGCTGATAAAAAAATTCAGCAAGGTGGCTGGATATAAAATTATCTCAAACAAATCAGTAGCCTTCCTCTAGTCAAAGGACAAACATGTTGAGAAAGAAATTAGGGAAAAGATACCCTTCACAGTAGTCACAAACAATGTAAAATACCTTGTTGTGACTTTAGCTCAGTAAGTGAAACACCTGTATGAAAATAACTTCAAATCTCTGAAGAAGGAAATCCAGGAAGATCTCAGAAAATGGAAAGATCTTCCATCCTCTTGGATTGGAAGAATCAACATTGTAAAAATGGCCATTTTACCAAAAGCAATATATAGATTCAATGCCATCCCCATTAAAATTCTTACCCAATTCTTCATAGAGTTGGAAAAATCAATGTGCAATTTCTTCTGGAATAACAAAAGACCTAGAATAGCGACATCCATCTTCAACAACAAGAAAACATCTGTGGAAAGTTCAAGAAAACCAAATGCCAACAAAAAAAAAAAAAAAAAAAAAGAAATATCATTATGCTTAATCACCAAGAAAACTTTGACTATTTCCAGGTTACATCTTGGTTTACATGTACTTTATGCTCTTTGTAACTGGTAATAATTTAATGCATACTATAAAACCTTTACAAAAATCAATTACTAACAAAAATGTATTTATATACTTTTATGCAAAAATGCTTTTAAAATCTGTACATTTATCTCTGTTTTATAAAGTTGTTCAATTTAATAAAAAAGAAAAAAACATGTAGCATTTTTTTTTTGGTCTATAGCCAATAGGATTGTTTCAGGTAGATCCCTTTACCTGCTAATTTCTTGACTTTATTTATTTATTTATTTATTCCATTTTATATCTCAGTAGTACTCCATCGTGTATATGTATTACACTCTCTGATTCACCCATCAGTTGAAGAACATGTAAGGTCTTTACATTCTTTAGCTAGTGTGGATAGAATAACGATTATGATTGAATAATTATCTATTGAGCATGTTTTTGAATCTTTGGATTATATGCCAGGGAGGGCTTTAGGAGGTCATATGATAATTGTTTTAAGTCTCAGAAGTCTCCAAACTAATTCCATAGTGTTTCCACTGTTGTACATTCCTACTAACAGTGAATAAGTTGCCCTTTACTTTGCACACCCTCCAAAATGTGTTGTTGATTATTTTCCTCCCTTTTTTGACACTCTGAACAGGATAAAATCAAATAAGAAATATATTTTCTTATGAATAATGATAATTTTTTAGATATTTTAGTCATATTTATTTCTTCATTTTAGTTCTGTCCATTCAGATCCGTAGTCCATTTTGTAAAAAATTCTATTTTTATTTTATTTACTTATATTTCAAATGATATCCCCTTCTCGGTTTCCCCTCCAAAAACCCCTGATCTCCCTTCCCTGTTTCTATGAGGGTGCTGCCCCATCTACCTGCCCTGTCCCTGGGAGCTCTGGGGTCCTGGTTGGTGGATGTTTTTGTTCTTCTCAAGGGGTTGCTTTAAGGTAAGCTCCTTCAGTCTTTCCCTTAACTTCTCCACTGTGGTTCCAGTGCTCAGTGCAATGCATGGCTGTAACCATCTGTATCTGTTGGTCAGGCTCTGGCAGAGCCCCACAGGAGGCATCCATATCAGGCTTCTATCAGCAAGTACTTCTTAGCATCAGCACTAGTGACTGGGTTTGGTGACTGCATATGGAATGGATCCTCAGGTGAGGCAGTTACTGGATGGCCTTTCCTTTAGTTGCTGTTCCTTTCTTTCTCCCTGTATTTCCTTTAGCCAGGAGCAAGTCTGGGTTAAAATCTTGAGAAGAGTGGGTGGCCACATCCTTCAATTAGGGCCTTGCCTAAGCTCTGGATATGGTTTCTACAGGGTCTCTCTTCCCTTTGTTGGGCATTACGGTTAATGTCATTCCTGTTGTTTGTTAGGAGCCTCTTGCTTTCATGGCATCTGGGCCTTTCTGTTGGCTACCCACAGTTCTCCATCTCTCATCACTACAACTCTGTTCAACTTCCTGATCCTCTGTATACCTCCCACATCTCCCACACTTGATCCCGCTTCCCCTTTCAGCCTCTCTTCCTCCCAAGCCCCAAACCCTGTGATTATTTCATTCCCTCTCTAAATAGGAATGAAGCATCACAGTTTTGTCTTCTTTCTTCTTGACCTTCATATGGTCTGTGTGTTGCATCATGGATATTTTGAGATATTTTTCCTATTTCATTTTGAATCCCTTTCTTTTCTTTTATTTTTTTTAAATTTTAAAACAATGACCATCATGGCAATATAATCATAGGGTGCAATCGTTGTACACATATCTTAGAAGTAACCAGCATCTCTCAAACTGACAAGTACTTTACTTATATTCAATAATGAAAAATATGCCTGGCACTAGAAATCTATGCAACTACCTAGGACTAGAAATAATATGAAATTGAGTATAACTTAAAATCTCTACTTTACTAAATCAACACAATCTGTACTGTATATATATATATATATACCCTTATATCCACAAACAAGTATACTGCTTATCCTTCATTCAAACAATTTCTTTTTTTAGCAGATGGTATAAAACCACAAGTGACCAAATGCATCTAAGAAGAGATCATGCACTTCCTAGGACCAGCTGATATACCTACCATCCAACTTCTTTATCTATGTCTGTGGGATTATTGCCAGAGGAGGCAGAATCACTGTTGAGTAAGAAGAAAAGAAAATGCTGTGAGATTGTATATCATAGAAATATCAGAGGCACTTTATCCATAAAGTACCTTTAATATGGCTGTCAAAACAAGACCAGAACAAGTATAACATCAATAGCCATACTCACATGGAAGAAAATGGCACAACCTAACAAAAAGAACTATGAGTATCTAAGGAATGCTGAGAGTGAGAGAGAGACAGATTTGCCCTTAGTAAAACAGAAGAATGCGTATGCAACACCCTGTGCTCATCACTGACAATCATGTAACATTGAAGCCATAAATTTAAGAGTGCAAGAGGTAGAATAAGAAATGTTGGAGGGAGGACAGAGAAGGAGGAAAAGATGCAATTGTAATTTCAAGATATTGAGACTATGTAATTTGATGTGTGTGTGGGAAATTTGTTTTGCTCAAATATGATTATTTTCTCCATTTTATTGAAGATTAGCATTTTTTCTGTACAATACATCCTGATTACAGAGTCCCTTCTTTCTACTAACCTCAGTTGCTCCTCCTCTTCCATTGGATTCACACCCTTTCTGTCTCTCATTAGAAATGGTCTTCTAAGAGATAGCAGCAAAATATAGCAAAATAAAATATAATAAGATAAAACAAAAAAGCATCTCACTGAAGTTGGACAAGGCAAAAAACAAAAGGAAAAGATCTCAACTGAAAATACAAACATCAGAGATGCACTCACTCACACACACAGGAGTCCCACAAAAAATAAATAAATAAATTGAAAGCCATAATATATAAGCAAAAGACCTGTGGTTACATAAACTCTAGGGGAAAGATTTGATAGAGCCCTGATATTTAGAGCTCTCTCTCCCTCTCTCTTTTTCCCTCCCTCCTCTTCCCCCTTCGCCTTCCCCTCTCCTTCCCCACCTTCTTCCTGTTCCTCTCCCTCTTCCTCTTTTTGTTTAAAATTTGCTTATGGATTTCTGTATTTGTTCCTATCTGCTGTAGGGGTAAGTTTCAGTGATGATAGCAGAACAAACAATGTTTTCTGAGTGTATTACAATATTTGAAATAAAAGAAAAATACATCTAAATAAAAGAAGTAAACACATTCAACATCAATGTCTACAAGTAGCTTTAAGGTATAGATATAATCATCTTTAAAGGTCTCTGAAACACAAATAACAATTAAACATGTTTCTAGCCCAAGAAGTACACATGGTCACAATACTGTGTTTGTATCACATGACTGCATTCAGTGTGTAGCAATTACAGGGTTAATACCCCCTATGTTTCCCAAAGTGTTTCAACTCTCCATGAACTTTCTTCATTTGTGGCTGAAATGATCAGAGCTTCTGTTTCTACTCACTTTTTCCAAAAAATACTTAAAGACCATGTAATAAAATAAGCAGCTCTTGTTAACTCACTCTAACTCAGTGACTAGTCAACCAGGAACATTTTTATAGCAGCCCAGCTTTTCTTGAAAATCCATTGTCTGTATAGCCCTACAATTTCCAGAGCCTCTGCTCATAATAAGCTCACATTTTATTTCCCCTCTACAAACATAGGCACACTATGAGATGTATGTGAGGCCTTATTTGAAGTTGACAAATGAAATACAGTATATTGGTAGTGTTTATTATTCTAAGTGTTATTGTCTTGGCCTATGTAACACAGTGAATGTGCATATTTTAAAAGAATTTCTGAGAAATATAATAAAAAGATATTAAAACCCTTTTCCAATCTCAAGAGAATATTTGTAGATTAGATTTGTGTTTAAATCAATGTTGGTAAAGTTATTTCTAAATCTGTTTTTTACAGAAGACATCAACACTAGCTATAGCTACTTCATGGACAAAGGTAATTTTGAAACCTAGTTGAGTCTGTATATATTCTGTCACTACTAAGCAGTGATGTACATACATAATTAGGCATGACCTTTGGAAGAGTCCTTCCATAAAGATTGTTTGGGGTACTATCCTAAATTTAAGAGTCAACTTAAATACAGGTTAAAATCTAGAAAACTCTGATGGACAACTTAATAAAATAGGAAAAATGTAAAACTAATATTGGCTAGCTCAACTGGTACATCATCCTACAAATTTAATACAAAAGAAATAACAACTTTGACTTTGCAAAGTTTAAATAATATCTTTAAAGTACATAGATAAGGATTTTGAAAGATTTTTGGCAAAGTCATTGCTGAGTCTCATTTCCAGAAGATTTAAATTTTCAATAACACAAATTATAGAGTACAGGAAAAGGGGGAGGATGCCATTTTTCAGGAAGGCAGAAAGGATGTGTAGGCTTTGCTGCCAGAAAAATTAGATGGGGAGACATTAACATTGACATGAACTACCTAAAAATGCAGCACTCAACCAACGCCTGAATCAGTATTCAGAGTTTATAATATAATGCCTTGTATTTTGTGGAAATTTTGTACTTGGATTTCCAAATAATTAAATATTACTATAATTATCTTTCTTTTGATGGAAATTGTCTACAACTAGATTGTAAAAAGCTTTTAAAGTTATAATGTACAAATATGAGTTTCAATAAAAATACACTACAGATTTCTATTCTTACAACTTCATTTAAAAAAGAAAGATTTTTTTAATGTACAGATTTTTAAAAGCATTTTGGCAAAAACTATATAAATATATTTTTGTCAGTACTTGATTTTTTTAAAGGTTTTATAGTGTGCATTGAAATCTTACTAGTTACAATGAGCATAAAGTACATGTAAAACAAAATGTAACATGAAAATAGCCAACATTTTCTTGGTATGTAAAGATTAAACATAATGATTTTTAAATACCAAAAATTGCCACAAGGCTGTCTTCTTAGCTCTTGAATTACTGATTTAAAGTCTAGGTGTACCTACCCTATCCCACTCTGAGAAGGTGCAATACACTTTTTTTTTTTTTTTAAGAAGGACTGAGGCTTTCACTTTTTGGCCTTTTTTTGTGCTTCATACACTCAGTGAGATGTTTCTTGGGTATTCAGAACTTTCTGGAGCTATCCAATTATTAATGACTGCATATTGTGTCTGTTCTTTTGTGACTGAGTTACCTCACTCAGGATGATAGTCTCTAGATATATCCATTTTCTTAGGAATTTCATAAAGTCGTTGTTTCTAATAGCTGACTAGTACTCCATTGTGTTAATGTCCCACAATTTCTGTATCCATTTATCTACTGAAGGACATCTGGGTTCTTTCCAGCTTCTAGATATTATAAATAAGGCTGCTATGAGCATGGTGGAGCATGTGTCCTTATTATATGTTGGAATATCTTTGAGCTATATGCTCAGAAGTGGAATAACTGGGTCTTCAGGTAATAGTATGTCCAATTTTCTGAGGAACCACCAGACTGATTTCTACAGTGGTTGGACCAGTTTACAACCCCACCAACATTAGAGGAGTGTTTCTCTTTCTCTGCATCCTCACCAGCATCTGCTGTCATCTAAGTTTTTGATCTTAGCCATGGTGACTGGTTTGAGGTGGATTTCTATTCTTAAGTGTAGGTTGAACATACAATGATATCACATCAACCCACCCTTATTTGTTATAACAAATAGCCATGTACTACAGAAGAATAATTTCAGATCTTATAAGTAATTTGTTTCACTTGTGATAATAATTTAGGGTACATTTTCTTTTCTTCATTCAGTATAATCATTTCAAGTTGTTATATAGTTTAATGAAAAATGCACTAAGGCCATTCTTAAAATAAAAACATTTTATTGTGAACTTGTACATAGGATTACTTTATTGTATCTGTGCATCCATTTGAATACAATCAAGTTTTGACTACTTATATATGAGTAGTCATATATATATATATATATATATATATATATATATATATATATATATATATACACACACACACACACACATAATGTTAAAATTGACCACTAAATCTAGCAATGTAGAACTTCTAACAAAATAATCTTATCAATTATATTTATTAATAAGTTTGGAGTAGTGCTTATGTTATTATAGATATAAATTTATGTGCTACCAGTACAGTAATATTACACTCAATGGTGAAAGCAGAACAGTATTAAGACTTTAATTCAATACTCTTTTTAAAATTGAAATATATTTTTTCTAGAGAATAATATAAGTAGAGTTATCAAAAATATTCTTTGCAACCACAGTTTAATGTTTCATTTTGTCTATCAGTATGGCTGACTCTTAAAAGTCTACATACCAGAATATTATTTATGTAAAATATACTTTAAGCATGGGAAATAGCACTAGGGTGATGCCTGGCCTATTTTGTTCAGCATGTTTAGAGTTTCAGGTGACTTTAGCATTGCTGTTTCTGTGGTAGGTAAGGTGATGTGTATAAGAACTATTCATAAAAAGTCTGCAATGATTGACTTCCACTAGAACTATGCTCTGTGCCAGCCTTGCATAGATGATAAAGTACTAGAGTTTCATGAAAGATAATGGGGGCACATATATTTAATTTTCATGTTCATTATATGTCCTAAAAAGATTTATTGTTAAGAATACAACCACAAGCCTACTGCTTTCTAAGCCTAGAATTTTGAACTACCTGCTCTATAGAGCTTGTTAATGAACCTTGATTGACAGATTAATCTTCAGCCTTGGCAATAACAAAGAAGTTTGTGGAGGACAGGCATGTAACCAGTACTGAACAATCCTACTTATTGTATCCAAAGTAAAGTTTACATTGAAAAGCAACAAATATTTTGTAAAGTAGAAGCTTATTAAATTCATATTATTAAATTTTATTTTTAGTATTATTGTATGATGAATTCATTTCCGAGACAAAACTAATAATCAGGCCAACTAGTTAGTAGTTAAGCAAAGCTAGATGCATATTTTCTCAGTGTAAGGTTTCTCCAGAATAGTAGTTTACTCTAAATAAATAAAAAGCTAAATGGGGATGATTGAAAATCCTCAGTTTACTGGTATTTGTTTGTTTTCAGGACTTAAGTCATCATAACTGTTCATTCTCTTCCACATGTACTGACAGAAAACCAGATAGCTGTCAATTGGATTCTCATATTACTCAAGTGGAATGAATTATTATTATTATTTTCTTATGCGTAGAAATAGGAACGTGGATGGAAAAAAGCTGTCAGGCATAATGCAATTCATTATTATTTAATGCACCACAGGGTGGTAGAATGTGATGAAATATTAATTCCACCAAAGCAAAGCTCAGTCATGGCCATTTCATTTGATTCCTGACAGTACTTAGGAATCCACAAAAAAAATTCAAGGTCACATGGGATTCTGTATGTCAGTCAGTTGCTACTTTGTCAGAAGAAGGGCTTAAGAATATTCTAGTTTTGGACTATGATGTTCAAAACTTTATATTTTATATTCTCAAAGAAGTTATTGTATAGTACAGAAAACAAGGACTTAAATATCATAAATTATTTAATGAATGCATTTATTTAGTTATAAAAAGTATTTCCCAACAAACTTCATCTGATCTAGATCACAGCATAATTACTTAATCCATAGCCTGTTTCCCCAATTACATTGACAATACTATAAAGTAATCAGTCCTCAGAGCTCACCTCGGACCTTAATGTTGAAACGCTTTAAGCTTGACTTGCTTTCACTATAAGTGATATATTTTTTAAAATAATTTTTTAACAATCAAAAATATTCTAGCATAGAAACATGGCTTTATATTGTCCCATATCTATATTTTGGATTCTTCTAAAGTCCCTTATTCCAATTGTATTCTATACAACCCAGTCACATCAATTTCTTCCCTCCTGCCCTTGAATAGGTCCTCACCCTGCTTTCTACATGACCAAGTTTCACCATCACTTTATCTCATACTTCTTATTTTTTAAATTTAAGATGCAAATGGTTAAAGACAACTAGGTTGAAGCCAGGAAGCCCTAGCAAACCTCCTGACTTTAACCGTTTACATCACGCTGTGGCTTTAAGACCATGTGGTCACACCTAGATTTTTATGTGCATACTCAGAATTTGAAGTCAGAATGTCGCAGTACATTGGATCACACTTAGCACCCCAAGATTGTGTTATTTACCAGAAAAGAACTTATTTCCAGTTGGGCTGTGTCTCAGCCTTATCATATACATCTAATCTAAGACCTTTCTGTTCATTGTAAACAAAACTAAATAAAGTCAACCATAGGTCAGTAAGTGGAGCAAAAAACAAAACAAAAACAAAAACAAACAAACAAAAAACAGTTGACATGTGATGAACATAGGAAACACTCTAGGAGGGCATCAAGGAGAGGGGGCGGGAGACATACAGAAAGCATCAGGGAGGGACATTTAACCAGAAGGACAGTAGAGATGGTTTGGAGAAGAGCTTCTTTTTCTTTTTGGGAGATAGGGTGAGGTGAAAGATCAGCTGGGTGCTTTCTCTGACTCTCTGACCATCTAGGCTTAAACCCCAGCACCTGGCACTTCTTGAGTCTTTACCGGTAAAAAAAAACAAACATTTGAAATTTAGTTCAAGCAAAATCAGATCCTCATATTTGCAGAGCAGCCACTGAGACATTTCCACAGGCCAGTTTAAGATCTCCTTAGGAGTATTTTGATTTGTATATGCACCTTCCATCTCTGTGGTTCTTTCTGTTCAAAGATTCCACATCCATTTGCAGTATCCAATAAAATATTAACTCATTACAATGAAAAAATTATGTGCTTTGTGTGAAATGTATGGCTAAATGTGAAACAAAATAATGAATGCGTAAACATTAAATTTTTGCCCACAGACAAAAATAGTGTGATGAATTAAAATGATAGCTTAAATTAAGTTACTTGGCACTATGGAGAAAGGTTCCATATACTTTACTGTATCTGCCTTTGGCAAGACTCCTGTAAAAGCTGGAAGATTAGAGGAAGTTCAGATGTTGGGGGGAGGGGAATGCAGATGGCCCAGAGGAATCATCATTTTCAGACAGATGGTTCCTGGTTGTGGATTTTGTGACTGTTCGTTGAGGGGAAATAGCCAGTGACAATGATCAAAGCAGGTTGATAGGAATTGTGAGGGTTGTCTGAAGACATGTTAAAAATGGTCAGCCTATGATGAAAAGAACACAGTCTCTTGCTTAAGAAAACAAATTTGTTATGAGACATGTCCTCTTTCATACAATGTTGAATATCTTAGAGAAGCACAGACAGTCACACTAAAATTTCTAATATGTATAGAAAAAAATCCTTAGTTTAAATTAATCTGTTTTTGTTATTTTTATTTTGTCATCTGTGACTTCTTTTGCATATGATATTACAAATCATATTGAGTACAGTAATTAAATATAAACCTTATACTATAAAATACAATTTAAAGTTCATAGAATGCAAAGTAGCATCTCCATTGGAGTAATTTTCACAAATATGAAGGAATTTTATTCTCAGGATCATTTTGTTGGTAGAAAATGAGAAAAATAAAAGTATAATTATCTTTTCTTACTTCTAAATTAAACCACAATATGCATAAAAATATTAATTACACCAGTAACTGTATTTTAGGAATTACATTGGAGCTCTTGAGATAGCTAATACCCTTACATTAGATTTTATTCATTTTTCCAGAGAGGGTATGTTGTCCCAATGCAGGGGAATGACAAGGCAATGGGGTGGAGAGGGGGATCAGAAGGGAGTGCACCTTGGTGAAAGCAACTGGAGGGGGAGGGGGATGGTAGCAGGGCAGGATAAAGGGATAACATTTCAAATGAAATACAGAGTATCTAATAAAAAATATTTCATTCATTTATATTAAAAACTGAACTATTTCTTTTTGACATTTAAGATTATATATATATATATATATATATATATATATATATATATATATATATATATATATATATATATATATATATATATATATATATTTGCATTATAGTCATTCACCTCCCGGTATGACCTCTGGCTGTTCTTCATACCATATCTACACCCCTGCCATCGACAAGATGATGACTCCATTACCCCCATACTTCCAACCCCACAGACCTCCCCACACCCTGGGACCTCAAGTCTTTTGAGGGTTAGGTGGTTCTTCTCTCACTGAGGCTATACCAAGAAGTCCTCTGCTGTATATGTGTCAAAGGCCTCAAATCAGGTGGTGTATGCTGCCTGGTTGGTGGCTTAGTGTCTGAGAGACCTTAAGGGTTCAGATTAAGACTGATGGTCTTGCTATGGGGTCGTCGTCCTCCTCAGACTCTTCCAGCTTTTCCATAATTTAATGACAGGGGTCTGTGGCTTCTGTTCATTGGTTGGATGTAAGTATTTGCATCTGACTCTTTCATCAGCTTGTTTGGCCTCCCAGAGAGCAGGCATTCAAGGCTCCTGCCTGTAGTAAGCACACCATAGCATCAGTAAATGTCCAGTCTTGGAGCGTCCCCTTGAGATGAATCCCAACTTGGGCCAGGCACTGGGCTTCCTTTCTCTCAGCCTCATCTCTTTTAGTCTCTGCAGTACTTTTAGAAAGGAACAATTCTGGGTCAGAGGTTTTGACTGTGGAATTGGAACCCCATCATTCCACTTGATGTCCTCTCTTTCTATCGGGGTCGGACTCTACAATTTTCCTTTCCCCACTGTTGGGGATTTCATTTAAGGTCTCTCTCTCTCCTTTGTGTCCTGACCATCTATTAACTTCGAGGTCCCTGGTACTTTCTAGGGGTCACCCCTCCTACCTCCTGAGGTTGCCTGTTTTCATTCTTCCTGCTGTCTTTCAGGGATTCAGTCCTGTTCCCCCTACCCAAAACAAATCAAGATCCCCTTTGCCCCTCAACATTCCTTCTCCCCCATGGGTCCCTCCCTCCCTCTGCTTCCTGTGATTGCTTTCTTCTCATTCCCAAATGTGATTGAGGCATCCTTACTTGGGCCCTTCAGCTTATTAACCTTGAGTTCTTTAGATTGTGCCCTGGCTATTCTCTACTTTTCTTGGCTAATTTCTGCATATTCTTCTGTTACTTTTTGGTCTTAGTTACCTCATTCAGGATGATATTTTCTATTTCCATCCAGTTTCCTACAGAACTCATGATATCCTCATTCTAAATAGCTGAGTAGTAATCTATTGTGTAAATGAACCACTTTTTCTGTAACCATTTCTTTCACTGTGGAACACCTGGGTTGTTTCCAGCATCTGGCTGTTACAAATAAGGCCACTATGAATGTAGAGGAGCATGTACCCTTGTGGCATGGTAGGGATTCTTTTGGGTATATATGCCCAAGAGTGGTATAGTTGGGTCTTCAATTAAATCTATTTTCAATTATCTGAGGAACCTCCAGATTGATTTCCAGAGTGGTTGTACCAGTTTGCAATCCCATCAGCTGTGGAGGAGTGTTTCTTATTCTCCTCATCTTTGCCAACATGTGCTGTCACCTGAGTTTTGAAAATTGTGTTGAAATTTTGATGGAAATTGTATTGAATCAGTAGATTGCTTTTGGTGAGATTCTTTTATGTACAAAAAAATGCACAAAATAAAATAGAGGTTCATCAGCAAAATAGATCATCAGTCTGATTCATGATGAGGATGAATTATTCATGTGACCAATAGCTGAAAGGTGATAAATATTTGATGCATGAGACACATTTCAATGCCATTCAAGATCAACCCTTCCCTACATGGATATCTCAGGTTAACTCTCACTCATTGGATCCCCCTTGGACATTTTTTCCTTTCCCTAAACATCTATTTGGTCACTAATATCTTAATATAGATGCTCTTCTTGTCCTATCTTTTTTTCCTCTAGAAAATTATTAAATATGAAAAATCTGAAAACATGCTAGCTATTTTTTGATTAAGTTTAATGAATGGGTCATCAATTCCCATATAAAACTAATTTACATGTGAACAAATTATACTTGGATGGGTATATATGCTCTATTTCTGTGATAAAATACCATGATCAATACAATGTATAGAAGGGATAGTTTACTTTTTCTTGTGCTTACAGACCATAATGAGGAAGAGAGCTTGGCAGCATATGGAATACACTGCTACAGAATTATAAAGCTGAGAATCATCTTCATTCAGAAACATGAAACTATAAAGTAGCAAGGAGTATTTTGGCTCTGAAAACATGCCCCATATGAATATATACTGTCCAGTAAAGTGGGACTTCCTAAACTTCCCCAAATAATACCAACAACAGGGACCTAGTTTCCAACTACAAAAGTCTGTGGGGTAACATTCTCAGTTAAACCCCTACATGTGGTAATTTTAGAAATTGTCACCTATCATGTTATACCTAATACCAACTGTATTCGTCAACATTCATGCAGATAAGCTAGTCTATTCTATCTCTATCTCTCTCTCTTTCTCTCTCTCTGTCTTTCTCTGTCTCTGTTTCTCTCTGTCTCTTTCTCTATGTGTATGTGTGTGTGTGTGTGTGTGTGTGTGTGTATGTGTGTGTGTGAGTGTATCTCTGCATGTACTCATATGTTTGCATTGTTTGTGTGAATTGGCACACTGAAGAATTTGGGATATTGTGTCTGTTGCTTCATTCTCATATCTGGTAGTTGCAGTATGTCTTCTCTGAGACATATGACCTTACACTTCACTGACTCTGTTTAATTTCATGATACGTAACAAATGTACATTGAAGAAAAACATAATAGATTCAGTTTTATTATTTCTGAACTTGGTTCTTCAAAATTTACATAAAGAAAATGAGTTTTAAAATTCCTTTCAGAAATTGGTTGAAGAAAATTTAAATTGCATTATTTTAATATGTCTTTCTAGTAAATAAGAAAATCCCCAAAGCAAGACAGGAAAAAAATGGGTAAAACAAAAGCTACATTTCCATGACTAATATCAAATCAGTCTTCAGATCTCCAACACATTTTCATCTTTGTTGACTGCAATAACTTATTTCTCCTGGGCTGGTTTCATTTCCTGTTAGCCTTATTTCTCAACAGATATCCTATGACTCTAGCACCTCAAAAATCTTGTGGTATCCAAGGCAATTTCAATGTTACCGCTTCATGCTTCAATATCTAGGATCCATACAGGATCTTCTGGGCTCCTCTAAAAAAGATGGCATCACTTCTCCATCGCTGCCCTATGTAACATTCTCAGCTTATGTTTATCAACTCCATTGTCATTGCTGTTCTTTGTGATCATCCCATGCTATTGATATCTCCAATACTATGGGGTCTTTTCCTGAAACTGGGTTTCACAAATTGCCTTTCATAAGCTCTCTTTATGGTTCTAAGCATCAGATGTTCTTCATGAGCCATTCATACCTTCAACACAAGTATTACCTGGGTAACTCTCATACATTTCCAAGTACAGCTGCAGCATGAGTTACAGCTTCAGCTCTCAGTTACAGCTTTGTGCTCTCAGAAAACATTCCCCAAGAAGATTTTACCCAAGTGATGCTGGTTCCTACTTCTTCTTCTTCTTCTTCTTCTTCTTCTTCTTCTTCTTCTTCTTCTTCTTCTTCTTCTTCTTCTTCTTCTTCTTCTTCTTCTTCTTCTTCTTCTTCTTCTCCTTCTCCTTCTCCTTCTCCTTCTCCTTCTCCTTCTCCTTCTCCTTCTCCTTCTCCTTCTCCTTCTCCTTCTCCTTCTCCTTCTCCTTCTTCTTCTTCTTCCTTCTTCTTCTTCTTCTTCTTCTTCTTCTTCTTCTTCTTCTTCTTCCTCCTCCTCCTCCTCCTCCTCCTCCTCCTCCTCCTCCTTCTTTTTCTTCTTCTTCTTCTTCTTCTTCCAGGAACCATGCATTTTAGAATGCTTATTTATTTATTTTAAATTTCTTTTGAATATTCTTTGTATTTTTATTTTAAATGTTGTACCCTTTCCCCTTACACTCCCCACCCTCCTCCCCCTCAACTTGCTTCCATGAAGGTGCTCCCTCTCCCAATCATTCTTGTCATTTCAGAGCCTTGGCTGGGTGATAATGTTGTTCTCCCCATGAGATTGCAAACATTTCAGCTCTTTCAGTCTTTTCTCTAGCTCTTTCACTGGGTCCCTGTGTTCAGTCTGATGAATGTGAATCTATTTGCATTCTTCTACTTGCAGACATACAGTTAGACCAGCACCATTTGTTGAAGATGCTCTCCATTTTCTATTGTATGGTTTGGATTCATTGTGAAAAATTGTCTATAGGTGTGTGGAATTATTTCAGGGTCTTTCATTCATTTCCAGTTATCAACTTTACTATTTATATTCTAATACCTTGCATTTTTTATTACTATTTCTCTGTCTTAAAACTTGTACCAGGAATGATTATAACTTCAGATATTTATTTTTATTTTCAGGAGTGTTTTTAGGTTTCCTGGGTATTCTGTTTTTCCATATAATGTTTACAATTGTTCTTTCATATTCTGTAAGAATTGTATTGAATTTGTTAATTTTGGTAAGTAGACATTTTTTATTATATTTATCCTACAGATCCATGAGCATGAGAGATATTTTAATTTCCTGATATTTCCTGCAATTTCTTTCTTCAGAGACTTGAAATTTTGGTCATAAAGGTATTTCACTTACTTGATTAAAGTTACACCGAGGTATTTTATATTACTTTTGGCTATTATGAAGGGTGTTGTTTTGCTAGTTTCTTTCACTTCTCTTTTGTATAAAGGAGAACCACTGGTTTTGTTTGAGTTAATTTTGTATGCAGCAACTGTGCTGAAGGTGCTTTTAAGCCATGGGAATTTTCTTGCAGAATTTTTGTGTTCTCTTATGCATATTATCAATATCATTGGTGAGTAGAGATATGTTGACTTCCTTCCCAACTTGTCTACCGTGATCTCCTTTATTATCACCCCTATCCCTCTGAGCTAAAACATATAAAGCAGATACGCAGATTTATCATCATGTGGGTCCACCAATAACTGAAGCAGAAGCTGTCCCTGATTTATTGTCTATTTGTGGATTCTGTTCCTCTAAATAGACTGCTTTGCCTGCCCTCAGTGGGACAGTATGTTCCAGAGTGGATTGGTACCCAGGTACAGCCTCCCACTTTTAGGAGAAAGAACAAGAGGAGTGTTTCGGGGAGTGACTGTGAGGGAGGTGATGGGAGAAGGGTAGAAGCGATCAGTATCTAAAGGAATTAAATTAATTAATCAAAAAGAAAACTATAACTCTGAAGAAAAAAATACCAAAACTAATTTTTATGTTTTGATGTTCATGTGGATGACACAATTCCATCTTTTAAAATTAATTTTTCAACTTTCCTAGTAGATTAGGCTTATAATTCCAGACAGTAAGGAGGGTAAAGAAAGAAAGTCACAAACAAGTTTAAGGTCTGTCTGGATTTAAGTCTGATAACTAAACTCAAGCACCAAAAAGTTCAAATAGGAAGAAGTTTGTGCATCACAGCACAGTAGTAGAAGACTTAGTACTTGTCTACTTGTTTATCCCACGTGATCAAAAATGCATTAGTCTTCTCTTCCATTGAATGATTTCTAGATGTTGCTTTCTACCAGGGCCTGCCCTATTTTAGTCATGTGTTCAAACCTTCAAATGGATGAGGAAGGAAAAACCAAATTGTTATTTTGTTCGTTTGGGTTTTCTTGCCCCCAGAAAGTTTACATTAAGTTTAAATTCAGTTGAGTCCTGAATAAGCTTTTCTAAGCATGACACATTAGACAGGGAAGTTGGTTCTAATGTCTTTCTGGACATTGTCACTTCAATCAGCAGTGCATCTGTTGTGTGTCATCTATTGCTTTAATTGAGTAAGGCATCTTTCTAATCTAGCAGTGCATAATTTCCTGAGCTCTCTTTAACTGACAAAATTACTCACCAGTGGAGCTACATCATGGAAACATGGAAGTTAGGAACATCCACAAGATAAAAGAAAATATTGTCATCAATTTTTAATAAAAATAAAATATTTAAAACATTTGAAAAAATGTTGTATAACTTGTAAGTTCCAGAGAATTGGTTTCTTATGACAATTTGGTTGTTTATTTTTTCTTTTTGTTGGTTTGCTTTGTTTGTGTGTATGTTTATGTGTGTGTGTGAGAGAGAGATAGATAGATAGATAGATAGATAGAGAGAGAGAGAGAGAGAGAGAGAGAGAGAGAGAGAGAGATGAATTTATGTGCTTGTGTGGGAACATGTGGATATGTTTAATAGGT
The DNA here is from genome assembly GCF_963924665.1 of Micromys minutus. NCBI lineage: Eukaryota > Metazoa > Chordata > Mammalia > Rodentia > Muridae > Micromys > Micromys minutus. Next base: position 15,433,592 of record NC_137984.1, read on the forward strand.
TTACCACCTTATTTTGAGATAGGTTTCCCTTTTAATCCTCTTCATCCATTTGGAATTTTGATACTGGCTGGCCAACAAGGCATTGTATTCTCTTTTTATTTGCCCCTCCCCCAGCACTGGAGTTACAACTATCCAGCATTTACATGTTACTATGGTCTGGTGCTAAGTACATATAAATGCCCAGAAAGCATTTACTCTCAGAAGCTCTCCCAATATCCAGCTCTCCCAATATCCAGTTATCAGTGATTGCATATTATGTCTGTTCTTTTGTGACTGGGTTATCTCACTCAGGATGATATTCTCTAGATGCATCCATTTTCTTAAGAACTTCTTTAAGCCATTGTTTCTGATGGCTGAGTAGTACTCCATTGTGTAAATGTACCACAATTTTTATATACATTCATCTACTGAAGGACATCTGGGTTCTTTCCAGCTTCTGGCTATTATAAATAGAGCTGCAATGAACATTGTGCTGTGTGTATCTTTGTTGTATATTAGAGCGTCTCTGGGGTAAATGCCCAGAAGTGGAATAACTGGGTCTTCAGGTAGTACTATGTCCATTTTTCTGAGGAATCGCCAGACTGATTTCCAGAGTGGTTGTATCAGTTTACAATCTCAACAACAGTGGAGAAGTGTTCCTCTTTTTTCACATCCTTGCCAGCATCTGTTGTCATCTGAGTTTTGGATCTTGGCCAATCTGACTGGTGTGAGGTGGAATCTCAGGGTTGTTTTGATTTGCATTTCCCTGCAGAATGTGTTTCTTTAGTATAGAATGTTAAATTGTCTATTTATACTAAATTAAAAAATGCATATGACTTGGATTTCCCCCTTCCATCTTGTTCTCACATTTGTAAGAGTTCTATGTCACTCCAAATGTTACATTGGTCCAAAGTTTACATGCAGTCTTTTCAAATATGGGTTTAATATTTTCAAACAATAAGGCAAGTAACTAAATGTCACATATACAGCTAAACTCCTTTCACATGCAAAAACATAATGAGGCATTCTCCCGTGTATAATTGTATGGACAGAGAAAAGGAAATTAATACATGAGTTTTTTCAAAGGGAAGTAAATTTCTAGGAACTCTCACTGATCATAGAAGACATAGATGCTTTCATTCACATGAATTTTTGTATCTCCCTCCTTCGCCATGAGTTATGCTTAATTATAAAACTAATAAGCATTCTTCCAAATTATCCTTTAATTCTGAGGTAAAATCAAACTATATAAACATGTCACGATTTGTTGAACTGTTGGAGTTTGTGATAATAAAGTGAGAAGCTTAGAATGTTGGCAGTGGATCCAGATTACCTGGGTTTAATCCTGCCTCTGAATATTAGTGGCAATGTGAGTTCATAGGATAAAGAATTTAATTTCTCAGTTCCCCCTTTTTATAATAATACCTCCATCAGCGGGTTGGGAAAGTAAAAGCATTAATGCATTTAAAGTGCATAAAAGATTTCCTGGTAGCTCAGTCACTCCATTAGTACTGTTCATTTCTCCTTAAGCACATTGCTGCCCATGGTTTACTGACCAAATTACAACAGACCTCTATCAATTGATCACATTTTCACTGTGTCCAGTGGGACTCTCTTAAAATGTCTAAAACCCAAGTTTTTTTCTTTCCTCATTACAATTATTTTTCTTTCTGACATTTATGTCACCAAAATGAAATGTTAAGTGTGAGTTAATGTCACCACCACAGCTTAAAGTCTGTCTGGGCCTAGTTTCCATTTAAATGGTTCTTGAATAAACAGAGTAATGGAAATGAGTTCTACATCATTTTTAATTTGATCCGATTTTCAGATTTTAAATTAGTCCTCTTTGTCTCTTTTATCAATAAGCAATCCACACCTTCTGACTTTACATGCAAATTTTCATTAATGTTTTATATTTCAATAATGTTAATTATGGCAGAATGTACTGTAGTTCAGCCAATTAAAGTGGGAAGTCCTTTAACTGAGTTAAAATATTAACTACAGAATCCTACATTCTGGGTAATGTTTAATTGTCCTTTGAAAATAAAACTAATAATAAATATCAAAGATCAATACAATTGAGAAATGTAATTTATTATAAAGGAGAAAACATTATTAACTAGATGTTCTCTTCTACAAAAGTATGAAGTATAATTCTTGACTTTTAACAATGTTTTAATAAATTTATATCATGTTAATATATCTATTAATCCAGTTTCAGTTTTTGTTGTTCTACATTAGACAACTACTCCAGGTAAGATGTGTTTTTAGGTACTTGAAAGAAAACAAAGCAAACACAATAATGGCTTCTATAGTCATGAAGTTGGCACTTTAACTATTATCTGGGATCCAGATTCCTCTTCATACTTTTTTTTTTCTACTTTATTCTCAGATTATCAATCTGGCTAACTCTCTATATGACTCATCATCTTTTTTTTTTTCTTGACCTGATTGTTCTTTTACATTTATAAAGTCTGTTTTTTTTTTTTTTTTTTTGAGACAATTTACTTATGATAAAAAAAGCCTAAACATTTCAAGCTCGCCATTTGATATTTTTGGTTAAAGTTATTCATCTTCTTTGGGAAGGTTTGAGATCAGCATAATTCTATAGTTTTTCACATCAAAAAATGTTCAGCATCAATAGGATCTATGAAAGTTGTATATGTAATGAAGGTGGTTGCTTCTTGTTCTGCAAATATAGAACATGCATAGGTTTGAATGGGAATAGCCCCATTTAAATGTTTGGTTCCAAGTTGATCAAGTGTTTGCAAATGAACAGGAGGTCTTGCCCTATTGGAGTAGGTGTGCCATTTGGGGTTTGTGGTTTCAAAAGCCCATTCCAGGGCTACTTCTGATTTTACAAAAAGGACTGTTGGGTTAACACATATAAAACTCCATATCCAGGAGACTTGAGATTAAATCCAGATACCAGGAAATGGTATTGGCTTTAGTTTTGTATAAATTCATAATCTTGTGTGTAACAGACACACCTTAAAAGTACAAATTCTAAAGGGATCACTCATGACTGCAAATAAATTACAAGGATAATTGTTCTATTCTGACAATATATTGCTTCATATCTGATATTTGAATCAGAGTTTTGAGAATAATTTGTGAGTAGTGAGTTGCAACATGAGTATTAAAACATATTTTATTAAAACTGAATTTTTCAAAAATCCCCAGAGAGACAGTTAAATATATACAATAGAAACAATCCATATTATAATGAGATCATGGAGAGAAAGAGACTAGGAATTCATAAAAGATATGAAGTTATTTTTTAATCCATTTTTGCAAATAGTTGTGAAATTTTGACAAAGCTACTCAATTTCTCTTGGATAGTTGCTTTTAGCTGATAAACAAGTTTTCTAAATACCTTTTGTTGTTGTTGTTGTTGTTGTGACAAATGCTGAAAAACAATTTGCAACAGGAATGATTTGTTTTTTGCATATCTTAAAAACTTTCCACCCATGGGGAGGCAGGCCACTTTGTGGCATGACAAAACAGAGCTCCTCACCTCAGAATTAGAGATGGTAGAGTGAGACTATCATGGTCCCTTCTATTCTTCCCTTGTGTCTACCCAGGTTATCAGGTTGTTGGACTGAGAACTCTTCAGGACTGTTTTTTCCCTTCCCATTGGTTCTACCACATGCCAATCATTTTTGAAAATATATAGACTCTACCAGAGGGGAGTTTACTAATCATCAAATGTTTGTTAATATTTAGATTAACAGTCAATATTAACTAACATACTGAAAATTGAGATAGGACAAACAGAAGAGATGTCTCACGCACTCAAAGTCTAAATCCAGTCATTTCAAATATCTTAATTTGTCTTCCAAAAGATATAATTATAAGAAGTATCCCAGATCTAACTGCTACAGTGCCTGGAATACTAAGTACCATATGAACTATCATACTATCATATCATTCTGTGTTATGTAACAGAAGAAATGTTAAAATATATCCTACTGTGCATTTTTAGCATTTGGTAGTTGGAATATCACTTATACTCAATTATGTACACCTGGTACATTTTAAATGAATTTATGCAGACATATTACACAGCACACTAATTACATTGATAGAAGTACTAATTAAAGAACAGTACTTTTTGCATGTAGATACCAAAAGACATATTATTCTTTGTTTCTGAGATTTAGTTTCTATTGCAGAAAGAGTACTTTAATGAGTTGATCAACTTGTTAATTTACATGAAATTCAGTATCATTATTATGTGTTCAAAATGGCCTGAGCAGTGTTAGTTAAACTAAATGAATAAAATATGGTCAGACGATCATTGTAATCTTATTTTAATATTATATTTTTGATCATGTCTTGTGAGACTTACAAATTATAACTTACTAATTTATATTTATTTTATTTGGTGCATTTTGATACAAACTTATGATATGTAGCTCATTATATAAACTAGGCATTTTTTGAATTCATAGAGATCTGCCCTTCTCTTCCTTCTGAGTAGTGGGATTAAAGATGTACACCAACCAAAGCAATTTAGTAATTTAAACACAGCTACATTATTTGCACCAGAGACCTGGGCCTTCTGCCAATTGTCAAAGGATCTTTGTGTCAGTTACTGTTCTGGGCATTTAAAGGGAGAGTTGTTATATCTTACATACCTTGATTCCTTCATCTGAAATGAATTCATGGAGTTATAGTTTTAACAGTGTAGCTTTTGTGGGTGAATAGATCAGGATGAAGTAGCTACCACAAAGAGGAGTGGTTACTTACAGTGGGCAGACCTGACTTTCTGAAATGGAAAAGTGCAGCTCAATTTCACAGCATTTTCATCATCACCACCCAAGCCTACAGAGTGTCCAGAAGTAAACTTTAATTAGGTTTTAGCTATAGCATTGTATAAAAACTATTCTTTATCTTCTTCCACCCTGGCCACTGCATTTTGGAACAGCTCTGTGGGACTTTATCACATCTCTGCACTGCTCTCCCCTATAGGCATTCAACAGTGCACACAAGATGAGGAAGAACAAACAGGAGTTCATACAATGAAATCTCTATCTTCAATCTCCTGATATTGTTGCAAAGACACATCCATATGAGCAGTTTGCATAGATGTTAATAAAGCATGCCTAACAATAACAGCAATCTACTGTTTCTACTGCTATAGCTAGAAATAAAGTCCTGAAATATTGTCCTCACATAATCATTTTCTTGAGATTAATTAATTAATTGAACTTCAGTTTCTGACTGCTGTGAGCCTTATGACCTTTAAAAAAAACTACCATGTTTTTCATTGAAGACAAAATTAACCCTCCTAATAAGTTGATGATTTAAATCAAACAGAAATCTCCAATTATTGATGTCAATTTGCTAAAAGCTATTGGCTGACTAATGGCACTTGGAAATAGATTTTTGTATTAGGATAAAGCAGAAAGAAACTGGTATAAAATCAATAGAACAAGTCTCTGGGTGTTGTTCTGTCATTAATAACACAGCCCTTTCTTTACAAAAACACACCTGTGGGTTTTTTTTTTCATCTTCATTTTCACATCTTACAAAATACCACAGTCACCTAGTTGAGCAAAAATTATGTTCACTACTAAACATGTTGACATATACCATAGTTCCCTTTCTTCTTTTTTATTTGACATTTACCAGATGTCCTAAAGTTTTGTTATTTTTGTCATTGGCAGTGATTTTAAATGTCTAGTCCTTGGAATAAAGAACCTGTCTTACCCGAGAGCCAGATAAAATTCTCAGGACTCCAGTTCATTCTGTTGAATCAAATGCTGTGAGAGTAGTGCCAACAACATTCTGATGAAGAGGTCTTCATGTGCCAATGATGAGTCTCAATCACAGACCCTCTATTCTGCACCCTGAAAAGTGGTTTTAAGAGATCTGCCCTAATATTTAGATAAGGGGAATATATTAATAGTATAAAATGGTATATAAATGTAAAGCAAAATCTCTCAGGATCATTCACCAAAAAGTCAGTTGGTATTCTGAAAAGTTTGGGGAATTGTTTACACAAAGATATTTAAAGCATTTATTAATATTGAGATTTTTAGTGACCTTACTGTGGCAGAGAAATTAGACTACATATGCTTGGCCATATGGAGGATATATTAAGAAGCAGAACTGGATGGAATGGCAGTTTCCGGTCCTAAGATATTGGGAGGGGTTAAGAGCATGTTCTTCCTGAGAAGAAGCTGCAGCTTGCTATCTTATGAAATACTAGAGTCTCACAGCTTCCAGTACAGATTTCTTTTGACTGTTTAGTAGCCTTTACCATTGGAGCAAACTTGCCATATGTAACATTAGTATTGCCTATATTTCTTTCCAAATTCCTCACTGATAATTACTCATATTTAGGAAGTAGGGAGGAATGTGAATAGAGAAATTTAATTATATTTCATTGTTCTCTTTCAAAATACAAGTTCTCAGATATCATGTTCTCTACTTCCCCTTCCTAACTGATAATTAAGGAATTATATTATATGATAATATAACTTTTGATTCTTCTCTAATTTTTCATTAATGGCTTTTAAAGGTTCAAATATTAAGATGAAGTAAATAAAAGTATATTTCAAATGATATATATTGAAATAGTTACATTCTGTCTTCAATAAAATGAATATAAATGATTCATATGCCCACTTCATCTCTGAATCTAAGAGTATCTTAAATCTTGAGGGACAGAAATTTGCCGATTTTTTTCATCAGAACTTTCCTATCTTAGAAGCTAACACCCATAACTAAGCCAGACTGAGGGTAAATGGGCTTATATCTCTTTATAATGGGTTTGTTTCTCTTTATATTTTGTCTTGTGTTCAACACACACCCCGTATTTGTTTTCTCTGCCTTGGTTATATACAAGTAATCAAACCATCTTTGAATGCCTTCACTGTTGAAGTCCATTACCCCCAAAGTCAAACTCTTACCTTTTACCACATAATTGTCTGCTACATCTGATGCTCTCTTAATGTGCTGCAAAGTTCTATGCCAACTTGACTAAAGCTAGAGTTATCTGAAAGAAGAGAACCTCAATTGAGAAAATGTCTTCAAAATATTCAGCTGTGGGGATTGTCTTAAAAAGTCTTTGATGAAGAAGGTCCCAGCCCAGAGTTCATGGTATCATCCTTGGGCTGATCATGGATTTTGTAGGAGGGTAAATGGAGAATTCCATGGGGACCAAGCCAGTAAGCAGCACCCCTCCATGGAGTCTGCATTAGCATTTCCCTCCAGGTCTTTGTATGAGTTACTGCACTCACCTCCTTTAATGATGAAGAGTGATATAGAAGTATAAGAAAAACAGACATAAAACAAACAAACCAAGGCCTTTCCTCCTTAAGTTGCTTAGGTCATGATAATCCATCACAACAATAGAACCTTTGACTAAGACAGTTAGTACTGGGATAAGGGGTATTAGTGTGGCAAACCTGGCAATGTTGTTTCTGAGAGGACTTTGAAACTCTGGGCTATTGTGTGTTGAAGCTCAGTGAACAGTTCTGCAGGAGCTTGAGAAATAAAGATACTGAGAACAGTACAGACAATGGAGGGAGGCAAGACTCTTAAGGGCTTTTGTGTGGGCTGAAAAATCAGCTATGATTCACAAGACACAGGACTACTAAAGTAAAATCTTTACTTTGTGTAAATCATTGATGCTGCTCAGCTAGAGCTGAGAAATTAGTGATGATGAAGAAGAGACCAGCATAGTTGATATAAAACTTGTGGGAAGTGTTTCTTTAGAGTCAGCACATGAAGCAGCATTTCAGAGGCAGCCAAGGTTAGAGCCAAACTTGTTAGTGTAAAAGTCACTCAGACTCCAGTGGTTTTGAAGTCATGGAAGGGAAATGAAGAACACCTAAGGTTTGGTTTTGTGAGAAGACAGGACAGGCCATTGGTAAAAGTGTGCTTCAGGGACAAATGAAGACCTCCTATTGAATAGGCCAAGTTGAGGCTTTACATCAGGATGAAAGGCTAGGAGAGGTGATTGTGGAAAGTGCAGCCCAGTTGAAGCAAAAGGCCCCAACATTGCAGAGATGCCAGTACCATGGGATGACTACCAAGACCAGTAGTCACCAGCAGCAGGGGACTGGAGCCAGCCAGAGTTTAGGAGACAAGCTGTGTGGACTGTAAAGTTCTAAGTTGGAGAAGTGACCTTTGAGGGAGCCCAGAAGAGCATGAGTGAATTTCAGATATTAAACACTGGGCTATTTATACTTCCAGAGGGTTTTATTTTTTGCTGCGTTCAGATTTTATGACTGTGCCATGGTCTTCACTCTTGAAGTAAAAATTTATTCTTGTTTAATTTTACAGGAGTCTACAGGTGAGAGGCTTTAAATTAAAGAGGGAGGGGGAGGGGTAGAGGAAGATGTTTGGGGTTCACAGAGAATTTCGATTTTAAAAGAAACTGGATATTATTTTTAAAGTGAAAGTTTTATTCTAGTGTTTGAATTTGTAAAACTGTGGGACATTTTCACATTTGCGTTTTATATTGTGATGCATTTATTAATATGCAAACTTAGGTATGAATGAAAAAGGAAAAGTTGTAGCTCAACAGTGATGAGTTTGTATATCAAGTTAAAAGGGTAGTTGTGCTGGATAATTTATTGCCAATTTGACACAAACTTCAGTTATCGAAAAGTATGGAGCCTCAACTGAGAAAAATACATCCATAATATCTAGCTGCAGATATTTCTTAACTAGTGCTTGCTGGGGGAGGGGCCAGCTCAATATGGGTTGTATAATCCCTGGGCTGGTTTGTCCTGGGTTTTATAAAATCATTCTGAGCATGCCATGGGGACCAGGCTGGTAAGCAGCACTCCTCCTGGCTTCTGCATTAGCTCCTGCCTCCAGGTCTCTGTCCTGTGCTGGCTTTTGTCCTGACTTCCTTTGATAATAAACAATATTATGGAGATGTAAACCAAATAAACTAGTTTATTTTATCACCTGTGGAAAAATAGAGAAAACCACTTTCCCCATGCAATGGTAGTGTTATGGGAACATAGAATGAAATACTGACAAGGGCCCTGCAAGGCAAAGGAGAAAGGGGTAGGTTGAAGTGAGGAACACTTTGTAACTTCTGTGTAGGTAAGGAGCCATGGAGGTCATAAAGTATGGTGTTAATGAAAACAGCAGCCAATAGCCACCAAGAGAGGGACACACAGCAGAACACGTGAGAGGTGGGGTGGATCATTAGCAGAAGGAGATCAGCTGTATATCGGATGTACTGTAGTCAGGAGAAGGTAATTTGGACTTACTTCCATATTGAGTCTGATTTTCCTGTTGAAGAATGTAAACATGGGGAGGTAACATGTTGGTGGAAGAAGTCTGGTCTGGCGACAGGGCATTTAGCAAATCCTTCAGGGCAGAGCATAACCTAGACCTCCATCTGCTATTGATCATCCTGGGCATCATCAATGGAAAGCTGAAAACGAGTTTAAGGATGTTGAGCATTGTACCATTACAACTGGAGGATTCAATTAGGCATTCCCAGTGTCTTCAGCCTCCTTATAGGATGTCTTCTGGAGGCAATCACATATGCTGTAGGAAGGAAAGCAAAGGAAGGATCTTGGGTAGCAGCGATGGATTTGGGGTACAGAGGTGTCTCAATCCTATCCAGGCACTCTTCAAGTGGAGAGTCCTGTCTCCTTAGCAAGGAATCTTTAATGGTCAGTATTTGGGGGGGGGGGGTGGAAAGAGCTGGGCCATAGCAGAGGTAGAATAAAGAACAATAAAGACAGCCACTCTGGCTCTTGCATCCTTGATCTGTCAGCAAGAAACTGGTGATCTTCTTGGTCAGTGGGATGGTGTCAGATATTGCTAGCAGACCCTGTGGACATATGCAAGCAATACCTCTTCTGCTTATAAGGAGGGGTCTGCTCCCTTGCAAATCCCAAGAAATGGTCATGCCCTTGTACTAGGATTGGAGGAGTATGGAGGGAGATAGGAGGGTGTTTGAAGCTTTAGTGAACGTTAAATATATTTACGGTAGTTAGAACGATTATTAACTGTATACTGGGGGCTAGGCATCTGCAGTGGTATTATGCTAATTAACCTGCTCTGTACTCCTCACCAGCAGTGTGGCAGGAATTCCTTGCCACCTGCCCAAATACTCTAGATTCTCGAAGGAAAGACACATACATGTAGCCTTTTATTTTTAATATGCCTTGAGCTGCTCAGTGGCTGGGACACTTCAATTCTTTACATTACTAGCATACTCTCTCCTCCACTGTTCCTGAATTATTACTTACTGAGGCCTATATTTCATCCTGGCCACCTCAGACCCAGGCCTGCAGCCTTCCTGGACCACAATCCCCAACTCTTGCATGTCAGCAGTCTCTCTCTTTCTCTGTCCTACAGTCTGATCCTTTTGCTTCCCCAGCTTAGTGGGAGTCAATCCTTCTTCCTGTTGCCCCCCCCAAAAAAAAAAAAAAAAAAAAAAATCTAAAGTCCTACCTCTGTCTCCCTGCCCAGCCATAAGACAGTGGCAACTTTATTTACTAATTAGCACCAGCTGGGGACAGCGACCCTCAGCATCTCACAGGGGATTTTCCTGCAATTTGACAACCCATAACGCAAGCATCAAACCAACTCCGCAACAGCATTCTCTTTGTTTCATAAGTTGAACTCTTAGGGTTTGATGTGTTCTTTCTTTTATTCCTTTGCCTTGGGGGCTGATCTGTCTTTCCACATCTAAAGCATATCCCTTCTATTTTTATTGTTGCTGCTAAAGTCTGAGCTATGGATGTAACCTGATGTAATGTTGCTCCTAATTCTAGGGTAGCCACAATCCATCTACCATAGTGTTCAATCTTTTTTGACTTTTGCAGACAAGCCTGGAATCAGAAGTGATAGCTTCCCATATGCTATTCTTAAGAAGAAAGTCTCTAGCTTCAGGGTCAAAAATTTTTCTCTCTAGTTTTATTTAATTTCTAAGAATAAAATAATATAGAGCGTCCTTTGACTTTTGGTGGAGAAAGAGCAGGGAAAAGGTAGAGAGGCACTTTTGAGCCAGAAGGTTGGTCATTCTATCCTTGACTTGGATTGAGGAATACAGAGGAATACCTGTTCCTAAGAGCTTGCTGGCTTTGTTGCCTGTTATGCTCATGTGAAAAAGGCTCCCTGAACCAAAATTTCATCAAATCCCCATAGGATTGCATCTTGGTCCTGATTTTATCTGATTTTTTTCAAGGCATTCATCCTGAAAAAAGGCCTCCCACTGTAAAAAGACTGGACCTGGCAGGGAGGAATGCCAAATATCTCTCCAATCTTAGGCCTTGTTTATGGTTCCAATTTGACTTTAAGAAGGATTTTGTCCAGGGTGTGTGAATATCATCTTGCTTTACTGCCCATCTTTTATGTCTGTGGCTTGGTGTGGGCATTTGAGTGGTTTATTTTACATGTGGTCTGTATTAACCAGGAATGCCTGGAGTTACAGCCCTGTATCAGTGTCAGGAGAGCAGCAGAGGCATGTTGGAAAGGGTGCTAATTCATGGAGATTTTGTTTTGTTTTGTTTTTGCTTTTATAAAAGAGAAGAAGATGTCACAAAGCAGTTGCATGGTGGAGGGTTAGGTGGAGGGTTGTGGGTAGGAGGTTATGGAGTTATGTCACTTTTTATCTATTTGGGGGCAGGTTTTGGAGAATTTCACTTTGTTGGTTGGGGAGAGAAGAGCACAGATAGTTCTTTCAGCTTCGGGGAAAGTAGGGGGAGTAAGATGAAGGACCAGGGAAGGCAGAAGCTCTTCTATCTTTATCATGGAGTCATGTAGAGACAGGTTGCAGTGCAAGAGGAAGGGAGGCAAGTGTGTCTGAGGGCTTTACTGTTTTCTCTGGGCTGGTATAAGGGGGTAGATGTGGGTGTATGGTTTGGTTTCTCATATTAATAGTGTAAGAGCAGCTGTGAGATCTGGAATAGAGTGGTCTTTAGAGCTCCGCTCTTCAGACTTGCTGGACTAAGGGGACAGAAGCATTATCTGCAAGTACTCCTCTAAGTGGCCCTATGAATTGTTGATTGCAGCTAAAAGAGGCAGAAAATCAGGGGAGAGAGGCCTTTGAAACTTTCTGAGAGTCTTGGTTTTGAGTGAAGGAAGCTCTATGGGACCATGTATCACGACTGTAAAGACTGTAAATACAACCAGTAGTCATACATGATGCTATCTCAGGAACATTCTCCCAAAACAAAGAGGTTTAATTTTTTTTTTGGTATGTTTTATTCTATGAAATTTTAAATCGACATGCATTTCCCTAACCTGAGGTTTTTGTTGCTGCTTTTGTTTGTTTGTTTTTGGTGTTTTCTTTTGTTTTGTTTGTGAATAAATAAGTAAATAAACATTTTTGTCCAACGGGAACATTGTTGTATACTTTCAGCTTCAGGAGATTCTACAGTGACCAAAATGTTAAGCCTTTCTGCAGATTTTAAGAGTTCCACTAATCACCTTAAATGATATGTAAAGGTCAAATTAAAAAAATTGTTTTAAGGAAAAATTAGATAGAGGGTCTTTGCCAATGATCCTGTGAGCTGTTGGACTATTTGGTTTCACACAGAGGTTTAAAAACCTTCTGCCAACACCAGAGTCTTACTCTGGCCAGAAGGAATCAGATGTTCTTTCAAATTACCTGAATCCATGTGAAAGTAGAAAAGAGTTAGGTTGTCTGTTCTCATTGTTGGTCTACAGAAGAATTAAGTTGTGCTTCTATAGTCAAAGGCTTCTCCATGGCTCCCAGTAGTGGATCTTTATGAAAGAGACCATGGTTCTAAATAGTTTATTGGTGGTTCATGTTGGAAAATGGATGCATAACATACCATATATACATCTCAGGATAGACCTGAGATTAAATACATTTTTCAGGGAAGAATATCTAGGAAGGGAAACATCTTGGCTAAGTACTCCAGGCGTTTAGGTACCTAAATAGCATTGGGAACTCTGTTTTGGGCCTACATGACCAAATGGTATGTTTCTTTATGTGAAGAGTGTGGCACATGTTCCAGGATAAGAATCTGGAAGGAGGTGGGGAGTTCCTTAAGGCTTGGTCGTATACCGACTGAGTCTCTGAGTCTCATACTGCTCTACCTTACCAAAGTCCCTGGCAGGGTTTTACATCACAGAGAGGCTTACACCTTTGGGCTGATGCCATAAACAGGGGTGAAGTTGGGTGTGTGTAAAGAGTACCCAGAAATGCAGGGGGGTCTTAATTCTTCAAACTGGAGGTCCTGTTGAATCTACATGGGTGCAAGTTGTGGTTCTGTTTTCTGCTTCTTCCCTTAGAATGTCAAAGCAATATCACATATCCATCAGGAGACTTATGGATTTCTGCAGTGAGCTTCCCCTGGGGGTGTTTGGGCACTGATCACTAGACAGGAAAGGATGAAGTGAAGTCAGAAATGGGTGAGTCAGCAGTATTCTGGATGTTAGGAGGAGGAGATCTCCAAAGACATCAGTATTACAGCTCTTCAGTGCTACAACTCTTTTAGATGGCATTCAATGAAACAGCTTGTGCTTTTTATTCAGGGTGAACAAAGACTCTATAAGCCTTGGAAAGTGGAAAAAGGTTCTTCTTAGGGCAAAATTTCACTGGCTGAAATTTAAGGTACTAGGGTTACATCATTTGCTTGGAGAGGCATTCGGGAAGTTAAACTAGTGATTTTGCCAAGGATTACATGATATTCCTCAAAGATAATGCTGGGCCAGGTTCCCCAGACAAGGTGTTGAAGAAGAAGCCCTGCAGGTATGGAAAAAGAAACCCTGCCAGTAAAGAGAGTCCTCTATTTTGTGCTCATCCCAGGGGAGTTGTCTGTACATGGTAGACTACAATCTTTAAATAGCAGGATTTTCCAACATATACATTAAATTCCTTTATATGTGGCTAATGAAGAAAGTGAAAGTACAACAAAAATTTTCTGCTCTCCCCTCTCTCCTCTGCGCCCTTCCCCCATTTTCTCACTATTGCTCTCTCCCACCAATTGGTCAGGATTGTAATGTCTGATTATCTACACAGCCTGCTTAACTGAGAAAGTGAAAATGTTTGACAGACACCAAGTTTGTTCCTTTTATAATATATTACAACTAACTTGAAATGTGTTCAGCCAGAATGTGTTATCTTGAACTAAATTAACAGTGTTTCAAAGTTCATCAGAAAAAGAGTAAATAAAAGAAAATATAATTTGATAAGAAGCTTTAAATATTGTACAAAGAAGGATTTTATGAATTCTGAGGTTCTATGAAATTAATTTTACATTTGTAGTCTCTAATTAAGTGTCTAATGTGTCTCTGTCATTTTCTCACAATTATCATTTAAACTTAAGGTTATACTTTCTAAAAGATGCATTCTTATATTAAACTCCTTCTAATTAATAGGTATGCTTGTACCTTCATGATCACATAAATTTTTATATCTCCTTGGTACAGTTGTGATCTTTTACAGAAAACAGAATTTGTAACATTGTTATAAATTTTATTCACTTAACATTTACTTATGACTTAATTATATTCATAAACAATAGTGAGATTTATATGATTCATCATATTAACAATTAATGAAACCATGTTGTCCTTTGGCTAACTTAAGAATGATTTCCAGCTTATTACCATGATTCAAGCTAATGTCAAAAAAGCACTAAAAGAAATCACTACCTCAATTCAATCCCTGCTTCTGAGCATAACCACTATAGCAAAGAACAGCACCTTGAGTCAAATCAGCAGTTATTCCTGAGAACTTCTGAGAAAGAGAACAAAGCTTTGGTCTCAAAGGACAGAACAAAATATTATGAAGGTCCTAAAATAAACCATCACAGAAACAGTCTCACATATTCCGTAACTAAACTATAAATATATTAAACAATAACTCTAATCTCCATTACACTTTTAATGTCATCCCTTTAACATCCTAACCCTTAACCCACAGTAGCTTTTTAATTAATTAAGTAATTAATTAATTAATTAATTAATTAATTCGTTCGTTTGTTCGCTTTTCAGGTTGAGTTATGAAAAAAACATAGTTAGCATTTGAAAGATGACTCAGAAATCAAACACTAGCTACTCTACCCTAAAACTGGATTCAATTTCCAAAATTTTTATGGCAATTCAAAATAATCTATGAATATGATTTTAGGGAATCTCATGCCTTTTTATGGCCTCTGTGGGTATCAGACGTGCATGTAGTACTCACCAATATATTCAGGCAAACTACATATTCACCTTTAAAATAATCAATAAATATAAATTAAAATATTGAATAAAGGTGAGGTAGAATTAAAGTTCTGTAGGCCAATGGGTAATTCAATTATTAATTACCACATGTATGAAAGATTTGATTTCAAAACTAATTTTCCCTTATCCATAGTGTTGTTTAAAGATTTTAAGCTATGCTTTCTTAAACTAGTAGGTTGTACAAAAACCCACAGTGTCTTGTGGTTCAGTGTGCTCCTTTAAGATATGCATATATTGACATATGCATACTTTGATGTGTACATATATTTGGTAATGGAAAGTTAGGGAGGATAACATATACACTTTCAACTCTCAGTGTCCAGGGCTGTCTTTAGCTTTATCCTTCTTACTTTTGGCAGTACATTATAATGTAAGTACATGAATTGTAATTTTGAGGTTTCACCTGAAGAGTCTTTACATAATTTATCTTTGAGTCTTTCTAATCTACCACTAGGAAAACTCTCTGGACCAGTGTTCCAAATGATAGAGAAGTTGCCAGACCATGTGTATTACATTAAATAATATCCAGCCATTGAGAAGATATAAGGCTAACAATCTTTAATTTAAGATTATCCACAAGGTAATTGCAGAATGCCAAATACAACTACTGCTGACAGTTGGAAGAACCTCTTCCTAGAGCTTCTTTCTAACTGACTCCACTTCACATTGCCAATTATCTATTCCAATTATATGAAATTATAGACTAGGTTACAGCTAATTTCCTATCTATCATAAAACCCAGGAAATATTTGTCATGAATCAATAGCTAATTAATAAAAAAAAAATCAAAGTATACAGAGCAATGTCTGGAACATAATATTAATGTTTAAATAAAAAGTTTCATGTTTATTTTTATGCTAATACCAGGCTATTTTTATGCTAATACCAGGCTATTTTTATTATGACATTTCTGTAATATAGCTGGATATTAGAAAGGCAATTTTCCTTTTGTTGTTCTTTGGCTGCCCTTCTTTATTTGTGGTTCATTGTGAAGGATTGTTTTTTCTTTAAAAAATGTTGTCTAACACTTTTGGGATTGAATTCTGTTGTTCATTTTTATGAAGTTCAGACAGAAAAATTAATTAATTTATTGGTCACATATTATCTGTGACTATGTTAACTGTGTAACACATAAAAACTGAAAAATGTTATGACAATATTGTCATGGATGGTGACATCTATTTATCTTGATTAAACAAATTTTTTATTGTCAAATGTGATATATTTCAAAAACTTTCATAACATATTATAAATATTCTATTGCATATAATTGGTACATTGATAAATTATTTCTAAAATGTAAAGTTTTATTAATTATAAAAGTAAAATATATTTAAAAATAAATTCTAACCTAAATGCTATGTAAAAATTATCTCTATTTTGACCTGAGATTGAAGTTTTGACATTAAAAAATATTAATTTTCTACAGAATAATTAACATAAATATAACTAAAATTTTATATAAGGAATTTGTTTTAAAAATAAGTTTACAATGCAGAAAACATGTGCATAAGTAAATATAGGCATCTACTATAAGGAAAAGAAATATTAACATTTACCTATCTTAATACAATTTATATTCTTCCATTAGATATTTGAATTTTTCAAGAATAGCCAACAGTTTAAGTACTTTTATAATAATGGGGGAGGAAAAGTAGGTTTTTCTGTAATAGTATTTATCTATTTTAAGGAGAAATTTCCTTGATGAAGGGTGAAGATTATGATTATGTGTCTGGACATATGTTTACAGGTGTTTCTTAGATGTTATTCTGATCTAGTGAATCAGTAAATTCAGATTATTCTCATATGAAGTCATCATTACCATGACTTCACTAAGAAACTGAGTCAGTTTCTCGTACTAAGGTTTTTTTCACTTATTGAGATGCCCTTAAAACAATCAAAGAACTATATATTATAGGTAAGGTATAAATATCTCTATAGCACCTATATGTATATATATATATATATATATGTATATATATATATATATATATACACACACACACACACACACACACACACACATATATATATATATATATATATATATATATAGAGAGAGAGAGAGAGAGAGAGAGAGAGAGAGAGAGAGCACCTATATGTATGTGGTTGATGTATGGTTCATAGGCACCACACTTGAAACCTTCCACAGCCATTCAAATTTCAGAGTTCTTGATCCCAGTAACAATAAATATAATACCAGATCTATGGCTCAAGGAACATATGGAAGAGGAGGCTAAAGATTGGTAGAATCAAAGGATCAAAAAATTTGCTATGTTATTGTGTCTCTTAGTAATAACATTATATCCATAAATCTCACCATTATACACATAAGATGTACAAGGACAACATGAGTAAACATGTCAAAGTGGACAATGAAAGGTTCATTAGACTTCAACTCTACAGAAAGAACTATAGGCAAGCGAGAAAAGCTGGGAGCAAGAAAGGTGGTGTTACACAGGGAAGTACACACTAATTGGTGCTCCAGTGGGAAAATCTGAATGCACAGATACAAGCAGCACTATATGGACTAGAAAGAATATATATATATATATGTGTGTGTGTGTATGTGTGTGTGTGTGTGCGTGTGTGTGTGTGTGTGTCTGTGTATGTGTATGCATAGATACATTCAATAACAGTTAGCAAATATATAGGCTATAAATTTGAAGAAGAGTGAGGAGAATTATATGAGAGTTACCAACCCAGTTCCCTGGGCTTAAGGTTCTGGAGATGGTAATTTTAAGGTTGTCTTTCTGGAGTATAGAATGATGTCAAGGCAATACATGATTGGACCCTAGAGAGCAAGGCAGGGACAATGTTTTGGTAAGGTGTAAGAGAAGGAAAATTCAAGAGAGGCGAACATGGAGGCAGACATGTATGAGTGTCTTGGCTCATATCTATATGTAAAAAGATTTTATGAATATTTTATGGAATTTTACAGGTTCATTTGACTTATTTAGGCAGGCAAATTATATCATACAAATTGGATCAAAGTATTTTGGTATGTTCTTTGATATGGCGACTTAATTGAGTTCACAGAGGCTGTAGTGGCAGGATTCACAAAGCCTGCCATGGAGTTGGAATGTGTGTGTGCAAGGCTTGACAACAACCCACCAAGGGAAAGTGAGAGAAAACATGCTGGGGCAGGCTTGGACCACCTAAGACAGAAGCAGCTAGGGTGGGTGGAGTAAATCTCCTGGGAAAGGAACCATGTGGAAAGGGTGGCTTTTCAATTGTGTGAGAATCTGAGTGCTCATCTCCATACTGGAGTGGCTCCTGGAGTGAGAGCTCCAATGGAGTGAAATCCAGTGGGACCTGAAGCAACAGAACCTTTTTAATATTTACCACAACAAAAATGTAATCTTATAAGTCTTAAACAAACAAAAATTTAAAAGAAGAAAAAGGTAGCTACTCTCAAGCATTTCTTTTCTCCTTTTCTCTTCTTTTTTCTTTCTTTCTTTTTCTTTTCTTTTTTTTTTTTTTTTTTTTTTTTTTTGATATTTGAAGTATGTGAATGGCCTCACAAGAGTTTATCTGCATACCATGCATGTGTGCTGTTGCCTGAAAACACTGAAAGAGGATGGGGTATCACCTGGCTCTGGAGTCATAGGAAGCTTTTACAATTTATTTTTATATTTTAATTACATCATTTCCACCCTCCCTTCTCTTCCTTCAACCTTTCCCATGTTGGATTTCCTTCCTCTCTTAGTTTTTAACTCTTTTGAACCATGAGTGATGGAAACTGAATGCAGCTTTTCAAAAGGGCAGCAAACACCCTAAATAGCCAAGTAAAATCTCCAGCCCCTACTCCCATTTTTATGGATACAAACACAAAGGTGGTAGAGCATCACTGTTTTTTATTAAAGTTTGACAGCATGCACACAAAGGAAATGAGAAAAAGGCATTAATAGTTACCGACTGTCAAAAGGTAATAAGTTCCTAGTTTACATAATTACCATAGATTTCTACAGACTTCTTTAGATTAAAATCTTCCACCAATCTTTTAATTAAAAAGAAAGAGAACAGTTCTATGATATTACTGGAAAGAAAAAAAAAAAAAAAAACCTTGGCATGTTATTTTAAAATTTAATGAGTTAGATTAATGCCATAAAATAAAGGTCTCAGTCTTGGTAAGACATGCAATTTGTTTATTTGTTTGTTTGTTTGTTTGTTTTGTTTACCTTAAATATTAAATTAATAGTAGATGTATTTTCTAATTTACTCACTTTACATCTTGATCACTGTCCGTTGAAGAGGTCTTTTGGTCCTCCCCAAAAGTTAGCAACCCACAGGTTGAGAACAGCTTCTCTGGAAGTATGGAGAGGGACTGATGAATTGAAAAGTAACAAACTAAACTGTTTCAGACAAGGGACATTAACCGCGATTTCCATTAGTCAGCCAATGAAAGTGTTGATGAGAATCATGAAGAATGAGAAGTACAGATGAATCAAGATACATAACAAGTAAAACTATAAAAATATCTGAAAATTTAAAAACTATATGTAAAATGTCTAAACGTTAAGAAATGTTGCTATTAAATCATGCTCTCTACAGAGAAAAATACTCTGCAACTTCTAAGCAATGGAATATTTTTTTATAAATGAGAACATATATATTTTTGAAGCTTAAAAACATATTTGTTTAAAGAAAACATTGAATGAAATGTCATTCATGTAATTCCAGTTACAGCTGGGAAAAGGCCAAAGAATTCAAACAGTAATCTTCAATTCTTGCAGGGGCATAATGAGAGGAAATGGGCTAGACATGCAAAACAGAATTTTCCATATGTTAATGCGCTGCATGTATCAATTTGCATTTTGGAAAATAATGCAAAACACTCAGAACACTGAATCTTGATGTAAATAATGGATATTATTGATTAAAATTAATTACTGTAGGCTACTCAATACAGCAAACCCACCAGATTAGTGTGGGTTTGGTTCTTAGCTATAAGAGAAAGAATAGAGAGAGAGAGAGACAGAGACAGAGATATAAAGACACAGAATGAGACATAGAGAAGAAAGCCAGAGAGACAGTGAGACAGAGACAGAGAGACAGAAACAGAGAGACAATAAAGTACATGTGTCTCTCTCTTTTGTATGTGTGTGTGTGTGCATATGTATGTGTGTTTGTATGTATTATTCAGTGGTATGGTATTAAATGATAGTATTTGCATAAAAATAAATGGAGTAGAAATGCATGCGAAAGAATGTTTCTTGTGTTATTTAAGTAACAGAATATATCAAAATCCATTTGTTACATGCATATATTATGTATTATACATAAGTAATATAGTATTACAATCAGAGACAATATATAAATAAATATATATTTACAAATACATTATACACATATAGATATTACGTTTAACACCTAAATATTAATTTCATCAATCACATCAGTTCAAATCCCTGACTGCTGCAAAAGAGAAGCAGCTTCTGTTCTCTATGACTGCCTCGCTCCTCTGCTGAGTTAGCATGCTCCTCTGGACTCTCAAGAAGTCCAGTTAAGTCCGCATGGTAACCATGTGCTGTACACATTAGACACATATCCGGTGATCTGCAGCGTCTAGTCGGAACTTAGCATGATATGAGATAGGCCATTTTAAACATTTGCTAGTATAATAAAGCCCAAGGCTAAATTCCATCAAACCACTGTTGAGCGTTTATTCTTAATTCCTTTAACTTTTGCAATTTCTCTAATAAGAAAAGAAGAAGTTCAAGCAAATAAGAATATGGAAGAGTATTATGAAATTCTCTTTAGTCTGTGAGATCCCCTCTTCAAGCAGAACTGTTATTGCTTCTCATGTTTAATGTGTATGTACCTCCTACTTCCAGGGGATAGAGGTAAAAGATCATTAAGGAACATCTAGAATCCACATGCACACACAACTGATTTGCTGGTGTTATCAAGAGTCTCATCAAAACAATGGTGCTTCATTAGTTTTATTCTAATATTCCTGTAGTTACGATTCCTATAGTGGGAATCCTTTGAATGAGCACTGTTTACTGTAAAATGGCATTGCTAAATGGTGGAAATTGTCCTCAGCTCAGCCCTTATTTTCCCACAAAGGGTCAAGTGGAGTCTAGAATTGTTGTTCTCTCCCTGCCTTACTTCGACTATAAATATTTACTGACTTTTAATCACACAGCAATACTTAAATAGGGGGCATTTTCTTTCCATACAAATTAACAATTAAATACATCTTAAATATATTAAATTGTTCCTAGACATTTATTCAGCATTTTCCAGGCTGTATTAGAATTTTCATCTGTGTACAGCAGATTTTCAGAGCTGGCCTAGTGGCTATATGTCTTCGAAATTCACCAGGCTTTCTGGTAAATCAATTTATGTCAGCTGCGCAGGGCAGCCCTTCAGCAGCATAATCCAGACTGACTCCTCCAAATAATACCTACACTGACAACATTTTCCAAGTGGCAATATAGCTTGCAAACAGAGAGAATTGTCTAGAGATGCCATATCTTTTTGCTGAATCCAAAATGCTGCTGCAAAACTGACAAAACAGAAGCCAAGTTGTAATGTGATATAGTAGAAAGCTGAGAGAATCTACACCAAAATTTCCTAAATCGATACCCAAAAGAAAAATCACAGTGTGTGGCAAACGTCCTGTGTCTGAAAGGAAAATGTGGTGACAAGGGAGAGGTGAGTGACATGCTCCAGTTTGGTTAAATGTAAAGTGTCATTCCTTTTACA
Source organism: Micromys minutus (assembly GCF_963924665.1). Taxonomy (NCBI): domain Eukaryota; kingdom Metazoa; phylum Chordata; class Mammalia; order Rodentia; family Muridae; genus Micromys; species Micromys minutus. Next base: position 15,455,477 of record NC_137984.1, read on the forward strand.
GTCACAAAGATAGCAAAGAATGATGGAGAAAGAGTAGGTATTACAGGCAAAAAAATGTAATTTTAGTATATCTTCCATTTGTGTAATGTCAGAGCAGTAATAGTGATTTACATACAGTTATATTAAATCAAATGGGAAACAGTTTAACCATTTAAATAATTATTTTGCTAGTCTTCAAATAAAATGTGTCTTCCTTGTAAATAACATTTGTTTCATAGTTACGAGTGCTCAAGTTATAAGTCAATACCAAATCACTTTTTCAGTAGTTTCAGGACTCAAAATCTCTTTTTAAGAAGTAAGTATGCTAGCGAAAGGACTGAAGGAGCTGGAGGGGTTTACAACCCCATAGGAAGAATAACAATATCAACCAACCAAGTCCCCCCTTCCCTGCCCAGAGCTCCCAGGTTCTAAAACACCGACCAGTGAGCACACATGGAGAGACCCATGGCTCCAGCTGCATATGTAGGAAAGGATGGCATGGTCTGGCATCAATGGAAAGAGAAGCATTTGGTTTTGTGAAGAATACCTTCCCCAGTGTAAAGGAATGTCAGGGTGATGAGGTACGAGTGGGTGTGTGGGAATGGGAGCATCTTCATGAAAGCAAAGGGAAGGTGCATAGAAGAGGGGGGAAAGGGAATATTTGAAATGCAAATATATAAAATATTCAATAGAAATACTTTTAAAAAGGAAGTAAGTATAAGTTTGATATTTTGAACTTTTGTATGTCTGTCGCCAGTGTTGTAATTATAGCACTGTACTATTCTTAATTTTACCCAGTTTTCATAATAAAATACAAGACATCTTGCATGGCATTCAAAGATTTTAAGCCTCTCTTCGGTTTTTGTATATGTCGCTTTTCTACATATGATGTAAGAATCTTTAGTTCCTGTCTGTTTCTAGGACACAGAACTCTTTCTATGAGTTTTCCTTCATGTGGTTACAGTAAGAGAGCAAGATAAGTTCAGCTTCCAAGTATTCCCAATACCAAGTGAGGTATATATGGAGGTGCATTTGTTCAATATCAACCATTCCCAACATGCTCATCTCCACGGAGGTGGAGATGACGGGAATGGAGTAGCTGCTCTGAGTATGTGAATCATACATAAGACTGTAAAAGATGCCTTTGTGGAGGACAAATTCACCTTCAGAATTTATAATATTAGCATCTCTAATGATGTATTGTTCCAGCATTTACTTGGTGATAGTGGCATCAGTGGTGTGGCTAGTATGAAACCGGTTTGGTAGCAGTTGATTGAAGACATAGATCCATTTTCAGGCTCCGGGTGCTAATGGACTCAATTGTAGAGTGTAACTCAGGAAGGTGGTTTCTGCAACCCCAAGGTGAATGGAATGGTAGCAGAGAGAAAACACTTCAAAAATCATCAAAATTGTTTTCACAGAATGGAACCAGAATTTTTCACATAAGGATGAGATTTCTTCTCAGAAACAGGTCACGGGACAATATTATGTTTTCTATTTTCACCCCTGTAGCAGGTGAAGAAAAGCAAGTGAGTATCATACTAGCAAACAACATCTTTGATCAAGATTACCTTCCGTTAAATATATTAGTTGCTATTGCATAGCTATTACTCATTGCATTCAGGATATCCATCTGCTAATTTACATCTGGATATCTGCCTCAATACTGGGTACCTGCCTCTCTATGTCGAACTCGGGATCTGTTCAAAGGCTGAGCTTCTTAGCCCACATGATATAGGATTTGCTGTGAATTTGACACTCTGTCTTAGTGTCTCTCTTTCAGATTTTCAGTTACATCATCCAATGAGTGGGTAAATGAATTGTTGTTGGGTGTGATAATTTTCCTGTTGATGTCTTATATCTTACCAATTGCTGCTCCTTTCTGAAGCCATCCATAAAGGATCTCTAACATGACTGACTAAAAAAATAAGTGGGATTAGCAAGTCTAGGGATCTCTTTTCTGTGAATAAGTTCAAAGATAAATGGTATTATGCATTATCACCCTTGATTTTGGTGTTACTTTGGACCGTATTAGCTAAGAATCAATAGCAGTATATCTTTCTTGTTTATTGGCTTTTTGTGTATTGTGTTTTTATATATTGCATAGTGACTAATACATTTAACCATTTGGAAACAAGAGTAAGAAACAGACATCATTAATTTTCATCCCTTGATCTTACATTATTCTATAGGATATTTTATCCAGATTGTTCATCTGTTTGCCTTCTTCTGACAGCTTTTTTTCTTTACAGTTGTTTATATTTTTCACAATCCTTATAGTTACTCAATAATCTTTGAGGCATTTTGCAACAAAATGCACCTAATGTTTGTTAATGGAAATAGTAAATTATTTATTTTTAAGCCAAAATAAAGAATATAACTGATAGCATGCATTAGAAGCTCTACTTTGAATTGTTGGTCAGGTTTGTCTGAAAACTCAAAAAATATCATGGACTATTGTTATTGCCCTGGGTTGCTCCCTGAGGTAGAATTATCTATTACTCATAGCACCACATATTATAGAAACAGGTCCAGAAGCCCTTGTAATGGGGTTAACAGAAATGCCTCCTGCTTAAGGACTAGCTAGTTTTCATGGAACCATAAGGTACCATAAAATCTTCCAAAGGAGAAAAGCAATTTGTGGTTCTACTAAGCTATAGCACATGTAAACTACAGCAGTGACTACCATAACAACATTACCCTAAGTGTGCAGAATTGAACTCATATCTTTTTGGTAACCAACAGCACTCAGATTGGACTTATGACCCCATCCTCAAAGACAAGAGGAAATTCTGCCTGGTATTAGAAACCTAGCCAACTACTGAGGAATAGTGATTTTGTGGTTCTTGAAGGAGAACCTACAGCAACCACTTCAATAAATAAACATTGTAAATGCCTGTGCTTGTACCTGCAGTAATGCATAGTACTAACCCACCAAAACACAGGGTATGATACAGACCACTCTCGAAAAGTCACAGTCCATTGCAGTGAAGACTTGTGGAGATTAGGCCCAAACAAAACACCTTTCATACCTGTCTCAGGAAACACTATAGAAGATGACACAGAAATATTGTTAAAGTTAGAAGATCAGGGCATTTACCATAAAATGCAATGTACAGATTCAATGCAATTTTACAAATGCTTCTAAAGTGTGATCCATAATTCTCAAGAAGGAAAACAATCATGAATTTATAATATATTTTAAGTAAAAAAAATTATAAGTATGCTCTTAACATAATGACTTCCTGGAAAACAATGCAAAACTGAAATAAAGTCTTTTATTAAAAATGCTTTATAATGTGTAAAAATAGATTTAAATGAGAAAAAATATACTGCTTTGCATATAGACTGAATTTTGAAACATAAAAGTTATTAAATAGTTGTTATTAGATAAGATTGGTTAACCTTAAAATTGAAAGTAGACTACTTTTCATATAACATACTGTTTATAGCTTGCCTCCAGAAACTCCTCCTAATTCTTCCAATCACCTACCTACTTCTCTAAATCCATATCCTTTCTTTTTCTCTTACTATACTCACAAGAATTGAAATTTAATAATAATATACTGTACTAAACGATAAAGGCAAACAAAACAGAAGATGAAACAAATGATCAGAAAAATAAGAGTCATGGAAAGGAACAAGAAACACATAAAGACCCAGAGATGCACATTCCCATACTGAAATCCCTTGGTATCCTCTTCTACCTGTAGTATATATTAGAATGGGATAGAGCAGAGCTCCATTATCATAAACCTATGTCATGTAATAGAAGCAGGATGTAGTATTCTGCCAGTATTGCTAGGTAGTAATTGAATTTTTACTTGGTTTTGATACACCTTAGAGTATTGCTACTATTAAAGCTGGTAAAATGTGACCAGGTTGCTACAATGAACCTACACAATGTCATGTCACTGGTTTATGGATTCCAGTTGCCTAGGAATTCTGGGTTAAAATATATCTGTAATTAAAGAAACCACTACTTACTATATTCAGATCATACTCTTACATGTGTTATAATGTGATCATATAAGGAAAAACTCTCTGGATCCTGTGAATCCTGCTTAAGGCAGGTACCACACAAAGAATGCAAATTTAAATCAAGATGCTCAGTAAATAGCAAAAAGGTAAATGTACAGCAGAAAAGCAGACTAATGGCATGATTAAAGAAACCAGATAGCTACTGCCACTAGGCTTGGGGGCACTTAAAGTCACACAAATTAAGTGGAGCATGTAAATTATGAAATTTAAAATCTGAGGTGTTATTTAAAGTGTCAAGATAGAAGACTAGATAGGAAAAATGCATGCATTTCTTGGTAATTTTGTGGTGTAAATGCAAGTAACAGAATCAGTTCTTTCCTGAGAGTAAATGATAAAGCGTTACAGACTCACAGATAATGTTCTTAGAGCTTTGGTACACTATGCTTGGGCATTAGATGTGGAGGATAAGAGCTAACTCCCCATTTTACTAGTTCTTTTCTTGTATTGCTGTTTTTACACACTTCTCCAAGGTGTATATTTTTACAAAGGTCTAATGCTAAAACACAGACTGTAGTGCTATTCTGTAGTGCCATAGCCCAGTATAGTCAAGGCTAAGAAGCAGTTATTAGTCAGGTATGCTAGTTTCTTCTGAAATCCAGACAGTATTTCGTCTACCCCTCATAGATGAAGCCAGTAAAATAGATTAATAACTAGGTTAAAAAAACTTTATTACCTATCTGCAAGCAAGCTCTTGACTATGACCTGAATTCTGTTCTGTTAAATTATTTATTGGTATTCTCATTTATGATTTTATAGTTTTTTCTTTCTTTCTTTCTTTTTTTTAAACAAATGCAACATTTATGGGCTAGATCTGTATGAGGTCTCAATGGTGAGACTCTTATGATGGAACCAATGTTTTATAAGACAAAACTGACAAGTTCCTTCAACTCTTGTTGTTTTTGCTCTTTCTCTTATTCTCACCCCCTTTCAATATAGGAACACAATGAAAAAATAATTATCTATTAGCAAGGAAAGCAAGCCTAGTAACGTAAGCATGATAACTTCTGGTTCTATATTGTCAGTCTAAAGAGGTGTAGGAAATAACTTTCTACTGGTTAGTCTGACAATTTTGTCACATGTCATTATGTTGACCTCTGAAAAAAGGAATACTGTCTGAAATTTACATCCAATTAAACAGAGTACTCACCAGAAATTTTCTTTGTTCTTCCCTGGGTCTACTTTGGTTCATTTTAGACTTTATCAAATTACTTCTCTTACCAAGGAATACCACACTTGACTTATTCTTTTAAACAGAAAGAAAATTCATATCTTGACAGATAACTATATTTGTATTTAATTGAATGACAGGATTTTTAGTCTATTAATAAAATGTCTTGACTGAGTTTTATCTTTAAACTGTCCAAATGCTTTTCCATTACTTTCTTTCCTCTATTTTATATTTGCATTGATTGATTATAATTGCACAAATTAATTGCAGATACTTTTTATGTCTGCTTTAACTACTGTACATACAAGCTTTGCCTGTCTGTTAGTGTAAATTAGAGTTTTGACATATTGTTTAAGACTAATTTTTATTATTTTTTAAATTGTGTGCATCAGGGACCACTGAGAGCAGAGGTTTTGAGTTCCCATGCACTTGGAGTTAAAGGAAGTTGTATGCTTTCAGCTTCAGTGTTGAAACCCAAACTTGAGTCTTCCTCAAAGGCAGAATATGCTTTTAACTGAGGAACTATTACTAGGGCATCGTTATGATAATAATTTTACTATATTCTCATTGAATATTTTTGAATATTATGAGCAAAAACAAAATAGGATGATTTTATCTTTACATATATTTAATACAAAAGATAATAGACATAAAATATTTCTAAACATTTTCAACAACTTTATTGCTAAATGTTTCATATTCATTAATTTATAACATGAGATTTTTGTTCCTTTTCACTTCCTTCTCTTACTTTCATAAATCAAAGTATTCAATTTGTTTTCAAGATTTGCAGGATGAACATTTGCCTGTATTTGTGAGAACATTCACTTTAACTTTGCAATACTATCTATAAATTTGTAAAACTATGAAAAATTTATCAGACTATAGTGGCCACGTATTAGAGATTCAGTTTCCATTGGCTTCTGACTCCAGCCTCCCAATCACATTTTTTTTGTTTTGAAATTTAATTTTTAATAATTTCATTGATAATTTTATGTGTGGGATGAATTTGGGTGTTTTGCTTTGTTTGTGTGCATGTACATGTGTGTGTGTGTGTGAACATGCACATGTGTGCATGCACACACACAAGCACTCCCCATATACATATATATATATATATATATATACACATACATATACATATACATATATAATCATTTAAAACATTTCAGAATGTGAAATGTACATGATGATGTCTTGGACTTCCTGTCTTCTGCCAAATTCATGGTAACAGAATTAAGCCCTCAGTTAATGCTGCCCATAGACTTTGTAAGACAAAGGAACTGTCAGCAAGAGCTATGCTTTAAAATGCCACTGTGTGCCAAGGTAATATGAATAGCATTCAGTAGCAAGAATGAATAATTTACATAACAATAGCTTAAGCTGGGAGATACAGTCTTAGTGTAAGACAAGCAGTCTCCTCTGGGAAGTCATGAAGTGAACATTCAAAGCCTGATTTGCTTCCATGTGACTCTTGAAACCTTACAGGAAAGTGGGATCCAAAAGAATGAGAAGCAGAAGAAAAAAATTGAAAATGTACTAAATTGTGGTGTGCATCTTAATAACATTGTCTTCAGTGATAAAGGATCAAAAATATGCTTTATGAATGTATAGCAATACTGAGGATACCTTTTGAAATTTAGGAGCTTCATTTTTTTTTTTTTTTTTTTTTTGCTAAGGTATATATAATACAGATAAATGTGCCAAAGAAGACTTTCTATTGTCTAGCAGAATGTCGAGGTAATATAAAGGAGCCTGGTTAGTTGAGTTAGTAAATATTCGTGTGTATCATTGGATTCTCTCTGAGAAAAAAAAAAATTCAATCTGGAAATGCTCTTGTGTGAAAGGAGCAGTGAAAATTCTCAGTAAAATACTCTTTGATCAAGATGAAGACATAGATTTACCCGTAAAATGTGTCTGACCTTCAAAAGAATTTATAGGGGCATGTAGCTATCCATTTCTATGAGAAAGAATCTTTTCCAGTATTAGCTTTGAGGACCCTTTGAGTTGATATGTAGAAATTCTGTGATGCCCTAGTGTGATGTCTAGAAAATGGCTCTGAACAGCAAAATATCTATATGTGGTCTTTAGTGGAGCATAGTAAAAGTTGGTTTATAAAAATCATGTAAAGATCACAAAGAATGTAACCTTGCAAAGAAGAAGCTCTATTATAGTAGATAATAAAGGTCTGTAGCTCACTGATATCTTGAATATGAATACGCTTTTAATATGAATATGCTTACAGTGAGGCAGGACAGCGAGACAGGTAAAAGCTTTCCCATTGCAAGCTTGATAAACTGAGTCAGACTGCAAGAATCCATGGACACAGGGCTACACATCAGAACATTGGTTTCTGAGCTACACACACATATTGTGCAACATGCACATATCACACAATCAAACACAACAACAAATAAAATGTAACAAACTAAAGTATGAAAAAATATCTTCATGAACACATGTGAAGACATTCAGAAATAGAAGACAGAGTCGTGTCCTCCTCAGTTAATCTTCACTGAGTTGAAATAACTTGTCTTTTCCTCAGTTCTTAAAGGTTAAATAAATGCAAACGTCTTTGATGTTTTTGCAGTCCTGGATAAAAAAAAATTATTTGAAAAAAAATTATTCAAGTGAAAGTCCTGCAATGCTAAAATACAGATGGCTCAATTTTAGTCTTTTTATTTTTATTTAAAAAATTCACAAAATATTTTGATTTTATATAATAATTTGATGTTATATTTTCCTTCCCCCAACTTTCCCAGATTCCTCTTGACATTCATTTTCATGTGCCTATAGAAACTGAAACAGACCAAAACAAAAGAACAAAATTTCACTTAAAATAAAAGACAGGATATCCAATATGTATTAGAACAACTATTCCTAAATTCAAGTTCTGCCCTAGGGTCTGGTTGATATACTCAGTGTCACTACATTGAAGAAAACTGATTTTTTTCACTCTCAGTAGGTATGAATGACAAGTAGCTTTTTAGCTAGATGTGACAACTCATAGCCCCACCATTCTGTATGCAACATGATTTTTGTCTTTTTTTTTTCCACTGGCTTTAAATTTGTACATACCGTGTGTGTATACTGTTTGATTTTCTGGGAAGTCAGGACACCGACCCTACTCTGTCAGGGAATCTCTGCTTCTGTAGAACCCTCTACCACTGACAGACCGTGCAGTCATTCTAACTCCTCTGCATATAACCCTGAGCCTTGAAGGGTAGGTCAGAGGGTTGATAAAGACATTCTCTTTAGGGATGAGTGCTCCATCTTCTGTCTTTCTGTCTGTCTGTCCCTCTCCCTTCCGCTCCCTCACTCTCTCCCTCTCCATTCCCTCTCCCCTTCCCCTCCCTCTCCCCCTTCACTCTGCCCTCCTCCCACGTTTCCTCTCCCTATTTCTCTCTCTCTCACAGTGGACAGTTAAGGGCCTCTACATTAATTTCCTTGACTTCAAAAATCAGTCTCTCTGATTCAAGATGGACTTAGCTATGGATGCAGCAATGTGCCAATAGGAGTAACTACTTCTATTTTCACCTAGCAGGATTATAGTGACAGGCCTCCCTTTTGTACTCATAACAGATACAATACCAAGTTATGGTATCATTGCCAAATATTAGATAGAGGTCACAGAATCTTATGGGAGAGTTGTAAGGAGGGGTGAAGACCCCGAAGTGGATAGGAACTTCACAGGAAGATGAACAGAGTCAATTACTCTGAACCCTATGGGCTCTCAGAGACTAAGGTGCCAACCAAAGAGCATGCATGGACTAAATGAGGCCTCCAGCACATATGTACCAGAGGCACAGCTCATTCTCCATGTGCATTTCCAACTAATGGAAATGGGGCTGTCCCTAAAACTGTAGCTTGACTTTGAAATCCATTCCCCAACAGGGCTATTTTTCTGTCCTTAGTGGTGTACCTAATCATGCAGAGACTTGATGTTTGATTCTCTAAGGTAGGGGGGATAAACTTTTAGAGGAAAAGGGAATGGGGAAAGGAACTCAGTGATGTGGGGACCAGAAAGAGGGCAGTGTTCAGCATGCAAATAAAAAATAAAGAGAGAGATGTTGCAGCATGTATGTGTTTAAGGTAGTCCACCTCTGATTTAATAAATCATGGAAAGCATTTCCAAAAAGTGGACAGTTAGTCTCATATGATTTGTGCCACCACCACGCGCAAGCGCGTGCACACACACACACACACACACACACACATATTAGGCAGGTCACACTTATCTTGGTGCTGATTACTTTTGCATTTCTGTAGCATTTAGAGTGACTGTCAGCACTAGAATACTAGCCTATGTGCCTATGTGGATGAACTTTCAGGTTCAGCACCAGCTTGGTTTCTTTCCATTTGATGAAATAAGTATGTGGTGGCTTCATCACTTAGTCTTACATCAGATTATAAATGATAGCTCATAGAACTGACAATAGTTTGTAGTTTTTGCAAGAGTCTATAAGACTTCTTTATTCAACAATTTCAAAATGTATAAAGAGGGGAAGTACATCCTAGTAAAAACAAGAAAACTCCTAAGCAAGAAAACCAAAAAAAGAAAAAGACACAGATACAATTCAACCTACAAAAGCAAAAATAGCAGGAAACAGAATCCACTATTCCTTGATATCTATTAACATAAATGGACTCAACTCCCCAATAAAGAGACATAGACTATCAGACTGGATACATAAACAAAATCCAGCATTTTGCTGCATACAGGAAACTCATCTCAGAGACAAAGACAGACACTATCTCAGAGTAAAAGGGTGGGAAAAAAACTTCCAAGCAAACAGTCCCAAAAAGCAAGCTGGAGTGGATATTCTTTTTTTTTTTTTTTTTTTTTTTTTTTTTTTTTTTTTTTTAGAAACAAAAAGCATCCAATTTTAATGAATTTTTTTAAACAACTATCTTTTACAAAACAAAGATAAATGTACAGATTTTAAACATTTTTGCTTAAAATTATACATTTTTTGTCAGTACTTTTTTTCAGATTTTAACATAATTTTTATATAAAACTATATGAATATATTTTTTAGTCAGTACTTGATTTTTTTGAAGGTTTGATTGTATGCCTTGAAAATTAATAGTAACAATGAGCTTAAGTACATGTAAAAAAAAATGTAACATGGAAATAGTTAAAGTTTTCTTGTTTTGTAAATTTTGTTTTGTTTTGTTTTGTTTTCTTTATTTCTTGGACTTCATAGAGTCTGTGAGTTGTTTCTGGGGGAGTGCAAGCCTCTGGGGTTAGCATCCCACTATCAGTGACTGCATATTATGTCTGTTCTTTTGTGACTGGGTTATCTCACTCAGGATAATATTCTCTAGATGCAGCCATTTTCTTAAGAATTTGGTTAAGTCATTGTTTCTGGTGGCTGAGTAGTATTCCATTGTGCATATGTACCACAATTTTTGTATTCATTCATCTTCTGAAGGACATCTGGGTTCCTTGCAGCTTCTAGCTATTATAACTAGAGCTGCTATGAACATTGTGGTGCATATACCTTTGTTGTGTATTAAAGTTTCTCTGGGGTATATGCCCAGAAGTGGAATAGCTGGGACTTCAGGTAGTACTATATGCAATTTTCTGAGGTATCACCAGACAGATTTCCAGAGTGGTTGTATTAGCTTGTAACTCCACCAACAGTGGAGAAGTGTTCCTCTTTCTCCACAGCCTCGCCAGCATCTGCTGTCATCTGAGTTTTGGATCTTGGCCAATCTGACTGGTGTGAGGTGGAATCTCAGGGTTGTTTTGATTTGCATTTCCCTGATGGCTAAGGATGTCAACCACTTCCTCAGATGTTTCTCGGCCATTCGGTGTTCCTCAACTGAAAACGTTTTGTTTAGCTCTGTACCCCATTTTTTAATAGGGTTATTTGATTCTCTGGTGTCTAGCTTTTTGAGTTCCTTGTACACCTTGGATATTAGGCCTCTATCTGATGTGGTGTTGGTAAAGATCTTTTCCCATTCTGTTGGTTGCCGTTTTGTTTTCTTGACGATGTCCTTAGCCTTACAGAAACTTTGCAATCTCATTAAGTCCCATTTGTTAATCTTTGACCTTAGAGCTTGAGCCATTGGTGTTTTGTTCAGGAAATTTTCTCCTGTGCCTATGTGTTCTAAGGTTTTCCCTACTTTCTCATCTAATAGTTTCAGTGTATCTGTTTTAATGTGGATATTCTAATATCGAATAAAGTAAATTTCCAACCAAAAGTTATCAAAAAAGTTAAGGAAGGACAATTTTTACTCATTACCAGGGAAATATGTCAGGAGGAACTCTCAATCTTAACATATATGCTCCAAATAAAAAGCACCCACATTCATAAAAAAAAAAAACCCTACTAAAGCTCAAGAAATACATTTCACCCCATATAATAATAGTGGGAAACTTTAACACCCCACTCTCGCCAATGGACAGATCATGGAAACAGAAACTGAACAAGGACACTGCAAAACTAGCAGAGACTTTGAACCAACTAGAATTAATAGATATCTACAGAACATATCATCCTAAAGTAAAAGAATACACTTTCTTCTCATCACCCCATGGCACCCTCTCGAAAATTGACCACATAATTGGACACAGAACAAGCCACAATTGATATAAGAAGATTGAAATACTCCCGTGCATCCTCTCAGATCACCATGGTCTACGGTTGGTCTTTAACAACAACAAAGACAACAAAAAGCCCACATACACATGGAAACTAAACAATACTCCATTAAACAATAGCAAGGTCAAAGAAGAAATAAAGAAATTAAGGATTTTCCAGAATTCAACTAAAATGAAACACAACATACCCAAACCTATGGGATGCAATGAAGCAGTACTGAGAGGAAAACTCATAGCCCTAAGTGCTTCCAAAACGGAACTAGAGAGAGCTTACCTCAACAACCTGACAGCAAAGCTAACAACCCTAGAACAAAAGGAAGCAGATGTACCCAAGAAGAGTAGATGGCAAGAAATAATCAAAATTAGGGCAGAAATAGACCAAATAAAAACAACAAAAAAAAAACATTGAATAAATCAACAACAACAAAAAAAAAAGAGTTGGTTCTTTGAGAAAATCAACAAGATTGATAAACCCCTAGCCAGACTAACTAGAGGGCAAAGAGAGAGTATACAAATTAATAGAAACAGAAAGGAAAGTGGAGACATAACAACTGAAAGTGAGGAAATTCAAGAAATCATCAGATCCTACTACAAAAACTTATACTCCACAAAATTGGAAAATCTGGAGGAAATGGACAAATTCCTAGACAGATACAAGATTCTAAATTTAAACCAGGACCAGGTAAACCATCTAAATAATCCCACAACACCTACAGAAATAGAAGAAGTCATCAAAAGCCTCCCAACCAAAAAAAGCCCAGGTCAAGGCAGTTTCAATGCAGAATTTTATCAGACATTTATTGCGGATATAACATCAATACTCTCCAAAATATTCCACAAGATAGAATCAGATGGAACTCTACCTAACTCATTTTTTGAGGCTACAATAACCCTCGTACCTAAACCACACAAAGACCCTACAAGGAAAGAGAACTTCAGACCAATCTCACTTATGAACATTGACGAAAAAATACTCAACAAAATCCTTGCAAACTGAATCCAAGAACACATCAAAACGATCATTCATCATGACCAAGTAGGCTTCATACCCTGAATGCAGGGATGGTTTATTATAAGGAAATCGATCAATGTACTCCACCATATAAACAAACTCAAAGAACAAAATCACATGGTCATCTCACTAGATGCTGAGAAAGCATTTGACAAAATTCAACACCCCTTCATGTTAAAAGTACTGAAAAGAACAGGAATCCAAGGTCCATACCTAAACATAATAAAAGTAATATACAGCAAACCAACAGCCAACATCAAACTTAACGGTGGGAAACTTGAAGCAATCCCACTAAAATCAGGGACTCGACAAAGCTGCCCAATCTCCCCCTACCTATTCAACATAGTACTGGAAGTCGGGCTGGAGCAATTAGACAGCAAAAGGAGATAAAGGGAATACAAATCGGGAAGGAAGAGATAAAAACATCACTCTTTGCCAATGACATGATAGTGTACTTAAGTGACCCCAAAAATTCCACCAGAGAACTCCAACAGCTGACAAACAAGTTCACCAAAGTAGCTGGATACAAAACTAACTCAAACAAATCAGTAGCCTTCCTATACTCAAAGGACAAACATGTGGAGAAAGAAATTAGGGAAAAGGTACCCTTCACAATCGTCACAAAAACTATGAAATACCTTGGTGTGACTCTAACTAAGCAAGTGAAGGACCTGTATGACAAGAACTTCAAACCACTAAAGAAGGAAATTGAGGATAATCTCTAAAAATGGAAAGATCGCCCATGCTCATTGATTGAAAAGAATCAACATTTTTAAAATGGACATCCTACCAAAAGCAATCTACAGTTTCAATGCAATCTTCATCAAAATTCCAACCTAGTACTTCACTGAATTGTACAGTTCAATGTGCAATATCATATGGAATAACAAAAGACCTAGAATAGCAAAATCCATCCTCAACAACAAAAAAACATCTGTGGGAATCACTATCCCTGACCTCAAGCTATATTACAAGGCAATTGTGCTGAAAACTGCATGGTACTGGTACAGAAATAAGCATGTGGATCAATGGAATAGAATAGATGATCCAGAAATGAGCCCTCAGGTATATGGTCACCTGATTTTTGACAAATGAGCCATAAACATTCAATGGAAAAAGGACAGCCTATTCAACAAATGGTGCTGGTCCAAATGGCACTCAGCATTCAAAAGAATGAAAATAGACCCTTTCTTATCTCCTTGTACAAAGCTCAAGTGTAAGTCGATCAAAGATCTCCACATTAAACCAGATACACTGAAACTATTAGATGAGAAAGTAGAGAAAACCTTAGAACACATAGGCACAGGAGAAAATTTTCTGAACAAAACACCAATGACTCAAGTTCTAAGGTCAAAGATTAACAAATGGGACTTAATGAGATTGCAAAGTTTCTGTAAGGCTAAGGACATTGTCAAGAAAACAAAACGGCAGCCAACAGAATGGGAAAAGATCTTTACCAACTCCACATCAGATAGAGGCCTAATATCCAAGGTATACAAAGAACTCAAAAAGCTAGACACCAGAGAATCAAATAACCCTATTAAAAAAATGGGGTACAGAGCTAAACAAAACATTCTCAGCTGAGGAATATAGAATGGCTGAGAAACATCTGAGGAAGTGCTGGACATCCTTAGCCATCAGATAAATGCAAATCAAAACAATCCTGAGATTCCACCTCACACCAGTCAGATTGGCCAAGATCCAAAACTCAGATGACAAAACTCAGATGCTGGCGACGTTGTGGAGAAAGAGGAACACTTCTCCACTGTTGCTGGGGTTGCAAGCTAATACAACCACTCTGGAAATCAGTCTGTTGATACCTCAGAAAATTGGACATAGTACTACCTGAAGACCCAGCTATTCCACTTCTGGGCATATACCCTAGAGACACTTTAATAGCAAAGATATATGCACCACAATGTTCATAGCAGCTCTATTTATAATAGCCAGAAGCTCTAAAGAACCCAGATGTCCTTCAGAAGATGAATGGATACAAAAATTGTGGTACATTTACACAATGGAATACTACTCAGCCACCAGAAACAATGACTTAACCAAATTCTTAAGAAAATGGCTGCATCTAGAAAATATCATCCTGAGTGAGATAACCCAGTCACAAAAGAACAGACATAATATGCAGTCACTGATAGTGGGAAGCTAACCCCAGAGGCTCGCACTGCCCCAGAAACAACTTACAGACTGTATGAAGTCCAAGAAAAGAAGAAAACAAAACAAAAACAAAAACAAAAAAAAAAGTCATGCTCAATCCTTACACGCCAAGAATATATTGACAAATTCTGGGTTGTACCCTGTATTACATGTACTGTCTGCTCATTGTAAAAAAAAAAAAAAAAAAAAAAAATCTTTACACACCAAGAAAACTTTGACTATCTTTAGGTTGCATCTTGTTTTGCATGTGCGTTTTGCTCATTGTAACTGGTGGGGTCTTGATCACACTATCAGACCTTAAAAAAAAAAAATAAGTACTGGCAAAAATGTGTTATATACTTTTATGCAAAAAATTCTTAAAATCTGTACATTTATCTTTGTTCTTTAAAATAAAGTTGTTAAAAAATAAAACATGATGTCTAATTGGTGTATAGTTTCACTTACTACACATATAGTGAGGTTTGTGTACTTTTATGTGTGTATATTAATATGGAGCATTGTAGCAAGTTTCCATATGACTCTTCAAAAGGCATTAGTGTTAGTTGTCTACAAATACTCCCTTTCCACATTTCCCTCCCATTCCACTCCCCGTTTACTCTACCTGTACCAACTTCCCACTGATCTTTTCATAACACTGTGTTCTACTACTTCCTTCATTAGAGTATCTCCTCCCCCTGGCTCCTTTCAGCCACATAACCTATGTGCATATATTAAATAATGTACAGTAAAGCTTTAAAGCAACATTTTACATATAAAAGAAAAATGTGAAGTTTATCTTTATAGTGTGAGTTTACGTTACTTCAAATATAACTTTTATTCATTTTTTTCTGTAAATTTCATAATTTCATTTTTCTTTTAAGAGCTGAATAATATTCCATTGTATAAATGTATCAGTTTCATTATCCATTCACTGGCTGTTCTGATGTCTGGCTATTATGAACAGAGCCACAGTGGACAAGGGTAAGGAATCTGTCTCAGTAGTAGGATTCAGTCTCTTGGTTATGTCTCAGAGTGATATAGCTGGATCTTGAGGTTTATCAATTCTTAGCCTCCCAAGGAATCATCTTACTGATTTCCCTAGTGACTGTATCAGTGTGAATTCCAACCACCTATTAATAAAGTGTTTTCCTTTCCATAATCCTCTGCAGTGTGTGCTGTGATTTATTTAACTGATTTTGGCTTTCCTGACTCTGGTTGCATGAAATCTCAAGGTACTTCTGGTTTTTCATTTCCTTGGTGGCATAGTGCATCCACTATTTTTTAAAGTGTTTCTTTTTTTTTTTTAAACTGAACAACTTTATTTAAAAAACTAATATAACTGTACAAATTTTATAAGCATTTTTTGCATAAAAGTATATGAATACATTTTTGTCAGTACTTGCTTTTTTTTTAAAGGTTTGATAGTATACCTTAAAATCTTACTAGTTACAATGAGCATAAAGTACATGTAAAACAAGATGTAACCTGGAAATAGTTTTCTTGGTGTGTAAAGATTAAGCATAATGATTTTTCTTTTTTCTTTTCTTTTTTTTTTTTTTTTTGCCTTTGTTTTTCTTTATCTTCAAATAGTCTGTAAGTTGTTTCTGGGGTGTTCAGAGCTTTAAGTGGTTAGTATCCAATTATCAGTGACTGCATATTATGTCCGTTCTTTTGTGACTGGGTTACCTCACTCAGAAAGATATTCTCTAGATTCATCTATTTTCTTAAGAATTTCAGAAAGTCATTGTTTCTAATAGCTGAGTAGTACTCCATTATGTAAATATACCACAATTTTTGTATCCATTCTTCAACTGAAGGACATCTGGGTTCTTTCCAGCTTCTGGCTATTATAAATAGAGCTGCTATGAACATTGTAGTGGATGTGTCTTTGTTGTATGTTGAGGCTCTCTGGGGTATATGCCAAGAACTGGAATTACTGGGTCTCCAGGTACTACTATGTCCAAATTTCTGAGGAACTGCCAGACTTATTTCCAGAGTGATTGAACCAGTTTACAACCCCACCAACAGTGGAGAAATGTTCCTCTTTCTCTGCATCCTCACCAGCATCTGCTGTCTTCTGAATTTTTGATCTTAGCCATTCTGACTGGTATGAGGTAGAATCTCAGGGTTGTTGTGATTTGCATTTCTCTGATGGCTAATGATGTCGAGCACTTCCTTAGATGCTTCTCTGCCATTAGATATTCCACAATTGAGAATTTTTTTGTGTAGATCTGTACCCCATTTTTTAATAGGGTTGTTTGATTCTCTGGTGTCTAATGTTTTGAGTTCTCTGTATACCCTGGATATTAGCCCTCTATCAGATGTGGGATTGGTAAAGATCTTTCCCCAGTCTATTTGCTGCCATTTTCTTGACAGTATCTTTAGCCTTACAAGAACTTTGCAATACCATTAAGTCCCATTTGTAAATATTTGACCTTAGAGTATGAGACATTGGTGTTCTGTTCAGAAAATTTTCTCCTGTGCCTATGTATTCTAAGGTTTTTTCTACTTTCTCATCTATTAGTTTCAGTGTACCTGGTTTAATGTGGAGATCTTTGATCTACTTGCACTTGAGCTTTGAACAGGGAGATAAGAAAAGGCCTATTTTCATTTTTCTGCATGCTGAGTGCCAGTTGGACCAACACCATTTGTTAAATAGGCTGTCCTTTTTCTGTTTACATCTCCTCTGTCAAAAATTAAGTGACCATATATGTGAGGGCTCATTTCTGGATCTTCTATTCTATTCCATTGATCAACATGTATATCTCTGTACCAGTACCATGCAGTTTTTAGCACAATTGCCTTGTATTATATAGCATGAGGTCAGAGACCTTGATTCCCGCAGATGTTTCCTTGTTCTTGAGGATGGATTACACTATTCTAAGTCTTTTGTTATTCTAGATGAAATTATACATTGCTCTTTCCAACTCTATAAAGAATTGGGTTGGAAGTTTGATGAGGATTGCATTGAATCTGTAGATTGCTTTTGGTAAGATGGCCATTTTTATAATGTTGATCTTTCCATTCCATGAGCATGACAGATCTTTCCATTTTCTTAGATCTTCCTCAATTTCCTTCTTTAGAGATTTGAAGTTTTTGTCATACACTAGACTTCTAGTCCTTTACTTGCTTAGTTAGAGTCACACCAAGTTATTTCATATTGTTTATGACTATTTTCAAGGGTATCTTTTTTCTAATTTCTTTCTGAGCATGTTTGTCCTTTGAGTAGAGGAAGGCTACTGATTTGTTTGAGTTAATTTTATATATATCCACTTTGCTGAACAGGTTTACCAGCTTTAGAATTTCTCTGGTGGAATTTTTGGGGTCACTTACGTATACTATCATGTCATCTGCAAACAGTGATGTTTTTACTTCTTCCTTTCCAATGTTTATCTCTTTGATTTCCTTTTGCTGTCTAATTGCTCTGGCCAGGACTTCCATTACTCTGCTGAATAGGTAGGTGGAGAATGGGCAGCCTTGTCTAGTTCCTGATTTTAGTGGAAATGCTTCAATTTTCTCACTGTTAGATTTTACATTGGCTATTGGTTTGTTATATATTGCCGTTATTACGTTTAGGTATGGACCTTGGATTCCTGTTCTTTCCAAGACTTTTAACATGAAGGGGTGTTAAATTTTGTCAAATGTTTTCTCAGTATCTAGTGAGATGAACATGTGTTTTTTTTTTCTTTGAATTTTTTATATGGTAGATTTCGTTGGATTTCCATATATTAAACCATCCCTGCATCCCACGGATGTGATCTTGGATTCTGTTTGCAATTGTTTTGCTGAGTTTTTTGCATCAATGTTCATTAAGTAAGATTGTTATGAAGTTCTCTTTCCTTGTAGGTTCTTTGTGTAGTTTAGGAACAAGGGTTATTGTGGCCATAAAAATGAGTTATTTAGTGTTCCATCTGACTCTATTTTGTGAAATAGTTTGGAGAGTATTGGTATTAGGTCCTTAATAAATGTCTGATGGAATTCTGTACTGAACTCATCTGGACCTGGGCTTGTTTTGGTTGGGAGGCTTTTGATGACTGCTTCTATTTCTTTAGGTGTTATGGAAATATTAGATGTTTTACCGGGTCCTGGTTTAATTTTAGTGTCTGGTATCTGTCTATGAATTCATCCATTTTCTCCAGATTTTCCAGCTTTATTGAATATAAGCTTTTATAGTAGGATCTGATGATTTCTTGAATTCCCTTAGTTTCAGTTGTTATCTCTCCACTTTCCTTTCTGATTTTGTTAATTTGGATACTCTCTCTTTGCCCTCTAGTAAGTCTGGCTAAGGGTTTATCAATCTTGTTAATTTTTTCAAAGAACCAGCTCTTGGTTGTGTCAATTCTTTGAATGGTTCTTTTTATTTTCTATTTGGTCAATTTCTGCTCTGAGTTTGATTATTTCTTGCCATCTACTCCTCTTTGGTATATCTGCTTTATTTAGTTATGGAGCTTGCAACTGTGCTGTCAAGTTGCTAGTGTATGCTCTCTCCAGTTTCTTTTTGGAAGCACTCAGAGCTATGAGTTTTCCTCTCAGTACTGCTTTCATGCAACCCATAGATTTGGTTATGTTGTGTTTTCATTTTCATTAAATTCTGGAAAATCCTTAATTTCTTTCTTTATTTCTTCTTTGACCCTGCTATTGTTTAACAGAGCGTTGTTTAGTTTCCATGTGTATGTGGGATTTTTGTTGTCTTTGTTGTTGTTAAAGTCCAGCCTTAGACCATGGTGATCTGAGAGGATGCATGCGAGTATTTCAATCTTCTTATATCAATCGAGGCTCGTTCTGTGTCCAATTATGTGGTCAATTTTCAAGAAGGTGCCATGGGGTGCTGAGAAGAAGGTGTATTCTTTTCTTTTAGGATAATATGTTCTGTAGATGTCTATTAATTCCAATTGGTTCATAACCTTTTCTAGTTTTACTGCATCCTAGTTCAGTTTTTGTTTCCATGATCTGTCCATTGATAAGAGTGGGGTGTTGAGGTCTCCCACTATTATTTTGCAGCGTGCAATATATTTTTTGAGCTTTAGTAGGGTTTCTTTTCTGAATATGTGTGTTCTTGTATTTGGAGTATATATGTTAAGGATTGAGAGTTCCTCCTGACAAAATTTCCTTGTAATGAGTAAAAAGTGTCCTTCCTTATTTTTTTGATTACTTTTTGTAGAAAATTTACTTTATTAGATATCAGAATGTCCACTCCAGCTTGCTTCTTGGGGCTGTTTGCTTGGAAGTTTTTTTTTCCCCAAACTTTTACTCTGAGATTGTATCTGACTTTGTCTCTGAGATGAGTTTCCTGTATACTACAAAATGCTGGTTTCTGTTTGTGTATCAAGTCTGATAGCCTATGTCTTTTTATTGGGGGAATGGAGTCCATTTATATTAACAGATATTAAGGAATAGTGGTTGCTATTTCCTGCTATTTTTGCTTTTAGAATTTTCTTATCTTTTAATGTTTAATCTTTTGAGAAATATATGCCACTTGTAAATTTTATATTTTGCTTTTATTTTTATTTGCTCATTAGAATAGACATGGTCCATCTGTTAGATATAAGATTTCCCCATTCTATATAAAGACACTTTGTAGGGATGATGGTATCCATTTTGTATGAGCAATTTTTATTATGAGGTCCAATTTAAATTGTGGGTTTTGATATCTGTGTCATCAGAATCCTTTTATTTAAGATATCTAGCATTATTTTAATGTCTTCATACATTTGGAAGTGACTTTGTACAGAGCAACAGTTATGTTTTGAACTCTATTTCCTTTTTTTAAAAAAAAATGGAAATAGACTTTTTACTCATAGAGTGCATTCTGATTATGGTTTCTTTCCTTTCTCTCTTCACTGCCCCTCCCCGTTTTCCCTCATCTCTAGAACCACTACTCATCTCTTTCGTCTTTGGAAGAGAGCAAGATTCTAAGACCCAATAGACGAACGTGATAAGTCAAGATACAGTAAGTGAAGGCAACAACCCTTATTTCATTCTTCCTCACATAGTTACTCAGTTTTAACCACAAACACTCATTGAATATGGTGTCTTTTTCCCAGCATGTACCTTTGGACTTCATCCACAATTAGGTATCTATAGGTATGTGCCATTATCGCTGTGTCTTTACTTACCTTCCATTAGCCAGTGTGTCTATTTATATGCCAAGAACAGGCTGCTTTTCTTACTGCAGCTGAGGGAGTAAAACTTGAAATCTGGGGTGCTTATGCCTCCAGCAATTCTTTTCTGGGATCTCTGGGCAATCCTGTTATTTTTTATTTCCCTATGTGGCTTAATACTGTTTTTAAAAATGTCTCCCAGTAGTTATATGGGAACAGAAACTTGATTGCCTTGAATTTGTAGATTTCTTTTGGCAGGATGCCATTTTTGCAATATTAATTTCAGTAATCCATGAGTGTGAGAGGTTTTTCTTTGTTTTCTTGTCTGTTTTATTTTTTTTTTAATGTCTTAAAATGCTATTATCAAGTTTTCCACTTTCACTTGCTTGGTAAGAGGTATTTCAAGATATCCTTTGAGGCTACTGTGAAATATATTTCCTTGATTTCTTTCTTGGTGTATTTGCCACTTTATACATAAAGGATACTGATTTTGTGTGGTCATTTTATATCTTGCTACACTGTTGAAAGTATTTATCTTTTTTTTTTTTAAGTTCTCTGGTGGATTCCTTAAGGTAAAGTTGCTAATGACAGTATGGATTCCTTGCTTTCCTATGATAATAGAGGATATTGGAGTCAAAAATAATAAAATAATAAGCCATCAAAAATGAAAGCTGTCTGCCTGACACCTCCCCAAAAACACACACACACACAGACACACACACACACACACACACACACACTAGCTAGAGGCAGTGGCTGACATTAGCAATGGGTTTTGGAAATGGCTACCTCAGACAAAGACCTTCTTAAAGGGAACTGAAGGATCACTTTAGAAGGATTAGGTAATCTAAAATTTATTGGTGGTTGCTAGGAGGTCAGAGGTAGTTCTGACCAGCATCTCCACATTCCTATGTCATGAACATTTAACCCAGAGGATCACATAGGGCTTTCCAGCACAAATGGGCATTATGAGATAAGATATTTGCTCATTTTTGTGATTATCCCCAGGCTGTTCTTTGGAAGGATTTTTATGACCTTGTTTTTGCATTTTATGATCTGTTTCTGCAGCTGGTACCAGTTTGGCCTAGTTCATAGGACTTAAATGGTTCCTGGAGCTGATACCTTGTGGCTTTCTTTTCTAAATCAGGCCTGGTCATTAAAGGAAATCAAACTGGATTTATGCAATCCTTTCAGTTCTAATAACTCAAAAAAATCAGTATTTGGCATTATAACTCCTACTATTCACCCATATGCTAGTCTATAATTTAAAGAAAGTTAAAAAAAACACAACTCAACTAAACCAAAAATAGACCTAGAGTCAAAGTTAAGACAAATATTTACTTTGAAGGGATTTCACAATATAAATATAGAAGAAGGGAATGGAAATTATTATATACAAAATGACTATCGGCTGCATGATTAGGAGAAAGTCCAATAGGAAACCAAAGCAAATTCCTGTGCCTGACTGTACACAAGTGTGCCAATTTCACATTTGTAAATTCCATAGGTATTTTATTTTAGGCTGCACAATTTTTTCCATGTTGCAAGCTTGTAGGAGGTTATTTGGAGTCTCTACAGCATTTTTCTTTGGTTACCAAGATCTGAGTCTTTTCAAAGAAGAAACTGTTAAAATATAGCAACAGGGAAGAAAAATAATGGTGTGGATTAATCGCACTTCAACGGCAATTACTCTGACAGAAACTTAACAACAAAACTGGGTTTAAATTATCTTTTATTTTATCATTTCCCCACAAAAGTGAGACCCCTCAAAGCAAACAGCATGAGCAAAATCAACGAACACTTAACACTGAGAGTCTAAATTAAAATGATCAGGATTATAATAACAATAACATTTTATAAATTAATTAATATAACCATGCAGGTGATGAATAGCAAAGATGGCTATGAGACCTAAAATATCATCAGGTCTAAGCATGACAGTGCCGTGGAAGCAGCCTGCTACCTTTCAGAACAATGTCAGCAAGTAAGCACAAAAGGTTCTAGCTATGCTTTTTCAGTGTTCCTGGGCAGTGCACTCAATGTACATGTGGCTGTGTAGGAGAAACTCTTTATCGATCAATAGCTCCAAAAACAGACTCATTCAGGAAGCATAATGCTCCATCATATCCATGATCAGTGACTGTAAAGGCTATAAATACACTGTAACTGCCTTTTGTGTCAGGGAGCTGGAGGCTAAAGGCTGCCCCAAACCATAACTTGCAATGGTACTGTCCCTAAATATGACTCTACATGATGGAATGTGAATGCTGAGAATGAGCCATTGTTCTCGGCTGGACCACCACTGTTAATATTTATAGAACCTGTGTTGCAAACCCTCCAGTGTCACTAGGAAAGGAAAAAATCTGCTCTTTGTTCCTCTCTTTCTCAGTCAATTTCAACAAATTCCAAACTACTGTGTCTTGAAATTCTATTATGGAAATTTATTGTTAGAGTCTATGGAGATAAAAATGATCATAGATCTCTTTAATACTATACAAGAGAATTTACACTTCTGAAATCATCCAGCATGCTTTTAGTATTTCACAATGCTAATATTGAGTATGCCAAGAATAACCTCTTATATTTATTGTCTAAATTATCAGGATATTACCATCATTCTATCTGCATACTTAGTGATTAAAATGAAATTATAATATCAAATATTGAGTATTATTTTTGTTATGAATATCATTCTTTTAATTTGAAACTTAGAAAATAACTTTAATTTCCTCTATTGACATCCCACAAAAATTTCTCATATATAAAGGGATATCATTTCAGAACTCTATTCCATATGTAGTGATCATTGCTTAAGTTTTTTTTTTAATTAATCAAAAGATATAATAAGATATGAATTTATATAAACATATGACAACTTCCAAGTACAAGTTTTAAACACATACACACACACACACACACACACACACACACACACACACACACACACACACACAAAAGAAGGTATGCAGAGAAAGGACTTAATTCTCAAAAATATTGAGATTTATTGTCAAGTATTTTTTTAAATATTTACTTTGAAGTACATGTGTTTAGACTGAATTTAAAATGTTATTCCCACCCCAGTTCACTCCTTAACTTGAGCTATCAAGCCATTAGAATAAATTAAAAATATTATTAAAAATGTGAACTGTTATAATTTATGTGACAAAGACTAGGTGTATAACACTGAAAACTATAGTTTAAAAACTAGATATGATGCATGTAGCTAAATTGTATAAATTACTTACAAACTTGAAATGAGAAAAACATTGATTTATTTTTAATATAGTATTGCATTAAATAATTAAATTTTCTAGAAGGAAAAGCGCTTTCACTGCTTTGCCCTCTAAATGATTAAACATAACATTGTCATGACCCAGCACACTTTTAATAATGCAGTAAAAGCCATTCCACTATTGCATTCTGGTAAATAATTTAATATTTACCTAAAAATATGTGTTGTGCATTCTAAAATATGTGTTAAAACAAAAAAGCTATTTATGGAACCAGTATTGTATAAACTGATTCTTTTTTTTTTTTTTTTGCAAAAGAAGGAATACATCTAAGGTCTGGCAAATGTATATATGTATTTGTATATAAATATTCTGTAAGTAATTAATAGAAAACAGAAAAAATTTTTAAAGATTATACTATAACATATTTTTATAATATGGTTTGCTTAGTTGTTATAATGAAATGAAGATATGATTAAAACACAAATGATTTACATTTGAGAGTCAACTCTTAAAATATTTGACAGGTTTACTGCATACGTGTACTCCTAGTGCTCTGAAAAAGGTTTTCTTTTCTTTTTTTTAATTGGATAGTTTATGTATTTACATTTCAAATGTTATCCCTTTTCTGGGTTTCCACCTATCCCACCTCCCCTCCCTCTGCTTCTGTGAGGATGCTTCCCCTCCCACCCACCCACTCTCACCTCAACCTCCTGGAATTCCCCTACACAGCAGAAATGAACCTTTACGGGACCAGGGCTTTTCCTCTTATTGATGCCAGATAATGTCATCCTCTACTACATATGTGGCTGGAACCATGGCTCCTTCATTAGTAGGTTGAAAGGGGGCTCCAGAATGTAGTAGAGATCCTGTTGGTAAAATGCAGTCAGGATTCAAAATTATCCTTAGATGAAATGTCCTACAGTGGAGAGAGGGAACTTGAAGAGCTCACCTCCAGCAGGAAGACAGGGCATCAGGTAAGGGATGGAGTTGCCATCCTACAGTCAAAATTCTTATGCATTATTGCAGTAAATATTTAAAAACTAATTGTACCTTTTTATTGGCCCTGTGGTCCCACTCTGCAGGTCCGATTACAGTTCAGAGCTGCACGCAAATCTGTCGCTGTGTGCAAGCCACCCCAAAGATCTCCTTTTCACAACACTCCTCCCTGGCAGTTAACTGCCTGTTATTGCCTCCATCCCAGGGTGTTTTGTTACCCCAAAACCCAACACAAACACCACACTAATGTCCAATAGCTTTTCATATAAGTTTATATATAAAACTCTCTATACAATAAGATTACATCAAATAGAAAACAATACAAACTGCCCTTCTATATGAGATATTAGGCCTATAAAATCCTTAATGCTCGTAGCTACTCAATGCCAGTTAAACCCACCTGGATCTAGCTCGTCTTTCTGGAGGTTCATCTTGGAACCTCTCTTCTATCCATCTCTCTCTTCTGACCTCCCTTTTTCCACCTCCCTTACCAGACCCAGTCACTGGATCTCATTTATTTTACAAATTAAAATGAAGTTTCAGATGAAGTCACCTCTTGAGTAAGTGACTAGGCTGCCCTTCTTGAGAAAGTGAAATTAACATTAAAATACAAACAGCTTCAGGACAATCTACAACCCCTAATTGTTTTTTATGTAAAAGAACTACTGGGACAAAAATGGAGAAGAGCCTGAGGAAAGGAGGTCTAGAACAGGCCTAAATTTGGATTCTTCTCAAGGAAAGACCCCAAGGCCTGACACTATTACTTAGACTAAGGTATGTTCACACAAAGTGGCTTATCATGACTGCCCTCTGAAAGACTCAACAAGCAGCTGAAAGTGTCAGATGCAGATATTTACATCCAAACAATGAACAAAAGCTGCCAACTCCTGTGGTTGAATTAGGGAAAACCTGAAAGAAGCTGAGAGCCAAGGCAATGGGATGAAGAAGGTGATCAGGAAGAAGTGCACCTTTGTGAAGGCAAATGGAGGGGGAAGAAAGAAAGAAAGACAAAGGAGCTGGGAAAGGAGACTCCATAGGTTTCTCTTCTGGAATTGCACTATTACATCCCCTCTTCCTGTTCTATGAGAGTGTCCCCCACCTACCATCTACCTTTCACCTCCTGCCCTGGCATTCCCCTATACTGGGGCATTGAGCCGTCACAGGGTCCAAGAGCCTCTCCTTTTCTTGATGCCTGATAATGCAGTCCTCTGCTACATACTTGGCTGGAGCGAAGCGACCCTACATGTCTATTCATTGGTTGCTGGTTTAGTCTTTGGGAGCTCTGGGAGGCTTGGTTGGTTGATATTGTTGTTCTTCTTATGGACTTTTTTTCGGGTTGAAATCATCTATATGTGTTAGAGGATTTATTTTGTCAAATGGATATCACTCCTAGTTTCTTGCAACTTGCTTTATTTATTATAGGAAGGGAACATTTGTCTCCAACTGACATGCAGATCTGTCCATATTACCTTCCAAATCTGTTGATTATACTTTAATTTTTAAGGTCTATTTAAGATATGAATTTCTTTGAGATGTTTTTGGAGACAGTAAGTAGATACTGAACCAAGCACATTGATAGTCACAGAATAGTACTTGACTCATCTCATTCCAGATTGCCTGTTTTTTCTCTCAAGTTCAAAAGATATTTATTTTTCAGATTGAAATTTTACCTCAACAACAATAAAACCTTTTTTTTTTATTTTTGGTGTTTTTTATTTCTTTTATTGAAAATGGCTATTTATTTCATCCAATATAGTCTGAATATTCTTTCCCCTCCCCCTACTGTTCTGAAAATTACATCTTATCTTGCATATAATTCACACACTATCTGTCCCTCCTTCACAATCAGAAATGCAAAAAAGAATAATAATAAATAAAACACAACATGAATAAACAAAAACAAATCTGAACAGTACGAAATGGTTTATTATGAAAAATAGCCAAAGAAAAAGCATCAGGAGTACATATAGATACAGATGTACATTTGCATGTCCTGAAATCACATAAAAAACAAGTAAACATGAAAGGCTATCATATACACCAAAATTACCTGTAAACTTTAAAACAGAAATAATATCTCCCCCAAACCATAAAACCTTGACTTAATTATGAGCCAAAGAACCTTCAAATATAACTTGAGTTTTTTTGTGTTAGCCATCTACTCCTGGGCAGGGGGCTTTTCTTTGAGAATGGCTTGTTTCTCTGGGGAAACTCTACTGGAGAAAACCAATTTCTTATTTTCAGGTGGATATTAATTGGGAGTAGCTTCTGGAATGAGTGTATATGTCCAATTTTCCATTCACCATGGAGACCACACCTGGTTCAGGCCCATGCTTTCCATGTGCATCATGCCACATTCTCTGTTAGTTCATATGTACGGTGCCCTTGTCATGTTAAGATTTCTTGGTGCCTTCCATGCCCTCCACCTTTTCCAATTGTACTGCTCCTCTTACACAGTTTCCTGAGTTCTCTAGAAAGGGATTTGATGTTCATTTAGGATTGAATGTTCAAGCTCTCTATCCCCATCTCCCTCCCCTCTCCATCCTCCTCCTCCTCCCCTCTCTCTCCTTCCCCTCCTCCTCTCCCTCTCCTTCACCTCTTCCTCCCTCTTCTTCCCCTCCCCCTTCCTCTTCTTCCCCCTCCCTCTTTTCCTCCCCTTCTCTCTATCTTACTCCTCTCTCTCTCTCTCTCTCTCTCTCTCTCTCTCTCTCTGAGTGTGTGTGTGTGTGTGTGTGTGTGTGTGTGTGTGTGTGAGAGAGAGAGAGAGAGAGAGAGAGAGAGAGAGATGGGAGTGTGCGTTTGTGTGCATGTGTGTATGATATCTGGCTATGGATCTCTGTATTTGTTCCCACCTGTTGCAGAAGTAAATGATGACGGCTGAGCAAGACATCGATCTAATACTATAGCAGAATGTCTTTACGGGCATTTTATTGCAACATCCTTTTAGTCAGTTAGTATTTGGTTTTCTCCTTGGTCCATGTGCTACCTTTTCTCAAGTTTTAGACCACTCATACATTGGGTTTGGGTTTGATCTCATAGAGTCAGCCTCTGGTCAATTCAGATACTGGTTGGTTACTCACAAAATATTTATGCTCTTGCTGTATCAGCATAAGAAGAACTTACAGGTTATGTTTATGTATATTTTTTGAAGTGTGTAAAGTACCTTCCAACATCATAAGTATCCATAGTTCATAGAGGTGATGGCTCTATATAGCACAGTGTGACTTCTCCATAGTCAGTGAGCCATTTGGGTCTTTTCTTCAGCATTACTTCTTCAGTTGGGAAGAACTGCCAATAGCTTAGATTGTTCATTGGCTTTCACAGGATCCCTTTGGCCAATGATGCAATTAGATGTAAACCATTTCTCACATTGTATAAGCATCATTTGATAAGGAGGGATGCTCAGTTGGGGCTCAGTATCCTCTGCTATTTGTAAGTTATTTTTAGACCACATTCTTATATGTGTATATTCTAGGAAACTTCTATTGTGCTGTTTCCATATGAACCCTTAAATGTCCCTCCATTTTAGTGATCCCTAGCCGTAGTCTGTCCTTTGATGTCCTATCTCCTCTCTCCATGTTTGACCCTCTCATTTAGGTCTCTTCTCAAAACTTCTGTCCATCTGCAACTCTTTATTCTTTTTCCCTCGTCCTTGGGGGACTTCGTCAACCCCTAGTCCTTTATTCTCTACATAACCTCTGTGGTAATATCTATTACAACTTACTTACTAAAGTATTTAATTTATTCATTTTTTTACTTGTGCACAATAACCTTATACACATATTTAAAAGACCATTCCCTTCTTTCCTGTTACTACTTTGGTTCGGCTGGTACTGAAATATAAATTCTATAGTAACAGCCAGACCAGAAATGAACTCTTTGAAAATCATAAAAATGTGGCTAGATAACAAATAAAACCTGTTTGGACTCCTTAGACATGTGCTTCCTGATATTTCTATGTATTTGACAGCCATAATTTAACCAGAATATTCTCAGTTTTATGTACTAAAGATTTCAAATGTCCTTAGAGTAATTTTGGCATAAAGAACAAAAATAGTGCATGAGCAAACCTGCTGACATTTTTCTAATGCCTTTTTAATTAAGCCTTAGATCACAGTAAGTTTTAAAGATGCTGATAGGAGTTATATGAACTCATTTTGAGTCATATTTCGTGACAGTAAGGCTGCCTTCTTAAGAAGCCTGGTGTTTCATGTTCAATATTGGTGAAGATCACTTTAATCTTTGATGCTGGGACATACATTCTTTGACTGGCATTTGAATCTTCTATTTCTGCTCTGATAATAAAGCCTAATTATTAATTTTTATAGAGAAAAAGTTTATCTTTAAACCACAGATACCCACATGTATCCAAAGAAATCCAATTAATAATTGTCCTAATAATTGAGTCAGCAGATAAATTGGTTTAATGTTAAACATGTGAGAAAACTACCAACATATAAAACTTTAAAAGTTGACATTTTTTTACTTCCATAAACCATGCACATGCTGGTACTATTTAAAAGTTTCAATGAGCATAAACTATTAAACAATTTCTCAAAAGTCTAACAAAAATAGAAAATATTTTATAAATAATACTCCATTTTAAAATATATCCAGACCTTAATGACTGAGCTTTTTCCCTAAAAGTATTTTTACATATATCCCCTATTTTCTCATTATTTCTATTTTTGCCTACTATTCATTTCTATTTGATAATATTCCAACCAACTCTCAGGCCCAATTTCTTTTATTTCTACCTTAAGTTTGTACTTGACTTTGTTCCTAACTAACTTTCCAATGAGACAGACAAACAAATGTCTTCAAGCAGTAGAATAGTGTATTCTTAGTAGTGAATTGTTCTGTTTAAAATTTCCTAACATCTCATATATGTCAGAAGCAAGTCACATCATTGTTTGACTCTACATTTTCAAAATGTGATGTTCTTTTATTCTTCACTATTTCTTATTATGAATTTGTCTTTCTCCTTTTCAAGTAATGTGAGTTCTCACTATAGCAAATGTTGTACTAAGAAATTATTTAGTAGTATCGGTTGGCCTTGAATGCATCATAATCTCTTGCTTCAACATCCCAAGAGATTGGTTTTGTCATCTATTCTTCCAGGTCTAATTCTATAACGACTATCTATAAGTCAAGACAGTGATAAAGATTTCATTTTTGTAATCACTATTGTGAATCTGAAGAAAGATGAAAACTGTTAGTAAATGAACTTACATATTTCACTATCAGACGCTGTTTGGAGAAAGACAAAATGGCTTATTTATTCTATGTGGCAACATCATTTTCTGAACACTGTTTATCAGTAGTGTTTCTGTAGACCAATATTCAAAGTAATTTGAGTGGTCAAATGTGGAAAGAACTCTGAAGGACTGTCTCTCATTGTTTATTCACATTTGATAACTCTTTGGTTAGAGACAATTCTGTCACTATTTGTTTTTAATAACAATGAGCTTTGAAGCACTTTATTTAAAATTCCATTGCTCCTTTGAGTTTAATTGCATGAGTTACTTTTGTATTTTCTGTGACAATGGTCAGAAAATTAACAGAGAGTTTTCTTGATGTAGGACCACAGAGATAAGATAGAGGGAAATGCTTTTCAGATTGATATTCTAATATTAGGTTAGTGGTAAACATAAATTTCAGTAAGTTTCATGTGAACTTTTCACATACTGTACTATGAGAAGTGATAAGCTGCCGGAAATGTTACCTTACCATTAAAATTCATTTTCCTGTTATCTCGGGGAAACTTTACAGGCAATGAGTATAAGGAGTAACTTCTGACTGGACTTGAGGATTATTTCTCCTTAGAACTTTAGATGTAGAAGTTAAATGATTTAATTTTCATGGAAAAGATGTGGAAAATTATGCCAAAAGATACCATTTCCAAGCAATTTCTATGTTACATTCTAAAAGAAATTGCAGTAGCTGTGCCTTGATTCCTTTCCAAATTAACATTACATTTGTATTTCTTACTTTTTTTTTTTTAATTTAGTTGTCTTGATTCAAAGGCATTCCAGTCATATACTGTCAGAATGGAACATAATAGAGAAATTCTTTTTCATTAAGCTCAACTAAGAACTTATGAAGCCTAGCAACAAGGAATAAAGAAAGCATTAGCTGGAAGCCTGTCTTTTAGTAAAGACTGTATTCTTTTCCATTCTGGAGAAATCAACAGTCTGCTTAAGTCTTTTGAGTTAGAAATATGTGTTACTTAAAAAAATAATTCTGTGAGTAAAATAAACATGAAAGGGATCATTTAAGATAATGTTATAAATTCAAGTTTAAACAAAAATAATTCAATCTTTATCCATAATCCCCAAAAGGTGTCCAAACAAAATGTATTTCCTGCTGTAACTATTCACACTTGTGTTGTGTTTTGTCATTGTACTCTATCCAACTATTCAAATCTTTGCCTACTTGGAATATTTTTCTCAAAATGTTTGGTAAAATAAAAATAATGACTTTGATTCCAGAACTTATTTTAAATGTCCATTTGATATTTAAATCATTCTTGTTGCATATCATGAAATTATGAAACATTCAAAGATTCAACGCAATGTTTCACATTGTCTACAGAGTTAAACTACAAACTAGACTCAAACATGTCCATGCCTAAATCTTCCTGACATAAGCTTTAGTTACTCTTCTGATCTCTAATCCGTTCTCCACTTCCCACTCTACTCTTCCCTAAATTTTGTGGGAAACGAATACATATGCTGCACAACTATGCCTTTTCCTTGTCCTTTCTAAGAGCTATTCTTCTCTCTCCCTTCTGTGGATATACATAATTCATTGTAAGACCTCCATCGAATCAGACTGAATCTTATTATATGGGTCAGTTCTCCATGTTCTTCTGGATACCAGAAGATTACATATATTAAAGCATTCAGAACTAGAGTTACCAGCAACTGTGAGCCACCTCATATGGACACTGATGTCACGCGTCCCACTTCCCGCCGGCAGGAAAAGGCGTGAAACAACAACAAGATCCTTCTGCGAACAACCTTTATTGTACAATACTCTGAGCAGGGGATCTCCCTGAGCAGGAGACTACTCTTTTGAGCAGGGGACTTCTCCTTTGAGCAGGGGACTTCTCCACGTGGGAGAGAATAGCATTGCTTATATATGCCCAGGAGACTCGTGTTGCTACCTGATTGGTGCGCCCTCCAGTAACTCAATAGTATGCCCCGAGAGAGGGCTATGACATATGTGGCACATGCGCATTAAGTCTCTTGGCTGGGCAACAGCTCTGTTTGCTGAGTTCTCCGCGGGAAGCCGGTGCCATGTTTGAGTGTGGCACAAACGGCTCCCTACATCTCCCCCTACTTTCTTAAATAAAAACATGGCCGATCAACCATCAGGCTCTTGTTGGACCTTTAAGCCAAACAGAGGAAGAGGTGCCCATTTCGAGTGCAGCAAGAGCTTGTGCTATGACCACTTGGTCACGTTATTGTTGAGTATGGAGTTTGCACACCATCCAGAGCAGAAGCACAGTCTCTCTGCACAAAAGCATGTCAAAAATTACTTGATAAAGCAAGAGTTCTATAATCCCCAAACCCTGCTATCTCCATGTTTAAGGGCAAATACGGTACATCAAAGTTTTAATGGTGTCAAACAAACAAGAAAATAGTTTTGCATTAAGGCAAAAGGGCATCGGTTTTGGAAACACCGACAGAATCGCCCATCTCGCCTCTCCTCTGACTCTCTGGTTCCAAAGCATCAGGAGCAGGGCTGTCATCACCCCAAACTATCTAGCCCATCCCCTTATATAGGAATCTGTCCTCGCCTTGGACGTGGAGCCCCCTGATTGGTTGAAACTCATTAGGCCCTATGACGCCACGGGAGAGGCAGAGCTCAAGGAGTGGAAAGTTACCCAGCACGTGTGCACATGGCTTGTTTACTGCTAACTCCAACCAGATATCATAGAGAATGTGCAGGCAGCGCCCCATATCTCCCCGTATCTTTTATTCTTTAAGCAAAGTAGGACACCCATATTAGGAGGGCGGAGATAGAAGTCAATTCCTCATTAAGGTGTATAAAGACCATGTACAGGAGTAACTGCTAGGCTTTTTGTAGCCCGTAGTACTCTTGACCTGTCACTCTGCCATTTTTCTGAGGGAGGGACACTGGGGCAGGCAACCCTCATGCAAAATGACATATCTCCCAGAGATACCTCACGACAAGGGGCTCTCAGTGCGATGCTTTGCTCAGCATCCCTCATGGGCTGCTCAAACCAGACACTCTAATCCTGTGCAATGAACCGAAGTTCTAGGAGTGCAAGAGCTGTCTGGCCGGCGACCTACTGCTTAAGCATAGACAACCAGATATCGGCTGATGCTCCATGTTCTAGAGCGACAAGCGCTTGGGCAATAACCACCTTGTTCTTTTTGTTTGGGCCTTGAGCTTACAAACCAGCCAGAGAAGCAACACAAGTCCGCAGCAAAGGATTGCTCCGAAGAGTCCCACCCCACCCAAGTTGATATCGGTGGTGAAAAACTTAGGGAAGACTGTAGCATCATGTTCCACTGGAATTGGTTTTGGAAACACTGGGTAGCACTCGACGTGTTAGACGTTCTGGGATCCAAATTGGGCTTTTTTCTTCCTGTGGAAAAACACAAATAGCTCCCCTGGATTGTATTAAGATAGGATCTGGGCCTTTCCAATTATCAGTGAGGACATCTTTCCAGTTTACTAACTCTTTAGGTGGCACAGGTTATTGTCCATGGCTCTCGGCAGCTGAATGGCCATGAGCATCCAAATTTAAAAAATTTAAGGTAAGAAGTATAGTAGAAATTTTGGGTGTGGGGGGCACCTCTTTAATTCCCCCTTTTTGTTCGTTTAAATAAGCCTTTAGGCTGCCATGAGCACGTTCAATGATGCCTTGACCCTGAGGATTATAAGGCAATCCTGTCAGGAGTGAAACTCCCATGTGATGGCAAAATTGCTTGAATTTTGCTGAGGTATATGTAGACCATTGTCCGTTTTTAACACTTTAGGAATGCCCCATGCACTCCACGCTTTAAGACAATGAGTAATAACATGAGAAGCCTTTTCTCCTGATAAAGGAGAAGCAAAGATAACTCCTGAGCAAGTATCAATGGACACATGTACATATTTTAATTTTCTGAAGGAGGGAACTTGGGTGACATCCATTTGCCAATGCCTCTTTTGGGGATATACCCCATATTAATCATTATCTCTTGTGCAGGCAGGGAATAATTATTTATAAGTTTAAGACCTAGTTCTGTAAAAATGTCTCTTTCCCATAGATTAACAGGTAATGGAAGGACTTAGGGTGTAAAAGTTCCTTTTTGTCTCTCAGGGGTTTTCCATTTTAATAATTTAGAATTTATAGCAGGACTGGCTTCATAGCCAAGGCCTTGCAAAGAATGGGAAGATTGATTAACTGGCCACTTAGCAGGCCACCACCTAGTAGATATGATGCTTTTGTTTGCCCCAGAGTCCAAAAGTCCTTTAAAAAGTTTTCTTTTAATCTCCAAATTTAGGTTGGTCAAGTATTTAAATCTACTAATATATATGCTAAGTCAGTTCCTGAAGAATTGAAGCCTTGTTTCCTCTTCTCCCTTTGTTCTCCCTTCTCACCCAGTTTGATGCAAATTGGACAGGACAATTGGGGAGGATGAGCAATTGAGATGGGAAACAAACCCCTAGGGGAGGAGCACATGATCTTTAGTTGGCCTTTATAATTTTGATCAACCACCCCAGGGTGTACTACCAAACCTTTAAGGGTGGCAGAGATGTCCCAAAAGCAACCCTATTGTATTAGCCTGTAATGGCCCATTAAAGTCACAAAGGCTGAACTCCCATTTGTGGGGTCAGGACAATTCTGGTGGTGGCACGGAGGTCCAATCCTGCGGAACCTGGAGTGGCTTTTCGCGGGGGTTCTCCTGCTCTCAGACTACTGGGGAGCTGGTTGCCCCATATATTTGAGGGCCCTTAACTGCCCAAGGTACACCCCGAGATTGACAGCCAATCCAAGGATACTGGGATGAATCTCTTCCTGTACAGAAAGGTGACCACTTAGGTTGGGCTGGAATAAACAAATTACCCTTTGGCTGGGAAATAGGCCAGCAACCGGCAATCCAGGTGGCATTAGCCTATCCAGGTTTTTTTGTATAATTAGCAGTGATTCTATAAGTTTGGACTGACTTTGCCAACTCTTTAACTTGCTTATGTTCGAGGCAGTGATCATCCTCAAACAAGGGAAACATTTGCCTGATGGTTTGGCATGTCTCTGGAGAACAAAAGAACTCACAATTCCTCTCTGGGTAAAGCAGAAGAGCAGAGATGGCAGCTGCTTTAAGAGCTTCCGGTTGTGTTACAGGAGTCCTCTGTCCGGGCTGAAACCGCTCCACCTCACATTCTGCTGCCTCCTCCTCTAAATCTTCCTCCACAGATTCAAATAATTCATCCTCTAATTTTTCTTCTGCCAGCTCTAAGGCCTTTTGTTCCTTTAGCGGATACAAAGCATTCTCTCCGGGAAACTTGTACTTTGTTTCCCCGGACGAGATCCTCTCTTTTCTCAGCAGTTTTTCTGCCATATCTTCGTTTCTGACTTGTTTTGAACATGTCTCTCGGAGACTACCTCTTTTAATTTTTTTGCCATCTCTCCGTTTCTGACTTGTTTTGAACATGTCTCTCGGAGACTACCTCTTAAGCTTTTTCCTTGCACGCTCCCTTTTTTATTATGCTCCGTTTCTGACCCACCCTCTTGGTGCTGCGTGATAACTTTCTGTCTAGATAACTTCCACAACAGTAATGTTGCAACAGTTACCACAAATGCAAGCAATAACCCTTCTACTTCTGGAGAAAATCCAAGAAGAGACATGCCTAAGTTTTTGGTACACTCTTTTGGCACCCCGTAAAATCCAAAGAGAGACATGTCTCTTGGAGCTTACCATTTACATTTTCGCAGTTCTGAATCCACTTCAGCGAACTGAAGGGCCCCTCGGCGTTCCCGGGATTTTCGGCACCACTTGTCACGTGCCCCACTTCCCGCCGGCAGGAAAAGGCATGCAACAACAAGATTCTTCTGCTAACAACCTTTATTGTACAATACTCTGAGCAGGGGATCTCCCTGAGCAGGGGACTACTCCTTTGAGCAGGGGACATCTCCACGTGGGAGAGAATAGCATTGCTTATATATGCCCAGGAGACTCGTGTCGCTACCTGATTGGTGGGCCCTCCAGTAACTCAATAGTATGCCCCGAGAGAGGGCTATGACATATGTGGCGCATGCGCATTAAGTCTCTTGGCTGGGCAACAGCTCTGTTTGCTGAGTTCTCGGCAGGAAGCCAGCGCAATATTTGGGTGTGGCACAAACGGCTCCCTACACACTGAGAAATAAACTTTGGTGCCAAGGGTAACCTTCAGTTCGCTGAAGTGGATTCAGAACTACGAAAAGGTAAATAGGTAAGCTCTGAGAGACATGTCCCTCTTTGGATTTTAAGGGGCGCCAAGAGAGCGTGCCAAAAATGGAGGCATGTCCCTTCTTGGATTCTCTCTGGCAGTAGAAGGGCTATTGCTTGCGTTCATGGTAACTGTTGTAACATTATCTCTGTGGAAGTTAGTTAGACAGAAAGTTATCACGCAGCACCAAGAGTGCGGGTCAGAAACTGAGCAGAATGAAATAGGGAGCGTGCAAGGAACAAAAATTAAAACATGTAGGATCTGAGAGGCATGTTCAAAACAAGTCAGAAACGAAGCGAAATTCAAAATGAAAGTGAAAGAAAACTGAAAGGCGGAAGGACCGTCTGGAGAACCCCGAGAAAGATTGCCGGGGGGAGGAGAAAATTGTGCCCCAGGAAATGAAGTACAAGTTTCCCAGAAAGGATACTTTGTATCTGCTAAAAGAGCAAAAAGCTTTAGAGCTGGCAGAAGAGGAGTTAGAGGATGAATTGTTTGAGTCTGATTAGGAAGATTTAGATGAGGAGGCATCTGAATTTGAGGCGGAGCAGTTTCAGCCGGGGTGGAGGACTTCTAGAGCAAAACCGGAAGCTCTTAAAGCAGCTGCTGCCTCGGCTCTTCTGCTTTATCCAGAGAGGAAGTGCGAGTTCTTTTGTTCACCGGAGACACGCCATGCCATCAGGCAAATGTTTCCCGTGTTCGAGGATGATCACCGCCTCAAGCATAAGCAAGTTAAAGAGTTGACAGGGTCAGTCCAAACTTATAGAGTCACTGCTAATTATACAAAAAACCTGGATAGGCTGATGCCACCTGGATTGCCGGTCGCTGGTCTATTTCCCATCCAAAGGGTAATTTGTCTATTCCAGCCCAACCTAAGTGGTCACCTTTCTGTACAGGAAAAAAGAGATTCAGCCCTGCCTCCTTGGAATGGCTGTCAATCTCGGGGAGTATGTTGGGCAGCTAAGGGCCTCTTAACTTTTTCTCCTAATATAGAAACTGTTTATAATAATACCTTAAAGAATTGATCTGGTTCAAGAACCAATAGATATATTGTAGCAGGTTGCCCAGCTGGGCTGCCAGTGGAAGTTCTCAGGATTATGTGTGACTAGTATTCAGTATAAAATTTTTACTAAAGCTGCAAATTATTCTAAACAATTATCTCAGTATCTTTTACATGTGTCCATTGATACCTGTTCAAGAGTCATTTTTGCTTCTCCTTTATCGGGAGAAAAGGAACAGATAATGGTCCTGCCTATACTTCAGCAAAATTCAAGTAATTTTGCCATCACATGGGAGTTTCACTCCTGACAGGATTGCCTTATAATCCTCAGGGTCAAGGCATCATTGAACACACTTATCGCACCCTAAAGGTTTATTTAAACAAACAAAAGGGGGGGATTGAACAGGTGCACCTCACACCCAAAATGGCCATTTCTACTATACTTCTTACCTTACAATTTTTAAATTTGGGTGCTCATGGCCATTCAGCTGCCAAGCGCCATGGAAAATGGCCCGTTCCACCTAAAGAGTTAGTAAAATGGAAAGATGTTCTCACTGGTGATTGGAAAGGCCCAAATCCTATTTTAATACGATCCAGGGGAGCTATTTGTGTGTTTTCACAGGGAGAAGAAAGCCCGATTTGAATCCCAGAACGTCTAACACATCGAGTGCTACCGGGATAAGATGCTATTCCACCCTCTTCTGATGAGCCTGTCCTGCATGACGATTCAAGCGGAACTGAGCTGGGAGATTCTGTCGGTGTTTCCAAAACCGATGCCCATTTGCCTTAATGTAAAAGTATTTCCTCCTTTGTTTGGCACCTATAAAACCTTTGATGTACCGTACTTGCCCTTAGGCACTGAGATAGCAGGGTTAGGGGAAAATGGAACTTTTGCCTTATCAGGTAGTTTTTGGCATGCTTTTGTGCAGAGAGACTGTGTTTCTGCTCTAGATGGTGTGCAAACTCCGTACTCAACAACAATGTGACAAAGTGGTCATAGGGCAAGTTCTTGCTGCACTCAAAATGGGCACCTCTCCCTCTGTTTGGCTTAGTATGCTTTAGAAAAATGTTGGGTCTGTGTTTGGATAGCCCCTGCACACTGAGCCTTCGAGGCATTGCACCAGGAATGGGTGTCCTACACATAGGCAGCCTTTGAACCCTGCAGGGCTCGTTCCCATTGCACGCAGGAATGTGCCTTACCCAAAATTATTGCTGATCATGGTCTTGAACCCTAAAGGTCCAACAAGAGCCTGATGGTTGATTGGCCATGTTTTATGTTTTATTTAAGAGAGAAGGGGGAGATGTTGGAAGCCATTTGTCCCTCACCAATAGATGGTGCCAGCTTCCCGCCAATGATTCAGCTAACAGAGCCATGTCCAGCCCAAGAGACGTAGTGCGCATGTACCACACACATCACAACCCACTCTCAGGGCATACTAATGAGATACTGGAGGGTGCACCAATCAGGTAGCAACATGAATCTCCTGGGCATTTTTAAGCAGAGTATTTTTCTTCCACGTGGTCCCCTGATCAAGAGTACTGTACAATCAAGGTTGTTTGCAGAAGAATCCTGTTATTGCACGTCGTTCTTGCCAGTGGGATGTGGGGCGCGCGAC